>NW_026991719.1:46719277-49119277 GCF_029215605.1 Mirounga angustirostris
TGGAGAAGAATGTGTATTCTGCCCCTTTAGGATGAAATGCTCTGAATATATATGTTAAGTCCATCTGGTGCAGTGTGTCTTTCAAAGTCCTTCTTTCCTTGTTGATCTTCTGCTTACATGATCTGTCCATTGTTGTGAGTGAGGTGTTTAAGTCTCCTACTATTATTGTATTATTATCAATGAATTTCTTTAATTTTGTTATTAATTGTTATATATATTTGGCTCCTCCCAATTTAGGGGTATAAATATTTACAATTGTTAGATCTTCTTTTTGATAGACCCCTTTTTATGATAGAGTGTCCTTCTTCATCACTTATTTCTCTCTTTGGTTTAAAATCTAGTTTTTCTGATACAAGGATGGCTTTTCCAGCTTTTTTTTTTAATATCCGTTGACATGATAAATGGTTCTCCACCCCCTCATTTTCAATCTGGGTGTGTCTTTGTGAATGAGTTTCTTGTAAGCAGCATATCAATGTTTCTTTTTTTTTTTTTAAATCCATTCTAATACCCTATGTCTTTTGACTGGAGCCTTTAGCTCATTTACATTCAGAGTAATTATTGAGAGTTATAGAGTTTGAGCCATTGTATTACCTTTAAAATCACTGTTTGTATACATCGTTTTCTTCTGTTCTTTGTTACTTTTGGGCTGTCTCTCTGCTCAAAGGATCCCCTTTAATGTTTTTACATGGCTGGTTTAGTGTTCACACATTCCTTTAGTTTTTGTTTCTCCTGGAAACTCTTTATCTCTCCTTCCCTTCTGAATGACAGCTTTGCTGGATAAAGAATTCTTGGGTGCATATTTTTCTCATTCAGCACCTTGAATATATCATGCCAGTCCTTCCTGGCCTGCCACGTCTCTGTGGACAGGTCTGCTGCCAGCCTTATGTTTCTACTTCTGTAGGTTGATGACCTTTTGTCTCGAGCTGCTTACAGAATTTTCTCTTTATCTTTGCAATGAAAGCTTCGCTATTATATGTTGAGGTCTGACCTATTTTTATTGACTTTGTCGGGGGTTCACTGTTCCTTCTGGACTTGAATGCCTGTTTCCTTCCCCAGACCAGGGAAGTTCTCAGCTATATTTTTTTCATGTAAATCTTCTGCCCCTCTCTCCCTCTCTTCATCTTCTGGTACCCCTATTATCCAGATATTTCACATTATGGAATCGCTGAGTTCTCTAAGTCTCCCTTCATGATCCAGTAATTGTCTTTCTCTCTCCTTTTCTGTTTCCTTATTTTCCATCATTTTATCTTTTATATCACTGACCTGTTCATCCTCATCTTTATAGCCTCCATCTGGGACTGCATTTCGGTAATAATATTTTTAATTTCAGCCTGAAGAGATTTCACTTCTTTTAGTTCTGTAGTAAGGGATTATCTAGAGTTTTCCATGCTTTTCTCAAGATTAGCTAGTATCTTTAGAACCATTGTTTTAAATTCTAGTTCAGACATCTTACTTATATCCATATTGATTAAAACCCTGGCAGTGAGTACTACCTCCTATTCTTTCTTTTGGGGTGCATTTCTTTGTGTCATCATTTTGTCCAGGAAAGAATAAAGAGAAAACAACAGTAACAACAATGATAACAGAAAACAAAACAAAACAAAACAGAAGTAACCCAAAAACAAAACAAGAAAAAAGCCAAGAAGTAACAACAAAACAAAATAAAACAAAAAACTAAATCTGGGGTGTGTTTTTGTCTGCTTTTTACAAGAAACTAGTTCCCAAAATAAGAAAGAAAAATTTATATATATGCAAAAGTAAAATAATATAAAATAAAATGAAAGGAAACAAAAATAAAATATATAATGTATATGTAAACAGACATTTAAAGGAATTAACAAAATAAGAAAATTACAGAAAAAAATAATATTGAAAGACTAAAGAATTAAAAAACAATGAATGCTATATACTGTTTTCCCCATGAGCTGAAGCTTTGCATTCCTTTGTGATCAGTAAACTTGGTGCAAACCAGTTGTTCTTGCTGGTCTCCTGGGGGAGAGGTCTATTGCACTGATTCTCAGGTGCACTTCCCGTGTTGGAGATGCACCTCCAGTGCACAGGGAGGCAGTGCTCAGTGTAAGTTGCTCTGGATTCTATGATGTGGCACTGCTTTGCTCCCTGCAGGATTTCAGCACCAATGTGCAGGATGAATATGATGGTATCCCGCTCTCTAGTTCTGGAGCTCAAAGTTCACAACCCCCACTCTTCAGTGAGCCCTCACATAAAAGCAGTCAAGTAGTCTTATCTCCCTGGTTTCCATCAGAACTCTGTGTTCACCAAGACGTGACCGAGCATTTTTATCTCAGGCACTCGACTGAGTTTCAAAACTCTAAATTTTTTGGACTCTTGTGGCATGGACTCACGCTGTTCCTCCCTGGGTGAGGTAGGGTGTTCTTACCATACTTCTGTCTTTTGCTGGCCCCCTGCCAGGAAAGCAGTTTCACGACTATGTGGGTTTTGCAGTTTATGACCACACAGAGCAGAAAGCCAGCACCTAGACTTGCTGTTTTCAGCTGGCTTCCCCCTTCTTGTGCCTGGGAGCTCTGCCACACTCAGGCATCCCCATTCTTCTTATGATCCTGGGGATCCTGAGACCACATTGTCACACCTAGGATTCTGCCCTGTTTTGCCACCTGAGCACCTTTAACATAGGCAAGTCCCCACTGTAGTAGACTTCTAAAAGTTCCTATTTTGCACTCCGCTGCTTATAATACTTCGTGGTAGACTTCTTAAGAAGACTCCCTCCCCTCTCCATAGCCACAGATATATCCCCCCAGATTCAAATCTCCGCACTTCCTGCCTTCCAAAAAAGTGGTCACTTTTCTACTTGTAGAGTTGTAGCATTTCTTTTCTCAGATCTCCAATTAATTTTGGAGGTTTTCAGAATGATTTGATAACTGTCTAGCTGTATTAGCAGGACCAGACAAAGTTACAGCCTCCTACTCCTCTGCCATCTTAATGTCATATAGTGTTCTTCTTTGTCTCTTGTTACAGTCTTTGTTTTAAAGTCCATTTTGTCTGATATAGGTACTTCTACCCTGGCTTTATTTTCACATCTGTTTGCATGACAATTTAAAAAATTTTTTTAATTTAAATTCAATTAACCAACATATAGTACATCATTAGTTTCAGATATAGTGTTCAGTAATTTATCAGTTGCATATAACACCCAGGGCTCATCACATCACATGCCCTACTTAATGCCCATCCCTTAGTTACCCCATCCCCCTACCCACCTCCCCTCCAGTAACCTTCAGTTTGTTTCCTAGAGTTAAGAGTCTCTCATGTTTTTTCTCCCTCTCTGATGACTTCCCCTTCAGTTTTCCCTCCTTTACCCTATGATCCTCTGTGCTATTTCTTATATTCCACATAAGACTGAAACCATATGATAAATATGACAAATATATATTTTTTCTATCACCTACCTTTCAATCTGCGTGTGTCTTTGCATCTATAATGAGTGTCTTGTAGGCAAGCATATAGATGGGTCTTTTTTTTTTCATTCATTCTGTCATCCTGTCTTCATTGCAGCATTTTGTTCATTTACCATTGAAAGTAATGATTGATAGGTATGTATTTATTGTCATTTTGTTACTTGTTTTATGGTTCTATTTGTAATTCTTCGCTGAATCCTTTCTTCCCTTGCTCTCTTCTTTCATGATTACATCGCTCTCTTTAGTGATATATTTAGGTTCCTTTCTCTTTATTCTTTGCATATCTATTACTGGTTTTTGCTTTGTGATTTCCATGAGGTTTGTATATAGTATCTTCTGCATATAGCAGTCTATCTGAAGCTGATGGTCACTTAAATTTGAACACGTCTTCTAACTCCCACATTTTTGATATATGGTGCTATACTTTACATTATTTTGTGAGTCCCATGACTGATTTTTACAGATATAATTATTTTTACTGCTGCTGTGCTCCCTATTTTTCTTACTCTTAGATATGGTAGTTCCTTTCCACTGAAAGAGTCCCCTTTAACATTTCTTGTAGGATTGGGTTAGTGGTTATAAATTTATTTAACTTTTGGTTGCCCATGAAATTCTGTCTCCTAATGTTCTGACTGATAGCCTTCGGGATACAGTTTTCTTAGTTTCACATGTTTTTTATTTTAATTTTTTTTATTTTTGTTTTTTCGTTTTTGTTTTTTTTTTTTCACTTTGAATATATCATGCCACCCCATTCTCATCTGCAGTTTCTGCTGGAGAATCAACTGATAGCCTTATTGGATATCTCGTGTACATAACTGTCTTATTTTCTCTTGCTGCTTATAAAATTCTCTCTTTTTCACTTCTTTTTTGCCATTTTAATTACTATGTGTCTTGGTGTGGACCTCCTTTGGTTCATTTTGTTGGGGGAGTTCTGTGCTTCCTATATCTTAATTTCAATTTCCTTCCCCAGATTTGGGAAGTTTTCAGCTATTATTTTCTCAAATAAATTTTCTGCCCCTTTTTCTTTCTCTCTTCTTCTGGAATCCCTATTAAGCAAATACTTTTTACACTTCATTGGGTCATTGAATTCCCTAAGTTTATTCTCATTTTGCTTATTTTTCCTCTCACTTATGGAGTTTGATTTTTTTCTGTTACTCTGACCTACAGGTTGGTGATTTATTTTTCTGCTTCCTCTAGTGTGCTGTTTTTTCCATTTAGTGTGTTTTTAATTTTATGTATTGTGTTCTTCATCTCCATTGGTTCCTTTTTATCTCATTTTAAGGGTCTCATTTATGTCCTTCACACTTTTTTCAAGTGCAGTGAGTATCTTTTTGATCATTACTTTATTTATTTTATTGTTTTTATTATGTTCAGTTAGCCACTGTATAGTACATCATTAGTTTTTGGTATAGTGCTCAATGATTCATTAGTTACCTATAACACCCAGTGCACATCAAAACATGTGTCCTCCTTAATACCCATCACCCTGTTACACCCTCCCCTGACCCCCTCCCCTCTGAGACCTTCAGTTCGTTTCCCAATGCCCATAGTCTCTCATGGTTCATCTCCCTCTCTGATTTCTCCCCCTTCAGATTTCCCTCCTTTCCCCTATGGTTTTCCATGCTACTGCTTATGTTCCACATATGAGTAAAACCATATGATAATTGTCTTTCTCTGTTTGACTTACTTCACTTAACATAATCCTCTCCTGTTCCATTCAAATCAATGCAACTGGTAGGTATTCATCCTTTCTGATGGATGAATAATATTCCATTGTACATATGGACCATTGAATATATTTTTTAATTAAAAAGCAATTTTTATGCAACAAGAGAAAACAAATCTACATTCAAGGCATAGTCTTTTTTTTTTTAAGATTTTATTTATTTTTTAGAGAGCGAGCGAGAGAGAAACAGCATGAGAGGGGAGAGGGTCAGAGGGAGAAGCAGGCTCCCGACTGAGCCGGGAGCCCGATGTGGGACTCAATCCCAGGACCCTGGAATCATGACCTGAGCCAAAGGCAGACGCTTAACCATCTGAGCCACCCAGGCACCCTCAAGGCATAGTCTTAAAGACTGTGAAGCAAAGAACTGATTTACACATTAAGAAGAAATTAATGAATTTTCTAAAAAAAGTAACATCTCAGTTTTTTGTTGTTGTTGTTTGTTTGTTTGTTTGTTTAAGGGCAGTCTATGGCGGTGCCTGGATGGTTCATTCTGTTAAGTGATTCTTTTTTTTTTTCAATGCAGTGATGAACGATTCATTATTTTCATACAACACCCAGTGCTCCACACAGTACACACCCTCCTTAAAAACCATCACCAGGCTAACCCATCCCCCTCCCCCCTCCCCTCTAGAACCCTCAGTTTGTTTCTCAGAGTCCATAGTCTCTCATGGTTCATCTCCCCTTCCGATTGCCCCCCTTCATTTTTCCCTTCCTTCTCCTAATGTCCTCCATGCTATTCCTTATGTTCCACAAATAAGTGAAACCATATGATAATTGACTTTCTCTGCTTGACTTATTTCACTTAGCATAATCTCCTCCAGTCCCACCCATGTTGATGTAAAAGTTGGGTATTCATCCTTTCTGATGGCTGAGTAATATTCCATTGTATATATGGACCACATCTTCTTTATCCATTCATCTGTTGAAGGGCATCTCAGCTCTTTCCACAATTTAGCTATTACAGACATTGCTGCTATGAACATTGGGATGCATATGGCCCTTCTTTTCACTACATCTGTGTCTTTGGGGTAAATACCCAGGAGTGCAATTGCTGGGTCATAGGGTAGCTTTGTTTTTAACTTTTTGAGGAACCTCCACACTGTTTTCCAAAGTGGCTGTACCAACTTGCATTCCCACCAACAGTATAAGAGGGTTCCCCTTTCTCCACAACCTCTCCAACATTTGTTATTTCTTGTCTTGTCAATTTTGCCATTCTAACTGGTGTAAGGTGGTATCTCAATGTGGTTTTGATTTGAATTTCCTTGATGGCTAATGATGAACATTTTTTCATGTGTCTGTTACCCATTTGTATGTCTTCTTCAGAGAAGTGTCTGTTCATGTCTTCTGCCCATTTTGTGACTTGATTGTTTTTTGGGTGTTGAGTTTGAGAAGTTCTTTATAGATCTTGGATACCAGCCCTTTATCTGTAGTGTCATTTGCAAATATCTTCTCCCATTCTGTGGGTTGTCTCTTCGTTTGGTTGATGGTTTTCTTTGCTGTGCATAAGCTTTTAATCTTGATGAAATCCCAAAAGTTCATTTTTGCTTTTGTCTCACTAGACTTTGGAAATGTACCTTGAAAGAAGTTGTCGTGGGATACCTCAGAATAAACCTAACCAAAGAGGTAAAGTATCTATACACTAGGAACTATAGAACACTCATGAAATAAATTGAAGAAGACATAAAAAAATGGAAAAGCATTCCATGCTCATGGATTGGAAAAATAAACATTGTTAAAATGTCTATGCTACCCAGAGCAATCTATAACTTCAATGCCATCCTGATCAAAATTCCAATGACATTTTTCAAAGTGCTGGAACAAACAATCCTAAAATTTGTATGGAATCAGAAAAGACCCAGAATCACCAAGGAAATGTTGAAAAAGAAAAACAAATCTGGGGGAATCACGTTGCCCGATTTCAAGCTATATTACAAAGCAGTGACCACCAAGACAGCATGGTACTGGCACAAAAAAAAAAAAATACATAGATCAGTGGAACAGAATAGAGAGCCCAGATATGGACCCTCAACTCTACAGTCAAATAACCTTCGACAAAGCAGGAAAAAATATGCAATAGAAAACGACAGTCTCTTCCATAAATGGTGCTGGGAAAATTGGACAGCTATCTACAGAAGAATGAAACTCGACCATTTTTTAAATTTTTATTTTATTATGTTATTTTAGTCAACATACAATACATCACCAGTTTTTGATGCAGTGATCCACGATTCATTGCTCTCGAACAACCCCCAGTGCTCCATGCAGTACATGCCCTCTTTAATACCCATCACTAGGCTAACCCATCCCCCCACCCCTCTGCACTTTAAAACCCTCAGTTTGTTTCTCAGAGTCCATAGTTTCTCATGGTTCATCTCTCCTTCCGATTTCCCCCCTTCATTTTTCCCTTCCTTCTCCTAATGTCCTCCATGCTATTCCCTATTTTCCACAAATAATTGAAACCATATGATAATTGACTTTCTCTGCTTGACTTATTTCACTTAGCATAATTGCCTCCAGTCGCATCCATGTTGTTGTAAAAATTCGGTATTCATCCTTTCTGATGGCTGAGTAATATTCCATTTTATATATGGACCACATCTTCTTTATCCATTCATCTGCTGAAGGGCATCTCAGCTCCTTCCACAGTTTGGCTATTGTGGACATTGCAGCTATGAACATTGGGGTGCATGTGCCCCTTCATTTCACTATATATGTACTACCGAGTAGTATAATTACTGGGTCATTGGGTAGCTCTATTTTTACCATCTTGAGGAACCACCATATTGTTTTCCATAGTGGTTATACCAGCTTGCATTCCCACCAACACTGTACCAGGGTTCCCCTTTCTCCACATCCTTGCCAACATTTGTTGTTTCCTGTTTTGTTAATTTTTACCATTCTAACTGGTATGAGGTGATACCTCAGTGTGGTTTTGATTTGTATTTCCCTGATGGCCAATGATGTTGAACATTTTCTTCATGTGTCTGTTAGCCATTTGTATGTCTTCTTTTGAGAAGTGTCTTTATGTCTTCTGCCCTTTTTTGACTTGATTATTTGTTTTTTGGGTGTTGAGTTTGAGAAGTTCTTTATAGATCTTGAATATCAACCATTTATCTGTAGTGTCATTTGCAAATATCTTCTCCCATTCTGTGGGTTCCCTCTTTGTTTTGTTGATGGTTTCTTTTGCTGTGCAGAAGCCTTTTATCTTGATGAAGTCCCAAAAGTTAATTTTCTCTTTTGTTTCCCTCGCCTTTGGAGATGTGTCTTGAAAGAAGTTGCTGTGGCTGATGTCAAAGAGGTTATTGCCAATGTTCTCCTCTAGGATTTTGATGGATTCCTGTCTCACAGTGAGGTCTTTCATCCATTTTGACTTTATCTTTGTGTACAGTGTAAGGGAATCATTCAGTTTCATTCTTCTATATGTAGCTGTCCAATTTTCCCAGCACCATTTATTTAAGAGGCTGGCTTTTTTCCATTGGATATTTTTTCCTGATTTCTCAAAGATTAGCTGACCATAGAGTTGAAGGTCCATATCAGGACTCTCTATTCTGTTCCCTTGGTCTATGTGTCTGTTTTTGTGGCAGTACCATACTGTCTTGGTGATCACAGCTTTGTAATATAGCTTGAAGTCAGGCAACATTATGCCCCCAGATTTGTTTTTCTTTTTCATCATTCCCTTGGCGATTCAGGGGTCTTTTCTGGTTCCATACAAATTTTATGATTGTTTGCTCCAACTCTGTGAAAAATGCCAGTGGTATTTTAATAAGGATGGCATTGAAAGTGTCAATTTCTCTGGACAGGATAGACTTTTTAAAAATGTTTATTCTTCCAATCCATGAGCATGGAATGTTTTCCATCTTTTTGTGTCTTCCTCAACTTCTTTATAAGTGTTCTGTAGTTTCTAGAGTATAGATCCTTTACCTCTTTGGTTAAGTTTATTCTGAGGTATCTTATGGTTTTTGTTGCTATTGTGAATGGAATCGATTACTTAATTTCTCTTTCTACAGTTACATTGTTAGTGTACAGAAATGCAACTGATTTCTGTGCATTGATTTTGTATCCTGCCACCTTGCTGAATTGCTGTATGAGTTCTAGTAATTTGGGGGTGGAGTTTTTGGGGTTTTCCGTATAAAGTATCATGTCATTTGCAAAGAGAGAGTTTGACTTCTTCTTTGCCAATTTGGATGGCTTTTTTTCTTTTGTTGTCTGATTGTTGAGGCTAGGCCTCCTAGTACTATGTTGAACAGTAGTGGTGAGAGTGGTCATCCCTGTCGTGTTCCTGACCCTAAGGGAAAAGCTCTCAGCTTTTCCCCATTGAGAATGCTATCCACTGTGGGCTTTTCATAGATGGTTTTTATGATATTGAGGAATGTTCCCCCTATCCTTATACTCTGAGGAGTTTTAGTCAGGAATGGGTGTTGTATTTTGTTAAATGATTTTTCTGCTGCAGAAAAAGCATTTGATCATTACTTTAAATTCTCTATCAGTCATATTATTTATCCTCATTTTGCTTAGGTCTCTTGCTGTGATTTTGTCTTGTTCTTCCATTTTGGACATATTCTTCTCTCTCCTCATTTTCTTTGATTTTCTGTGTCTGTTTCTCATGTTAGGAAAGTCATCTAGGTCTCCTGCTCTTAAAAGTAGTGGCCTGGGTGCCTGGATGGCTCTGTCTTTAAGCGTCTACCTTCAGCTCATGTCACGATGCCAGGGTCCTGGTATTGAGCCCCACATTGGGCTCCCTGCTCAGTGGGAAGCCTGCTTCTCCCTCTTCCACTCCCCCTGCTTGTGTTCCTTCTCTTGTTGTGTCTCTCTCTGTCAAATAAATAAAATCTTTAAAAAAAATGTAGTGGCCTTATGAAGAAGAGGTCCTGTAGTGTTCTGCAGTGAGCTGTCCTGTTTTTAATGGAACACACTACTTTGGAGATGTCTTCTATGTGTGTTGTGTGTGCCCTTCTATTTCGGTTGAGCCAGTTTCTTTTTTGGTTTAGATGTCTAAAATGGCTCTCTTTGCCTGTTGTGGGCAGTGTTTGGTCCCTGTGATCAGTCTAGATCAGTCTGGGGCTGCCTTGGACTTGAATTGAGTCAGACCAGCCAGGCATTTACCAGTGATGAACTAGTACCAAAGTTTGGGGCACTTTTCTTGTGTTTCTCCTAAGAAACTTTTGTTGGTGGCTAGGGCCTGCAATCAGACTAGCTGTCTGCCGCCAATCCAGCACTGTGGCCACAGTCTTATGGTGTGTGTGTGGTTATCTTTCTGTTTCCCCAAGGCATGAGTCACTTTTGAGTGGTGCTGGCCCCTGTCTGAGCTGCTCACACACTGTTAGTCTTGTGGCCCCAGTTTGAATAGACTCGGGCCAAAAGCATATGGAGGAGGAGGATCTTCAACATGCTTGGGGGCAGGGTGCACAGTGCCTACAATATATGTGTGCACACAAGAGTATACGTGCAAGGCAGGTGGGCCAATCCACAAAGCATGCAGGGGTGGGTGGTGTGGTTGTAACAAAGGGGGCACTGGTCTGGAAAGGAAACCTTCTGCCTGTGCTGTTGTCTGATTGGCTGATCAGCAAAGCATGTCAGGGTGGGACAGGCAGTTATAACAAGGTGTGTGCTGGTCCTCCTTGGAGGGCCTTCCCACTGCCACCACTGGAGCCAGGACCAATACTTTTCAAAGTGTGGTTTGGGAATGGTGGTGTTGACAATGTTTGGGTTGGTCTTCTGGAGAAGGTACCAACAGTGTCAGGCTTGAGACAAGCAAGACTGGATAGGGCAGATCCACTGAAGCCTCAGGGTATGGGTCACAATGTAACTTAGGTAATGAATGTCTGCACCAAGCTGGTTCCCACAGGTGGCTGTGTGTTTATGCTGGGGTTGGGTGAGATAAATGGTACCTGCTAGCTCCTCTTATCCTGAAGGAGTCCCCCAGCAATCTCCATTCCTCTGGAACACTCTCTGAGATTAGTAAACATCTTTCAGTCCCATATGCCCCAAGGATTATTCAAACTGCTGTGTCTACCCAGTATCTCCACAAGCTGTTTTGCTGTCTCCTTAAGGGCAGGTACTCAATTTCCTCTGGCTCTCCCAGTTCTCCCAAAGCCGAGCTTGCTGATTTTTAATTTTTTTATTTCAAGTTTTTATTTATTTAAATTCCAGTTAGTTAAAATATAGTGTAATATTGGTTTCAGGAGTAGAATTTCCTGATTCATCACTTACATATAACACTCAGTGCTCATCACAAGTGCCCTCCTTAATACTCATCACCCATTTAACACATACATCTGCCCACCTCCCTTCCAGCAATCCTCAGTTTGTTCTCTATAGTTAAGAGTCTGTTTTATGGTTTGCCTCTTTTCCCCCTATGTTCATTTGTTTTGTTTCTTAAATTCCACATATGAGTGAAATCACATGATATTTGTCTTTCTCTGACTGACTTCACTTAGCATAATACACTCTAGCTCCATCCATGTCATTTGAAATGGCAAGATTCTTTTTTTTTTTTTTAATGGGTGAGTAGTAAAACTAATGATGTATTGTATGGTGACTAACATAATAAAATAAAATAAAATAAAACAAATGGGTGAGTAGTATTCCATTATATATACCACATCTTTATCCATTCATCAGCTAATGGACATTTAGATTCTTTCCATTATTTGGCTATTTTTGGTAATGCTTTTTAAGTTCCATGGTTGTGAGAACTCTCAAAATTTGGTCTCTTTAGTTTTCAAATCCAGATGTTATGGGAATTTGTCTTCCCACTGCAGGCTTCTTGGTGTTATACTCTGTTTCTATCCCATCTCTGCGTCCACAGGTTTCTCCCCACATAGACAGTCACATGGTCTGTTTAGCTCCCCACCATATCTCCCCTCTTCAATGTGGCCTCGATTTTACATTTAGTTGTGGAGGTTTCTCTGTGAGTCTTTGGGTCATTTTCTGTTTTGTTTGTTTGTTTTTTTACACTGATGTGAGTGTTATCTAGTTGTATCCCTGGGACAAGGTGAGTTTAGAGTCCTACTCTGCTATCTTCCCAACCATTCACTTCTTTTACACTTTTGCTTATATTCTAGAAATGGCACTGTCATTCTGAAATCACATACTTAGTGATTTTATGGTTCATCTTTAGTTCTTTTAAATGTATCATTAAGAGGGGCCTGAGTGACACAGGCAGTTAAGTGTCCAACTCTTCACTTTGGCTCAGGTCGTGATCTCAAGGTCATGAGATCAAGCCCCATGTTGGGCTCCATGGTCAGCATGGAGTCTGCTTGAGATTCTCTCTCCCTCTCCCTCTGCCCCTCCCACTCATGCTCTCTCTCTCTCTAAAAAAAATAAATAAAAATTTTAAAATTTGTATCATTATTTGATTTAAATCACAACAAATATTAGATTGGTTAACATATTTTTAACAAGTACCACCATGGGAAATAATCACAATGCGATGACATGACAAGTGTATAAAAGCAATAAGAATGCATTGCGTGTAAAAGTTGGGTATTCATCTTTTCTGATTCCTGAGTAATATTCCATTGTATATATGGACCACATCTTCTTTTCCATTCATCTGTTGAAGGGCATCTCGGCTTTCCACAGTTTGGCTATTGCGGACATTGCTGTTATGAACATTGGGGTGCACATAGCCTTTCTTTTCACTACATCTGTGTCTTTGGGGTCAATACCCAATAGTGTAATTGCTGGGTCATAGGGTAGCTCTATTTTTAATTTTTTGAGGCACCTCTACACTGTTTTCCAAAGTGGATGTACCAACTTGCATTCCCACCAGCAGTGTAATAGGGTTCCCTTTTCTCCACAACCTCTCCAACATTTGTTATTTCTTGCCTTGTCAATTTTTGCTATTCTAACTGGTGTAAGGTGGTATCTCAATGTGGTTTTGATTTGAATTTCCCTAATGGCTAATGATGATGAATATTTTTTCATGTATCTGTTAGCCATTTGCATGTCTTCTTCAGAGACGGGGGGAGATTATGCTAAGTGAAATAAGTCAAACAGAGAAAGTCAATTATCATATGATTTCACTTATTTGTGGAACATAAGGAATAGCATGGAGGACATTAGGAGAAGGAAAGGAAAAATGAAGGGGGGGAAATCGGAGGGAGAGATGAACCATGAGAGACTATGGACTCTGAGAAACAATCTGCGGGTTTTAGAGGGGAGGCGGGTGGGGGGAATGGGTTAGCCTGGTGATGGGTATTAAGGAGGGCACATACTGCATGGAGCACTGGGTGTTATACCAAAACAATGAATCGTGGATCACTACATCAAAAAGTAATAATGTATTGTATGGTGACTAACATAGCATAATAAAATAAAATTAAAAAAAAAAGAATGCATTGCATGTGTGTGTATACATAAAGTTTATATGTGTGTGTGTGTGTTGCACAATATATATAATATACACAATTTGAATCATATTACATCTATTCTTTATGTATATGCACATGTACGCATACACACAACATACTGGAAGGAAACAGCATAATGAAAGCTGCAATTTATCTTAATAGTAGCAAAAATGTAGAAAATCAAACAAGTGTAGGGGTGTACCATCAACTGAGTTCCATTGGTCCAAAGTTTTGGTCCATGATATAAATTATATAAAAATATATAATGTGATATGTGTATATATTAATGTGTATAAAAATATAATTATGGGAAACCTAAGGTAAATTGATAGTGTTATCAATGTGTAGTCAAATTTAAAATAATTTGTATTTTCAATTCTGTATTTTCTACATGTCCTCCATTTGTTAAAATGGGATGAATTCATTTTCTTATTATACAATTTGTTACTACTAACAGTAGGAAGGTGTGGAAAAACAAGGACTTGCTCAGAATCACAGAAAAAAAAAGAAACCGTTGGCTTAGTTGAGAATTAAACAACTTACTAGTTCTGTGCATTTGAGTAATCCACAACGTTTCCTAAGCTTAAGTTTTCACATGTGGATAAGTGGTGATCATAATGATAACCATTCAAGATTGTCATGGAGATTAAGTGGAAATACATACAAATATACAAATACATGATTATATATATATTTAATCACATATATATTACACATAACATATATACTCACTTAACCCAATACCCTAGTAGAGTCTTATTATTGGTTACATATTAGTAGTGATACAATAAGATAACAAATAAGAAAAATAAAAATCTGTATATGTAGAAGTAATTATAAATTCATGTGTATAAGGGCGCCTGGGTGGCTCAGTCATTAAGCATCTGCCTTTGGCTCAGGTCATGATCCCAGAGTCCTGGGATCAAGCCCCGCATCAGGCTCCCTGCTCAGCGGGAAGCCTGCTTCTCCCTCTCCCACTCTCCCTGCCTGTGTTCCCTCTCTCACTGTGTCTCTTTCTGTCAAATAAATAAAATCTTAAAAAAAAATAAATACATGTGTACATATGTATGAATGCAAAGAGAATATATCGGGTAAATATATTAACTTTAATATTTACAAAAATGCAAAAGCAATATCTGAGTAGAATTTATGGGGATTTTAATGGTCACTGTGATTGGGAAGATTTTCCAAATTAACCAAAAAATCAGTGGAAAGTTGTAAAGTTCATTCCCTTTAGCCAACAATTCCATTACTAGAAATGTATCTTACAAAAACACACAATTATAAAAGAGGGTACATAAACAATGCTCTTCATTGTCTATGCTTCCATAGATATTTTAAGATATCTAACATATATTAAGTGGGGATGCAAAACAGTATTATGCTATAATTTATATTTTTAATTTAGAAATGTGATATTAGTGTATGAATAGAAAATTTTTCTAGAGAAAAATACTCCAAATTATTAATAGTGGTAATTTCTGGGCATGTTTATGTAAAGGAAGCAGACTTTAATTTTCTTTATCACATTATCACATTTTTCTGTAAACATTTCTGTAAAATACTTGAATTTTAACGGTGAGCATGTATTACCATTTTAGCCAGAATAAAGGTGTGTGTGTGTGTGTGTTCTCATGTCTCTGGTCATGGAAGTTACCAATCTCATGAGTGACTTTCAGCTGCAACTATTGATTGCTCATAGCCATTCTGCTGGATGGGTGATAGTCCCGACTCATGAGAAAAGTCTCAGTTTCCTGGGAAGGCTTAGTATTTTTCTGGTTGTCAGAGAAAATGAAAATTGTCACCCTTGTGTGACAGGCAGATGTTAAGGTGGCTCTCAGAGATCTCTGCCTCCTGGTATTCATGCCCTTTTAAGATCACTTCTTCCTTGGGAAGCCTGGGTGGGTCAGTCGGTTAAACATCTGTCTTTGGCTCATGTCATGATCCCAGGGTCCTGGGATTGAGCCCTACATCGGGCTCCCTGCTCAGCAGAGAGCCTGCTTCTCTCTCTCTCCCTCTGCTGCTCCCCCTGCTTGTGTGCTCTCTCTCTCTTTGTCAAATAAATAAATAAAATCTTTAAAATAAAATAAAATAAAATAAATGAAAAATAAAATCACTCATCCCTAGCACTTGCTTCTAATCAATGAAATATGGCAAAATTATGGGATGTCACTTCCATGAAGTTTACATATTGTCGTGACTTCCACCTTCTTAGTGTACTCTGTCATGCTACTGGCTTTGATGAAGCAAATTGCTGTGGAGTAGCCTGACAGTCAGTCCAACAACTCTTGAGAACCTGAAATGATGCCAGTGAGCATGTGAGCTCAGCAGTGGATCCTCCTCAGTTGAGCCTTCAGATGATACCTCAGCCCTAGATGACACTTGGATCACAGCCTTGTGACTCTGATAGCTACGGACCTAAATAAGTAGTATCTAGACTCCTGACTCATAGAAACTGAGATAATAAAAATATGTTCTTTTAAGCAACTACATTTATGTAATTTATTACACATTGATAGATAACTAATATACTTGGCAAAGAAAAGTAACCACAAAGGAGAGTATGCTTAAAGCCAAAGTGTTATAAGCTGATCTATAGAAATAATGGATGGGGGATGATAGCCCACTCTACCAGCCTTATAAGAAATGCTTCATAATTATAATTTTACTGAAACATGTACTCGTTCTTTTAAAAAAATGAAAAAAAAAAATTCAAATTGTGTACTCTGTGCCTGACAATACACCCGGCACACAGTAGCTCTTTGGTAAATATCCATTTAAAAAATAGATGAATAAATTAATTAATTAATACAAAAACACCTTGGCATTGCTTACTTATATAAACAGAGTCATAGCTCCTTAAAAATAAATGCCAGGACTTATGCAACCTCTTTAGCTGTATTCCCCTGAACAAAAAATTAACCACTCTAAGAGCAGTAAGGTACTATAGAGAAGTGGTAAAATGGTAAAATATAATTTCCTATATGAATCTTATAGCATTAGCCAAATTGAGGGGGTCCAGCTTAATCCACAGTGCAGATACAAAATATTTTTAATCAACCAGGGTTGATATAGGAAAAGTAAAAAAAAAAAAAAAAAATGAAGAAAGAAAAAAAAAAGGTTAAAGGAGGTAACTGAGTTTAAGAAAATAATGACAAAACACTGGAACAAAGACATAGAAAAAGATATAGGGAAAGTTATTCAGTGCAAATAAGCACTTATTTAAAAAAAAGTGGTTGGGATAGAGAAAAAAGGGAAAGAAGAAATCTAACAGGCCTTTTTTATTAAAAAAATCTTTATATTTATTTTTTTATTATGTTATGTTAGCCACCATACAGTACATCATTAGTTTTTGATGTAGTGTTCCATGATTCATTGTGTATAACACCCAGTGCTCCATCCAATGCATGCCCTCCTTAATACCCATCACCGGGCTAACTGATCCTTTAAAACGTATACAAAACAGAGTCCCTCTCTAAAACCTTCCCCTCTAAAACCCTCGGTTTGTTTCTTGGAGTCCATAGTCTCTCATGGTTTGTCTCCCCCTCTGATTTCCCCCTCTTCATTTTTCCTGCCTTCTTCTAATGTCCTTCATGCTATTCTTTATGTTCCACAAATAAGTGAAACCATATGATAATTGACTTTCTCTGCTTGATTTCTTTCTTTTTTTAATTTAATTTAATTTTATTATGTTATGTTAGTCACCATACAATACATCATCAGTTTTTGATGTAGTGATATGATTCATTGTTTTCATATAATACCCAGTGACTTATTTCACTTAACATAATCTCCTCTAGTTCCATCCATGTTGATGCAAAGGTTGGGTATTCATCCTTTCTGATGGCTGAGTAATATTCCACTGTATATACAGACCACATCTTCTTTATCCATTCATCTGTTCAAGGGCATCTCAGCTCTTTCCAGTTTGGCTACTGTGAATATTGCTGCTATGAACATTGGGGTACATGTGGCCCTTCTTTTCACTACTTCTGTATCTTTGGGGTCAATACCCAGGAGTGCAATTGCTAGGTCATAGGGGAACTCTATTTTTAACTTTTTGAGCAACCTCCACAGTTTTCCAAAGTGGCTATACCAACTTGCATTCCCACCAACAGTGTAAGAGGGTTCCCTTTTCTCCACAGCCTCTCCAACATTTGTTGTTTCTTGCATTGTCAATTTTTGCTTTCCTAACTGGTGTAAGGTGGTATCTCAGTGTGGTTTTGATTTGAATTTCTGTGATGGCTAATGATGATGAACATTTTTGCATGTGTCTGTTAGCCATTTGTATGTCTTCTTTGGAGAAGTGTCTGTTCATGTCTTCTGCCCATTTTTTGACATGATTACTTGTTTTTTGGGCGTTGAGTTTCAGAAGTTCTTTATAGATCTTGGATATCAGCCATTTATCTGTAGTGTCATTTACAAAAATCTTCTCCCATTCGGTGGGTTGCCTCTTTGTTTTGTTGACTGTTTCCTTTGCTGTGCAAAAGCTTTTTATCTTGATGAAGTCCCAAAAGTTCATTTTCCCTTTTGTTTCCTTTGCCTTTGGAGATGTGTCTTGAAAGAAGTTGCTGTGGCTGATGTCGAAGAGGTTACTGCCTATGTTCTCCTCTAGGATTTGGATGGATTCCTGTCTCACATTGAGGTCTTTCATCCATTTTGACTTTATCTTTGTGTATAATGTTAGAGAATGGTCGAGTTTCATTCTTCTGTATATATCTGTCCAATTTTCCCAGCACCATTTATTGAAGAGACTGTCTTTTTTCCTGCTTTGTCAAAGATTATTTGACCATAGAGTTGAGGGTCCATATCTGGGCTCTCTCTTCTGTTCCATTGGTCTATGTGTCTGTTTTTGTGCCAGTACCAGGCTGTTTTGGTGGTCACAGCTTTGTAATATATCTTGTAATCAGGCACCGTGATGTCCCCAGCTCTTGTTTTTCTTTCTCAACATTTCCTTGGTTATTCAGGGTCTTTTCTGGTTCCACACAAATTTTGAGATTGTTTGTTCTAGCACTTTTAAAACATTCCATGGTCATGTATCAGAAGAATAAACATTGTTAAAATATCTATGCTGCCTAGAGCAATCTAACTGGCCTTTATTTTCTTAATTAAGCCCTGATTCTTCTAGTAGTTCTTAAATTTCTGAGGATGAGAATAATAAGGCAAAAAGAAAGAAAATAAAAAATAATTAATATAAAGCTTCAGAAGACTCCATGTCTTCAATTTTCACTAGAGTGTACAAAAAGCTTAAAAATTAAATATATGTCAAAAGGTATCCAAATTGATAAGGAAGAAATAAAACTTTCACTATGTGCAGATGACATACTATATATAAGAAACCTGGAAGACTCCACCAAGAAATCGCTAGAACTGATCAACAAAATCAGTAAATTCACAGGATTCAAAATCAATGTGTAGAAATCTGTTACATTACAGTGAAACAACAGAAAAAGAAACTAACAAATGATCCCATTTACAATTGCAGGAAAAATAATAAGATACCTAAGAATAAACCTAAACAAAAAGGTGAAAGAACTGTACTCTGAAAATTATAAAACAGATAAAAAAAAATTAAAGACAACACAAAGAAATGGAAATACATTCCATGCTCATGAATTGGCAGAACAAATGTGAAAATGTTTACACAACCTAAAGCAATCTACACATTTAATGCAATCCCTGTCAAAATACCAACAGCATTTTTTTCACAGAACTGAAACAAACAATACTAACTTTTAAAATTTACAATTTCTAAAACCACAAAACACCCCAAATAGCCAAAGCAACCATGAAAAACAAAAGCAAAGATGGAGACATCACAATTCCAGACTTCAAGTTATATTACAAAGCTGTAGTAATCAAAACAGTATGTTACTGGTACCAAAACAGACACGTACATCAATGGACCAGAATACAGAGCCAAGAAATGAACCCACAATTATATGGTCAATTAATCTTCAATAAAGGAAGAAAGAATGTCCAGTGGGGGAAAAAAAAAAAACAGTCTCTTCAACAAATGGTGTTGGGAAAACTGGACCGCTATATGCAAAGGAATTTAACCAGAACACTTTTCTTATACACACAGAAAAATAAATTCAAAATGAATTAAAAACCTAAACATGAGACCTGAAACCATAAAAATCCCAGAGAGGAACATGAGCATTAACATCTTGACATTGACTGTAGCAACTTATTTATAGATATGTCTCCTGAGGCAAGGGAGGAAAAAAAAGCAAAGATAAAGTATTGTGACTACATCAAAATAAAAGCTTCTTCACAGTGAAGGAAACAATCAACAAAACTTAAAGGCAACTGACTGAATGGGAGAAGATAATTGCAAATGATATATCTTATAAAGGGTCAGTATCGAAAATATGTAAAGAACTTATAAAACTCACACCCAAAAAGCAAATAATCCAATTAAAAATTGGGAAGAAGACATGAATAGACATGTTTACAAAGAAGACATATGGATGGCCAACAGACATGAAAAATGCTCAACATCACTCATCATCAGGGAAATGAAAATCAAAGCAATTAGAATTTCCTCACACTTGTCAGAATAACTAAAATCAACAATACAAGAAACAATAGGCGTTGTTGGTAAGGATGTGGAGAAAGGGGAACCCTCTTGCACTGTTGGTGGGAATGCACACTGCTATAGCCACTGTGGAAACAGTATGGAGGTTCCTCAAAAAGTTAAAAATAGAACTACTGTGATCGAATAATTGCACTAATAGATATTTACCCCCCAAAATACTAAAACACTAATTCAAAGAGATACAAGCACCCCTGTGTTTGTTGAAACATTATTTACAATAAACAAATTATGGAAGCAGCCCAAGTTTCCATCAATTGATGAATGGATAATGAAGAGGTGATAAGGAATATTATTCAGCCACAAAAGAATAAAATCTTGCTATTTGCAGTGACATGGATGGAGCTAGAGAGTATAATGATAAGTGAGATAAATCTGTCATATTTCACTGATATATGGAATTTAAGAAGCAAAACAAATGATCAAAGGTAAAAAAAAAAAGAGAAAGACAAGCCAAGAAACAGACTTTTAACTACTGAGAATGAACTGATGGTTGGTTACCAGAGGGGAGGTGGGTGGGAGAATGACTTAAATAGGTGATGAAGATAAAGGAGTGCACTTGTCATGAGCAACACTAGGTGATATATAGAATTGTTGAATCACTATATTGTACACCTGACACTAATACAACACTTTATGTTAACTATCCTGGAATTAAAATGAGAACAATGTGGTTATACTTAATGTCACTGAACTGTACACTTAAAAATGGTTAAAGTGGTAAACTTTATGTTATGCACATTTTATCACAATTTTAAAAATAAATATTTTAAAGTAGCATGTATTATCTTTTTCTAATACAAAAAAGTACCAGAAACTAAGCTAAATGACTCATATAACTCCTGTTGACAAAAAAGTAAGTCATCCACATACTTATGAAACTCAAATAGTACAAAAAGAAGTTTAAAAAATGAATTATTTCCTTTTGTCTTTTCAACTATTAAAAAATAAAACTGCAATCATCTTGGTGTATTTCTGCTGACCAAAAATATACAAGTGAGCTCCTATTGATAGAGTTTTCAAGCAGAGTTTTGCAGACTACCAGGAAAGGATATTGAACAGGGACTTCACATATCAAGATGGACAGAAAATGGAAAATAAACTCTTAACTAGTTTATTATTTTTTATTGAGATGTGATTAACATACCATAGAATTTGCCTTTTTTAAAGTGTAAAATTAATTGTTTTTACTGTTTTTAGATAATTATGCAATAATCACTACAAACCAATTTACAAACATTTCCATCACCTCCCAAAGAAACACTGTTCATTAGCAATTGATCCCCCATTCTCCATAATAAGAGAATCTGTTTCTGTATCTATAGATTGGCTTATTCTGGATATATGATATAAAAGATATCATGCAATATATAGTCTTTGGTGTCTCACTTCTTTCACTGATCATGGTGTTTGCAAGTTCATTCATGTTGTAGTTTGTATTAGTATTTCATTCCTTTTTATGGCTGAATAATATTCCCTTGTGTTAGTAATATTCCTTTTGTGTGTCCATGTATCACTTGATTGTTACCTATTCAAAATTTGGGTTGTTTTCACATTTCATAAATTATGTTTTATGGTGCTATAAACATTTATGTACACATTTTTATGTAAAGATTTTATGTTTTGAATTCTCTTGGGTATATATCTTTTTGGTATATATTTACATTTTGAATTCTCTTGGATATATATCTAGCTGTGTGGTAACTCTATATTTTTTTGTTTGTTTGTTTGTTTATTCATTTGTTTTATTTTTATGTTTTTTTTTTTAATTTTTTTATTCTTATGTTAATCCCCTTACATTACAACATTAGTTTTAGATGAAGTGTTCCATGATTCATTGTTTGTGCACAACACCCAGTGCTCCATGCAGAATGTGCCCTCCTAAATACCCACCACCAGGCTAACCCATCCTCCCACCCCCCTCCCCTCTAGAACCCTGTTTGTTTTTCAGAGTCCATCGTCTCTCATGGTTCGTCTACCCCTCCGATTTCCCCCGCTTCATTCTTCCCCTCCCGCTACCTTCTTCTTCTTCTTCTTTTTTTTTTTTTCTTAACATATATTGCATTATTTGTTTCAGAGGTACAGATCTGAGATTCAACAGTCTTGCACAATTCACAGCGCTTACCAGAGCACATACACTCCCCAGTGTCTATCACCCAGTCCCCCCATCCCTCCCACCCCACCCCCGACTCCAACAACACTCAGTTTGTTTCCTGCGATTAAGAATTCCTCATATCAGTGAGATCATATGATACATGTCTTTCTCTGTTTGACTTATTTCACTCAACATAATACCCTCCAGTTCCATCCACGTCGTTGCAAATGGCAAGATCTCATTCCTTTTGATGGCTGCATAATATTCCATTGTATATATATACCACATCTTCTTTATCCATTCATCTGTCGAAGGACATCTTGGCTCTTTCCACAGTTTGGCTATTGTGGACATTGCTGCTATAAACATCGGGGTGCACGTAGCCCTTCGGATCCCTACTTTTGTATCTTTGGGGTAAATACCCAGTAGTGCAATTGCTGGATCATATGGTAGCTCTATTTTCAACTTTTTGAGGAACCTCCATACAGTTTTCCAGAGTGGCTGCACCAGCTTGCATTCCCACCAACAGTGTAGGAGGGTTCCCCTTTCTCCGCATCCCCGCCAACATCTGTCGTTTCCTGACTTGTTAATTTTAGCCATTCTGACTGGTGTGAGGTGATATCTCATTGAGGTTTTGATTTGGATTTCCCTGATGCCGAGCGATATTGAGCACTTTTTCATGTGTCTGTTGGCCATTTGGATGTCTTCATTGGAAAAATGTCTGTTCATGTCTTCTGCCCATTTCTTAATTGGATTCTTTGTTCTTTGGGTGTTGAGTTTGATGAGTTCTTTATAGATTTTGGATACTAGCCCTTTATCTGATATGTCATTTGCAAATATCTTCTCCCATTCTGTCGGTTGTCTTTTGGTTTTGTTAACTGTTTCCTTTGCTTTGCAAAAGCTTCTTATCTTGATGAAGTCCCAATAGTTCATTTTTGCCCTTGCTTCCCTTGCCTTTGGCGATGTTTCTAGGAAGAAGTTGCTTCGGCTGAGGTCAAAGAGGTTGTTGCCTGTGTTCTCCTTTAGGATTTTGATGGACTCCTGTCTCACATTGAGGTCTTTCAACCATTTGGAGTCTATTTTTGTGTGTGGTGTAAGGAAGTGGTCCAGTTTCATTCTTCTGCATGTGTCTATCCAATTTTCCCAACACCATTTGTTGAAGAGACTGTCTTTGTTCCATTGGACATTCTTTCCTGCTTTGTCGAAGATTAGTTGACCATAGAGTTGAGGGTCCATTTCTGGGCTCTCTATTCTGTTCCATTGATCGATGTGTCTGTTTTTGTGCCAGTACCATGCTGTCTTGATGATGACAGCTTTGTAATAGAGCTTGAAGTCCGGAATTGTGATGCCACCGGCTTTGCTTTTCTTTTTCAATATTCCTCTGGCTATGCGGGGTCTTTTCTGGTTCCATACAAATTTTAGGATTATTTGTTCCATTTCTTTGAAAAAAGTGGATGGTATTTTGATGGGGATTGCATTGAATGTGTAGATTGCTCTAGGTAGCATTGACATCTTCACAATATTTGTTCTTCCAATCCATGAGCATGGAACGTTTTTCCATTTCTTTGTGTCTTCCTCAATTTCTTTCATGAGTATTTTATAGTTTTCTGAGTACAGATCCTTTGTCTCTTTGGTTAGATTTATTCCTAGGTATCTTATGGTTTTGGGTGCAATTGTAAATGGGATCGACTCCTTAATTTCTCTTTCTTCTGTCTTGTTGTTGGTGTATAGGAATGCCACTGACTTCTGTGCATTGATTTTATATCCTGCCACTTTACTGAATTCCTGTATGAGTTCTAGCAGTTTTGGGGTGGAGTCTTTTGGGTTTTCCACATAAAGTATCATATCATCTGCAAAGAGTGAGAGTTTGACTTCTTCTTTGCCAATTTGGATGCCTTTGATTTCTTTTTGTTGTCTGATTGCTGTGGCTAGGACTTCCAATACTATGTTGAATAGCAGTGGTGATAGTGGACATCCCTGCCGCGTTCCTGACCTTAGGGGGAAAGCTCTCAGTTTTTCCCCATTGAGAATAATATTTGCTGTAGGTTTTTCATAGATGGCTTTTATGATATTGAGGTATGTACCCTCTATCCCTATACTCTGAAGAGTTTTGATCAAGAAAGGATGCTGTACTTTGTCAAAAGCTTTTTCGGCATCTATCGAGAGGATCATATGATTCTTGTTCTTTCCTTTGTTAATGTACTGTATCACATTGATTGATTTGCGGATGTTGAACCAACCTTGCAGCCCAGGGATAAATCCCACTTGGTCATGGTGAATAATCCTTTTAATGTACTGTTGGATCCTATTGGCTAGTATTTTGGTGAGAATTTTTGCATCCATGTTCATCAGGGATATTGGTCTGTAATTCTCCTTTTTGATGGGGTCTTTGTCTGGTTTGGGGATCAAGGTAATGCTGGCCTCATAAAATGAGTTTGGAAGTTTTCCTTCCGTTTCAATTTTTTGGAACAGTTTCAGAAGAATAGGTATTAATTCTTCTTGAAATGTTTGGTAGAATTCCCCTGGGAAGCCATCTGGCCCTGGGCTTTTGTTTTTTGGGAGATTTTTGATGACTGCTTCAATTTCCTTAGTGGTTATAGGTCTGTTCAGGTTTTCTATTTCATCCTGGTTCAGTTTTGGTAGTTGATACATCTCTAGGAATGCATCCATCTCTTCCAGGTTATCTAATTTGCTGGCATAGAGTTGCTCATAATATGTTCTTATAATTGTTTGTATTTCTTTGGTGTTGGTTGTGATCTCTCCTCTTTCATTCATGATTTTGTTGATTTGGGTCATTTCTCTTCTCTTTTTGATAAGTCTGGCCAGGGGTTTATCAATCTTGTTAATTCTTTCAAAGAACCAGCTCCTAGTTTCGTTGATCTGTTCTACTGTTCTTTTAGTTTCTATTTCATTGATTTCTGCTCTGATCTTTATGATTTCTCTTCTCCTGCTGGGTTTAGGCTTTATTTGCTGTTCTTTCTCCAGCTCCTTTAGGTGTAGGGTTAGGTTGTGTACTTGAGACCTTTCTTGTTTCTTGAGAAAGGCTTGTATTGCTATATACTTTCCTCTTAGGACTGCCTTTGCTGCATCCCAAAGATTTTGAACAGTTGTGTTTTCATTTTCATTAGTTTCCATGTATTTTTTTAATTCTTCTTTAATTTCCTGGTTGACCCATTCATTCTTCAGTAGGATGCTCTTTAGCCTCCATGTATTTGAGTTCTTTCTGACTTTCCTCTTGGGATTGAGTTCTAGTTTCAAAGCATTGTGGTCTGAAAATAGGCAGGGAATGATCCCAATCTTTTGGTACCGGTTGAGACCTGATTTATGACCTACGATGTGGTCGATTCTGGAGAATGTTCCATGGGCAGTAGAGAAGAATGTGTATTCCGTTGCTTTGGGGTGGAATGTTCTGAATATGTCTGTGAAGTCCATTTGGTCCAGTGTGTCATTTAAAGTCTTTATTTCCTTGTTGATCTTTTGCTTAGATGATCTGTCCATTTCAGTGAGGGGGATGTTAAAGTCCCCCACTATTATTGTATTGTTGTTGATGTGTTTCTTTGCTTTTGTTATTAATTGCCTTATATAATTGGCTGCTCCCATGTTAGGGGCATAGATATTTACAATTGTTAGATCTTCTTGTTGGATAGATCCTTTAAGTATGATATAGTGTCCTTCCTCATCTCTTATTACAGTCTTTGGTTTAAAATCTAATTTGTCTGATAGAAGGATTGCCACCCCAGCTTTCTTTTGGTGTCCATTAGCATGGTAAATGGTTTTCCACCCCCTCACTTTCAATCTGGGGGTGTCTTTGCGTCTAAAATGAGTCTCTTGCAGACAGCATATCGATGGATCTTGTTTTTTAATCCAGTCTGTTAGCCTGTGTCTTTTGATTGGGGCATTTAGCCCATTTACATTCAAGGTAACTATTGAAAGATAGGAATTTAGTGCCATTGTATTGCCTGTAAGGTGACTGTTACCATATATTGTCTGTGTTCCTTTCTGGTCTATGTTGCTTTTAGGGTCTCTCTTTGCTTAGAGGACCCCTTTCAAGATTTCCTGTAGGGCTGGTTTTGTGTTTGCAAATTCCTTTAGTTTTTTTTGTCCTGGAAACTTTTTATCTCTCCTTCAATTTTCAATGACAGCCTAGCTGGATAGAGTATTCTTGGCTGCATATTTTTCTCATTTAGTGCTCTGAATATATCCTGCCAGTCCTTTCTGGCCTGCCAGGTCTCTGTGGATAGGTCTGTTGCCAATCTAATGTTTCTACCATTGTAGGTTACATATCTCTTCTCCCGAGCTGCTTTCAGGATTTTCTCTTTGTCTGTGAGACTTGTAAGTTTTACTATTAGATGTCGGGGAGTTGACCTATTTTTATTGATTTTGAGAGGGGTTCTCTGTGCTTCCTGGATTTTCATGCCTGTTTCTTTCCCCAAATTAGGGAAGTTCTCTGCTATAATTTGCTCCATTATACCTTCTGCCCCCCTCTCTCTTTCTTCTTCTTCTGGGATCCCAATTATTCTAATGTTGTTTCGTCTTATGGTATCACTTATCTCTCGAATTCTGCCCTCATGATCCAGTAGTTGTTTATCTCTCTTTTTCTCAGCTTCTTTATTTTCCAGCATTTCATCTTCTATATTACTGATTCTCTCTTCTGCCTCATTTATTCTAGCAGTTAGTGCCCCCATTTTTGATTGCACCTCATTAATAGCCTTTTTGATTTCTACTTGGTTGGATTTTAGCTCTTTTACTTCTCCAGAAAGAGTTTCTCTAGTAACTTCCATATTTTTTTCAAGCCCAGCTAGTATCTTTAAAGTGATGATTCTGAACTCTAGATCTGACATCGTACTAATGTCCGTATTGAGTAGGTCCCTGGCAGTCGGTACTGCCTCTTGTTCTTTTTGTTGAGGTGATTTTTTCCGTCTCGTCATTTTGTGCAGAGGAGAATAGATTAATGAGAGAACAAAATGCTAGCAGAGTAACCACGTCCCCAGAAAATATACTCTAAACAAATCAGAAAAGACCTGAAGCAGTGGGATAAGAAGGGGAAAGAGAGAAAAAAAAAAAGAAAAAAAAAGAAAAAGATAAAGATAAAAACAACAACAAACAAAACAAAAGAACAACAACAAAAGAAAAACCAGAATGTGATCAAATATGATCTATATGGTATATAGATCAGTGCCACACACTAGATTTGGGGTGTGTTTTGGTCTTTTAGAAGAAAGTGTCTCCCAAAATTTTAAAGAAAGAAAAACTTATATATGTACAAAAATAAGGGTTGATATGATGAAGGGATGGAAAATGACTGTAAAAATGGAAATTATAAAAAATTTTATAAAAGGAATTGATAAGAAGTTGTTTGAAAAAAGAAAGAGGATTTAAAAAAAGAAAAAAGAAAAAGAAAAAAAAAGGGAGAGGATGTGATCAGGCAGGGGAATAGAGAACACCATATACTAGAGATTTAGGGTATATTTTAATCTGTTAGAAGAAACTATCTCAAAATTTTAAAGAGAGAACAACTTATATATATAAGCCAAAAATATGGGTAACTACTATGAAGGGATAGAATCTGACTCTAAAAATGAAAAATAAAAATGTTTTTTTTAAAAAAAGGGATTGATAAGATGTTGTTTGAAAAAGGGAAAAAGAAAAATTCAAAAAGAAATAAAAAGACAAAAAGACAGTTAAAAAAAAATTAACTTTAAAAGACTAAGGAATCATGGTAAAAAAGCCGTGAATTCTATGTGCAGTAGTCCCTTAGCGCTGGAGTTCTGCTGTTCTCATTGATCGGTAAACTTGGTCTTGGCTGGCTGTTCTCGCTGATCTTCTGGGGAGGGGCCTGTTGCCGTGGTTTCCAAATGTCTCTGCCGGAGGCGGAATAGCCCCGCCCTTGCCCCCTCCCGGCTAAGTAATCTGCTCGGGTTTGCTCTCCGGGGCTTTTGTTCCCTGCGAGCTTTCCGTACAGCTTTGGAGGCGGAGAGTGAAAATGGCGGCCTCCCAATCTCCGCCCCGGAGGAGCCGAGAACTCGGGCCCGCTCCTCAGTGAGCCCCCAGAGAAAAGCCGTCAGTCACTCCCGTCTCCCCGGTCTGCAGCTGCACTCCGTGCTCAACCGGCCTGTGACCACGCGTTTCTATCTCTGGCACCGGACCCGGTCTGGAGTCTCCAAACCCAGCAGATCCCTGCGGTGCACTCCCGCGCGGCTCCTCCCGGGGGAGGAAGGTGAGTCTCCCCGGATCGGCCGCTTGTTGGGTCCCTGCTGGAGGAGCAGGGGCCCGACTGGGCCGCGGATCGCGGTTAATGGCAACCCCAGCTGAGAGCCCGCGCCTGGGCTCCGCCTCTGCAGCCGGCTTCCCTGCTGCGTTACCTGGGAGCTCTGCTGCCCTCAGGCACCCCCGGTCTTTCTGTGACCCCGAGGGTCCTGAGACCACACTGTCCCGGAGGGTTCCACCCCCCGCTGAGCCACCAGAGTGACGTCCCTCGGCGGAGCTGACTTTTAAAAGTTCCGATTTTGTGCTCCGTGGCTCTATCACTTGCCAGAAGCGGCCGACGGAGGCCCCTCCCCCGCCGTCTATCCTCCCGAATATCGCCTCGGATTCACTTCTCCGCACGTCCTACCTTCCAGAAAGTGGTCGCTTTTCTGCTGAGACAGTTGTTGCTCTTCTTTTCTTCGATCTCCTGTTGAGTTTGTAGGTGTTCAGAATGGTTTGATCCCTATCCAGCTGAATTCCTGAGAGGAGACGAAATCCAGGTCTCCTACTCCTCCGCCATCTTGCTCCGCCCCTCCTATATATATATTTTTTTTAAGATTTTATTTATTTGACAGAGAGAGACACAGCGAGAGAGGGGAACACAAGCAGGGGGAGTGGGAGAGGGAGAAGCAGGCTCCCGGCCGAGCAGGGAGCCCGATGCGGGGCTCGATCCCAGGACCCTGGAATCATGACCTGAGCCGAAGGCAGACGCTTAACGACTGAGCCACCCAGGTGCCCCCTGTGGTAACTCTATATTTAGTTTTTGAGGAACTTCCAAACTTTTCCAAGCAGCTGCATCATTTACATTCCCGACTTTAGTGTATAGAAGTTCCAATTTCTCCACATTCTTTTGAACTTTTGTCATTATCTGTCTTTTTATTATAATCATACTACTGAGTGGGTTGGAAGTAGTATTTTATTGTAATTAAATTCTGAATTTATTCCCCCCAATGATAAATGCTCCTGAACATCTATTCATGTTTATTGGCCATTTGTATATCTTCTTTGAATAAATGTTTATTCAAATCATTCACTCATCTTTAAATAGGGTTGCCTTTTTATTATTGACTTGTAAGATTTTGTCATGTATTCTGAATTCTAGACTCTTATCACATATATGATTTTCAAATATTTTCTCCCATTTTGTGGTTTGTCTTTTCACTTCATTTTTCACTTTAAAGCACAACCAACCAACCAACCAAAAAAAAAAAGAGTAAGTTTGTTATCATCATAATTAAAGCATTAATGCTTCAAAAGACACCATCAAGTGAAGTTAAAAGTGGACAAACCAAGAAATAGACTTTTTTTTTTTTTTTTTTGCTTTGCTCTATTTTATTCCCACACCTAGAACAGTGCCTCTTACACAGGAGGAGCTCCATAAATATTTGCTGGAAAACAGAATGCAACTTGATGCCTGTTGGCATGTTCATGGTGCTTTCATAATCAACATACTTGATCAGAGTCAGTAAATTCTAAAAAATATCTAAGTTCAAATCCAAAGAGCACTTCTTTTTTTTTATTCTTATGTTAATCCCCATACATTACATCATTAGTTTTAGATGAAGTGTTCCATGATTCATTGTTTGTGCATAACACCCAGTGCTCCATGCAGAATGTGCCCTCAAGAAATAGACTCTTAATTATAGAGAACAAACTGATGGTTACCAGAGGGGATGGAGTGAGGGAATGGGTTAAATAGGTGATGGGAATTAAGGAGTGCACCTATGATGAGCACCAGGTAATGTATGGAATTATTGAAACACCATGTTGTACACCTGAAATTAATGTAACACTGTATGTTAATTAACTGAAAGTACAATAAAAACTTTTAAAAAATCATGAATGGGGGAGAAATATCTAGTAATTATACAGAAGAGAAATCAGGCAATACCTTGATCAAATTATCAGAATTATCAGGGCACCTGGGTGGCTCACCTTGTTCAGCATCTGCCTTTGTCTGGGGTCATGATCCCAGGTTCCTGGACTTGGGCCTTGGGTCAGGCTCCCTGCTCAGTGGGGAGCCTACTTCTCCCTCTCCCTGCCCCCCACTCATGCTCTCTCTCTCTCAAATAAACAAAATCTTTTAAAAAATCAGAATTATCATTTCCAATAAAGGACACAAAGACATCATGTGGCTCCACATACACTGAGAAGAACATGACATTAACTATACAGTACTCAGGCCAAGAATGCAAAGCCACAATCTCAACACAAGGGAAATTCAGATACAAACAAAATGAGGAATACTTTATTTTTAAAAAGGGAGTGGAGTTAGGGGCACCTGGGTGGCACAGGTGGTTAAGTGTCTGCCTCTTGATTTCAGCTCAGGTTGTTATCTCAGGATGGTGAGATTGAGCCCCACACTGGGCTCCATGCTCAGTGCAGGGTCTGCTTGAGTTTCTCTCTCCCTCGCCCACTGCCTCTTCCTTCCACTCTCTCTTTCTCTCTCTCTTTCTTTCTAAAATAAATAAATAAATCTTAAGAAAAAGGAAGGGGAGTTGAAAAACAAAAACAAAAAACTTGTACACCAACAAAATTTAAAACTTTTGTATTTTTAAGTGTTTATTTAAGTTCCAATTAGTTAACATACAGTGTAATATTAGTTTCAGATGTACAATATAGTGATTTAACTCTTTCATACAACACTCAGTGCTCAACAAAATAAGTCCATTCCTTAATCCCCATCATCTATTTCACTCATCTGCCTAGTCCTCTTCCCTCTGGTAACCATCACTTTGTTCTCTATAGTTAAGAGTCTGTTTCTTGGTTTGCCTCTCTCTCTCCTTCCCCCTCCCCTTTGCTCATTTGTTTTGTTTCTTAAATTCCACATATGAGTGAAATCATATGGTATTTATCTTTCTCTGACTTTTGTATTTGAAAGAACACCATCAATAAAGTGAAAAGGCAACCCATATTAAATGGGAAAAAATTTGCAAATCATATACCTAACAAGGGACTTATAGCTAGAATATTAAAAGAACTCAATAATAAAAAGACAACTTATCAAAAACTAATGGTGTACTACTATACATTGGTTAATTGAATTAAAAAAAAGACAATTTAAAAATAAGCAAAGGATCTGAACAGACATTTCTCTAATGAGGATAAACAAATGACCAATATGCACATGAGAAGATGTTCCCATCATCAGCCATTAGAGAAATACAAATCAAAGCCACAATGAGACCATTTCACACCAAGATAGTCAAAATCAAAGAGTCAGATAGGGGCGCCTGGGTGGCTCAGTCGGTTAAGCATCTGCCTTCAGCTCAGGTCATGATCCCGGGGTCCTGGGATGAAGTGCCATTTGGAGCTCTCTGCTCAGTGGGGGAGCCTGCTTCTCCCTTTCCCTCTGCTTGCCACTCCCTCTGCTTGTGCTCTGTGTCAAATAAATAAATAAAATCTTTTAAAAAGGAGTCAGATAGTAACAAGTATTGGTGAGGATCTGGAGACATTGGAACCCTCACACACTGTTGGTGGGGATGTAAAATAGTGTAGCTACTTTGGAAAAGTCTGTTAGTTCCTCAAAAGGTTAAACATAGAGTTACCATATGACCCAGAAATTCCACTCCAAGAGAAATGAAAACGTATGTCCTCACAAACACTTGTACATGAAAACTCGTAACAGCAGTAATCATAATAGTTAAAAGTTAGAACAACTCAAAAGTCTAGCAACTGATGAATGGGTAAATAAAATATGAATATATTGGAAATATTATTCCAAATAATGGAATACGATTTGGCCATGAAAAGAAATGATGTTCTACAACATGCATGAACCTTGAAAACTTTATGCGAAGGGAAAGAAGCCAGTCATAAAAGACCATATACTGTGTGATCCGTGTTATATGAAATGGCCATAATAGGCCAATCCATACGGACAGAACCCATAGGTTACAGGCTGCCTAAGGTTGGAGAGTTTGGTAGGAAATGGACAGTGACTGCTAAAGGGTACATGAAAATGTTCTACATGTGATCTTAGCCAAAAGACTGAGAAGTGATGTGATGAAAATGTTCTAAAATTTGACATAGTGATGTTTTCACAGTTCTGTGAATATATTAAAAATCATTGAATTATTTACTTTTAAGTGGGTGAATTGTATGGTATATGAATTATATCTGAATAAAACAATTAAAAATATATTAAGGAGGACACATGTTGTGATGAGCACTGGGTGTTATATGCAACTAATGAAACGTTGAACACTACATCAAAAACTAACGACATGCTATGTGCTGGCTAATGGAACATAATACATACATATATATATATATATATATATATATTAGATAAAGGAAGCCAGACACAAAAGGCCACATATCCTATAATTTAATTTATATGAAATGATCAGAAAATGAAAATCCATAGCAACAAAATGTGGATTAGTGGCTGCCAGAGGCTTGGAGAGAAGGGAATGTGGAGCAATTGCTAATGAGTATGGAGTTTTTATTGGGATGCTGAAAATGTTTTGGAAATGGATAATACTGAGAGTTGCACAACTCCGGAAATACTAAATCCCACTGTGATTTGTATACTTTAAAGGGTTGATTTTAGGGATGCCTGGGTGGCTCTGTTGGTTAAGTGTCTGCCTTCAGCTCGGGTCATGTTCCCAGGGTCCTGGGATCAAGTCCCATATTGGGGTCCTTGCTCAGTGGAGAGTTTGCTTCTCCCTCTGCCTGCTGCTCCCCCTGCTTGTGCTCTCTTTCTCTCCCTCTCCCTGAAAAATAAATAAATAAAATCTTAAAAAAGGGTGAATTTTATGCTATGTGAATTATATTTAATAAATTTCTTTAAAAGTATTATATCTTACAAATCCTCTAATCCAAGGTCAAGATTTACAATTATATTTTTCTTCAAAAAATTTTATAGTTTTAGTTTTACCATATAAACCTTAAATTCCTGAGTTAATTTTGTCTGTGTTGTGAAGAAGGGGTTCAATTTTATGTTTTGCATATGTGTATACAGTTTATCCCAGTACCAGTTGTTGAAAAAACTATTTATACTCACCAAATTGTCTTGACATCCTTATCAAATGTCAATTGGACACAGAAGTATGACTTTATTTCTGGGCTCTCAATTCTATTACATGGATCTATATGTCAATCCTTATGTCAGTACCACATTGACTTCAATACTGTAGCTTTATTGTAAGTTCTGAAATCAAGAATTGTGATTTCTCCAACTTTGCTTGTTGTTTTCAAGATTGTTATGGCTATTCTGGGTCCCTTCCGTTTTCATATGAATTTTAGGGTTGCCTTGTCAATTTCTGTAGATAAACAATTTTATATTTTTATTAAGAACTGTGTTTAATTTGTACATTAATTTATGGATTATTGCTATTCTAACGATAAGTTTCTGATCTTTGAATATGGAGCTTCTTTCTATTCATTTAAATCTCTTAATTTCTTTCAACAATGTCATATAGTTTTCTCTGTAAGAGACTTCTACTTATTTTCTTAAACTTATTCATGTGTATTTTATTATTTTTCATGCTATCATAATTGGAATTGCTTACTTAATTTTATTCTCAGTTTGCTCATTATTAATGAATAGAAATATAATTGACTTATGTGTATTGGTCTTGTATCCTGCAACCATGCTTGTTCATTATCTCTAATATTTTGTTTATATGTGTGAATTCCTTAGAATTTTCTATATACAAGATCATATCATCCAACAAAAAAAATCGGTTTCATTTTTTTTTCCAATCTGAAGTTTCTTATTTCTTTTTCTTGCCTTTATATTCTTGCCAGAACTTCCAGTGAAATGTTTAAGAGAAGTGATGAGAGTGAACATCCTTGATTTGTTCCTGATCTTATGATGAATGCATTCAGTCTTTTACCATTAAGTATGATGTTAGCTGTGGATTTTCTGTATATGAACTGTATCAGATTCATGAAATTCCTTTCTATTCCTACTTGTTGCCTGGTTTTATCATAAAAGGGCGTTGGATTTTGTCAAATGTTTTTTTTCTGCATCAATTGAGGTGATCATGTGGTTTTTGTCCTTTTTTATATTAATATAATGTAAGATGTTGATTTTCATGTGATAAGCCAACCTTGCATTCACGATTAATATCCCACTTGATCTTGGTATATAATCCTTTTAATATATTGCCTAGATTTGATTTGCTAGTGTTTAGTTGAAGATTTTGTGTCTATACTCATAAGGGATACATATGGTCTGTTATTTGGTTTTCTTATAAAGTCTTTCTCTGCTTTTAGTATTAGAGTAATACTTGTCTCATATATTAAGTTTAGAAATGTTCTCTCTTATTTATTTATTTATTTATTTTCTGAAAGACTTTGGAAAGAACTGGTATTCTTCTTTTAGCCTTTGGTAGAATTCACCACTGAAGCCATAGGATCTTGGGCTTATCTTGTGGAAAAGTATTTTTAAATGCCTAATGCAATCTCTACATGTTATAAGTGGATTATTTTTTTCCATTTTTTAATTGGGTCAGTTTGTGACTTTCTAGGACTTTGTACACTTTGTATATTTTATCTAATTTGTTGATATACAATTGTTCATAGTGTTCCTTTATTACTTCTTTATTCATTTTTTATTTCTTTAAGGTCTGAAGTAATAACATCCCTTAATTCCTGATTTTTAAGTTGAATTTTCTCCCTTTTTTTTCCCATGGTCAGTTCTGCTGAAGATTTGTCAATTTTGCTGATATTTTCAAAAAACCCACTTTCAGTTCATTGATTTTTTTTTCTGTTTTTCAATCTCTTTGTCATTTATTTACACTCTACTTTTTTTTTTTTTTTTAATTATTCTCTTCTATTTGCTTTGGGTTTAGTTTGCTCTTACTTTCCTAGTTTATTAAGGAGAACAGTTAGGCCATTGTTTTTAGATATTTCTTTTTTTAAAATGTGGGGTTTTATATGTATAAATTTTTCTTTAAGCAGTGCTTTCATTGTATCCTTTAAGTTTTTTATGCGGTATTTTCATTTTCATTAATATAAAATAATTTTCTAATTTTCTTTGTGAGATCTTTTTGACCCATTGATTGTTTAGGAGTTTGTTGTTTAATTTCCATGTATTTCTTTCTTTTTTTTTTTTAAAGATTTTTATTTATTTATTTGAGACAGAGAGAATGAGAGAGAGAGAGCACATGAGAGGGGGGAGGGTCAGAGGGAGAAGCAGGCTCCCTGCCGAGCAGGGAGCCCAATGCGGGACTCGATCCGGGGACTCCAGGATCATGACCTGAGCCAAAGGCAGTCGCTCAACCAACTGAGCCACCCAGGCGCCCAATTTCCATGTATTTCTGAATTTCAAAAATTATTTCTGTTATTGATTTCTAATTTCATTCTATTATGATTAGATATAATATTTTGAATAATTTCAATTATTTTAAATGTATTGAGTTGTTTTACTGTTTAATATATGACCAATCTTGGTATTCACAAGAGTGCATATCCTGCTCTTTTTGGGTAGCCTTTTAAAAATGTATCTTAGGTCTTATTGATATATAGTATTGTTCAAGTTTACTCTTTCCTTGTTGATTTTCTGTCTAGTTATTCTATCAAGTATTCCAAGGGGAATATTAGAGTCTTAAAGTACAATTCTTCTTTATCTATTTTTCCTTTTGATTCTTTCAGGTATTTGCTTCATATATTTTGGAGGTCTATTAAATACACTTTTTTTTTTTTTACTTTCAAATTTTTATTTAAATTCCACTTAGTTAACATACAGTGTAATATTAGTCTCAGGAGTAGAATTTGTGACTCATCATTTACATAAAACACTCAGTGTTCATCACAAGTGCCCTCCTTAATAATTATCATCCATTTAACCCATCCCGCTGCCCACCTTTACTCCAGTAACCTTCAGTTTGCTCTCTATAGCTAAGAGGCTGTTCTATGGTATGCCTCTCTCTTTTTTTCCCTGTGTTCCTCTGCTTTGTTTCTTAAATTCCACCTATAAGTGAAATCGTATGGTATTTGTCTTTCTCTGACTGACTTATTTTGTTTAGCATAATATTCTCCAGTTCCATCCATGTCATTGTAAATGGCAAGATTTCATTCTATTTGATGGCTGAGTAATATTTCATGACATATATCTATATCTATTTACATATGTGTATGTGTGTATATATATAGATCTATATTTATATCTATTTACATATATGTGTGTGTGTGTATATATATATATATATATAGTTGATTGTTGATAATGGTGCTATAAACATCAGGGTGCATTTTCTCCTTAAAATCAGTATTCTTGTATTGTTTGTGGAAATACCAAGTAGTCCAAATCCTGGATTAGGTGGAAGTTCCATGTTTAACTTTTTGAGGAACCTCCCATATGGTTTTTCAGAGTCATTGCACCAATTTGCATTCCCACCAACAGTGTAAGAGGGTTCCCCTTTCTCTGCATCCTTGCCAACATCTGTTATTTCCTGTGTTGTTAATTTTAGCCATTCTGACAGGTATGAGGTGATATCTCATTGTACTTTTGATTTGTATTTTCTTTTTTTAATTTACTTTTTTTTAGACTTTGCATTTATTTTTTTAAAGATATATTTATTTATTTTATTTATTTATTTTTTAAATTTTATTATGTTATGTTAGTCACCATACAATACATCATTAGTGTTTGATGTGGTGATCTACGATCCATTGTTTTTGTATAACACCCAGTGCTCCATGCAGTATGTGCCCTCCTTAATACCCATCACTGGGCTAACCTATCCTCCCACCCCCCTCCCCTCTAAAACCCTGATTGTTTCTCAGAGTCCATAGTCTCTCATGGTTCATCTCTCTCTGATTTCCCTGCCTTCATTTTTCCCTTCCTTCTCCTAATGTCCTCCAGGCTATTCCTTATGTTCCACAAATAAGTGCAACCATATGATAATTGACTTTCTCTGCTTGACTTATTTCACTTAGCATAATCTCCTCCAGTCCCATCCATGTTGATGTAAAAGTTGGGCATTCATCCTTTCTGATGGCTGAGTAATATTCCATTGTATATATGGACCACATCTTCTTTATCCATTCATCTGTTGAAGGGCATCTCAGTTCTTTCCACAGTTTGGCTATTGTGGATATTGCTGCTATGAACATTGGGGTGCATATGGCCCTTCTTTTCACTACATCTGTGTCTTTGGGGTAAATACCCAGGAGTGCAATTGCTGGTTCATAGGGTAGCTCTATTTTTAAATTTTGAGGAACCTCCACGCTGTTTTCCAAAGTGGCTGTACCAACTTGCATTCCCACCAACAGTGTAAGAGGGTTCCCCTTTCTCCACAACCTCTCCAACATTTGTTGTTTCTTTCCCTGTCTGCAATAGCCAAGCAATAGCCTTTGGAGATGTATCTTGAAAGAAGTTGCTATGACTGATGTCAAAGAGGTTATTGTCTCTGTTCTACTCTAGGATTTTGATGGATTCCTCTCTCAAATTGAGGTCTTTCATCCATTTTGAGTTTACATTTGTGTATGGTGTTAGAGAATGGTCGAGTTTCATTCTTCTGCATGTGGCTGTCCAATTTTGCCAGCACCATTTATTGAAGAGACTGTCTTTTTTCCATTGCATATTTTTTCCTGCTTTGCCAAAGATTATTTGACCATAGAGTTGAGGGTCCATATCTGGGTTCTCTACTCTGTTCCATTGGTCTATATGTCTGTTTTTGTGCCAGTACCATGCTGTCTTCGTGATCATTACTTTGTAATACAGTTTGAAATCCGGCAACATGATGCCCCCAGCTTTGTTTTTCTTTTTCAACATTTCCTTAGCGATTCGGGGTCTTTTCTGATTCCATGCAAATTATAGGATTGTTTTTTCCAGCACTTTGAAAAATGTCATTGGAATTTTGATAGGGATGGCATTGAAGGTATAGATTGCTCTGGGTAGCATAGACATTTTATTTTTATTTATTTATTTATTTATTTTTTAATTTGACAGAGAGAGATACACAGCGAGAGAGAGAACACAAGCAGGGGGAGTGGGAGAGGGAGAAGCAGGCTTCCCACAGAGCAGGGAGCCCAATGTGGGGCTCGATACCAGGACTCTGGGATCATGACCTGAGCCGAAGGCAGACGCTTAACGACTGAGCCACCCAGGCGCCACCAGCATAGACATTTTAGCAATGTTTATTCTTCCAATCCATGAACATGGGATGTTTTTCCATTGTTTTGTGTCTTCTTCAATTACTGTCATGAGTGTTCTGTAGTTCCTAGAGTATAGATCCTTTACCTCTTTGGTTAGGCTTGTTCCGAGGTATGTGATGGTTTTTGTTGCTATTGTAAATGGAATCATTTCTCTAATTTCTCCTTCTACAGTTACATTGTTAGTGTATAAGAAAGCAACTGATTTCTGTGCATTGATTTTGTATCCTGCCACATTAGTGAATTGCTGGATGAGTTCTAGTCATTTGGGGGTGGAGTCTTTTGGATTTTCCACATAAAGTATCATGTCACCTGGAAAAGAGAGAGTTTGACTTCTTCTTTGCCAATTTGAATACCTTTATTTCTTTTTGTTTTCTGATTGCTGTTGCTAGGACTTCTAGTACTATGTTGAACAATAGTGGTGAGAGTGGACATGCTTGACATGTTCCTGATCTGAAGGGAAAGGCTCTCAGCTTTTCCCCATTGAGGATTATATTTGCTGGGTTTTTCATAGATGGATTTTTTGAACTTGAGGCATGTTCCCTCTATCCCTATACTCTGAAGAGTTTTAATCAGGAATGGATGCTATATTTTGTGAAATGTTTTTTCTGCATCAATTGAGAGGACCATATGGTTCTTCTATCTCCTCTTTTTTTTTTTTAGATTTTATTTATTTATTTATTTGAGAGAGAGAGAGAGAGAAACAGCACGAGAGGGGAAGAGGGTCAGAGGGAGAAGCAGGCTCCCTGCTGAGCCGGGAGCCCGATGTGGGACTCGATCCCAGGACTCCAGGACCATGACCTGAGCCGAAGGCAGTCTCTTAGCCAACTGAGCCACCCAGGCGCCCCTTCTATCTCCTCTTATTAATGTGTTCTACCACATTGATGGATTTGTGAATGTTGAACCCCCCTTGCATCCCAGGGATAAATCCCACTTGTTCGTGGTGGATGATCTTTTTAATGTGTTGCTGGATCCCATTAGCTGGGATTTTGTTGAGGATTTTGGAATCCATATTCATCCGGGATATCGGTCTGAAATTCTCCTTTTTCATGGGGTCTTTGCCTGGTATTTTACCCTCCCCTCTTCAGCACCCACAATCCTTTTCTCCCCCAAATCACATCTCTGTACCTATTAACTTCCACTATATGTCATCTTCTCTCTTTGTTGTGTAGTTTGTTCTGTCAGCCCTTAGATCAATTTCTTGGGTATTCAGAATGATTTGGTGTTTATCTACCTGTGTTTGAGGCACAAGGCAAGTCTAGGGTCTTCCTAGTACTCCACCACTTTAGCTCCTCTCAGCTATTATTTTTCCAAATATATTTTCTGCCTACTTCTTTCTCTGTTCTCCTTGTGGGATCCCTATATTGCAAATGTTATTATGCTTGATGATGTCACTAGTCTCTTTAACCTGCTCTCCATTATTATTATTATTATTATTATTATTATTATTATTATTGTTAATTTTGTTGTTCAACTTCATTTGCTGTCCATTACCTTGTCTTCCATATTACTGATCCATTCTTCTGCATGTTCTCATCTATTGATTCCATTTAGTGAATGTTTTCATTTATTGAGTTCTTCAACTCTGTTTCTTTTTTAATTTCTATTTGTTGAAGGTCTCACTGAGATCCTCCACTCTCTTCTCACATCTGGTATCTTTATGAATATCAAGCATATTGCTTAACTCCATTTCATTTAACTCTTTTCTGTGGTTTTGTCCTGGTCTTTCACATGGGACATATTCATCTGTTTCCTCATTTTGCCTAACTCTCTTTGTTTTTATGTATTAGGAAAGTCAGCTACATCTACTCATCTTGTAAGTAATGCCTTTGTAAAGCGGATGTCCTGTTGTGCCCTGTAGAACAATACCAGAACCAGGCACTTCAAGGGTGCCCCCTGTGTTTTGTGTGTGCCCTACTGTTGTGACTTGGCTGCCTTTTCCTTCGGTTCAGTTGACTGAAATGGCTTACTTTGCCTGACGTTGGTGCACCAGGGAGGGTTTTGTCCATGTGCTGTTACAGGGCCTGCCTGGGTCCATCATAGCTTATAGTTGGGTGGTGTCAGCAATTAGACCAGATTTATGCCCTCAATCTGTCTGCCTGGGCTGTAGTTACAGTGATCTGCAGGTGGTCTCCCTGTGATATTCTCTGTGAGGTTTTTGTTGGTGGGTGAGGCTGGCATTCAGATCAGATACCTGCCCTCAGAACTTCAACAGTTGCTGCCCTTGCATTGATCAGCAGGACACTCTCTGTACTGCCATCTATAAAATTTGTCTCCTGGGGCTGTGGGTGTGCTTGTGTGTGTGGTTATCTTCACTCTCCCCAAAGCAGGAGTCATTTTGCAGTGGTGCTTGTCCCTGCTGGGTTTGATTCCAGGGTGTTTGGGGGCAGTAGCAGTTTTGGAGGAATGCCTGCCATGTGAGATATGTTGGATGGGGTACATCTGCAGGGGAATGCAAGGGTGGGGTGCACAGTGCTAGCAAAATAGTTAGAGAGTGTTAATGCTGGCTCCTGCTGGTGTCCAGCTATGTAGGCTGGGGGCAGGGGCAGGGGAAGGGGAGAGAAATGGCACTGGTTAGCACTTTTATTCTTGGAGAAGTCTTTTAAAGATCCATGACCCTCTAGCACACATTAGGTGATTAGTAAATAAATCTTCATGTATACCCCAGGTGCTTTTCAAACTGCTGTTTCTATGTTGTATCTCAACAGTTTTACTTGTTATGCTGATTCTTTAAGAGAGGAGACTCAGTTTCCCATCACCATCTGGCTCTCCCAGAGCTATGCATTCTGATTGTTAAAGTACCCAGAGTTGGGGCGCCTGGGTGGCTCAGACGTTAAGCATCTGCCTTCGGCTCAGGTCATGATCCCAGAGTCCTGGGATCGAGCCCTGCATCAGGCTCCCTGCTCCACGGGAAGCCTGCTTCTCCCTCTGCTGCTCCCCCTGCTTGTGTTCCCTCTCTCACTGTTTCTCTCTCTGTCAAATGAATAAATAAAATCTTAAAAAAAAAAAAAAAGTCCCCAGAGTTAAGCCATTAACTGTAAAAACTCATGGAGTTAAGTCCCAGTGGTTTTCAAAGCCAAATATGGGGACATGCCTTCCAAGTGCAGATCTTCCATACCTGGTCTGCTTGGTGTGGGGTGTGATCCTCTGGCTTCTCTGTGCTTCTGGTGTCCCTCCATTTTGTGGATAGTCTTGCAAGGAGTTTGGCTTCTAACCACATCTCTGCCCCTCCTTCTGTTTGCAATGTGTCCTCCTCTCTATGGTTAACTGTGGAAAGTCTATTCTTCAAGTGTTTGGGTCCTTTTCAGAGTTAGTTGCACTGATGTAGCTGTTTTATCAATATGCCCATGGGATGAGGTGAGCTCAAGATCCCCCTACTCTGCCATCTTCCCAGAAGGCTACTGCAGCATTTTTCCTATGGAGTATTTCACTCTTAATCCTATCCCTTTTGGGAAAATCAGGTCAACATTTGGTCAGAACAATATGACTTGGGTGTTCCACTTTTTAAATTTCATGCCTTGTTACTATCATAAGTTTCTTCCAGCTCCTGAAATTCACTTGATATTAAGAAGTTAAAAAAAACCTCTAAGTATATAAACATAAATATACTCTTCCTCCAATTCTAAAAACTAAAACTATGATTTATGCTGTAGAATGGAACTCTAAAAAATTGGGCGTGAACACTCTTAGACTCCTCTTCCAACCCTTTTTTTAGAGTAGTCACACAGTAGTATAAATTTTACCTTGAATCAAAAATTTTTTTTCATTTTCAAACTTCAGTTAATGGAAGGTGGATATGTATATGGAATGAAGGAAGGGGCAGAAATACTCCTATGACATGGGGTTGGAATGAGAAATACATGAACATAAACTAATGATATATTTTTTAAATGTATTTCCTAGGTCTTTCCAGTGAAAGGGTTAGAATCAATGACATCCCATTAGCAAAAAAGCACTCACATTGTCCTGATCTTGATTTATAAGTACAATTCTTGTCTAAAAGGAACCAGGGTTTCTTTGCAAAATGGCAGATTTTATTTTATTTTTTTAATTTTTTAATTTTTTTAAGTTTTCTTTTCTTTTATTATATTGTTAGTCACCATACAGTACATCATTACTTTTTGATGTAGTGTTACATGACTCATTGTTTTCATATAACACCCAGTACTCCATGCAGTACGTTCCCTCCTTAAAACCCATCACTGGGCTAACCCATGCCCCCACCCCCGTGCCCTCTAAAACCCTCAGTTGGATTCTCAGAGTCAATAAATTCTCATGGTCGATCTCCTCCTCAGACTTCCCCCCCTTCCTTTTTCCCTTCCTTCTCTTAATGTCCTTCATGCTATTCCTTAAGTTCAACAAACAAGTGAAACCATATGATAATTGACTTTCTCTCCTTGACATATTTCACTTAGCATAATCTCCTTCAGTCCCATCCATGTTGATGTAAAAGTTGGGTATTCCTCCTTTCTGATGGCTGAGTAATATTCTATTGTATATATGGACCACATCTTCTTTACCCATCCATCTGTTGAAGGGCATCTAGGTTCTCTCCACAGTTTGGCTATTGTGGAAAATGCTGTTATGAAAATTGGGGTGCATAAGGCCCTTTTTTACAATTGCTGGGTCATGGGGTAGCTCTATTTTTAATTTTTGAGGCACCTCCACACTGGTTTCCAAACCGGCTGTACCAACTTGTATTCCCACCAACAGTGTAAGAGGGTTCCCCTTTCTCCACAACCTCTCCAACATTTGTTGTTTCTTTCCCTGTCCATTTCTGCCATTCTAACTGGTATAAAGTGGTATCTCAATGTGGTTCTGATTTCAATTTCCCTGATGGCTAATAATGAACATTTTTGTATGTGTCTGTTAGCCATTTGTATGTCTTCTTTGGAGAAGTGTCTGTTCATGTCTTTTGCCCATTTTGTGACTTGATTATTTGTTTTTTGGGTGTTGAGTTTGAGGGGTTCTTTAGAGATCTTGGAAATCAGTGCTTTGTCTCTAGTGTCATTTGCAAATATCTTCTCCCATTCTGTGGGTGACTCATTGTTTTCTTGACTGTTTCCTTTGCTGTGCAGAAGCTTTTTATCTTGATGAAGTCCCAAAAGTTCATTTTTGCTTTTGTTTCACTAGCCTTTGGAAATGAATCTTGAAAGAAGTTGCTATGTCCAATGTCAAAGAGCTACTGCCTATGTTCTCCTCTGGGATTTTGATGGATTCCTTTCTCACATTGAGGTCTTTCATCCATTTTGACTTTATCTTTGTGTATGGTGTTAGAGAATGGTCGAGTTTCATTCTTCTGTACATACCTGTCCAATTTTCCCAGCACCATTTATTGAAGGGAATGTCTTTTCTCCATTGGATACTTTTTCCTGCTTTGTTGAATATTATTTGACCATAGAGTTGAGGGTCCATATCTGGGCTCTGTATTCTGTTCTACTGGACTATATATCTGCTTTTGTGCCAGTACCATGCTGTCTTGGTGATCATGACTTCGTAATAGAATTGAAATCAGGCAACGTGATGTCCCCAGCATTCTTTTTCTTTTTCAATATTTCCTTGGCGATTCAGGGTCTTTCCTGATTCCATACAAATTTTAAGATTGTTTGTTCCAGCACTTCAAAAATGTCATTGGAATTTTGATTGGGATGGCATTGAAGGTATAGATTGCTTTGGGAAGCATAGATATTTTAACAATGTTTATTTTTCTGATCTATGATCATAGAATGTTTTTCCATCTTTTTGTGTCTTCTTCAATTACTGTCATGAGTGTTCTGTAGTTCCTAGAGTATAGAGCCTTCACCTCTTTGGTTAGGTTTATTTCCAGGTATCTTATGATTTTCTTGCTATTGTAAATGGAATCAATTCTCTAATTCCTCTTTCTACAGTTGCATTGTTAGTGTATAAGAAAGCAATTGATTTCTGTGCATCGATTTTGTATCCTGCCACATTACTGAATTGGTGTATGAGTTCTAGTAATTTGGGAGTGGAGTCTTTTGGGTTTTCCACATAAAGTATCATGTCATCTGCAAAGAGAAAGAGTTTGACTTCTTTGCCAATTTGAGTAACTTTATTTTTGTTCTCTGACTGCTGTTGCTAGGACTTCTAATACTATGTTGAACAATAGTGGCAAGAGTGGGCATCCATGACGTGTTTCTGATCTTAAGGGAAAGGCTCTCAGCTTTTCCCCATTGAGGATGATATTCACTGTGGGTTTTTCATGGATGGATTTTATGAACTTGAGGAATGTTCCCTCTACCACTATACTCTGAAGAGTATTAATCAGGAAAGGGTGTTGTATTTTGTTAAATGCCTTTTCTGCATCAATTGAGAGGACCATATTGTTCTCTCTCCTCTTATAAATGTGTTCTATCACATTAATTAATTTGTGAATATTGAACCACACTTGCATCCCGGGGATAAATCCCATTTGGTCATGGTGGATAGCCTTTTAATGTATTCTTGGATCCTATTAGCTGGGATTTTGTTGAGAATTTTGGCATCCATATTCATCAGGTCTGAAATTCTCTTTTTTGATGGGGTCTTTGCCTGGTTTGGGGATTAAGGTGAGGCTGACCTCATAGAATGAGTTTGGAAGCTTTCCTTCTGTTTCTAATTTTTGAAATAGCTTCAGGAGAATAGGTATTATTTCTTCTTTGAATATTTGGTAGAATTCTCCAGGGAATCCATCAGGCCCTGGACTCTTGTTTCTTGGGACGCTTTTGATCACTGCTTCAATGTCCTTACTGGTTATTGGCCTATTCAGATTGTCAATTTCTTCCTGTTTCAGTTGTGGTAGTTCATACATTTCCAGGAAGGCATCCATATCTTCCAGGTCGCTGAATTTACTGGCATAAAGTTGTTGATAATAATTTCTAATAATTGTTTCTATTTCCTTGGTGTTAGTCATGATCTCTCCCCTTTCATTCATCATTTTATGAATTTGGGTCCTTTCTCTTTTCTTTTGGATAAGTCTGGCCAGTGGTTTATCGATCTTATTAATTTTTTCTATGAACCAGCTTCTAGTTTTGTTGATCTGATCTTCTGTGTTTCTGGTTTCTAATTCATTGATTTCTGCTCTAATCTTAATTATTTCTCTTCTAATGCATGGCTTAGGCATCCTTTGTTGCTTTTTCTGTAGTTATTTAAGGTGTAAAGATAGTTGGTGAATTTGGGATTTTTATATTTTTTTGGAGTGAGGCTTGAATGTCTATGTATTTCCTCCTAGGACCACCTTTGCTGTATCCCACAGGATTTGGAATGATGTGTTTTCATTCTTATTGGTTCCCATGAATTGTTTAAGTTCTTCTTTGATTTCCTGGTTGACCCAAATATTCTTGAGCAGAGTGGTTTTAGCTTCCAAGTGTTTGAATTTCTGCCAAATTTTTTCTTGTGATTGAGCTCCAGTTTCAAAGCATTATGGTCTGAGAATATGGAGGTAATAATCTCAGTCTTTTGGTATTAGTTGAGACCTGATTTGTGACCCAGTATGTGGTCTCTTTTGGAGAAAGTTCCATGTGTGCTCCAGAAGAATGAGTATTCTGTTGTTTTAGGGCAGAATGTTCTGTATATATCTATGAGGTCCATCTGGTCCAGTGTGTCATTCAAAGCTCTTATTTCTTTGTTGATTTTCTGCTTAGATGATTTGTCTATTGCTGAGAGTGGAGTATTGAGGTCTCCTACAATTAACGTATTATTATCAATATGTCTCTTTATTTTGGTGAATAGTTGGCTTATGTAGATGACTGCTCCCATGTTGGGGGCATAGATATTTACAATTGTTAGATCTTCTTGTTGGATAGACTCTTTAAGAATGATACAGTGTCCTTCTGTGTCTCTAACTACAGTCTTTAGCTTAAAATCTAATTTGTCTGATTAAGAATAGCTACCTCAGCTTTCTTTTGTCGTCCATTGGCATGGAAGATGGATCTCCATCTCTTCACTTTCAGTCTGGATGTATCTTCAGGTTTAAAAGGAGTCTCCTGTAGACAGCATATGGATGGGTCTTGTCTGTTTATCCAATCTGCAACCCTGGTCTGTTTTATTAAAGCATTTAGACCATTCACATTGAAAGTGATTATTGAAAGATATGAGTTTATTGTCATCATGTTGCCTGTGAAGTCCTTGTTTCTATAGATTGTCTCTGTAAATTTCTGTTCTGTATCACTTTATAGAACCCCCTTAATATTTCTTGCAGGGCTGGCTTAGTAGTTACATATTCTTTCAGCTTCTGTCAGTCTTGGATGCTCTGCATATCTCCATCCATTCTAAATGTTAGCTTTGCCAGATAAAGTATTCTTGGCTGCATGTTCTTCTCATTTAGTACCCTGAATATGTCTTGCCAGCCCTTTCTGTCTTGCCAGGTCTCTGTGGATAGGTCTGACGTTATTCTGATGTTCCTCCCTCTGTACGTAAGGAATTTCTTCCCCCTAACTACCCTTAAGATGGTTTCCTTAGTTCTAAGATTTGTGAGTTTTACTATTACATGCCGGGGTGTTGGCCTGTTTTCCTTGATCTTCAGAGGAGTCCTCTCTGCCTCTAAGACACGAATGTTTGTTTTATACCCCAGGTTAGGGAAGTTCTCAGCTACAATTTGCTCAAATATATCTTCTAGTCCGATCTCTCTCTCTACCCCCTCAGGGATCCCAATAATTCTGACATTGGAACATTTCATAGTGTCACTTATTTCTCTGATTCTCTTTTCATGGATTTTGAGTTGTTTCTTCCTGGCCTTTACTTTATCTTTCTTTTCTATTAATTGTTCTTGTAGATCACTAATTCTTTCTTCACCCTCGCTTACCCTAGCTGTTAGATTATCTAGATTAGATTGGATCTCATTGATACCATTTTTAAGTGCTGCCAGCTCAGCTCTCATTTCTGCCCTTAGAGACTCTATGGTCCCATTAATTGATTTCTCCATTCTATCTATTGTCTTCACAACTGCTAGCCTGAATTCCGTCTCTGACATCTTGGTTATGTCTGTATCCATTTTTTTTTTTTAAGATTTTATTTATTTATTTGACAGAGAGAGACACAGCGAGAGAGGGAACACAAGCAGGGGGAGTGGGAGAGGGAGAAGCAGGCTCCCCGCAGAGCAGGGAGCCCGATGCGGGACTCGATCCCAGGACCCTGGGATCATGACCTGAGCCGAAGGCAGTCGCTTAACCAACTGAGCCACCCAGGCGCCCTATCTGTATCCATTTGTAAATCTGGCAGAAATCACAGTCTCTGAGTCTTTCCTATTTTGGGGGTTCCTCCTCCTAGTCATTCTGTTGAGGGGTGGTTGAGGGGTTGTATAGAGTCCATATTTTTGACCACAACCTAAGCAAGAGGCACCTGATTTATAGAGATCTTAGGGCTGCTGGCCTCTTGTTCTCCCAGTCTGTCTTCCTGGGGAGGGTCCTGCCACGCTGGTACTCAGGCAACCCTGTTTGGGTCGAGTTGTCCTCCCCCCTGTGGGGGGGATGGGCTCAGTGAAAACTGGATTTGGGGAGCTTTTTTCTCCTTTCCCTGTAGGCTTTCCACAGCTTTCCATGTCTCTTCTGAGAGTCAGAGCTGAAGAGATGGTTTCCAAGCCTCTGCCTCATAGCAGAGAGATTGCAGTCTGTTCTTCAGTGAGCTCTCCAGGCCACACTATCTCCATTTCTGTCTGTGCTTCTATAATCTGCAGCGTCCTGGGTTGTGCACCCGTCAGCATCACTCCCAGTCCTCACCTCTGGGTTGGGGCACTTTTCTGCCCTTTGTACTTCAAAACCACCAGCTGCCCCCAGTTCACATTCACAGCCCTGCTGCTCCAGGTTTCAGTATGGGGGGCTGCCCTAAAGTCCTTTACCCATCGCTACCAGTCTATGAGTCTGTGCCTGGTCCCCATTGCAGGAAGCTTTTGCGCTTCTGTGTTATTTCATCTTCCCGGCATGTGTGCTTATGGCAGCTCCCTCCTCCTTCTGCTTACCTTCCAATATCTCCCCACAGAATCATGGCTCCCCGCTTCATACCTTGAAACCAAATGCCTGTGATATTCTGTTTGTAGAGATCCAGATATATTTTCTTACATCTCAGGCTGATTTTGTGGGTGTTCAGAGTGGTCTAGTAGACATCCAAGTCAATTCCAGGGACAGGTGGAATAGGGTCCCCTACTCCTCTGCTGTCTTTTCCTCCCCCAGTTTGTTATTTTTTAATATATTTCATTTTATTTCTGTTATTCTTTTTTTTTTCTTTTTTCTTTGGTATCAAGCTTCTAGTTTTTTCTTCATTTGTTGGTTTGTTTATTTCCTTGTCTAGTTTTTGGTTTCAGGCTTCTTTTCTTTTTCTTTTTTCCTTCTTTTTATTTTTGGAATCAACCTTATAGATTTTGTTTGTCTTTTCATTTGTTTTGGTTTTTTTTGTTCTTTTTCCTTCTCTTTTTTCTTGGATCAGGCATTTTTTCCCCAGGCTTATTGTAACAAATAAATCAAAGCACACTTATCTAATGGTCCAAACACTTCCCACTGTAAGCAAAGAGGAACTCTGTATAAGACTGACTTCTGGGAAATAGCACCCAACACACAACAGTGGAGTGCACACAGCATATACCAGAACCATTTCCTGAAGTGCCAGGCGTTGGACAGTTTGCGACCTCTTCTTAAATAGTATTACTCTCAGGAGCAGGAAACATAACAAGCTTTTAAAATACGCAAAAGAGGGACACGTGGATGGCTCAGTTGGTTAAGCATCTGCCCTCAGCTCTGTTCATGATCACAAGGTCCTGGGATCGAGTCCCACACTGGGTTCCTTGCTCAGTGGGGAGCCTGCTTCTTCCTCTACCTGCTGCTCCCCCTGCTTGTGCACACACACTCTCTCTCTCTGACAAATAAATAAATAAAATAGTTCTAAATAATATGCAAAGGGCAGAAACCTAAACATATTGACAAGATGGAATAATCTTCAAGATCAAGAAGAAAGATCAAGAAGAAATCAGAGATTTGCTCAAAACATGTATAAGCAATATATCTGAACAAGAATTGAGAAAAGCAGTAATAAGAATTCTAGCTGAGGGGCACCTGGGTGGTTCAGTAGGTTAAATGTCTAACTCTTGATTTTAGCTTAGGTCATCATCTCAGCGTTGTGAAATCAAGCCTCATGTCTGGCTCCACACTCAGCATGGAGTCTGCTTGAGATTTTCTCTCTCCCTCTCCCTTTGCTCCTCTCCCCTTTTGCACTCTCTCAATAAACAAATAAAATCTTAAAAAAAAAATACTAGCTATGGACTGGGTGTTACATGCAACTGATGAATCATTGAACACTACATCAAAAACTTATAATGTACTGGGGTGCCTGGGTGGCTCAGTCATTAAGCGTCTGCCTTCGGCTCAGGTCATGATCCCCGAGTCCTGGGATTGAGCCCCGCATCAGGCTCCCTACTCAGTGGGAAGCCTGCTTCTCCCTCTCCCACTCCCCCTGCTTGTGTTCCCTGTCTCACTGTGTCTCTCCCTGTCAAATCAATAAATAAAATCTAAAAAAACCCGCTAATGATGTACTATATGCTGACTAATTGAACTTAATAATAAAAATTATAAAAATAATAAAAATATTTTTCTGTATTTTGACAAATAAAAACTATATGTATTTAAGACAAAAAGAATACTAGCTGAGCTTGAAAGAAGCACTGAAGACACCAGAGAAACCCTGCCTGCAGAGATAAAGACCTAAAAAGTAATCAGGCCAAAATGAAAAATGCTATAACTGAGATGCAAAACAGACCGAATGTAACCACAATGTGGATGGAAGAAACAGAGGATCGAATAGGTGATAATGAAGACAAAATTACAGAAAATAATGATTCTGAAAAGAAAAGAGAAAGAAAACTATTAGGTTATGAGTACAGACTTAGGGAACTCACCAATTCCACAAAGTGCAATAATACCATATCAAAGAATTCCCAGAAGAAAATGAAGAGCAAGAAAAAGGGGCAGAAGTATTATTTGAACAAATTATAGTTGAGAACTCACCTAATCTGGGGAAGGAAACAGACATTCAAGTCCAAGAGGCACAGAGAACTCCCCTCAAAATAAACAAGAACAGGTCAACACCAAGACATATCATAATGAAACTTGCAAAATACAAAGATAAAGAGAAAATTCTGAAAGCAGCTAAGGACAAAAGGTCTTTAACCTACAAGGGTAGACATATCAGGTAAGCAGCATACCTGTCTACAGAAACCTGGGGGGCCAGAAAGGAGTGGTATGATATATTCAATGTGCTAAATGGGAAAAATATGCAGCCAAGAAAACTTTATCTAACAAGGTTGTCATTCAGAATAGAAGGAAAGATAAAGTTTCCATGACAAACAAAAACTAAAGGAGTTGGTGAACACTAAACCAACCCTACAAGAAATATGACCCTTTGACCTGGAAAGAGAGACCAAAAGCAACAAAGACTGGAAAGGAACAGAGACAATCTATAGGAATAGTGACTTTAAAGGTAATACAATTACACTAAATTCATACCTATCAATAATTACTCAATATAAATGGATTCAATGCTCCAATCTAAAGATATAGGGTACCAGAATGGATAAAAAACAAGACCTATTGATATGCTGTTTATAAAAGACTCATTGTAGACACAAAGACACCTACAGATTGAAAGTGAGGGGGTGGAGAACAATCTATCATGCTATTGGACATCAAAAGAAAGCTGTAGTAGTCATACTTATATCAGACAAACAAGATTTTTAACCAAAGACTGTAATAAGGGATGAAAAGGGGCACTATATACTAATAAAGGGGTCAATCCAACATGAAGATTTAACAATTGTAAATATTGATTCCAGCAACTTCTGAGCAGCCAAATATATAAATCAATTAATAACAAACATAAAGAAACCCACTGGTAATAAAACAATAATTGTAGGGAACTTTAACACCCTACTCATAGCAACAGACAGATAACCGAATCAGAAGATCAACAAGGAAACAAGGGCTTTGAATGACACACTGGACCAGATGAACTTAACAGATATACTCAGAACTTTTCATCCTAAAGCAGCAGAATACACACTGTATTCAAGAGCACATGGAGCACTTTTCAGAAAGATTACATACTAAGACACAAATCAGGGTTCAACAAGTACAAAAAGATTGATATCATACCAGGCATATTTTCTGACCACAACACTATGAAACTTGAAGTCAACCACAAGCAAAAATTTGAAAACACCACAAATATATGGAAGTTAAAGAATATCCTTCTGAAAGATGAATGGGTCAACCAGGAAATTAAAGAAACATAACATATATGGAAAAAAAAAAGAATAATGAAAACACTACAGTCCAAAACATATGGGGTACACCAAAGGCAGTCCAAAGAGGGAAGTATATTGCAATACAGGCCTACCTTAAGAAGCAAGAAAAGTCTTGGAGGGAGGAGCAAGATGGCAGAGGAGTAGGAAACCTAAATTTTTTCTGGTCCCAGGAATTCAGCTAGATAGGAATCAAACCATTCTGAACTCCTACAAACTCAATAGGAGATCAAAGAAAAGAATTGCAGGAACTCTCTGAACAGAAAAGTGACCACTTTCTGGAAGGCAGGATGTGCAGAGAAGTGAATCTGAGGTGATATTTGGGAAAATAAACTGCGGGGAGAGGGAGCCAGCTACCGGCAAATGATAGAGCAGCGGATAACAAAATCGGAATTTTTAAAAGGCTGCTCCACTGAGGGACGTTGCTCCAGTGGCTAAGCAGGGGGTGGAACCCCCTCTGGGACAGTGCAGTCTCAGGATGCTCAGGGTCACAGAAAGACTGGAGGTGCCTGAGTGTAGCAGAGCTCCAAGGTATCAGAGCTGAGCAGGTGGCTGCAGAGACAGAGCTGAGGAGTGGGCCCTAAGCTCCCGGTTGCCATAAACTGTGATCTGTGGCACAGTCGGGCCACTACTCTTTGAGCAGGGACCCAACAAGCAATAGATCCGGGGAGACTCCCCTTCCTCCCCTGGGAGGAGCGGCACAGGAGCACACCACAGAAATCTGCTGGGTTTGGAGACTCCAAATGGAGTCCTCTGCCAGAGATAGAAACAATCCCTCATAGCCTGAGTGAGCATGGAGTGCAGCCAGAGACCAGGGAGATGGGAGTGATTGACTGATTTTCTCTAGGAGCTTACTGAGGAGTGGAGCCCCGAGTTCTCGGCTCCTCTGGGGCAGAGATTGGGAGGCCACTATTTTCTTTCTTGTCTTCCAAAGCTGTACGGAAAGTTTTCAGGGAACGAAAGCTATGGAGAACAAACCCAAGCATATTACTTAGCTTGGCCCCTGGCAAGGGCGGGGCAATTCCGCCTCAGGCAAAGACATTTGAGAATCATGGCAACAGGCCCCTACCCCCGAAGATCAGAGGAACAGCCAGCCAAGACCAAGTTTACCAATCAATGAGAATGGCAAAACTCCAGCACTAGGGGAATACAGTACATAAGATTCATGGCTTTTTCCCCCATGATTCTTTAGTCTTTCTGAGTTAATTTTTTAAATTTTCTTTATTTTTTTCTTTTCTATTTTTTTTAATTTTTCTTTTTCCCTTTTTCAACCAACATCTTATCAATCCCTTTTTTAAAAATCTTTTTTATTTTTCATTTTTAGAGTCATATTCTATCCTTTCATTGTAGTTAACCTTATTTTTTGTATATATATAAGTTGTTCTCTCTTTAAAATTTTGGGATACAGTTTCTTTTCACAGACCAAAATATACCATGAATCTCTAGTGTATGGCATTGTTCTAGTCTCCTGCCTGATCACATTCTCTCCCCCACTTTTTTTTGTACTTTTTAAATTTCTCTTCTTTCTTTTTTCAACCAACTTCTTATCAATTCCTTTTATAAAATCTCTAATAATTTTCATCTTTACAGTCATATTCCATCCCTTCATTGTATTTACCCTTATTTTTGTACATATATAAGTTTTTCTTTCTTTAAAATTTTGGGAAGAGTTTCTTCTAACAGACCAAATTATGACCATAATCTAGTGTGTGGCACTGATCTATTCACCAGCTGGATCATATTTGTTCATATTCCTTCTTTTTTCTTTCTTTCCTTTCTTTTCCCCCCAGTTTTGGGTCTCTTCTGATTTGTTTGTGTATATTTTTCTGCAGTCGTTGTTACCCTGTTAGCATTTTGTTCTCTCATTCATCTACTCTCCTCTGGACAAAATGACAAGACAGAAAAACTCACCTCAGGAAAAAAAAAAAAAAAAGAACAAGAGGCAGTACCGACTGCCAGGGACCTAATCAATATGGACATTAGTAAGATGGAACTAGAGTTCAGAATGACGATTATAAAGATACTAGCTGGGCTTGAGAAAAGCATGGAAGATACTAGAGAAACCCTTTCTAGAGAAATAAAAGAACTAAAATCTAAACAAGTCAAAATCAAAAAGACTATTAATGAGGTGCAATCAAAAATGGAGGCTCTAACTGCTAGGATAAATGAGGCAGAAGAGAGAATTAGTGATATGGAAGACCAAATAATGGGGAATAAAGAAGCTGAGACAAAAAGAGATAAACAACTCCTGGATCACGAGGGCAGAATTCGAGAAATATGTGATATAATAAGATGAAACAATATTAGAATAATTGGGATCCCAGAAGAAGAAAGAGAGAGAAGGGCAGAAGGTATATTGGAGCAAATTATAGCAGAGATCTTCCCTAATTTAGGGAAGGAAAGAGGAATCAAAATCCAGGAGGCACAGAGAAACCCCCTCAAAATCAATAAAAATAGGTAAACACCCCGACATCTAATAGTAAAACTTACAAGTCTCAGAGCCAAAGAGAAAACCCTGAAAGCAGTTCGGGACAAAAGTCAGTAATCTACAATGGTAGAAACATTAGATTGGCAACAGACCTATCCACAGAGACCTAGCAGGCCAGAAAGGACCGGCATGATATATTCAGAGCATTAAATGAGAAAAATATGCAGCCAAGAATATTATATCCAGCTAGGCTGTCACTGAAAATAGAAGGAGAGATAAAAAGTTTCCAGGACAAACAAAAACTAAAAGAATTTGTTAACACCAAGCCAATCCTACAAGAAATACTGAAAGGGGTTCTCTAAGCAAAGAGAGAGCTTAAAAGTAACATAGACCAGAAAGGAACAGAGACAATATACAGTAACAGTCACCTTACAGGGAATACAATGGCACTAAATTCATATCTTTCTATAGTTACCCTGAATGTAAATGGGCTACATGCCCCAATCAAAAGATGCAGAGTATCAGATTGGATAAGAAAACAAGACACATCAATATGCTGTTGGTGAGAGACTCATTTTAGACCATAAGACACATCCAGATTGAAAGTGAGGGGGTGGAAAACGATTTACCATGCTATTAGATATCAAAAGAAAGCTGGGGTGGCAATCCTTAGATCAGACAAATTAGATTTTAAACCAAAGACTATAATAACAGATGAGGAAGGACACTATATCATACTTAAAGGGTCTATCCAACAAGAAGATATAAAAATTGTAAATATCTATGCCCCTAACATGGGAGCAGTTAATTATATAGGCCAGTTAATAACAAAACCAAAGAAAAACATCAACAAATATACAAAAATAGTAGGGAACTTTAACACCCGCCTCACTGAAATGGACAGATCATCTAAGCAAAAGATCAACAAGGAAATAAAGACTTTAAATGACAACTGCACCAGATGGACTTTACAGATATATTCAGAACATTCCAACCCAAAGCAACAGAATACACATTCTTCTCCAGTGCCCATTGAACACTGTCCAGAATAGATCACATCCTGGGTCACAAATCAGGTCTCAATTGGTACTAAAAGATTGGGATCACTCCCTGCATATTTTTGGACCACAATGCTTTGAAACTAGAACTCAAACACAAGAGGAAAGACAGAAAGAACTGAAATACATGGAGGCTAAAGATCATCCTACTAAAGAATGAATGGGTCAACCAGGAAATTAAAGAAGAATTTAAAAAATTCATGGAAACAAATGAAAATGAAAACAAAACTGTTCACAATCTTTGGGATGCAGCAAAGGCAGTCCTAAGAGGAAAGTATATGGCAATACAAGCCTTTCTCAAGAAACAACAAAGGTCTCAAATACACAACCTAGCCCTACACCTAAAGGAGCTGGAGAAAGAACAGCAAATAAAGCCTAAACCCAGCAGGAGAAGAGAAATAATAAAGATCACAGGAGAAATCAATAAAACAGAAACCAAAAGAACAGTAGAACAGAACAATGAAACTAGGAGCTGGTTCTTTGAAAGAATTAACAAGATTGATAAACCCCTGGCCAGACTTATCAAAAGGAAAAGAGAAATGACCCAAATAAATAAAATCATGAATGAAAGGAGAGATCACAACCAACACCAAAGAAATACAAACAATTATAACAACATATTATGAGCAACTATATGCCAGCAAATTAGATAATCTGGAAGAAATGGATGCATTCCTAGAGATGTATCAACTACCAAAACTGAACCAGGATGAAATAGAAAACCTGAACAGACCTATAACCACTAAGGAAATTGAAGCAGTCATCAAAAATCACCCAACAAACAAAAGCCCAGGGCCAGATGGCTTCCCAGGGGAATTCTACCAAACATTTAAAGAAGCATTAATACAATTCTTCTGAAACTGTTCCAAGAAATAAAAATGGAAGGAAAACTTCCAAACTCATTTTATGAAGCCACCATGACCTTGATCCCAAAACCAAACAAAGACCCCAACAAAAAGGAGAATTACAGACCAATATCCCTGATAAATATTGATGCAAAAATTCTCACCAAAATACTAGGCAATAGGATCCAACAGTACATTAAAAGGATTATTTACCACAACCAACTGGGATTTATTCTTGGGCTGCAAGGTAGGTTCAACATCCACAAATCAATGTGATACAATACATTAATAGAAGAAAGAACAAGAACCATATGATCCTCTCAATAGATGCAGAAAAAGCATTTAACAAAGTTCAGCATCCTTTCTTGATTAAAACTCTTCAGAGTGTAGGGATAGAGGGTACACACCTTAATATCATAAATGCCATCTATGAAATACATTGAATATCATTCTCAATGGGGAAAAACTAAGAGCTTTTCCCCTAAGGTCAGGAACATGGCAGGGATGTCCACTATCACCACTGCTATTCAACATAGTACTAGAATTCCTAGACACAACAATCAGACAACAACAACAAAAAAATATAAAGGGCATCCGAATCAGCAAAGAAGGAGTCAAACTCTCACTCTTTGCAGGTGATATGATATTTTATGTGGAAAACCCCAAAGACTCCACCCCACAACTACTAGAACTCATACAAGAATTCAGTAAAGTGGCAGGATATAAAATCAATGTACAGAAATCAGTGGCGTTTCTATACATCAACAACAAGACAGAAGAAAGAGAAATTAAGGAGTTCAATCCCCTTTAGAATTGCACCCAAAACCATAAGATACCTAGGAATAAATCTATAACCAAAGAGGCAAAGAATCTGTACTCAGAAAACTATAAAATACTCATGAACGAAATTGAGGAAGACACAAAGAATTGGAGAAACATTCCATGCTCATGGATTGGAAGAACAATTATTGTGAAAATGCCAATGCTACCTAGAGCAATCTACATGTTTAATGCAATCCCTATCAAAATACCATCCACTTTTTTCAAAGAAATGGAACAAATAATCCTAAAATTTGTATGGAACCAGAAAAGACCCCGAATAGGCAGAGGAATGTTGAAAAACAAAAACAAAGCTGATGGCATCACAATTCGGACTTCAAGCTCTATTAAAAAGCTGTCATCACCAAGACAGTATGGTACTGGCACAAAAACAGACACATAGATCAATGGAACAGAATACAGAGCCCAGAAATGGACTCTCAACTCTATGGTCAACTCAGCTTTGACAAAGCAGGAACGAATGTCCAATGGAACAAAGACAGTCTCTTCAACAAATGGTGTTTGGAAAATTGGACAGCCACATGCAGAAGAATGACACTGGACCATTTCCTCACACCACACGCAAAAATAGACTCAAAATGGATGAAAGACCTAAATGTGAGATAGGAATCCATCAAAACCCTAGAGGAAATCACAGGTAGCCACCTCTTCAACCTCAGCCACAACTTCTTCCTACATACATCGCCAAAGGCAAGGGAAGGAAAGGCAAAAATGAGCAATTTGGACTTCATCAAGATAAATAGCTTTTTCCCAGCAAAGGATAAAGTCAACAAAACCAAAAGACAACTCACAGAATGGGAGAAGATATTTGCAAATGACATATCAGATAAAGGGCTAGTGTCCAAAATCTATAAAGAACATATCAAACTCACACCCAAAGAACAAATAATTCAACCAAGAAATGGGCAGAAGACATGAACAGATCTTTCTGCAAAGACATCCAAATGGCCAACAGACACATGAAAAAGTGTTCAACATCACTTGTCATCAGGGAAATCCAAATCAAAACCTCAATGATACCACCTCACACCAGTCAGAATGGCTAAAATTAACAAGTCAGGAAATGACAGATGTTGGTGAAGATGCAGAGAAAGGGGAACCCTCCTATACTTTTGGTGGGAATGCAAGCTGGTGCAGCCACTCTAAAAAACAGTATGGAGGTTCCTCAAGAAGTTGAAAATAGAGCTACCCTACGACCCAGCAATTGCACTACTGGGTATTTACCTCAAACATACAAATGTAATGATCTGAAGGGGTATGTGCACCCTAATGTTTATACCAGCAATGTCCACAATAGCCAAACTATGGAAGGAGCCAAGATGTCCATCAACAGATGAATGGATAAAGAAGATGTGGTATATATATACAATGGAATATTATGCAGCCATCAAAACAAAACAAAACAAAACAAAAACACGAAATCTTGCCATTTGCTACAATATGGATGGAACTAGAGGGTATTATGCCAAGCGAAACAAGTCAATCAGAGAAAGACAAGTATCATATGATCTTACAGATATGAGGAATTCTTAATCTCAGGAAACAAACTGAGGTTTGCTGGAGTGGTGGGGTGTGGGAGGGATGGGGTGGCTTGGTGATAGACATTGGGGAGGGTATGTGCTATGGTAAGCACTGTGAATTGTGTAAGACTGATGAATTACAGACCTGTACCTCTGAAACAAATAATACAATATATGTTAAAAAAAAAAAAAGATACTATTGTAAATTTAATCGTTTCTCTAATTTCTCTTTCTACAGTTGCACTGTTAGTGTATAAGAAAGCAACAGATTTCTGTGCATTGATTTTGTATCCTGCCACATTACTGAATTGCTGTATAAGTTCTAGTAATTTGGGGGTGGAGTCTTTTGGGTTTTCCACATAAAGTATCATGTCATCTGTGAAAAGAGAGAGTTTGACTCCTTCTTTGCCTATTTGATACCTTTTATTTCTTTTTGTTGTCTGACTGCTGTTGCTAGGACTTCTAGTATATGTTGGACCATAGTGGCGAGAGTGGGCATCCTTGATGTGTTCCTGATCTAGGGAGAAGTTCTCAGCTTTTCCCCATTGAAGATGATATTCGCTGTGGGTTTTTCATAGATGGATTTTTTTGAACTTGAGGAATGTTCCCTCTATCCCTAAACTGTGAAGAGTTTTAATCAGGAAAGTATTCTGTATTTTGTCAAATGTTTTTTCTGCATCAATTGAGAAGACCATATGGTTCTTCTCTTGCCTCTTTTTAATGTGTTCTATCACATTGATTTCGAATGTTGAACCACACTTGCATCTCAGGGATAATTCCCACTTGGTTGTGGTGGATGATCCTTTTAATATATTGTTGGATCCTATTAGCTAAGATTTTTTGAGGATTTTGGAATCCATATTCATCAGGGATATCTGTCTTTAATTCTCCAAAAAGACATAGAAATGGCTAACAGACACATGAAATAATGTTCATCATCATTAGCCATCAAGAAAATTCAAATCAAAACCACATTAAGATACCACCTTACACCAGTTAGAATGGCAAAAATTGACAAGGCAAGAAACAACAAATGTTGGAGAGGTTGTGGAGAAAGTGGAACCCTCTTGCACTGTTGATGAGAATGCAAGTTGGTACAGCGAGTTTGGAAAACAGTGTGGAGGTGCCTCAAAAAATTAAATATAAAGCTACGCTATGATCCAGCAATTGCACTACTGGGCGTTTACCCCAAAGACACAGATGTAGTGAAAAGAAGGGCCATATGCACCCCAATGTTCACAGCAGCAATGTCTTCAATAGCCAAACTGTGGAAAGAGCCAATATGTCCATCGACAGATGAATGGATAAAGAAGATGTGGTTTATATATACAGTGGAATATTATGCAACCATCAAAAGGAATGAAATCTTACCATTTGCAATGATGTGGATGGAACTGGAGGGTATTATGCTGAGCAAAATAAGTCAATCAGAGAAAGACATGAATCATATGATCTCACTGACACGAGGAATTCTTAATCTTGCAGTGTTTTGATGGAGTTTCAGGTTTTATATATGTAGTATCATACCATGTGCAAATATTTAAAGTTTTACTTCTTGCTAATTTGGATGCCTTTTATTACTTTTTGTTGTCTGACAGCTATGACTAGGACTTCCAGTACTATGTTGAGTAAAAGTGGTGATAGTGGCTTTTCCTGTCTTGGTCCTGACCTTTGGGGAAAAGCTTTCACTTTTTCCCCACTGACGATGTTCACAGTGTTTTTCATATGTGGCATTTAGTATTTTGAAGTATGTTCCTTCTAAACTTACTTTGTTGAGTCTTAAACATTTTCACATGCTTTTTCTGCACTTATGAAATGATCATATCGGTCTTATCCTTTTTTGTATTCATATGATGTATCATACTGAATGCTTTGTGAATATTGAACCACACTTGCGACTCAGGAATAAATCCCACTTGATCATGGTGAATGATTTTTCTTTAATGTATTGTTGGATTTGGTTTCCTAGTAGGCTATTGAGAATTTTTCCTTCTATGTTCATCAGAGATATTGGCCTGTAGTTCTATTTTTTTGTGTGATGTCTATCTGGTTTTATTATCAGGGTGATACTGGCTTCATAGAATGAATTTGGAATTTCTCCTTCTATTTTTTGGAATACTTTATGATTAATGGGTATTAACTCTTCTTTAAATATTTGGTAAAGACAGTTCCAGAAATTGGTAGCAGAGTAGCAGGACCTTAGTTCATCTTATCCCACAAACACATCTAGATAACTATGAAATCATTTTAAATACCCCAGAAATCAACCTGAAGACTGACAGAACAGACTCCACAAGTAAAAGGAGAAAAGAAGCTGCATCAAAGAATGTAGGAAGTGTGGAGATGTGATTCAAGGGAGAAACAGATCACAGGTGTTGTGGAGGGGAGGGATCCCTGGTCACATGGAAAGGTGAGGGAGAGAGGACCACATGAGAACACACAAGGAGATAATTTCCCCAAAGTCATTGGCTGAGAAAACAAAAGGGGCGGATTTTCCTGAGTTCTTGCAACCAGTGGGCCTTAAACCTTGGAGATTTAATGGTCTGCCGATCTCTCTGGGATATAGCCTTGAGGTCACTGCCCTACTCCTTGAGAGAAGGCAGGCAAACAACCCAGGAACAGAGGGTATGGAAACAGCAATCTGAAGAACATCTGGGACACACAGTGGGGATATTATTCACTCTTCTTGGAGTGCTTCCCTGAAAGGCAGCAATCAGGAAGATGATTCTCTGGGGATAAAGAAGTTGGTCAGAGCCATTTCAGTCACTGGACCCTCAGTATAAACACAGAGCCACCTTTAGGAGGCAGCACAGTGCCACACAGGCTGCCTATCTTGCTTACACCAAATCCCACACCCCTGTGCTCTGGCACAACTGCCCTTCTTGGTAAAGGTCACTTCAATCCAAGCTGGCAGGCCCCCTCCCCCAGAAGACCAGCACAAGCCCCTGCCCACACCACATCCCTAAAGCCTGGAGTTTTAAAAGTTAGCAGACTCAGCTGGGATAGAGCCCAGAAGGTCACTGTGCTGCTTTTAGAGAGAAGGCAGGCAAAGAATCTGGAGGCAGATGGTGTGGAAATGTCAATTTGAAAAATGCCTATTACACATAAGGGGGAGATTATTTGTTCTTCTAGAAGGGCTTCCCTGAGAGGCAGCATTCATAGAGATGCTTCCATGGGGATAAAGGAGATGGCTGGCATCATATCCCTCTCCTGTCCCTCAGCATAAACCCAGAGCCAGCTGTGGAAAGCAACACAGTGCCCACACAGTCTGCCTAACATGTTTATACCAGTACCCACCCCCCCCTGCACTTGGGAAGGACTACCCTTCATTGTCAAGCTTGATTCAGTCCCAGCACGGTGGGCCCCTTCAACAGAAGACAAGAAGAAACCCCTGTCCACACTCTACTCCTGACCAGAGTTCTGCACGTCTTCAGTTCTAGTGGAAGTAGTATCAGGTCTCATTTAACAAGCAGACCAGAGCACACCAAGTTAAAACTGGCCACATTCTGGCCAAAGATCAAACACTGCCTACTGCAGGCAAACAGAGCTTCTGCAGAAAATGGCATAAAGCATAGAGCAGAAAAAGCACAATGGCAGAACACACACAGCACACACCAGAGACAAGCTCTGAATTGTGAGGCCCTGGACACTCAATGACTTCTTTTTCATAAAGTCATTACTCTCAGGAGCAGGAAACATAATGGACTTCTCTAACACAGAGAACAAGGCAGAAACTTAGACAAAATGCTAAGTTGGAGGAATTCATCCCAAATGAAAAAACAAGATAAGTTCATGGTCAGAGATCTAAGTGAAATTTATATAAATAACATAACTGATGGAGAAATTAAAGCAACAATCATAAGGATACTAGCAGGGCTTGAGAAAGGAATGGAAGACTTCAGGGAGAACCTTAGCACAGAGATAAAAGAGTTTAAAAAAGGGTCAATCAGAAATGAACAATACAATAACTGAGATTCCAAACAGACTGGATGCAAAAGCAAAAGAATGGAAGAAGCAGTGGAATGAATAAGTGATATAAAAGCCTAAATATGGAAAATAATGAAGAGGAACAGAAGAGAGAAAGAAGAATTATGGACCACGAGAATAGACTTAGGGAACTCAGTGACACCATCAAATATAATAACATTCATATTGTACAGTCCCAGAAGAAGAGAGAGAAAAGAGGGCAGAATATTTATTTGAGGGAATCATAACTGAAATTTTCCCTAATCTGGGGAAAGAAACAGACATCCAGATCCAGTGGCACAAAGAACTCCTATCAAAATCAACAAAACAGGTCAACACAAAGAAATATTGTAATTAAATTTGCAAAATATAGTTATAAAGAAAAAAATCTTAAAAACAGTGAGACAAAAGAAGTCCCATAAAGCTAGTGGTAGATTTCTCAACAGAAGTGTGGAAAGCTAGAAAGGAGTGTAGTGATATACTCAACATGATGAATGGAAAACACCTGCAGCCAAGAATATTCTATGCAGCCATACTATCATTCAGAATAAGAGAGATAGAGATTATCAGACAAACAAAAACTAAAGGAGATCATGACCACTAAACCAGCCCTGCAAAAAATATTAATAGGGACTCTTCCAATGGGAAAGAAAGACCAAAAGCAACAAAAACAGGAACAGAGAATGGAACAGAGAACATCACCATAAACAACCCTACAGGTAACACAATGGCACTAAATTCATATCTTTCATTAATTGCTCTGAATGTAAATGGACTAAATGCTCCAAACAAAATCATAGGGTGCAAGAATGAATAAAAAAGCAAGACCCATCTATATGCTGCTGAGAAAGAGACTCATTTTAGGTAGGGGGGAAAGATGGTGGAGGAATAGGGGATCCCATTCCAAATGGTCCCCGGAATTGAGTTGGATATCTACCAGATGAAACCCACGAAATCAGCCTGAGATGTAAGAAGATAGATTTGGATCTCTACCATCAGAATATCACTGGTGGTTGGTTTTGAGGTTCGAATTGGGGAGCATTGATTCCATGGGCAAATATCAGAGGAGAAGAAGACGGGAGAGGGAGCCTGGCAGTGGGGATCCTACACCACCAGTGAGCAATAGCCTCCTGTGCTAGGGATGGGGCACAGACTCCCAGACCAGAAGCGGCAGGGAAAGGACTTTAGGGCAGCCCACCAGACAGAAATCTGGAATAGCGAGGTCATGCCTGTGAACTGGGGGCAGCTGACGGTTTTAGAAGCACAAAGGGCAGAGACATGCCCCGACCTGGAGGCAAGGAATGGGAGCCCTGCTTAGGGGTGCACAGCCCAGGCCACTGTAGTTTATAGCACCACAGACAGAAACAGAGATAGAGTGGCCTGGAGAGCTCACTGAAGAAGAGACTGCGATCTCTCTGCTCTGAGGCAGAGGGTTGGAAACGGCCTCTTCCTCTCTGACTCTCAGAAGATCACAGAAAGCCACCAGGGAAAGCCACCAGAGAACAAAAGCCCCCCAAAAAGGGTTTTCACTGAGCCCATCCCCTGCCACAGGGGACAGGGGAACTCTGCCCAAACAGTGTTGCCTGAGTAACAGCATGACAGGCCCCTCCACCAGAAGACAGGCTGGGAGAACAAGAGGCCAACAACCCTAAGGTCCCTAGAAAACAGGTGCATCTTGCTTGGGTTCTGGTCAATAATTTGAACTCTCTACATTCTTTCAACCACCCTTCAGCAGAATGACTAGGAGGAGGAACCCCCCAAATAGGAAAGACTCAGAGATTATGACTTATGCTGCAGATCTACAAATGGATTCAGATATAACCAAGATGTCGGAGATGGAATTCAGGCTAGCAATTGTGAAAACAATAGCTAGAATGGAAAAATCAATTAATGGCAACACAGAGTTTCTAAGGGCAGAAATGAGAGCTGAACTGGCAGAACTTAAAAATGGTATCAGTGAGATCCAATCTAATATAGATAATCTAACAGCTAGGGTAAGCGAAGCAGAAGAATGAATTAGTGACCTGGAAGACAATTTAATAGATAAAAAGGGAAAGGAGGAGGCCAGGAAAAAACAACTCAGAATCCATGAAAATAGAATCAGAGAAATAAGTGACACCATGAAATGTTCCAATGTCAGAATTACTGGAATCCCAAAGGGGGTGGATAGAGAGAGAGGACTAGAAGTTATATTTGAGCAAATCATAGTTGAGAACTTCCCTAACCTGGGTTATGAAACAAACATTCATGTCTTAGAGGCAGAGAGGACGCCTCCAAAGATCAAGGAAAACAGGCCAATACCCTGACATGTAATAGTAAAACTCACAAATCTTAGAACGAAGGAAACCATTTTAAGGGCACTTAGGGGGAAGAGATTCTTTACGTACAGAGGGACGAACATGAGAATAATGTCAGACCTATCCACAGAGACCTGGCAAGCCAGAAAGGCCTGGCAAGACATATTCAGGGTATTAACGAGAAGAATATGCAGCCAAGAATACTTTATCTGGCAAGGCTGTCATTTAGAATGGATGGAGAGATGCAGAGCTTCCAAGACTGGCAGAAGCTGAAAGAATATGTAACCACTAAGCCAGCCCAGCAAGAAATATTAAGGGGGGTTCTATAAAAGGAGAAAAACCCCAAGAGTGATAAAGAACAGAAATTTACAGGGACAATCTATAAAAAAATGGTCTTCACAGGCAACATGATAACACTAAATTCCTATCTTTCAATAATCACTCTCAATCTGAACGGCCTAAATGCTCCCATAAAACAGCACAGGGTTGCAGATTAGATAACAAGATAGGACCCATCCATAAGCTGTCTACAAGAGAGTCCTCCTAAACTGAAAGATCCATCCAGACTGAAAGTGAAGGGATGGAGATCCATCTTGCATGCCAATGGACCTCAAAAGAAAGCTGGGGTAGCAATTCTTACACAAGACAAATTAGATTTTTTTTATTCTTATGTTAATCCCCATACATTACATCATTAGTTTTAGATGAAGTGTTCCATGATTCATTGTTTGTGCATAACACCCAGTGCTCCATGCAGAATGTGCCCTCCTCAATACCCACCACCAGGCTACCCATCCTCCCACCCCCCTCCCCTCTAGAACCCTGTTTGTTTTTCAGAGTCCATCGTCTCTCATGGTTCGTCTACCCCTCCGATTTCCCCCGCTTCATTCTTCCCCTCCCACTACCTTCTTCTTCTTCTTTTTTTTTTCTTAACATATATTGCATTATTTGTTTCAGAGGTACAGATCTGAGATTCAACAGTCTTGCACAATTCACAGCGCTTAGCAGAGCACATACCCTCCCCAGTGTCTATCACACAGTCACCCCATCCCTCCCACCCCACCCCCCACTCCAGCAACCCTCAGTTTGTTTCCTGCAATTAAGAATTCCTCATATCAGTGAGGCCATATGATACATGTCTTTCTCTGTTTGACTTATTTCACTCAACATAATACCCTCCAGTTCCATCCACGTCATTGCAAATGGCAAGATCTCATTCTTTTGATGGCTGCATAATATTCCATTGTGTATATATACCACATCTTCTGTATCCATTCATCTGTCGATGGACATCTTGGCTCTTTCCACAGTTTGGCTATTGTGGACATGGCTGCTATAAACATCGGGGTGCACGTACCCCTTTGGATCCCTACTTTTGTATCTTTGGGGTAAATACCCAGTAGTGCAATTGCTGGATCATATGGTATCTCTATTTTCAACTTTTTGAGGAACCTCCATACAGTTATCCAGAGTGGCTGCACCAGCTTGCATTCCCACCAACAGTGTAGGATGGTTCACCTTTCTCCGCATCCCCGCCAACATCTATCATTTCCTGACTTGTTAATTTTAGCCATTCTGACTGGTGTGAGGTGGTATCTCATTGAGGTTTTGATTTGGATTTCCCTGATGCCGAGCAATATTGAGCACTTTTTCATGTGTCTGTTGGCCATTTGGATGTCTTCTTTGGAAAAATGTCTGTTCATGTCTTCTGCCCATTTGTTGATTGGATTCTTTGTTCTTTGGTGTTGAGTTTGATGAGTTCTTTATAAATTTTGGATACTAGCCCTTTATCTGACATGTCATTTGCAAATATCTTCTCCCATTCTGTCGGTTGTCTTTTGGTTTTGTTGACTGTTTCCTATGCTTTGCAAAAGCTTTTTATCTTGATGAAGTCCCAATAGTTCATTTTTGCCCTTGCTTCCCTTGCTTTTGGCGATGTTTCTAGGAAGAAGTTGCTTCAGCTGAGGTCAAAGAGGTTGCTGCCTGTGTTCTCCTTTAGGATTTTGATGGACTCCAGTCTCACATCAAGGTCTTTCAACCATTTGGAGTCTATTTTTGTGTGTGGTGTAAGGAAATGGTCCAGTTTCATTCTTCTGCATGTGGCTGTCCAATTTTCCCAACACCATTTGTTGAAGAGACTGTCTTTGTTCCATTGGACATTCTTTCCTGCTTTGCCAAAGATGAGTTGACCATAGAGTTGAGGGTCCATTTCTGGGCTCTCTACTCTGTTCCATTGATCTATGTGTCTGTTTTTGTGCCACTTCCATGCTGTCTTGATGATGACAGCTTTGTAATAGAGCTAGAAGTCCGGAATTGTGATGCCGCCGGCTTTGCTTTTCTTTTTCAACATTCCTCTGGCTATGCGGGGTCTTTTCTGGTTCCATACAAATTTTAGGATGATTTGTTCCATTGCTTTGAAAAAAGTGGATGGTATTTTGATGGGGATTGCATTGAATGTGTAGATTGCTCTAGGTAGCATTGACATCTTCACAATATTTGTTCCTCCAATCCATGAGCATGGAACGATTTTCCATTTCTTTGTGTCTTCCTCAATTTCTTTCATGAGTATTTTATAGTTTCCTGAGTACAGATCCTTTGTCTCTTTGGTTAGATTTATTCCTAGGTATCTTATGGTTTTGGGTGCAATTGGAAATGGGATCGACTCCTTAATTTCTCTTTCTTCTGTCTTGTTGTTGGTGTATAGGAATACAACTGACTTTTCTGCTTTGATTTTATATCCTGCCACTTTACTGAATTCCTGTATGAGTTCTAGCAGTTTTGGGGTGGAGTCTTTGGGGTTTTCCACATAAAGTATCATATCATCTGCAAAGAGTGAGAGTTTGACTTCTTCTTTGCCAATTTGGATGCCTTTGATTTCTTTTTGTTGTCTGATTGCTGTGGCTAGGACTTCCAATACTATGTTGAATAGCAGTGGTGATAGTGGACATCCCTGCCGCGTTCCTGACCTTAGGGGGAAAGCTCTCAGTTTTTCCCCATTGAGAATGATATTCGCTGTAGGTTTTTCATAGATGGCTTTTATGATATTGAGGTATGTAACCTCTATCCCTATACTCTGAAGAGTTTTGATCAAGAAAGGATGCTGTACTTTGTCAAAAGCTTTTTCTGCATCTATTGAGAGGATCATATGATTCTTGTTCTTCCTTTTGTTAATATATTGTATCACATTGATTGATTTGTGGATGTTGAACCAACCTTGCAGCCCAGGGATAAATCCCACTTGGTCATGGTGAATAATCCTTTTAATGTACTGTTGGATCCTATTGGCTAGTATTTTGGTGAGAATTTTTGCATCCATGTTCATCAGGTATATTGGTCTGTAATTCTCCTTTTTGATGGGGTCTTTGTCTGGTTTGGGGATCAAGGTCATGGTGGCTTCATAAAATGAGTTTGGAAGTTTTCCTTCCATTTCTATTTTTTGGAACAGTTTCAGAAGAATAGGTATTAATGCTTCTTGAAATGTTTGGTAGAATTCCCCTGGGAAGCCATCTGGCCCTGGGCTTTTGTTTTTTGGGAGATTTTTGATGACTGCTTCAATTTCCTTAGTGGTTATAGGTCTGTTCAGGTTTTCTATTTCATCCTGGTTTAGTTTTGGTAGTTGATACATCTCTAGGAATGCATCCATTTCTTCCAGGTTATCTAATTTGCTGGCATAGAGTTGCTCATAATATGTTCTTACAATTGTTTGTATTTCTTTGGTGTTGGTTGTGATCTCTCCTCTTTCATTCATGATTTTGTTGATTTGGGTCATTTCTCTTCTCTTTTTGATAAGTCTGGCCAGGGGTTTATCAATCTTGTTAATTCTTTCAAAGAACCAGCTCCTAGTTTCGTTGATCTGTTCTACTGTTCTTTTAGTTTCTATTTCATTGATTTCTGCTCTGATCTTTATTATTTCTCTTCTCCTGCTGGGTTTAGGCTTTATTTGCTGTTCTTTCTCCAGCTCCTTTAGGTGTAGGGTTAGGTTGTGTACTTGAGACCTTTCTTGCTTCTTGAGAAAGGCTTGTATTGCTATATACTTTCCTCTTAGGACTGCCTTTGCTGCATCCCAAAGATTTGGAACAGTTGTGTTTTCATTTTCATTGGTTTCCATGTATTTTTTTAATTCTTCTTTAATTTCCTGGTTGACCCATTCATTCTTCAGTAGGATGCTCTTTAGCCTCCATGTATTTGAGTTCTTTCCAACTTTCCTCTTGTGATTGAGTTCTAGTTTCAAAGCATTGTGGTCTGAAAATAAGCAGGGAATGATTCCAATCTTTTGGTATCGGTTGAGACCTGATTTGTGACCTAGGATGTGATCTATTCTGGAGAATGTTCCATGGGCACTAGAGAAGAATGTGTATTCTGTTGCTTTGGGGTGGAATGTTCTGAATATGTCTATAGAGTCCATTTGGTCCAGTGTGCCATTTAAAGACTTTATTTCCTTGTTGATCTTTTGCTTAGACGATCTGTCCATTTCAGTGAGGGGGGTGTTAAAGTCCCCCACTATTATTGTATTGCTGTCGATGTGTTTCTTTGCTTTTGTTATTAATTGGCTTATATAATTGGCTGCTCCCATGTTAGGGGCATAGATGTTTACAATTGTTAGATCTTCTTGTTGGATAGATCCTTTAAGTATGATATAGTGTCCTTCATCATCTCTTATTACAGTGTTTGGTTTAAAATCTAATTTGTCTGATAGAAGGATTGCCACCCCAGCTTTCTTTTGGTGTCCATTAGCATGGTAAATGGTTTTCCACCCCCTCACGTTCAATCTGGGGGTGTCTTTGGTTCTAAAATGAGTCTCTTGCAGACAGCATATCGATGGGTCTTGTTTTTTAATCCAGTCTGATAGCCTGTGTCTTTTGAGTGGGGAATTTAGCCCATTTACATTCAGGGTAACTATTGAAAGATAGGAATTTAGTGCCATTGTATTGCCTGTAAGGTGACTGTTACCATATATTGTCTGTGTTCCTTTCTGGTCTATGTTGCTTTGAGGCTCTCTCTTTGCTTAGAGGACCCCTTTCAAGATTTCCTGTAGGACTGGTTTTGTGTTTGCAAATTCCTTTAGTTTTTGTTTGTCCTGGAAGCTTTTTATCTCTCCTTCTATTTTCAATGACAGCCTAGCTGGATAGAGTATTCTTGGCTGCATATTTTTCTCATTTAGTGCTCTGAATATATCCTGCCAGTCCTTTTTGGCCTGCCAGGTCTCTGTGGATAGGTCTGTTGACAATCTAATGTTTCTATCCTTGTAGGTTACATATCTCTTCCCCCGAGCTGCTTTCAGGAATTTCTCTTTGTCTCTGAGACTCGTAAGTTTTACTATTAGATGTCGGGGTGTTGACCTATTTTTATTGATTTTGAGAGGGGTTCTCTGTGCTTCCTGGATTTTCATTCCTTTCCCAAATTAGGGAAGTTCTCTGCTATGATTTGCTCCATTATACCTTCTGCCCCCCTCTCTTTCTTCTTCTTCTGGGATCCCAATTATTCTAATGTTGTTTCATCTTATGGTATCGCTTATCTCTCGAATTCTGCCCTCGTGATCCAGTAGTTGTTTATCTCTCTTTTTCTCAGCTTCTTTATTTTCCATCATTTCATCTTCTATATTACTGACTCTCTCTTCTGCCTCATTTATTTTAGCAGTTAGCGCCCCCATTTTTGATTGCACCTCATTAATAGCCTTTTTGATTTCTACTTGGCTGGATTTTAGTTCTTTTACTTCTCCATAAAGGGTTTCTCTAATAACTTCCATATTTTTTTCAAGCCCAGCTAGTATCTTTAAAGTGATGACTCTGAACTTTAGATCTGACATCATACTAATGTCCGTATTGAGTAGGTCCCTGGCAGTCAGTACTACCTCTTGTTCTTTTTGTTGAGGTGATTTTTTCTGTCTTGTCATTTTGTGCAGAGGAGAATAGATTAATGAGAGAACAAAATGCTAGCAGAGTAACCACGTCCCCAGAAAATATACTCTAAACAAATCAGAAAAGACCTGAAGCAGTGGGAAAAGAAAGGGAAAGAGAGAAAAAAAGAAAAAGAAAAAAAAGAAAGAGATAAAGATAAAAACAAAAACAAACAAAACAAAACAACAACAACAACAACAAAAATGAGAATGTGATCAAATATGATCAGGCTGGTATATAGATCAGTGCCACACACTAGATTTGGGGTGTATTTTGGTCTTTTAGAAGAAAGTGCCTCCCAAAATTTTAAAGAAAGAAAAACTTATATATGTACAAAAATAAGGGTTGATATGATGAAGGGATGTTATATGACTGTAAAAATGGAAATTATAAAAAATTTTATAAAAGGAATTGATAAGAAGTTGTTTGAAAAAAGAAAGAGGAGGATTTAAAAAAAGAAAGAAAAAAGGGAGAGGATGTGATCAGCCAGGGGAATAGAAAACACCGTATACTAGAGATTTAGGGTATATTTTAATCTGTTGGAAGAAACTATCTCAAAATTTTAAAGAGAGAACAACTTATATATATAAGCCAAAAATACAGGTAACTACTATGAAGGGATGGAATATGACTCTAAAAATGAAAAATAAATTTTTTTTTTTTTTTTAAAAAGGGATTGATAAGATGTTGGTTGAAAAAGGGAAAAAGAAAAATTCAAAAAAAAAAAAAGAAAAAAGACAGTTAAAAAAAAATTAACTTTGAAAGACCAAAGAATCATGGTAAAAAAGCCATGAATTCTATGTGCAGTAGTCCCCTAGCGCTGGAGTTCCGCCATTCTCATTGATTGGTAAACTTGGTCTTGGCTGGCTGTTCTCGCTGATCTTCTGGGGAGGGGCCTGTTGCCATAGTTTCCAAATGTCTTTGCCGGAGGCAGAATTGCCCCGCCCTTGCCCCCTCCTAGCTAAGTAATCTGCTTGGGTTTGCTCTCCGGGGCTTTTGTTCCCTGCGAGCTTTCCATATAGCTTTGGAGGCGGAGAGTGAAAATGGCTGCCTCCCAATCTCCACCCAAGAGGAGCTGAGAACTCGGGGCCCCGCTTCTCAGTGAGCCCCCAGAGAAAAGCCGTCAGTCACTCCCATATCCCCGGTCTCCGGCCGCACTCTGTGCTCACCTGGCCTGTGACCGCGCATTTCTATCTCTGGCACCCGACCCCGGGTGGAGTCTCCAAACCCAGCAGATCCCTGCGGTGCACTCCCGCGCGGCTCCTCCCGGGGGAGGAAGGTGAGTCTCCCTGGATCTGCCGCTTGTTGGGTCCCTGCTGGAGGAGCAGTGGCCTGACTGTGCCGTGGATCACGGTTTATGGCAACCCCGAGCTGAGAGCCCGTGCCTGGGCTCCGCCTCTGCAGCCGGCTTCCCTGCTCCATTACCTGGGAGCTCTGCCACACTCAGGCACCCCCGGTCTTTCTGTGACCCCGAGGGTCCTGAGACCACACTGTCCCGGAGGGTTCCACCCCCCGCTTAGCCACCAGAGTGACGTCCCTCAGCAGAGCAGACTTTTAAAAGTTCCAATTTTGTGTTCCGTGGTTCTATCACTTGCCAGGAGCGGCCAACGGAGGCCCCTCCCCCGCCGTCTATCCTCCCGAATATCGCCTCGGATTCACTTCTCCGCACGTCCTACCTTCCAGAAAGTGCTCATTTTTCTGAGTAGAGAGTTGTTGCTCTTCTGTTCTTCGATCTCCTGTTGAGTTTGTAGGTGTTCAGAATGGTTTGATCCCTATCCAGCTGAATTCCTGAGAGGAGACGAAATCCAGGTCTCCTACTCCTCCGCCATCTTGCTCTGCCCCCCCTCCAACAAGCCTTCCAAGACAAATTAGATTTTAAGCTTAAGACTGTAGTTAGACACAGAAGGACACTCTATCATTCTTAAAGAGTCTATCCAGGAAGAAGTTCTAACAATTGTAAATATCTACACCCCCAACACGGGAGCAGCCATCTACATAAGCCAACTGTTAACCAAAATAAAGAGTCATATTGATAACAATACGTTAATTGTAGGAGACCTCAATACTCCACTCCCAGCAATAGACAGATCATCTAAGCAGAAAATCAACAAAGAAATAAGAGCTTTGAATGATACACTGGACCAGATGGACCTCATAGATATATACAGAACATTGCACCCTAAAACAACAGAATACTCATTCTTCTTGAGCTCACATGGAACTTTCTCCAGAATAGACCACATACTGGGTCACAAATCAGGTCTCAACTGGTACCAAAACATTGAGATTATTCCCTGCATATTCTCAGACCATAATGCTTTAAAACTGGAACTCAATCACAAGAAAAAATTTGGCAGATATTCAAACACTTGGAAGCTAAAGACCACTCTGCTTAAGAATGTTTGGGTCAACCAGAAAATCAAAGAAGAACTTAAAAAATTCTTGGAACCCAATGAGAACGAAAACACATTGGTCCAAAACCTATGGGATATGGCAAATGCAGTCCTAAGGGGGAAATACATAGCCATCCAAGCCTCAGTCAAAAAAAATAGAAAAATCCCAAATGCACCAACTAACTCTGCACTTTAAAGAACTAGAGAAAAAGCAACAAACGATACCTAAGCCATGCATTAGAAGAGAAATAATTAAGATTAGAGCAGAGATCAATGAATTAGAAACCAGAAACACAGTAGATCAAATCAACAAAACTAGAAGCTGGTTCATAGAAAAAATTTATAAGATCGATAAACCCCTGGCCAGACTTATCCAAAAGAGCTTCCAAGACTGAGCACCAAAAAACATAAGATACCTCAGAATAAACCTAACCAAAGAAGTAAAGAATCTATACTCTAGGAACTACAGAACACTCATGGAAGAAATTGAAGAAGACACAAAAAGATGGATAAACATTCCACACTCATGGATCAGAAGAATAAACATTGTTAAAATGTCTATGCTACCCATAGCAATCTATATGTTCAACACCATCCCGATGAAAATTCCAATGACATTTTTCAAAGTGCTGGAACAAACAATCCTAAAATTTGTATGGAATCAGAAAAGACCCCAAATCGCCAAGGAAATGTTGAAAAAGAAAAACAAAGCTGGGGGCATCACGTTGCCTGATTTCAAGCTATATTACAAAGCAGTGATCACCAAGACAGTGTGGTACTGGCACAAAAATAGACATATAGACCAATGGAACAGAAGAGAGAGCCCAGATATGGACCCTCAACTCTATGGTCAAATAATCTTCGACAAAGCAGGAAAAAATATGCAACGGAAAAAAGACAGTCTCTTCAATAAATGGTGCTGGGAAAATTGGACAGCCATATGCAGAAGAATGAAACTTGACCATTCTCTAACACCATACACAAAGATAAACAAAAAGGATGAAAGACCTCAATGTGAGACAGGAATCCATCAAAATTCTAGAGGAGAATATAGACAATAACCTCTTTGACATTGGCCACAGCAACTTCTTTCAAGATACATCTCCAAAAGCTAGTGAAAGAAAAGCAAAAATGAACTTTTGGGACTTCATCAAGATCAAAAGCTTCTGCACAACAAAGGAAACAGTCAACAAAACAAAGAGGCAACCCACAGAATGGGAGAAGATATTTGCAAATGACATATCAGATAACTATATCAGACACTATAGATAAAGGGCTGGTATCCAAGATCTATAAAGAACTTCTCAAACTCAACACCCAAAAACAAATTATCAAGTCAAAAAATGGGCAGGAGACATGAACAGACACTTCTCTGAAGAAGACATACAAATGGCTAACAGACACATGCAAAAATGTTCATCATTAGCCATCAGGGAAATTCAAATCAAAACCACATTGAGATACCACCTTACACCAGTTAGAATGGCCAAAATGGACAGGGAAAGAAACAACAAATGTTGGAGAGGTTGTGGAGAAAGTGGAACCCTCTTACACTGTTGATGAGAATGCAAGTTGGTACAGCGAGTTTGGAAAACAGTGTGGAGGTGCCTCAAAAAATTAAATATAGAGCTATGCTATGACCCAGCAATTACACTCCTGGGTATTTACCCCAAAGACACTGATGTAGTGAAAAGAAGGGCCATATGCACCCTAATGTTCATAGCAGCAATGTCCGCAATAGCCAAACTGTGGAAAGCCGAGATGCCCTTCAACTGATGAATGGATAAAATAGACGTGGTCTATATATACAATGGAATATTACTCAGGCATCAGAAAGGAGGAATACCCAACTTTTACATCAACATGGATGGGACTGGAGAAGATTATGCTAAGTGAAATAAGTCAAGCAGAGAAAGTCAATTATATGGTTTCACTTATTTGTGGAACATAAGGAATAGCAGGTAGGACATTAGGAGAAGGAAGGGAAAAATGAAGGGGGAAAGTCGGAGGGGAAGTCGAACCACAACCTGTACCTCTGAAACCAATAATACATTATATGTTAAAAAAAAAAAAAAAAGAAGAAGAAGAAGATAGTAGGAAGGGAAAAATGAAGGGGGGGATTCGGAGGGGAAGATGAACCATGAGAGACTATGGACTCTGTGAAACAAACTGAGAGTTTTAGAGGGTAGGGGGGTGGGGGGATACATTAGCCCAGTGATGGGTACTAAGGAGGGCACGTACTGCATGGAGCACTGGGTGTTATATGAAAACAATGAATCGTGGATCACCACATCAAAAACTAATGATGTATTGTATGGTGATTAACATAACATAATAAAATAAAATTTAAAAAAAAAGGAAAGAGTCATTTAAGCTTGAAAGACTCCTGCAGAATGAAAGTGAGGGAATGGAGAACCATATATTATGCTAGTAAACATCACAAGAAAGCCAGAGTATCCATACTTATATCAGACGAACAAGTTTTTAAACCAAAGCCTGTAACAACAGATTAAGAAGGTCACTATATCATAATTAAGGGGTCTATCCCTCAAGAAGATCTAACATTTGTAAATATTTATACCCTCAAATTAGGAGCACTCACATATATAAAACGATTAATCCCAAACAAAAAGAAACTCATGGATAATAATACAATAATAGTAGGACATTTTAACACCCTATTTTTAGCAATGAACAGATCATCTAAGTGGAAAATCAACAAGGAAACCATGGCTTTGAATGACATATGGGACCAGATTCACTTAATAGTTATATTCAAAACATTTCATTGTAAAGCATCAAAATACACATTCTTTTTGACTGCACAAAGGACACAGATCACATAGTGGGTCACGAATTAGGCCTCAACAAGTACAAAAAGATTGAGATCATACCATGCATATTTTCAGACTACAATGCTATGAAACATGAAGTTAACCACAAGAAAAAATTTGAAAGTCCACCAATACATGGAGGTTAAAGAACATCCTACTAAAAAATGAATGGGTCAACAAGGAAATTAAAGAAAAAAATTAAAAGTACCTGGAATCAAATGAAAATGAAAATGACAGCCCAAGACTTTTGGGATGCAGCAAAGGCAGTTTTAAGAGGGAAGTATATTGCAATAGAGGCCTACCTGAAGAAGCAAGAAAAACATCAAATACACAACCTAATCTTACATGTAAAGGAGCCAGAAAAAGAATAGCAAATAAAACCTAAAGGAAGCATGAAGAGAGAAATAATAAGGATTAGAGCAGAAATAAATTACATAGTAACAAAACAACAACAACAACAAAACCGTAGAACAGATTAATGAAACTAAGAGCTGGTTCTTTGAAACAATTGATAAAATTGATAAACACCTAGCCAGACTTATCAAAAAGAAAAGAGAAAGGACTGAAATAAATAAAATCAAAAAGAAAGAGGAGAGATCAAAACCAAAACCACAGAAATACAATCATAAGAACATTATGAAAAATTACTGCCAACAAACTGGGCCATCTGGAAGAAATGTATAAATCCCTAGAAACATACAAACTATCAAAACTGAAACAGGAGGAAATAGAAAATTTGAACAAATCCATAACCAGCAAAGAAATTGAATCAGTAATTAAAAGTCTCCCAACAAACAAAAGTCCAAGGCCACATGGCTTCCCAGGTGAATTCTACGAAACATTTAAGGAAGACTTAATACCTATTCTTCTCAAACTGTTCCAAAAAATAGAAATGGAAGGAAAACTTCCAAACTCCTTCTATGAGGCTAGCATTACCTTGATTCTAAAACCAGACAAAGGCCCCACTAAAAGGAGAATTACAGGCCAATATCCCTGACGAACATGGATACAAAAATTCTCAACAAAATACTAGCTAATCAAATCCAATTGTACAGTAAAAGAATTATTCACCACGATCAAGTGGGATTTATTCCTGAGCTACGGGGTTGGTTCAATATTTGCAAATCAATCAACGTGCTACACCATATTAAAAAAAGAAAGAATTAGTACCATATGATCATCTCAATAGTTGGAGAAAAAGTATTTGACAAAAATGCAGCATCCCTTCTTGATAAACCCCCTACAAAGTAGGGATAGCTGGAACTTACTTCAACATCATAAAAGCCATATACAAAACAGCAACTGCTAATATCCTCATTAGGGAAAAACCGAGAGCTTTTTCTCTATGGTCAGGAACAAGACAAGGATGTCCACTCTCACCATTCCTATTTAACATAGTACTGAAAGTCTTAGCCTCAGCAATTAAACAGCAAAAAGAAATAAAAAGGCACCCAAATTGGCAAGGAAGAATTCAAACTTTCAATATTTGCAGAGGACATGATACTCTATGTAGAAAACTCAAAAGACTCTACCAAAAAATAGGTAGAACTAATATATGAATTCAGCAAAGTTGCAGGATTTAAAATTAATGTACAGAAATCTTTTGCATTTCTATACAATAATAATGAAGCAGCAGAAAAAGAAATCAAGAAATCTATCCCATTTACAGTTGCACTGAAAACAATAAGATACTTGGGAATAAATCTAACCAAAAGAGGTAAAAGATCTGTACGCTGAAAACTATAGAATACACATGAAAGAAATTGAAGAGGACATAAAAAAATGAAAAAATATTCCATGCTCATGGATTGTAAGAAAAAAGCATTGCTAAAATGTCTATACTACCCAAAGCAATCTACAGGTTTAATGCAATCCCTGTCAAAATAACACCAGCATTTTTCACAGAGCTAGAACAAACAATTCTAAAATTTGTATGAAACCAGAAAAGATCCCAAATAGCCAAAGAAATCCTAAAAAAGAAAAGGAAAGCTGGACACATCACGATTCTGGACTCCAAGCTATATTACTAAGCTGTAGTCATCAAGACAGTATGGTACTGGCACAAAAACAGACACATAGATCACTTGAAGAGAATAAAATCCAGAAACGGACCCACAACTCTATGGTAAATGAATCTTCGACAAAGCAGGAAGAATATCCAGTGGAAAAGACAGTTTCTTCCACAAATGGTGCTTAGAAAACTGGACAGCAACATGCAGATAAATGAAACTGGATCACTTTCTTACACCATACACAAAAATACACAAAAATAAATTCAAAACAGGGGCACCTGGGTGGCTCAGTTGATCAAGCATCTGCCTTCGGCTCAGGTCATTATCCTAGGGTCTGGGATACAGCCCCATGTGTGGCTCCTTGCTTAGTGGGGAGCCTGATTCTCTCCCTGCCTGCTACTCCCCCTGCTTGTGCACTCTCTCTCTCTGACAAGTAAATAAATAAAATATTTTAAAAAATGGATGAAAGACCTAAATGTAAGACATGAAACCATCAAAATTCTAGAGAAGAAAGCAGGCAACAACCTCTTTGACCTCTGCCACAGCAACTTCTTGCTAGACATGTTTCCAACGACAAGGGAAACAAAAGCAAAAATGAACTACTGGGACCTCATCAAGATAAAAAGCTTTGCACAGCAAAGGAAACAACGAAACTAAAAGATGTGATACACACACACACACACACACACACAATGGAACATTACTCAGCCAACAAAAGGAAGGAAATCTTGCCATTTGTGACAATGTGGATGGAGCTAGAGTGTATTATGCCATGCAAAGTAAGTCAGTCAGAGAAACACAAATACCATAAGATTTCGCTCTTATGTGTAATTTAAGAAACAAAACAAATGAACATAGAGGAAGGGAAAGAAAAAGAAAATAAGATGAAAATTGAGAGGGAGCCAAATCATAAGAGACTTTTAACTCTAGGAAATAAACTGAAGGTTGCTGGAGGGGAGGTGGATGGGGGGTGATGTAACTGGGTGATGGTATTAAGGAGGGCACTTGATGTAATGAACACTGGGTGTGATATGCAGCTGATGAATCACTAAGTTCTACCCCTGAAACTAATAATACACTATATGCTAACTAAATTGAATTTAAATTAAAAAAATTTAAAAATCACACTGAGATACCACCTTACACCTGTCCAAATGGTTAAAATGAACAAAAGGAAACAACAGATAATGGCTAGATGCCGAGAAAGAGGAATCCTCTTCCACTATTGTTGGGTATGCAAAGTGGTGCAGAGATTCTGGAAAATGTTATGGAGTTTCCTCAACAAGTTAAAAAATAGAACTACCCTATGACCCAGCAATTGCAGTACTAAGTATTTACCCAAAGGATAAAAAAAATACAGATTTGAAGGGACACATGCACCACAATATTTACAGCAACATTATCAACAATAGCCAAACATGGAAAGAGCCCATATGTCCAATGACGGACGAATGGATAAAGAAGAGGTGGTATATAGAATGGAATATTACTCAGCCATCAAAAAGAATGAAATGTTGCCATTTGCAAGATGTGGTTGGAGTGGGCACCTGGGTGGCTCAGTTGGTTGAGCGACTGCCTTCGGCTCAGGTCATGATCCTGGAGTCCCAGGATCGAGTCCCGCATCGGGCTCCCTGCTCGGCAGGGAGTCTGCTTCTCCCTCTGACCTTCCCCCCTCTCATGCTCTCTCTCTCTCTCATTCTCTCTCTCAAATAAATAAATAAAATCTTTAAAAAAAAAAAAAAGATGTGGTTGGAGCTAGAGTGTATTATGCCATGTGAAATAAGTCAGTCAGAGAAAGACAAATACCACATGATTTCACTCATATGTGGAACTTAAGAAACATGACAGATGAACATGTGGGAAGGAAGAAAAAAGAGAGATGGAAGCAAACCATATGAGACTTCTAAGGATAGAGAAGAAACTGAGGGTTGATGGATCTAGGTGGGTGGGGGAAGGGCTAAATGAGTGAGGTGTATTAAGGAGGCCACTTGGGATGATTAGCACTGGGTGTTATATGTAAGTGATGAATCCTAGATTCTACTCCTGAAACCAATATTACACTATGTGTTAACTAACTAGAATTTAAATAAAAATTTGAAGAAAAAAACCAACTAAATTCATGATAGCAGGGCCCCACTGAGGAAGAAAGAGCGGTGTGGGTCTAGGAAGAAGTAAACAAAGGGTTTTTCCTTATCTGTAATGTAAAGGATAGGCCAAAGTAGGACCTAATTTTTAAATTTGGGACAGTGGGGCACCAGTTATACAGGTGTTTGTAACATTAATCTTTATTCTTGTCCCCTTGCTTGAGATTAATTTGCAGTAAAGATATTTCTTCCTAAAACCTAGCAAACTGGGGTGCCTAGGTGGCTCAGTCATTAGGCATCTGCCTTCGTCTCAGGACATGATCCCGGGGTCCTGGGATCGAGCCCCATGTCGGGCTCCCTGCTCAGCAGGGAGCCTGCTTTTCCCTCTGCTGCTTCCCCTGCTTGTGTTCTCTCGTGCTGTCTCTCTCTGTCAAATAAATAAATAAAATCTTAAAAAAAAGAAATAAATAAAACCCAGCAAATAAACCCAAAAGCAATCACATGATTTTTGTTTCATGATGGTAGGAGTATAGACTTCCTTGAAAGACCCTAATTCTTGGAAATTGTAAAATAAGTCTATACCTGCACTGTGAAATGACTCAAAGGAATCATTAGTAGGCCAGAAATAGCAAGGAGTCCCTGAATGAGGGACAGCAGATGGGGTCCAACTCACTTGTTTGAGTAAGCCATGGTCCACAATCTGTACAAGGGTTGTTGCAAATGGAGGTCCTGGCCCAAGCGTGTTCTATGACCTGGGGAGGTGCTGGTTGGCATCAGAACAGGGCCCACAGGCAACTGAAAGGTGAATTAGTATATGGCAACAAGAGTAGCGTGGACTAACCCCAGCATTTCCCTACCTATCTTGCCCCCAGTACTTACCACCAGGGGGTGGCTACAGCAATGTCTGCCCAGGTGAAAGCAATGCCTATGGACACTTGGGCACACAGCCAGTACAATGCTTGGAAAAGAACAGGGTAAAAGACCCAAAAGAATTGCAGCCTATGACTTTCCTTCTCCTGACATAGCAAGTTACCACAAATTTAGTGGCTGAAAACAACCACATTTACAATTTTACAGTTCTACAGTCTAAAAGGTATCTGCAGGTCTGTGTTCCTCCTGGAGGTTCTAGGGGAGAATCCACGTCCTTGTCTTTTCTAGCTTTTAGAGGCCTCCTACATCCCTTGGCTCATACTCCCTTCCTCCATATACAAAGCCAGCAGCATAGCATCTTCTCTCCTCTTTGATCTCTTCTTCCATCCTTAGATGTTTCACTGACTCTAACTCTAATGTCTCCCTCCTATAAAGGACTCTTGCATTTACCTTGAGCCCATCCAGATATTTCAGGATAATCTCCCCATCCAAAGACCCTTAACTTAATCACATCCACAGAGTTCCTTTTTGCCATATAAGGTAACATATTCACAGATTCTAGGGATAGGGATGTGGACATTGTTGGAGTCTGAGGGGAATTGTTCAGCCTACCTCAACTTGCATGAGTTATTTCCCTTTAATCTTTACAACACCACTGTGACATACCTATTTACAGAAGGAGAAACAGGCTTAGAAAGGTTAAGTAACATGCTGGACTTGACACAGCTTGGAAGGGGCAGAGCCAGGCATGGAAAACGGTAATGTGACAGGATCTCTGCTTTGCTCTTCCCCACACCTGTCCCTTTTCTCATCTCTTTTCCTTCCACTCCTATTTCAAGAGAGCAAGAATACTCCCTTCCATCCTAAGCCCTCGTGAACTACTAAATGTACACTCAATTGGAGCAGCTGCAAGGTGTGTGATGGCAGAAGCCAGGGCTTGGAAATCTGAAGACGTGGGCCCAAATACTGACATTCACCAGCAGCGCTATGTTCTTGGGCAAGAGAGCTAACCTTTTTCTAGCTTCATTGGCAACTGAGGGTTCTTGTAAAGATTTCAGTTTGGAGGTAGTTTAGGCACATAGCCTACCACAACAATGTTAGTTTCCCCTCCTCTCTTTGTACTCCTAGGGCCCTCACAAGTCAGTTGCCCTTCCTTTGTCATGTGCTATTTATTCCAAACAAACCTGTGGTCCGCAATATCCCAAGGCATAGTTTAATTATTTCCTTCTGTTAAAACCATGCCTAGTGATATTCTGGCTATTAAATGTACTGTGTTTATTGATTAAAACAACTTTTGTAGCTTGTCTTACATAAATGTGATTTCTGTTAAACTTTTGTGTATACTGAGTGTACCTCACAGACTAAACCCTGTTCCTGATTACTCCTTTGAGGAAATTGTGTTGGAAGCCACAACTAGCTTGTACATTGCTTCAGGTAGGTTCTGATCTACCTAGGGTGCTATGGGGAGCTGTCCTGTCTTGTGGAGTGGAGAAAAGGTTCACTCAGATGAAGCCCGAGACAGAGAAATTCCCCCCGCCCCCTTCAGACAGCTGGTTGGTAGGCAGAAGGCAAAGCAACAGTAAGCATACACTGCCCCAAATTAGTTTATGGCCAGGCTTCCCCAACAGGAAGACTTGGTGGGCTCTGGGTATAAAGAAAATTTCAGTTAGCAAGTGACTGTTGGGAAGATAATTAATTTGCTGTATTACATTTCATTAAATCCCATCAGAATGGAGAAGCTATTTGAAAAAACACAGGTGATTTTGCAGTCTTCTAGGCAGATTCATAAACACCAAACAAAAGAGAGAAAATAAAAAACCCCTGAACTCAGAGGAACCCCCTTTCATCCAGGATCACTGGTATGTACTATTGGATATCCAGAGAGCCTGACAACAGGCCTGGAGAAACAAGGTTGGAGAGATTAGCCTTTTCCTGTTTGTTCAGAGAACAAATCACAGGACAGAGATGGTAAGTGAACTCATCAAAGTCAAAGAGCTTGTAAGCAACACGGGCTGGGCCAGAACTCATGTTCCAAGGTTTGAGTTCAATGCTCGTTACTCTATACCAGGCATCCCCTTTCTACACATGTATAGAGGACTGAGCCTTGTTCGGTGCAATTCAGATGGCAATTCTGCTTTCCAAATGGGACACACTGCCCCACCTTGGCACTTATTCACTAGGTATAGCCATATCCTGTTCCACAAACTCTATCGAGGTCTGGGAGACATCAAGAAGCTAGACAGGGCCCCTTCCCTCGATGGGATTACAATCTGAGGTTCTGTCAAGCAAGCATTTAATCTCTTCCAGCCAAAAAGGTATAAAGTATTTGCTTGCTTTTAAAATGTTCAGCTAAACACATGTGCAAAATCTTTTCCATCATGTATTCCTTCAACATGCATTTATTAAATGCCATTCTCACACACTGCTTGAAACATCTGAGAGGCAAAGGCTGTGCTTCCTGTATGATAAGTGCTTTTAATTTGTTATCTCATTTAATTCTCACAACCCTATGAGGACAGCACTTAATTAACCTCACATTATAGATGAGACCGAGGCTCAGAGAGGTGAAGTGACTTATGCAAAATAGTATCTTTGGAATGACATGAGAAAGATACAGAGTGCTTGCTATAGAGACTCCTCCCTCAGGGGACTGAACATGGACTCACTATTCATCCAGGAAGACAAGCTTCAGGGAGGAAGAGGCCTGTGAGTAGGCAGATGGAATTTAGATAATTGGGGATGAGAGGAAAAGCAATTCAGACCAAGGAACTACTGAGCAAAGACCCAGAGTGGATAAAGTTCAGAGTATGCTCTGGGTTACATTTGGATTACCAAATGAATGAAAGAACAAAAATAAACCAGGCATTCAGGTGGACTGGAGCCTAGAAACCTCAGAGCCAACCTGCACTTCCACCACCTTCTCCCCATCCCCCTCTTCTACCCAATCAGTCCCTAAAGCCTGTCCAGGATCACCCTTCAAATGGCTTTCTGCATCCCCATCCTCATGGCAACTGCTTTAAGGCTCACTTTCTTTTCGTCTCGCTTCTTATTCTGATTGCTTCCTAATGACCTGCGAGACAACAGTCTGTACAGCCTCTGTGAAGCTCTGCGAATGCAAGTCTGATCCAGTCAGTGACCTGCTTAATAATCCCATGAATATAGAACATTTAAAGATTCTGCACCTCTTGCACAGTGTTCACAGCTTTTGCAGTCCCACCTCCCCTCATCACCCAGCAATTCAGCCATAGGCATCTTATCTGGGTCATAGATGGGTCCATGAATCAATTAGTATACACATAAACTATTTCTGAGAACAGGGATGGTAAATTAATGTGCTGTGTAAGCCAAGACAGGAAAGGATAACTGAGACCACTGATATCTCCACAAATACACTCCTCAACTCGATTCCCCCACACACTCCACCACCACCCCTTGACACACATACATGTACATGCCGCATTCTGTGAGAATTCCTTCCCAATACGCGCGAGCAAATGTACCAAACTGAAAAACACAAGAATCCTATGGTATTCATTTCTCCCGTGTATTCCCCTGCCCTTGCCAATCTCTAGCTGTCATCTCTGCCCTAGTCCCACCCCTGCCTTGTTGAGCTTCTTTTCCTATCTGACAGCGGAAATCTGGGTGGAGGAGACGCCCACTTCCTCTTTGGAGTTCGGAGTGCGTGGCAGAAAAGGCGGAGTCAGTTCTGCAGAGCATTTGCGCGCGCTTGCGGCGGGAGCGAGTGCAGATGGCGGTTGCTCATGCATTTCAGCTTCCCTGGGAGTGAGCTTTCTCGCTGAGAACGTCTGGTTTGTTGCTACAAAGACTATTGACATTGCTGGCTTCAGCGACAGCAGCTTCTTAAGGTAGAGGTAGTTGCGTTCTGCAGAAGTTGCAGGCATCTTTCCCTAGAATTGCAATAAGCTCAAGAGCCCATAGTAGAAGACATGCCTCGGGGTCGAAAGAGTCGGCGCCGCCGTAACGCAAGGGCCGCAGAAGAGAACCGCAACAACCGTAAGATCCAGGCCTCAGAGGCTTCTGAGACCCCGATGGCCTCATCTCTAGCCCCAAGCACCCCGGAGGACGACCTGAGTGGCCCTGAGGAAGACCCTAGCACTCCGGAGGAGGCCTCCACCACGCCTGAGGAAGCCTCCAACACCGCTCAAGTGCAAAAGCCCTCGGTAGCCCGGAGCAATTTTCAGGGCACCAAGAAAAGTCTCCTGATGTCCATATTAGCCCTCATCTTCATCATGGGCAACAGCGCCAAGGAGGCCCTGGTCTGGAAAGTGCTTGGGAAGTTGGGAATGCAGCCTGGCCGGCAGCACAGCATCTTTGGAGATCCAAAGAAGGTCGTCACAGAGGAGTTTGTGCGCAGAGGGTACCTGATTTATAAGCCGGTGCCGCGTAGCAGTCCCGTGGAGTATGAGTTCTTCTGGGGACCTAGAGCACACGTGGAATCCAGCAAGCTGAAAGTCATGCATTTTGTGGCAAGGGTGCGTAACCGATGCTCCAAGGACTGGCCATGTAATTATGATTGGGATTCTGAAGATGATGCAGAAGTTGAGGCTATCCTCAATTCAGGTGCTAAGGGTTACAGCGCACCTTAGGGAAATCTGGGGCAGACTCTTGATGGGGGTTGGAAACAATATCAAAGTTACCCCAAGGAGTAGATTAGCTGGGTCCTGAGTTAAATATGATGGAAAAAGGGGGGCATTTGATATTTGTGATCAGTGCTAATTGTTTAACTGCAATATAGAGCGTTTGCTATGGATATTGTACGATTGTATACATTTTATATAGTGCTGATTAAGGTCAAATTATGATTAAGATACGATTGCAGAAAAGATTTTTTTTTCTTTTTTCTATCATTGAGATTTAGTATAACAGTTTTGCTAACGTTGTAAAATGAGTCCATCATACTCTGTGATCTGATACATATTTTAAATAGGCTGTTCTTGAAAGTTTGAAATAACCAGTAATGTGAGAGAAGGATAGGGGAATTCTTTTATGTCTGACCTTTCTGAAACCTTTGTTTCTGCTATTGTGTAAAGAAAACTAACAACTACCATGAATTTACTTAGTTACTGTGCAAGAAAAAAAATAAAAGCATAATGACGAGGACACCTTGTTCATTTACTGACCACCAGTTATGTGTGAGGCATCAGTCTAGGTTCTGGGGATACTCCGTGGCACACAGCCCTCAGTTCTAAAGAATGTTCGGGATTACACAGGAGAGACAAATACGTAAACTGGCAGTGTGGTAAACGCTGTAATAGGGAGTGAGTATGGCGTGCCATAAAAATGTAGAAACGCTTATGTGACCTGTCTTGGGGGTGGGACGGGAAAGAGGGGACATCACAGGTTTCTATGAGAACCCAAGAGATGCTTAAATAAGTTTGGGGGAATATGAAAGGGGCAGCAAAGCATTCTGGGAAAATACTGTGTATTAGGTATTTTTGGATACCTAACCCGGCTTGGAGGGAGGGGGCATTGGCAAAGGGAAGGGGTTATCATGGGGTACTGTAGAAATAGAAAATACACTTAAATCGGCTTGAGAAGAGGGCCGGGGAGAGAGGGGTGGTTGCAGGAAAAAGGACATTGTGGGGTACTACAGAAATTAAAAAGATGGGACTGTCAGAAAATTCTTGGTGAGATGACAACCTGAGGTCTGAAAATAATATTGAAGATGGGGAAGGGAGTAATTATGGAGGCAGTAAAGGCAGCGTGGACATTAGGGAAACAACAAATTCTCCACTGAACGATTAAGGTTATGTCAAGGGGACAGCGGAGAAAAAGAAATAAGGTGGAGAAAAGGTGAGCAGAAGCTAGAGCCTCAAAGGGTGGGAGCTATGGCTGATTTTAATAAGAACAAAGATGGTTAATAATAATGATAATCCTGGAATAATAATAATTTAAAAAAGCAAAAAAAAAAAAAAAAACAGAGCCTCTTGGATGAGTCAGAGAGAAGACTCGACCTGTGGCATCTCTGGAAGGTAACCTGGCACTTCTCTCAGAAACTACAGTTTGTTAAGGTGTGCTAATTGTTTTAAAAGTGTGTGTGTGGGGGGGGGTGTATGCATTTTGGGGTGGGAGGGGAGCAGAGTTAGCACTTTGACTCTCCTTCAGCCAGGGTAGGGAGTCCAGAGGGCTACCTGGCATGGTGGCTCATGGTGCACAAACGTGTGGTATCAAGTTTCTGCCCACCTCCAGGAGCTTTCACACTTTCTCACCTCATTGTACCAAGGAGCTCAATGTCCTTCCAATCTACTCTATCACCAGGGAGTTCTGAATCCTCTATCTCACCCTACAGCAAATCTGGAGATGTAGGAGTCATCCTTCACATTCTTTTCAGCTATAGGCAAAGAACATACATAAGATGTTCTGGCCACCCCCAAAGTCTACCACATCTACCCTTAAAACTAAACACTGTGTGAACCAAGTCCTCTAATAGGGAACTCCAAGGAGAGGTGCCTCACCTAGCTTTGTGGGGCTCAGAGGGAGCAGCTATCATACACAGGAGAGTGGCCAGGGTACCTTCTTTCTTTTGCCTCCAGTCAGTCTTATCCTGTTTCCAGCTGTGTGCAAGGTAAAGTCACTGGAGCCAGGGTAGGCTAGCAAATGGCTTTCTGGCAAAGGCCCAGGGACCCATAGACATCAGCCTGCAGACAAAGGAGGCTTCAAACAAAAGTGGGAAGTATGACACCTCAGCAGCTCCAAATTCCATTCAGCAAACAAGAAAAGAGTGAGAACCTTCTATGATTCAGGCGGTGTGATAGAAACTGGGGCTGCAGAAAATGAAAAGGCATGTTTCTGGCCCCAGAGGAGCCCTATTTGCCAATGCCACCTCCAGAGGTAGATAAGGTATGAATCTGAGGTTCGGATTACTAAGTGACTTTCCTGTCTAGAGCCACAGGGGTGGCGAGTGACAGATCCTAGGCAAGACCCCACATCTGGTCCCTGCAAATCCACAGTGGTTATCCATAGGCCACCCTGCTGTCCATGTCTGCCTGCCGATGCACTCACAAGGTCTCTGTCTTCAAAAGAAACATGCAAAGTCCATGGGACAGGTCTCAGTAACCCCAACTTCACCCTCAAATCCTTTGGGGAACAAGGCTGACTTTAAATTCTCTCCCTTTTATAGAAAAGGGGCTCGTACAAATCAGTCAGCACCAAGTCAGTCAGCTAGTAAGTGGGAGAGCCTGCAGAGCAAAGATTTATTGAGCATCTCCTCTGTACCAGGGGCTTGCCACATATCTCTGCCAGGTCAGTAAGATTACCCCTGTTTTACAGGAAGCTCCAGCTAACTCAGGGGAAGAAATAATGTCCTTCCAAAACCTGTCTGAATCTATGTTTTCTTTGGCTCTGGTGAGGAATAATCATCCAATTGTCTAAAATGGTTATTTGCAAGTGTGGGCCAAGAAGCTTAATTCAGCCAGAGAACCAGTAGTACCCAGTACAAAGGGAGAAAGAGTGGGAGTATACTGCAAGCTGCACTGTAAAAGAGATGACTGCTGGAATCCTGAAGGCCTCCGGCAGGAGGCTCCACAGGGAGGCGCAGAGGCTTGGGTGACCTGCCTTAGTCCAGCAAGGAAGCAATTAATGACCCAGATTCACTCATCCCTTGGCCTGGAGGTTTAGTGTATCTCCCACCCCTTTGCACCACCCCCCCGCCCCCCAACAACACACTACTTTGGTACCACAAAGAGTTAATCTTCATTTGATTAGGTAAAAGCTGAGCAAGGGTGGGATTTCCGGTGGCTGTGAAATGAATGACAGGGCCGAGGGAGAGGCAGGGAAAGGAGCTTCTGGAAGGTGGTGAGAAAAAGAGAATATTCATTGTTTCATTTACATAAATTCTTTGAGCTTTGAGCAGTATCCAGAGGGGACACAAGCTGGGAACCTCTTGCTGTGTAAGTCAACAACCCAAGCTGGCCCTATCCCAGCAGAGTTTCCACACAGTGAGTGGAAAAGCTGCAGTTTTAGTTGCCAGAAGGCCTCTGAAGTGGATTGAGTTTCTGGGTCCTAGAATACTCCAGTTGTTTAGGGGGCTCAGAGATAGAGAGCTCAAAAGTCCCCAGTACATAGCAAGAGTGGCAGCTGCCATTTCCTGAGTGCCTAAATCGTGCCAGGCACTTTGATGGTTGTTTTCATACATTGTCTCCAATGTTTGCAACAGACCAGCAAGGTAGGCCAAGTTTACAGAGGAGGAAACTCAGGGTCAGCTATCAGAAGCAAGTTGCTAAGATCGCCTGATTGGTCAGTGACAGCCTTGGACATGAACCCAGGGCCAGGGCCAAGCAAGTCTGAAGCCCACACTATTATAGTAAAACAACAGACTGCATCACCAGGGCACCTGGGGCTCCACTCGGCCTTGGGGAAGTCCTCTGTCTTCAAACTCTACCACAACCCAAGGGTAAAAGTGAGAAGGAGCATGCTGGGGTGGGGTGAGGAGGCATGGGAAAATAAGGTTAATAAGGCATTTGGGGATCAGCTGTGGATGTTCCTTCACTCTGAATTATTGCGGCCCCAATTGCTGGGCATCTTTCAGGGGCTGCTATGTGTAGAATGAATATTTCCTTCCAAGACAAATGTACCTTCTCCATCATAGCACATTGCTCAGAAACGTCACTACCCTGAACATACCATCAATCCTCAAATCCCAGGTCCTGGCTATCACACAGTGAACCAACCAAACAGCAACCTTTCTGGGCCTGCAACGTTGCTGGCTGATGCTGTTTCCAATCCAGAAGGTACGATGGGTCACCAGAACTCTACCTTGAGCAGCGTAGAGTGTCTGAGATAAGACACAAGCAGCAAGCAGTTAGCTATCTGCCCATGCAAGAAGACAGGCTGAGGGGGGCGGGGTCTTCCTTGGGCCCAGTGTTTGTGGCCATGGCCCCAGCAGTCAGGCACAGAGCAGACCATGACCATGGTGAAAGAGAGATATGGATTCTGCCTGGGTTCACATTCACCCCGTGAGGTGGGTAGGGGCCAGGATCCCTCTGTCTCTTTCCTTTGGCAGAAGCAAAGAATTCCAGTGTTCTGAAGGAAATGATTTTGAAAGCAGTGGTGGTGATGAAGAAGCGTGATTGCTATGAAGATGTACTGAGACCTATGGGTTACTCCAGGGCTTGTGAGCCATGAAACAGTTAAACATCAAAGAGTTAATGGAATTTCTTTGAAAATCTGTGCAAGGACGCTTGCACAAGGGAAGGTCTCAACTCAGTCAGAGCTATATTAGAAGAATAGCTCTGGAGCAATCCAGGGCTTGCAGAACAGATTTTGGGAGGGAAAGTGGACTCTAGATTCGTACTGCTCATCACTCAACAGACATAAAGCTCCCACAGGGAGATTTGGAGGGGAAGATAGAGTCCATAAACAGCTGGTGAAAATCAGGCCCACTTCTATCTCAGTTCCTTGTGACAAATGACACCCTTGCAGATGTTATCTCAAAGTGTGCAATGTATGAGAAGCTCCTGAAATCCCTCCTGTAACTATGACCAAGGAGGCCCTTGGATTCATTCTCGGCCTGTAAAGTTTCAAAAATAACCAGGCCTATGTTATTTTGGACGTTGTGATTATCTGACAATTCATCCATTCACTCATTCGACACACATTTACAAAGGTCAGTTTGTGCTAGTCACTGTTCCCAGTCACCTGGGGTACATGAACAAATCACAAGCTCCTTTGCAGGGAAAAAAAAAACAAAAACAAAAAACAGAAAATAAAAGGTAAACCTTTTAAATAACAAATTAGGCAGTACCTTAGAAGGTGATACTTACTCTGGTCGGCAGGGGTGGGGGGGTGGGGCGTCAGGGGTAAGCTCACACAGAACAGGGTAAAGGTGGATTGGAAATGCCAGGAAAGAAAGGGATCATTAAATTCTACTAAAGGGTAGGCTGGGTAGAAAGAAATGAAAAAGGTGAGGGTGTCCGCCTTGCTGATATATAAAGGAAGTATTGTTCCTGGTAGAAGGACCAGTTAGTGCAAAGGCTCCAAAGCCCAGGAGTGGCAAAGCCCATCTGAGGAAGAGTGGACAGGCCAGTGTGGCTGCTGTGGAGTGAGCAAAAAGGACAAGAGTTGGAGATGAGGTCAGAGATTAACAGAAGCCCACATTATGTGGGAGCTAGTAGGCCATTTTAAGGAACTTGGCTCTTGTTTGCAGTAGAATGTGTTGGGGGGGCTGTGGAGAGGAAGGAGATAGTGAGGGACTGAGCAGAGGAGTGGCACCATCTGACTTATCTTTTGACTACTTACTATGTTAAGAATAGAGTGAAAACAGGCAAGGGTGGGAGCGGGAACACCTGGTAAAAAGTCAGGCTAGAGATGATGGTGGTTTGGATCATCTACAGGTAACAGTAGATATGGTGAGAACTGCTCAGTTTCTGGATACATTTTGAGGTTGTTCTAACAAAATTCCTGATGGTTTGGATGTGGAGTGTCAGAGAGGAGTCAACACTGACTCCAGAGTTTGCGGGGGGGGGGGGGGTTGTTTTGTTTTGTTTTGCTTTTTGGGGGTTTTGTTTTGTTTTTGTTTGTTTGTTTCCTGAGCAAAGAGTAGGATGGAATGGCTGTCAACTGATATGGGAACTGGCTGTAGTTGGAACAGGTTTTATTGGTGGGGGAGGAGACCAGGAACTCAGTTCTGGACATATTGAATGAAGATGTCTCTTTGACACTCAATGTGAGCTGAGTAGGCAGTTGTATAGAATTCAGTTGTATAGAAGTCAGGAATTTGGCTGAAAAGTTGTGCCTAAGATGTATAGAAGGCATTTAAAAGCCATGAGACTATATGGGATCTGTTAGGGAGTGAGTGCACATAAGGAAAAGCAGAAGATCATGGACAGAGACCTGTAGCATAAAGGGATCAGGGGGAAGAGGAGATGCCAACTGAGAAGACTGAGAAGTTTCACCAGTGCTGTAGACCAAGAATGTAGTGTCCCAGGAGCCATGTGAAACAAAGTGTATGAAAGGAGAGTCAGTGGTCAACTATGCTCAAAGTGCTGACACTAGGTGAGATAAGAGGAGAAGTGAGAATTGACCACTGGATTTAGCAATGCATAGGCTTCTGGTGACCTTGATGAGAGCAGCTTCATTGGAGGGTTGGGTGATAGGGCCTGCTTTGGACAAGTTTAAGAGAGAATGGGAGGTGAGGAGTCTGTTAGTATAGACAAGCTTTAAAAGGAGTTATGCTGCAAGGGGGAGCAAAGAAATTGGCCAGCATCTGCTGGGGGAAGAGAGAGTCAAGAAAAGATGTACTTCAGATGGAAGAAATAGCAATGTGCTGAAGGGGAGTATGCAGCAGGGAGGAGTGAAATCAACAGCACAAGGGAGGCAGACAGAATTGCTGGAGCATTAACTGAGTAGGCAGGAGGGCACTTGGACCTTGCAAAAAGGGCAGGACTAGAGCATGCACAGGGAGTTGCAAATCATGTAGTTACCAGATTGGGTAGAGGTCAGCTAGGCTTTCTGTCCCCACTGAACTCCTCTAGCTGAGGTCAGGCACCTGCCTATTTGTTGAGCCTCCACGTCTGCTGAGCATCTATTATGTACCAGGCACACTTCAGAGCACCTTAGTAATATTTAATACTCCAAACAACTCAATAATGCGGGTTATATTGTTATCCCCATTTTATAAGTTAGAGATGTGCTGCACAAGCTGTTCAGATGGATTGGCCAAGGGTACTCAGCAAACAGTCGGAGGAGTAAAGTTTTGAACCCAAACAGTCTGACTCTCAAGGCAGTCTTATAACCATAAGCCCAAACCTGCTGGCAAGTCAGAGTGTGGAAGTACTCTTGCTTCCTCTTACATTGTTGTGAAGCCTCCCCACTGAACGAACCACAGCTACTTGGAATGACCACATGAGAGCCACAGTCTGTATGTGTGAGCAGTTGCCCCAGTTTCCTATATGATACAACTCGTGCTCTATTCAGTGCTGGAGCTACATTCTAAGTCTGAGGCTGAGTAGCAGAGCCCCTGTGATCTTGACTTGCTTAAAACAGACCCCTCCTCTGAAGGCTGGCCCAGCTCCAAGTGGAACAGACATCCCAGAACCACAGAACTGACCTCTCCTTGACTTTTAGAACATCCTTACTACCTGAAGATCTGACTCTGACCAAGCCAGGACAGTAGGTCCCTGGGGACATTAACAACTCTGATCAAACTAAAAGGCCATTGTGCCATTCGGAACATTTGTGGGTATCCTTTAGGCTGTTGGCCACACACACACACACACACACACACACACACACAAACACACACACAAACACACACACACGTACCCACACACGATCTGCTTGTTCTTGGTTGGGCTTCCTTCAGTTGGCTTCATTCTGAAGTCTTCCTACTCCCTGCTAAACTTGTCTAGTAAACAATCCCATCTGATATGACCCCAAGGAATGAGCTTCACAGTGATGCAAAACCCTATCTGTAGAGTAAGCCTGAGACTAGAAAAAGCTTTCACAGGATTGGGTCTCAGGTCACAGGGTCTAAGCCTATCCTGGGAAAAGAATAATCATATGGCTAATCTAAGCCATTGAGAACGAATTCAGACTCCATGAGAAAAAAAGAACAGAGGAAGAAGAGAGGGCAATGGGGCCATCAGAGACCCAGATCTGGAGAGCAGCTTATTTTATAGATGAGTTCCTTCAGGGCACACACACACACTCCAATAGCCCTGACCCAGAAATGGCAATCAAGGCCTTTAGGCACCCACCTCTCTGCAAATGAACATTTAGTATTGTTTTACTCTGTTTTCCCTTCAAACAGTGCTTCAGTTAACATGCTTGAAACTGTATCCCTCTTTTCCTCCAAGATGCTTCCCATCCCTGCTGCAGGGATTGCAATAAAGGCTGCCATTGAGTTGGTCCTCAGGCATCACTGGCCCATGTCGGGGGGGTAGGGTGGTGGAGAGCAGCCACCAGGGTTAGGTAATCAGCATTTCTGAAGTCCTAGTAAGATAAACAAGTGCTGGACACCAATGGATCAACAGTTGAGGTAAACTACGCAAGGCGAGTGGAAACATGCTGGCCCCAAACCCAAGGCTTCTACCTGGGGACCTAGTTGAAGTTATCTAACTTGAATCAGCCTCCATGTACACCACCAAAAACATGAACAATGCTTATAGACATGCTGTGGAAAATAAATCACCCGATCTTCACAAAGCTCCTAGACTGCTGCTTCTCAAATTGTCTGTGGTGAAGGATGAGTATTTTGTTTTACCCCAAGTCAGTCACACGGATCAATACATTTGTATAACACAAGGAAAATAAGTTAATAGAAAGAAGAAAAATAGCAAAGACACACAAAATACAAGACCTGATTTTTGTTAACATCATAGAGTCTCTCACCATCATAAAATACAATGATGCTATAAGAATTTTCTAAACATGTACTTTCAAATTATGTACTTACCGCAGATCGGTAACACACTTTTGCAAAGCAGCAAGTGTCCGCGGACTGCACCTTCATCCCTTCAGCTCTGGCACAGTGCCTGGCCCATCAGAGACATTCAATCGGTGGTTGCTATTGCAAGGGAATTATTACAGAATATGGTCCTTATCATGAAGGAGATTAAATAAAAAGAAATCACAAGTAAAAAGAAGAAGAAATACCAAGTGATTCGATTGCTGATGGAGTGTCAAGAGAGATGTGTGCCCAAGAAGGAGTACAGGAGTTCAAAAAGAAGATATCACAGTGGTCAAGACTTCTGCTGGGTCTTGACGGTCAAGGAAGGATGGAACTTACTTTGTAGCTTTTTGTATTTTATGATTGTAGGAAAGCTTCATGCTCATTGCACACATTTCTGCCAGTCCTGAAAGTATAAAGAGTTCGGGAAATATTTAGCCTTAACCCCACCATCCAGAAGTTAACTGTGCTAACATTTGTGGGTGTACTTTCAGTGCATAGTCAGGAAGATGATACTGATGATAATAATAATGAATAGGATAAAAATTATAACTACAGATATAATATGTATATAAACACCTAATGCTATATACACATATTTATAAACATTTATACCAGTTTTCTGTAGATCAGTACAAACAAGTACCATGACCCAGAGCCCTCCCTATTATCACTGTTGACCCCATCATCCCTCTTGGCAAAGATTCCCACAGTTGTTGTGCCTGGGAGCCCCAGAAGGGGGACACAAATTGCTATCAAGACCTATCTGTTCACTACAGTCCTCAACAAGCAATCTTGAAGTCTTCTGAGAGAACTTCAGTGTAGCCTCCAGGTAAGATGATGCCCCTCATGATGTTGACATTGCCCCCAGGCAGTTCACACAGCTGCCAGGGCCCAGGTGCCGGAGCCGAGCTGCATTCTGTGTGGAGGTGCGTGATGTGGTCCTGTTCCCAACTCTGTATCAAATGTGGACTCTGAAGCAGCTCTGCCAAACCCACGCTGCCCTTCTCAGAATACCAGTCCCCCCCACCTCCTTCCCTCCAATCAAGGTCATCTGAAACAAGTCCCCAATCTCCAACACAATGCACCTAGCAGTTGCAAACTCTAAAACCCTGATCTGGACAATTTATAGCATGCACACGCACATGCACACACACACACGTGCATGTACTCTTACACATACATAGTTAATACATTGCTGAGGAGGAACTGCCTAGCTGGGGAGTGAACAGTTATCACAGCTGCCCCTCCCTTTGTGCACCCGAGGCAGTTCAGAGGAGCTGGCTGTTCCAGAACTCTGGTCTCCCCACCCTTGTTGCGTAGGAATGAATCCCCTTGCTCCCCAGGTCATACAGGACACAATTAGTATTTTCCTTGAGGAATTGTACTAAGACCAAACAATAAGCAAAATAATACCTTCAAACATCAGGATAGAACTGCTCTTTGTCCCATGGCTGATCATCAAACTCAGTCCACTTATCACCCTAGCCTGTCATCAGCCATCATCTGTGTCATCTCAGCCACACAGATCTGGGGCTTGGCTTGGTGCTAGTCCATGCAAGTGTGACCCTCAGGCTGAGGTAAGTGGAAAGAGGCACCACAGCCCAGCCTGCCGGGGGGTCTCCTTTCTCTGAGAACCTATTCCCTTTTCTGCTGTCTGGCAAGGCCCACCCTCCCCCTATGCTCTTCTGCACCTTGCTACATACAGCACATCTTCCTGTTGTTTACTGCCCATGTCTGATCTTTCATCTGGACTGAGCCCCTCACCCTCGTCCCTGAGACGGCTCACAGAAGCCAGGATACCATGGGCTGTTCTGCTACCCTCAAGTTTGCTCCTGACATGGTTGCTCTGTGCTCCCAGTCCTTGAAGTCTGTCTGACTACTCTTGTTTCTGTATGTTCCTCTGACCCTCCTGACCTTCCTGCTGTCCCCTCCTGTATTCAGCAGCCTCAGCTCTCATTCTCAGCTCATTGACTATTGACGAGTTCTGACAGACATGTCCTGGGTCTCAAAAGTGATAAAGTAAGCCTCCCTTCCCTCCAGCAGGTGACAACTCCACCTTCCCTCCCAAGTCATACGGAAACACAACAACCTCTCCCTAAAGGTACGCTCACATACTCCCATACCCACAGACAGCTGTCTCACACATGTTCAGACTCTCCTAGATGGGACATCATCCCAATCTTCACTTCTGAGTGTGTGCTTGTAGGCTTACATTCCCAGGCAGACAGACACACACCCAGGTATACAGACACAATCAGGTGCCATACATACACACTCGCCATATGCACAACCCATAAACACACCACATATACTTCCACGCCCACAAACATATCTAAAAATGCACAGGCACCTTACAGTCACACATGCCACATGCAAGTACAGAAGCATATATATGTGCACATACAAGGAGAGAGAAAATCTCAGAGTGGGATATGATGTCCAGAAATACACATAAATGCGTGCACACACACACACACACACCTAGAAACTAATACACATCACATTACAAAAACAAATATACTCACTGAGACAAACATACATGCACACATACATACACATGAGAAGCAAGTTATGTCTACTAAAACTGTCTAAATTTCAAGAAAGAAAGAAAGTTAAAGATGTATTTCTTTTTTTTTTAAGATTTTATTTATTTATTTGAGAGAGAGAATGAGAGACAGAGAGCACGAGAGGGAAGAGGGTCAGAGGGAGAAGCAGACCCCCCGCTGAGCAGGGAGCCCGATGCGGGACTCGATCCTGGGACTCCAGGATCATGACCTCAGCCGAAGGCAGTCGCTTAACCAACTGAGCCACCCAGGTGCCCTTAAAGATGTATTTCTAAGCCTCTGGTTCTTCCCTCATCCCAGGCCTAGAATGCATAGATGTGAAGCTAATGATCTGACAGCTCTATCTCTCTGTTTCTCTCTCTTTCTTTCTGTCTCTCTGTCTGTCTGTCTCTCTTTCTCACACACACACACAAGCACACACAGGAACATGCAAGCGTGCTCTCTCTCACATACACAAACACGCACACACATGCCCTCTCACATATTCTCTCTCTTACACATACACATACACGCAGCCATGCAAGTGGGCTCTCACACACACAAACATGCACACACACACACATGCTCTCTCTTTCTCTCTCTCTCTCTCACACACACATACACACACACACATACACACTCACACATCTTCCACAGAAATGGTAGGGGGGAAAGTTGAGGGTGGGCAGCATGGTTCCAGGTCCTGAGCAATGGTTACTGTGAGTAGGTGACACCTACATCCTCCCTGGAGCCCGGTTCACCCAGCCTGGTCAGCGTCAAAGGGCAGAGACATGGCAGCCTGCTTCTCAGCTCCTTGTGTTCACTGTTCCCTGCTTCTTCTCCCTGCTATGAGGCCTCCCTCTCCGCTGGCACGATCCTCTTGGAATGTAGCTATGAAGAGAAAGCAGATATACCTGCTGTTCTCTCCAATCACTAGTCTCAAGCATCTTGCCTCAGAAAGAAGAAGACAGAGTGCACGTGTGCAGAGGGTGGTGAAGGAGTACAAACAACCTACATGCCAGGTCCGGGAATAGGAGATCAGCAGGCAAAAGCAGCAGGCAGGTATCTGGGAGGAAAAAGAGGAGTGAGGGAGGCATGGCAGTGGAATCCTACCCTGTGACCTAGAGCTGGCAACACAGCAAAGATTTCCTCAGAACTCCCAAGGGGTCTCCCAGCACCCCCTTTTACCCTCCAGCTCTGTAAAATCAGACTGATTCTCTGAGAAAGCCTCAGCCCATGGCATGATGACCTTTGACATGAGGGCTTGGGACATGTAACTAACAGATACATAGACTGAAAACCCTTGAAGAATGTAGCAGCAGAGGGCCTCAACACAGGGCCCTGGTCATTGAACTCATGCTGTCCCGCATTCCCCTCACCGTGTGGCTGATGTCCCCAAAGCCTTCCACCCTCAGTCAGTAGACTCCCACAGGGCAGGGTACAAGAGCTCCAGCAGCCAGAAGTGGGGCTGCTCAGGCCAGAGCCTGAGTTCCAAGGACAAGGAAGACTGTGACTCTCAGTATTCTCCAGCCAGGCTTGTAATCAGGAACCATGTGCCTCTCTAGTCCTGGCAAGAAGTGTGTGGGATCAGTGATGAGATTATGTGAGAATAAAATCAGCAATTAGACTTTGAAGGAAAAAAAAAAAAGCCTCTGAATTGTCAGTTTTAAGAAAATTGTCAGAAGTGGGCATGCCAGGAGAGTAGAAGAAGCTATGTACCTAGAGCAGGAACCCAGTTAGACCACTATGCTAGGGTTTTCCTCAAAGTAGCTCACAGTCTATCTACATCAGCATCCATGTTCCCACATGTACACTGAAAACAGTTCTGTGAGTGCAGTTGTCGCCAAAGTGGATCTAGGAAAGTGATGTGGGAACTAGTGGGATGTGCCATAGTTACCACTCCAAGAACCCATGGACTGCAGTAGCCTTCGTCTTCCACTGTACCTTACTGTGTCCTGCTTTGTTGCAGGGAGGTCTCACCAGCCAAAAGTCACGTTCGTGGCTTTTGAACACCAACAGTGGTAGCAAACCCAGGGGCTGTTGTGTCTCTCTGCTAAGGCAGAGAAGTCAAGAGTGGACTGGTTGCTGTGAGCTCCTTCCTCATATCTACCTCCCAACCCCACCCCAATTCTGGCAGACTATAGAGGATACTTGTCTCTTAATAAGGATATGGATAAGAAACGACTATCTGTCCCTGTCTCAGGCGATCAAGAGTGTGGACCTTGCTGCCAGTGAGGTCTCACGCATAGCAAAAGTAAGCTTTCGGCGGGTCAGACGTTGTGATGCTTGGGAAGGGAGGATGTGGGCCATTCATCCTTGGACTGGTGGAGTCAACCAGCAGGCCATCAGGCATGGTGCTAACTCCTTGGTCATGGGTGGGGACCCCCAGGGCTGTGGAAATAATGACTCATTGCACTGAGGCAACTGCTTTTCAGTCTTGGATAAACATTCTCTCTTTTGGTGACACACCCCACCCCAACTCACACCTCCCCCACAACACACACCCTGCCCTGCACATCCCGGTGTGTGATCATCCATTTTCTCAATCCTCAAGGGTTGGGGCTGCTTCTACTACATACACCCCTGGGGAAAGAATGGGATTTGGAATCAGAAGGTTTGACTTCCTCACTTTCACTGGGTTGTGTGACAGTGGACAAAGACTCATTTCTTTGAGTCTCAGCATCCTCAGTAGTAAAGTGGCTATTACAATGATAATACCTACTCAACAGGATGGTTAGGAAAATTAAATGAGGTACAGGGTACGCAACTGCTTTGTATAGTGCAAGGAGGGACTAAGCAGGTATTATGATTCTTATCATTGTTAAACACAATAACAGATAGCAAAGGGTACTTATGAAGCTGGTCAAATTCCCACTAAGGTGGAAAAAAAAACAAACAAAAAACAAAACTCTTCTGTGCTGTCTGATTTCTCTGGAAATTGCAGCAGTGTCTGTGGCCAGAGGTTTAGTCCAATTTCCCACTGTCACTTTACTGGAATGAAAGCTCCATGGGATCAGGATTTTGTTTGTGTGTTTGCTCCATTTGCTGGTATATCCCAGGTGCCTGGAATGGTACCTTGTGCATATTAAGCATTCAAAAAATATTAGGTGTACGAGTGAATTAACCCTTTTGAGAGTCTAGTGGAAAATAATGTCAATAATAGTGTGATGAACACTTTCAAGTCAGTGGGGTACTCCCACAAAGAAATCAGCTGACATCAGAATATTATTTCACTCATCTTTAAATAAAAAATACAGAATTACTTTAAAATATGAAGACCACCGAAGCTTACGGGGGTGCGTGCAATGAATCATTAAGTTAAAGGTAAATTGTGCAATAGCAAAGCCAGAAAAGTTGTTAGGAAGCTCTGAAGGTAGTACCGGATTCTCCCCCCGGATCCTGGGGCAGATTTCTGAATGAGGAAGGAATGTAATTCATAGTTATAGCTCATGCTAATTGAGCATCTATTACATTCTGGGCATGTATTTATATTACCTATATCATATAATTTCACCCTCACCACAACACTATGTGATAGGGTTTATAATCCTCCAGTTTCCAAATGAGATATCTGGGATTCAGAGAGGTTAGGTAGCTTATACAGGGCCAAACAAGGTTTCTACTAAGTGGCAGAATGAAGATTTGAAACCAGGTCTCTCCAAGTCCAAAATATGCACTTTGCTCTCAAATATTAAATGGCACTGCCCTCCATCATCTGTGAACTGTTTCAAAATATTAATATGGGATATGCCAGTTTTTAGGTGGTGTTTGAAACCACTAGAGGGATATAGGCACCGTACATTGACAGGGAGGCACATTTACACAGACTGTCTGTTAACAGAATCTCAAAATTTAATACAGTACGCTCTGCTGTGCAGAGACAAAATGACTTATTTGTTTTCCATAACTAATCCTGCTTTTCCAGTACACACTCCAATGGATACTAAAGGTGGATGGGTAGACCACTTACATTTCATGATTAAAGATTTTTCAGGCTCTTCCAGTTTGGCTTCTTCGTTTCGGGCAATTATTGAGTCAATTATAGCTCTTACTTACTTCTTCTCCTCTATAAAATGATGTTGTGGATTGAAGGACAGAGTATGGTTTAAGTGATGTCATGGTGGTGGCTGTACAGAGGTGCCCTCAGTCTGAGTGCTATTCTTTGGATTCTGATTATGTGGCGATGTGACTTGAATACTGCTTCCTTACTGGACTTTCCTCTTGCCAGACTTTATGGATCGCCTTGAGATTTGGTTGCAACTCAAAGTTGACTCCAATGTGGATGCTCAATATGACATTCACTACAACAATGGTCTCTGATCATTTTTTTCATTACACACCGTGTACTAGGTTGAATAGCGTGCCCCCAAGATTCATGTCTACCTCAGATTGTGACTTTATTTGGAAACAGGGTCTTTGCAGATGTAATTAGTTAAGATAAGGCCATATTGGATTAGGGTGGACCTTAAACCCAGTATGACTGCTGTTTTCATTAAAAAAAAAAAAAATAGAGAATACACAGAGACACAGACTCACGTGAAAGAGCACACCATGCAAGGATGGAGGCAGAGATTGGAGTGATGCGTCTACAAGCCAAGGAAAAGCCAGGATTGCTGCAACCCTTTAGAGGCTAGGGAGAGGCAGGGAGGGATCCTTCCCTACAGGCTTCAGAGGGAGCATGGCCCTGCTAACACCTTGCCTGAGACTTGTACCTCCAGAACTGTGAGAGAATACATTTCTGTTGCTCTCAACTACACAATTTGTGGTAATTTGTTACAGCAGCCCCAAGAATCTAATACATGCACCAGTAATGAGATTTTGAGCACATACCTCCAACATGTGTGTTATTTATTAATTTACAGAGTATACACTGGCAACACTATATTAGTATGCAATGCTCATCATAAAACATATGTTAAAATTAGAAATTTAAAAAGATGTTATAAAAATAAATATGCTTAGAATTTCCAGTGTTTCCTTCCCATACCTCAATGCTCTTCTTACCCAACTCATATGTGTACACTCCCCACTTTGTAGACCAATGCGCTCCAAGATCCCTTCACCTCAGTTAGAGTCACTCTGATGTGTTCAACAACGTTCAGCTGTCTTCTGTCCCCTTCCAGAAGGCTGGTGAAATAGTCTTAATCTCTTCCAAAGCAAATGGGAGCTGAGGAAGTTTTAGAAGTGTACACATGGGTCTGATCTCTCCATATCCACTCTGAGTGAAGTGTCTTCACAGAGTACAATAAAGCTTTTGTCTTCCAACAGTAATACTGGCCCCAGTGTTGTTGGCACATGCTGCCTCTATATCCAGCTCTTCCACCCATCTAATACCACCACTTATGGGATTTTTCAGAAGATGATGTTAGGACACACATATCTAACTAATACTATTATTCTCTCTCTCTCTCTCTCTCTCTCTCTCTCTCTCTCTCTCTCTCTCTGTCACTCTCTCTTTCCCTCCCTCCCTCCTTCCCTCCATCCTTACTTCCCTCTCTCCTTCACTCACCTCTCCTTCCCTCACTTCTTCTGAGAAAGAAACACTTTCATTTGCTTCTTCTTTCTAAGAGTCAGTGACCTAATTCTCCTATATCATACCATCCTTCTTCTCAAGGGGATATACACACTTTCCCCCACCCCAGGGCCATTATGACTATTGGAAAGTGAAAGATCTATCGCAAAAATAATGACAAATACTTACATTTATTGTTTCAAACTAGTATTGCCATTATACAACTTTGCTTCTGGAATTTATTCAATCCTGTGAGCAAAGGATGGTGAAACCATCATGCACACTACCCCTGGCCTCTGTCATCTCTACTGATCCTACTTAGATGAGAATTGTCAAGGTGGGACTGCTCCTTTCTTGAATATAAAACAAGAGAAAATGGCAGTTCACCCAGAGGTGAACATGATAGCTGATACACTAGTCTCCAATTTCTACTACTGTTCCTTGGAGAACCTAGTAAGAGCTGAATGGAGTGGGTCCAAGGGGCTTTTATTTCCTGGGAATATGCATGGACATATTTAAGAATCTTCCCTTTTGGGTAGAGGAGAGCAACCTTTCCAAGGGATCCTGCCAAGATTTACCACTCTTCTTCCAGTGTGCTAGCTGTAAGGACGGAAGGTAACTGACTGAGACAGTTCCCAGGACTGATGTGTATGTTTGCGGGTCAAAAATTGATGGGGAGAGATGAGCCCTAATTCCTACAAATGGAATGTGGAATATGTACCCATTCCACAATGACAATAAAAACCAGGGCACATGGTCTGACTAAGGGTCCTTTGTTTCTATTTACATCTCTATTTTTCCACTATGAAAGTTATACATACTAAGCACATTAAAGCATTTTTTTAAATAGAAAAAAGAAGAAAGGAATGACCCAAAACATGCCCAGACCTGACCCTCTGACCCAAGGACCAGAAAAACTATGACTGCCATTATGCCCCAGCTGGGCTTTTAAACCAGGACCCCTTTGTTTCCCCAGTCCTGGCAAGAAAGTGAGCAGATTATATTTTCTCCAACAAATGAATGGCATGAACAAGATGAGGGGGAAATGTAAAACATTAAAAGACTAAGCCACATATCAACCATATGCAAAGTGTGGGACGCTTCAGACCCTAATTTGAGCAAACAAATTGTATAAATGCATAAATCATGTATAAATACAAGTCTGATGAGGCAATTGGGGAAATGGAAAAGTTATTGGGTAAGAGATGATGCTAAGTCAGTCTTGGTCATTTTCTTGGTATGATATTGTGCTGTGGTTCTGTTGAAACTGGTCCTCATCTATTAAGGTATATTTCTGGATAAAATGTGTTGATGTCCACATTTTTCTTAACAGCATTCCAGAGAAGCAAAACAACACAACATTTTTTTAAAGTATGATGGGAGATAGATGAAACAAGAATTGAAGAAAGTTAATGATTGTTGAAGTTGATGACTCTTGAACTTAATGGGTACATGGGGTGCATTCTTTCTGCTTTTATGTGTTTGCAATTTTCCATAATAAAAAGTTAAAAATAAAAAATGAAATGCTTGGATTACTGAGGGTAATGTGGGGGGGGGGGTAAGAGATGAGGGACAGAAAAAATAAGAAATAGTCACATTCGTGGGAAATGAAATATGAAAAATGCCCATGAAATATCAGTCACATTTATAGACTTTGTGACAATTGCAGATTCTGGCAGATATAAGCCATCCTTAAACAAATGGTGCTGGGACTAGCTCTGCAATTCTAAACAATGTTTATTTACTCAGAGAAAGAACTTTGAAAGGAGGGGACATCTTCTTGATTTCTTAGACACATTTTAATTTAGAGAAATCACTTTTTTTCTGTTCTTGTTGAAGGACATGTAAAGAAATTTTGTATGCAATAATATGCACTGCTGGCAAGAATACTGAGGGTGGTGTGCTTGAAATTTTCTTATGTAAAAGAAACCAGGTGACAGGAATTATTAATTCTCTTATATGTAAGCTTGGTAGAGAAAATAATTGAGGTGCAGAGACGTTTTTAGGGGTTAGAACCAAGGGCAATCTCTTAACCAAAGTCAGAACCTTCTGCAATGCAACAGCAATATAGCAAGGGAATCTTGCACTCTTTAAGAACTTCTGCCTAGGGGATCCTCTGTCTCTGGAGACCCATTACCCTGGGACAGGGGGTGGCAATCTTTCCATAGTTCTTCACCAAGTATCATACCTCTGTTCATTGCTGTGCTAGTGGTAGAACAGGGTGCTACCTGAGACAAGTTCCCAAATGCGTGTGTGTGTGTGTGTGTGCATGTGTGTACATGGGATGGGTCCTCGCTGGAAAGGGGAGGTGAGAAGCTGTCCCATTCTACAGAAACTATATTTTAAAAATAAAAATAGAGAAATGTGCTTTGAAAAAGGTGTGTTATTATTTTCTTATCTTTTATTGAACATATAACATAGGCACATGACAACAATTTGTGGAAACAAAGAAAGAGAAAACAAAGTCAAGATTTATTTCATCACCATAAACCTCCACTGTTTGTATTGCGATAGATTTGATCCCTTCTTGTAGTCTGTGCATATGCATGTTTTAGATGGCTAAGATCATACCATAAATAGGATTTTATGTCCTGACTTTTTTTGACTTGACTTTGATTTGTGAACATAGGCATATGACTCCTCATAAAGGTATAAAAATTGAATCACATTTGCCCACACACTAATCAGACTGCGGTTTTCAAAACGACTAAATTAGGTGTAATCAGACCTGTCCCTGAAAACCTAGAACATTTGATCTCCATAGGTCTGATGGTCTCTGAAGGCAGACAGAAGGAGCCTCAAGTCTCATCTCACTGGCAAACTGTGAGATGGGGGCTGGCAGGAGGAGAGGAAAAGAGGATGGTCTAGGGTCACCACTTAATGCTGGAGTTACTTGCCCTTTTTAACCACCCAGCTCATACAGTGGGCCAACCCCTGCTCCTGGGCACTCAAGATCACAAAGAATGGAGCTGCAATAGGATAAATCCTAATGAAGAATCAGGGAAGTGACCGAGAGCTGAAGAGAATCTATCCTGATTTCCAGAACCCTTTTCACCTCTAAATGAAAGCCTGCATGAGAAAGAAACCGTGAGACCACATACATGCAAAGATGATATTCAAAAATAATTTACAAATGGTACAGTCATTTAAATCAATACATTCATCAGTATAGAAATGGAAATTTTAAATATATTCCTTTTTTGTCCCTTGAATAAACTATTGATGATAAAACTTTTTAACACACAATAGAAGTTGTAGCTTGACAGCCAACTTCTATTAAAGTGTATAGACATTGCTTGATATGATTTCTAAGCTTTTTTTGCAGCTCTGTCACTATAGGGAGCCTGTCGAGGTCCACATATTCGTCCTACTTTCATTATTTCAATGTCTAGTTTTTCAGAATGCTAATTCTCTCTGTTGGTTATTTGAAGTAAGGTGGTAAACATAAAGTTTATTAGGAAAAGACTTTCACATATTTACTTTACATCATTTTGTGGACCAGCCAGAGATCATTGAACATGATGACTTACCACCAAAGTAAAACATTTGGGAAATTATCTGACAGGTCGGCTAAAATCTCAGACTTTCTCCCTAGCTTTAGACTGGTAACGTCTTTCCAAATTCCAGTACGTTTTCATCTGCGTATTTTCTCATTAACTCCATTCTCTCAAGCACAGATAATAAAGTTTGGTGAATTATTTCATATGGTGTTCCTTCCAAATTTCATATTTTAAGCAAAATTACAGAGCTTTTCCGGTTGAAACAGTGGAAGGATAGGGGCACCTGGTTGTCTCTGTCAGTAAAGCATCTGACTCTTGATCTCAGGGTCCTGAGGTCAAGCCCCACATTGGGTGTAGAGCTTACTTAAAGGGCTGGAAGGAGGAAAGGAAAGAAGGAAGAAAGGAAGGAAGGAGGAAAGGAAGGAAGGAAGAAAAGAAAGAAAGAAAAGAAGCGGGGCGCCTGGGTGGCTCAGTTGGTTAAGCGACTGCCTTCGGTTCAGTCATGATCCTGGAGTCCCAGGATCGAGTCCCGCATCGGGCTCCCTGCTCAGCAGGGAGTCTGCTTCTCCCTCTCCCGCTCCCCCCTCTTGTGCTCCTTCTCTCTCTCACTCTCTCTCTCTCAAATAAATAAATAAAATCTTAAAAAAGAAAGAAAGAAAGAAAGAAAGAAAAAAGAAAGAAAGAAAGAAAAGAAGCGAAGCGAAGCTGCTGAGAAACATTGGAAGGGTAACCAACTGACCGGTTGTTTCAGGACTATCCCAGTTTTAGCACTAAAAACACTGTGTCCTGGAAAACCTCTCTCCAGGACATAAAAAGTCCTGTTTTTCACATTTGGATGCAAAAGGTTGGGGAGAAAGGATAGAACTCTTACAGTGGCCCCCACAATTGGGGCTGAAGGTGACAGTGCTTTTAGTGTCAAATGGACATCACATGGATTACAGCCTTCCCTTTTTGCTGTGGCTCTTTTGTCCCCTGACTGTTGATATTGACGACCATAATTTGGGGTTCACAATAATGATCATGTGTTTTGCATCACCTTGTGCGATATGACTTGAGAGTGCAACTTAAGCATGTTGTAATCCTGAGCGTTGAGTCCCTAGCCTGGCACTCAGGAACACTTAGGGAATGGCTAGTGAATAAATTTCCAGGCATTTGTCCCACTGGTAGACACATAGATGTGTGAAATGATGCTGTACAAGTGTATTCTCCACAGCATGATTGCAGTGACAGAAAGAAGGAAATAACCAAAGTACCATAAAGAAAATACACAATTTACATATATTTTAAAATTATGAGTGTTTACAATCTGTTTATTTAGTGTGTTCACTAATTGTTGTTATTTGTATTGAGATAGTTTTAGTTTAACTTTCAACATTGTGAATGCTGGGATCATGTTGTCTAAGAATGCAGATAATGAAAATGAGAATGATTACAATTCCAATGCCAGAATGACCTGAAATAAGGCCTTTTGTATTATTTTAATGACAGATTGAAGATTGCTCACCATTAGATTAGAGAAAGAAATGACTAAAACAGAACATATTACACATAATGGAGAAAGGAATTTTATGTCATCCATGGTGGACAAGGGGATGTGGAAGAAATTAAAATACTACCCAAAATATAGTCAATAATATTGTAACAACTTTGGTATGGTGACAGTGACAGATGGTAACTAGACTTATTGTTGTAACCATTTGATATGTGTGTGTGTGTGTGTATAATCACTTGTACACATGGAACTAATACAATATTGTATGTCAATTATTTTTCAATATAAAGACTCTCCCAAAAGACAGCAATGTCCACTTGTAAACAGAGGCTGCTGAGCTAGCCTGAGCATACTATCCTTAATCAACACACACTATTTCCTTTCCATGATCTCTCTATAAAACTGAGTAAAGTTACATATTCAGATTCAGAGACTGTAATGAAAAGATCGGTGAACAAAAGAGGAACGTTTGATCATAGATGTTTTGAGTCCTTATAGTGGAGAGCTAATTCTGTCAGATCTTACCATACTTTCTTAGTATATCAAGTAATGTCTCAATTTACAGCAACAACTAATAAAATGTTCCCCCAGCTCTTATTTACTTTGATTTGAACAATGGAGTTTCACGTAGTCTCTTTGAATCCTATGAAGATTTTACTAAAATCACGGACAGATGTACAATGATTACTGATATATTGTCAAAATACAAACTAGATTTTGCTTATATATCTGCATATTACAAAGATAAGGAGAATGTAAAATTTCACAATTCTATTCAGTCTCCTAAATTCTTACCAAAGAAGGTAAAATGATCTTACTTGCTAAATGTTCTGCACAATTTGTTCACAACACTGATAAAAAAAAAAGTGTGATTTGCTTACCTGCAACTTTGAAACTTACAAAATAAAATTTGTGGTCAATTTTTAATTTTCTCAAATCATGCAGAAGCAGGTAATGAGATTTTAATGAGACACAGTTCTATAAGATGACTGTCATTGATGCCAACTATAGGAAAGATGCTAAAATGTCTACCTGTCCATAAAATCATATTTTCAAAGTTTGGAACAAGAAGAACATCCTTCTCATATTTGGAAATACACTGAAGATGAGAATGGAGAACAGATTGCAATAAAGCAGAAATATGCTCTTTCTTCAAAAAAAGTTTGAAGAGGTCATGAGGAGCCTAGAAAAGTATTGACTTATTGTACCTGATTTGTTCAATGTTATGTGCAGTTTGCAACAAAAACTCAATTAGCTGTAAAAATGACTTATTTTTTTCAGGAATAAGACTGCTTAAGAAGTCAAGAAATTTTTAAAAGGACACCAGCAAAGGGCAGCCAAGTTTAACAGAAATTTCTTGACTTCTTTACTAAAAATGTAATTTATATGGAATCCAACTTCAAATCTAAAAGTTCAAAATGGACTATCCCACTATACATATAGTATAATACTGGTTTTAGGAGTAGAATTTAGTGATTCATCATTTACATACAACACCCAGTGCTCATCAGAAGTGCCCTCCTTAATACTCATCACCCATTTAGCCCATCCCCCACCTACCACCCCTCCATCAACCCTCAGTTTGTTCTCTATAATTAAGAGTCTGTTATGGCTTGCTTCCCTCTCTTTTTTTTCCCCCTTCCCCCATGTTCATCTGTATTGTTTCTTAAATTCCACATATGAGTGAAATCATATGTTATCTGTCTTTCTCTGACTGACTTAATTTGCTTAGCATAATACACTCTAGCTCCATCCACATCACTGCATATGCCAAGATTTCATTCTTTTTGATGGCTGAATATATACCACATCTTCTTTAACCATTCATCAGTTGATGGACATTTGGGCTCTTTCCATAATTTGGCTATTGCTGATAATGCTGCTATAAACATATAAACATCAGGGTGCATGTGTCCCTTTGAATCAGTATTTTTGTATCATTTGGGTAAATACCTAGCAGTGCAATTGCTGAATCATTGGGTAGTTCTATTTTTAAATTTTTGAGGAATGTCTATGCTATTTTACAGAGTGGCTGCACCAGTTTGCAATAAAGTTTTGTTTTGTTGTTGTTGTTGTTGTTGTTGTTTTATTTGACAGAGAGAGACACAGCGAGAGAGGGAACACAAGCAGGGGTAGTGGGAGAAGGAGAAGCAGGCCTCCCGCCAAGCAAGGAGCCTGATGCGGGGCTCGATCCCAGGACCCTGGGGTCATGACCTGAGCCGAAGGCAGACGCTTAACAACTGAGCCACCCAGGCGCCCCTGCCATAAAGTTTTTTTTTAAGAGTTAAAATAATTTGCTATTTTAGAGGAAAGAACCATTATAAAAGTATCATTATATTTTTTACACATATTATGTAATTTTCCCTGGTATTAATTACTAATACTTGCCTTTGTTAACTAGTACTATTGTTGCTTGGTTTAAACAATAGCATTTCTGAAACAGAAAAAAAAAAACCCAAAATAATATGCCACTGAAAGTAAACATCTATCTTTCATACCTTGTGTTAAAGTAATAACATACTGGGGGAAGAAAAGATGGCAGAGGAGTAGGGGACTCTATTCCAACTCCAATTCTGGTCTGCAGAATTGAGCTGGATATCTACCAGACCACTCTGAACACCCACGAAATCAGCCTGAGATGTAAGAAGATATATCTGGATCTCTACAAACAGAATATTGCAGGCGGTTGGTCTTGAGGTATGAAGCGGGGAGCCCTGATTCCCCAAGCACATATTCAAAGATAAACAGAAGGGGGAGGAAGCCGTGTGGATCCTGCACCACCAGTGAGCGATAGCCTTCCCTGTTGGGGACAGGGCAGAGACTCACAGACCAGTAGCAGTGGGGAAAGAACTTTAGGGCAACCCCCTGGACTGAAACCTGGAGCTGCAGGGCTACGCATGAGAACTGGGGGGCAGCTGGTGGTTTTAGATGCACAAAGGTCAGAGAGGAGCCCCCATGCCCCAAACAGGAGGTGAGGACTGGGAGCCCTTCTGAGGGGCCCAAAACTCAGAATGCAACAGTTTATAGCAGCACAGACAGAAACAGAGATAGTGTGGCCTGGAGAGCTCACTGAAGAACAGACTGCAATCTCTCTGCTCTGAGGCAGAGGGTTGGAAATTATCTCTTCTGCTCTGACTCTGGGAAGAGACACAGAAAGCCAAGGAAAGCCAACAGGGAAAGCTGCCAGAGAACAAAAGCCCCAAAATGCAGTTTTCACTGAGCCCATCCCCCCACAGGGGGCAGGGCAAATCTGCCCAAACAGGGTTGCCAGAGTAACATTGCTGCAGGCCCCTTCCACAGAAGACAGGCTGGGAGAACAAGAGGTAGACAACCTTAAGGTTTCTAAAAAAAAAAAAGTGCATCTTGCTTGGATTGTGGTCAATAATTTGGACTCTGTACATTCCCTCAACAACCCCTCAACAGAATGACGAGGAGGAGGAACCCCCAAAATAGGAAAGACTCAGAGACTGTGACTTCTGCCACAGATTTACAAAAGTATACAGATAAAATCAAGATGTCAGAAATGGAATTCAGAGTAGCAGTTGTGAAGACAATAGCTAGAATGGAGAAATTGATTAATGGCAAGATAGAGTCTCTAGGGCAGAAATGAAAGTTGAACTGGCAGAAATTAAAAATGCTATCAATGAGATCCAATCTAATCTAGATAATCTAACAGCTGGGTAAGTGAGGCAGAAGAATGAATTAGTGATCTAGAAAACCAATTAATAGAAAAGAAGGATAAAGTGGAGGCCGGGGAGAAACAACTCCATGAAAAAGAATCAGAAAATAAGACACCATGAAACATTCCAATGTCAGAATTGTTGGGATCCCTGAGGGGGTGGAGAGAGAGAGGGCTAGAAGATATATTTGAGCAAATCATAGCTGAGAACTTCCCTAATCTGGGGAATGAAATGAACATTCATGTCTTAGAGGCAGAGAGGACCCCTCCCAAGATCAAGGAAAACAGGCCAACACCCTGGCATGTAATAGTAAAACTCACAGATCTTAGAACCAAGGAAACCATGTTAAGGGCAGTTAGGGAGAAGAGATTCCTTATGTACAGAGGGGGAATATCAGAATAAAGTCCACAGAGACCCAGCAAGCCAGAAAGGGCTGAGAAGACATATTCAGGGTACTAAATGGAAGAACAAGCAGTCAAGAATACTTTATCCAGCAAGGCTGTCATTTAGAATGGATGGAGAGATGCAGATCTTCCACGACCCACAGAAACTGAAAGAATATGTGACCACTAAGCCGGCCCTGCAAGAAATATTAAGGGGGGTCCTATAAAAGGATAAAGATCCCAAGAGTGATACAGAACAGAAATTTACAGAGACAATCTATAGAAACAAGGTCTTCACAGGCAACATGATGACAATTAATTCATATCTTTCAATAATCACTCTCAATGTGAACGGCCTAAATGCTCCCATAAAATGCCCGAGGGCTGCAAATTGGATAAAACGACAGGACCCATCAATTTGCTGTCTATGGGAGACTCATTTTGAGCCTAAAGATATATCCAGACTGAAAATGAAGGGATGGAGATCCATCTTCCATGCCAACAGACCTCAAAAGAAAGATGGGGTAGCAATTCATATATCAGACAAATTAGATATTAAGCTAAAGCCTGTATTTAGAGACACAAAAGAACATTATATTATTCTTAAAGGGTCTATCCAACAAGAAGATCAAACAATTGTAAATATCAATGCCCCCAACATGGGAGCAGCCATCTATATAAGCCAACTGTTAAACAAATTAAAGAGTCAGATTGATAACAATACATTAATTGTAGGAGACCTCAATACTCCACTCTCAGCAATAGACAGATCATCTAAGCAGAAAATCAACAAAGAAACAAGAGCTTTGAATGACACACTGGACCAGATGGACCTCATAGATATATACGGAACATTCCACCCTAAAAAAACAGAATACACATTCTTCTTGAGCGCACACAGAACTTTCTCCAGAATAGACCACATACTGGGTCACAAATCAGGTCTCAACCGATGCCAAAAGACTGAGATTATTCCCTGCATATTCTCAGACCATAATGCTTTAAAACTGGAACTCAATCACAAGAAAAAAAAAAATTGAAAGAAATTCAAACACTTAGAAGCTAAAGACCACTCTGCTCAAGAATGTTTGGCTCAACCAGGAAATCAAAGAAGAACTTAAACAATTCATGGTAACCAATGAGAATGAAAACATATCAGTCCAAAACCTGTGGGTTACTGCAAAGGTGGTCCTAAGGGGGAAATACATAGCCATCCAAGCCTCACTCAAAAAAATAGAAAAATCCTGAATTCACCAACTAACTTTATACCTTAAAGAACTGGAGAAAAAACAAGAAACGGTGCCTAAGCCACACATTAGAAGAGAAATAATTAAGATTATAGCAGAAATCAATGAATTAGAAACCAGAAACACAGTAGATCAGATCAACGAAACTAGAAGTTGGCTCTTTGAAAGAATTAATAAGATCAATAAACCACTGGCCAGACTTATCTAAAAGAAAAGAGAAATGACCCAAATTAATAAAATGATGAATGAAAGGGGAGAGATCACGACTAACACCAAGGAAATAGAAACAATTATTAGAAATTGTTATCAACAACTATATGCCAATAAACTGAGCAATCTGGATGAAATGGATGCCTTCCTGGAAACCTATAAACTGCCAAGACTGAAACAGGAAGAAATTGACAAACTGAATAGGCCAGTAACAGTAAAGAGATTGAAGCAGTGATCAAAAACCTCCCAAAAAACGAGTCCAGGGCCTGATGGATTCTTGGGGACTTCTACCAAACATTCAAAGAAGAAATAATACCTAGTCTCCTGAAGGTGTTTCAAAAAATAGAAACAGAAGGAAAGCATCCATTCTATGAGGCCAGCATTACCTTAGTCCCCAAACCAGGCAAAGTCCCCGCCAAAAAAGAGAATTTCAGACCAACATTCCTGATGAATATAGATTCCAAAATTCTCAACAACATCCTAGCTAATAGGATCGAACAGTAAATTAAAAGGATCATCTACGTCGACCATGTGGGATTTATCCCCGGGATATAAGGGTGGTTCAACATTTGCAAATCAATCAATGTGATAGAACACATTAATAAGAGGAGAGAGAAGAACCATATAGTCCTCTCAATTGACGCAGAAAAAGCATTTGAGGTGGGGGAAAGGTGGTGGAGGAGTAGGGGACCCTATTTCAACTGGTCTCGGGAATTGAGCTGGATATCTACCAGACCATTCTGAGCACCCACGAAACCAGCCTGAGATGTAAGAAGATCTGGATCTCTACAAACAGAATATCACAGGCGGTTGGTTTTGAGGTACAAAGCGGGGAGCCATGATTCCGCAGGCAGATATTGGATGATAAATAGCAGCAGGAGGGTGCCTGGCCATGGGGAACCTACACTGCCGGTGAGCAAAAGCCTCGCGCGCTGTGGACGGGGCACAGACTTGCAGACCAGTAGCAGCAGGGAAAGGACTTTAGGGCAGCCCCCAGGGCAGAAACCCGGAGCGGAGCGGTGGCACCTGTGAACTGCAGCCCCTGGGATGGAAACCCAGAGCGGCAGGGTCACACATGTGAACTGGGAGGAGCTGGCAGTTTTAGAAGCACAAAGGGCAGAGACGTGCCCCGATCTGGAAGCAGGACAGGGAGGGCTACGGAGGAGCACACAACCCAGGCCGCTGCAGTTTATAGCAGCACGGACAGAAACGGAGATGGTGTGGCCTGGAGAGCTCAATGAAGAACAGACTGTGATCTCTCTTCTCTGAGGCAGAGCGTTGGAAACGGTCTCTTCTGCTCTGACTTGTGGGAGACACGTGGAAAGCCGCCAGGGAAAGCCACCAGAGAACAAAATCCCCAAAGACTGATTCCTGCTGAGCCCATCCCCTGCCACAGGGGGGCAGGGCAACTCCGCCCAAACAGGGTTGCCTGAGTAACAGTGCAGCAGGCCCCTCCCTCAGAAGACAGGCTGGGAAAACAAGAGGCCAGCAACCCTAAGGTCCCTACAAAACAGGTGCATCTTGCTTGGGTTCTGGTCAATAATTTGGACTCTATACATTCCCTCAAACACCCATCAACAGAATGACTAGGAGGAGGAACACCCAAAATAGAAAAGACTCAGAGATTATGACTTATGCTGCAGGTTTACAAATGGATGCAGGTATAACCAAGATGTCAGAGATGGAATTCAGGCTAGCAATTGTGAAGACAATGGCTAGAATGGAGAAATCAATTAAGGACAACATAGAGTCTCAAAGGGCAGAAATGAAAGGTGAATTGGCAGAACTTAAAAATGCTATCAATGAGATCCAATCCAATCTAGATAATCTAACAGCAAGGGTAACTGAGGCAGAAGAGCGAATAAGCGACCTGGAAGACAATATAATAGATAAAAAGGGCAAAGAGGAGGCCAGGGAAAAACAACTCAGAATCCATGAAAATAGAATCAGAGAAATAAGTGACACCATGAAGCGTTCCAATGTCAGAAAAATTGGAATCCCGGAAGGAGTGGAGGGAGAGAGAGGACTAGAAGATGTATTTGAGCAAATCATAGCTGAGAACTTCCCTAATCTGGAGAATGAAACAAACATTCGAGTCCTAGAGGCAGAGAGGACCCCTCCTAAGATCAAGGAAAAGAGGCCCACACCTCAGCATGTAATAGTAAAACTTGCAAATCTTAGAACCAAGGAAACCATCTTAAGGGCAGTTAGGGGGACGAGATTACTTACATACAGAGGAAGGGACATCAGAATAACGTCAGACCTATCCACAGAGACCTGGCAAGCCAGAAAGGCCTGGCAAGTCATATTCAGGGCACTAAATGAGAAGAACATATAGCCAAGAATACTTTATTTGGCAAGGCTTTCATTTAGAATGGATGGAGAGATGCAGAGCTTCCAAGACTGGCAGAAACTGAAAGAATATGTGACCACTAAGCAGGCCCTGCAAGAAATATTAAGAGGAGTTCTATAAAAGGAGAAGGACCCCAAGAGTGATATACTACAGAAAATTACAGGGACAATCTATAAAAACAACGTCTTCACAGGCAACATGATGACAATTAATTCATATCTTTCAATAATCACTCTCAACGTAAATGGCCTAAATGCTCCCATAAAACGGTACAGGGTCGCAGACTGGATAAAAAGACAGGACCCATCCATATGCTGTCTACAAGAGACTCATTTTGAACCTAAAGATACATCCAGACTGAAAGTGAAGGGATGGAGAGCCATCTTCCATGCCAGCGGACCTCAAAAGAAAGCTGGGGTAGCAATTCTTATATCAGACAAATTAGATTTTAAACTGAAGTCTGTAGTTAGAGACACAGAAGGACACTCTATCATTCTTAAAGGGTCTATCCAACAAGAAGATCAAACAATTATAAATATCTATGCCCCCAACATGGGAGCAGCCATCTACATAAGCCAACGATTAACCAAAATAAAGAGTCATATTGATAACAATACGTTAATTGTAGGAGACCTCAATACTCCACTCTCAGCAATGGACAGATCCTCAAAGCAGAAAATCAGCAAGCCAACAAGAGCTTTGAATGACACACTGGACCAGATGGACCTCATAGATATATACAGAACATTCCACCCTAAAACAACAGAATACTCATTCTTCTGGAGCACACATGGAACTTTCTCCAGAATAGACCACATACTGGGTCACAAATCAGGTCTCAACTGATACCAAAACACTGAGATTATTCCCTGCATATTATCAGACCATAATGCTTTAAAACTGGAATTGAATCACAAGAAAAAAATTGGAAGAAATTCAAACACTGGAAGCTAAAGACCACTCTGCTTAAGAATGTTTGGGTCAACCAGGAAATCAAAGAAGAACTTAAACAATTCATGGAAACTAATGAGAATGAAAACACATTGATCCAAAACCTATGGGATACTGCAAAGGCGGTCCTAAGGGGGAAATACAGAGCCATCTAAGCCTCACTCAAAAAAATAGAAAAATCCCGAATTCACCAACTAACTCTACACCTTAAAGAACTAGAGAAAAAGCAGCAAACGACGCCTAAGCCATGCATTAGAAGAGAAATAATTAAAATTAGAGCAGAAATTAATGAATTGGAAAGCAGAAACACAGTAGATCAGATCAACAAAACTAGAAGTTGGCTCTTTGAAAGAATTAATAAGATTAATAAACCACTGGCCAAACTTGTCCAAAGAAAAGAGAAAGGACCCAAATTAATAAAATTATGAATGAAAGGGGAGAGATCACGTCTAAAACCAAGGAAATAGAAACAATTATTAGAAATTATATTCAACAACTATATGCCAATAAACTGAGCAATCTGCATGAAATGGAGGCCTTCCTGGAAACCTATAAGCTGCCAAGACTGAAAAAGGAAGAAATTGACAACCTGAATAGGCCAATAACCAGTAAAGAGATTGAAGCAGTGATCAAAAACCTCCCCAAAAACAAGAGTCCAGGGCCTGATGGATTCCCTGGGGAATTCTACCAAATATTCAAAGAAGAAATAATACCTATTCTACTGAAGCTGTTTCAAAAAATAGAAACAGAAGGAAAACTTCCAGACTCATTCGATGAGGCCAGCATTACCTTAATCCCAAAACCAGGCAAAGATCCCATCAAAAAGGAGAATTTCAGACCAATATCCCTGATGAATATGGATTCCAAAATCCTCAACAAAATCCTAGCTAATAGGATCCAACAATACATTAAAAGGATCATCCATCATGACCAAGTGGGATTTATCCCCGGGATGCAAAGGTGGTTCAACATTTGCAAATCCAGCAGTGTGATAGAACACATTAATAAGAGGAGGGAGAAGAACCATATGGTCCTCTCAATTGATGCAGAAAAAGCATCTGACAAAATACAACATCCTTTCCTGATTAAAACTCTCCAGAGTATAGGGATAGAGGGAACATTCCTCAAGCTCATAAAATCCATCTATGAAAAATGCACAGCGAATATCATCCTCAATGGGGATAAGCTGAGAGCCTTTCCCTTAAGATCAGGAACACGTCAAGGGTGCCCACTCTCACCACTGTTGTTCAACATAGTACTAGAAGTCCTAGCCACAGCAATCACACAACAAAAAGAAATAAAAGGTATTAACATTGGCAAAGAAGAAGTCAAACTCTCTCTTTTCACAGATGACATGATACTTTATGTGGAAAACCCAAAAGACTCCACCCCCAAATTACTAGAACTCATCCAGCAATTCAGTAATGTGGCAGGATACAAAATCAAGGCACAGAAATCAGTTGCTTTCTTATACACTAACAATGCAACTGTAGAAAGAGAAATTAGAGATACGATTCCATTTACAATAGCACCAAAAACCATAAGATACCTCAGAATAAACCTAACCAAAGAGGTAAAGGATCTATACTCTAGGAACTACAAAACACTCATGAAAGAAATTGAAGAAGACACAAAAAGATGGAAAAATATTCCATGCGCATGGAACGGAACAACAAACATTGTTAAAATGTCTATGCTTCCCAGAGCAATCTAGACCTTCAATGCCATCCCGATCAAAATTCCAATGATATTTTTCAAAATGCCGGAACAAACAATCCTAAAATTTGTATGGAATCAGAAAAGACCCCAAATCGCCAAGGAAATGTTGAAAAAGAAAAACAAAGCTGGGGGCATCACGTTGCCCGATTTTAAGCTATATCACAAAGCAGTGATCCCCAAGACAGCATGGTACTGGCACAAAAACAGACATATAGACCAATGGAACAGAAGAGAGAGCCCAGATATGGACCCTCAACTCTATGGTCAAATAATCTTTGACAAAGCTGGAAAAAAATATGCAATGGAAAAAAGACAGTCTCTTCAATAAGTGGTCCTGGGAAAATTGGACTGCTATCTACAGAAGAATGAAACTCGACCATTCTCTAACACCATACACAAAGATAAAGTCAAAATGGATGAAAGACCTCAATGTGAGACAGGAATACATCAAAATCCTAGAAGTGAACATAGGCAGTAACCTCTTTGACATTGGCCACAGCACCTTCTTTCAAGATACATCTCCAAAAGCTAGTGAAACAAAAGCAAAAATGAACTTTTGGGACTTCATCAAGATATAAAGCTTCTGCACAGCAAAGGAAATAGTCAACAAAACAAAGAGGCAACCCACAGAATGGGAGAAGATATTTGCAAATGACACTACAGATCAAGGGCTGGTATCCAAAATCTATAAAGAACTTCTCAAACTCAATACCCAAAAAGCAAATAATCAACTCAAAATGTGGGCAGAAGATATGAAAAGACACTTCTCCAAAGAAGACATACAAATGGCTACCAGACACATTAAAAAATGTTCATTATCATTAGCCATCAGGGAAATCCAAATCAAAACCACATTGAGATACCACCTTACACCAGTTAGAATGGCAAAAATGGACAGGGAAAGAAACAACAAATGTTGGAAAGGTTGTGGAGAAAAGGGAACCCTCTTACACTGTTGGTGGGAATGCAAGTTGGTACAGCCACTTTGGAAAATAGTGTGGAGGTTCCTCCAAAATATAAAAATAGAGCTACCCTATGACCCAGCAATTGCACTCCTGGGTATTTACCCCAAAGACACAGATATAGTGAAAAGAAGGGCCATATGCACCCCAATGTTCCTAGCAGCAATGTCCGCAATAGCCAAACTGTGGAAAGAGCCGAAATGCCCTTCAACAAATGAATGGATAAAGAAGATGTGGTCCATATATACAATGGAATATTACTCAGCCATCAGAATGGATGAATACCCAAGTTTTACATCAACATGGATGGGCATGGAGGAGATTATGCTAAGTGAAATAAGTCAAGCAGAGAAAGTCAATTATCATCTGGTTTCACTTATTTGTGGAACATAAGGAACAGCATGGAGGACATTTGGAGAAGGAAGGGAAAAATGGGGTGGGGATTGGAGGGAGAGATGAACCATGAGAGACTATGGATTCTGAGAAACAAACAGGGTTTTAGAGGGGAGGGGGGAGGGGGGATTGGTTAGCCCGGTGATGGGTATTAAGGAGGGCATGTACCGCATGGAGCACTGGGTGTTATACGAAAACAATGGATCATGGATCACCACATCAAAAAACAATGATGTATTGTATGGTGACTAACATAACATAATAAATTTTTTTAAAAAATTAAAAAAAAGAAATGAAGAAAAAAAAGAATTACTTCTATTATTCTTAAGTAAAATAATATCTCTCAGATGACCAGTTTTCTCTCCACCTCTCCAATTAAAAAAAAAAAAAGAAGAAAAGAAAAAGCATTTGACAAAATACATCATCCTTTCCTGATTAAAACTCTTCAGAGTATAGGGATAGAGGGTACATTGCTCAAGTTCATAAAATCCACCTATGAAAAACCCACAGCAAATATCATCCTCAATGGGGAAAAGCTGAGAGCTTTTCCTATAAGATCAGGAACACATCAAAGTTTCCCACTCTCGCCACTGTTGTTCAGCATAGCAATAGAAGTCCCAGGAACAGCAGTCAGACAACAAAAAGAAATAAAAGTATTCAAATTGGCAAAGAAATCAAACTCTCTCTTTTCACAGATGACATGTGGAAAACTGAAAAGACTCCATCCCCAAATTCCTAGAACTCATACAGCAATTCAGTAATGTGGCAGGATACAAAATCAAGGCACAGAAACAGTTTCTTTCTTATACACTAACAATGCAACTGTAGAAAGAGAAATTAGAAAAATGATCCATTTACAATAGCACCAAAAACCATCAGATACGTAGGAACAAACCTAACCAAAGAGGTAAAAGATATATACTCTAGGAACTACAGAAGACTCATGAAATAAATTGAGGAAGACACAAAAAGATGGAAAGACATTCCACGCTCATGGATCGGAAGAATAAACATTGTTAAAATGTCTATGCTACCCAGAGCAATCTAGACCTTCAATGCCATCCCAATCAAAATTCCAATGACATTTTTCAAAGTTTTGGAACAAACAATCCTAAAATTTGTATGCAATCAGAAAAGGCCCCAAATCGCCATGGAAATGTTGAAAAAGGAAAACAAAGCTGGGGGCATCATGTAGCCCGATTTTAAGCTATATTACAAAGCAGTGATCCCCAAGACAGCATAGTACTGGCACAAAAACAGACATATAGACCAATGGAACAGAAGAGAGAGCCCAGATATGGACCCTCAACTCTATGGTCAAATAATCTTCGACAAAGCAGGAAAAAATATGCAACGGATAAAAGACAGTCTCTTCAATAAATGGTGCTGGGAAATTTGGACAGCCACATGCAGAAGAATGAAACTCGACCATTCTCTAATACTATACTCAAAGATTAACTCAAAAGGGATGAAAGACCTCAATGTGAGACAGGAATCCATCAAAATCCTAGAGGAGAACATAGGCAGTAAGCTCTTTGCCATTGGCCACAGCAACTTCTTTCAAGATTCATCTCCAAAGGCTAGTGAAACAAAAGCAAAAATGAACTTTTGGGACTTCATCAAGATAAAAAGCTTCTGCACAGCAAAGGAAACAGTCAACAAAACTAAGAGGCAACCCATAGAATGGAAGAAGATCTTTGCAAATGACACAACAGACAAAGCGCTGATTTCCAAGATCTATAAAGAACTTCTCAAACTCAACACCCAAAAAAATAACTAATCAAGTCACAAAATGGGCAGAAGACATGAACAGACACTTCTCCAAAGAACACATACAAATGCCTAACAGACATATGAAAAAATGTTCATCATCATTAGCCATCAGGGATATTCAAATCAAAACCACATTGAGATACCACCTTACACCAGTTAGAATGGCCAAAATGGACAGGGAAAGAAACAACAAATGTTGGAGAGGTTGTGGAGAAAAGGGAACCATCTTATACTATTGGTGGGAATGCAATTTGGTACAGCCACTTTCGAAAACAGTGTGCATGTTCCTCAAAAAATTAAAAATAGAGCTACCCTATGTCCCAGCAATTGCACTTCTGGGTATTTACCCCAAAGACACAGATGTAGTGAAAAGAAGGGCCATATGCACCCCAATGTTCATAGCAGCAATGTCCACAATAGCCAAACTGTGGAAAGAGCTGAGATGCCCTTCAACAGATGAATGGATAAAGAAGATGTAGTCCATATATACAATGGAATATTACTCAGCCATCAGAATGGATGAATACCCAAGTTTTACATCAACATGGATGGGCATGGAGGAGATTATGCTAAGTGAAATAGGCCAGGCAGAGAAAGTCAATTATCATCTGGTTTCACTTATTTGTGGAACATAAGGGATAGCATGGAGGACATTAGGAGAAGGAAGGTAAAAAGGAAAAGGGGGTAATGGGACGGGGAGATGAAACATGAGAGACTTTGGACTCCATGAAACAAACTGAGGGTTTTAGAGGGGAGACGGGTAGGGGGATGTGTTAGTCCCATGATGGGTATTAAGGAGGGCACGTACTGCATGGAGCACTGGGTGTTATATGAAAACAATGAACCATGGATCACTGCATTAAAAACTAATGATGCATTTTATGGTAACTAACATAACATAATAAAATAAAATAAATTTTAAAAAAGGTAATAACATACATGTGTATCATTCTTTATTAAATTGTGCTTTCATATCTCCTATGGTCATGTCCAAGGTTAGCAACCTAGGAAAACTGGTCACCCAAAAGTTTATTTTATGATTTGTAAGATTTTTTTAAAGTTGCCTTTTCATTTCAGAAGATAATTTTACAAGAAAGACTCTGAGTCTATATTGTAAAGATATGCAAAAGATAATGAAGTTCCATTAATATTTCATGGATAAAAATTATGATTTTTCTATAATAGAGTAGATATTCTTCAAAATTCTGATATTTTCTGAGTACTTATTCATCTATTCGTTGAACACTAAGATGAAGTATTTTTTGAATTTTCTATTATTTCAAATGCATGATTGTACATATCTCATTCATGATGATCGTTTAATTTGTTCATGATTGATGACTGTAAATTTTACTTATCTGATCCACTAACATAACAGTGCATGACTGTCAAATATGAAATGTGTGTGTTTAGCAATTTCAACTTTTAGGTATAATTTCTGAAGACGATTTGCATCTAACATTTACATCATATGCAAAAGAAAATAATTCTGGCTTGAGAGTGGGTTTTTGTGTCACATGGCTCCATTATCTATTAGCCTGTGACATTAACAAATGACTTCATCTCACTTGTAAAATGGGGAAGATAATAGTAACCACTTCATCAAGCTACTTTTTCATTTAGTTAACAGATGATTTTGAAGGTTTGATATGTGTAAGACTTTCTTCTAGACACCAAAGATATGGCAGTAAGCAAAAAGAAAACCTCCCTTCCCTTGGGCCACTTTGATTCTACTGAAGAATGTATGACATAAATACATATTATAAAGTGGGTAATAAAGAAAAGTAGAATACAAAAAAAATCCAGGAAAAGGAAATTAGATTGAAAGCGTTTTGCTACCTTAGATGGATGCTTAGGGAAGCCCCTTCTAGGTGATATCTGAGCAGAAATATGAATGAAGAAAAGGCAAAATACGGGGGAAGACTGCTCCAGGGAGAGTAACATGTACAAAGATCCTGAGATAAAAATAAGCTTATGTTTTGAAAGGAGAACAGAGCTTACATATATTTAGCCTTTACTATGTAGCAGGCTCTGTTCTGAGCACTTAATATTTATTATTCATTGAATTTTCTCCATAACTCTAAAAGTGAGGTGTTACTATGATTATCAGCCTCATTTTATAGACAAGGAATTCAAGACAGAGTGTGTTTAAGTAACCTATTGATGTCACACAGCCAGTGATGGAGAGTCAGGATAAAAACCCAGGTTTGAATCCAGAGCCTGTAGTGTTAACTACCAAGCTACTCTTTTATGCCTATGGCACCTTCCATGTAACTGATGAAGGAAGAAAGGTCCAGAAAGGGGCCCACATTTGTGTGATGTGCTCACATTCACACAGCAAGTCAGGAGAGATGTTGGGACCAGCATCCAATCTCAGTGCTAGAACTGAAGGATTAGTCATTCCTTCCCAAAATGCTCACTGAGCCTCCTGTTATGCCAAATCCTATGCCAGGCACCAGGGACAGAGGAATAAGGACGACCCAGAGAGAAGAATTCCCTGATATCATGTCAGAAATGTAGTTACTTATGCAGCATTACTCTAATTTTTGTGGTTAGTGTCTCTCCCCTGCTATGCCCTGTCTTTCCCCATACTATTCTTGTCCTTTCCTGGCCATCTCCGTCTGGTGACATATCTGTCTCCCCTGCTGAACTGTGAGCTCCTTGATGGTAGGGAGCAGGATTGTCTCAGTCAGTCCTCAGCCTAGCATCCAGTAGACATAAAGGGAACAGTTTTTGAATAAATTTCCAGGTATTTGTTCCACTGATAGACGTATAGATGTGTGAAATGATATACAATATATTCTTTACAGCATTGATTACAATGACAAAAAATAAGAAATAACTGAAATATTTAAGGAACTGGTTAAAACAATCAAGGCCAGAAATCTTATGCAGTCATTAAAATATAAGACAATTTTTATTTTTAAATAATTATTATGCCATATTTTATTTTTTCTTAGAATTCTTGCCAAGTTGCCATGAGTTTATAGTTAAGAACTGCTAATAGCTCATAGTGTTTTAAAACTTATAAGGAACTTTGGGGACAATCCAAACAAACCACCTCTTTTCTTACTTGGGCAAAGTGAGTCAAAGATTATGTATAATTTGCATAAGAACACCTCTTTGGACTCCCAGGCAGTCATAATATGCCCTATATTATGAGGCAGGAAGTGTTGGTAACAGGGGAGCAGGTAAACATATAGGTGAGACTTCGGCTGCATTTGAGAGGCTTTTTTTCTCATACTTTTCAGCAAACTGTGCCTCTTCCACAAATAAATTTGCTTGTTTGATCCAGGCACTGATGAAATTCTTCAATGATGGGGGTGATCCAAGGCTTTGGGGCTAAATATCATTCTTTGAAGGCCTGGGTCTGCAGTGTGGGGATGAGCTGGAGGGTTTCTCCAGATTACTAGCATAAGAAGAGCCCTGTAAGACAAGCATCTTCCCCAAAAGCTGTATTTCATTATGGATAAAGAATCAAGACCCCCAAAACAGGTAAATTAACAGATTTCTCATATCGCAAATAAGGCATTTATTAAGAATTACTCAACTTCCCCTGTTCCATCAACCTATCAGGACTGGATGTTGCCCTGTATATCAGGTCATTCACCCAATACCAACCATATACCTCCACTCATTGCCAGGTCCAGTCACAATTTCTCTGCTGCCTGCTGCCTCCCTGAGACCAGAATTATGGACAGGTTTCCAGTGCCCTTGTTACACTTTTGTCTTTGAAAACAATTCTGTTGGCAACAGCTAGAGTCACCTATTTACTGATCTCTCTGGGCACTGTTGTCTTTAGGGACCTAACCCAGCATAGGAGAATGTAGATTCTGAGATGGGATAGGCAATGGAGATAGAATATTTACAGAGAAACTTGGCAGTCAGAAGGCCTGGTATGCAATAAGAAAATTCCAGGACCTCAGTTCTGCTCCTGGTTCTGCCACCAATCCCCTGTATGACCTTGAGCAAGTCATTCCATCTCTCTCCAAGCCAGTGTATCCTTAAAACAGTGAGAAACCTGATAGCTAAAGGTACTTTAGGGATCCTCCCAACTATCAGATTCTAGAAGTCTATAAATTTCATGGATTCAGAGTATTACCTGGCTGTTATTCCAGTATAAGTAGAGGAATCAAATTAGTTCCTGGGTTGCAGCAAAACTTGATGGTTAGGGGCCTAGACTCAGTACCCTGTGTCCCAGTTCTCCTTCTTAATTCCTATGTGATTTTGGGAAAGACATCCGAATTCTCATATTCCTTTGTCAAGTAGAGCTGACAATAAGACAGACCCCTTTGGGGTGACTATAGCACAGAAGAAAAACTCAGTGATGTAAGGAGAGATCTGGCCGAGGAGGATTTATATAAAGAAGTCTACTTAGGTGATGTCTTTGTTATATGTGTGAAAATGGACTTCCAGAGAGATAGCATTTATCCTTTTCTAAAAATACCTTAGGGACAAAGGGACTATTTGGACACTGAAAAGTGGGGCAAAAAAATATTTTTATCCAACTGTGTGCCCTGCTTTGTACTAAATGCCTTATAACAATGTTACATTTAGGCCTCCCAACAGAGGGCTGAGTACAAGGTTCTGTTACTGGCTCACTGTTACCTGTTAGTAAGTGGTAGATCTGGGATGTGATTTCAGTTTAAGTCTGTCTGGTCCCAAAGTTATTTTCTCCTCATGCCTAGGCCTACCTCATCATACCTCCCCCATCACAGAGAAATGGAAATTGCAGGTCAGTCAGTTTAATTCTGTATCAGAGGTATGGCATGAAAAAAAAGCTTTAAATGATGTTTGCAAGTAAACTACAAGTATGTCTCTTTTTAAGTATACCATTCTAAAAACAGATCAATTAGGGCACGATTAGATTCTTAACAAGGCACACAAAAAGGATTCTTTACACCTGTCCTTAAAAACACCAACTCCTCTGGTACATTTAAAATACAATACAGTTTTCTAAAATTGCATTTTCTCTACCTCAGTTTCACTGGCTCCACCCCTAGCCTGAGTCCCTTTTTCAGATTTGCTATACCCTCCTGGTGTAAGAAAAAGGGAACTTACCCTGAGTGGTCGCCAACATGACAAAATCATGACCTGGATTTGCAAGGAAAGTTTTAACATCAAATATTCTGTGTTTGTTGTTCCACTGTCTTTAATTATCATATATCCCTTTAACAAATGGGATAAAATAGCAAAATAAAGAACTTTGTAAAAATAAGTCACTTTGTACTTAACCAAGAGTAGTTTTAATAGAGTCATATAGGCAGAAGCTATGTGGGGAACTAAAAGTGATGTAGGAGGTAAGTGGGAATGATGTAAGATAAACACATGTAGAAGAGCTTGACATTGAAAGGAAGGACAGAAATAATACCACAGACAGCAGTATCATATGAAGGTTATGAATTTTTGTTTTAAACATGAACCCCAAGTCAGGACCTTACAACAGACTGGTCTCTTCTGGTGACAATATACACTCTAGGAGGAAGCATAGGGAATTGAGGAACACTCCTTATATCTTATAGGAATGATGGGGAAAGTTTTTGAAGAACCGTTGTAGAAAACCTAGGATATCTAGTTGCTGAATATTATGTCTAGAGAAAACATGGCAGTTGCTGGAATACTGGGGAAAGTGTGGGAGTAAGGCCTCTTGGCTGTCAGGAATGGGTCAGAGAAGGCTAGTGGTACAGCATCCAAAAGAAAGCAGGATTCCTTCTCTAAAAGTAGAGTGAAGGTGTGGAGGATAGATGGAGATAGAAATGTGTTGATGTGGGTGGTATATGTAAATGAGGCACTCTTACAAGTATTTTGACTTCAGAAAAAATAAGATAGGAAGTTAACTACTAAAGCTGAGTGTAGGATGGAATTCATTTTGTTTATTCATTCATGCATTCATTCAGCTAGCCTATTAAAAACCTACCATATAGTGTGATTGGCCTGAGGGGTTTATAGACACATAGTTCCAGCCCTGGCCCAGAGTAGATATAATTGTATGTTTGGAAGTAATAAAGATAAGGAACTGAAAATAGTGTAGAAACAACAGAATTGGACATTGCAAGTCAGTATCAGATCACCTAGGAAATAGATCCTAATAGGCAAGTCCCTCTGTAACAGGCAGGTGGGAAGGATCTATGGTTGAGGAGCTGGCATTGTGGGCACTCTGGAAAGACCAGGGGAAGGTCAGTGGTGAAGGTGATTAACAAAGTATTGGTCACAGTATTGAAGCTAGAAAGGAAACCTAGTGTAACTAGAGAGAGCTGATGGTTTCACAGACTGTAAAAAGGCAAGCATATGGCATTGAGTGAAGCTATATGTCTGGTAATGGAGTAGGATTTTGGCCTCATCCATTCTAGGTATCCTTAAGAAAGTCATTTAGCCTGATGTGACTATCCTAACCAGCTATTGCCATAGAGACATATTCACCTGGAGCATGGGTAATTTTGTGTTATCAGTTGATAGATTACTCTCCAAGTTCCAGGTTATCTGCATCCAGGTTTGTCAAAGGCTGTCTGCCTTCTGCGCCATTTTGGTCTATTGTGTCTTCCATAGCAACATCAGGAAAAGCAAAACAAAAAAAATCTTTGAATTACCTGTACTGAATTATAATGGAATATGCACAAGCTTTGAGGACCTGGGTTTGAATACTGGCCCCACTGCTTAAAACAGTAAAGTGAACTTAAACAAACCACTTTTCCCTTCTGAGTCTCACTTTCCCAATCTGCGAAATATGTTCAGGAATGATTGTCTTCCAGGATTGCTGCACCAATTCAGTGAGATAATAGAGGTAAAGCAGTCACCATAGTGCCTGGCCTACCTATTCATGGTACTCATGAAACATGATTGCCTTATTCTCTCTTTAATTGGGAATAGCCACATCATTGCTGTGAGTAAGGTTTGAAGCCTAGCACAGGTCAGTAGCTGAGCTAAAGACATGCAGGTACCCACTCTGGTTTCTCAATCTTCTATGACAGAGTTCATTGAAAGTCACCATTTTCTTCCTTCTTCCTTCTCTCCATTTGTGGCCCTAGGAACCGGATGCCCCCAACTAACAATATAGCATATCTAATGTGTTCAAAACACTTGGCTACAAGTGATAGGATCCCAACTCAAACTAGCTTAAGGAAAACAAAGGACTTTATTGGCTCAGATAGCTAGGAACTTTGGGACTTCAGGCACATCTGGATCCATAAGTTTCAAATGATGTTCTCCAGGCTCTTTCTCCCTATCTCTAATTCTACTTTTCTCCTCATGGTAAGAACATCAACCCCCTAAGATTCTCAGATTAATGTCATCCTAGTCTAGAGACTTCAGCATGGAGGGGGAGCAAGACACTTCTTTCTCCCACTGTCTACATATATTCAGTCTAGCAATGGACTCTGACTGGGCCTGCTTGGGTCCTATAGCCATCCTCAGAATTGCTCTTGTGGGATGGGTGTGGATGAAGGAGTGGAAGAATTGAGAACTCTTATCTGGCCTAGCCTGTGGGACATGCTTACTCTGGGGAGAAGTGAGAGGAGCACTGCAAGGTGGTCAATAGCCCCAGCAGAACCACAAGGAATAGGGGAAGGGCTAGAGTGCTAAGCAGGCAACTACAGTTCCCCCACTAAATACAGTCACCAGACATCACTCTCCTGTCAGTTATGGTGTGCCATATGATATAAAAGAGTGTGGAATGGTGAGGTACACAGTCTCCTGGGAAGGCAAACTAGTACAGTACACCATGGGGAGGTGTGGTACACAGTCATAAGATGAGAGACACTGTGGGGAGCTCAGGGACACTGGTGAGGAACAGTGTTGCTGCACACATACCAGAAAGCCCAGCCTCATCTTCAGCTTCTGCTCCCCCTCACCACCCAGTCTTTCATGACTACCAACTCTCACGCTTTGCTCTTTTCCTTGCGTTGTACCTTGTACTCTCTCCACACAACCTGGCTATTTCCTCACTGAGCACCTCCCTTCTTAAGCCATCCCCTGCAGCTGAGTAGCATTTCATACACTTCCTTTAGGGAAGATACAACCCTGATCACACTGTATTATAGCACAGGACACCTATTGAGGGCTTGATTGATAAAATAAGTGAGATCATATTAACAGAGCAAATAACTGAACTCATCCTCACATTCAACAAACATTTATTAACACAGAAATGAATAAGGCTTGGCCCCCTGTTCTCAGAATGCTTGGTGCAGAGGGGCAGACACTCACAAAGCTCCAGTAGAATCACAGTAGAATATTACTGAGGTACAGACAAAGTACTTTGAGGCACAGTGACAGGGATATAGGCATGAGGAAGAAACAATTTTCCAATTTATACCTGCCTAGAGCATTCAGAAAAGGCTCCAGAGGTCATCTGTGAGTTGGGTCTTGAAGGAGGAATAGAAGCTACCAGGTAAACAGTCAAAGAAGGAGCTCTATAGGCTGGGATCAGAGATGGAGGTAAGTAAGCGGTTCAGGGAACCAGGCATGAATGATGGAATAAGGAAAAAAGAGAGGGAGTAAAGGAATGAGTAAGACTGTCAAGCACAAACCCATAGCTTTACTATATAAAGGTCTTGTTTCCCCATGGAGAGGGAAGTGGAAGAGAGGGTGGGATGTCCTCAGATATGGGTCCCTGCCACTTCCTCAATCAGGCCATGGGGCTTGAACATCAAAGCCAGAACTTAAGTTGTAATCTAATATCCCTAAGCCACTAAATTGTCAAGAACCGCTTTTCAGTAGCAAAGAATTTGTATGAATAATGCAGTTCTAAATGGGAGAGAGTCCCTACTATTTTCATCTTTCTCGGATGCAGTTGATTCTTCCTAAGAAACAGCTCTTTAGGAAATCAGATGGGGTGTGGAACTTGAAAAGGGAAGGTAGGCTAGAGTTCAGGCCTTGCACTGATCTCACAATTGAGTAGTAAAATGATGGTTGACTATTTTTTTTTCAAATTCTATTTATGTATCAACATAGAACTCAAACAGAAATATTAACAAGACTTTTTTGTCTTGTTATTCCTATCTCCTTTTAGTTTTCATACCTGTGAGAATTTTAATATGCTTAAATTTAAAAATAAAACTGTTTAAGTTTTTAAAATATTAATATTTTTTCTACTTGTTTTTAATTTAAATTTGATTTTTATTTAAATGTTTTTCTTTAAAAATTTTTATTTTTATCCTTCTTGTTTAAATATTTAGTTTTTATTTAAATCTCTCAAGTTGGACTTCCTTAAAGTTTTTATATATCTTAAAATTCTCTATTTTTCTCTTAATTTTTCCTTTTTAAATTTTTTTTAAATTAAAAAAATTAAACAAATTGTGTCTGTCTTCAATTGTGCTAGTTTTTTTTTCCTTTAAAACTTTTCTGTAAACTTAAATTTGAATTTTCATTCCATTCTGTAGTTTTGGAAATTTTCTTAAACTGTTCATGAATTTTGCTAACCTCTCATTTTTCAATACATTATTTTATAGTCTAATTTAAAGAGTTATTTATATTAACATTTTATTTAAACTTTTTTTTTAAAGAGTTTATTTATTTGACAGAGGGAGACACAGCGAGAGAGGGAACACAAGCAGGGGGAGTGGGAGAGGGAGAAGCAGGCTCCCGGCCGAGCAGGGAGCCTGATGCGGGACTCGATCCTAGGACCCTGGAATCATGACCTGAGCCGAAGGCAGACGCTTAACGACTGAGCCACCCAGGCGCCCCTTATTTAAACTTTTAAGAGCTCCCCTCCCCTTTTAAAACTTTCTTTCACTTTAACTTTTTTGTAAACTTTCATTTTTTATCTTTGTCCTTCTTTTATTCATTTTACCTTTTGTAAACTAAGAATTTCTAAAATTTATTTTAAGCCTTATTTTATTAATCATTTTGAAATTTTAAATTAAAAACTTTTAAATTTTGAAACATTTCTTTTAAAAATATTTAACTTAATTTTTTTCAACATTTAAAACATTTTATTTTAAAATTTAAAAAAAGGTTTTTTCCTTTTTAAATGTTTTCTTTTAAGGCTTTTTAAAATCTCTTTTACAATATTCTTTTTTCAAAATATTTGACTAATCAGCCACAGCTAGAACACTAATTGTGAAGTTTTTTGTTAATGTAGAAATACTCCCTGATTCCCCATGGTATTTTTGTAGAAACAAATGACATATAGCACTCGCAGAACATCTCCATTCCCACTCTTTCCACCTAAAGCATTCTGTTCATTTAATTATGCTTTATGTGACCATTTTTAACCTCTTCTCCCTCCTCCCCTTTCTTAAGGCTAAATGGTCACTAGTTAGTATTTTTTTTCCTCTTACAGACCCACAAGCCATGTAAAAAAGTTCTTCATATCAAGGTGCTACCTGTCATATAGGTGCTATTGTCATTGTCCATGCCAGGTAGGTTTTTGTGAAATTTCAAGAGGTGCTTGTTGTTGTTTGGCTATTATCATCATCCATTCCAGGGAAGTTTGTGTGTCACTTCAGGATCCTTGTATATTCATTTCTTTCACTTTTTTTCTGGTAAGTGGTCTTACAAGACTAATCTTTCTCTAGACCCTGCTTGTGATAGAACAGTAAATACCCTTCACTGTAGAGTAAGTCCTCAATGGTAGCCTTGGTGATGATGGCATCATCACAGCTAAACCATTGGTCTTTTTGTTGTCGGATAAAGCTGGTGTAGTGTCCACTTTCCAAAGTTCCATGGTGATTAATCACTGCAAACAAGGAATACTTATTCTCGTTGGATGTACAGTCTGTTGGTGGCTGGACTTCTTTCATTCTGCTCTCCTTAGTGGAGGCCAAAAATGGAGTCATGTCCAGCTCCAAGGGAAAGGAGATAAAAGTATTAATCTTTCGCCTCTGTTTACCTACATGTTCAAATCGCTTGAGATGAAAACAGGCCACAATAGGTAATTTCTTCATTGTGAGTTGTTTGGTAGATTCCTGATAGCTTTGGCAACTACTACATTTGATTTTGGAACTGCTTCCTAGGTACTCTGGCCTTGTAAACCACTGTAGGCAGTCTGTGAGTGAGGGAATTCCTGGTATGTGGTCATCCCTACTCACTGTGCTGTCAGCTCTCTCTGGACTCTGGGAACCGAATGTGGCACAAGAGCCAGGCAAGTCCAAACTGATGTCCCAGCATGGGTCTATTGTGGTAGAGACACTATGGCAAGCTTGACATGTGACATCTGACTGCAAGCCACCTGTAAAGATTTGGTCTATGATGCAGTTACAGCAGTTGGGGTTACTGGCCTCCTGCCCAACACTATCATCTTTGCTGTGTCTATGCAGCACATCTAATATTGCAATGAGGAACTCATGGGCATCCTGCTGCCGGTACCCTGCTAAGTGTTCTGCATGAATCCATATTAGATGCAATAACTTATAGGGAATGTGAGGAGTTCGGCTCCCAGAGTACATAGCATGAAAAAGAGAAGACATTTCACAGACAAGACACAAGCTGGGGCTTGTCATTATACATTTATGCTTGTCAGAGAGAAAGAAATCTTTCAATAGAGGAATATGGGTAAGTGCCTGGACAATACAATTCATAAAGCATGTGTTCCCAAGATTGATAAGCCCTCTCAGGCCTATGGTATAGACTGACTTTTTTCTCCTCTTTTTCTTGGGTTTCACCAATTTTGGCTCCTGTTCCTTTGACTCACAGGTTGAATGCTTCTCTTCAACACCTGATGCCATACACTGCTGTTGAGAAACATCTGTTGAGGTGGAAGTTAGTAATTTCAAATTTTTCTCTTTTGTTTCTTTGGCAATTCGTTCCATGTCTTTGTCATATACATAATCCTTACACATAAAGCAATATATAACCCCATGATAGAGGTCTACAGCTAAATTGTGCTGTTTTGTTTCTGCATGTTTGTGAATATGTTTCTCAGTAAAGCAGCCAAAAAAGACACAGGAGAGACAAGAGTGGAGTCTGTTCATATGGGTACTACATACATGACAGATGCACGACTTTGCCTTATGTTTCCTAGTTTCTGGGGTCCCACTCCATATGAAACGCTGGTAAATCAACCTCAGGTTCTTCTGCCAGTTCTTAGCCACTTTAAAGCTCTCCACATGAGAGCAGCCTGTAGGACCCTGATCAAACTCCACCTCCAGCAACCAGTCCCCTAAGCCACCTCGATCCCCAGAGCCACCTAGGTCACTAAAACAGCTTTGCAGCATCTGGGGCCTAGACCCTGGCCTGGATCTACGCCGTAGTCGGCGCCAGGGCTGTGGTCTGGTCAGAGGCGGAGGGGGAGGATGGGATGGAGGCTGGGGTGGGGCCAAGAGGCCGGGCGGGCCTCGGGAGCGGGCCCGGGGCTGGGGCCGAGGGCGGGGCTTGCGGCGCGGGCAAAGGGGCGAGGAGCTGCTGTAACAGCGAGGGGGGGTTGAAGGGAGCACCTTCTTATCGTCGCCGCTGTCACTCCACGTCAAGTTCTCAGGAGCAGGCTTTCGCTCTTGTAACGGCTCCAGCTTCATCTCCTCAGCTCCCTGGCCTGAACATGCCTTTGTCGCCCCCACCGCCTCCTTCTCCATTTTCCCCGCCTTTTCAGCCGCCTCCTCGGGAGAGGCTCCTCCCCCACCTCCCGAGCTCCAGCGGACCAAAGAGCCGGAGGGCGAGTCCCGAACTTGGGCCATCAGCTCACCGCCCGGCCTGAGAAGAAGGGCGTCTGGAATGGAGCTGCGACTGTAGATGGAATGAGACAGGGATTTTTGTGAATGATCTGGCCAGCGTCATGGCCGCGGTGCGCCATTAGCGCCCCCGGGACCCCTCCCACCTTGAGCTCAGCCAGAGGCCGCTGCGGGCTCCACCCCCTCCACTCTGGAGCTCCCGGAGCTGCTGTGGAGACCAAGGCGGTTACCTGGTTTAAAGGCGATCCGTTCGTGCCCGGAGCGGGGCTGGGGTGGGGAAATAGGAGGCAGACAGAGGGAGGAAAACGTGGGGTGTGTGTGTGTGTGTGGTACGGCCTGAGCTTTAGGGTGAAGATAGAATCTTCTTTAAAAAAGGCGCCACCCTCTGCCTTTCCTGCGCCTTGCGCAGCCTCGCTTTAGTACAGCTTCCTCTGACGTTTCTTTCCTTATATTCTAAAAAACAACAACAACAACAAAAAACACACAAAACAAAACCCCAAAACAAACAAGCAAAAATAACCGGGGCCAACATTTTACCTTAAAAATGGCTAAAAGGGGACCACCTATGGAAAATGGGCTCAGGGAAAGATAGTATCCTCCTGCTCCCACCGTACCTATGCTGCTGGGGCTGGGTGTGTTCCACCCTTGTCCCTACCTCCAAGCGCACTTTTGGTCAGCCAAGCTCTTGCGCCCTCTCACGCTTTTTTCGCGCTTGTGTTCCTTCTCACACTTCGTTTCTTGCTTCAGTATTTCCTTCATTCCCTATTTCTCAGAGAGTTTGGACTCCTTCTCATGCCCTCCACGCGTTCACCGCCCCTGTCTTCAGTGTGCGACCCCCAAAGTCCCTGCCCTTTCCCGCCTCCGTCCCCGCAACGCCCCCGGCCCCGCTGTTTGTTTAAAAGTCTGGGTTACCTTGGGCCACAGGCGCGTGATACAGAACGTCAGCAGCTGCTGCTGTACAGGCTCTCCTCAGCCAACGTTCTTTCCTGACCTCTCCTCAGGGCTGGTCACAAGGGGGCCGCCCCCTGGCCCCTCCCCTCTCGACGTGTGGCCCCCAGCCCCGGATTCTTCTCTCCTGCAGTCATGAATGTCACCGCTGTCCTGCTTGGTCAGACCTTCCTGAAACAGATTCTACTGGAGGTAACCACAGCGACAGATTCTAGAGAAAGCCCCTGAAATGGAGGTTCTGGTCTCACCTGGCTCCAGGCCAGCACTCCGCAGGGGGGGGGGGGGGGGGGATAAAAGATTCATTAGAGTGGGGGTTGGGTGGTTGCAAGGATGGCAACTCTCTGGCACAAATCCCTCGGACCCATCAAAATCTGATCTCTGGGAGTTAAATGGAGAGAAGAATATTATTCTGGAGTGTGGTGAGAGGAAGCATTAGTAAGGGCTTCAGACTCAGATAGGAGAGCCCAGGCACTCACTAGCTGTGTGAGCTCAGATCAAACACCTAACCTCCCTGAGCCTTAGCTGTGTCGTCTGTTAAACAAAAGTAGGGATAATAATCCTAACCTGTTATGAACACTAAATCATAGTATATGTAAAGGATCTTTGTGGCACCTGTTTCACATCTGTTTCTCAGTTCCCATCTTAAAATCTGCCTGTAGCACAATGCCTGGTACTTACAGTAGAGAAAGAGAGAACACTTCTGTCTTTCCAAATTCTCTCAAAGTTATTGCTCAGTTCACCAGATTATCCCTCCTAAACAGTTCATGTATGGGAACACCCACTCAACAAGTGTACATGGATCCCACAACTGTCTTACTGTGCTAGATTGTGCTGTGAGAAATACAGAATGAAATGATTTGTGTCCTCCAGGAATTCATAGCCCAGGAGATTTTTCCTTCTCTTTAACAGACACAGCATCCAAGGCCACAAGCCCTGTGAAAGCTGCTATCTCTAGGGCTTCTTGCCCTTCCTGTCCAATCCCAAGGATATTCCTGCTCATCAGTGAAGATGTTTAATGTTACATTTAATCTCTCTGGAACAGTCAGGCACCTCCTTTCTAAACCTTAGGATTAAGATTCAGTTCTCTCAGGCTCAGGGGTGGTATCATAGGTTCCTTCCCAAAATGAATGTCAGCGATTTTAGGACATCAAAGAGATTCAATAATCTATATGAATTTTCAGAGTGAGCACAGATTATCATGATCTTGGAGAGAAAAACCACCATAACTGTCCTGTAGCCCAGAGTGACTATAGGTTGAGACAATGAAATGAGAGTTAGTCTTCAGATGAATGTTTGCAGGAACATTTGCCTGGGAGACAAGACAGCAATGCTCTTATACTTTCCCACCATTATTAGTTGTGTTTGTAAATTTAAGCAAGCTACATATCATTTTTACAATTCAGTTTCCCTAAGTAAGAAAAGGGTTGGTTTGACCTGTTAGCAGTTCTTACCATGAACTTAGCAGAAATCCTAATGAGGTTTCCAGTTCACAGATACTTGACCCCCAAGTCAGCTAATGACCATGTGGCTGAATGGAAAGGCCATTGCTACTCTCATGGCTTTAACTACCATAACTTCACACCAGAGAGGGAAGGCTTACTGTTTTCAGGGTAGAATTTTCAGTTTCTCTGGATGTGACTAAGCTTTCATTAGAGGAGCCTCAGGAGTTGGGATGACCTATTTAAACCAATGTGCCTTTTGGCAGATTAATTTGTCTTCCTCTGGAGTTTCCAAAGGACTTTTAGTTAAGTAATAATAATAGCAAGGATAGGAGGGTTTTCCAACACCATGGAACTTGGCTTTGTGTAATATTAGAGGTTTTAACTTGGGATTTAGACAGATTGCTCCAGAGTATGGAAGAGCACACATACAAGGAGACAGTAGTTGAAAGAAGCAGAAATGGAGTCACCATTGAATACCCAGGAGGATTTTGAGGGAAGGCAGGGTCAGAGAGAGGAAATGGCATGTCCTCTTGCTGGTAGGTGGTTGAGTGGCACAGGGGAAGGGGAAGGCCTCTGGTGGCTTGAGAGGAAGTCCCTCCTATCTCCCTCACTTCCCTCCATCTGAATTACCTTTTGTTTTGTGTGTCCTCCTTTGGCAGAAATCTGGAGTGGGATAAGGAGAGAGCTTAGTGGCCCTGTAAGTCCCAGCAATGCCACCCTTACCTGAAAAACAGCCAGTCATTGCCTCCACAAACTAGCCTGTTCTACCCAGACCAAACCTTGTGATTCTAATCCACTTCCTGACAATATAGCCCTGAGGGATACAACAGGGAGAGGGGGCAGGTCATCAGGATTCCCTGAAGTAACCCCAGAGGTTCTGCCCCAATTCCATCCCCAGAGTTGACTTTGGTCTGGACCCATCTCCAAGGATCTGGTCACCCTCCTGATTTCCCCCTGTTTTATACCTAGCTCAAGTGTTCCCTCCTCCAGGAGGCCTTCTCTGATCCCCCGGATCTGGAGGGTGTCCCTCAGAATACAGCAGCCCTATACAGACAGGACCCTGCTGGACCCAACCTCTTATGTATGTATGTATGTATGTATGTATGTATGTATGTATGCATGTATTGAGAGAGAGCATGAGAAGCATGAAGAGAAGGGGGGAGGGGCAGAGGGAGAGAGAATCTTAAGTGGGCTCCACACTGGGCTTGGACCCCAAAGTGGGGTTCAGAGCCCAATGTTAGGCTGGCTCTCATGACCCTGAGATCATGACCTGAGCTGAAATCAAGAGTTGGATGCTAAACCACCTGAGCCACTCAGGTGCCCCGGGACCCAGCCTCTCTCTCTCTTTTTTTTTTTTTTTAAATTTTATTTATTTGACAGAGAGAGCACAAGCAGGGGGAGTGGCAGGCAGTGGGAGAGGGAGAAGCGGGCTCCCCACTGATCAGGGAGCCCAATGTGGGGCTCGATCCCAGGACCCTGAGATCATGACCAGAGCAGAAGGCAGATGCTTAATGACTGAGCCACCCAGGCACCCCCCCTCTCTTTTTTTAAAGATTTAATTTATTTATTAGAGAGAGAATGAGAGAGAGCATGAGACGGGGGAGGGTCAGAGGGAGAAGCAGACTCCCCTATGTGGGCTCAATCCTGGGACTCTGGGATCATGACCTAAGCTGAAGGCAGACACTTAACCGACTGAGCCACCCAGGTGCCCGGACCCAGCCTCTCTTAAGGAGGGTCTTTTTGGGTCCTTCAGTTTGGACCCTGCTCCCCTCACCCTCTCCTAACCCTGCCCCTTTGTTATAAAGAGACCACCTAAAAAGAAAGAAGGTGTCCTGTGGAAGTGTAGTTGGAAAACATGTTCAAATTTCAATCATGTAGAAGTACCTGGAGGGAAAGCTCTTTGGAACTATTAACTAATTTATGAAGGAAATTTTTTTCTCTAGGTAAAGGCATTTGCTCAGCCATGGCTAAAAAAAGACTTGATTATTTCTGGGTTAGCCGACGTAGATGGAAATGCTGACTGCTAGCTGTGTAACTACGGTGAGGCCCAATAGTTTCTTTTCTGACAATTAACCACCTAATGCTGGTGCTGAATGTTGATGCTGCTGGTATAGGGACCAGACTTTGAGAACCACTGTTGTGGGTTAATGTATAAAGAACAACAGGTCAAGGCCATCTGGCCTTAGTAGAAGGAACATAACTATCATAATTTCAAAATAGTGATGAGCATAAAGGATACTTTGAGAAATGTGAAACAAATATAATGTGATATGAAAATCTTTATTGTTGACATTGTACTAATCATATTATTGTGGTTTCTTGCCTAGGTTAATAATTGAAGGACATGTTCAAATTAAGTTAAAGGTAAGTGAAGATAAAGGCATAGGTCTTTTCCCTGTTCATATGCACAGACCTCTCTGAATTCCATATCCTGACTGCTCTTGCTTCATAATGCCCTGAGTACTTTGTTTGTTTAGTGGGCAAATTTGTTACAAACCAGTTATTAAGTGCATATTATGTGCTCTTCTCTGTACACCCATTAGAATGTATCCTATCACTTGTGGTACAAAGTAGATATTGTTATCCACACCTTATAGATAAGAAAACTGAGGGATCATTTCACATTGACCCAAGATCACACAGATGAGAATGGGGACTGCTAGCCCTAGAGCCTCCAGAAATTTTGTCACAGGGCTATATTCTCTCTCTGTATCATTTATTTGCTTCAGCTCTTTGCTTTTGTTGTTGTTGTTGTTGTTTGTTTGTTTTTGTTTAGTTTTTATTTGAATTCCAGTTAGTTAACATACAGTATAATACTGGTTTTAGGTGTACAATTTAGTGATTTAACACTTAACATAAAACTACCAGTGCTCATCACAAGTGCACTCGTTAATCCCCATGACCCATTTAACCCATCCACCACACACCTCCCCTCTAATAACCATCAGTTAAGAGTCTGTTTCTTGGTTTGACTCCTCTTTTTCACCCTATGACAATTTGTTTTGTTTCTTAAATTCTACATATGAGTGAAATCATATGTTATTTGCTCTTTGGATGGTAGAATATAATTGGAGCATGTGGCTCAGTTCACTATCTTTCCACACAATTCTTAGTAAATTACTGAGTATCTGTGTGAGGCAGTAAAGAAACCTCATTCACTAAAGAAGCCAACAGCCTGCGTGTTCCAATAGGGGAGTGGCAAAGATGCTAGAGCTATACCTGGAGAGCCCCTCAAGTCTGACTATGAAAAGACTCTTAAACAGGGGTTTGCCTAGGGGCTCAGCAGAAGAGCATGAATGTGGAGTTGATATTCAGACAATACACGGATTAGATGTCATGCAAAAACCCTGCTAAATGGGCATCCTATTGCAGTGTTATCTAAGAAACATTCATGGAGCTTATTGACTACAGATTTGACCTGTCTTCTGATAGCCAGTGCAGTTGTGCTTTCTGTTTTCTATGAAGTACTCAGTGCTTTAGAACAAGTCACTACTTCCCCATTATCCTTAAATTACATTATTGGTACTAGTACTGAATACATTAGCTTTTATGTTGATTCTTTTTTCTTTTAACTTCTTAGTTCTTTTTGAAGTGGTCAATGGGTACAGTATTTTGATATCTAAAATGCTAAGATTTTTAAATTAAAAAATCAAAAACATACAGAATCAAGAGACCACCAATTTTTAATAATATTCCAACATTGATGTTAAATAGAAGAGTTGTGAGTCTTCTGAATCTCTGGGATAATAAAAGAGATATAAAAATGAACTGCTAAAAAAATGAACTGCTACCTGGCCCATCTCATAGAATTATAAAAAATGATAAAGTAGTCTATGTCATCTCTGAACAGTATAAGAATCTGTAAAACATAAAACTATGTATCTGACATTAAAATCCACCAATTACATAATTTTAGGAAGGAGTGATTTATTTAATTGATATTTTGAATAGATAATATGCACAAGGAAGAAAATTCAAAAAGTACAAAACTGTATATAATGAATGTTTCCCTCCTTCTCCTGACCTCAGCCTTAACCTTCATCCTGCCAGAGGCAACCACTATTCCTAGATTCATGTGTATCCTTAGAGAAATATTCTGTGGAAATACAAACCTAAATGGGTATGGTCTAGTTCATTTTTAACACAAATGGCAGCAATAATATAAATATTGTACTTCTCAGTGTTCCTTAAACTAACAATATATCCTAGAAAGCATTCCAAACCAGAGCAAAGTGAATTACAAACTTGCAGTTGTATAGGATGTATAAGTCTTGAGACCTAATGTACATGAAAAATATAGTTAATAATACCATATGAAATACTAAAATATTGCTAACAGTAGATTTAAGTGTTCCCATCACACACAAAAAAATGGTAACAATGTGAAGGAATAATGTGTTAATAAGTCTGATTGTAATAATCATCTCAATATGAATATGTATATCAAACAATCATATCCTTCATATTAAATATATACAATATTTAACCATGTATTTTACTATTGCAGAATGAAAATTAGAGTTGTTACTGTTTATTTATTTATATTTTTTTAGAAAGGGATGGGTAGGGGCAGAGGGAGAGGGACAGAGAGAATATTAAGCTGCTCCACACCCAGCATGGAGTCCAATGCAGGCTCAATCCCACCACCCTGAAATCATGATCTGACTGAAATTAAGAGTTGGACGCCTAACCAACTGACCAACCCAGGCACCCCGAAAATTAGAGTTTTAAAAATAAGAACATCAAGAGAAGACTTATTGGGCTCCTGGGTGGATCAGCCAGTTAAGCTTCCACTCCTGATTTTGGCTAAGGTCATGATCACATGGTCATGTGATCAAACCCCATTGGGGTCTCTGCGCTCTGCTGGGAGTCTGCTTGAAATTCTTTACCTCCCCCTCTCTTTCTGTCCCTCCCCCCACTTGCAAGCCCTTGCTATAAATTAATTAATTAATTAATTAATCAAATCATTAAAAAAAGAGATGACTTATATTCCCATGGCTGCATAAAGTTTCTGACCTTGATAATTTTAACCAGTTCCTTTATGTTACATTTATTGGTTATTTCCTTCTTTCTATCACTGCAATCATGCTGCAGAGAATACACTTGTACAGCATCATTTCACACATCTATGTGTCTACCAGTGGGGCAAACGCCTGGAAATTTATTCAGTAGTCATTCCCTAAGTGTTTCCTGAGTGCCAGGCTAGGGACTCAACGCTCAGGATTACAACATGCTTAAGTTGCACTCTCAAGTCACATCGCACAAGGTGATGCAAAATGCATGATCATTATTGTGAACCCCAAATTATGGTCGTCAATATCAACAGTCAGGGGACAAAAGAGCCACAGCAAAAAGGGAAGGCTGTAATCCATGTGATGTCCATTTGACTCTAAAAGCACTACACCTTCAGCCCCAATTGTGGGGGCCACCATAAGAGTTCTAGCCTTTCTCCCCCAAACTTTTTTTTTGCATAGTGTTTTTGTATATATATATATATTTTAAATTATCTTATGTTAATTACCATACATTATATTAGTTTTTGATGTAGTGTTCCATGATTCATTGTTTCCATATAACACCCAGTGCTCCATGCAGTACGTGCCCTCTTAAATACCCATCACCAGGCTAACCCGTCCCCCCACCCCGCTCCCCTCTAGAACCCTCAGTTTGTTTCTCAGAGTCCATAGTCTCTCATGGTTCATCTCCCCATCTGATTTCTCCCCCTTCATTATTCCCTTCCTGCTATCTACTTCTTTTTCTTTTTTTTTTTACATTTAATGTATTATTTGTTTCAGAGGTACAGGTCTGTGATTCAACAGTCTTATACAATTCACAGTGCTCACCATAGCACATACCCTCCCCAATGACTACCACCCAGCCACCCCATCCCTCCCGCCCCCGACCACTACAGCAACCCTCAGTTTGTTTGCTGAGATTAAGAATTCCTCATATCAGTGAGGTCATGTGATACATGTCTTTCTCTGATTGACTTATTTCACTCAGCATAACACCCTCCAGTTCCATCCACGTCATTGCATATGGCAAGATTTCATTCCTTTTGATGGCTGCATAATATTCCATTCTATATATATACCACATCTTTTTTATCCATTCATCTATCTATGGACATCTTGGCTCTTTCCATAGTTTGGCTATTGTGGACACTGCTGCTATAAACATTGGGGTGCATGTAGCCCTTCGGATCACTACATTTGTATCTTTGGCGTAAATACCCAATAGTGCAATTGCTGGGTCATAGAGTAGCTCTATTTTTAACTTTTTGAGGCACCTCCATAATGTTTTCCAGAGTGGCTGCACCACCTTGCATACCCACCAACAGTGTAGGAGGGTTTCCCTTTCTCCGCATCCCCACCAACATCTGTCGTTTCCTGACTTGTTAATTTTAGCCATTCTGACTGGTGTGAGGTGGTATCTTATTGAGGTTTTGATTTGGATTTCCCTGATGCCGAGCGATGTTGAACACTTTTTCATGTGTCTGTTGGCCATTTGGATGCCTTTTTTGCAGAAATGTCCGTTCATGTCTTCTGCCCATTTCTTGAATGGATCATTTGTTCTTTGGGTGTTGAGTTTAATAAGTTCTTTATAGATTTTGGATACTAGCCCTTTATCTGACATGTCATTTGCAAATACCTTCTCCCAATCTGTTGGATGTCTTTTGGTTTTGTTGACTGTTTCTTTTGCTGTACAAAAGCTTTTTATCTTGATGAAGTCCCAATAGTTCATTTTTGCCCTTCCTTCCCTTGCCATTGGCAATGTTTCTAGGAAGAAGATGGCTGTGGCTGAGGTTGAAGAGGTGGCTGCCTGTGTTCTCCTTTAGGATTTTGATGGACTCCTCTCTCACATTTAGGTCTTTCACCTATTTTGAGTCTATTTTTGTGTGTGGTGTAAGGAAATGGTCCAGCTTCATTCTTCTGCATGTAGCTGTCCAATTTTCCCAACACCTTTTGTTGAAGAGACTGTCTTTTTTCCATTGGACATTCTTTTCTGCTTTATCAAAGATTAGTTGACCATAGAGTTGAGGGTCCATTTCTGTGCTCTCTGTTCTGTTCCATTGATCTATGTGTCTGTTTTGTGCAGGTACCATACTGTCTTGGTGATGACAGCTTTGTAATAGAGCTTGAAATCCAGAACTGCGATGACACCAGCTTTGCTTTCTGTTTTCAACATTCCTCTAGCTGTTCAGGGTCTTTTCTGGTTCCATACAAATTTTAGGATTATTTGTTCCATTTCTTTGAAAAAAGTTGATGGTATTTTGATAGGGACTGCATTGAATGTGTAGATTGCTCTAGGTAGCATTGACATCTTCACAATATTTGTTCTTCCAAACCATGAGCATGGAACGTTTTTCCATTTCTTTGTGTCTTCTTCAATTTCTTTCATGAATATTTTAAAGTTTTCTGGGTACAGATGCTTTGCCTCTTTGGTTAGATTTATTCCTAGGTATCTTATGGTTTTGGCTGCAATTGTAAATGGGATTGACTCCTTAATTTCTCTTTCTTCTGTCTTGGTGGTGGTGTATAAGAATACCAGTGATTTCTGTGCATTGATTTTATATCCTGCCACTTTACTGAATTCCTGTATGAGTTCTAGCAGTTTTGGGGTGGAGTCTTTTGGGTTTTCCACATAAAGTATCATTTCATCTGTAAAGAGTGAGAGTTTGACTTCTTCTTTGCTGATTCGGATGCCTTTTATTTCTTTTAGTTGTCTGATTGCTGTGGCTAGGATTTCTAATACTATGTTGAATAGCAGTGGTGGTAGTGGACACCCCTGCCGTGTTCCTGACCTTAGGGGGAAAGCTCTCAGTTTTTCCCCATTGAGAATGCTATTCGCTGTGGGTTTTTCATAGATGGCTTTTATGATATTGAGGTATGTACCCTCTATCCCTATACTCTGAAGAGTTTTGATCAAGAAAGGATGCTGTACTTTGTCAAATGCTTTTTCTGCAACTATTGAGAGGATCATATGGTTCTTGTTCTTTCTTTTATTAATGTATTGTATCACATTGATTGATTTGCAGATGTTGAACCAAACTTGCAGCCCAGGGATAAATCCCACTTGGTCGTGGTGAACAATCCTTTTAATATACTGTTGGATCCTATTGGCAAGTATTTTGGTGAGAATTTTTCATCCATGTTCATCAAGGATATTGGTCTGTAATTCACCTTTTTGATGGGTTCTTTGTCGGGTTTTGGATCAAGGTAATGGTAGCCTCAAAAAATGAGTTTGGAAGTTTTCCTTCCATTTCTATTTTTTGGAACAGTTTCAGAAGAATAGGTATTAATGCTTCTTTAAAACTTTGGTAGAATTCCCCTGGGAAGCCATCTGGCCCTGGGCTTTTGTTGGGAGATTTTTGATGACTGCTTCAATTTCCTTAGTGGTTATAGGTCTGTTCTGTTTTCTATTTCTTCCTGGTTCAGTTTTTGTAGTTTATACATCTCTAGGAATCCATCCATTCCTTCCAGATTCTCTAATTTGCTGGCATATAATTGCTCATAATATGTTGTTATAATTGTTTGTATTTCTTTGGTGTTGGTTGTGATCTCTCCTCTTTTGTTCATGATTTTATTTATTTGGGTAATTTCTCTTTTCCTTTTGATAAGTCTGGCCAGGGGTTTATCAATCTTGTTAATTCTTTCAAAGAACAAGCTCCTAGTTTCGTTGATCTGTTCTACTGTTCTTTTGGTTTCTGTTTCATTGATATCTGCTCTGATCTTTTTAATTTCTCTTCTCCTGCTGGGTTTAGGCTTTATTTGCTGTTCTTTCTGCAGCTCCTTTAGGTGTAGGGTTAGGTTGTGTATTTGAGACCTTTGTTGTTTCTTGAGAAAGGCTTGTATTGCTATATACTTTCCACTTAGGACTACCTTTGCTGCATCCCAAGGATTGTGAACAGTTGTGTTTTCATTTTCATTTGTTTCCATGAATTTTTTAAAATTCTTCTTTAATTTCCTGGTTGACCCATTCATTCTTTAGTAGGATGCTCTTTAGCCTCCATGTATTTGACTTCTTTCCGACTTTCCTCTTGTGATCGAGTTCTAGTTTCAAAGCATTGTGGTCAGAAAATATGCAGGGAATGATCCCAATCTTTTGGTACTGGTTGAGACCTGATTTGTGACCTAGGATGTGATCTATTCTGGAGAATATTGTGTGGGCACTAAGTAAGAATGTGTATTCTGTTGCTTTGGGATGGAATGTTCTGAATATATCTGTGAAGTTCATCTGGTCCAGTGTGTCATTTAAAGCCTTTATTTCCTTGTTGCTCTTTTGCTTAGATGATCTATCCACTTCAGTGAGCAGGGCATTAAAGTCCCCCACTATTATTGTATTGTTGTTGATGTGTTTCTTCACTTTTGCTATTAATTGGATTATATAATTGGCTGCTCCCATATTAGGGGCATAGATAATTAAAATTGTTAGATCTTCTTGTTGGATAGACCCTTTAAGTATGATACAGTGTCCTTCCTCATCTCTTATTATGGTCTTTGGTTTAAAATTTGTCTGATATAAGGATTGCCACCCCAGCTTTCTTTTGGTGTCCATTAGCATGGTAAATGGTTTTCCACCCCCTCACTTTCGATTTGGGGGTGTCTTATGGTCTAAAATGAGTCTCTTGCAGACAACATATCGATGGGTCTTGTTTTTTTATCCAATCCGATAGCCTGTGTCTTTTGAGTGGGGAATTTAGCCCATTTACATTCAGGGTAACTATTGAAAGATATGAATTTAGTGCCACTGTATTCCCTGTAAGGTGACTGTTACTGTATATTGTTTCTATTCCTTTCTGGTCTATGTTACTTTTAGGCTCTCTCTTTGCTTAGAGGACCCCTTTCAATATTTCTTGTAGGGCTAGTTTCATGTTTGCAAATTCCTTTGGTTTTTGTTTGTCCTGGAAGCTTTTTATCTCTCCTTCTGTTTTCAGTGACAGCCTAGCTGGATATAGTATTCTTGGCTGCATATTTTCCTCATTTAGTGCTCTGAATATATCATGCCAGTCCTTTCTGGCCTGCCAGGTCTCTGTGGATAGGTCTATTGCCAGTCTAATATTTCTACCATTGTAGGTTACAGATCTCTTCTCCTGAGCTGCTTTCAGGATTTTCTCTTTGTCTCTGAGACTCGTACTTAGGTATTGATTATTTTTATTGATTTTGAGGGGGGGGTTCTCTGTGCCTCCTGGATTTTGATGCCTGTTTCCTTCCCCAAATTAGGGAAGTTCTCTGCTATAATTTGCTCCAATATACGTTCTGCCTCTCTCTCTCTTTCTTCTTCTTCTGGCATCCCAATTATTCTAATATTGTTTCATCTTATGGTATCACTTATCTCTCAAATTCTGCCCTCGTGATCCAGTAGTTGTTTATCTCTCTTTTTCTCACCTTCTTTATTTTCCATCATTTGGTCTTCTGTATCACTAATTCTCTCTTCTGCTACATTTATCCTAGCAGTTAGAGCCTCCATTTTTGATTGCACCTCATTAATAGCCTTTTTTATTTCGACTTGGTTAGATTTTAGTTCTTTTATTTCTCCAGACAGGGTTTCTCCAATATCTTTCATGCTTTTTTCAAGCCCAGCTTGAATCTTTAAAATCGTCATTCTGAACTCTAGTTCCAACATCTTACTAATGTCCATATTGATTAGGTCCCTGGCAGTCGGTACTGTCTCTTGTTCTTTTTTTTTGAGGTGATTTTTTCCATCTTGTCATTTTGACCAGAGGAGAACAGATGAATGAGAGAACAAAATGCTAACAGGGTAACAACAACCCCAGAAAAATATATACTAAACAAATCAGAAGAGACCTGATACTGGGCAAAAAGAAAGAGAAAGAAAGAAAAAAGAAAAAGAAAAAGAAAAAGATAAAAACAAACAAAAAACTGAATATGATCAAATATGATCAGGCTGGTGTATAGATCAGTGCCACACACTAGATTTTGGGCATATTTTGGTCCATTAGAAGAAAGTACCTCCCAAAATTTTGAAGAAAGAAACACTTATATATGTACAAAATGAAAAGATGGAATATGTCTGTAAAGATTAAAATTATAAAAGATTTTATAAAAGGAATTGATAATATAAGAAGTTGGTTGAAAAAAGAAAGAAGAGGATTTAAAAAGAAAAAGGGAGAGAATGTGATCAGGCAGGAGACTAGAACAAGGCCATACACTAGAGATTTAGGGTATATTTTAGTCTGTTAGAAGAAATTCTATCCCAAAATTTTAAAAAGAGAACAACTTATTTATATATGCCAAAAATAAGGGTAACTACTATGAAGGGATAGAATATGACTCTAAAAATGAAAAATAAAAAAGTTTTTTTAAAAAGGGATTGATAAGATGTTTGTAAAAGGGAAAAAGAAAAATTAAAAAAAAAGAAAAAGAAAGTTAAAAAAATTAACTTTGAAAGACTAAAGAATCATGGGGAAAAAGCCATGAATTCTATGTGCAGTATTCCCCTCATGCTGGAGTTCTGCTGTTCTCATTGATGGGTAAACTTGGTCTTGGCTGGCTGTTCTTGCTGATCTTCTGGGGGAGGGGTCTGTTGCGGTGGTTCTCAAATGTCTTTGCTGGAGGCGGAATTGCCCTGCCTTGGCCGGGCTAAGTAATCTGCTCGGGTTTGCTCTTGGTAGCTTTTGTTCCCTGCAAGCTTTCCGTACAGCTTTGGAGGACAAGAGTGAAAATGGCAGCCTCCCAATCTCTGCCCTGGAGATTCCGAGAACTCGGGGCTCTGCTCCTCAGTGAGCCCCCAGAGAAAAGCAGTCAATCACTCCCATCTCCCCGGTCTCTGGCCGCACTCCATGCTCACCTGGTTTGTGACCGAACATTTCTATCTCTGGCACCCGACCCCATTTGGAGTCTCCAAACCCAGCAGATCCCAGCAGTGCACTTCCATGTCACTCATCCCGGGGGGAGGAAGGGGAGTCTCCCCAGATCTGCCACTTGTTGGTTCCCTGCTGGAAGAACAGTGGCCCGACTGTGCTGCAGATCACAGTTTATGGCAACCACAACCTGAGAGCCCACTCCTCAGCACCGTCTCTGCAGCCAACTTCCCCACTCTGATACCTGGGAGCTCTGCCGCACTCAGGCACCCCTGGACTTTCTGTGACCCTGAGGGTCCTGAGATCACACTGTCCCAGAGAGGGTTCTACCCCCCCAACCTTAGCGACTGGAGTGACGTCCCTCAGCAGAGCCAATTTCTAAAAGTTCCAGTTTTGTGCTCTGCTGCTCTATCACTTGCCAGTAGCAGCTGACGGAGGCCCCATCCCCCGCCATCTATCTTCCCAAATATCGCCTTGGATTCACTTCTCCGCACGTCCTACCTTCCAGAAAGTGGTTGCTTTTCTGTTCAAAGAGTTGCTGGTATTCATTTCTTTGATCTCCTGTTGAGTTCATAGGTGTACAGAATGGTTTGATCTCTATCTAGCTGAATTCCTGGGACCAGACAAAATTTAGGTCTCCTACTCCTCTGCCATCTTGCTCCTTTCCCCTAACCTTTTGCATCCAAAAGTAAAAAACAGGACTTTTTATGTGCTGGAAGAGGTTATCCAGGACACAGCATTTTTAGTGCTAAAACTGGGATAGTCCTGAGCCAACTGCTCATTTGGTCACCCTTCCACTGTTTCTCAGCAGCCTTGCTTTGCTTTGCTTCTTTTCTTCCTTCCTTCCTTCCTTTCTTCCTTCCTTCCTTCCTTCTTTCCTTACCTCTTTCCTCCCTTTAAGTAAGCTCTACACCCAATGGGGGACTTGACCTCAGGACCCTGAGATCAAGAGTCAGATGCTTTACTGACAGAGACAACCAGGTGCCCCTATCCTTCCACTGTTTCAACCGGAAAAGCTCTGTAATTTTGCTTAAAATATGAAATTTGGAAGGAACACCATATGAAATAATTCACCAAACTTTATTATCTGTGCTTGAGAGAATGGAGTTAATGAGAAAATACGCAGATGAAAACGTACTGGAATTTGGAAAGACGTTACCAGTCTAAAGCTAGGGAGAAAGTCTGAGATTTTAGCCGACCTGTCAGATAATTTCCCAAATGTTTTACTTTGGTGGTAAGTCATCATGTTCAATGATCTCTGGCTGGTCCACAAAATGATGTAAAGTAAATATGTGAAAGTCTTTTCCTAATAAACTTTATGTTTACCACCTTACTTCAAATAACCAACAGAGAGAATTAGCATTCTGAAAAACTAGACATTGAAATAATGAAAGTAGGACGAATATGTGGACCTCGACAGGCTCCCTATAGTGACAGAGCTGCAAAAAAAGCTTAGAAATCATATCAAGCAATGTCTATACACTTTAATAGAAGTTGGCTGTCAAGCTACAACTTCTATTGTGTGTTAAAAAGTTTTATCATCAATAGTTTATTCAAGGGACAAAAAAGGAATATATTTAAAATTTCCATTTCTATACTGATGAATGTATTGATTTAAATGACTGTACCATTTGTAAATTATTTTTGAATATCATCTTTGCATGTATGTGGTCTCACGGTTTCTTTCTCATGCAGGCTTTCATTTAGAGGTGAAAAGGGTTCTGGAAATCAGGATAGATTCTCTTCAGCTCTCGGTCACTTCCCTGATTCTTCATTAGGATTTATCCTATTGCAGCTCCATTCTTTGTGATCTTGAGTGCCCAGGAGCAGGGGTTGGCCCACTGTATGAGCTGGGTGGTTAAAAAGGGCAAGTAACTCCAGCATTAAGTGGTGACCCTAGACCATCCTCTTTTCCTCTCCTCCTGCCAGCCCCCATCTCACAGTTTGCCAGTGAGATGAGACTTGAGGCTCCTTCTGTCTGCCTTCAGAGACCATCAGACCTATGGAGATCAAATGTTCTAGGTTTTCAGGGACAGGTCTGATTACACCTAATTTAGTCGTTTTGAAAACCGCAGTCTGATTAGTGTGTGGGCAAATGTGATTCAATTTTTATACCTTTATGAGGAGTCATATGCCTATGTTCACAAATCAAAGTCAAGTCAAAAAAAGTCAGGACATAAAATCCTATTTATGGTATGATCTTAGCCATCTAAAACATGCATATGCACAGACTACAAGAAGGGATCAAATCTATCGCAATACAAACAGTGGAGGTTTATGGTGATGAAATAAATCTTGACTTTGTTTTCTCTTTCTTTGTTTCCACAAATTGTTGTCATGTGCCTATGTTATATGTTCAATAAAAGATAAGAAAATAATAACACACCTTTTTCAAAGCACATTTCTCTATTTTTATTTTTAAAATATAGTTTCTGTAGAATGGGACAGCTTCTCACCTCCCCTTTCCAGCGAGGACCCATCCCATGTACACACATGCACACACACACACACACACGCATTTGGGAACTTGTCTCAGGTAGCACCCTGTTCTACCACTAGCACAGCAATGAACAGAGGTATGATACTTGGTGAAGAACTATGGAAAGATTGCCACCCCCTGTCCCAGGGTAATGGGTCTCCAGAGACAGAGGATCCCCTAGGCAGAAGTTCTTAAAGAGTGCAAGATTCCCTTGCTATATTGCTGTTGCATTGCAGAAGGTTCTGACTTTGGTTAAGAGATTGCCCTTGGTTCTAACCCCTAAAAACGTCTCTGCACCTCAATTATTTTCTCTACCAAGCTTACATATAAGAGAATTAATAATTCCTGTCACCTGGTTTCTTTTACATAAGAAAATTTCAAGCACACCACCCTCAGTATTCTTGCCAGCAGTGCATATTATTGCATACAAAATTTCTTTACATGTCCTTCAACAAGAACAGAAAAAAAGTGATTTCTCTAAATTAAAATGTGTCTAAGAAATCAAGAAGATGTCCCCTCCTTTCAAAGTTCTTTCTCTGAGTAAATAAACATTGTTTAGAATTGCAGAGCTAGTCCCAGCACCATTTGTTTAAGGATGGCTTATATCTGCCAGAATCTGCAATTGTCACAAAGTCTATAAATGTGACTGATATTTCATGGGCATTTTTCATATTTCATTTCCCACGAATGTGACTATTTCTTATTTTTTCTGTCCCTCATCTCTTACCCCCCCCCCACATTACCCTCAGTAATCCAAGCATTTCATTTTTTATTTTTAACTTTTTATTATGGAAAATTGCAAACACATAAAAGCAGAAAGAATGCACCCCATGTACCCATTAAGTTCAAGAGTCATCAACTTCAACAATCATTAACTTTCTTCAATTCTTGTTTCATCTATCTCCCATCATACTTTAAAAAAATGTTGTGTTGTTTTGCTTCTCTGGAATGCTGTTAAGAAAAATGTGGACATCAACACATTTTATCCAGAAATATACCTTAATAGATGAGGACCAGTTTCAACAGAACCACAGCACAATATCATACCAAGAAAATGACCAAGACTGACTTAGCATCATCTCTTACCCAATAACTTTTCCATTTCCCCAATTGCCTCATCAGACTTGTATTTATACATGATTTATGCATTTATACAATTTGTTTGCTCAAATTAGGGTCTGAAGCGTCCCACACTTTGCATATGGTTGATATGTGGCTTAGTCTTTTAATGTTTTACATTTCCCCCTCATCTTGTTCATGCCATTCATTTGTTGGAGAAAATATAATCTGCTCACTTTCTTGCCAGGACTGGGGAAACAAAGGGGTCCTGGTTTAAAAGCCCAGCTGGGGCATAATGGCAGTCATAGTTTTTCTGGTCCTTGGGTCAGAGGGTCAGGTCTGGGCATGTTTTGGGTCATTCCTTTCTTCTTTTTTCTATTTAAAAAAATGCTTTAATGTGCTTAGTATGTATAACTTTCATAGTGGAAAAATAGAGATGTAAATAGAAACAAAGGACCCTTAGTCAGACCATGTGCCCTGGTTTTTATTGTCATTGTGGAATGGGTACATATTCCACATTCCATTTGTAGGAATTAGGGCTCATCTCTCCCCATCAATTTTTGACCCGCAAACATACACATCAGTCCTGGGAACTGTCTCAGTCAGTTACCTTCCGTCCTTACAGCTAGCACACTGGAAGAAGAGTGGTAAATCTTGGCAGGATCCCTTGGAAAGGTTGCTCTCCTCTACCCAAAAGGGAAGATTCTTAAATATGTCCATGCATATTCCCAGGAAATAAAAGCCCCTTGGACCCACTCCATTCAGCTCTTACTAGGTTCTCCAAGGAACAGTAGTAGAAATTGGAGACTAGTGTATCAGCTATCATGTTCACCTCTGGGTGAACTGCCATTTTCTCTTGTTTTATATTCAAGAAAGGAGCAGTCCCACCTTGACAATTCTCATCTAAGTAGGATCAGTAGAGATGACAGAGGCCAGGGGTAGTGTGCATGATGGTTTCACCATCCTTTGCTCACAGGATTGAATAAATTCCAGAAGCAAAGTTGTATAATGGCAATACTAGTTTGAAACAATAAATGTAAGTATTTGTCATTATTTTTGCGATAGATCTTTCACTTTCCAATAGTCATAATGGCCCTGGGGTGGGGGAAAGTGTGTATATCCCCTTGAGAAGAAGGATGGTATGATATAGGAGAATTAGGTCACTGACTCTTAGAAAGAAGAAGCAAATGAAAGTGTTTCTTTCTCAGAAGAAGTGAGGGAAGGAGAGGTGAGTGAAGGAGAGAGGGAAGTAAGGATGGAGGGAAGGAGGGAGGGAGGGAAAGAGAGAGTGACAGAGAGAGAGAGAGAGAGAGAGAGAGAGAGAGAGAGAGAATAATAGTATTAGTTAGATATGTGTGTCCTAACATCATCTTCTGAAAAATCCCATAAGTGGTGGTATTAGATGGGTGGAAGAGCTGGATATAGAGGCAGCATGTGCCAACAACACTGGGGCCAGTATTACTGTTGGAAGACAAAAGCTTTATTGTACTCTGTGAAGACACTTCACTCAGAGTGGATATGGAGAGATCAGACCCATGTGTACACTTCTAAAACTTCCTCAGCTCCCATTTGCTTTGGAAGAGATTAAGACTATTTCACCAGCCTTCTGGAAGGGGACAGAAGACAGCTGAACGTTGTTGAACACATCAGAGTGACTCTAACTGAGGTGAAGGGATCTTGGAGCGCATTGGTCTACAAAGTGGGGAGTGTACACATATGAGTTGGGTAAGAAGAGCATTGAGGTATGGGAAGGAAACACTGGAAATTCTAAGCATATTTATTTTTATAACATCTTTTTAAATTTCTAATTTTAACATATGTTTTATGATGAGCATTGCATACTAATATAGTGTTGCCAGTGTATACTCTGTAAATTAATAAATAACACACATGTTGGAGGTATGTGCTCAAAATCTCATTACTGGTGCATGTATTAGATTCTTGGGGCTGCTGTAACAAATTACCACAAATTGTGTAGTTGAGAGCAACAGAAATGTATTCTCTCACAGTTCTGGAGGTACAAGTCTCAGGCAAGGTGTTAGCAGGGCCATGCTCCCTCTGAAGCCTGTAGGGAAGGATCCCTCCCTGCCTCTCCCTAGCCTCTAAAGGGTTGCAGCAATCCTGGCTTTTCCTTGGCTTGTAGACGCATCACTCCAATCTCTGCCTCCATCCTTGCATGGTGTGCTCTTTCACGTGAGTCTGTGTCTCTGTGTATTCTCTATTTTTTTTTTTTTTAATGAAAACAGCAGTCATACTGGGTTTAAGGTCCACCCTAATCCAATATGGCCTTATCTTAACTAATTACATCTGCAAAGACCCTGTTTCCAAATAAAGTCACAATCTGAGGTAGACATGAATCTTGGGGGCACGCTATTCAACCTAGTACACGGTGTGTAATGAAAAAAATGATCAGAGACCATTGTTGTAGTGAATGTCATATTGAGCATCCACATTGGAGTCAACTTTGAGTTGCAACCAAATCTCAAGGCGATCCATAAAGTCTGGCAAGAGGAAAGTCCAGTAAGGAAGCAGTATTCAAGTCACATCGCCACATAATCAGAATCCAAAGAATAGCACTCAGACTGAGGGCACCTCTGTACAGCCACCACCATGACATCACTTAAACCATACTCTGTCCTTCAATCCACAACATCATTTTATAGAGGAGAAGAAGTAAGTAAGAGCTATAATTGACTCAATAATTGCCCGAAACGAAGAAGCCAAACTGGAAGAGCCTGAAAAATCTTTAATCATGAAATGTAAGTGGTCTACCCATCCACCTTTAGTATCCATTGGAGTGTGTACTGGAAAAGCAGGATTAGTTATGGAAAACAAATAAGTCATTTTGTCTCTGCACAGCAGAGCGTACTGTATTAAATTTTGAGATTCTGTTAACAGACAGTCTGTGTAAATGTGCCTCCCTGTCAATGTACGGTGCCTATATCCCTCTAGTGGTTTCAAACACCACCTAAAAACTGGCATATCCCATATTAATATTTTGAAACAGTTCACAGATGATGGAGGGCAGTGCCATTTAATATTTGAGAGCAAAGTGCATATTTTGGACTTGGAGAGACCTGGTTTCAAATCTTCATTCTGCCACTTAGTAGAAACCTTGTTTGGCCCTGTATAAGCTACCTAACCTCTCTGAATCCCAGATATCTCATTTGGAAACTGGAGGATTATAAACCCTATCACATAGTGTTGTGGTGAGGGTGAAATTATATGATATAGGTAATATAAATACATGCCCAGAATGTAATAGATGCTCAATTAGCATGAGCTATAACTATGAATTACATTCCTTCCTCATTCAGAAATCTGCCCCAGGATCCGGGGGGAGAATCCGGTACTACCTTCAGAGCTTCCTAACAACTTTTCTGGCTTTGCTATTGCACAATTTACCTTTAACTTAATGATTCATTGCACGCACCCCCGTAAGCTTCGGTGGTCTTCATATTTTAAAGTAATTCTGTATTTTTTATTTAAAGATGAGTGAAATAATATTCTGATGTCAGCTGATTTCTTTGTGGGAGTACCCCACTGACTTGAAAGTGTTCATCACACTATTATTGACATTATTTTCCACTAGACTCTCAAAAGGGTTAATTCACTCGTACACCTAATATTTTTTGAATGCTTAATATGCACAAGGTACCATTCCAGGCACCTGGGATATACCAGCAAATGGAGCAAACACACAAACAAAATCCTGATCCCATGGAGCTTTCATTCCAGTAAAGTGACAGTGGGAAATTGGACTAAACCTCTGGCCACAGACACTGCTGCAATTTCCAGAGAAATCAGACAGCACAGAAGAGTTTTGTTTTTTGTTTGTTTTTTTTTCCACCTTAGTGGGAATTTGACCAGCTTCATAAGTACCCTTTGCTATCTGTTATTGTGTTTAACAATGATAAGAATCATAATACCTGCTTAGTCCCTCCTTGCACTATACAAAGCAGTTGCGTACCCTGTACCTCATTTAATTTTCCTAACCATCCTGTTGAGTAGGTATTATCATTGTAATAGCCACTTTACTACTGAGGATGCTGAGACTCAAAGAAATGAGTCTTTGTCCACTGTCACACAACCCAGTGAAAGTGAGGAAGTCAAACCTTCTGATTCCAAATCCCATTCTTTCCCCAGGGGTGTATGTAGTAGAAGCAGCCCCAACCCTTGAGGATTGAGAAAATGGATGATCACACACCGGGATGTGCAGGGCAGGGTGTGTGTTGTGGGGGAGGTGTGAGTTGGGGTGGGGTGTGTCACCAAAAGAGAGAATGTTTATCCAAGACTGAAAAGCAGTTGCCTCAGTGCAATGAGTCATTATTTCCACAGCCCTGGGGGTCCCCACCCATGACCAAGGAGTTAGCACCATGCCTGATGGCCTGCTGGTTGACTCCACCAGTCCAAGGATGAATGGCCCACATCCTCCCTTCCCAAGCATCACAACGTCTGACCCGCCGAAAGCTTACTTTTGCTATGCGTGAGACCTCACTGGCAGCAAGGTCCACACTCTTGATCGCCTGAGACAGGGACAGATAGTCGTTTCTTATCCATATCCTTATTAAGAGACAAGTATCCTCTATAGTCTGCCAGAATTGGGGTGGGGTTGGGAGGTAGATATGAGGAAGGAGCTCACAGCAACCAGTCCACTCTTGACTTCTCTGCCTTAGCAGAGAGACACAACAGCCCCTGGGTTTGCTACCACTGTTGGTGTTCAAAAGCCACGAACGTGACTTTTGGCTGGTGAGACCTCCCTGCAACAAAGCAGGACACAGTAAGGTACAGTGGAAGACGAAGGCTACTGCAGTCCATGGGTTCTTGGAGTGGTAACTATGGCACATCCCACTAGTTCCCACATCACTTTCCTAGATCCACTTTGGCGACAACTGCACTCACAGAACTGTTTTCAGTGTACATGTGGGAACATGGATGCTGATGTAGATAGACTGTGAGCTACTTTGAGGAAAACCCTAGCATAGTGGTCTAACTGGGTTCCTGCTCTAGGTACATAGCTTCTTCTACTCTCCTGGCATGCCCACTTCTGACAATTTTCTTAAAACTGACAATTCAGAGGCTTTTTTTTTTTCCTTCAAAGTCTAATTGCTGATTTTATTCTCACATAATCTCATCACTGATCCCACACACTTCTTGCCAGGACTAGAGAGGCACATGGTTCCTGATTACAAGCCTGGCTGGAGAATACTGAGAGTCACAGTCTTCCTTGTCCTTGGAACTCAGGCTCTGGCCTGAGCAGCCCCACTTCTGGCTGCTGGAGCTCTTGTACCCTGCCCTGTGGGAGTCTACTGACTGAGGGTGGAAGGCTTTGGGGACATCAGCCACACGGTGAGGGGAATGCGGGACAGCATGAGTTCAATGACCAGGGCCCTGTGTTGAGGCCCTCTGCTGCTACATTCTTCAAGGGTTTTCAGTCTATGTATCTGTTAGTTACATGTCCCAAGCCCTCATGTCAAAGGTCATCATGCCATGGGCTGAGGCTTTCTCAGAGAATCAGTCTGATTTTACAGAGCTGGAGGGTAAAAGGGGGTGCTGGGAGACCCCTTGGGAGTTCTGAGGAAATCTTTGCTGTGTTGCCAGCTCTAGGTCACAGGGTAGGATTCCACTGCCATGCCTCCCTCACTCCTCTTTTTCCTCCCAGATACCTGCCTGCTGCTTTTGCCTGCTGATCTCCTATTCCCGGACCTGGCATGTAGGTTGTTTGTACTCCTTCACCACCCTCTGCACACGTGCACTCTGTCTTCTTCTTTCTGAGGCAAGATGCTTGAGACTAGTGATTGGAGAGAACAGCAGGTATATCTGCTTTCTCTTCATAGCTACATTCCAAGAGGATCGTGCCAGCGGAGAGGGAGGCCTCATAGCAGGGAGAAGAAGCAGGGAACAGTGAACACAAGGAGCTGAGAAGCAGGCTGCCATGTCTCTGCCCTTTGACGCTGACCAGGCTGGGTGAACCGGGCTCCAGGGAGGATGTAGGTGTCACCTACTCACAGTAACCATTGCTCAGGACCTGGAACCATGCTGCCCACCCTCAACTTTCCCCCCTACCATTTCTGTGGAAGATGTGTGAGTGTGTATGTGTGTGTGTGTATGTGTGTGTGAGAGAGAGAGAGAGAAAGAGAGAGCATGTGTGTGTGTGTGCATGTTTGTGTGTGTGAGAGCCCACTTGCATGGCTGCGTGTATGTGTATGTGTAAGAGAGAGAATATGTGAGAGGGCATGTGTGTGCGTGTTTGTGTATGTGAGAGAGAGCACGCTTGCATGTTCCTGTGTGTGCTTGTGTGTGTGTGTGAGAAAGAGAGACAGACAGACAGAGAGACAGAAAGAAAGAGAGAGAAACAGAGAGATAGAGCTGTCAGATCATTAGCTTCACATCTATGCATTCTAGGCCTGGGATGAGGGAAGAACCAGAGGCTTAGAAATACATCTTTAAGGGCACCTGGGTGGCTCAGTTGGTTAAGCGACTGCCTTCGGCTGAGGTCATGATCCTGGAGTCCCAGGATCGAGTCCCGCATCGGGCTCCCTGCTCAGCGGGGGGTCTGCTTCTCCCTCTGACCCTCTTCCCTCTCGTGCTCTCTGTCTCTCATTCTCTCTCTCAAATAAATAAATAAAATCTTAAAAAAAAAAGAAATACATCTTTAACTTTCTTTCTTTCTTGAAATTTAGACAGTTTTAGTAGACATAACTTGCTTCTCATGTGTATGTATGTGTGCATGTATGTTTGTCTCAGTGAGTATATTTGTTTTTGTAATGTGATGTGTATTAGTTTCTAGGTGTGTGTGTGTGTGTGTGCACGCATTTATGTGTATTTCTGGACATCATATCCCACTCTGAGATTTTCTCTCTCCTTGTATGTGCACATATATATGCTTCTGTACTTGCATGTGGCATGTGTGACTGTAAGGTGCCTGTGCATTTTTAGATATGTTTGTGGGCGTGGAAGTATATGTGGTGTGTTTATGGGTTGTGCATATGGCGAGTGTGTATGTATGGCACCTGATTGTGTCTGTATACCTGGGTGTGTGTCTGTCTGCCTGGGAATGTAAGCCTACAAGCACACACTCAGAAGTGAAGATTGGGATGATGTCCCATCTAGGAGAGTCTGAACATGTGTGAGACAGCTGTCTGTGGGTATGGGAGTATGTGAGCGTACCTTTAGGGAGAGGTTGTTGTGTTTCCGTATGACTTGGGAGGGAAGGTGGAGTTGTCACCTGCTGGAGGGAAGGGAGGCTTACTTTATCACTTTTGAGACCCAGGACATGTCTGTCAGAACTCGTCAATAGTCAATGAGCTGAGAATGAGAGCTGAGGCTGCTGAATACAGGAGGGGACAGCAGGAAGGTCAGGAGGGTCAGAGGAACATACAGAAACAAGAGTAGTCAGACAGACTTCAAGGACTGGGAGCACAGAGCAACCATGTCAGGAGCAAACTTGAGGGTAGCAGAACAGCCCATGGTATCCTGGCTTCTGTGAGCCGTCTCAGGGACGAGGGTGAGGGGCTCAGTCCAGATGAAAGATCAGACATGGGCAGTAAACAACAGGAAGATGTGCTGTATGTAGCAAGGTGCAGAAGAGCATAGGGGGAGGGTGGGCCTTGCCAGACAGCAGAAAAGGGAATAGGTTCTCAGAGAAAGGAGACCCCCCGGCAGGCTGGGCTGTGGTGCCTCTTTCCACTTACCTCAGCCTGAGGGTCACACTTGCATGGACTAGCACCAAGCCAAGCCCCAGATCTGTGTGGCTGAGATGACACAGATGATGGCTGATGACAGGCTAGGGTGATATGTGGACTGAGTTTGATGATCAGCCATGGGACAAAGAGCAGTTCTATCCTGATGTTTGAAGGTATTATTTTGCTTATTGTTTGGTCTTAGTACAATTCCTCAAGGAAAATACTAATTGTGTCCTGTATGACCTGGGGAGCAAGGGGATTCATTCCTACGCAACAAGGGTGGGGAGACCAGAGTTCTGGAACAGCCAGCTCCTCTGAACTGCCTCGGGTGCACAAAGGGAGGGGCAGCTGTGATAACTGTTCACTCCCCAGCTAGGCAGTTCCTCCTCAGCAATGTATTAACTATGTATGTGTAAGAGTACATGCACGTGTGTGTGTGTGCATGTGCGTGTGCATGCTATAAATTGTCCAGATCAGGGTTTTAGAGTTTGCAACTGCTAGGTGCATTGTGTTGGAGATTGGGGACTTGTTTCAGATGACCTTGATTGGAGGGAAGGAGGTGGGGGGGACTGGTATTCTGAGAAGGGCAGCGTGGGTTTGGCAGAGCTGCTTCAGAGTCCACATTTGATACAGAGTTGGGAACAGGACCACATCACGCACCTCCACACAGAATGCAGCTCGGCTCCGGCACCTGGGCCCTGGCAGCTGTGTGAACTGCCTGGGGGCAATGTCAACATCATGAGGGGCATCATCTTACCTGGAGGCTACACTGAAGTTCTCTCAGAAGACTTCAAGATTGCTTGTTGAGGACTGTAGTGAACAGATAGGTCTTGATAGCAATTTGTGTCCCCCTTCTGGGGCTCCCAGGCACAACAACTGTGGGAATCTTTGCCAAGAGGGATGATGGGGTCAACAGTGATAATAGGGAGGGCTCTGGGTCATGGTACTTGTTTGTACTGATCTACAGAAAACTGGTATAAATGTTTATAAATATGTGTATATAGCATTAGGTGTTTATATACATATTATATCTGTAGTTATAATTTTTATCCTATTCATTATTATTATCATCAGTATCATCTTCCTGACTATGCACTGAAAGTACACCCACAAATGTTAGCACAGTTAACTTCTGGATGGTGGGGTTAAGGCTAAATATTTCCCGAACTCTTTATACTTTCAGGACTGGCAGAAATGTGTGCAATGAGCATGAAGCTTTCCTACAATCATAAAATACAAAAAGCTACAAAGTAAGTTCCATCCTTCCTTGACCGTCAAGACCCAGCAGAAGTCTTGACCACTGTGATATCTTCTTTTTGAACTCCTGTACTCCTTCTTGGGCACACATCTCTCTTGACACTCCATCAGCAATCGAATCACTTGGTATTTCTTCTTCTTTTTACTTGTGATTTCTTTTTATTTAATCTCCTTCATGATAAGGACCATATTCTGTAATAATTCCCTTGCAATAGCAACCACCGATTGAATGTCTCTGATGGGCCAGGCACTGTGCCAGAGCTGAAGGGATGAAGGTGCAGTCCGCGGACACTTGCTGCTTTGCAAAAGTGTGTTACCGATCTGCGGTAAGTACATAATTTGAAAGTACATGTTTAGAAAATTCTTATAGCATCATTGTATTTTATGATGGTGAGAGACTCTATGATGTTAACAAAAATCAGGTCTTGTATTTTGTGTGTCTTTGCTATTTTTCTTCTTTCTATTAACTTATTTTCCTTGTGTTATACAAATGTATTGATCCGTGTGACTGACTTGGGGTAAAACAAAATACTCATCCTTCACCACAGACAATTTGAGAAGCAGCAGTCTAGGAGCTTTGTGAAGATCGGGTGATTTATTTTCCACAGCATGTCTATAAGCATTGTTCATGTTTTTGGTGGTGTACATGGAGGCTGATTCAAGTTAGATAACTTCAACTAGGTCCCCAGGTAGAAGCCTTGGGTTTGGGGCCAGCATGTTTCCACTCGCCTTGCGTAGTTTACCTCAACTGTTGATCCATTGGTGTCCAGCACTTGTTTATCTTACTAGGACTTCAGAAATGCTGATTACCTAACCCTGGTGGCTGCTCTCCACCACCCTACCCCCCCGACATGGGCCAGTGATGCCTGAGGACCAACTCAATGGCAGCCTTTATTGCAATCCCTGCAGCAGGGATGGGAAGCATCTTGGAGGAAAAGAGGGATACAGTTTCAAGCATGTTAACTGAAGCACTGTTTGAAGGGAAAACAGAGTAAAACAATACTAAATGTTCATTTGCAGAGAGGTGGGTGCCTAAAGGCCTTGATTGCCATTTCTGGGTCAGGGCTATTGGAGTGTGTGTGTGTGCCCTGAAGGAACTCATCTATAAAATAAGCTGCTCTCCAGATCTGGGTCTCTGATGGCCCCATTGCCCTCTCTTCTTCCTCTGTTCTTTTTTTCTCATGGAGTCTGAATTCGTTCTCAATGGCTTAGATTAGCCATATGATTATTCTTTTCCCAGGATAGGCTTAGACCCTGTGACCTGAGACCCAATCCTGTGAAAGCTTTTTCTAGTCTCAGGCTTACTCTACAGATAGGGTTTTGCATCACTGTGAAGCTCATTCCTTGGGGTCATATCAGATGGGATTGTTTACTAGACAAGTTTAGCAGGGAGTAGGAAGACTTCAGAATGAAGCCAACTGAAGGAAGCCCAACCAAGAACAAGCAGATCGTGTGTGGGTACGTGTGTGTGTGTTTGTGTGTGTTTGTGTGTGTGTGTGTGTGTGTGTGTGTGTGTGTGGCCAACAGCCTAAAGGATACCCACAAATGTTCCGAATGGCACAATGGCCTTTTAGTTTGATCAGAGTTGTTAATGTCCCCAGGGACCTACTGTCCTGGCTTGGTCAGAGTCAGATCTTCAGGTAGTAAGGATGTTCTAAAAGTCAAGGAGAGGTCAGTTCTGTGGTTCTGGGATGTCTGTTCCACTTGGAGCTGGGCCAGCCTTCAGAGGAGGGGTCTGTTTTAAGCAAGTCAAGATCACAGGGGCTCTGCTACTCAGCCTCAGACTTAGAATGTAGCTCCAGCACTGAATAGAGCACGAGTTGTATCATATAGGAAACTGGGGCAACTGCTCACACATACAGACTGTGGCTCTCATGTGGTCATTCCAAGTAGCTGTGGTTCGTTCAGTGGGGAGGCTTCACAACAATGTAAGAGGAAGCAAGAGTACTTCCACACTCTGACTTGCCAGCAGGTTTGGGCTTATGGTTATAAGACTGCCTTGAGAGTCAGACTGTTTGGGTTCAAAACTTTACTCCTCCGACTGTTTGCTGAGTACCCTTGGCCAATCCATCTGAACAGCTTGTGCAGCACATCTCTAACTTATAAAATGGGGATAACAATATAACCCGCATTATTGAGTTGTTTGGAGTATTAAATATTACTAAGGTGCTCTGAAGTGTGCCTGGTACATAATAGATGCTCAGCAGACGTGGAGGCTCAACAAATAGGCAGGTGCCTGACCTCAGCTAGAGGAGTTCAGTGGGGACAGAAAGCCTAGCTGACCTCTACCCAATCTGGTAACTACATGATTTGCAACTCCCTGTGCATGCTCTAGTCCTGCCCTTTTTGCAAGGTCCAAGTGCCCTCCTGCCTACTCAGTTAATGCTCCAGCAATTCTGTCTGCCTCCCTTGTGCTGTTGATTTCACTCCTCCCTGCTGCATACTCCCCTTCAGCACATTGCTATTTCTTCCATCTGAAGTACATCTTTTCTTGACTCTCTCTTCCCCCAGCAGATGCTGGCCAATTTCTTTGCTCCCCCTTGCAGCATAACTCCTTTTAAAGCTTGTCTATACTAACAGACTCCTCACCTCCCATTCTCTCTTAAACTTGTCCAAAGCAGGCCCTATCACCCAACCCTCCAATGAAGCTGCTCTCATCAAGGTCACCAGAAGCCTATGCATTGCTAAATCCAGTGGTCAATTCTCACTTCTCCTCTTATCTCACCTAGTGTCAGCACTTTGAGCATAGTTGACCACTGACTCTCCTTTCATACACTTTGTTTCACATGGCTCCTGGGACACTACATTCTTGGTCTACAGCACTGGTGAAACTTCTCAGTCTTCTCAGTTGGCATCTCCTCTTCCCCCTGATCCCTTTATGCTACAGGTCTCTGTCCATGATCTTCTGCTTTTCCTTATGTGCACTCACTCCCTAACAGATCCCATATAGTCTCATGGCTTTTAAATGCCTTCTATACATCTTAGGCACAACTTTTCAGCCAAATTCCTGACTTCTATACAACTGAATTCTATACAACTGCCTACTCAGCTCACATTGAGTGTCAAAGAGACATCTTCATTCAATATGTCCAGAACTGAGTTCCTGGTCTCCTCCCCCACCAATAAAACCTGTTCCAACTACAGCCAGTTCCCATATCAGTTGACAGCCATTCCATCCTACTCTTTGCTCAGGAAACAAACAAACAAAAACAAAACAAAACCCCCAAAAAGCAAAACAAAACAAAACAACCCCCCCCCCCCGCAAACTCTGGAGTCAGTGTTGACTCCTCTCTGACACTCCACATCCAAACCATCAGGAATTTTGTTAGAACAACCTCAAAATGTATCCAGAAACTGAGCAGTTCTCACCATATCTACTGTTACCTGTAGATGATCCAAACCACCATCATCTCTAGCCTGACTTTTTACCAGGTGTTCCCGCTCCCACCCTTGCCTGTTTTCACTCTATTCTTAACATAGTAAGTAGTCAAAAGATAAGTCAGATGGTGCCACTCCTCTGCTCAGTCCCTCACTATCTCCTTCCTCTCCACAGCCCCCCCAACACATTCTACTGCAAACAAGAGCCAAGTTCCTTAAAATGGCCTACTAGCTCCCACATAATGTGGGCTTCTGTTAATCTCTGACCTCATCTCCAACTCTTGTCCTTTTTGCTCACTCCACAGCAGCCACACTGGCCTGTCCACTCTTCCTCAGATGGGCTTTGCCACTCCTGGGCTTTGGAGCCTTTGCACTAACTGGTCCTTCTACCAGGAACAATACTTCCTTTATATATCAGCAAGGCGGACACCCTCACCTTTTTCATTTCTTTCTACCCAGCCTACCCTTTAGTAGAATTTAATGATCCCTTTCTTTCCTGGCATTTCCAATCCACCTTTACCCTGTTCTGTGTGAGCTTACCCCTGACGCCCCACCCCCCCACCCCTGCCGACCAGAGTAAGTATCACCTTCTAAGGTACTGCCTAATTTGTTATTTAAAAGGTTTACCTTTTATTTTCTGTTTTGTTTTTGTTTTTTTTTTTCCCTGCAAAGGAGCTTGTGATTTGTTCATGTACCCCAGGTGACTGGGAACAGTGACTAGCACAAACTGACCTTTGTAAATGTGTGTCGAATGAGTGAATGGATGAATTGTCAGATAATCACAACGTCCAAAATAACATAGGCCTGGTTATTTTTGAAACTTTACAGGCCGAGAATGAATCCAAGGGCCTCCTTGGTCATAGTTACAGGAGGGATTTCAGGAGCTTCTCATACATTGCACACTTTGAGATAACATCTGCAAGGGTGTCATTTGTCACAAGGAACTGAGATAGAAGTGGGCCTGATTTTCACCAGCTGTTTATGGACTCTATCTTCCCCTCCAAATCTCCCTGTGGGAGCTTTATGTCTGTTGAGTGATGAGCAGTACGAATCTAGAGTCCACTTTCCCTCCCAAAATCTGTTCTGCAAGCCCTGGATTGCTCCAGAGCTATTCTTCTAATATAGCTCTGACTGAGTTGAGACCTTCCCTTGTGCAAGCGTCCTTGCACAGATTTTCAAAGAAATTCCATTAACTCTTTGATGTTTAACTGTTTCATGGCTCACAAGCCCTGGAGTAACCCATAGGTCTCAGTACATCTTCATAGCAATCACGCTTCTTCATCACCACCACTGCTTTCAAAATCATTTCCTTCAGAACACTGGAATTCTTTGCTTCTGCCAAAGGAAAGAGACAGAGGGATCCTGGCCCCTACCCACCTCACGGGGTGAATGTGAACCCAGGCAGAATCCATATCTCTCTTTCACCATGGTCATGGTCTGCTCTGTGCCTGACTGCTGGGGCCATGGCCACAAACACTGGGCCCAAGGAAGACCCCGCCCCCCTCAGCCTGTCTTCTTGCATGGGCAGATAGCTAACTGCTTGCTGCTTGTGTCTTATCTCAGACACTCTACGCTGCTCAAGGTAGAGTTCTGGTGACCCATCGTACCTTCTGGATTGGAAACAGCATCAGCCAGCAACGTTGCAGGCCCAGAAAGGTTGCTGTTTGGTTGGTTCACTGTGTGATAGCCAGGACCTGGGATTTGAGGATTGATGGTATGTTCAGGGTAGTGACGTTTCTGAGCAATGTGCTATGATGGAGAAGGTACATTTGTCTTGGAAGGAAATATTCATTCTACACATAGCAGCCCCTGAAAGATGCCCAGCAATTGGGGCCGCAATAATTCAGAGTGAAGGAACATCCACAGCTGATCCCCAAATGCCTTATTAACCTTATTTTCCCATGCCTCCTCACCCCACCCCAGCATGCTCCTTCTCACTTTTACCCTTGGGTTGTGGTAGAGTTTGAAGACAGAGGACTTCCCCAAGGCCGAGTGGAGCCCCAGGTGCCCTGGTGATGCAGTCTGTTGTTTTACTATAATAGTGTGGGCTTCAGACTTGCTTGGCCCTGGCCCTGGGTTCATGTCCAAGGCTGTCACTGACCAATCAGGCGATCTTAGCAACTTGCTTCTGATAGCTGACCCTGAGTTTCCTCCTCTGTAAACTTGGCCTACCTTGCTGGTCTGTTGCAAACATTGGAGACAATGTATGAAAACAACCATCAAAGTGCCTGGCACGATTTAGGCACTCAGGAAATGGCAGCTGCCACTCTTGCTATGTACTGGGGACTTTTGAGCTCTCTATCTCTGAGCCCCCTAAACAACTGGAGTATTCTAGGACCCAGAAACTCAATCCACTTCAGAGGCCTTCTGGCAACTAAAACTGCAGCTTTTCCACTCACTGTGTGGAAACTCTGCTGGGATAGGGCCAGCTTGGGTTGTTGACTTACACAGCAAGAGGTTCCCAGCTTGTGTCCCCTCTGGATACTGCTCAAAGCTCAAAGAATTTATGTAAATGAAACAATGAATATTCTCTTTTTCTCACCACCTTCCAGAAGCTCCTTTCCCTGCCTCTCCCTCGGCCCTGTCATTCATTTCACAGCCACCGGAAATCCCACCCTTGCTCAGCTTTTACCTAATCAAATGAAGATTAACTCTTTGTGGTACCAAAGTAGTGTGTTGTTGGGGGGCGGGGGGGGTGGTGCAAAGGGGTGGGAGATACACTAAACCTCCAGGCCAAGGGATGAGTGAATCTGGGTCATTAATTGCTTCCTTGCTGGACTAAGGCAGGTCACCCAAGCCTCTGCGCCTCCCTGTGGAGCCTCCTGCCGGAGGCCTTCAGGATTCCAGCAGTCATCTCTTTTACAGTGCAGCTTGCAGTATACTCCCACTCTTTCTCCCTTTGTACTGGGTACTACTGGTTCTCTGGCTGAATTAAGCTTCTTGGCCCACACTTGCAAATAACCATTTTAGACAATTGGATGATTATTCCTCACCAGAGCCAAAGAAAACATAGATTCAGACAGGTTTTGGAAGGACATTATTTCTTCCCCTGAGTTAGCTGGAGCTTCCTGTAAAACAGGGGTAATCTTACTGACCTGGCAGAGATATGTGGCAAGCCCCTGGTACAGAGGAGATGCTCAATAAATCTTTGCTCTGCAGGCTCTCCCACTTACTAGCTGACTGACTTGGTGCTGACTGATTTGTACGAGCCCCTTTTCTATAAAAGGGAGAGAATTTAAAGTCAGCCTTGTTCCCCAAAGGATTTGAGGGTGAAGTTGGGGTTACTGAGACCTGTCCCATGGACTTTGCATGTTTCTTTTGAAGACAGAGACCTTGTGAGTGCATCGGCAGGCAGACATGGACAGCAGGGTGGCCTATGGATAACCACTGTGGATTTGCAGGGACCAGATGTGGGGTCTTGCCTAGGATCTGTCACTCGCCACCCCTGTGGCTCTAGACAGGAAAGTCACTTAGTAATCCGAACCTCAGATTCATACCTTATCTACCTCTGGAGGTGGCATTGGCAAATAGGGCTCCTCTGGGGCCAGAAACATGCCTTTTCATTTTCTGCAGCCCCAGTTTCTATCACACCGCCTGAATCATAGAAGGTTCTCACTCTTTTCTTGTTTGCTGAATGGAATTTGGAGCTGCTGAGGTGTCATACTTCCCACTTTTGTTTGAAGCCTCCTTTGTCTGCAGGCTGATGTCTATGGGTCCCTGGGCCTTTGCCAGAAAGCCATTTGCTAGCCTACCCTGGCTCCAGTGACTTTACCTTGCACACAGCTGGAAACAGGATAAGACTGACTGGAGGCAAAAGAAAGAAGGTACCCTGGCCACTCTCCTGTGTATGATAGCTGCTCCCTCTGAGCCCCACAAAGCTAGGTGAGGCACCTCTCCTTGGAGTTCCCTATTAGAGGACTTGGTTCACACAGTGTTTAGTTTTAAGGGTAGATGTGGTAGACTTTGGGGGTGGCCAGAACATCTTATGTATGTTCTTTGCCTATAGCTGAAAAGAATGTGAAGGATGACTCCTACATCTCCAGATTTGCTGTAGGGTGAGATAGAGGATTCAGAACTCCCTGGTGATAGAGTAGATTGGAAGGACATTGAGCTCCTTGGTACAATGAGGTGAGAAAGTGTGAAAGCTCCTGGAGGTGGGCAGAAACTTGATACCACACGCTTGTGCACCATGAGCCACCATGCCAGGTAGCCCTCTGGACTCCCTACCCTGGCTGAAGGAGAGTCAAAGTGCTAACTCTGCTCCCCTCCCACCCCAAAATGCATACACCCCCCCCCTACACACACACTTTTAAAACAATTAGCACACCTTAACAAACTGTAGTTTCTGAGAGAAGTGCCAGGTTACCTTCCAGAGATGCCACAGGTCGAGTCTTCTCTCTGACTCATCCAAGAGGCTCTGTTTTTTTTTTTTTTTTGCTTTTTTAAATTATTATTATTCCAGGATTATCATTATTATTAACCATCTTTGTTCTTATTAAAATCAGCCATAGCTCCCACCCTTTGAGGCTCTAGCTTCTGCTCACCTTTTCTCCACCTTATTTCTTTTTCTCCGCTGTCCCCTTGACATAACCTTAATCGTTCAGTGGAGAATTTGTTGTTTCCCTAATGTCCACGCTGCCTTTACTGCCTCCATAATTACTCCCTTCCCCATCTTCAATATTATTTTCAGACCTCAGGTTGTCATCTCACCAAGAATTTTCTGACAGTCCCATCTTTTTAATTTCTGTAGTACCCCACAATGTCCTTTTTCCTGCAACCACCCCTCTCTCCCCGGCCCTCTTCTCAAGCCGATTTAAGTGTATTTTCTATTTCTACAGTACCCCATGATAACCCCTTCCCTTTGCCAATGCCCCCTCCCTCCAAGCCGGGTTAGGTATCCAAAAATACCTAATACACAGTATTTTCCCAGAATGCTTTGCTGCCCCTTTCATATTCCCCCAAACTTATTTAAGCATCTCTTGGGTTCTCATAGAAACCTGTGATGTCCCCTCTTTCCCGTCCCACCCCCAAGACAGGTCACATAAGTGTTTCTACATTTTTATGGCACGCCATACTCACTCCCTATTACAGCGTTTACCACACTGCCAGTTTACGTATTTGTCTCTCCTGTGTAATCCCGAACATTCTTTAGAACTGAGGGCTGTGTGCCACGGAGTATCCCCAGAACCTAGACTGATGCCTCACACATAACTGGTGGTCAGTAAATGAACAAGGTGTCCTCGTCATTATGCTTTTATTATTTTTCTTTTATTGCACAGTGGCTAAGTAAATTCATGAAAAATTTAAATTGTATATCTTTATTTACATTGGCAATGTTTACTTTAGTTTTTGGTATTTTATATTAATTTGTTTGTTAACATTCAGGGTTTTTTTTTTTATTTCACGTGTACAATATAATGGTTCAACGATTTCGTATATCGCCTTATTCTCTCCAAGACAAATGCAATCCTTTATCCTCCTACCCTCTCCCTGCTGGTGACCAGTGGTTTGTTCTCTATAATTAGGAGTGTTTATTGATTTGTTTCTCTCCTCTTCACCCGTCCCCGCCTTTGCTCATCTGTTTTGTTTCTTTTTTTAAAATGGCATAAATGATTTAATCAAAAATCACATGCTGATTATCGATTTTTAGCCTTACAAACTTGACTGTAAAGAAAAACCTTTCTTTTCTTTTTTTTTCTTTCCAGATTTTATTTGAATTCAATTTAGTTAAGATATGGTGTAACATTAGTTTCAGGGGTAGAGTTTAGTGATTCATTAGTTGCATATAACATCCTGTGCTCATTACAATGTTCTTCCTAATGCCCATCACCCATTTTCCCCTTTCCCCTACCCACCTCCCCTCCAGCAGCCCTCTGTTTGTTCCCTGTAATTAAGAGTCTCTAATGGCTTGCCTCCCTCTCTTTTTTTATCTTATTTTTATTTCCCTTCCCCTATCTTCATCTGTTTTGTTTCTTGAATTCCACATATAAACCAAATTATGTGGTATTTGACTTTCTCTGAGTGATTTATTTCACTTAGCATACTTCTCTCTAGCTCCATCCATGTCATTGCAAATGGAAAGATGTTATTCTTTTCTCTGGCTGAATAAAAAATATATATCACATCTTATATATACGTATCACATCTTCTTCATCCATTCATCAGTCGATGGATTGCTTCCATATTCCATTTTATAGATATAAATAATGTAGCTATAAACTTAGAGGCCCATGTATCCCTTTGAATGAGCATTTTTGTATTTTTTGGGTAAATACCCAGTAGTGCGGTTGCTGGATCATAGCGTAGTTTCATTTTTAAGTTTTTGAGGAAACTTCATACTGTTTTCCAGTGTGGTTGTACCAGTTTGCATTCCCACCAACAATGCAGGAGGGTTCCTTTTTTTCCACATCCTTATCAACACCTGTTGTTTCTTGTGTTGCTGCTTTTAGCCATTCTGACATCTGTGAGGTCATTTCTCATTGTAGTTTTGATTTGCATTCCCCTGATGGTAAGTGATAATGAACCTATTTCCATGTGTATGTTGGCTATGTGGATGTCTTCTTCTGGCAAATATGTGTTCATTTCCTCTGCCCATTTTTAATTGGATTATTTGGATTTTGGGTGTTGAGTTTTAGAATTTCTTTATATATTTTGGATACTAACCCTTTATTGGATATGCCATTTGCACATATCATCTTCCATTCAGTAGGTTACCTTTTAGTTTTGTTGATTGTTTCCTTCACAATGCACAATCTTTTTACTTCGTTGTAGTCCCAGTAGTTTATTTTTGCTTTTGATTTCCTTGCTTCATGAGACATATATAGAAAAAAGTTGCTAAGTCCCATGTCAAAAAGGTTACTGCCTGTGTTCTCTTCCACCATATTTATATTTTCAGGTCTCACATTTAGGTCTTTAATCCTTTTATTAAGATTGAATTTTGGGCGCCTGGGTGGCTCAGTTGGTTGGGCGACTGCCTTCGGCTCAGGTGGTGATCCTGGAGTCCCGGGATCGAGTCCCGCATCGGGCTCCCTGCTCAGCGAGGAGTCTGCTTCTCCCTCTGACCTTCCTCCCTCTCATGCTCTCTGTCTCTCATTCTCTCTCTCAAATAAATAAATAAAATCTTTAAAAAAAAAAGATTGAATTTTTACATTATCGCTACATCCAATATGGAGCTTGAACTTACAAACCCGAGATCAAGAGTTACATGCTCTACCATCTGAGGCAGCCAGGTGCCCCATCTTTAATACCTTTTGAATTTATTTTTGTGTATTTTGTTAGAAAGTGGTCCAGTTTCTTTCTTTTGCACGTTGCTGTCCAGTTTTCCCAAAACAATTTGTTGAGGAGACTGTTCTTTTATCATTGGATGTTCATTTCTGCTTTGTCAAAGATTAATTGACCATATAATTGTGGGTTTATTTCTGGGTTTTCTATTCTCTTCCTTTGATCTATGTGGATATTTTTTGCCGGCACCATACTCTTGATTTCTATAGCTTTTAATACAACTTGAAGTCCAGGATTGTGATGTCTCCAGCTTTGCTTTTCTTTTTCCAGATTGCTTTGTCTATTTGAGGTCTTTTGTGGTTCCATACAAATTTTAGGATTTTTTGTTCTAGTTCTTTGAATAATGCTTTTGATATTTTGATTAGGATTGCATTCAGTTTGTAGATTGCTTTGGGTAATATAGACATTTTAACAATATTTGTTCTTCCAATCCATGGGCATAGAGTGTCTTTCCATTTTTTTGTGTCATCTTCAGTTTCTTCCATCAGTGTTTTATAGTGTCCAGAGTATATATCTTTCCCTTCTTTGGTGAGGTTTATTTCTAGGTTTCTTATTATTTTGGGTGCAATTGTAAATGGGATAATTTTTTTAAAAATTTCTCTTTATGCCGCTTCTTTTTAAGTTTATACAAATGGAAAAGGTTTCTGTGCATTGATTTTGTGTCCTGCAACTGTACTGAATTAATTTATCAGTTCTAGCACTTTTTGGTGGAGTCTTTCAGGTTTCCTATATATAGTATCATGTCATCTGCAAATAATGAAAGTTTTACTTCTTCCTTTCTGATTTGGATGCCTTTTATTTCTTTCTGTTGTCTGATTGCTGGGGCTAGGACTTTAGTACTATGTTGAATAAAAGTGGTAAGAGTGGAATGTGTGTCTTGTTCCTGCCCTTAGGATGATATTAGCTGTGAGCTTTTCATAGATGTCCTTTTATGTTTATGTATATTCCCTCTAAACTTACTTTGTTTAAAGTTTTTATCATGAATGGATGTTGTACTTTGTCAAATAAATTTTATGCATCAATTGAAATGATCATATGGTTCTTATCTTTTATCTTATTGATGTGATATATCACGTTGATTGATTTTTGAATATTGAACCATTCTTGAATCCCAGGAATAAATCCCACTTGATCGTGGTGAATGTTTTTTTCAAGGTATAGTTGGCTTTTGTTTGCTAATATTTTGTTGAGGATTTTTGCATCTATGTTCATCATAAGTATTGGCCTGAAGTTCTCTTCTTTAGTGGTATTTTTATCTGGTTTTGGTATCAGGGTAATGCTGGCCTCACAGAAAGAATTTGGATATTTTCATTGTTTTGTAATTTTTAGAATAGTTTGAGAATATGTATTAACTCTTCTTTAAGTGTGTGGTAGAATTCACCTGTGAAACTCTCTGGTCCTGGACTTTTGTTTGTAGGGAGGTTTTTTTTTTTTTTTAAGATTTTATTTATTTATTTATTTGAGAGAGAGAGAGCATGAGCAGGGGGAGGGGCAGAGGAAGAGGGATAAACAGACTCCTGCTGAGCATGGAGCCCGACATGGGGCTCTATCCCAGGACCCTGAGATCATGACCTGAGCTGAAGTCAGATGTTTAACTGACTGAGCCACCCAGGAACCCCAGGGAGGTTTTTTTGTAATTACTGATTTAATTCATTTGCTGGTTATCAGTCTGTTCAAAATTTCTATTTCTTCCTGTTTCAGTTTTGGTAGTTTACATGTTTCTAGGAATTTCTCCATTTCATTTAGGTTTTCTAATTTGTTGGCATATGATTTTTTTCATAATATTCTCTTACAGGTGTTTGTATTTCTGTTGTGTTGGTTATTACTTCTCTCATTTGTGATTTCATTTGTTTGAGTCCTTTTTTTACTTTTTTCTTTCTTTAATTTATTTTTTAAATTTTATTTTCCTATGTTAATCACCATACATTACATCATTAGTTTTTGATGTAGTGTTCCATGATTCATTGTTTGTGTATAACACCCAGTGCTCCATTCAATACATGCCCTCTTTAATATTCATCACCAGGCTAACCCATCCCCCCACAAGAACCCTCAGTTTGTTTCTCAGAGTCCACAGTCTCTCATAGTTCATCTCCCCCTCTGATTTCCCCCTCTTCATTTCTCCCTTCCTACTATCTTCTTTTTTTTTAACATATAATGTATTATTTGTTTCAGAGGTACAAGTCTGTGATTCATCAGTCTTACACAATTCACAGCACTCACCATAGCACATACCCTCCCCAATGTCCATCACCCAGCTACCCCATCCCTCCCACCCCCCACCACTCCAGCAACCCTCAGTTTGTTTCCTGAGATTAAGAATTACTCATATCAGTGATATCATATGATACATGTCTTTCCCTGATTCACTTATTTCACTTAGCATAAAACCTCTAGTTCCATCCACGTCATTGCAAATGGCAAGATTTTTTTTTTTTTTTGGTAAGTCTGGCTAGAGTTTTATCAATTTTATTGACATTTTCAAGGAACCCATTTCTGGTTTCATTGACCTGTTTAATGTTTTTTAGTTTGTATATCATTTATTTCTGCTCTAGTCTTTATGATTTCCTTCCTTGTCCTGGTTTTAGGTTGTTTTGTCTTCTTTTTCTAGCTCCTTTAGATGTAAGATTAGGTTATTCATTTGATATTTTTCTTGTTTCTTGAGGTAGATCTGTATTGCTATAAACTTCCCTCTTATAACTTCTTTTGCTGTATCCCAGAGGTTTTAGACTCTTGTGTTTTCATTTTCATTTTTCCATGTACTTTTTAAATTTCTTTGATTTACTTGTTGACCCATTCATTGTTTCATAGCATGTTATTTAACCTCCAAGTATTTGTGGTCTTTTCATATTTTTTTTGTGGTTGGCTTGTAGTTTCATAGAGTGTGGTCTGAAAAGATGCAGAGTATGATTTCAATCTTCTTGAATTTGTTGAGGCTTGTTTTTCTGGCTAATATGTGATCCATTCTGGAGAATGTTCCATGTGCACTTGAAAAGATTGTGTATTCTGCTGTTTTAGGATGGAATGTTCTGAATATGCCTATTAAATCCACCTGTTCTAGTGTGTCATTCATAGCCATTATTTCCTTGTTGAATTTTTTTGTTTAGATAATCTGTCCATTGATGTAAGTAGGGTGTTAAAGTACTCTACTATTATTGTATTGCTATTGATTAGGTCCTTTGTGTTTATTTTTAATTATTTTATGTATTTGCATGATCCTATGTTGAATGAATATTTATAATTGTTATATGTTCCTATTGGATCATCCCCTTTATTACTATATGTGTCCTTCTTTGTCTCTTGTTAGTCTTTGCTTTAATGTCCATTTTGTCCATTATAAGTGTTGCTACTTCAGCTTTCCTTTGACATCCATTTGTATGATAAATATTTCTCTATCCCTTCTCTTTCAATCTGCAGGTGTCTTTAGGTCTAAAATGAGTTTCTTATAGGCAGCATATAGCTGGGTCTTGTTTTTTTTAATCCATTATGACACCCTATATCTTTGGTTGGAGCATTTAGTCCATTTACATTCTATGTAATTATTGATAGATATGTATTTATTATCATTTTATTATTTTTTATGTTTTTATGAAGATTTTCTCCTCTCATTTCTTGTCTTTCTCTCTTTCATAGTTTGTTGATTTTCTTTAGTGATATATTTGGATTTCTTTCTCTTTATTGTTTGCATATTTATTAGTAATTTTTGACATTTATTCATCATTAAGTTTGTATATAACCTCTTCTGCATATACCCATCTATATTAAGTTGTTGGTCTTTCAAATTTGAACCTATTCTTTATTCCTCTCCCACCCATGGTTTAGTTGTAGGTTGTTATATTTTACATCCTTTTATCTTGTGAGTTCCTTGACTTATTTTTTTACAGAAATATTCATTTTACTGCATATGTGTTTCCTACCATTATACTGTCATTTTGGTCTCTCCTTTCCACTCAAATAGTCTCCTTTAATATTTCTGCAGGGCTGGTTTAGTGCTCATGAACTCCTTTGTGTTTGTTTGTCTGGAAAACTCTTGAACTCTCCTTCTATTCTGAATTGTAGCCTTGTTGGATAGAGTATTCTTTGGGGCAGATTTTTTCCTATTCAGCACTTGAGTGCCAGTCTCTTCTGGCTTGCAAAGTTTCTGTTGAAAAATCCCCTGCTTGCCTCAGGGTTTTCCCTTGTATGTTACTGTCTTCTTTTGTCTTGTTGCCTTAATTTTTTTTTTTCTTTATCACCATATTTGCCAATTTGATTACAATATGTCTTGGTGTGGGTCTGCTTTTGTTGATTTTTGGAGGGTTCTCTGTGCATTCTGGATCTGGATATCTGTTTCTTTTCCCAGATTCAGGCAGTTTTCAGCTATTATTTCTTCAAATAATTTTTCTGCCAACTTTTCTCTCTCTTCTTCCAAGACTCCTATAATACAAATATTGTTACATTAGATGGAGTCACCAAGTACCCTAAGTCTATTCTAGTTTTGCATAATTCTTTTCTCTCTCTTTTTCTCAGCTTGATTACTTTCCATTACTCTGTCTTCCAGGTCACTAATTCTTTCTTCTGCATCTTCCATCCTGCTGTTTATTCCATCAGGTTTTTTTCTCATTTCATTTATTTTGCCCTTTATCTCTGCTATATTATTCCTTATCTCTGTATTCAGGGTCTCACTCATGTATTACACTTTTTTCTCAAGTCCAGGAAGTATCCTTATGATAACTGCCTTTAATTCTCTATCAAGCATGTCACTTATATCTGTTTCAGTTAGATCTATGGCCATGGCCTTGTCCTATTCTTTCATCTGGAATACATTTCTCTGTCTCCTCATTTTGTCTGCCTCTCTGTGTCAGTTTCTGTGTTTTAGGAAATTCAGGTATGACTTCTGCTCTTGAAAGTAGTAACATTATGAAGAGGAGGTCCTGGAGTGCCCTTCAGTGCAGCATCCCCTGTTTACCAGAATCTGGCTCTTCAGGAGAGTATCCTTTGTGTGTTGCTTATCCCCTGCTGCTGTGTGTGAGTCACTTTTCCTTTCAGTCCAGATGTCTGCAGTGCCTCGGTGTTTGTTGTTGGCTACACTTGCTCTCTGTGGTGCTTGTGGGTCCCAGATAGGCCAGCTCTGAGGGGGCATGCCTGCCAGGGAACTTGTGAGTGGTATGGAAGTTTTAGCAAAATTTGCACTGGGCCACTATTCCTATGTCAGATCCCCCAAAGCCCTGCAGTGGCCTAGGGTGCTATGGTGGCTGGGGGTGCATGGCTTGGTGGGGTGTGGTGGTTGGGCTCTTCATGGAGGTTGGGCACAGAGTACAGCTGCCACCATGCACCCAGAGCCTGGGTGCACCATTTAGCAGTGAAAATTTAAATTTTTATATGTTAATTGCTATGAATCTAGGAAGACCTATGTAGATAAGAATTTTTGTTTTGTTTTTCCCTCATGTAAAGCCAGATAATTTCATGATAAGTCTATTCAACATTTGAAGAGAAGTCTCTTTACATCCTATGATTTTTTTGTCATAGAATATGTTGAAAAAAATATTTTTTTTCAAAGCTGTAAAATTTTATTGAGAATTTTAACAGGAAAAAAGCAAATCCAATATCCAAAACTTAATAAAAATACTCTGCACTTTAGCCAAAAACTTACTGATGAATATAGACTGTGAACCTTCAGCAATTTAAAGGTAATAAAGCTGCAACATTCATGTAAGATTAAATCCTAAGGTAACAAACACATAAAACCCCAAACATCGATATCACATATATTTTTTTTCATCCTCTCATTTTCCCTTTGATGCCAATAATACCCATTGCCCCGTGGCTCTTTTGTTTGCCCCTTCTCATTAAGTATGGAATATGAGTTATGCATTCATACCTGCATGATGTGCCCCTAGTGGTACTAGAATTGGAACTGGAAGCAAAATTAGAACTTGCTCAAACCCCATTCAGGGGTCTAACTCTGTCATGGGTTCAGTCTGGGACCTCAGTCACTGCTTTGGCTTTGACCCTGGCCTTTGCCTCCATCCATTTCACAGCCACACTGCATTATGATAGAAAGTTCCAGATATCTCTGTCATAGACTTTTGCTACAAATTGTAAAATTTCCAGTTTGCTCATTTCCCAGTTGTCTCTTGATCCCTGAAGAATGCATATGCTAGTGGACTTTAATGGTTCACTGGTTTATATTCCAGGTGACCTCTGACATACAAACTCTTGGGTAATTACCTTTGTAAGTTTCCCAAATATTATGTACTTCTTCCTCAACTGCACCTCTAACTTCTGCAGAACCTCCCAGATGAATATGAACCGCCCATAATGAAAATGATGCCTAGCATCACAGTTAGGAGACCCGTTTTGAAGCTCTTCTGCAGTGTTGTTTGGGGAACTTGAGAATTCTGGGCCCTCCAGGCACTCTAAGCCTTTGAAATTCTTTGCTTCTGAGAGATTCTTGAGGCCTCTGAGGAGCTATGGTTCTCTGATGTTCTGGGTTCCTCTGAGATTTCAGGAGCCTCTGAGGTACTTGGAGCTTCAGATATAATCAGCGGCTTCAAGCTATTGGGTGATTTGGAGATATTTGGAACCTTCAAGGTACTTCAGGCCTTCACCATGTTTGTGGCCTCTGAGCTGCTGAGGGTCCTTAGGTGGCAAAGACCTCAGACGTCCTTAGGGCTTTTGATGTGCCAGGGTCTTCAAAGGTGGTAGGAACCTTTGAGGTACTTGGGGCTTCTGAGATACTTAGGACTTTGAAGTGCTTAGTGCCTTTGAGATACTGACTCTCTGAGGTGTTTGGAGCATTAAACATACCAAAGGCCTTCAAGGGACTTGAGACCTCAGAGATTCTGGGGCTTTTGAGTTGGTGGGAGCCTCGAAGATGTTGGGAGACTTTAAGATCCTTGGAGCATCAGAGATGCTCAGGAATTTGAGATTTGGGGGGACTTAGAGATCCTTGGGTCCTTAGAAACTTGGAGCTCTCAAAGTACTGGGACCCTTTGAGGTAAGCTGACAAGACACTTGGGATCTCAGAAGTGCTGGTAGCTTCTGAGGTGCTGGAATCACTTGATACACTTAGATGTTTGCATATGCTCGTGTCCCCTGAGATGCTAGACCCTATGGATGTGTTTGAACCACTGGAAGTGTTTAGGGAATCCCAGTTTTTCAGGCCCCAGGAAGAACTTGGAGTCTCTGAGGTGCCCAAACCTTGCAAAATATGAGGACTCTCAGAGATACTTGGGCTCCTAGGAGTTCTTTGGCTCAGAGAGCTGCTCCAGTTTTTGAGAATTATCCTGGTCATGAGAGCTGCTGAAGGCTTTGGAGTTACCATGACCCCAGGAATTCTTTGAGACCCAAGATAGGCTTGCAACCTACATGGTGCTGAGTCTCAAATGTGCTTTGGCCCCATGGATTACCATGAATTCTGGGGTGCTAGGGCCTCATCAAGTGCTATCCTCCCAGGCACTTGGGCTCTCTCATTTGTTGGGAGCCTGCCAGTTTCTGGGGCCATGCTTAGAGCTCCAGACCTCTGAAGAATTAGAGCCCTGTCAGATACTCAGGCCTTGCCAAATGCTCAGGCTTAACAAAGTGCTTGGACTCTGCCAGGAGGTTGAGGCCCCCCAAGCAGTTGGTCTCTGCCAAGCTGTTAGACCACTCCAGATGGTTGGGGTCCATGAAGAGTTTCTCAATACTTGTGAATAACAGCCTCAAAAAGGTGTTAGGACCCCAGCCTATGTTCTTAGAAGTACTGGGGCTAATTGAATAAGGACCCAGGGTCTCCAAGTTATATGACATCTCCAAGGTGCTTGCACCAAGGGAGGCCACAGAGGTCCTAGAAATCAATGGGTCTAGCGAAGCCATCAGGCCCTATATATTACTGGGGCACCTCAGTTCTATCCCACACCCTGTGAGCTGCAATGAGGCCTTCTATACTGTTCTTGAAGCTTCTGTCCAACCAGGCAGGAGGATAGGATATGAGGATCACCCAAGCAAGTTAGAGATGGCTGTACAGAGATTATGGCAGTCTGGAGAGCAGGAGAGAGCAGTTTACTATAGAACACCCTCAGAAACTTGTTTATGAGGCTGAAATTGCTCTCACTGATATCACTGCCTCCTTTATCGCTACTGTCACTACTTTCACTACCACTAGCCAATAACCATCTACTTTTCTGACTTCTGCCACCACTGCTACTGCAATTGCTGCCATGTGATCAACTGCCACTGAAAATACTGCTCTTGCCACAGGGCAAAAACGTGCTATCTATAGCTGCTGTGTGGCTAGCTTCCACACAGCCTATCCTGGCTAAACATGGCTGCCTCCAGCTTCCTGATGTGATTCCCAGAAGCATCCAGTAAGAGTTACTCTTCAATGACTTCATCCCCACCCAGCCCAGTTCTAACACATCCTTTCTGACTTCTCCTGCAGAAGAAATGGAGTGGGGCTGTTATTGCCAATATATCAGGGCAGAGGGAACAGGACACAGGCAGACAAGAGAATGTTGGAGAAAGAGATGGGGAGGCTTATTGACCCAAGGGAAAATGGATGGCGACCACACATTGCATTCTATACTTATCCTCTCGCTTATCTTGGGAAGAAAAGTGTCTCTAACCCATTCCAACAGAAGGTGGCTCTGTGTGTGTGTGTGCGCGCGTGTGTGTCTCTGTGTCTGTGTGTGTCTGTGTCTCTGTGTGTGTCCTTGTCCTGAGTGGCATGGGGGCAGAGTGAAGAGGAAGTGTATTTGGGTCGGAAACACAGTCCCAGCTCTCCTTTCCTGTCTTTTTTTTAAATTTAATTTAATTTTATTTTATTTTACTATGTCACAATACAATATATTCTTAGTGTTTGATGTAGTCATCCATGACTCATTGTTTTCACATAATACTCAGTGCACCATGGAGTAGTTGCCCTGCTTAATACCCATCACATGGCTAACACATCCCCCCACCCCCCTCCCCTCTAAAACTCTCAGTTTGTTTCTCAGAGTCCATAATCTTTCATGGTTTGTCTCCCCCTCCGATTTTCCCCTCTTCATTTTTCCCTTCCTTCTCCCAGGGACCTCCATGCTATTCCTTATGTTCCACAAATAAATGAAACCGTATGATAATTGACTTTCTCTGCTTGACTTATTTCACTTAGCATAATCTCCTCCAGTCCCATCCATGTTGATGTAAAAGTTGGGTATTCATCCTTTCTGATGGCTGAGTATATGGACCACATCTTCTTTACACATTCATCTGCTGAAGGGCATCTCAGCTCTTTCCATAGTTTGGCTACTGTGGAGATTACTGCTATGAACATTGGGGTGCATATGGCCCTTCTTTTCACTACATCTGTGTCTTTGGGGTAACTACCAAGGAGTGCAATTCCTGGGTCATAGGATAACTCTATTTTTAATTTTTTGAGGCACCTCCACACTGTTTTCCAAAGTGGCTATACTAACGTCCATTCCCACGAATGGTGTAAGACTGTTCCCTTTCCTCCACAACCTCTCCACATTTGTTGTTCCTTGCCTTGTCAATTTTTGCCATTCTAACCACTGTAAGGTGGTATCTCAATGTGGTTTTGATTTGAATTTCCCTGATGGCTAACGATGATGAAGATTTTTTCATGTGTCTGTTAGCCATTTGTATGTCTTCTTCAGAGAAGTGTCTTTTCATATCTTCTGCCCACTTTTTGACTTGATCATTTGTTTTTTGGGTGTTGAGTTTGAGAAGTTCTTTATAGATCTTGGATATCAGCGCTTTGTCTGGAGTGTCATTTGCAAATATCTTCTCCCATTCTGTGGGGTGCCTCTTTGTTTTTTGACCATTTTCTTTGCTGTGCAGAAGCTTTATATCTTGATGAAGTCCCAAAAGTTCATTTTTGTTTTGTCTCACTAGCCTTTGGAGATGTATCTTGAAAGAATTTTCTGTGGCTGATGCTGAGGAGGTTACTGCCTATGTTCTCCTCTGGGATTTTGATGGATTCCTGTCTCACATTGGGGTCTTCATCCATTTTGAGTTTATCTTTGTGTATGGTGTTAGAGAATGGTCGAGTTACATTCTTCTGTATATACCTGTCCAATTTTCCCAGTACCATTTATTGAAGAGACATTTTTCCATTGCATATTTTTTCCTGCTTTGTCGAAGAATATTTGACCATACAGTTGAGGGTCCATACCTGGGCTCTCTATTCCGTCCCATTGGTCTATATGTCTGTTTTTGTGCCAGTACCATGCTGTCTTGGTGATCATGGCTTTGTAATAGAGTTGAAATGAGGCAACATAATGCCCCCAGTTTTGTTTTTCTTTTTCAACATTTCCATGGCGATTCTGGGTCTTTTCTGATTCCATACAAATTTTAGGATTGTTTGTTCCAGCATGTTGAAAAGCGTCATTGGAATTTCTTTTTTAATTTTATTATGTTATGTTAGTCACCATACAATACATCATTAGTTTTTGATGTGGTGATCCACGCTCCAATGTTTTCGTATAACACCCAGTGCTATATGCAGTACATGCCCTCCTTAATACCCATCACTGGGCTAACCAATTCCCCTCCCCGTTCCCCTCTAAAACCCTGTTTGTTTCTCAGAATCCATAGTCTCTCATGGTTCATCTCTCCCTCCAATCCCCCCCACCCATTTTTCCCTTCCTTCTCCTAATGTCCTCCATGCTATTCCTTACGTTCCACAAATAAATGAAACCATATGATAATTGACTTTCTCTGCGTGACTTATTTCACTTAGCATAATCTCCTCCATGCCCATCCATGTTGGTGTAAAAGTTGGGTATTCATCCTTTCTGATGGCTGAGTAATATTCCATTGTATATATGGACCACATCTTCTTTATCCATTCATTTGTTGAAGAGCATCTCGGCTCTTTCCACAGTTTGGCTATTGCGGACATTGCTGCTATGAACATTGGGGTGCATATGGCCCTTCTTTTCACTACATCTGTGTCTTTGGGGTAAATACCAAGGAGTGCAACTACTGGGTCATAGGGCAGCTCTATTTTTAAATTTTTGAGGAACCTCCACACTGTTTTCCAAAGTGGCTGTATCAGCTTGCATTCCCACCAACAGTGTAAGAGGGTTCCCTTTTCTCCACAACCTTTCCAACATTTGTTGTTTCTTTCCCTGTCCATTTTTGCCATTCTAACTGGTGTAAGGTGGTATCTCAATGTGGTTTTGATTCGAATTTCCCTGATGGCTAATGATGATGAATATTTTGTCATGTGTCTGTTAGCCATTTGTATGTCTTCTTCCAAGAAGTGTCTTTTCATATCTTCTGCCCACTTGATAATTTGCTTTTTGGTTGTTGAGTTTGAGAAGTTCTTTATAGATCTTGGATATCAGCTCTTTGTCTGGAGTGTCATTTGCAAATATCTTCTCCCATTCTGTGGGGTGCCTCTTTGTTTTTTGACCGTTTTCTTTGTATAGGTATAGATTGCTCTGGGTAGCATAGACATTTTAACAATGTTTATTCTTCCCGATCCATGAGCATGGAATATTTTTCCATCATTTTGTGTCTTCTTCTATTTCTTTCACGAGTGTTCTGTAGTTCCTAGAGTATAGATTCTTTACTTCTTTGGTTAGGTTTATTCGGAGGTATCTTATAGTTTTTGGTGCTATTGTAAATGGAATCATTTCTCTAATTTCTCTTTCTACAGTTCTGTTGTTAGTGTATAAGAAAACAACTGATTTCTGTGCATTGATTTTGTATCCTGCCACATTACTGAATTGCTGGATGAGTTCTAGTCATTTGGGGATGGAGTCTTTTGGGTTTTCCACATAAAGTATCATGTCGTCTGTGAAAAGAGAGAGTTTGACTTCTTCTTTGCCTGTTTGAATACCTTTTATTTCTTTTTGTTGTCTGATTGCTGTTGCTAGGGCTTCTAGTACTATGTTGAACAATAGTGGTGAGAGTGGGCATCCTTGACGTGTTCCTGATCTGAAGGGGAAGGCTCTCAGCTTTTCCCCATTGAGGATGATATTCGCTGTGGTTTTTCATAGATGGATTTTATGAACTTGAGGAATATTCCCTCTATCCCTATACTCTGGAGAGTTTTAATCAGGAAAGGATGTTGTATTTTGTCAAATGCTTTTTCTGCATCAATTGAGAGCACCATATGGTTCTTCTCCCTCCTCTTATTAATGTGTTCTATCACATTGATTGATTTGCGAATGTTGAACCACCCTTGCATCACGGGGATAAATCCCACTTGGTCATGGTGGATGATACTTTTAATGTATTGTTGGATCCTATTAGCTAAGATATTGTTGAGGATTTTGGAATCCATATTCATCAGGGATATCGGTCTGAAATTCTCCTTTTTGATGGGATCTTTGCCTGGTTTAGGGATTAAGGTAATGCTGGCCTCATAGAATGAGTTTGGAAGTTTCCCTTCTGTTTCTATTTTTTGAAACAGCTTCAGTAGAGTAGGTATTAATTCCTCTTTGAATATTTGGTAGAATTCCAAAGGGAATCCATCAGGCCCTGGACTCTTGTTTTTTGGGAGGTTTTTGATCACTGCTTCAATCTCGTTACTGGTTATTGGCCTATTCAGGTTGTCAATTTCTTCCTGTTTCAGTCTTGGCAGCTTATACATTTCCAGGAAGGCCTCCATTTCATCCAGATTGCTCAGCTTATTGGCATATAGTTGTTGATAATAATTTCTAATAATTGTTTCTATTTCCTTGGTGTTAGTCGTGATCTCTCCCCTTTCATTCATAATTTTATTAATTTGGGTCCTTTCTCTTTTCTTTTGGATAAGTCCGGCCAGTGGTTTACTGATCTTATTGACTCTTTCAAAGAACCAGCTTCTAGTTTTGTTGATCTGATCTACTGTGTTTCTGGTTTCTAATTCACTGATCTCTGCTCTAATCTTAATTATTTCTCTTCTAATGCATGGCTTGGGCATCCTTTGTTGCTTTTTCTCTAGTTCTTTAAGGTGTAGAGTTAGTTGGTGAATTCAGGATTTTTCTATTTTTTTGGAGTGAGGCTTGGATGGCTATGTATTTCCCCCTTAGGACTGCCTATGCAGTATCCCATAGGTTTTGGACCGATGTATTTTCATTCTCATTGGTTTCCATGAATTGTTTAAGTTCTTCTTTGATTTCTTGGTTGACCCAAACATTCTTGAGCAGAGTGGTCTTTAGCTTCTAAGTGTTTGAATTTCTGCCAAATTTTTTCTTGTGATTGGGTTCCAGTTTTAAAGCGTTATGGTCTGATAAAATCCAGGGAATAATCTCAATCTTTTGGTATCGGTTTAGACCTGATTTGTGACCCAGTATGTGGTCTCTTCTGGAGAAAGTTCCATGTGCGCTCGAGAAGAATGAGTATTCTGTTGTTTTAGGGTTGAATGTTCTGTATATATCTATGGGGTCCATTGGTCCAGTGTGTCATTCAAAGCTCTTGTTTCTTTGTTGATTTTCTGCTTAGATGATCTGTCTATTGCTGGGAGTGGACTATTGGGGTCTTCTACACTTAATGTATAGTTATCAGTATAACTATTTTGGTAAACAGTTGGCTTATGTAGATGTCTGCCCCCATGTTGGGGGCATAGATGTTTACAATTGTTAGATCTTCTTGTTGGATAGACCCTTTAAGAATGATAAAGTGTCCTTCTGTGTCTCTAACTTCAGTCTTTAGCTTAAAATCTAATTTGTCTGATATAAGAATTGCTACCCCAGCTTTCTTTTGAGGTCCGCTGGCATGGAAGATGGATCTCCATCCCTTCACTTTCAGTCTGGATGTATCTTTAGGTTCAAAATGAGTCTCTTGTAGACAGCATATGGATGGGTCCTGTTTTTTTATCCAATCTGCAACCCTGTGCCTTTTTATGGGAACATTTAAGCGGTTCACGTTGAGAGTGATTTTTAAATGATATGAATTTATTGTCATCATGTTGCCTATGAAGACCTTGTTTTTATAGATTGTCCCTGTAAATTCCTGTTCTATACCACTCTCGGGGTCTTTCTCCTTTTATAAGACCCGCCTTACTATTTCTTGCAGAGCCTGCTTAGTGGTCACATATTCTTTCAGTTTCTGCTGGACTTGGAAATTCTGCATCTCTCCATCCATTCTAAATGAGAGCCTTGCCGGATAAAGTATTCTTGGCTGCAAATTCTTCTCAGTTAATACCCTGAATATGTCTTGCCAGGCCTTTCTGGCTTGCCAGGTCTCTGTGGATAGGTCTGATGTTATTCTGATATTCCTCCCTCTGTACATAAGGAATCTGCCCCCTAACTTCTCTTAAGATGATTTTCTTGGTTCTAAGATTTGTGAATTTTACTATTACATGCTGGGGTGTTGGGCTTTTTTCCTTGATCTTGGGAGGTGTCCTCTCTGCCTCTAAGCCATGAATGTTTGTTTTATTCCCCAGATTAGGCAAGTTCTCAGGTACGATTTGCTCAAATATATCTTCTAATCCTATCTCTCTCTTCACCCCCTCGGGGATCCCATTAATTCTGACATTGGAACATTTCATGGTGTCACTTATTTCTGTGATTCTGTTTTCATGGATTTTGAGTTGTTTCTCCCTGGCCTCCACTTTATCCTTCTTTTCTATCAGTTGGTTTTCTAGATCACTAATTCATTCTTCTGCCTCGCTTACTGTAGCTTTTTGATTATCTAGATTAGATTGGATCTCATTGATAGCATTTTTAAGTTCTGCCAGTTCAGCATTCATTTCTGCACTTAGAGACTCTATGTTGCCATTAATTGATTTCTCCATTCTAGCTATTGTCTTCACAACTCCTCCCCTGAATTCCATTTCCGACATTTTAGTTTTATCTGTATCCATTTGTAAATCTGTGGCAGAAGTCAGAGTCTCTGAGTCTTTCCTATTTTGGGGATTCCTCCTCCTAGTCATTCTGTTGAGGGGTTGTTTTTTTTTTTTAAGATTTATTTATTTATTTGAGAGAGCGAGAATGAGAGAGAGTACATGAGAGGGAGTAGGGTCAGCGGGAGAAGCAGGCTCCTCGCTGAGCAGGGAGCCTGATACGGGACTCAATCCCGGGACTCCAGGATCATGACCTGAGCTGAAGGCAGTCGCCCAGCCAACTGAGCCACCCAGGCGCCCTGTTGAGGGGTTGTTAAGGGAATGTACAGGGTGCAAATTATTGACCACAACCCAAGCAAGATGCACCTATTTTTAGGAACCTTATGGTTGTCCACCTCCAGTGCTCCCAGCCTATCTTCTGTGGGAGGGGCCTGCCGCAATGTTACTCAGGCAACTCTGTTTGGTCAGAGTTGCCCTGCCCCCTGTGGGGGTGGATGGGTTCAGTGAAAACCATTTTTGGGGGGCTTTTGTTCTCTGGTGACTTTTCCTGGAGGCTTTCTGCATCTCTTCTGAGAGTCAGAGCAGAAGAGACCTTTTCCAACCCTCTGCTTCAAAACAGTGAGATCACAGTCTGTTCTTCAGTGAGCTCTCCAGGCCACACTATCTCCATTTCTGTGTGTGCTGCTATAAATTGCAGCATCCTGGGTTGTGTGCCCCTCAGCAGGGCTCCTAGAGCTAGCCTCCAGGTCAGGTCACTGGCCAAGTCTCTTCCTTTTGTGCTTCTAAAACCGCCAGCCGCCCCCAGTACACATGCACATGCGCGGCCCCGCCACCCCAGGTTTCAGTCTGGGAGGCTGCCCTAAAGCCCTTTCCCAGCCGCTACTGGTCTGTGAGTCTGTGCCCGTCCCCAGTGCAGGAGGCTATTGCTCACCGGTGGTGCAGGATCCCCACGGCTCCCTCCCCCTTCCATTTATCTTCCAATATCTGCCCGTGGGATCATGGCTCCCTGCTTCATACCTTGAAACCAACTGCCTGAGATATTGTTTGTAGAGATACAGATCTATCTTCTTACATCTCAGGCTGATTTCGTGGGTATTCAGAGTGGTCTGATAGACATCCAGCTCAATTCTGGGGACCGGTTGGGATCTCTTTTCCTGTCTTGACTTACACAGCACATTAATTCACCATCCCTGTTCTCAGAAATAGTTTATGTGTATACTAATTGATTCATGAACCCATCTATGACCCAGATAAGATAGATGCCTATGGCTGAATTGCAGGGTGATGAGGGGAGGTGGGACTGCAAAAGCAGTGAACAGTGTGCAAGAGGCGCAGAACCTTTAAAATGTTCTATATTCATGGGATTATTAAGCAGGTCACTGACTGGATCAAACTTGCATTTGCAGAGCTTCACAGGGGCTGTACAGACTGTTGTCTCGCAGGTCATTAGGAAGCAATCAGAATAAGAAGCGAGACGAAAAGAAAGTGAGCTTTAAAGCAGTTGCCATGAGGATGGGGATGCAGAAAGCCATTTTAAGGGTGATCCTGGACAGGCTTTAGGGACTGATTGGGTAGAAGAGGGGGATGGGGAGAAGGTGGTGGAAGTGCAGGTTGGCTCTGAGGTTTCTAGGCTCCAGTCTACCTGAATGCTTGATTTATTTTGGCTCTTTCATTCATTTGGTAATCCAAATGTAATGCTCCGGATTATCCACTCTGGATCTTTGCTCAGTAGTTCCTCAGTCTGAATTGCTTTTCCTCTCATCCCCAATTATCTAAATTTCATCTGCCTACTCACAGGCCCCTTCCTCCCTGAAGCTTGTCTTCCAGGATGAATAGTGAGTCCATGTTCAGTCCCCTGAGGGAGGAGTCTCTATAGCAAGCACTCTGTATCTTTCTCATGTCATTCCAAAGATACTATTTTGCATAAGTCACTTCACCTCTCTGAGCCTCGGTCTCATCTATAATGTGAGGTTAATTAAGTGCTGTCCTCATAGGGTTGTGAGAATTAAATGAGATAACAAATGAAAAGCACTTATCACACAGGAAGCACAGCCTTTGCCTCTCAGATGTTTCAAGCAGTGTGTGAGAATGGCATTTAGTAAATGCATGTTGAAGGAATACATGATGGAAAAGATTTTGCACATGTGTTTAGCTGAACATTTTAAAAGCAAGCAAATACTTTATACCTTTTTGGCTGGAAGAGATTAAATGCTTGCTTGACAGAACCTCAGATTGTAATCCCATCGAGGGAAGGGGCCCTGTCTAGCTTCTTGATGTCTCCCAGACCTCGATAGAGTTTGTGGAACAGGATATGGCTATACCTAGTGAATAAGTGCCAAGGTGGGGCAGTGTGTCCCATTTGGAAAGCAGAATTGCCATCTGAATTGCACCGAACAAGGCCCAGTCCTCTATACATGTGTAGAAAGGGGATGCCTGGTATAGAGTAACGAGCATTGAACTCAAACCTTGGAACATGAGTTCTGACCCAGCCCGTGTTGCTTACAAGCTTTTTGACTTTGATGAGTTCACTTACCATCTCTGTCCTGTGATTTGTTCTCTGAACAAACAGGAAAAGGCTAATCTCTCCAACCTTGTCTGCCAGGCCTGTTGTCAGGCTCTCTGGGTATCCAATAGTACATACCAGTGACCCTGGATGAAAGGAGGTTCCTCTGAGTTCAGGGATTTTTTTCCCCCCTCTTGTTTGGTGTTTATGAATCTGCCTAGAGGATTGCAAAATCACCTGTGTTTTTTCAAATAGCTTCCCCATTCTGATGGGATTTAATGAAATGTAATCCAGGAAATTAATTATCTTCCCAACAGTCACTTGCTAACTGAAATTTTCTTTATACCCAGAGCCTACCAAGGCTTCCTGTTGGGGAAGCCTGGCCATATACTAATTCGGGGCAGTGTATGCTTACTGTTGCTTTGCCTTCTGCCTACCAACCAGCTGTCTGAAGGGGGCGGGGGGCATTTCTCTGTCTCGGGCTTCATCTGAGTGAACCTTTTCTCCACTCCACAAAAAGGACAGGACAGCTCCCCCATAGCACCCTGGGTAGATCAGAGCCTACGTGAAGCAATGTACAAGCTAGGGCTGTGGCTTCCAACCAATTTCCTCAAAGGAGTAATCAGGAACAGGGTTTAGTCTGTGAGGTACACTCAGTATACACAAAAGCTTAACAGAAATCACATTTATGTAAGACAAGCCACAAAAGTTGTTGTGGTTTTTTTTTTAAGATTTTATTTATTTGACAGAGAGAGACAGAGTGAGAGAGGGAACACAAGCAGGGGGAGTGGGAGAGGGAGAAGCAGGCTTCCCACTGAGCAGGGAGCCCAATGCGGGGCTCGATCCCAGGACCCTGGAATCATGACCTGAGCTTAAGGCAGACGCTTAATGAGTGAGCCACCCAGGCGCCCCACACAAAAGTTGTTTTAGTCAATAAACACAGTGCATTTAATAGCCAGAATATCACTAGGCATGGTTTTAACAGAAGGAAATAATTAAACCATGCCTTGGGATATTGCGGACCACAGGTGTTTGGAGTAAATAGCACATGACAAAGGAAGGGCAACTGACTTGTGAGGACCCTAGGAGTACAGAGAGGAGGGAAACGAACATTGTTGTGGTAGGCTATGTGCCTAAACTGCCTCCAAACTGAAATCTTTAGAAGAACCTTCAATTACCAATGAAGCTAGAGAAAGGTTAGCTCTCTTGCCTAAGATCATAGCGCTGCTGGTGAATGTCAGTATTTGCGCCCACATCTTGTTATTTTGTCTATTGTCACTGTTTTTTTGTTTTTGTTTTTGTTGTGTGTGTGTGTGTGTGTGTGTATGTGTGTTTGTGATTGTTAGGAAAGCCTGTTATATTCCTTCTCCTGAAATAATGGCTATATTAAGAAGAGGTCCTATACCGTCTTGGGCTTGGTGCTTTAGGAGGTATTTCAGCATGTGTACTCTGCTGTTGTGTTTTGGCTACTCCTTCCCTCAGGTCAGTCCTCTGCATAGTTTCTCCTTGCTTGAGGTAGGGGGTATTTGGGCCTTGTCCAATGTCTGGCAAGTTTTAACTAGGTGTATTTTGATCTGGTTGTTAAGAGAAGCTAGATCCCTTTTCACCTGGACCTGAAGCGTTCAGTAGACTTGGTGGATGTGAGGGGTTTATGCTGGTCTTCTGGGGGAGGGGCCTGTGGCACTGATTCTCATGCTGTCTTGCCCTAGTGGAGATGCACCTACAGGTCACAGGAAGGTGGGCTTTTTGTAAGCAGCTCCAACCTCTACTGGGAGGCACTCTGTTGCTCATTGAATTCAGTCAGTGTTTATGGGTGGGGGGAAATGGCATTGCCAAGCTCTCTCATCTCCAGAGCAGGGAGTTCACACCTGCCAAACTTCAGGAAGCCCTCACAGAAGAACAAACAATCTCTCATCTTGTGTCCCTGGCTTCCATCAGATCCCTGCCTTCACTCTGTCTGTGTCCAAGTTGTCTGCCTGGCAGGCAGCACAGTACTCCTGTGTTTTATCTCAGCTGTGTGGTTGGGTTTCAAAACTCCAAATTTTAGGGACCCAGCAGAGTGGACCCATGCTGATCTTCTGGGGGGAGGGTCTTGCCGTGCTGTGTCCACTGCCAGTTTGTCTCAGGAAATCAGTCGCACAACCATGCAGCAGTTCAAAGTGTATGGTAAAGAGCAGCAAAAGCTGGCACCAAGGTTTGCTGCCCTCAGCTGGTGTCTCTGTTCCTATTCTAGTGAATAGGGCACTATGTCAGCACGTGCCAGTGCTTTTGTCCCTGGAGACACTGTGCCACCACTCCCAAATGCACTGCAAGAAGGGCAATTGTTTCTCCCTGTGTGACCCAGTGGATCCTCAGACCACGCTGCCCATTCCCAGGCCTCCACCCTCCTTCCCCAGAAGAGTACTGGTAAGCCCACCAGGCATGATCCTGGAAGTGGTCTGGACTTCTAAAACTGCCGACTTTGAGCTCTGCTGCTTGTTATAAACTTGGGGTAGTCAGCCCCTCTCCTTTTTCCAAGTTAATGGTTTTTGGGAAGAGTTTCTTTTGTGCAATCCCTTATGTGCCCCCCTTCTCTTCATGATCAGGGCTCCCTCCCCTCCACAGCACCCACAATTAATTTCTCCCCCAAATCAACTCTCTTCAGCTCCTACCTTCCATGATGTGGCCATTTTTCTCCCCCTAGATATGTAGTTTGTTCTCTCAGGCCTCAAATCATTTTCTTGGGTGTTCAGAATAATTTGATATTTATCAGGCTGTGTTTGAGGGATGAGGCAAGTTTAGGGTTCCCCTACTCCTCTGCCATCTTAACTCCCCTTGATTTCAGTAGTTATTATACCCATGAAGTGTTGTATATATTTGTTACCTATTTCTGTGTCCATACACATTATGTAGCATTTTTTTGTTTACACAAGTTGATAAATGTAGCTCTCATCATTTTAATTTAGGTATACTATTCCTTTCAGTACTTGCAGTTTATCTTTCTCCTGATTATCTGAACTTCTGCAGTTTCTATTTTTACCAGGACAAATAATGTTCTCATTAACATTTTGTACCTCTTCACTGAGAACATGTACATAGTTCTTTAGGATCAACATTAGGAGTAGAGTACTGGGTGTGTCTGCATAAATGTGTTTAGATAAACCACATGGATTTCTGCTTTGTTTCACTTATAAAAATTGGATCATTCTGTATACAATTTCCATTTTATTCTTTTTCCTAATCTACAATAAAATTTCCTGAACTCATACTTCTAATTCTTTCATTATAATGGCTGAATAATGTTCCTTGCAGTGGTTTTACCATAATCTCTTCAGGTAACCATCTATTGGTCAGAGGCATTACATTTCCAAGTTATTTTCTCTTCTATAAACAATACTGCAATAAGAGTCCAATCATTATTTTACAAATTTCTTGCCAAATCTTAAATAGAAAGCAAGGGCTTGCCTGATTAAATAATTCTATGATATGTAAGACTGGTTGAACATTATCCCCAAGACACTAAATGGAGCATCACTGAAAGGTTTCCAGCAAGCAACTGATAGGGTCAGATTAGTAGTTTAGCAAAGCCTTTTGGGCTGCAGTATGGAGAACGGAGTGCATGTGGGGAGGGAGAGGTGTTGAATGGAAGACCTGATTAGAGGCTGTTGCCCTCATCTAGGCTAATGATAGTAGTGGCCTGAAATAGAGTGATGTCAGTGAAATGGAAAGAAGGGAATGGATATCAGAGCTAATTAGAAGACAGAATCAAGCCTTGGGGACTGCTTGGATCTGAGCCCTGCAAGGGAGAAACAGGTTAAGTGGACTCCCAAGGTTCTGGTTTGGGTAGGTGATGAAATTAGGGATGCAGGAGGAGAGGCTGGTTGGCTGCTTTGCTCTTCTCTTGGGTGCCTTGGCCTCCTGGAGGGGTCTTTTGTTTGGTCCATTCTGCAGGATCATTCAGGCTTCTCCTAGAACACTGGTCATAGAATAAAGAGGTATACAGCCTGCCCTCAGAGTTGTGGGAAGACTGGATATTGTCCATGGCATTTGTGTCTTGGAGGAAATTCTCTATTTAAGCAAGGGTGATCCCATACTGGGTTTCCTACAGACTCTTTCCAGAATCTTAAGTCCCCTCAAAACCCCAAAGTGAGCCCATTAGCCAACTCTGTGTCATCATAGGACTGATGGAGGTTCCTACAGTTTCACCCTGAGCTTCTCTGAGGTCTTCAGAGTGCCAACTCACCTCAAGTCATTGTAGAAGTAATATGAACAAAAAGTGACAAATATACACCCATAAAATCAGCCCATGTGCTCTTGTGGACCCTAGGTGCATATCACTGGCAGGCTTTTGTGTCCCTCCTTGGGCATACCAGGACATGACCAAACCTTTTTTCACTGGAATCCTAGTCCATTGTGCTTTCTACTTAAGGGTGGGAATGACTTCTGAAAATAAAATAAGTACATAATCATGTTAAAGTCCCCCCAACTGTTAACTAAAATGTCACATTCTTTTTTTTATTATTATGTTCAGTTAGCCAACATATAGTACGTCATAAGTTTTTGTTGTAGTGTTCAATGATTCATTAGTTGCGTATAACACCCAGTGCTCATCTAAACACATGCCCTCCTTAATACCCCTCACCCAGTTACCCCATCCCCCCACCCCCCTCTTCTATAACACTCAATTTGTTTCCTGGGGTCCAGAGTCTCTCATGCTTTTTCTCCATCTCTGATTTCTTCCCATTCAGTTTTCCCTCCCTTCCCCTGTGGTCCTCTATGCTATTCCTCATGTTCCACATATGAGTGAAACCATATGATAATTGTCCTTCTCTGCTTGACTTATTTCACTTAGCATAATCCCCTCCAGTTCCATCCGCGTCGATGGAAATAGTGGGTATTCATCCTTTCTGATGGCTGAGTAATATTCCATTGTATATATGGACCACATCTTTATCCATTCATCTGTTGAAGGGCATCTCAGCTCCTTCCACAGTTTGGCTATTGTGGACATTGTTGCTATGAACATTGGGGTGTATGTGCCCCTTCTTTTCACTACATCTGTATCTTTGGGGTAAATATCTAGTAGTGCAATGGCTGAGTTGTAGGGTAGCTCTATTTTTAACTTTCTGAGGAACCTCCACACTGTTTTCCAGAGTGGCTGCACCAGCTTGCATTCCCATCAACAGTGCAAGAGGGTTCTCCCTTCTCCACAACCTCTCCAACACTTGTTTCCTGTCTTGTTAATTTTGGCCATTCTAACTGGTGTAAGGTGGTATCTCATTGTGGTTTTGATTTGTGTTTCCCTGATGGCTAGTGATGTTAAACATTTTTTCAATGTGTCTATTGGCCATTTGTATGTTTTCTTTGGAAAATTGTCTGTTCATCTCTTCTGCCCATTTCTTGCTGGATTATTTCCTTTATGGGTGTTGAGTTTGATAAGTTCTTTATAGATTTTGGATATCAGCCCTTTATCCGAAATGTCATTTGCAAATATTTTCTCCCATTCCGTGGATTGCCTCTTAGTTTTGTTGACTGTTTCCTTTGTTGTGCAGAAGCTTTTTAACTTGATGAAGTCCCAAAAGTTCATTTTTGCTTTTGTTTCCCTTGCCTTTAGAGACATGTCTTGAAAGTAGTTGCTATGTCCAATGTCAAAGAGTTATTGCCTATGTTCTCCTCTGGGATTTTGATGGATTCCTGTCTCACATTGAGGTCTTTCATCCATTTTGAGTTTATCTTTGTGTATGGTATAAGAGAATGGTCTAGTTTCATTCTTCTGCATGTGGCTGTCCAGTTTTCCCAGCACCATTTATTGAAGAGACTGTCTTTTTTTCCACTGGATGTTCTTTCCTGCTTGGTTGAAGATTAGTTGACCATAGAGTTGAGGGTCCATTTCTGAGCTTTCTATTCTGTTCCGTTGATCTATGTGTCTGTTTTTGTGTCAATACCATACTGTCTGATGACTATGGCTTTGTAATATAGCATGAAGTCAGGCATTGTGATGCCCCCAGCTTTGGTTATCTTTTTCAACATTCCCCTGGCAATTCGGGGTCTTTTCTGGTTCCACACAAATTTTAAGGATTGTTTGTTCCAGCTCTGTGAAAAATGTCAATGCTATTTTGATAAGGATTGCATTGAAAGTGTAAATTGCTCTGGGCAGCATAGGCATTTTAACAATGTTTATTCTTCCAATCCATGAGCATGGAATGTTTTTCCATCTCTTTGTGAAATGTCACTTATTCTTAGCCAGTTAACAATTGTTGCTTTTCTTTTCTCAACATATATCTTAAATCCAGCTTATTATTGCTTGTAATATCAGTAATAAGTAACTTCCTCTTGCCAACCTTAATGTACATTATCACTAGGTGTTCACTCTCATTAGGATGCCCAATGTAGATATGAGGTGTCTGAGACTGTGACAGGCATGGTAACTGGCCTGATATCAAATGTCTGACAAGTGATAGAGTCAGTTTTTGGGGTATTTTTGGCCCAATTCTCCTGGTACCACAGACATTGTTCTTTTCCCCTCTGAGTCATTAATGTCACTATTCTCATTACCACCACACTGCCTTACGGGTTTCTTGTCTAGATTTATACAGCAGGCTCTTTCCTGGTTCTACCCCACCATCAGTCTCTCCTCATCCAACTGCACTTTGCATATGGACATTAAAAGTTCTTCTTGAGAGGGTCACCAGTCATTGTTCACCACCACACTATGCTCTTTATGTATTGCATCAGGCTTCTTGCTAGCTCAAAGGGGGCCTGGCAGCCCAGAGAAAGTCTTCAAAAGTGAGACTGAATGAATGAATGAATTAGTGACTGTAGAAAAGAAGCAAAGTATCTTCCTCCCTCAGCATGTCTCAGCTGGAGCCATAGTATGCTTGACATTAAGACCCAGGTTTGCCTATATCCTGAGCTTTTCTTGACCAGGCAGAAGGAGACCCTGTGGATTCAGCCGCTCAATTTGTTTGCATGCCTGTGTGTGCATATCATGTTTGCTTGCTCACCTCTCTTCTTGCTTCTGATTCTGTCTGGAGGTTCTGGCATTGGTCCTTCTGTGTTAAATCATCTACTCAGAACCTTTCTGGTCAGGACTTGGCACACATTATCTCATTTAATCCTCACAAATTTCCTGAAGAGTGGGCATTCTCATTTCCATCTTGTAGATATGGAAGCATGACTCATACATTCCTTATTTAGGTAAAAAGTATAGACACAGAAGAGGAATGTGAGCAGGGTTTCTATAATAATGGTGAACATTTTTTGAACAACTTCTCTGTGCCAGGCATTTTACATACATTATTCCACTTAATTTCCACAGCAACCCTACAAGGTAGTTGCTGTAATGCCCATAATTCTGCAAATGAGGCATGCTAGACGTAACAGGGGTATACAACTTGCTCAACACCTGAGGGCCCTGGGTTCAAATATGGGTTTGTTTCATATTATAGCCCAAGCCCTCATCACAATACTAGGACTGAGGTGTGGGAGCAGATTGAAAGGGAAAGGACTACTTGTGTGAAGGATTGGAGGTAACAAAGCAACTGAGAAAATCCCAGGTGACTGTAACCCTGCTTCTGACCCCAGAGCATTCAGAATCCTGCATGGATCTGAGTCTGTGCCTTATCTACAGGCTATCTCCACCTCCTCCACCATTGCCAGGAATTAATGATTCATGATTCGCATAAGTCTTAATAGCCTGGCAAGTATAATGATAAGAGAAATAAGTTGGTCAGAGAAAGACAAATACCATTTGATTTCACTCATATGTGGAATTTAAGAAAGAAAACAAATGAACAAAGGAAAGAGAGAGAGAAACCAAGAAACAGACTCTTAACTATAGAGAACAAACTGATGGTTACCATAGGGAAGGTAAGTGGAAGGATGGGTAAAATAGGTGATGGGGATTAAGGATGCACTTGTTGTGATGAGCAGTGGGTGATGTATGGAATTGTTGAATCACTATATTGTACACTTAAAACTAATATAACACTCTATGTTAACTATACTGGAATTAAATTTTTTTTAAGGGGATTAACTACTTTATTACAACATACCTTCTATCTGCCAGCGACCCAGCACTAAATGGACCAATATCCATCTTTATCTCAAGAAATTTTAATAGTAGCAGCTGCAATTTTGTCTGTTGTCCTTGAGGTAATATCAGGTTACAATTGTTGATGGCTTTCTTCAGACAAACACCTAGATGTTTGTTCCTAGTGACCATAATCAGAAATTATGGTCAACTGTAAATAGACCATTTCATATTATCTTATTCTTGCATTACAGTGGTGGCAAGATGGAGGGTAGTGGACAGTGTTAGTGATATATGTGTGGTGAAACAGACTAGATTTAGTGTATTATTGGTTATGGAAATGAGAAAAGAATGTGTCCCAGATGAATCAAATGGGTGTTTATTTGTTTAAATTTTGATTTTGATTAAGTCCTGTTACTATACCCTGAGCCAGGTAATTAAAACAAAGGAGGAACAGGTTAGTGAGGAGTAATTGCAATGTGTTCAGTTTTGAATATTATGAGTCTGAGGTCCCCAAGGACAGCTTAGTGGAGATGCTCATTAGGTAGGCAGCTGGATGAAGAGTGTAGAACTTCTTTTCTTTTTTTGATTTTATTTTATTATGCTATGTTTATCACCATACATTACATCATTAGTTTTTGATGTAGTGTTCCATGATTCATTGTTTGCATATAACAACCAGTGCTCCATTCAGTACATGCCCTCTTTAATACCCATCACCAGGCTAACCCATCCCCCCACCACCTCCCCTCAAGAACCCTCAGTTTGTTTCTCAGAGTCCATAGTCTTTCATGGTTCATCTCCCCCAACGATTTCCCCCCCTTCATTTCTCCCTTCCTACTATCTTTTTTTTTTTTTTAACATATAATGTATTATTTGTTTCAGAGGTACAGGTCAGTGATTCAACAGTCTTACACAATTCACAGTGCTCACCATAGCATGTACCCTCCGCAATGTCTATCACCCAGCCACCCCATCCCTCCCACCCCCTACCACTCCAGCAACCCTCAGTTTGTTACCTGAGATTAAGAATTCCTCATATCAGTGAGATCATATGATACATGTCTTTCTCTGATTGACTTATTTCGCTCAGCATACTACCCTCCAGTTCCATCCACACCATTGCAAATGGCAAGATTTCATTCCTTTTGATGGCTACATAATATTCCACTGTATATATATACACACCACATCTTCTTTATCCATTCATCTGTCGATGGACATCTTGGCTCTTTCCATAGCTTGGCTATTGTGGACATTGCTGCTATAAACATCGGGGTGCATGTACCCCTTCAGATGACTACATTTGTATCTCTGGGGTAAAAACCCAGTAGTGCAATTGCCGGGTCATAGGGCAGCTCTATTTTCAACTTTTTGAGGAAACTCCATACTGTTTTCCAGAGTGGCTGCACCAGCTTGCATTCCCACCAACAGCGTAGGAGGGTTCCCCTTTCTCTGCATCCTCACCAATATCTGTTGTTTCCTGACTTGTTCATTTTAGCCATTCTGACTGGTGTGAGGTGATATCTCCCTGAGGTTTTGACTTGGATTTCCCTGATGCCGAGCGATGTTGAGCAATTTTTCATGTGTCTATTGGCCATTTGGAAGTCTTTGGGAAAATGTCTGTTCATGTCTTTTACCCATTTCTTGATTGGATCATTTGTTCTTTGGGTGTTGAGTTTGATAAGTTCTTTGTAGATTTTGGATACTAGCCCTTTATCTGATACGTCATTTGCAAATATCTTCTCCCATTCTGTCAGTTGTCTTTTGGTTTTGCTGACTGTTTCTTTTGCTGTACAAAAGCTTTTTATCTTGATGAAGTCCCAATAGTTCATTTTGCCCTTCCTTCCCTTGCCTTTGGCGATGTGCCTAGGAAGAAGTTGCTGCAGCTCAGGTCAGAGGTTGCTGCCTCTGTTCTCCCTTAGGATTTTGATGGACTCCTGTCTCACATTGAGGTCTTTCAACCATTTGGAGTCTATTTTTGTGTGTGGTGTAAGGAAATGGCCCAGTTTCATTCTTCTGCATGTGGCTGTCCAATTTTCCCAACACCATTTGTTGAAGAGACTGCCTTTTTTCCACTGGACATTCTTTTCTGCTTTGTCAAAGATGAGTTGACCATAGGGTTGAGGGTCCATTTCTGGGCTCTCTATTCTGTTCCATTGATCTATGTGTCTGTTTTTGTGCCAGTACCATACTGTCTTGATGATGACAGGTTTGAAATAGAGCTTGAAGTCCGGAATTGTGATGCTGCCAGCTTTGCTTTTCTTTTTCAACATTCCTCTGGCTATTCAGGGTCTTTTCTGGTTCCATACAAATTTTAGGATTATTTGTTCCATCTCTTTGAAAAAAGTTGATGGTATTTTGATAGGGATTACATTAAATGTGTAGATTGCTCTAGGTAGCATTGACATCTTCACAATATTTCTTCTTCCAATCCATGAACATGGAAATTTTTTCCATTTCTTTGTGTCTTCCCCAATTTCTTTCATGAGTATTTTATAGTTTTCTGAGTACAGATTCTTTGCCTCTTTGGTTAGATTTATTCCTAGGTATCTTATGGTTTTGGGTGCAGTTGTAAATGGGATCAACTCCTTAATTTCTCTTTCTTCTGTCTTGTTGTTGGTGTATAGGAATGCCACTGATTTCTGTGCATTGATTTTATATCCTGCTAATTTACTGAATTCCTGTATGAGTTCTAGAAGTTTTGGGGTGGAGTCTTTTGGGATTTCCACATAAAGTATCATATCCTCTGCAAAGAGTGAGAGTTTGACTTCTTCTTTGCTGATTCGGATGCGTTTTATTTCTTTTAGTTGTCTGATAGCTGTGGCTAGGACTTCTAATACTATGTTGAATAGCAGTGGTGATAGTGGACATCCCTGCCGTGTTCCTGACCTTAGGGGGAAAGCTCTCAGGTTTTCCCCATTGAGAATGATATTCGCTGTAGGTTTTTCATAGATGGCTTTTATGATATTGAGGTATGTACCCTCTATGCCTATACTCTGAAGAATTTTGGTCAAGAAAGGATGCTGTACTTTGTCAAATGCTTTTTCTGCATCTCTTGAGAGGATCATATGGTTCTTGTTCTTTCTTTTGTTAATGTATTGTATCACATGGATGGATTTGTGGATGTTGAACCAACCTTGCAGCCAGGAATAAATCCCATTTGGTCGTGGTGAATAATCCTTTGAATATACTGTTGGATACCATTGGCTAGTATTTTGGTGAGAATTTTTGCACCCATGTTCATCAAGGATATTATTTTGTAATTCTCCTTTTGAATGGGGTCTTTGTCTGGTTTGGGGATCAAGGTAATGGTGGCCTCATAAAACGAGTTTGGAAGTTTTCCTTCCATTTCTATTTTTTGGAACAGTTTCAGAAGAATATGTATTAATGCTTCTTTAAAAGTTTGGTAAAATTCCCCTGGGAAGCCATCTGGTCCTGGGCTTTTGTTTGTTGGGAGATTTTCGATGACTGCTTCAATTTCCTTAGTGGTTATAGGTCTGTTCAGGTTTTCTGATCCTTCCTGGTTCAGTTTTGGTAGTTGATACATCTCTAGGAATGCATCCATTTCTTCCAGGTTATCTAATTTGCTGGCATAGAGTTGCTCATAATATGTTGTTATAATTGTTTGTATTTCTTTGGTGTTGTTTGTGATCTCCCCTCTTTCATTCATGATTTTGTTGATTTGGGTCATATCTCTTTTCTTTTTGATAAGTCTGGCCAGGGGTTTATCAATCTTGTTAATTCTTTCAAAGAACCAGCTCCTAGTTTCATTGATCTATTCTACTGTTCTTTTGGTTTCTATTTCATTGATTTCTCCTCTGATCTTTATTATTTCTCTTCTCCTGCTGGCTTTAGGCTTTATTTGCTGTTCTTCCTCCAGCTCCTTTAGGTGTAGGGTTAGGTAGTGTATTTGAGACCTTTCTTGTTTCTTGAGAAAGGCTTGTATTGCTATATACGTTCCTCTTAGGACCATCTTTGCTGCATCCCAAAGATTTTGAACAGTTGTGTTTTCATTTTCATTTGTTTCCATACTTTTTTAAAATTCTTCTTTAATTTCCTGGTTGACCCATTCATTCTTTAGTAGGATGCTCTTTAACCTCCATGTATTTGAGTTCTTTCCAACTTTCCTCTTGTGATTGAGTTCTAGTTTCAAAGCATTGTGGTCTGAAAATATGCAGGGAATGATCTCAAACTTTTGGTACCAGTTGAGACCTGATTTGTGACCTAGGATGTGATCTATTCTTGAGAATGTTCCATGGGCACTAGAGAAGAATGTGTATTCTGTTGCTTTGGGATGGAATATTCTGAATATGTCTGTGAAGTCCATTTGGTCCAGTGTGTCATTTAAAGTCTTTATTTCCTTGTTGATCTTTTGCTTAGATGATCTGTCCATTTCAGTGAGGGGGGTGTTGAAGTCTCCCACTATTATTGTATTGTCAATGTGTTTCTTTTTTTTGTTATTAATTGCCTTATATAATTGGCTCCTCCCATGTTAGGGGCATAGATATTTACAATTGTTAGATCTTCTTGTTGGAGAGACCCTTTAAGTAGGATATAGTGTCCTTCCTCATCTCTTATTATAGTCTTTGGTTTAAAATCTAATTTGTCTGATATAAGGATTGCCACCCCAGCTTTCTTTTGGTGTCCATTAGCATGGTAAATGGTTTTCCACCCCCTCACTCTCAATCTGGGGGTGTCTTATGGTCTAAAATGAGTCTCTTGCAGACAACATATTGATGGGTCTTGTTTTTTAATCCAATCTGGTAGCCTGTGTCTTTTGAGTGGGGCATTTAGCCCATTTACATTCAGGATAACTATTGAAAGATATGAATTTACTGACATTGTATTGCCAGTAAGGTGACTGTTACTATATATTGTCTGTGTTCTTTTCAGGTCTATGTTGCTTTTTGGCTCTCTCTTTGCTTAGAGGACCCCTTTCAATATTTCTTGTAGGGCTGGTTTTGTGTTTGCAAATTCCTTTAGTTTTTGTTTGTTCTGGAAGCTTTTTATCTCTCCTTCTATTTTCAATGACAGCCTAGCTGGATATAGTATCTTGGCTGCATATTTTTCTCATTTAGTACTCTGAATATATCATGCCAGTCCCTTCTGGTCTGCCAGGTCTCTGTGGATAGGTCTGCTGCCAATCTAATGTTTCTACCATTGTAGGTTACATATCTCTTCTCCCGAGCTGCTTTCAGGATTTTTTCTTTGTCTCTGAGACTCGTAAGTTTTACTATTAGATGTTGGGGTGTTGACCTTTTTTATTGATTTTGAGCGGGTTTCTCTGTGCCCCTGGATTTTGATGCTTGTTTCCTTCCCCAAATTAGGGAAGTTCTCTGCTAAAATTTGCTCCAACATTCCTTCTGCCCCTCTCTCTCTTTCTTCTTCTTCTGTGATCCCAATTATTCTAATATTGTTTCATCTTATGGTATCACTTATCTCTCGAATTCTCCCCTTGGGATCCAGTAGCTATTTATCTCTTTTTCTCAGCTTCTTTATTCTCCATCATTTCGTCTTCTATATCACTGATTCTCTCTTCTGCCTCATTTATCCTAGCAGTTAGAGCCTCCATTTTTTTTTTGCACCTCATTAATAGCCTTTTTGATTTCAACTTGGTTAGATTTTAGTTCTTTTGTTCTCCAGACAGGGTTTCTCTATCTTCCATGCTTTTTTCAAGCCCAGCTCGTATCTTTAAAATCGTCATTCTGAACTCTAGTTCTGACATCTTACTAATGTCCATATTGATTAGGTCCTTGGTAGTCGGTACTGCCTCTTGTTCTTTCTTATGAGGTGATTTTTTCTGTCTTGTCATTTTGTCCAGAGGAGAATAGATGAATGAGAGTACAAAATGCTAACAGGGTAACAACGACCCCAGAAACATATACACTAAACAAATCAGAAGAGACCTGAAACCAGGGGTAAAGAAAGGGAAAGAAAGAAAAAAAATGAATATGATCAGGCTGGTGCATAGATCAGTGTCACACTGTAGATTTGGGGCCTATTTTGGTCCATTAGAAGAAATTGCCTCCCAAAATTTTAAAGAAAGAAAAGCTTACATATGTACAAAAATAAGGGTAAATATGATGAAGGGATGGGATATGACTGTAAAGATGAAAATTATAAAAGATTTTATAAAAGGAATTGATAACATAGCAAGTTGTTGAAAAAAGAAAGAAATGCAATTAAAAAAAGAAGGGAGAGAATGTGATCAGGAAGGAGACTAGAACAAAGCCATACACTAGAGATTTATGGTATATTTTTTTCTGTTAGAAGAAACTGTATCCCAAAATTTTAAAGAGAGGGCAAATTATATATATACCAAAAATAAGGCTAAATAGTATGAAGGGATAGAATATGACTCTAAAAATGAAAAATAAAAAAGATTTTTAAAAAAGGGATTGATAAGATATTGGTTGAAAAAGGGAAAAAGAAAAATTCACCCCCCAAAAAAAAGAAAAAAGAAAAAGAAAAGAAAATTTAAAAAATTTACTTTGAAAGACTAAAGAATCAGGGGGAGGGGGCGGAAAGCCATGAATTGTATGCGCTGTATTCCCCTAGTGGTGCAGTTATTCTGTTCTCATTTATCGGTAAACTTGGTCTTGGCTGGCTGTTCTTGATGATCTTCTGGGGGAGGGGCCTGGTCCATGGCTTTCAATTGTCTTTGCTGGAGGTGGAATTGCCCCACCCTTGCCAGGGCCAGGCTAAGTAATTTGCTCAGGTTTGCTCTCGAGAACTTTTCTTCCCTGCAAGCTTTCCATACAGCTTTGGAAGAGGAGAATGAAAATGGCAGCCTCCCAATCTCCACAAGGAGGAGCCGAGAACTTGGGTCCCCACTACTCAGTGAGCCCCCAGAGAAAAGCAGTCAATCGCTCCCATCTCCCCGGTCTCTGGCCACACTCTATGCTCACCTGGCCTGTGACTGAGCATTTCTATCTCTGGCTCACGACCCCGTTTGGAGTCTCTAAACCCAGCAGATCCCAGCAGTGCACTCCCGCACCACTCTTCCCGGGGGAGGAAGGGGTGTCTCCCCAGATCTGCCGCTTGTTGGGTCCCTGCTGGAAGAGTAGCAGCCTGACTGTGCTGCAGATCATGGTTTATGGCAACCACAAGCTGAGAGCTCACTCCTCAGCTCCGTCTCTGTAGCCAGCTTCCCTGCTCCGATACCTGGGAGCTCTGCCACACTCAGGCACCCCCGGTCTTTCTATGACCCTGAGGGTCCTGAGACCGCACTGTCCCAGGGAGAGTTCCACCCCCTGCTTAGCCACTGGAGCGACGTCCCTCAGTGGAGCAGACTTCTAAAAGTTCCGATTTTGTGCTCTGCTGCTCTATCACTTGCTAGTAGAGGCTGATGGAGGCCCGTTCCCCTGCCGTCTATCTTCCTGAATATCATCTTGGATTCACTTCTCCACACGTCCTACCTTCCAGAAAGTGGTTGCTTTTCTGTTCAGAGTTGCTGCTATTCTTTTCTTTGATCTCCTGTTGAGTTCATAGGTGTTCAGAATGGTTTCATCCCTATCTAGCTGAACTCCTGGGACCAGACAAAATTTAGGTCTAGTCCTCTGCCATCTTGCTCCTCCCCCCAGTCTAGAACTTCTAAAGATATTCACACCACAGTTTGAGATTCAGGAATCAGCAACACATAGATGATAAATCAAAGTAAAAGGACAGGCTCATCCAGATTGAATTCATGAATAGTAATAAGAATTATCAAGCTTAACATTTAGGGCTTAGGAAGAAAATGAGAACTCACAATGTTTAGAAAGCAATGTAAGACATGAAAAAAGAATTAAGTGAAGAGTAAAATTGATTTAATGTTTTGTTTTATATTTAAAAAAGAGTCCATTTTCTTTTATTATTCCTGTAGTAATCTCTCAGTAAGATGCTGTGTGCAGAATATCATTTTAAGACTTGGCTTCGAAAACTCTGGAAAAAGTCAAATAACATTTCTATTTTAGCAAGGTAATATTATATTGTTACTCTGCATTCAAGTGAGTAAAGCTCTTTAATTATTTTCAATAGTGAAAAGTTCATTGGTTCAGATTCAAAAATATGAGACATTTCTAAATCATGATTCTTCTTCTCAGACACTGCCTCCTAACCTCCATTGTCTTAATCTTCTGAGGCTTCCATAACAAAATACCATAGACTGAGAAGCTTAAACAACAGAAATTTATTTTATTGCAATTCTGGAGACTAAAAGTCCCAGATCAATGTCTAGTAGGGTTGCTTTCTGGTGAAGGCTATCTTCCTGGCTTGCACATGTCTGCTTCTGTCTGTGACCTCTTTTTACACCCACAGAGAGAGTGAGCAAGCTCTCCAGTGTCTCTTCTTATAAGAACATTAATCCTATGGGATCAGAACTCTTTTAACCTTAATTTCTTCCATAGAGGCCCTATCTTCACATACAGTCACACTGGGACTTAGGGCTTCAAAATGTGAATTGTCGAGAAACACAAATATTCAGACTATAAAACACATACTTAACTCCTTCAGACATCTTACTTCCCAGAAATAAACACACCTACAATCATATCAGGAGAAGAGTTAAGAGAAAATTTTCAGGAAGTGGGAAATGCAGAGGCTGTACCGGGTTCCAAACTGTTCTGTGTCTTTCCCACTCCCAACCAGTTCACAATTACACACTAACCTCTATCCATTGCATTCAGTATTTCTTGCCAGAGATACTTCTGTTTACAAATTCCAGTTTCCAGCCAAGCCTGGTTTTTACCTCCCCTTGTAGATAGAAGTATTTGTAGTTACATGAGTGCAAACCATATGCCAAAAATGGATTATGACATTAAAGATTTTTGAGGGGTCCTTTTTTGTCATAAACTTTGAGTACCTGTGCTCCCTAAACAAATGGACTTCACATGGTTTCACCAACTGGCCCAGAGATAACTGCTGTTAATAATTTTCTTTAGTTTTTTTTCTTATACCCTTTTCTGTACATTTATACACAAAGGTGTCTGTGCACTCCAAACCCTCACTCTCTTTATGTTATGTGATTCTCCATGCCACATGACAGATCTTCAATTCAAGCTCCTCTGATTAGCTGCAGGGAGTGCTGCTAAGTGGATGAGGTTTCTTTCTTCCTTTCTTTCTTTCTTTTTTTTTTTTTTTTTTTTTTTTGGATGAGGTTTCTATAGCCAGGATTTGAGATATCAAGAAAACAGAAGCTGGTGACTTCAGTGAGGAAAAATATTTGGAAGGAATTCTGAACTTGGAGCAAAAAGTTAGGTCTTGAGATTGTCCCTGGAGGAACAAAAGGCTGGGAGTTCCCCCTTTCCTTCATCCCACCAATTTATGACAATTTTGGAGTTTTATATTTTCTTTTATTTTTCCTTCTGCTATGTAGTATGTCCTATGTGATCACGATAAACCATGCTGACAAATAAAGTCACTCAAATTGCCAAAGCCCATTTTGATCTTCCATAATTTTTCCAGACAATATTCCCATGGTAAAAATACATCTACATAAACATTTTACTGGCTACATATAATTAAATTTCAAACTTTGACAGATATCCTGTTCTGTGAAAAAAAGCCTTGTGCCATTCCACAAGAAAACGCATGCTTTCTGTAAAATTCTCTTACTTTTTAGGTTAACTGTGTATAATCATCTGTCCTGCAGAAATAAACACCAGAGGAAATAGGTAAAGTGATGGCCCCATGGAGAACACTGGATTGTTAGGCAGAATATCTACACCCCAGTACCAGACCCTTTACTCACTATATCATCTTCCATGGACTCTTTTGCTCTCTGCCTCATTTATAAAACTGTATAATACAATTCATCTCTCATTAGCCATAAAAAAAAAAAAAATTCCGCAGTGTCTCCACTTCTGGTCATCTAGGGGGAAGTAGTAGTACGCAGTGGTTAAAGGCATGAACTCTGAAGGGAGAATACCAGGGATCAATTCTGATTTCTACCATACACGAGACTGTGAATATTGGAAAGATACTGACGCTTTCTGTGCCTTGGTGTTCTCATCTGTAAAATCATGTAAGGATATACCTTTCTAGTAGAAGCTCTTGTTTTGAGGAGGAAATGAGTTAATAACACATAAAGCATTTAGAATAAGGTCTTGGTTTGTGGTATACATACAATTAATAATAGCTTTTTCTGGGCTGCTGAGTAGGTGTTCTCATAAAATGTGCTCCAGTCATATCTAAAAATTCAACACCATCCTCAGGATTTGCCCTCAGCATCTAAATTTCCCTTACTGTTGAGCAACTTGTGATATTCTCATTGAGTTCCTATTTCTTATCTCCCATAGCATCTGATATAGAATAAAATAGTAGTAGCAATAACAATGGTTACCATTTATTGAATACCTACTATGTACCAGGCACTGTATTCACGTAGGAATAATAATTACTGAGCATTTATCACATGCCAGGCAACTGTCTACTCATTGGTATTTTAAGGGTGAGGTCACAGTCTATTAGTGAAGACAGAGAATTGAAAAAGCTGAGCATTACAGGTACTCTTTGATTAGGAGAATCTTGGGTGAGGCATATGGGCATGAAGCAGGGGAAATCAACCTAATTTAGTGTAATCAGGGAAGGTACTTCTGAGTAAATAAATGACCTTTAGGCTGAGACCTGAAAGTTCAGGAATTAAGCAGGGGAAAGGTCAGGGAAAGTATTACATACAAATGGAACAATATATGTGAAGACCTAGAAGCCAAACTGAACACACTTACAGGGATTTTAGTTATGTTAAGCCAAGTTTTATTGCCTTTATATGCATAATCTGATTGTCTCAAAATACACACAGAGCTTTTAGTTCATCATATTATACTCAATAGATGCATCATAATTTATTCCACTATAAACCTACTGCTAAATATGTAAAGTATTTGCTCACATTTAGAAGAAATGCTATTGTCATCATGCTGATCATACACATTTGTACATATAACCATTTACTTAGTTAGAATGTATCTCCAGTCATAGAGTTTCTAGTTCAGATGTTTTTGCATGTTTAAATATTGATGCATATATCTAGGCTGACTTCCTTGAATGGTTGTGTCATTTCATAGCATCACAAGCAGTGTGTGAAGAGTAACTGTTTCACCACATCTAACACCAGCCTTAAGCATTTTCAAGTATATTACAAATTAGCAGTCTGATAGGTGAGATACCATATCTCCTTGTTTTTATTACAGTTTTTGAGATATACTTGGTAAACAACAAACTACACATAAAGTATAAAATTTGGTAAGTTCTGACAGATGTATACATGTGAAACCTCATCATAACTAGGATAAATGATTATATCCTTCACCACCAAGTTTCCTATGTCCCTTTGTAATCTTTTCTTACAGCTCCTCCTTATCCCTTTCACATCCGCAGATAAACACTGATCTGCTTTCTATCACAATAGATTATGTTATGTTTCTTGCATTTAATATAAATGGAAACAAACAATACTTACTTTTTGTTGGTCTAGCTTCTTTTGCTCAGCATAATTATTGTGAGATTCATCCATGATGTTTGTACATCACTAGTTTTTATTTTCTGAGTAGTATTTATGGGGACACACCACAACACCACAATTTATGTTGAGCACACTTTCGTGTGCTTATCTACTATCCATAGATCTTCTCTGGTGAAGGATGTGTTCAAATCTTTGGCCCATGTGTTTATTGGGTAGCTGCTCATTTTTTAAATTAATGAGTTTCAAGTGTTTTGCATATATTCTAGATGCAAATGGTTTATAAGTTATATGATTTGCAAATATTTTATCCCAGTTGCTGCCTTCTCTTTCATTTTCTTAATGTCTTTTAAAGATAGGGGCACCTGGGTGGCTCAGTCATTAAGCGTCTGCCTTTGGCTCAGGTCATGATCCCAGGGTCCTGGGATCAAGCCCCACATCAGGCTCCCTGCTCAACAGGAAGCCTGCTTCTCCCTCTCCCACTCCCCCTGCTTGTGTTCCCTCTCACTGTATCTCTCTCTGTCAAATAAATAAATAAAATCTTTTTTAAAAATGTCTTTTAAAGATAAAAGGTTTTAAATTTTGATACAGTCAAATTACCATTTTTTTCCTTTTTCTGGATAATGCCTTTGGTGACATATCGAAGGAATTATTATGTATCCTGGGAACAGAATGAGTGGGGAAGTGGTCCATCTTCAATTACTAGAATAATTTATAGAAGAGGAATTATTTCTTCCTTAAATGTTTGGTAGCATTCAATAGCAAATCCACTTAGGCCTGTAGTTTATTTGTGGCATGGTTCTAAACTATAAATTCAATTTCTTCATTAAATGTAAAATCATATAGGTTATCTATTTATTCTTGAGTGAACTTTGCTATTTGTATCCTTCAAGGAATTGTCCATCTAATCTAAGTGTAATTTATTAGCATGAAGTTCTTCATAATATTCCCCTATCCTTTGAATATCTCTAGAATTTCCAACACTCTCATTCCTGACATTGATTATGTGTGTCTTATGTCTTATTATTCTGATCATCTGAGTAGAAGTTTATCAATTTTATTGACTTCACAAAGAACTGTTTCTTTTATTGAATTATCTATTGTTCTCTGATTTCTATTTCATTGATTTTTAAGTTTTTATTTTACTTACACTTAATTAACATAAGTTATATTAGTTGAAGCCACAACAGAAAGAGAAGTTAAGAAAACAATGCCATTTATAACTGCACCAAAAATAATAAGATACCTAGGAATAAACCTAATCAAAGAGGTAAAAGAACTGTACTCTGAAAAGTATAAAAAACTGATGAAAGAAATTGAAGATGACACAAAGAAATGGAAATACATTCCATGCCCATGGATTGGAAGAACAAATATTGTTAAGATGTCTATACTACCCAAAGCAATCTACACATGTAATGCAATCCATATCTAAATACCAACAGCAATTTTCAAAGAACTAGAACAAGCAATCCTAAAATTTGTATGGAAGGAAGACCTCGAATAGCCAAAGCAATCTTGAAAAAGAAAAGCAAAGCTGGAGACATCACAATTCCAGACTTCAACTTATATTACAAAGCTGTAGTAATCAAAACAATATGGTAATGGGGCGCCTGGGTGACTCAGTCGGTAAGTGTCTGACTCTTGATTTTGGCTCAGGTCATGATCTCAGGGTCATAAGATCAAGCCCCATGTTGGCTCCATGCTCAGTTGGAAATCTGCTTGGGATTCTCTCTCTCCCTTTCCCTCTACCCCTCCCCCCCTCTCTCTGTCTCTAAAATACATAAATAAATCTTAAAAAAACAATATGGTACTGACATAAAAATAGACATATCAATCAGTGGAACAAAATAGAAAACCCAGAAATGAACCTACAACTATATGGTAAATTAATCTTCCACAAAGCAGGAAAGAATACCAAATGGGAAAAAGTTTCTTCAACAAGTGGTGTTGGGAAAACTGTACAGCAACATGCAAGAGAAAGAAACTTGACCAATTTCTTACACCATCCACAAAAATAAATTCAAAGTCAATTAAAGACCTAAATGTGAGTTCTGCAACCTAAAAATCCTAGAAGACAATACGGACAGTAACCTCTTTGACATCAGCCATAGCAACTTCTAGATAAGTCTTCTGAGGCAAGGGAAACAAAATGCAAAAATAAACTTTTGGGACTTCATCAGAATAACAAACTTCTGCCCAGAAAAAGAAACCATCAACAAAACTGAAAGGCAACCTATGGAATTGGTGACAATATTTGCAAATGACATATCCAATAAAGGGTTAGTATCCGAAAAATATAAAGAACTTCTAAAACTCAATACAAAAAACAAATAATCCAATTTAAAATTGGGCAGAAGAGGGTTCCCTGGGTGGCTCAGTCGGCTAAGTGTCTGCCTTCAGCTGAGGTCATGATCCCAGAGTCCCACGATGGAGCCCCATGTTGGGATCCCTGCTCATTGGTGAGTCTGCTTCTCCCTCTCCCTCTCCACCTACCCCCATTCTCTCTCTCTCTCTTTTTCTATAAATAAATTCCTTTAAAAGATGGGTAGAAGAGGGGCACCTGGGTGGCTCAGTTGGTTAAGTGTCTGACTCTTGATTTCAGCTCAAGTCATGATCTCGGGGTCATGAGATCGAGCCCCACATCAGCCTCTGCACTCAGCATGGAGTCTGCTTGAGATTCCCTCTCCTTCTCCCTCTGCCCTGCCCCATCATTCACATTCTAAATAAATAAATAAATAAATAAATAAATAAATAAATAAATAATATTTAAAAAAAAAATAAGTAGATTATATGAACAGACATTTCTCCAAAGAAGACATACAGATGGCCAACAGTCACATGAAAAAAATGTTCATCCTCATTTACCATCAGGGAAATTCAAGTCAAAACTACAATGAGATATCACTTCACAACTGTCAGAATGGCTAAAATCAACAGCTTAAGGAATAAAAATTGTTAGTGAGGATGTGGAGGAAACGGAATCCTCTTGCACTGTTGGTGGGAATGCAAACTGGTGCAGCCACTCTGGAAAACAGTATGGACATTCCTCATAAAGTTAAAGATAGAACTACCCTATGATCCAGCAATTGCACTATTGGGTATTTACCCAAAGATTATAAAAACACTAATTCAAAGGGATACATGCACCCCTATGTTTATTGCAGCATTATGCACAATAGCCAAATTATGGAAGCAACCCAAGAGTCCATCAATTGATGAATGGATAAAGAAGGGGAGGTATGTGTGTGTGTGTGTGTGTGTAATGGGATATTACTCAGCCATAAAAAATGAATGGATTCTTTTTTTTAAGATTTTATTTATTTATTTGACAGAGAGAGAGAGAGCGAGAGCAGGAACACAAGCAGCGGGAGTGGGAGAAGGAGAAGCAAGCCTCCTGCCGAGCAGGGAGCCCGATGTGGGACTCGATCCCAGGACCCTGGGATCGTGACCTGAGCCGAAGGCAGACCCTTAATGACTGAGCCACCCAGGTGCCCAAAAATGAATGGATTCTTATTATTTGCAGCAACATGGATGATGCTAGAGAGTATAATGTTAAGTAAAATAAATCAGTCAGAGAAAGACAAATACCACATGATTTCACTCATATATGGAATTCAAGAAGCAAAACAAATGAGCAAAGGGGGAAAAAAGAGAGAGACAAAGAAATTGACTTTTAGTTATAGAGAGCAAACTGGTTGCCAGAGAGGAGGGGGTTGGAGGAATGGATCAAACAGGTGATGAAAATTAAGGAGTGCATTTGTGATGAGCAGCAGGTGATATATGGAATTGTTGAGTTTCCATATTGTACACTTGAAATTAATATAACATTGTATGTTAGCTGACTGAAATTGAAATAAAAACTTAAAAAGCGAAAAATAAGTTTAAAAAATCAATCAAATCAAATCACAGAATATGTGTCATTACCACTTTACCGAGTAGCAGGTTTGAAGCTCTGCACTGGGCATAGATGACAGAGAGATCTTTCAGGAGCTAGGAACATGGAGGAGCAATCATTAACTATAGTTTAAGGGGTAAGAAAGCTTTATAAACATGTCTCATAATGAATGATAGCTACATTTGAACATCTGTCATATAAGTAATGTGTTGCCAGATAACTCCACCTCTACCATTTAGTAGGCTTAGTTACTTAAAACCTTTTATTTCATTTACTCACCTGTAGAAGGGGGATTTTGACACTTACTTCTCAAGGTATTTGGGAAATAACCAAGTGCAGAGTTTGGCCCACAGGTAATTATCCATAGAGTTCATCAGTCAGGCAGTTTGTCCACTGTCCTCCCACTTCCACATTGTAAGATCCTCGGTAGCAATGACCTTGTCATCATCATTTCTATGTTCCTCATGCATTCCTGCCCAACATCTAAAAATTGGTCAGTGTTGGTATCAATAAATGCTAATGGAGCAGATCTAAACCAGATGTGAGACTATTCTATTTAAAACTTGAAGTGTTCAACTTGGAGATTTCTTGAAACTCTGACTCCTTGGGGTCACCTGGGTGGCTCAGTCGGTTAAGCATCTGCCTTTGGCTCAGGTCATGATCCCAGGGTCCTGGGACCAAGCCCCATGCCAGGCTCCTTGCTCAGCTAGGAAATAAAAGACAGTTCCCTCTGTCTCTGCCTGATGCTCCCCCTGCTTGTGCTCCCTCCCTCCCTCTCCCTCTCTTTCTCTCTCTCTCTCTCTCATTCTGTCAAATAAATAAATAAAATCTTTAAAAAAGAAACTCTGACACCCTGTATTTCTATGGAAGTTGACCATTAAGGTTACATTAATATCAATATCCTTTATACAAAAAATTAAATTTACTGCATTGTGATCATTGTCATGATTTTTTTTAAAGATTTTCTTTATTTATTTGACAGAGAGAGAGACACAGCGAGAGAGGGAACACAAGCAGGGGGAGTGGGAGAGGGAGAGGGAGAAGCAGGCTTCCTGCGGAGCAGGGAGCCTGATGCGGGGCTCAATCCCAGGACCCTGGGATCATGACCTGAGCCGAAGGCAGACGCCTAACGACTGAGCCACCCAGGCGCCCCTTTTGCCATGATTTTTTTTATTTTTTCATTTTAATTCCAGTTATTTAACAGTGTTATATTAGTTTCAAGTGTACAATATACTGACTCAACAACTCCATGCATCTCCCAGTGATCATCATAAGTGCACTCCTTAATCCCCATCACCTATTTAATGCATTGACCCACCACCCTCCCCACTGGTAACCCTCTGTGGGTTTTTCATAAATGACCTTTTTTATGTTCAGGTATGTTCCCTCTAAACCTATTTTGTTGGGAGTTTTTATCATGAATGGATGTTGTACCTTGTCAAATGATTTTCTGCAGCTATTGAAATGATCATATGGTTCTTATCCTTTCTTTTATTAATGTGGTGTGTATTACATTGATTTATTTGAGAATGTGGAACCACCTTTGCAACTCAGGAATAAATCCCACTTGATCGTGGTGAAAAAAAAAGTTTTTAATGTATTGATGGATTTGGTTTACTAGTATTTTTATTGAGGAGTTTTGCATCTTTGTTCATCAGGGATATTGGCTGTAGTTCCCATTTTCATTGTCTTTATCTGCTTTTAGTATTGGGGTAATGTTAGCAGGCTTATAGAATGAGTTTGGACATTTTCCCTCATTTTTTATTTTTTGGAATAGTTTGAGAAGTACTAACTCTTCTCTAAATGTTTGGTAGAATTCACCTGTGAAGCTGTCTGGTCCTGGAGTTTTGTCTGTTTTTTTTTTTTTTTAATTATTGATTTTATTTATTTGCAGTTTATAAGTCTGATCAAATTTTCTATTTCTTCCTGTATTAGTTCTGGTAGCTTATATGTTTCTAGGGATTTCTCCATTCTTTCCAGATTGCCTGATTTGTTGGCATATAGTTGGCCATAATATTCTCTTATAATTGTTTGTATTTCTCCAAGTGTTGGATGTGATCTCTCCTCTTTCATTAATGATTTTATGTATTTGGGTCCTTTCTTTTTTTATTGATAACACTGGCTAGAGGTTTATCAATTTTATTATTTTTTTCAAAGAACCAGCTCCTGGTTCCACTGATCTGTTTTATTTTTTAATCATTTATTTCTCCTCTAATCTTCATTATTTTTCTCCTTCTGCTGGGTTTAGGTTTCATTTGTTGTTCTTTAAGCTCCTTTAGGTGTGGGGTTAGGTTGTTTGAGATTTTTTTGCATCTTGAGGTAGACTTGTATTGCTATTAACTTCCATCTTAGAACCACTTTTATTGCCTAAAGGCTTTGAACCATTGTATTTAAATTTTCATTTGTTTCCATGTACTTTTTAATTTTTTTTCTTTTATTTCCTAGTTGATGCATTCATTGTATAGTAACACATTATTTAACCTCCAAGTATTTCTGGTCTTTCCTTTTTTTTTTTGTGGTTGGTTTCTAGTTTTATAGTGTCATGGTCAGAAAAGATTCACGGTATGACTTCAGTCTTTTTGTATTTGATGAGGACTGTTTTGTGATTGAATACATGATCTATTCTGGAGAATGTTACATGTGCACTTGAAAAGAATGTGCATTCTGCTGTTTTAGGATGGACTGTTCTGAATATATCTATTAAATTAATCTGTTCCAGTGTGTCATTCAAAGCTTTTTTTTCCTTGTTGATTTTCTGTTTAGTTATCTGTCTATTGATGTAAGTAGAGTGTTAAAGTCCCCTACTATTATTATACTGTTATCTATTAGTTCCCTTATGTTTGTTATTAACAGTTTTATGTATTTGGGTGCACATAGGTTGGGTGAATAAATGTTTACAATTACATCTTCTTGTTGTCCCCTTTATATCATATAGTGTCCTTTCTCTCTTGCTACAGTCTTTTTTAAAAGACTATTTTGTTTAATATAAGTATTGCTAATCTAGCTTTCTTTTGACATCCATTTGCATGATAGACCTTTTTCCATTCCTTCACTTTCAATCATCAAGTGTCTTTAGGTCTAAAATGAGTTTCTTGTAGGGGCACCTGGCTGGCTCATTTGGTAGAGCATGTGACTCTTGTTCTCATGGTTGTGAGTTTGAGCCCTACATTGGGTGTGGAGTTACTTAAAAATGAAATCCTTAAAAAAGAGATAACAATATTGGGGTTAAGATGGCAGAGTAGTAGAGGACCCTGAAATTGCCTGGTCCTTTGAATACAGCTAGATCAACATTCAACTATTTTGAACAACTAGGAAGATGATCTGAGGATTAAAGAAACAATCTACACAGCTGGAGGGAGAGGACATGGAAGATTAGAGGCTTACCTTGACAAACAATTCAAAACACACCTACTTAAAGATCCAAACACTCCCTACTACAAGCAAGAAGGAACTCCATAGAAGAATGAACAGTGGGAAAGAGCAGCCAAATAGCAGAGTGTGCACAGCATATACCAGAAATACTCCCTGAAGTTTTTGTTGTTGTTTATACTGCTGTTCTTATTGCTATTTTTGCATTTTTTTTCTTTTTTTTTTCTTTCCTCCTTTCTTTTCTGGACATAATGACTAGAGGGAGAAATTCACCCCAAAAGAAGAACATGATGTAATACTCAGGACCAGGGATTTAATCAACATGTATATAAGTAAAATGTATCAACTAGAATTTAAAACAACAATTATAAAGATACTAACTGGGCTTGGAAAAAAGCATAGAAGACAGTAGAGAATCCCTTACTGTAGAAATAAAATAACTAAAATATAATCAGAATTTAAAATGCTCTTACTGAGTTGCAATCACAAATGGAGGCTTTAGCAGTGAAGATAAATGAGGCAGAAGAGAGAGTCAGTGATATAGAAGACAAAAATATAGAAAATAAGGAAGCTGAAAAGAAGAGAGAATGACAACTACTGATTCACCAAGGGAGACTTTGAGAACTCAGCAATTAGATAAAGCAAAATAATGTCCAGGTAATAGAGGTCCCAGAAGATGAAGAGTGTGAGAGAAGGACAGAAGGTTTATTTGGACAACTTATAGCTGAGAATTTCCCTAATCTGGGGAAGGAAACAGCCATTCAAGTCCAGGAGGCACAGAGAACCTCCCTCAAAATCAATAAAAATAGGTCAACACATCAACATATAAAAGTGAAACTTGCAAATTTCAAATATAAAGACAAAATCCAAAATGCAGCTTGGGGCAAGAGGTCCTTAAGTACAAGGGTAGACATATTAGGCTGGCAGCAGATGTGTCCACAGAGACCTGGCAGGCCAGAAAGGACTGGCATGATATAGTCACCATGCTAAATGGGAAAAATATGGAGCCAAGAATATTCTATCCAGCAAGACTGTCATTCACAATAGAAGGGGAGATGAAGAGTTTCCACAAGAATCAAAAAATAAAGGAATTTGTGAACACTAAACCAGCCCTGCAAGAAATATTAAAGGGGATCCTTTGATTGAAGAGAGAGCCCAAAAGTCACAAAGACGAGAAAGGAACAGAGACAATTTACAGGAACAGTGACTTTTAAGGTAATAACATGGCATTAAAGTCATATCTTTCAGTAATTACTCTGAACGTAAATGGACTAAATTCTCTAATCAAAAGACATAGGGTATCAGAATGGATAAAAATACAAGACCATCAATATGCTGCTTACAGGAAACTTAGTTTAGACCTGAAGACACCTCCAGATTGAAAATGAGGGGGTGGACAACAATTTATCATGCCAATGTACATCAAAAGAAAGCTAGCTAGAGTAGCAATCCCTATAACAGACAAACTAGATTTTAAACCAAAGACTGTAGTAAGAGATGAAGAAGGACACTATATCATAATAAAGCAATCTATTCAACAAGAAGATCTAACAATTATAAATATTTATGCCCCTAATTTGGGAGCAGCCAAATATATAAACCACTTACTAACAAAATTGAAGAAAAACATTGATAATAATATAGTAACAATAGGGGAAATGAACACTGTATTCACAACAATGGACAGATCATCTAAGCAGAAGATCAACAAGTAAACAACGGCTTTGAAAGACACACTGCACCAGATGGACTTAAGAGATATATGAAAAAAAACCCAAAAACCAAACACAGTAGAACAGATCAACGAAACTAAGAGCTGGTTCTTTGAAAGAATTAATGAGATTAATAAGCCTCTAGCCAGATTTATCAAAAAGAAAAGAGAAAGGTTTATTGCCTAGGTATCTTACAGGTTTTGGTGCAATTGAAAATGGGATCAATTCCTTAATTTCTCTTACTTCAGTCACATTGTTAGTGTATAGAAATGCAACTGATTTCTGTGCATTGATTTTATATCCTGCCACATTGCTGAATTGCTATATGAATTCTAACAATTTGGGGGTGGAGTCTTTTGGGGTTTCCACATAAAGTATCATGTCATCTGTGAAGAGAGAGAGTTTGACTTCTTCTTCGCCAATTTGAATGCCTTTTGTTTCTTTTTGTTGGCTGAATGTTGAGGCTAGGACTTCTAGCACTATGTTGACCAATAGTGGTGCAAGCGGGCATTCCTGTCGTGTTCCTGACCTTAAGGGAAAAGCTCTCAATTTTTCTCCATTGAGAATGATATTCACTGTGGGTTTTTCATAGTTGGCTTTTATGATACTGAGGTATGTACCCTTTATACCCAAACTCTGAAGAGTTTTCATTAAGAAAGGATGCTGTATTTTGTCAAATGCTTTTTCTGCATCAATTGAGAGGATCATATGGTTCTTGTCTTTTCTTCTATTAATGTGATCTATCACATTGATTGATTTGTAAATGTTGAACCACCCTTATATCCCAGGAATAAATCCCTCCTGGTTGTGGTGAATAATCCTTTTAATGTACTGTTGGATCCTATTGGCTATGGTCTTGTTGAGTATTTTGGCATCCATGTTCATTAGGGATATTGGCTTGTACTTCTCCTTTTTGATGGGGTCTTTGTCTGGTTTTGGTATCAAGGTAATGTTGGCCTCATAGTACGAGTTTTGAAGTTTTCCTTTCATTTCTATTTTTTGAAATAGCTTCAGAAGAATAGAACATCTCTTCGTTTAATGTTTGGTAGAATTTCCCTGGGAAGCCATCTGGCCCTGGATTCTTATTTTTGGGGAAGTTTTTGATTAACACTTCAATTTCCTTGCTGGTTATTGGTCTGATCAGATTGTCTATTTCTTCCTGTTTCAGTCTTTGTAGTTTATAAGTTTCCAGGAATGCATCCTTTTCTTCGAGATTGCTAAATCTGTTGGCATATTGTTGCTGATAATAATTTCTAATGATTGTTTCTATTTCCTTGGTATTAGTTTTGATCTCTCCCCTTTCATTCATGATTTTATTAATTTGAGTCCTTTCTCTTTTCTTTTGGATAAGTCTGGCTAGAAGTTTATTGATCTTATTAATTCTTTCAAAGAACCAGCTTCTAGTTTCGTTGATCTGTTCTACTTTTTTTTCTGGTTTCTATTTCATTGATTTCTGCTCTAATATTTATTATTTTTTCTCCTGCTTGGTTTGGGCTTTATCTGCTGTTCCTTCTCCATGTCCTTTAGGTGTAAGTTTACCTTGTGCATTTGGAACTTTTCTAACTTTTTGAGAGAGGCTTGGATGGTTATGTACTTCCCTCTTAGAACTGCCTTTTCAGTGTCCCATATATTTTGTAGCAGTGTGTTTTTACTTTCATTAGTTTGCATGAATTGTTTTAAGTTCTTTAATTTCCTGTTTGACCCAATCATTGTTTAGCAGGATGCTCTTTAACTTCCAAGTGTTTGAATTCCTGCCAAATATTTTCTTGTGATAGAGTTCCAGTTTCAAAGCATTGTGGTCTAATAATATGCAGGGAATAATCTCAGTCTTTTGGTATTGGTTGAGATCTTATTTGTGACCCAGTATGTGATCTATTCTGGAGAAAGTTCCATGTGCACTTGAGAAGAATGAGTAATCTGTTATTTTAGGATAGAATGTTCTGTATATATCTGTGAAGTCCATCTGGTCCAAAAAATTGCTCCACATCACTTGCCATCAGGGAAATACAACCCAAAACCACAATGAGATACCACCATACACCAGTTAGAATGGCTAAACTTAACAACAACCATATTGATGAGGATGTGGAGAAAGGGGAACACTCCTACACTGTTGGTGGGAATGTAAGCTGCTACAGCCACACTGAAAAACAGTATGGAGGTTCCTCAAGATGTTAAGAATAGAGCTACCCTAAAGCCCAGCCATTGCACTACTAGGTATTTACACCAGAGATACAGATGTAGTGAAAAGAAGGGGCACAAACACCCCAATGTTCATAGCAGTGATGTCCACAGTAGCCAAACTGTGGAAGGAGCCAAGATGTCCTTCAACAGATGAATGGATAAAGATGTGGTTCATATATACAATGGAATATTACTCAGCCATTAGAAAATGTGAATATCTACCATTTACATCAACAAAGATGGTACTGGAGGGTATTGTATTAAGTGAAATAAGTCAATCAGAGAAAGACAGTTATTATATGGTTTCACTGATATGTGTAACATATCAGTGCAGAGGACAATAGGAGAAGGGGGGGAACTGAGGGGAAGAGATAAAAGAGGGAGAAAAACCATATGAGATTCTTGACTTTGAGAAACAAACTGAGGGTTGCAGAAAGGGAGGTAGGTGGGGGGGTGGGGTAACTCAGTGATGGGCAACAAGGAGAGCATGTGATGTGATGAGCACTGGGTGTTATATGCAACTAATGAATCATTGAACATTATATCAAAAACTAATGGTGTACTACTATATTGGCTAATTGAATTTAAGAAAAAAGAAACGAAAAAGGACCCAAACAAATAAAATCATGAATGAAAGAGGAGAGATCACAACCAAGACTGAAGGAATCAAAAAATTATGAGAATATAATGAGTTATTATGTGCCAACAAATTAGGCAATCTGGAAGAAAATGATGCATTCCTAGTAACCTATAAACTACCAAACCTGAAACAAGAAGAAATAGAAAACCTGAACAGACCCAGAACGAGCAAAGAAATTGAATCTGTAATAAGAATCTCCCAACAAACAAGAGTCCAGAGCTGGATGGCTTCCCAGTGGAATTCTACCAAAAAATTTAAAGAATTAATACGTATTCTTCTGAAACTGTTTCAAAAAATAGAAATGGAAGGGAAACTTCCAAAGTTGTTCTATGAAGCCAGCATACCTTGAGCCCCAAACCAGACAAAGACCCCATCAAAAAAGGAGAATTACAGGCCAATATCCCTAATGAACATGGATGCAAAAATTCTCACCTAGTTACTAGCGAATAGGATCCAACAGTACAGTAATAAAATGATAAGAACCACACGATCCTCTCAATAGATTCAGAAAAATTATTTGACAAGATATAGCATCCATTCTTGATAAAAACTCTCCACCCTGTAGGGATAGAGGGAACATGCCTCAGTATCATAAAAGCCATATACCAAAAACCCACAGCGAATATCATCCTCAATGGAGAAAAGCTGAGACCTTCTACTCTAAAGTCAGGAACATAATAGGGATGTCTACTCTCACCACTGTTCTTCAACATAGTACTGGAAGTCCAAGCCTCAACAATCAGACAACAAAAAGAAATAAAGAGCATTGAAATCAGCAAAGAAGTCAAACTTTCACTCTTCACAGATGACAGAAGATGATATCTTCACAGATATTCTATGTAGAAAACCCAACGTTCTCCACCCCAAAATTGGTAGAACAGATACAGGAATTAAACAAAGTGGCAGAATACAAAATCAATGCACAGAGGTCAGTTGCATTTTTATGCACGAACAATGAGGCAGAAGAAAGAGAAATCAAGGAATGGATCCCATTTACAATTGCACCCAAAACCATAAGATACCTAGGAATAAACCTAACCAAAGAGGTAAAGGATCTGTACTCTGAAAACTTTAGAACACTTCTGAAAGAAATTGAGGAAGACACAAAGAAATGGAAAAAAAGCATTACATGCTCATGGATCTGTAGAATAAATATTGTTAAAATGTCTATGCTACCCAAAACAATCTAGACATTCAATGAAATCTGTATCAAAATGCCATCAATATTTTTCAGAGAGCTGGAACAATCCTAAAATTTGTATGGAACCTCAACAAACCCCAAATATCCAAAGGGATGCTGAAAAAGAAAAGCAAAGTTGGAGGCATCACAATTTCAGACTTCAAGCTGTATGACAAAGCTGTAATCATCAAGATGGTATATTACTGGCACAAAAACAGACACATAGATCAATGGAATAGAATAGAGAACCCAAAATTGGACCCTCAACTCTATGGTCAACTAATCTTCGACAAAGCAGGAAAGAATATCCAATGGAAAAAAGTGAGTCTCTTCAATAAATGGTGCTGGGAAAATTGGACAGCCACATGCAGACGAATGAAACTGGACCATTCTCTTACACCATACACAAAGATAAACTCAAAATGGATGAGAGACCTCAATGTGAGGCAGGAATCCATCAAAATCCTAGGGGAGAACATAAGCAGTAACCTCTTCGACATTGGCCACAGTGACTTATTTCAAGACATATCTCTAAAGGCAAGGGAAACAAAAGCAAAAATGAACTTTTGGGACTTCATCAAGGTAAAAAACTTCTGCACAACAAAGGAAACATTCAACAAACCTAAGTGGCAACCCACTGAATGAGAAAACATATCTGCAAATGACATTACAGATAAAGGGCTAGTATCCAAGGTCTTTAAAGAACTTACCAAACTCAACACCCAAAAAACAAATAATCAAGTCAAGTAATGGGCAGAAGACATGAACAGACATATAAATGGCCAAGAGGCACATGAAAAAATGCTCAACATCAGGTAAATAGAAATCAAAACCATAATGAGATATCATCTGACACCAGTCAGAATGGCTAAAATTAACAACTCAGAAAATAACAGAAGTTGGCAAGAGTGCAGAGAAAGGGGAAACCTCTTACACTGTTGGTGGGAATGCAAACTGGTACAGCCATTCTGGAAAACAGTATGGTTCCTCAAAAGGTGAAAAGTAAAGCTACTGTACGACCCAGCAAGTTCACTAGCAGGTATTATCCAAAGGATACAAACATAGAGATTTAAAGGGGCACAAACACCCCAACGTTTATAGCAGCAATATGAACAATGGCAAAAGATGGAAAGAGCCCAGATATCCATTGAGGAATAAATGGTTAAAGAATAAGTGGTATATATATATAGATATATCTATACCTATATATAGATATCTCTCTCGATAGATAGATAGATAGATAGATAGATGATAGATAGATGATTGATAGATAGATGATAGATAGATGATAGATAGATAGATGATAGATAGATAGAGATATGATGGAAGAATGATATCTTGTCATTTGCAACGATGTGGATAGAACTAGAGGGTATTATGCTTAGTGAAAAAGTCAGTCAGAGAATGACAAATAGCATATGATTTCACTCATGTGGAATTTAAGAAACAAAACAGATGAACATAGGAGAAGGGATGGAAAAATAAAATAAGAGGAAAACAAAGAGGGATGCAAACCATAAGAGACTCTTAACCACAGGGAACAAACAGCGTTGCTGGAGGGGAAGTCAGTGGGGGAATGGAGTAACTGGATGATGGGCATTAAGGAGAGCACTTGAAATAATGAGCACTGGGTGTTGTATACAGCTCATGAATCACTTAATTCCACCTCTGAAACTAATAAGACAGTATATGTAATTAAAATGAATTTAAATAAAGAATTAAAATAAATAAATTTAAAAATGAGTCTCATAGTCAGAATATAGATGGGTCTTGTGTTTTTAATCTATTCTGTCACCCTATGTCTTTTGATTTCAGTGTTTAGTCCATTTACATTCAAAATAATTATTGATAGATATGTATTTATTGTCATTTTATTGTTTTGTTGTTGTTTCTGAGGATATTCTCTTATCCTTTCTTGTTTTTCTTTCTTTCATGGTTTGCTGATTTTCTTTAGTATTGTATTTGGATTTCTTTCTCTTTATTCTTTTCATATTAGTGATTCTTGACATATGGTTATCATTAGTTTTGTATATGACCTCTCTTCATATAGTAGTCTATATTAAGTTGATAGTGGTTTAATTTGTACCCATTCTTTACTCCTCTCCTCCCCATGTTTTAGGTGTATGTTGTTATATTTTACTTACTTTTATTTTTTGAGTTCCTTGACTGGTATTTTACAGAAATACTCATTTTTACTGCTTTTGTGTTTCCTTTCTTTATACTCTCACTTTTGGTCTCTTTCCACTCAAAGTGTCCCCTTTAATATTTCTTGCAGGACTGGTATAGTGGTCATGAACTCCTTTAGTTTTAGTTTTGGAAACTATCTCTCCTTCTATTGTGAATGATAGCCTTGCTTGATAGACTATTCCTAAGTGTAGATTTTTCACATTCGGCACTTTGAATATATAATGCCACTCCCTTCTGACTTGGAAAGTTTCTCCTGAGAAATCCCCTTCTAGCCTTATAAGTATTCCCTTGTAAGTTACTGTCTTCTTTTAACTTGCTGCTTTTAATTCTCTTTCTTTATCATTACATTTTGCCAATTTAATTATAATATGTCTTGGTGTGGGTCTGCTTTTGTTGATTTTGATGGGAGTTCTCTGTGCCTCCTGGATCTAGATATCTGTTTCTTTCCTTGGAATATGAAAGTTTTCAGCTGTTATTTCTTCAAATAAATTTTCTGCCCCCCTTTCTCTCTTTTTTCTGGGACTCCTATAATATAAATATTATTATGTTTGATGGAGTCACTGAATTTCCTAAATCTATGTTAGTTTTGCAGAATTATTTTTTCTCTTTTGTTTTGCTTGATTCCTTTCTTTTATTCTGTCTTCTAGGTCATTAATTTGTTCCTCTGCCAATTCTAGCCTGTTGTTCATTCCATCAAATGTGTTTCTCATTTCATTTTTTGGAGCCCTTTATCTCTGCTATTTATTACTTATCTCTGTTTAAGGGTCTCACCTATGTCTTCCACTCTTTATTCTAGTGAGTATTTAGATCATTACTTTAAATTCTCTATCAGGCATGTTACTTATATCTGTTTCACTTGGTATCTGGCCACAGCTTTGTCCTGTTCCTCATTTGGGATAATTTTATTTGTCCTCTCATTTTGTCTGAGCATCTGTGCCTTTTCCAGTCTGTTAGAAAAGTCATCTATGTCTCCTGTCTCAAGCATAATGGCCTTATGAAGAAGAGGTCCTGTAGTGCCCTGCCATGTTGTGTCTCCTGTTCTCAAGGGCCTGGTGCATCTGGGAGTGTCTCCAATGTGTGCTGTGTTTATACTCTGCTGTTTTGTCCTGGCTGCTTTATCCTTCAGGCCAGTCATCTGCAAAAGCTCTCTTTGCCAGTTGTAGGAAGTCTTTGGTCCATGGCTTTAATGTGGTGCATTTTAACTAGGTGTGCTCTGGTCTGGTTGTAAATTAGACCTGTTGCTACTGCTGTTGAAAAGGATGCTCTGCAAAATTTGTGCATCAGGAGATGCAGTGGGAGCAGGGATTTGGGCTAGTCTTCTGGGGAAGGGTCCTGCCATACTGGGACTGAAGCAAACATGAATTGGAAGGGCAGATCCACCACAGCGTGGGTGGGCAAAACTTGGTGTGAGCAAGTTAGGTAGCAAGTGTCAGTGCTGAACTGGTTCCCACAGGTGGCCCTGTTCTATGCTGAGGGGCAGGGGTGGGAAACAGCACTGACCAGTTCCTTTGTTCCTGGAGGGGTCTCTCCATGAATGCTGCCTCTCTGGAATGCATTCCAAGATAAGTGAATAACCTCCTTGCTGTGTTCCCCAGGCCCTCTTCAGATCACTGTTTCCATGCTGCATGTCTGTGGGTTGTTTGCCTGCCTTCTCCAAGAGCAGCACAATGCCCTCCAGGCTCTATTGCAGCTAAGTCTGCTGGCATTTAAAACTGGTTTTAAGCCTTGCTGGTTGCCAGAACTCAATGAAATTTGGCTCTTCTTGCTTTCCAAGCCAATTGCTATGGGGATTTGTTTTCCCTGTGAGCTACCCTATGTGCTAGTCTGTCTCTAGCCCTTCTCCACAACTGTGGCTCCTTCCCTACCCCAGTGGCCATGATCCATTTCTCTCCCAATCCACATCTCTGTACTTCCTACCTTCTTCAATGTGGCCTCTTCTCTAACTTAACTTAAGGGGTTTGTTCTGTCAGTCTTCAGGTCAATTTCTGGAGTATTTAGGATGATTTGATAGTTACCTAGTTGTACTCATGGGACAAGATGAGCCTGGGGTCCTGCTACTCTATCACCATCTTCCAACTTTTGTTCTTTGATTTTTTTTTGTTCTTTTATTTTAAAATGACAGTAATTATCATGGTCCTAATTTAGTTCTTCACAACAATATATGATAAATGAGTAAAGGTAGACCACCTCACTCTTTTAACTTCATTTGACTCATAGGGATATGTATTAGAGTAAAGCCAACTGCTTTAATAATCAACTTCTGAATCTCAAAGCCTTAGTAAAAAAAAAAAAAACAACTTTATTTTAGCTTATATAAAGACCCATGAGGATGCTTCTTTTTTCAATTTTATTTAAAATCAATTAATTAACATATAGTGTATTATTCGTTTCAGAGGTAGAGTTTAATGATTCACCAGTTGCATATAACACTCACTGCTCATTACAAGAAGTCCCCTCCTTAATGTGCATCACCCAGTTACCCCATCTCCCCACCCACCTCCCCTCCAGCAACCCTCAGTTTGTTTCCTATAGTTAAGTCTGTTATGGTTTGTCTCCCTCTCTGATTTTGTCGTATTTTTTCCCTCCCTTCCCCTATGTTCATCTGTTCTCTTTCTTAAATTCCACATATGAGTGAAATCATATGATAATTGTCTTTCTCTGATTGACTTATTTCACTTAGCATAATACCCTCTAGTTCCATCCACATTGTTGCAAATGATAAGATTTCATTTTTTTGATGGCTGAGTAATATTCGTGTGTGTGTGTACACATACCACAGCTTCTTTAGATGATGTTACTTGTTAGGAGGCTTCCCTAGACCTCTTTTTCAAGCAGCTAAACCATTCATTTGAGTTCCTTCCATCCTGTGGCTCCACTACATCAGAAATTTGACTTTGCTTACAACTCTATACTTGAGAGATGGAGAGAAAAGATGGTTATGTGGGTTATTTCATAGCCAGAATGGAAAAAGCGTACGTGACTTGTGCTCACATTTTATGAACAGAATGTGGCCACAGGGTCTCCCCTGGAAACAAAGTGGGCTTGGAAAGGGTGTTTTGCTTTCTGACAAGGAAGCAGAATAGTCCATGAGCATTAGTACTCTCAACCTGAAGGAAATTTTTGTGTTTCATATACACCCTTGGCTTGGAGCCTTCTAATTTGAATGTATGAATGACTCCTTAGCATTCTGATACTCCACAGTCTGGAATGTGGCTAAACAGTGGGACTGCACTGAATACAACACTGAAAGATTTCCAGATACACAATGATGTTGACAGAATAAAGGACATGACCCTAATTACCAGTGAAATGTCAATACAGTTGAGCTCTTTCATAACAGACAGGTGAGAGCTCTCAGTATTCTGTTGCAAGAGGACTAGAAAGCTGACTTCTCCACACAGGTGCCACTGGCAGACTACTCAATTCACATGCTGATATAAGGAAAAATTTCCTTTTTTTCTTAACCTTTTTATTAAATACCAGTTAGTTAACATACAGTGTAATATTAGTTTCAGGTGTACAATATAGTGATTCAGTACTTCCATACAACACCCAGGGCTCATCACAACAAGTTAACTCCTTAATCCTCACCACCTATTTAACCCATCACCTATTCAACCCCATCCCCCCATGCACCTCCCTTCTGGTGACCATCAGTTTGTTCTCCACAGTTAAGAGTCTCTTTCATAAATTGCATCTCTCTTTCCTTTTGCTCATTTGTTTTGTTTCTTAAATTCAACATATGTGTGAAATCATATGGTATTTTGTCTTTCTCTGAGTGACTTATTTTGCTTAGCATAATATTTTCTAGCTCCATCCTTATCATTGCAAATGGCAAGATTTCATTCTTTTTAGACTGAGTAAATTTCATTTTTATGACTAAGAAATATTCCACTATACATGTATATATATACATATATATATAATGTATCCATTAATCAGATGATGGACACTTCTGTATCCATTAATCAGATGATGGACACTTGGGTTGTTTCCATAATTTGGCTAACATAGACAATGCTGTTATAAACACTGGGGTGGCCATATCTCTTTTAATTAGTAGTTTTCTATTCTTTCAGCAAAAACCTAGTAGTGCAATTGCAGGATCATAGGACAGTTCTATTTTTGACTTTTTGAGGAACCTCCATATTGTCTTCCAGAGTGGCTGCACCAGTTTGCATTCTCACAAACAGTGCAAGAGTGTACCCCGTTTCTCCACATCCTCACCAATATTTGTTATCTCTTGTATTGTTGATTTTAGCCATTCTAACAGGTGTGAGGTGATATTTCATTGTAGTTTTGATTTGTATTTCCCTAATGATCAATGATGTTGAGCATCTTTTCATGTGTCTGTTGGCCATCTGTATGTTCTCTTTAGAAAAATATCTATTCATATCTTCTACCCATTTTTTATTTAATTAGATTCTTTGTTTTTTCAGGTATTGAGTTTTAGAAGTTCTTTATATATTTTGGATACTAGCCCTTTATCAGATATGTCATTTGTTAATATCTTCTTCTATTCCATAGGTTGTCTTTTAGTTTTGTTGATTGTTTCCTTTGCTGTGCAGCAGCTTTTTATTTTGATGTTGTGGCAATAGTTTATTTTTTATTTTGTTTCCCAAGCCTCAGGAGACATATCTAGAAAGACTTTATAATGGTCAATGATAAAGAGGTTATCGCCTGTTTTCTCCTCCAGGGTTTTTATGGCTTCATTCCTCACATTTAGGTCTTCAATACATTTTGAATTCATTTTTGTGTATGGTGTAAGGAAGTGCTTCAATTTCATTCTTTTGCATGTTGCTATCCAGTTTGGCTAACACCAGTTATTAAAGAGACTTTTTCCTATTTGGATATTCCTTCCTGCTTTGTTGAAGATTAACTGACCATATATTCCTGGATTCATTTATTTTTTTAAAAAAAGATTTATTATTTATTATTTATTTATTTATTTATTTAATTTATTTGAGAGAGAGAGAAAGCATGAGCAGGGAAGGGGAGAGAGGCAGAGAATATTCAAGCAAAGTGTGGAGCCCAACATGGGGCTCAATCTCACAAGCCATGAGACCAGGACCTGAGCCAAATCCAAGAGTCAGATGCTCAACCAACTGAGCTACCCAGGCACCCCTAGTTGTGGGTTCACTTCTGGGGTTTCTATTCTGGTCCATTGATCTATGTGTCTAATTTTGTACCAGTACCATACTCTTTTGATTACTACAGCTTTGTAATATAACTTCAAGTCCACCGTTGTGATGCTTCCAGCTTTGATTTTCTTTTTCAAGGTTGATTTAGCTATTTGGGGTCTTTGTGGTTCCATACAAATTTTACAATTATTTTCTTTAGCTCTGTGAAAAAAAGCTATAGGTATTTTTATTAGGATTGCATTAAATGTTTAGATGGCTTTGGATAATATAATAGACATTATAACACTATTTCTTTTTTTATTATGTTCAGTTAGCCAGCATATAGTACATCATTAGTTTTTGATGTAGTGTTCAATATTTCTTCTTCCAATCCATGAGCCTGGAATGTCTGTTCATTTTTGTGTCCTCTTCAATTTATTTCATCAGTGTTTTATACTTATTAGAGTACAGGTCTTTCACCTCTTTGGTTAGGTTTCTGCCAAGGTATCTTATATTTTTGGTGCAATTTTAAATGGGATTGATTCCTTAATTTCTCTTTCTGATGCTTCATTATTGGTGTTTAGAAATTCAAAAGATTTCTATACATTCATTTTTTATCCTACAACTTTACTGAATTCATGTATCAATTCTAGGAATTTTTTGGTGGAGTCTTTCGGGTTTTCTATAGAATATAATGTCATCTGTAAATAGAGAAAATTTTACTTCTTCCTTGCCAATTTTAGTGCCTTGTGTGTGTGTGTGTGTGTGTGTGTGTTATCTGATTGCTGTGGCTAGGACTTCCAAGTACTATGTTAAATAACAGTGGTGAGAGTGGACATCCCTGTCTTGTTCCTGACTTTAGGGGAAAAGCTTTAAGTTTTTTCACCATTTAGGATGATACTAATTGTGAGATTTTCATATATTACCTTTATTATGTTTGGTAGGTTCTTTCTAAACCTACTTTGTTGAGGGGTTTTATCATGAATGATGTAATTTGTCAAATGCTTTTACTGCATCTATTGAAATGATCATATAGTTCTTATCCTTTCTTTGATTAATGTGCTGCATCACATTGATTTGTGAATATTGAACCACCCTTGTGACTCAAGAATAAATTCCACTTGATAGTGGTGAAGGACTCTTAGTGTATTATTTGGTTCAGTTTGCTAGTGTTTTACTGAGAATTTTTGCATCATGTTCAGAGATATTGGCCTATAGTTCTCTTTTTTAGTGGAATCTTTATCTGGTTTTGGTATCAGGATAATGCTGATAATGCTGGCATCATAGAATGAGTTTGGAAATTTTCCTTCTTTTTCTATCTTTTGGAGTAATTTGAGAAGAATAGGTATTAACTCTTCTTTAAATGGTTGGTAGAATTCACCTGTGAAACTGTCTGGCCCTGGACTTGTGTTTGTTGCAAGCTTGTTGAATACTGATTCAATTTCTTTGCTGGTTATTGGTCTGTTCAAGTTTTCTATTTCTTCCTGTTTTAGATTTTGTAGTTTATATGTTTCTAAGACTTTGTCCATTTTTTCCAGGTTGTCCAATTTGTTGTAATATTGTTTTTCATTATATTCTCTTATAATTGTTTGTATTTCTGTGGTGTTGGTTTTATTTTTCCTCTCTCATTTGTGATTTTATTTGTTTGGGTACTTTCCCTTTCCTTTTTGATTAGTCTGCGTAGAAGTTTATTAATTTTATAATTTTTTCAAAGAACCAGCTCCTGGTTTCATTGATCTGTTCTACTGTTTTTTTTGTTTTATTTCTATATCATTTATCTCTGATCTAATCTTTATTATTTCCCTTCTACTGGCTTTAGGCTTCATTTGCTGTTCTTTTTGTAGCTGCTTTATGTGTAAGGTTAAATTGTTTATTTGAGATTTTTCTTGTTTCTTGATGTAGGCATGTATTGCTATATACTTCCCTCTTAGGACCACTTTTGCTGCATCACAATGGTTTTAGACTATTGTGTATTCATTTTCATTTGTTTCCATGTATTTTTAAATTTCTTCTTTTATTTCCTGGTTCACCCATTCATTGTTTAGTAGCATGTTGTTTAACCATGTAGTTGTGGTCTTTCCAAACTTTTTCTTGTGGTTGATTTCTAGTTTCATAGCATTGTCATCAGAAAAAATGCATGTATGTTCTCAATATTTTTTGCTTGTTGAGGCCTGATTTGTAACCTAATATGTGACCTATTCTGGAGAATGTCCCACATGCACTTGAAAAGAATGTATATCCTGTTGTTTTAGGATGGAGTGTTCTGAATATATCTGTTAAGTCCATCTGTTCCAGTGTGTCATTCAAAGATTTATTTTTCCTTGTTGATTTGCCGTTTAGATGATCTGTCCATTCCTATAAATTGGGTGTTAATGTCCCCTACTATTATTGCATTATTATTGATTAATTACTTAATGTTTGTTATTGTTTTACATATTTGTGTGCTCCCATGTTGGGTGCATAAATATTTACAGTTCTTAGATCTCCTTGTTGTATTGTCTCCTTTATAATGATATAGTGCCCTTCTTTATCTCTTTTTACAGTCTTTCTTTTAATGTCTAATTAATCCAATATAAGTATTGCTACTCCAGCATTCTTTTGATATCCATTTGCATGATCAATATTTCTCCATTCCCTCACTTTCAATCTGCAGGTGTCTTTAGGTTAAAAATGAGTCTCTCGTAGCCAGCATATACATGGGTCTTGTTTTTTGGGTTTTTTTAATCCATCCTGACACCTTATGTCTTTTGCTTTGAGTTATTAATCCATTTACAATTCAGAGGAATTATTGGTAGATAAGAATTTATTGCCATTTTATTACTTGTTTTGTCATTTTTTTTTTCTGGAGATTTCCTCTGATCCTTTTTTTGTCTTTGTCACTATTGGTTTCTCCTTTGCACTCAAAGAGTCTCCTTTAATAAATTTCTTGCAGGGCTGATTTAGTGGGCAAGAATTCATTTAGTTTTTATTTGTCTAGGAAACTCTTTATCTCCTTCTATTCTGAATGATAGCCTTGCTGGATAGGGTATTCTTTGTTACAAATTTTTCCCATTCAGCACTTTGAATGTACCATCCCACTCCTTCTGGCTTGCCAATATTTTGTTGAGAAATCTCCACCTAGCCTTATGCATTTTTCTTTGTAAGCTAAGGACTTCTTTGGTCTTGCTGTTTCTACTTTTTTTTTTTATCACTATATTTTACATATTTAATTTCAATTTGTCTTGGTGTTGGCCTCCTTTTGTTGATTTTGATGGGAGTTTCTCTGCCTCCTGGATTTGGATGCCTGTTTTCTTCCCCAGAATAAGAAAGTTTTCAGGTATTATTTCCTAAAATATATATTCTGCCCTGTTTTCTCTATCTTTTTGTTCTTGGGCTCCTATAATACAAATGTTATTACATTTGATGGATTCATTGAGTTCCTTAAGTCTATTCTTGCGTTGCATAATTCTTCTTTCTCTCTTCTTCTCAGCTTTATTATTTTCCATTACTTTGTATTCTAGGTCACTAATTTATTCCTCTGTATCTTCCAGCCTGCTGTTCATTGCATCAAACATGTTTCTAATCTACTTTATTTCACTCTTCATCTCTGATTGATTCTTTTTTAGCTCTTTCATCTCTTTGGTGAGGGTCTCACTTATGTTTCTATTCTTTTCTCAAGCCCAATGAGTATCTTATCCCCAAGGAAAAACTTCTTAGACTTTAGTGATTTCTATATCACTGTCTATATTTGCTATATCCATATAGGAGTTATATTGTTTAATGATTTTTTATTAAAATAATAACATACTTGCTCTAAATGAAAGTGAAAAAAATAAATACAATCAAATAAAACAAGTTAATGAAAGCATTTAAAATTTGTGTTAAAAAAATAGAGGTAAAAATAAATCACATTCATTTCCACATTCAATATATTTAGTAAATATTATCTCAATTGATCTTCAGAACATGTTTTCAAATAAAAGAAAATCTTTTTATAGACATGTTTAGTCAATATTCCAGCTTAGATTTGACACTAAAGTCTAAAATTCCTCTAGTATTAGAATCTCTTAACTTAATTTTGCCCCAATTATGTCCATCTGTTCCCTTTCTTTTTCTCTCAAACTTTTGCATGTTTGATACCATCTCCTAACACTTTTGGCAGCTTTCATTCCATAGACCTCTCAGGTCCTGTGGCTACAGGCCCAGAATAACCACACACTATTTATTATTTATTTCTTTCTTTCTTTCTTTCTTTCTTTCTTTATTTATTTATTTATAAATCTTCGGGTGTCATTTGATTTTTCTGGTCCTTTTATCACAGTAATTTGTTTTAATCTTTTCTAATGACAGAAATTTGTCACTTACCATTTCATTTTTTTCCTAGGGAGTGTGGGTCCTACAGTGGGTCTCTTGTGGAAGATCTCCTTTCTTTGTTAGTATGAATGGAGAATCAAGAGGGACCACAATGGCATGCTTGTGAAAAGGGGTAAGGGATGAAGGATAAAGGTTGGAAGGAAAGCTAGAGGCTGTGCAGGAAATAGAACATGTACAATAGATGTAGTGGAGGACAGACCGCTATGGAAATTTACATAAAAGACTAAGATGTTTATATGGAGTCTTTTTCCAAATAAACACATATATAGCATTTACAATAATTCAGGCACTATTCTAAGAACTTTATCTGTGTTAACTCATTTAATCCTCATTAGAGTCTTATCAGATAGATTCTATTCCTATTCTTAGATCTTTTTTAAATTCTTATTTTATTTAAATTCAATTAATTAACATATAGTTAGTTTCAGAGGGAGAGTTCAGTTATTCATCAGTTGCATATAACACCCAGTGCTCATTACATCATGTGCTTTCCTCAATGCCCATCACCCAGTTACCCCATCCCCCAACCCACCTCCCCTCCAGCAACCCTCAGTTTGTTTCCTATAGTTAGATTCTCTTATGGTTTGTATTCCTTTTCTTATACAGATGATGTCACTAAGACACAAAGATGATGAGAAAAAGATGGTTACACATTTAGTAAATATTGAATATTTGAGGAGAAAAGAAAGAAATGAGTCTGGTAAGTCTAAATGCTGCTTACAGAGAAATTTTGAAGTGAGAAGAGTCTCACATCAAGGAATTTTAGAGAGCACCCCTGCCCCTGTTCCCATGGGGTGTGCTCTGAAAAAATGTTCTTTCCTTTCTTATATACCCCATAAAGGCCTCAATGTAGATTAAATGTTATGCTTTTAAAATATTTAAAGAAAAAAATGTGTTAGCATTATCACATTTAGAAATATTTGGTCACTAAAGTCATCTGGGGCATTGACTTTGGGAAACAAGTAAGGGCTAAATTTATACAGATTTAGGTTTAAATCCTTACTCTGCCCGCTGCTGCTAAGGGAGGAAAAAAGTAGGTGTTGGTAATCTGTAAATTCCCAGAGTGGGAGTGAAGCAGCATTTTAAAGAGTAAGTTGCACAGGAAAGGAAACAATCAACAAAGCAAAAAGGCAACTTCCATACTGAATGAGAGAATATATTTACAAATCTGATAAGGGGTTAATATCCAAAATATATAAAGAACTTATACATCCTAACACCAGAAAACCAAATAATCCAATTTAAAAAATAGGCAGAAGACAAGAACAGACATTTTTCCAAAGAAGACATACAGATGACCAAAAGACACATGAAAAGATGCTCAACATCACAAATCTCATGGAAATGCAAATAAAAACCACAAAGAGATGTAACTCCACACATATCAGAATGGCTAAAATTAACAACACAAGAAACACGTGTTGGCTAGGATGTGGAGAAAAAGGAACCCTAATGTACTGTCGGTGGGAATGCAAGCTGGTGCAGCCACTCTGGAAAACAGTATGGAGGTTCCTCAAAAAATTAAAAATATAATTACTATATGATCCAGTAATTTCACTACTGGGTATTTATCCAAAGAATATGAAAACACTAATTCAAAAAGATATATGCACATCTACGTTTATTGCAGCACTATTTACAATAGCTAAATTATGGAAGCAGCCCAAGTGTTCATTGATAGATGAATGGATAAAGAAGAGATGGTATATATGTGCAATGGAATATTACTCAGCTGTAAGAAAAGAATGAAATCTTGTCATTTGTAGCAATATGGTTGGATCTAGAGAGTATAATGCTAAGTGAAATAAGTCAGTTAGAGAATGATAAATAACATATGATTTCACTTATATGGGGAATTTAAGAAACAAAACAAAGAAAGAAAAAAGGAGACAAACAAACAAACAAAAAAACGACTCTTAAATATAGAGAATGAACTGGTGATTACCAGAGGGGAGGTGGAAGAGTTATGGGTGAAATAGGTGGAGGAGATTAAGAGTACACTTATGATTAGCATTGAATAATGTATAGGAATGTTGAATTACTATATTAGCACATGAAACTAACATAGCACTGTATGTTAATTATACTGGAATTAAAAAATAATAGTTTTTTTTTTACTTAAAAAGAGGTTCCTCAAAAAGTTAAAAAGAGTACTACCCTATAATACAGCAATTGCACTACTAGGTATTTACCCAAAGAATACAAAAATACTAATTCAGAGGGATACATGAACCCCAATGTTTATAGCAGTCTTATCTACAATAGCCAATTTATGGAAACAGCCCAAGTGTCCATCGACTGATGAATGGATAAAGAAGAGGTGGTGTATATATACACAATGGAATATTACTCAGCCATAAAAAAGAATGAAATCTTGCCATTTGCAGTGACATGGATGGAGCTAGAGAGTATTATGCTAAGTGAAATCAGTCAGCAAGAGAAAGACAAAAACCACATGATTTCACTTATGGGTGGAATTTAAGAAACAAAACAAATGGGCAAAGGGGAAAAAGAGAGAGAGAGAGGCAAACCAAGAAACATACTCTTAACTATGGAGAACAGATTGATAGTTAACAGAGGGAAAGTGAGTGGAGGGATGGGTAAAATAGGTGATGGGGATTAAAGAGTGCACTTGTGATGAACACCGGATATTGTATGGAAGTGTTGAATCACTATATTGTACACCTAAAAGTAGTATTACACTGTATGTTAACTAACTGGAATTTAAATACAAACTTTAAGAACAGATTCATTAAGTAAGCATCGCTGAAGTGACATCTGAACAAAGCATTAAAGAAAATGAGGAATTTTGACAAAAGGATCTCTGAGGCAGAATATTTCACATAGAGTGAACAACCTATATAAAGGCCCAGGTGTGGTTATGAACCTGGCATGTTTAAGGAATAGCCAAGAGGCCAGTGTGGCTGATGTAGAGGAAATGAGGAAGAGAAGAGCAGATGAGATGAAAAAAATAATCATTGTGGATGGAGTGTGTAGACTGTTTTAAGAACTTTCACTTTTAAGCTGAGTACAATGAAGATCTATTGCTGGGATAAAAGCAGAAAAGCAGCTAAAAATGGACTCAGTATTTACTAGCTATTGTATTAGAAGTAAAAACTATGGGAGCAAGAGATAGTGGTGGCTTGGATGAGAATACAGCAGTAGTAGATGAAAGAGAAGTTTGGAATCTGGAGTTATGTGTGTGTGCGTTTTACTGATATTAAAGATATATTTTCTTCAGATAACACTTGTAATAGTCCTGCAAAATAAGAAAAAGATATAGAAGTTTTCAAACACAAAAGTAGAGAGAATATTACAAAACAAAGTAGAGAGAATAAAACAATATACTGAATATTCATTATTCAGATTGAACAGTTAGCACCATGTGGCCAATTTCAATGCCTTTACACAACACTACCACTGACAAATGTTGAATTATGATGGTTTATTTATGTTATTTTTTGTTCTTTTTAATGTGTTTTAAAATGTCTATAACAAAAATAATATAATGGAAGTCTTTCTATGCCAATTAAAATATACTTGCTTTTCATTTTTTTAATTTAATTTAATTTTATTTTATTATGTTATGTTAACCACCATACATTACATCATTAGTTGTTTTGTTTTTTTTAATGTTATGTTAGTCACCATACAATACATCACCGGTTTTTGATGTGGTGATCCACGACCCATTGTTTTCATATAACACCCAGTGCTCCATGCAGTACATGCCCTCCTTAATACCCATCACTGCGCTAACCAATCCCCCCTCCCCCATCCCCTCTAAAACCCTGTTTGTTTCTCAGAGTCCATAGTCTCTCATGGTTCATCTCTCCCTCCAATCCCCCCCCCCATTTTTCCCTTCCTTCTCCTAATGTCCTCCATGCTATTCCTTATGTTACACAAATAAGTGAAACCATATGATAATTGACTTTCTCTGCTTGACTTATTTCACTTAGCATAATCTCCTCCAGTCCCATACATGTCGATGTAAAAGTTGGGTATTCATCCTTTCTGATGGCTGAGTAATATTCCATTGTATATATGGACCACATCTTCTTTATCCATTCATCTGTTGAAGGGCATCTCGGCTCTTTCCACAGTTTGGCTATTGCAGACATTGCTGCTATGAACATTGGGGTGCATATGGCCCTTCTTTTCACTACATCTGTGTTTTGGGGGTAAATACCCGGGAGTGCAATTGCTGGGTCATAGGGTAGCTCTATTTTTAAATTTTTGAGGAACCTCCACACTGTTTTCCAAAGGGGCTGTATCAGCTTGCATTCCCACCAACAGTGTAAGAGGGTTCCCCGTTCTCCACAACCTCTCCAACATTTGTTATTTCTTTCGCTGTCCATTTTTGCCATTCTAACTGGAGTAAGGTGGTACCTCAATGTGGTTTTGATTTGGATTTCCCTGATGGCTAATGATGATGAACAGTTTTTCATGTCTCTGTTAGCCATTTGTATGTCTTCTTCAGAGAAGTGTCTTTTCATATCTTCTGTCCATTTTGAGACTTGATTATTTGTTTTTTGGGTGTTGAGTTTGAAAAGTTCTTTATAGATCTTGGATACCAGCCCTTTATCTGTAGTGTCATTTGCAAATATCTTCTCCCATTCTGTGGGTTGCCTCTTTGTTTTGTTGACTGTTTCCTTTGCTGTGCAGAAGCTTTTTATCTTGGTGAAGTCCCAAAAGTTCATTTTTGCTTTTGTTTCACTAGCTTTGGGAGAGGTATCTTGAAAGAAGTTGCTGTGGTCGATGTCAAAGACGTTATTGCCTATGTTCTCCTCTAGGATTTGCATGGATTCCTGTCTCACATTGAGGTCTTTCATCCACTTTGAGTTTATCTTTGTGAATGCTGTTAGAGAATGGTCGAGTTTCATTCTTCTGCATGTGGATGTCCAGTTTTTCCAGCACCATTTATTGAAGAGACTCTTTTTTCCATTGCATGTTTTTTCCTGCTTTGCCAAAGATTATTTGACCATAGAGTTGAGGGTCCATATGTGGGTTCTCTATTCTGTTCCATTGGTCTATATGGCTGTTTTTGTGCCAGTACCATGCTGTCTTGGTGATCACAGCTTTGTAATATAGTTTGAAATTGGGCAACGTGATGCCCCCAGCTTTGTTTTTCTTTTTCAACATTTCCTTGGCAATTCGGGGTCTTTTCTAATTCCAAACAAATTTTAGGATTGTTTGTTCCAGCACTTTGAAAAATGTCATTGGAATTTAATCAGGATGGCATTGAAGGTATAGATTGCTCTGGGTAGAATAGACATTTTAACAATGTTTATTCTTCTGATCCATGAGCATGGAATGTTTTTCCATCTCTTTGAGTCTTCTTCAATTTCTTTCATGAATATTTTGTAGTTCCTAGTGTATAGATCCTTTACCTCTTTGGTTAGGTTTATTCCGAGGTATCTTATGGTTTTTGGTGCTACTGTAAATGGAATCATTTCTCTAATTTCTCTTTTTACAGTTGCATTGTTAGTGTATAAGAAAGCAACTGATTTCTGTGCATTGATTTTGTGTCCTGCCACATTACTGGATTGCTGTATGAGTTTAGTAATTTGGGGGTGGAGTCTTTTGGGTTTTCCACATAAAGTATCATGTCGTCTGTGAAAAGAGAGAGTTTGACTTCTTCTTTGCCAATTTGAATACCTTTTATTTCTTTTTGTTGTCTGATTGCTGTTGCTAGGACTTCTAGTACTATGTTGAACAATAGGGGCGAGAGTGGGCATCCTTGATGTGTTCCTGATCTTAAGGGAAAGGCTCTCAGCTTTTCCCCATTGAGAATGATATTCGCTGTGGTTTTTCATAGATGGATTTTATGAACTTGAGGAATGTTCCCTCTATTCCTATACTCTGAAGAGTTGTAATCAGGAAAGGATGTTGTATTTTGTCAAATGTTTTTTCTGCATCAATTGAGAGGACCATATGGTTCTTCCCTCTCCTCTTATTAATGTGTTCTATCACATTGATGGATTTGCGAATGTTGAACCACCCTTGCATCCCGGGGATAAATCCCACTTGGTCGTGGTGGGTGGTCCTTTTAAAGTATTTTTGCATCCTATTAGCTGGGATTTTGCTGAGGATTTTGGAATCCATATTCATCAGGGATATCAGACTGAAATTCTCCTTTTTGATGGGGCCTTTGCCTGTTTTGGGGATTAAGGTAATGTTGGCCTCATAGATTGAGTTTGGAAGTTTTCCTTCTGTTTCTATTTTTTGAAACAGCTTCAGTAGAATAGGTATTATTTCTTCTTTGAATGTTTGGTAGAATTCCTCAGGGAATCCATCAGGCCCTGGACTCTTGTTTTTGGGGAGGTTTTTGATCATTGCTTCAATCGCGTTACTAGTTATAGGCCTATTCAGGTTGTCAGTTTCTTCCTGTTTCAGTCTTGGCAGCTTATAGGTATCCAGGAAGGCCTCCATTTCATGCAGATTGCTCAGTTTCTTGGCATATAGTTGTTGATAATAATTTCTAATAATTGTTCCTATTTCCTTGGTGTTAGTCGTGATCTCTCCCCTTTCATTCATCATTTTATTAATTTGGGTCCTTTCTCTCTTCTTTTGGATAAGTCTCGCCAGTGGTTTATCGATCTTATTAAGTCTTTCAAAGGACCAACTTCTAGTTTCATTGATCTGATCTACTGTGTTTCTGGTTTCTAATTCATTGATTTCTCCTCCGATTTTAAATATTTCTCTTCTAATGTGTGCCTTAGGCATCCTTTGTTGCCTTTTCTCTAGTTCTTTAAGGTGTAGAGTTAGTTGGTGAATTCGGGATTTTTCTATTTTTTTTGAGTGGGGCTTGGATGGCTCTGTATTTCCCCCTTAGGACCGCCTTTGCAGTATGCCATAGGTTTTGGACCAATATGTTTTCGTTCTCATTGATTTCCCTGAATTGTTTAAGTTCTTTGATTTCTTGGTTGACCCAAACATTCTTGAGCAGAGTGGTCTTTAGCTTCCAAGTGTTTGAATTTCTGCCAAATTTTTTCTTGTGATTGAGTTCCAGTTTTAGAGCATTGTGGTCTGATAAAATCCAGGGAATAATCTCAATGTTTTGGTATCGATTGAGACCTGATTTGTGACCCAGTACATGTTCTATTCTGGAGAAAGTTCCATGTGTGCCGAGAAGAATGAGTATTCTGTTGTTTTAGGGTGGAATGTTCTGTAAATATCTATGAGGTCCATCTGGTCCAATGTATTATTCAAAGCTCTTGTTTCCTTGTTGATTTTCTGCTTAGATGATCTGTCCATTGCTGAGAGTGGAGTATTGAGGTCTCCTGCAATTAACGTATTGTTATCAATATGACTCTTTATTTTGGTGAACAGTTGCTTTATGTAGATGGCTGCTCCCTTGTTGGGGGCATGGATATTTACAATTGTTAGATCTTCTTGTTGGATAGACCCTTTATGAATGATGAGGTGTCCTTCTGTGTCTCTAACTAGAGACACTAGTTTAAAATCTAATTTGTCTGATATAAGAATTGCTACCCCAGCTTTCTTTTGAGGTCTGTTGGCTGGAAGATGGATCTCCATCCCTTCACTTTCAGTCTGGATGTATCTTTAAGATCAAAATGAGTCTCTTGTAGACAGCATATGGATGGGTCCTGTCTTTCTATCCAAATGCAACCCTGTGCCATTTTATGGGAGCATTTAGGCCATTTACGTTGAGAGTGATTATTGAAAGATATGAATTAATTGTCATCATGTTGCCTGTGAAGACGTTGTTTTTATAGATTGTCCCTGTAATTTTCTGTAGTATATCACTCTTGGGGTCTTTCTCCTTTTATAGAACCCCCCTTAATATTTCTTGCAGGGCCAGCTTAGTGGTCACATATTCTTTCAGTTTCTGCTGTTCTTGGAAGCTCTGCATCTCTCCATCCATTCTAAATGAAAGCCTTGCCAGATAAAGTATTCTTGGCTTCATGTTCTTCTCATTTAGTACCCTGAATATGTCTTGCCAGGCCTTTCTGGCTTGCCAGGTCTCTGTGGATAGGTCTGACGTTATTCTGATGTTCCTCCCTCTGTACTTAAGGAATCTATTCCCTCTAACTGCCCTTAAGACGGTTTCCTTGGTTCAAAGATTTGCAAGTTTTACTATTACATGCCGGGGTGTTGGCCTGTTTTCCTTGATTTTAGGAGGGGTCCTCTGTGCCTCTAGGACTCGAATGTTTGTTTCATTCTCCAGATTAGGGAAGTTCTCAGCTATGATTTGCTCAAATACATCTTCTAGTCCTCTCTCTCCACTCCCTCAGGGATTCCAATTATTCTGACACTGGAACACTTCATGTTGTCACTTATTTCTCTGATTCTATTTTCATGGATTCTGAGTTGTTTTTCCCTGGCCTTCTCTTTGCCCTTTTTATGTATTATATTGTCTTCCAGGTCGCTTATTCGCTCTTCTGCCTCAGTTACCCTAGCTGTTAGATTATCTAGATTAGATTGGATCTCATTGATAGCATTTTTAAGTTCTGCCAATTCACCTTTCATTTCTGCCCTTAGAGACTGTATGTTGCCATTAATTGATTTCTCCATTCTAGCCATTGTCTTCACAATTGCTAGCCTGAATTCCATCTCTGACATCTTGGTTATATCTGCATCCATTTGTAAATCTTCAGCATAAGTCATAATCTCTGAGTCTTTTCTGTTTTGGGGGCTCCTCCTCCTAGTCATTCTGTGGCTGGGTGTTTGAGCAAATGTATAGAGTCTAAATTATTGACCAGAACCCAAACAAGATGCATCTGTTTTGTAGGGACCTTAGGGTTGCTGGCCTCTTGTTTTCCCAGCCTGTCTTCTGTGGGACGGGCCTGCCATGCTGTTAGTCAGGCAACCATGTTTGGGCGGAGTTGCCCTGTGCCCCTGTGGCAGAGGATGGGCTCAGCAGGAATTAGTCTTTGGGGTTTTTGTTCTCTGGCGCCTTTCCCTGGTGGCTTCCCGGGTCTCTTCCATAAGTCAGAGCAGAAGAGACCGTTTCCAACCCTCTGCCTCAGAGCAGAGAGATCGCAGTCTGTTCTTCAGTGAGCTCTCCAGGCCACACTGTCTCTGTTTATGTCCGTGCTGCTATAAACTACAGCGTCCTAGGTTGCGCGCCCCTCTGCAGCACTCCCAGTCCTGCCTCCAGGTCGGGGCACGTCTTTGCCCTTTGTGCTTCTAAAACCGCCAGCTGCTCCCAGTTCACGCACACATGACCCCGCCACTCCTGGTTTCTGTCCCAGGGCTGCAGTTCGCAGGCGCGGTCCTGCCGCTCCGGGTTTCCGCCCCGGGGGCTGCCCTAAAGTCCTTTCCCCACTGCTACCAGTCTGCGAGTCTGTGCCCTGTCTGCAGCACGGGAGGCTGTCACTCACTGGCGGTGTAAGATCCCCATGGCCAGGCACCCTCCTGCTGCCATTTATCATCCAATATCTGCCCACAGAATCATGGATCCCCACTTTGTACCTCAAAACCAACTGCCTGCGGTATTCTGTTTGTAGAGATCCAGATCTTCTTACATCTCAGGCTGGTTTTGTGGTTGCTCAGAGTTGTCTGGTAGATATCCAGCTCAATTCCAGGGACCAGTTGAAATAGGGTCCCCTACTCCTCCACCATCTTTCCCCCCTCACATCATTCGTTTTTGATGTAGTGTTCCATGATTCATTGTTTGCATATAACACCCAGTGCTCCATTCAGTACATGCCCTCTTTAATACCCATCACCAGGCTAGCCCACCCCCCAACCCCCCTCCCCTCTAGAACCCTCAGTTTGTTTCTCAGAGTCCATAGTCTCTCATGGTTCGTCTCCCCCTCCAATTTCCCCCCTTCATTTTTCCCTTCCTGCTATCTTCTTCTTTTTCTTCTTTTTCTTTTTTTAAAACATATAATGTATTATTTGTTTCAGAGGTACAGGTCAGGGCTCCATTCCAGGACCCTAGGATCATGACCTGAGCCAAAGGCAGATGCTTAACGAACTGAGCTTCCCAGGCGCCCCACGACGGAAATACTCTTAAAGTGAGAAGCTCACTTCTGCTCCATCTTCTCACACTCCCTTCCAGAGGGCATGCCCCTTCCCTGTGATATCACCTTTACTACCTCCAGAAACTCTGTCTTCAGGAAACACCATTCTCAGCCAATTACCATCCTCAAGGCGAGGAAGGCCATAGGAAGCCCACTGCCAGGGATCTGGTTGTTTCTGGGATCTCAACCTTTCCTCTCCAGAGAGTAGAGGTTTACTTTGTTGTGCAGCAAATAATCAAACCAGCCCCTCTCACAGAAAAGTCCACATCCCTTCAGGCTGGCTGTCCTCCCTCCTCCTCCAGCTGACACCCAAGTGTCAGTATTTCAAACCATTCAAGACCACTTCCCCAAAGGATGCTGAGAGGAACAGTTCCTGCAGCTTGTCTGAAGGATTGCTCCATAGTATTAACTCCTTTCCCAGGGCAGGGCCAGTGTGTCATTCTTCATATTGTGGTTGTGGGTGAAGAATGCTAAAAAGGCACTAAGAGATCCCTGCCTAGGCTTTGATGGAGAGAGGGAGGGACAAGGGGGAAGGATAGAAAGATAGAATGTCTAAACACTACAGAGGTTAAGAATTACTCTTTCTATATTAGTATTTATGTATAAACAACCAAATATGTTACTTGTGATAGTGTTTGCAAAGAGAATAGTTATGCTACTATGTGGGAAACAAACATTCTGTTTTAGAAATTATATATTGAAATTATTATTTCTAAAATGAATGTTTAGGGGCGCCTGGGTGGCTCAGTTGTTAAGCGTCTGCCTTCAGCTCAGGTCATGATCCCAGGGTCCTGGGATCAAGCCCCGCATCGGGCTCCCTGCGCCCGGCGGGAAGCCTGCTTCTCCGTCTTTCACTCCCCCTGCCTGTGTTCCCTCTCTTGCTGTGTCTCTCCCTGTCAAATAAATAAATAAAATCTTTAAAAAATAAAAAATAAATTAAAAAATTAAAAAAATTAAAAAAATAAATAAATAAAATGAATGTTTATGCATGTCAAACCTGGCAGCATGTAATATATGTGTATAATTATGTTCTGTGTTTTCCTTCTTGTTACATGTAGAGTTTTAAGGTATGTGAATAAAAAAAGTTCTCAAGTTCCAGTATAATTTTTAGATACCTAGTGGGCACTTTGTTTCCAAGCTTGCCAGGATGGAGAAGATCCTAGGCAAAAGAAATAAATTATTTTTAATTTACTGAATTGTATAATTAATTCATAATTTATTTTTGTGTTTCAGATACAATTTCCCTTTGAGGGGTTTAGAGAGGATTATTCTCTAAAAAGAATTTATACCCTTTCCTATTATAGACCAATAAAGAAAAAGAAACAAGTTTATTAAATATTAGTGTTGATCAGAGTTGCTTACTTTAAAATTAAAGGATAGAGTAAACAATACATAAAAGGAAGAGATACAGAAGAAATTTCTTTCTAGATATTTTGTTCATGGATCTGTAATTCTGAGTCAAGTTGTCAACATGTCCCCACAAAGAAAAGGTAGAAACTCCCTAGAAATGGGAATACTTGGAACCCACTTAAAACAGGTCAATTTGAGATTTATATTTTCTTTTTTTATTTTTTTTTAATTAAAAAAATTTTATGTTATGTTAGTCACCATACATCATTAGTTTTTGATGTGATGATCCACGATCCATTGTTTTCATATAACACCCAGTGCTCCATGCAGTACGTGCCCTCCTTAATACCCACCACTGGGCTAACCAATCCCTCCTCCCCCTTCCCCTCTAAAACCCTGTTTGTTTCTCAGAATCCATAGTCTCTCATGGTTCATCTCTCCCTCCGATTCCCCCCAATCATTTTTCCCTTCCTTCTCCTAATGTCCTCCATGCTATTCCTTATGTTCCACAAATAAGTGCAACCATATGATAATTGACTTTCTCTGCTTGACTTATTTCACTTAGCATAATCTCCTCCAGGCCCATCCATGTTGATGTAAAAGTTGGGTATTCATTCTTTCTGATGGCTATATTTTCATGTCTACCCTTTAATAAGAGGGAAAAAAATAAATATTTTTATTTTCTGGAAAAATTGAATATTTCCACATATTAATATGCATTTTTTCCCAGAAGATCCCAAGGGCAGTATTTCTAAAGGGGATAAATCAAAGTGGAAACACCCTCTGGATGTAATGCCACATAATTCGGTTTTTGAATGGGTTTTGAGATGAGCAGTGGCTCTCTCATTGTTATTTACATATTAGTTAAGATTAAGGTTATATTTTAAAATGTCAAAATAGGTTAATACTTTTGTCTTCTAGAGCCCTTTGGCATTAGATAAACTACAGATTAATTTATTAACTCATTTAATCCTCAAAACACTGACGAGAGAGATATTTGAAATTCTGATTTTATAGATGGAAAAACTAAGGAAAATGGAAACTATATATCGTATGAATTAAAGATAAGTATGCAGCAAAGTTACAAAGCTGTTATAATAAAAACTCAAGTTGTGACTCAATGAAAGGCGTATGATACCTTGCCAAGAGTATCGGCAATCATTTGACAATTTGAGACCTCTAAAAATTAATCAGGCTATTTATTGGATTTCAGGAGGGTCCCCAACATTTCCTAAATAATAAAGGTAATTTAATGTGCCTGAGCTGTTTGTAAAGTAACATATGTACAAGCAATGTGATTTATGCTGAATACCTACTTTCCTTCTGGGCATCTGGAATCTTGGTACATGCTAGGCAATGGGTGCCTAATGACAAGCCTCCAAAAAAAATGCAGGACTGAGTCTCTAAAAGACTTTCCTGGTAGACAATACTTTATACATGTTGTCAAAATTCATTGCTAATGGAATAAATTGTGTGACTCCACTGGGAAGAGTCTCTGGGAAGCTCATGCAGGTTTCCTCCAGACTTAACCACATGTCCCTTTTCCCTGTCTTGGTTTTGGTTTGTATCCCTTGGCTATATTAATCTTATTTGTGAGTACAGCTACGTGCTGATACCGAATTATTCAAACTAAGTGTGTTGGGGACCCTTGACATAATATATGACCCAGTGCTGGCCAATGTGCTGGCAGGGGATGTCTGCTGGAGTAACCGGAGTGGGAAAGATTGCCTTCCTCTTAAGAAAAAGACCTGGAAAGAAGATATGGCCCTTTTCTGACCATGGACATTGTCCTGCCTGGATGTGAGGAATGGAATGGTGCAGCTACTTGGGGACCAGCCTGAGAATGAAGCCAATACTCAGGATGGTAAAGATGAGGACCTGGAAAAGTAAAGGACCTAGTTTCACTGAGCTACTGACAATCCCTGTCTGGAGTTGGATATCTAGTCATGTGAAAATATGAATTTCTTTATTCCTCAATGCATATCGAGTAGGGATTTCCTGTGTCTTGCAGTAAATGATATTCTCACTGATACCTTTTTGAGAGAAGCACTATAAGCATGCTCTTGGAACCATGGACAATGAGTTTGCATACCAGTTATGCCATTCACAAGTTTTGTAACCTTGAGTAAGATCCTAAAATTTATTCTGCCTCAATTCTTCATCAGTAAAATGGAGACAGGAAGTGTGGCTAGTTCATAGTTTTTGTTGTTACTGCTAGAATTTAAAAAGGGTACTATCTTTATCTAATAAAATGCTTAATGCTTTGAAGTACTTTCATTTTCTTTTATTATTTTTATTATTTTATTTTATTTAAATTTCAGTAGTTAACATACACTGCAATATTGGTTTCAGGAGTAGAATTCAGTGATTCATCAATTATATACAACACCCAGTGCTCATCAAATGAAGTGCCTATCCCCCATCTAGCCCAACATTCACCCACCTCTCTCCAAATTTCAGTTTGTTCTCTATTGTTAAGAGACTCTCATGGTTTGATTCCCTCTCTCCTCGTGTTCTTTCCCCCTTCCCATATTTTGTTTCTCAAATTCCACATGAGTGAGATCCTGTTGTATTTGTCTTTCTCTGACTGACTTAGTTCACTTAGCATAATACATTCTATCACCCTCCATGTCATTGCAAATGGCAAGATTTCATTCCTTTTTTTTTATTATGTTATATTAATCACCATACAGTACATCATTAGTTTTTGATATAGTGTTCAATGATTCATTATTTGCATATAACACCCACTGGTCTTTGCAATACTTGCCCTCCTTAATACCCATCACCTGCCTAGAGCACCCCTCACCCCCCTCTACCCTGAAAACCTCAGATTGTTTCCCAGTCCATAGTCTCTCATGGTTCGTCTCCCTTTCTGATTTCCCTTCCTTCAGTTTCACCTTTATTCCCCTAATATCCCCCATGTTATTCTTTATGTTCCACAAATAAGTGAAACCATATGATAATTCTCTTTTCTGCTTGACTTATTTCACTTAGCATAATCTCCTCCAGTTCCATCCATGTCAGTGCAAATGGTGGATATTCATTCTTTTGAATGGCTGAGTAATATTCCATTGTATATATGGACCACATCTTCTTTATTCATTCATCTATTGAAGGGAATCTCAGTTCTTTCCACAGTTTGGGTATTGTGGACATTGCTACTATGAACATTGGGGTGCATATGGCCCTTCTTTTCACTACATCTGTGTCTTTGGGGTAAATACCTAGGAGTGCAATTGCTGGGTCATAGGATTGCTTTATTTTTAACTTCTTGAGGAACCTCCATATTGTTTTCCAGAGTGGCTGCAGCAGCTTGCATTCCCACCAACAGTGTAAGAGAGTTCCCCTTTCTCCACATCCTCGCCAACACTTGTTTCCTGCCTTGTTAATTTTTGCCATTCTAACTGGTGTAAGATGGTATCTCAATGTAGTTTTGATTTGAATTTCCCTGATGGCTAGTGACGTAAAACATTTTTTCATATGTCTGTTAGCCATTTGTATGTCTTCTTTGCAAAAGTGTCTGTTAATGACTTCTGCCCATTTTTTTGACTTCATTATTTATTTTTGGGTGTTGAGTTTGAGAAGTTCTTTATAGATCTTGGATACCAGCCCTTTATCTGTAATATCATTTGCAAATATCTTCTCCCATTCCGTGGGTTGCCTCTTAGTTTTGTTCACTGTTTCATTTGCTGTGCAGAAGCTTTTTATCTTGATGAAGTCCCAAAAGTTCATTTTTGCTTTTATTTCCCTTGCCTTTGGAGACATGTCTTGAAAGAAGTTGCTGTGGCCGATTTTGAAGAAGTCACTGCCTATGTTCTCCTTTAGGATTGTGATGGATTTCTGTCTCACATTGAGGTCTTTCATCCATTTTGAATTTATCTTGTGTATGGTGTAAGAGAATGGTCGTTTCATTTTCTGTATGTAGCTGTCCAATTTTCCCAGCACCATTTATTGAAGAGACTATCTTTATTACATTGGATATTTTTTCCTGCTTTGTCAAAGATTATTTGACCATGAAGTTGAGCTGAGCTCTCTATTCTGTTCCAGTGATTCATGTGTCCGTTTTTGTGCCAATAGCATCTGTCTTGGTGAATAGAGCTTTGTAATATAACATGAAGTCAGGCATTGGGAAGCCCCCAGCTTTGTTTTTCTTTTTCAATGTTCCCTTGGCAGTTTGGGGTCTTTTTTGGTTCCATACAAATTGTAGGATTGTTTGTTCCAGCTCTGTGAAAAATGCCAACGGTATTTTATATGAATGGCACTAAAAGGGTAAATTGCTCTGGGATGCATAGACATTTTAACAATGTTTATTCTTCCAATCCATGAGCATGGAATGTTTTTCTACCTTTCTGTGTCTTCCTCAATTTCTTTCATAAGTGTTCTGTAGTTTCTAGAGTATAGATCCTTTACCTCTTTTGTTAGGTTTATTCCTAGGTATCTTATGGTTTTTTGGTGCTAGTGTAAATGGAATCAATTCCCTAATTTCTCTTTCTACTTTTACATTGTTAGTGTATGGAAAAACAAGTGATTTCTGTCCATTTTGTATCCTGCCACATTACTGAATTGCTGTATGAGTTCTAGTAATTTGGGGGTGGAGTCTTTGGGGTTTTTCACATAAAGTATCATGCAATCTGTGAAAAGAGAGTTTGACTACTTCTTTGTCAATTTGAATGCATTTTATTTCTTTTTGTTGTCTGATTGCTGATGCTAAGACTTCCAGTACTATGTTGAACAATAGTAGCAAGAGTGGGCATCACTGTTGTGTTCCTGATCTTAAAAAAAAGCTCTCAACTTTTCCCCATTGACAATGATATTTGCTGTGGGCTTTTCATAGATAGCTTTTATGAAATTGAGGAATGTTCCTTCTATCCCTATATAGAAGGAACTATATATTAAAACTCTGAAGAGTTTTAATCAGGAAAAAGATGCTGTATTCTGTCAAATGATTTTTCTTCATCTATTGAGAGGTTCATATGGTTCTTGTCTTTTCTTTTATTAATGTGCTCTATCATGTTGTTTGATTTGCAAATGTTGAACCACCCTGGCATCCCTGGAATAAACCTACCTGGTCGTGATGGATAATCCTTTTAATATACTGTAGGATCCTATTGGCTAGAATCTTGTTGAGTGTTTTGGCATCCATGTTCATCAGGGATATTGGTCTATAGTTCTCCTTTTTGATGGGGTCATTGCCTGGTTTTGGGATCAGGGTAATGCTGGCCTCATAGAACAAGTTGGAAGTTTTCCTTCCATTTCTATTTTTTTGAAACAGCCTCAGAAGAATGGGTATTATTTCTTTTTAAAATGTTTGGTAGAATTCCCCTGGGAAGCCATCTGGCCCTGGACTCATTTTTTGGGAGATTTTTGATTACTGCTTCAATTTCGTTAGTGGTTATTGGTCTATTCAGATTGTCACTTTCTTCTTGTTTCAGTCTTTGTAGTTTATAAGTGTCCAGGAAGACATCCATTTCTTCCAGGTTTCTTAATTTGTTGGCATATAGTTGCTGACAATAATTTCTAATAATTGTTTCTATTTCCTTGGTGTTAGTCGTGATCTCTCCCCTTTCATTCATCATTTTATTAATTTGGGTCCTTTCACTTTTCTTTTGGGTAAGTCTGGCCAGAGGTTTATCAATCTTATTCTTTCAAAGATCCAGCTTCTAGTTTCATTGATCTGCTCTACTGTTTTTCTGGTTTCTATTTCATTGATTTCTGCTCTAATCTGTATTATTTCTCTTCTCCTGCTTGGTATATGTTTTATTTGCCATTCTTTCTCCAGTTCCTTTAGGTGTAAGGTTATCTTGTGCATTCGGGATTTTTTTCTTCTTTGAGTGAAGCTTGGATTGCTATGTATTTCCCCCTTAGGACCGCCTTTGCAGTATCCCATAGGTTTTGGACCAATATGTTTTCATTCTCATTGGTTTCCACGAATTATTTAAATTCTTCTTTAATTTCCTGGCTGACCCAAACATTCTTTAGCAGGATGGTCTTTAACTTCCAAGTGTTTAAATTTCTTCCAAATTTTTTCTTCTGATAGAATTCCAGTTTCAAAACATTGTGGTCTGAAAATATGCAGGGAATAATCTCAGTCTTTTGGTATTTGTTGAGACCTGATTCGTGACCCAGTGTGTGGTCTATTCTGCAGAGAAAGTTCCATGTGCATTCAAGAAGAATGAATATTCTGTTGTTTTAGGGTAGAATATTCTGTATATATCTATGAAGTCCATCTGGTCCAGTGTGTCATTCAGAGTTCTTGTTTTCTTTGTTGATCTTCTGCTTCAATGATCTGTCCATTCCTGAGAGTGGACTATTGAGGTCTCCTACAATTAACATATTATTATCAGTATGATTGTTTATTTTGGTTAACAGTTGGCTTATGTAGTTGGCTGCTCCCATGTTGGGGTCATAGATATTTACAATTGTTAGATCTTCTTGTTGGATAGACCCTTTAAGTATGATACAGGGTCCCTCTACATCTCTTACTACAGTCTTTAACTTAAAATCTAATTTGTCTGATATAAGAATTGATACCCAAGCTTTCTTTTGAGGTCTGTGACATGGTAAGTGGTCTACATCCCCTCACTTTCAATATGGAGGTGTCTTTAGGTTCAAAATGAGTCTCTTGTAAACAGCATATGGGGGGGTCATGTGTTTTTATCCAATCTGCAACTCTGTGCCATTTAATGGGAGCATTTAGGTCATTCACGTTGAGAGTTACTATTGAAAGATATGATTTTAGTGTCATCATGTTGCCTGTGAAGTCCCTGTTTCTATAATTTGTCTCTGTACATTTTTGGTCTATATTACTCTCGCGGTCTTTCTTCTTTTATAGAATCTCCCTTAATATTTCTTGCAGGGCCAGTGGGGTGGTCACATATTCTTTCAGTTTCTGCCCCCCTGAAAGCTCCTTGTCTCTCCATCCATTCTGAATGACAGCCTTGCTGGATAAAGCATCCTTGGCTGCATGTTCTTCTCATTAAGTACCCTGAATATGTCTTGCCAGCCCTTTCTGGCTTGCCAGGTTTCTGTGGACAGGTCTGATGTTATTCTGATATTCCTCTCTCCATACATAAGAAATCTCTTCCCCCTAGCTGCTCTCAGGATAGCTTCCTTGGCTCTAAGATTTACAAGTTTTACTATTATATGCTCGTGCACTGGTCTTTTCTTATTGATCTTGGGAGGAGTCCTCTCTTCCTCTTGGACACGAATGCTTGTTTCCTTCCCCATATTGGGTAATTCTCAGTTACGATTTGCTCAAATATACCTTCTAGTTCTCTCTCTCTCTTCACCCCTTCAGGGATCCCAATAATTCTGACATTGGAATGTTCCATGCCATCATTGATCTCTCTAAGTCTGTTCTTATGGACTTCTAGCTGTTTATCCCAGGCGTCCTTGGCTTCCTTCCTGTCTGTCTTATCTTCTAGCTCACTAATTCATTCTTCTGCCTCATTTACTTTGGCTGTCAGTGTGTCCAGTTTAGAATGCATCTCATTCGTATCATCTTTAAGTTCAGCCTGATTAGATCTTTTTTCTGCTCTTAGAGATTCTCTATTGTCATTAATATTTTCTCAAGCCTAGATATCGACTTCATAATTGCTACTCTGAGGTCTATCTCTGACATCTTGCTTATATCCATATCCATTAAGTCTTGGCAGTAGCCATAGTCTTTGGTTCTTTTCTTTGTTGGCAGTTCCTCCTCTTACTCATTGTTTTGAGGGGTGGTTGAGGGAATGTACAGAGTCCAAAGTATTAACCATCATCCAAGCAAGATGTACCCATTTTATGGGGACTCTTGGTTGTTGTCCTCTTGTTCTTCCAGCCTGTCTTCTGGGTGAAGGGCCTGCTACACTGTTACTCAGGCAACCCTGCTTGGGCAGAGTTCCCTTGCCCCCTGTAGGGGGGGTTGGCTCGGTGGAAACCATTTTTTTTTTGAGCTTTAGTTCTCTGGCAGCTTTCCACGTCTCTTCCGAGAGCCAGAGCAAAAATGGCCACACGCAAACCTCTGTCTCAGAGGAGAGAAATAGTAGTCTGCTCTTCACTGAGCCCTTCAGGACACCTAGTCTCCATTTCTGTATGTGCTGCTAAAAACCACAGCCTTCCACGGTGGTGCATGCCCACAAAAATTCTCCCAGAGTTCAATCCCAGGGCTGTGGTGTGTCTCTGCCCTTTGTGCTTTTTTTTTTTTTAAGATTTTATTTATTTATTTGACACAGAGAGAGACAGCGAGAGGGGAACACAAGCAAGGGGAGTGGGAAAGGGGGAAGCAGGCTTCCCGCTGAGCAGGGAACCCAATGCGGGGCTTGATCCCAGGACCCTGAGATCATGACCTGAGCTGAAGACGGTCGCTTAACCAACTGAGCCACCCAGGCGCCCCTGCCCTTTGTGCTTTTAAAACCCCGCGAGCCACTCTGCGTTCATGCGCATGCACCCGCAGTTCCTGAATCCTGTCTGGGGGCTGTTCTAAAGCCCTTTCCCAGTGGCTACTGCTCTGAGCGTTTGTGCCCAGTCCTCAGCATGGGACGCTTTTGTGCTCTGGTGTTATATCATTTTCCAGGCACCAGCCTATGGTGGCTCCCTCCCCCTTCTGCTTTCGTTCAATATCTCCCCACAGATTCATGACTCAGCACTTCAAACCTCATGGCAAGCAGACTTTTTCTGCTGTAGAGATCCAGATATGTATTCTTACAACTCAGGCTGATTTCATGGGTGTTCAGAATGGTTTGGTAGATATCCAGCTAAATTCAGGGGACCAGTTGAAGCAGCATCCCCCACTTCTCTGCTATCTTGCCTCTCCCAAAATAAGCAAGATTTCGTTCCTTTTGGTGGCTTAGTAATATTCCATGGTGTATAAATACCACCTCTTCTTTATCTACTCATCATTTGATGGACATTTGGGTTCTCTCCATAATTTGGCTATTGTTGATAATGCTATTATGAACATTGGGTGCATGTTCCCTTTGAATCTGTATTTTTGTATTTTTAGGTAAATACCTAGTACTACAATTGCTGGGTCATAGGGTAGTTCTATTTTTAACTTTTTGAGGAACCTCTATACTGTTCTCCAGAGTGGCTGCAACAGTTTGCACTCCCACCCACAGTACAAGGGGTTTCCCATTTCTCTGCATCCTCACCAACACCTGTTGTTTTTTGTGTTGTTAATTTTAGCCCTTCTGACAGATAATCATCTCATCATGATTTTCATTTGTATTTCCCTGATGATGAGTGATGTTGAACATCTTTTCATATGTCTGTTAGCCATTTGGATGTCTTCTTTGGAAAAGTGTCTATTCATGTCTTCTGCCCTTTTCTTAACTGGATTATTTGTTTTCTTGGGTGTTGAGTTTGATAAGTTCTTTTTCAATTTTGGATACTAATCCTTTATCTGATATGCCATTTTCAAATATATTCTTCCATTCCATAGGCTGCCTTTTAGTGTTTTTGTTGTTGTTGTTGTTTCTTCTGCTGTGCTTAAGCTTTTTATCTTGATGAAGTCCCAGTATTTTATTTTTGCTTTTGTTTCCCTTGGCTTCAGAAATGTGTCTTTTATGATGTTGCTATGGCTGATGTCAAAGACATTGTTGCCCATGTTCTCATCTCAGATTTTGATGGTTTCCTGTCTCACATTTAGGGCTTTATCCATATTGAATTTATGTTTATGTATGGTGTAAGTAAGTGATTCACTTTCATTCTTCTGCATGTTACAGTTCAGTATTCCCAACACCATTATTTGAAGAGACTGTCTTATTTCCATTGGATATTACTTCCTGCTTTGTCAAAGATTAGTTGGCAATAGAGTTGAGGATCCATTTCTGTGTTCTCTATTCAGTTCCATTAATCTATGTGTCTATTTTTGTGCCAGTACCATGCTGTCTTGATGCCTATAGCCTTATAATATAGCTTGAAATGCAGAATCATGATGCCTCCAGTTTTGTTTTTCTTTTTCAGGATTGTTTTGGCTATTCAGGGTCTTTTCTGGATCTATATAAATGTGAAAAATGCTGGTGGTATTTCAATAGGGATTGCATTGAATGTGTAGATTACTTTGAGTAGACATTTTAACATTGTTTTTTCTTCCAATCCAAGAGCATGGAATGTTTTTCCATTTCTTTGTGTCCTCTTCAATATATTTCATGAGTGTTCTATAGTTTTCAGAGTACAGATCTTTTACATATTTAGTTAGGTTTATTCCTAGCTATCTATTTGTTTTGGTGCAATTGCAAATGGGATCAATTCCTTGATTTCTTTTCTGCTACTTCATTATTTGTGTATAGAAATGCAATAGATTTCTGCACATTGATGTTATGTCCTGCAACTTTGCGGAATTCATGTATTACTTCCAGCAATCTTGGGGTAGAGTCTTTCAGGTTTTCTACATAGAGTTTCATGTTCTCTGCGAATAGTGAAAGTTTGACTTCTTCCTTGCCGATTTGAATGCTTTTTCTTTCTTTTTGTTGTCTGATTGCTGAGGCTAAGACTTCCAGTACTATGTTAAATGGTAATGGTGAGACTGGGCATCTTTGTCTTCTTCCTGACCACAGGGAAAAGGCTCTCAGTTTTTCCCCATTGTGGAAGATATTATCTGTGGGTCTTTTGTATATGGTCTTTCTGATGTTGAGGTACGTTCCATCTATCCCTACATGGCAGAGTGTTTTGATCAAAAATGGAGGCTGTATTGACTCATGAAAGAAATTGAAGAAGACACAAAAAGATGGAAAAGCATTCCATGCTCATGGACCAGAAGAACAAATTGTTAAAATGTCTATGCTACCCAGAGCAATCTATACCTTCAACACCATCCCGATTAAATTCCAATGGCATTTTTCAGAGTGCTGGAACAAACAATCCTAAAATTTGTATGGAATCAGAAAAGACCCCGAATAGCCAAGGAAACGTTGAAAAAGAAAAACAAAGCTGGGGGCATCATGTTGCCTGATGTCAAGCTATATTACAAAGCCATGATCACCAAGACAGCATGGTCCTGGCACAAAAACAGACATCATAGACCAATGGAACAGAATAGAGAGCCCAGATATGGACCTGCAACTCCATGGTCAAGTAATCTTCGACAAAGCAGGAAAAAATATGCAACAGAAAAAAGACAGTCTCTTCAATAAATGGTGCTGGGAAATTTGGACAGCCACATGCAGAAGAATGAAACTCAAGCATTCTCTAACACCATACACAAAGATAAACTCAAAATGGATGAAAGACCTCAATGTGAGCAGTAATCCATCAAAATCCTAGAGAGGAACAATGGCAGTGACCTCTTTGACACTGGCCACAGCAACTTCTTTCAAGTTACATCTCCAAAAGCTAGTGAAACAAAAGCAAAAACGAACTTTTGGGACTTCATCAAGATAAAAAGCTTCTGCACAGCAAAGGAAACAGTCAACAAAACAAAGAGGCACCCCACGGAATGGGAGAAAATATTTGCAAATGACACTACAGATAAAGGGCTGGTATCCGTGATCTATATATAAAAAACTTCTCAAACTCAACATCCAAAAAACAAATAAGTCAAAAAATGGGCAGAAGACATGAACAGACACTTCTCCAAAGAAGACATACAAATGGATACCAGACACATGAAAAAATGTGCATCATCATTAGCCATCAGGGAAATTCAAATCAAAACCACACTGAGATACCACTTTACACCAGTTAGAATGGCAAAAATTGACAAGGCAAGAAACAACAAATGTTGGAGAAGTTGTGGAGAAAGAGGAACCCTCTTACACTGTTGGTGGGAATGCAAGTTGGTACAGTCACTTTGGAAAACAGTGTGGAGGTGCCTCAGAAAATGAAAAATAGAGCTACCCTATGACCCAGCAATTGCACTCCTGGGTATTTACCCCAAAGACACAGATGTAGTGAAAAGAAGGGCCATATGCACCCCAATGTTCATAGCAGCAATGTCTGCAATAGCCAAACTGTGGAAAGAGCTGAGATGCCCTTCAACAATTGGAGGGAGAGATGAACCATGAGAGACTATGGACTCTGAGAAACAAACTGAGAGTTTTAGAGGGTAGGGGGGTGGGGGGATACATTAGCCCAGTGATGGGTACTAAGGAGGGCATGTACTGCATGGAGCACTGGGTGTTATATGAAAACAATGAATGGTGGATCACTACATCAAAAACTAATGATGTATTTTATGGTGACTAACATAACATAATAAAATAAAATTTAAAAAAATGGAGGCTGTATTATGTCAATTGTTTTTGCTTGCATCTTTTGAGAAGGTCAAATGGTTCTTATACTTTCGTTTAATGTTGTGTATTATGTTGATGGATTTGTGACTATTAAACCACCCTTGCAGCCTAGGAATAAATCCAACTTGATTGTGGTGAATACTTATTTAAATGTACTGTTGAATTTGAATTGCTAGTGTTTTATTGAGAATTTTTGCATCCATGTTCATTAGGGATATTGGTCTGTAGTTCTCCTTTTTAGTGGGGCCTTTGTCTGGTTTTGGGATCAAGGTAATGCTGGCATGATAGAATGAGTTTGGACGTTTTCCTTCCATTTCTATTTTTTGGAAGAGTTTCAGAATAGGTATTAATTCTTCTTTAAATATCTGGTAGAATTTCCCTGGGAAGCCTTCTGGTTCTGGACTTTTCTTTGTTGGGCGATTTTTGATTGCTGACTCAATTTCTTTGCTGATTATGGGTCTGTTCAAATTTTCTATTTCTTCCTGTTTCAGTTCTGGTAGTTTGTAGATTTCTTGGAATCTGTCAATTTCTTCAGATTGCCCAGTTTGTTTGCATATAAGTTTTCATAGTATTCTCTTATAATTGTTTGTATTTCTATGGTGTTGGTTGTGATCTCTCCTCTTTCATTCATGATTTTATCTGGGTTCTTTCAATCTTCTTTTTGATAAGTCTGGCTAGGGATTTATCAGTTTTATTAAGTCTTTCTAAGGACCAGCACTTAGTCTCATTAATCCATTCTGCTGTTTTTTTTTTTTAATCTATATCATTTTTTTCTGCTTTAATCTTTATTATTTCCTTTCCTCTGCGGTTTTAGGCTTTATTTGCTGTTGCTTTTCTAGCTTCTTTAGGTGTAAGGTTACATTGTATATTTGAGAATTTTCTTGCTTCTTGAGGTAGGTTTGTATTGCAATTTACTTCCCTCTTAGGACTGCCTTTGCTACATTGCAAAGGTTTTGGACTGCCATGTTTTCATTTTCATTTGCTTCCATATATTTTTTAATTTTTTCTTTAATTTCCTGGTTTACTCATTCATTCTTTAGTAGGATGTTCTTTAACCTCCATGTTTTTGAGGTCTTTCCAAATTGTTTTTGGTGGTTGAATTCAAGTTTCATAGTGTTGTGGTCTGAAAATATGTATGGTACGTTCTTGAAGTTTTTGTACTCATTGAGGGCTGATTTGTGATCCAATATGTGATCAATTCTGGACAATGTTCTATATGCACTCAAAAAGAATGTGTATTCCACTGCTTTAAGATGAAAAGTTCTGATTGTATCTGTTATGTCCATTTGGTCCAGTGTGTCACTCAAAACCATTGTTTCCTTGTTGATTTTCTGACTAGATGATCTGTCCGTTGGCATAAGCGGAGTGTTAAAGTCCCCTACTATTATTGTATCCATGAGTTTATGTGTATTATTAATTGATTTTATATATTTGGGTGCTTCCAAGTTGGGCACATAAACATTTACAATTGTTAGATCTTCTTGATGGATAGATTTCTTAATTATAACATAATGCCTTTCTTCTTCTTTTGTTACAGTCTTTGGTTTAAAATCTGTCTTGGGGCACCTGGATGGCTCAGTCAGTTAAGTGTCTGCCTTTAGCTCAGGTCATGATCCCAGGGTCCTGGGATCGAGCCTCATGTCAGGGATCCTGCTTCTCCCTCTCCCTCTCCCTCTGACTGCCACTCCCCCTGCTTGTGCTCTCTGTCAAATAAATAAACTTTTTTAAAAATAAAATAAAATCTAGTTTGTCTAAGTATGGGTACTCTGGCTTTCTTGTGACATCTATTAGCATGAAAGAAGGTTCTCCATCCCTTCACTTTCAATCTGCAGGTGTCTTTAGGTCTAAAATATATCTCTTGTAGGCAGCATATAGGTGGATCTTGTTCTGTTTTTGTTTTTTTGTTTTTTTCTTTTAATCCATTCTGACACTGTATGTCTTCTGATTGGCGCATTTAGTCCATTTACAGTCAGAGTGATTATTGAAAGGTATCAATTTATTGCCATTGTGTTAATGTAGAGCTGGTGCTTCTGGTGATGTTCTTTGGTCCTTTCTAGTCTTTGTTGATTTTGGTCTTTTTTTTGTCCACTCAGTGTCCCCCTTAAAATTTCTTGCAGGGCTGATTTAGTGGTCCCAAACTTCTTTAGTTTTCATCTGGGAAACTCTTTATCTCTCCTTCTATTCTGAATGACAGCCTTGCTGGATAAAGAATTCTTGGCAGCACATTTTTCCCATTTAGCACATTGAATATTTCCTTCCACTCCTTTCTGACCTGCCAGGTTTTGGTGGACAGATCTGCTGCAAAACAGATCTGTCTTCCCTTGTAGGTTAAACACATTTTTTCCCTTGTTGCTTTCAGGATTCTTTCCTTGTCTGCGTATTTTGTGAATTTGACTATGATATGCCTTGGCAATGGTCAGCTTTTGTCGAATTTAATGGGAGTTCTTTGTGCTTCTTCGATTTTGATGTCTGTGTCCTTCCCCAGGTAGGGAAGTTTTCAGTTATAATTGCTCAAAAAAACCTCCTGCCCCCTTTTCTTTCTCTTCATCTTCTGGACCCCTATGATATGAATGTTATGTTTTAAGGAGTCCCTTAGTTCCTTAAGGCTATTTTCATCGTCCATTACTTTTCTTTCCCTCTCTTTTTCAGCTTCATTATTTTCCATAATTTTATCTTCTATATCACTGATTTGCTCTTCTGCTTTGTTTATCCTCGTTTTTATGGCCTCCTTTTGGGTTTGTATTTTTAATTTTGGCTTGACTAAATTTTAGCTCTTTTATATCTGCAGTAAGGGATTCTCTAGTGTCTTCTATTTTTTTTTTAAAGCCCAGCTAGTATCCTTATAATCGTTTTCAATTCTAGTTCAGACATCTTACTTATATCTGTATTGATTAAATCCCTGGCCATGATTTGTACTTCTTGTTCTTTCTTTTGGGATAAATTTCTCTGTCACGTCATTTTCCAAAAAGAAAAGGAAAAAAAAAAAAAGACATACAATTGATTAACAAACACTTGGGTAATAGTTCAAACTCTTAAAAATCAGTAGGGTGCTTTTTTGCTTATTAACATCCATATACAATAAAAAGTTATCAAGGGCATTAAAATAAAAAAAAAAAGAAATCTAGATCCTGGGTTTTGGTCTGCTTGTTAAAAAATCTACATCCAAAGATAAAATAAGATAAAATAAAATAAAATTATATATAAAAGTAAAAATTAAAAATAATCATAAATAAAATGGAATTAAAAATAAGAAAAGTAATGAAAAAAAATAAAAAATAAAGAATAAAAAGAAAGAGGTAGCTAGATCCTATTTCCCCTAGAGCTGAAGCTTTGCACACCCTATGAACAGTAGACTTGGTGTGAACAGGTTGTTTGTGCTGGTCTTCTGGGGGAGGGGCCTGTCTGGCTGATTCTCAGGTGGACTTGTCCTATTGGAGATGTGCCTTCAGGGTACAGGTGGGTGGGGCTTGGTGTATGCGGCTCCAGCCTCTACTCCACACTGATGGGCTGGGTGAATATGGTGGGGCCCTGCTCTCTAGCCCTGGAGCTGAAAGTTTTGCCCCCCACTCTTCAGTGAGTCCTCACAGAATAGCAATCAATCACCCCTCTTGTGACCCTGGATTCCATCAGAACCCTGCATTCACCTTGCCTGTGTCCAAGGTTTTGTTTTGTTTTTATCTCAGGTGCATGACTGAGTTTCAAAACTCCAAATTTTAGGGACTCCCATGGTGCGGACCCATGCTGTTCTTCTGGGGAATGGTCCTACCATGCTTTTGCCCCTTGCTGGCCTATCCAAGGAAAGCAGTCACATGACCGTGCAGCAGTTTGCTATTTATGGCAAAACAGAGCAGAATGCCAGCACCAAGACTCACTGTTCTCAGCTGGTATTCTATTCTTCAGAACAGTGCAGCATGTTGGTGCCCCCCATTCTTCTTATGACCCAGGGGATCCTCAGACCATGCCGTCACTCATGGTATTCCACCCTGCTTTGCACCTTTAAGCCAGGCATGTCCTGCATGGTAGTGGACTTCTAAAAGTTCAGATTTTATCCTCTGCTTCTTATAATACTTTGTGGTGGTTTCTGTAAACAGGTCTCCCTCCCTGACACCATTCCCACAGCTATCTCCCCCAAGTCAACTCTCCATACCTCCTACTTTACAAAAGGTGGTCACGTTTTTACTTATAAACTAGCAGTTTTTGTTCTCTCAGACTTCTGATTGATTTCTCAGGTGTTCAGAATGATTCGATAATGATCTAGCTGTGTTTGATGGGCAAGACAAGCTTAGGGTCCTCCTACTTCTCTGCCGTATTAACTCTTACCTCTGAAGTGCTATTGCTTTCATGTTAGGTAAGATTTCATTGAGCTACAAGAAATGTCATGGATATGTGTTTATTTATCACAATACTATATCAGGTCATCAATTTCTATTCTGGCAAGTCAACAATACTCTTTACATCTTTTTGCTCTACCATCTTTAACCTGTAGGCCTTTATCATCACAGTTGTCACCTCATGTAATTTTCAATGCTGTTCTTTGATTTTTGATATAGTATCATATTGTTTACAAGCCATGATTTAATTTTTTAGCCAGTTCCAGATTTTATTCAATGCAGTATTTATAGAATGTTTAAGTTCTTTATAGGGCTATATCTTTTATTACTCTATTTCATATCACTTTTGCTTGTGTTTTATTTTTGCTTTTGAATAATATGAAATAAGAAAAATAAAGCCTTAATAAAGTCTTGCATAATACTGAATGCAAAACTACATATAGAATGTTATCTTAATAATGTAAAATATTTTTTATATATCCCAAAAAACATGTGCAGAGTAAAAAACAAAATAGGCAGATGTATGCCAAAACCTTAATGATATCTGACTTTGTGTAATTCTCTCAGAATGTTTGGCATGTAGTAATGACATGTTTGTGGGCTTTATCATTGTTATTCTATATATTTTTATCTTCTCTATAAATGTTTTACTTTTATGATAAGTGGAAAATATAATGAAATAATAACATAAAATCATGGAAACAAACTAACAGTTCATAAAACCAACTGTATAACTATATTCTATGCATCATCATTAATGTCTATTAAAGAGAAAAGGGATAAAGTTGAACTCATTTTCTGAGCCACAGATATCTATTATATTAAATAAATTCAATTCTACTCATATTTTTCTGAGCTTAAATAAGATATTGGTATATTAAAGATTATAAACATGAGCTTCCATCATATTCATTCCAGTAAACTTTCCTATTTCATACTGATACATTTTCATGCTGGATGTGAAACTGCTTAATTTCCATACCTGCCTATTACCTCCATCTCAACACCTGGACTCCAGTTATGCTAAAGATGCTTTTAGAACTATCAATCTGTGATTTGAAAAGTGTGATGCATAAGACATAGTCCATGAAGACACACATGCTTTGATTTAAGTATATACTCTTTCACTAAACTCTTTTACTCACTTTAACTTTGAACTTGTTTCTTTACTTTTCCAAGCCTCATTTTTCTTATCTGAAAACTTCAGCTAATAATTCTCATTACAGGGTTGATGTGTCCTATATATAGCAGTTCTCAATAATCATTATTGTTATTATTCTCACTTAAACTTTAAGGAAAAGAATATATGATCCCCCAAATATTTGCTTTTATTCAAGTATATTTAACATACAGTGCTATATTAGTTTCAGGTGTACAAAAATAATGATTCAACAAGTCTATACATTTTTCAGTGATCCTACAAATACTGATATTTGACAGGAAAGGGTTTCAATACTTACAATCAGGGTTGGTGATGTTTGAAAATTTGAGAATTCATTAAAATTAAACCTATGTACATATGGCATAGCCAAAGCCATAAACAAATCCAGTCTCTACTTTTTACCTCATGGTTCTATTACTTAGCTGATATACTAAATTGGCTATTAAACATATCTACTGACAAGGACACCTTCCCTGGGGATAGAGTAAGAGATAAGTAAAAGATCTGCAATTGTTTTCACCAGCACCTTTCCCAATTGCTGAGAAAAGGGAGAAAGGGAATTCATTCATTCACCTACTTATTTATTCAGCAAATGTGTACATGGATGACCTGCATTTGTGAGATTCTCAGCAAGACAGGCACCAGGAACACTCCGAGACTGTTACTGCAATGAATGTATAGACAAACATAAGTTCCCCCACGCAATTTTTTTTTAATTCTGTGTGTGCAACATGGTGCCTAGAACATAACAGATGCCCAGTAAATGTTGTTACAATAAGTTGAATTGAAACTTAAGGGATGATATGGGGTGTTCCACATGGAGTATGATTGACATTTTAGGCAAGGGTAATAGCACAGAGGTAGAGATTTGGAGTCTGAGAGGACGTGTATACAGTTCAATGTGGCTGAGCTGGGAGTAGGAGTAGGGAGAGAGATGAAACATGGATGTAAATTCCAGTTGGTAACTGCTGGTATTTGGGGATTGAAGGAAAAAGACCTGGAATTATTCCCAGGTTTCTTCTAGGTCAGTGTTGGTGCAAATAATGAGCAATTTCCTCCCTCAAAACCAATCCCTCTTGAGTGTCCAGCAATTTGCAATGTTCTCTCTGTACCTCCTTATCTCTTCTCCTCCAACAACCCTCATTCCAAACTAGAATTGTAGCAGCCGTAGCAATGGCTACATTATTGTCACCTACTCTGGGCCAGGTACTTTATTTATTTAAATCAGAAATAGTTACTGAGTTACTTACTATATTTTAAGCATTGGGCAAGACGCTGGGCTTAAAATAGCTCACAGTTGAGTAATGAAGGAAGAGCATTAAATGTTCAGTTACAAGTAAGAGGGAATAGGACCTCTTATTGATTCGTGTGCTTTTCCAGCATGAACCAGAAGAACATAACCTAGTTTAGTATGGTCAGGGAAAACATCCCAGGGAAAATAAGCAGTCTATAAGATGAGAACTGTAGGGTGACTAGGAATTACTTGGTGAAGAATAGAAGGAAATTATTCAGGCAAATGAAAAAGCATGTTTGTGGTCCTGGAAGCCAAAGAGAAGAGAGATTTTCAGAACTTTTGCTGCCCTGCCTACAGCATCCTAGTCATTATTCCTTCCCACTTAACCTGTTCAGCCTCCTCTTGCAAATATGTGAGGATCTGGGGTGCTGCGTCTGGAATGGTAGTTAGAGATATATAGCTGGATCTGAGGAGAAATGGGTGGCTTGAATAAGATTTTTAAATGTTTTGTGTGGTTTCAAAACCAGGAAAAATGGCAGTGTCCAAGAACATTATAATGTGTTTCAGTATGGATCTTTTTGAATTTATCCACTTGGAGCTTTTTCGGTTTCTTGGATGTGTAGATTCACAACTTTCATCAAAATTGGGAAGGTTTTGGCCATTATTTTTTCAAAACATTCTTTCTTCCCCTTTCTCTCTCTCTTCTCCATTTGGGACTCCCATTAAGTATATATTCATACACTTGAAGTATTCCACAGGTCTCTTAGGTTCTGTTCATTTTTTCTTCATTCTCTTTTCTTTCTGCTCCTCAGACAATAATGTCAATTGACCTATTTTCAAATTAATTGATTATCTGAGCTTCCTAAGGGATAGTTTCCATCAATTTCTCTTTTCTATGTAATACAGGGCCTAGTTCTAAAAGAATTAAGTGTGGAGATGGCCCTTTGGCATAGTAGGACAATGATGAAGATGTGGAGCATGTTAGTGAGGACCTCTGCACAGAATTTATTAAAGCTGCATGAATTGAGAATGCATACTGGGAAGGCTTTGAGATTATATGGAGCTGCCTGGAATAGCTATAATGACCCTAGTATGGTTAGAGAATGTCAGAAATGTAGCAAGAACTTGAGGAGGTTTTCTCAGGCAAAGGATAAATTCTGGTTGGCCTGTTTACCAGAAACTTAATTTTTAACCTTCAGCAATTCCTCATCCAAGGATGTGGCCATATTTTGTGGAAAATCTCATCAACTGTTAGACTGATTCCTGACTACAACCTAGACCTAGGCTCTCTTCTTCATCCAAAATGGACTGATTCTGGAGGACCTTTGTTTAGGCAGTTCCACTACAAACTCTTTGTCCATTGTTCAGTAGTCACGTAGAGGATAAATATAGCAAACTTGTTGTAGAGAAAGCCTTCCCACAACGCCAGTGCAACCTGCTTCCCCACTGTGAAATATAATCACTCGCATTTTCATAAGCACTTTCATAATGCCCCCTTACCTCAGCAAGGGTATTTCCCATCCTCACTCCATTTATTGCTCACCCCTAATCCCCCTCTTTTTCTTTTTTAAAAGATTTTATTTATTTGAGAGAGAGAGAACACACAAGCAGAGGGAGGGGCTGAGGGAGAGGGAGAAGCAGACTCCCCACTGAGCAGGGAATCTGATGTGGGACTCAATCCCAGGACCCTGCGATCATGACCTCAGCAGAAGGCAGCTGCTTAACTGACTCAGCCACCCAGGCATCCCTTCCCCTTCTCTTTCTTGACCTCCTTTTTTGAGCCTTCCCTTAGTGGAACTTGGTGCTAAAATACAGGATATACAGATGACCTATCACAAAGGAAAGGAAATGGCCATTTATGATGAGATTTCTGCAGCAAGAGATATCAACTAGGTTTGGGAGGATTTCATATTGTCATTTCATCAAGTCTGGAGTATCTTGTTCAGCCACAAATTCAGTAGTATTGACTCTTGACAGTATACTAGTTTATTAAATGGGTCTAAGGAATTGTCAAAAATCCTAGTGTGGGATGATGGTGTGCTTTGCTGTGATGGAGAGTGATATGTGCCTGAATCTGAGCAGGGGTTACTGGAGATGAGTGTAGTGGCACTGAAGGCCCTGTTATGGGAGAGGCATACTTTGTATATCAAAAGGATGAGGGTTTGCCTTAGTTTTAGTTGTTTCTGTCTGTTTGGGATACATCTTTCTGAGAAAAAGAATCGTTTTTACAAATTGGTTGAGAAGCACTAGTTTATATTTTTATAACTTATGTGCTACTTGTTCAGATTACAACTATGTTAAACATTTTGCAAGTCATTTTATTTTATTATTTTATTATTTTATTTTATTTTTTTATTATGTTCAATTAGCCAACATAAAGTACATCATTAGTTTTTTATTGTTATGTTAATCACCATACATTACATCATTAGTTTTTGATGTAGTGTTCAATGATTCATTAGTTATGTATAACACCCAGAGCTCATCACCACACATGCCTGCCTTCATACCCATCACCTAGTTACCCATTCCCCCCAACCCCCTCACTTCTGTAACCCTCAGTTTGATTCCAGGAGTCTAGAGTCTCTCATGCTTTTTCTCCCTCTCTGGATTCTTCCCATTCACTTTTCCCTCCCTTCCCCTGTGGTCCTTCGTGCTATTCCTTATGTTCCACATATAAGTGAAACCATATGATAATTGTCTTTCTCTGCTTGACTTATTTCACTTAGCATAATCCTTTCCAGTTCCATCCATGTCAATGCAAATAGCAGGTATTCATCCTTTCTGATGGCTGAGTAATATTCCATTGTATATATGAACCACATCTTTATCCATTCATCTATTGAAGGACATCTTTCTCTTAATTTTTTATGTTATTTTAACTCCTTTCCATCCAGTAATTTTTATGTAACATTTTTACCCTACTTTTGTAATTTCTCATCTTTTCATCTTTAAGAGGATTCTAGTCAAAAGAATTATCATACCATGACACAAATGCTTTTATTTTTCGTTCTAAGAACTAAAGTCTTATCCAATGATCTGAGCTGGATCTGGTTCCTTGTGTGAAGGCCAAGGGTGAGGGCTCTCTCCTGGACAAAAATGGACTGCCTGCTTAACCTAGGACTAAGGGATATTTTCATGAGAATGCATTATTTCAGTCATATATGAGTAATTTTATTAGACTGCATATAACCCACAAGGGCCATTTCCCAGTGTCAGTGGGTTTACTCTCACATATTTGCCCAGCAGAAACCCCTATAGGCATAACTCTTCTCTCAAGTACTTCCAGCTTTCTTTTTTTTTTTTATTAATTAACATATAATGTATTATTTATTTCAGGGGTACAGGTCTGTGGTTCATCAGTCTTACACAATTCACAGTGCTCACAATAGCACATACCCTCTCCAATGCCCATCACCCAGCCACCTTATCCCTCCCACCCCCCTCCACTCCAGAAAACCTCAATTTGTTTCCTGAGATTAAGAGTCTCCTATTGTTTGTCTCCCTCTCTGGAATCATCTTGTTTCCTTTTCCCCTCCCTTCCCCTATGATCCTCTGTCTTGTTTCTCAAATTCTTCATATCAGTGAGATCATATGACAATTGTCTTTCTCTGATTAACTTATTTCGCTTAGCATAATACCCTCTAGTTCCATCCACGTCTTTGCAAATGGCAAGATTTCATTCCTTTTGATGGCTGCATAATATTCCATGCATATATATACCACATCTTCTTTATCCATTCATCTGTTGATGGAAATCAAGGCTCTTTCCATAATTTGGCTATTGTGGACATTGCTGCTATAAACATTGGGGTACATGTGCCCCTTCAGATCCCTACATTTGTATCTTTAGGGTAAATACCCAGTAGTGCAATTGCTGGGTCGTATGGTAGCTCTCTTTTCAACTTTTTGAGGAACCCCCATACTGTTTTCCAGGGTGGCTGCACTAGCTTGCATTCCCACCAACAGTGTAGGAGGTTCCCCTTTCTCCACATCCTCACCAACATCTGTCGTTTCCTGACTTGTTCATTTTAGTCATTCTGACTGGTATGATGTGGTATCTCATTGAGATTTTCATTTGTATTTCCCTAATGCCAAGTGATGTTGAGCACTTTTTCATATGTCTGTTGGCCATTTGGATGTCTTCTTTCCACAAATGTTTCTTCATGTCTTCTGTCTATTTCTTGATTGGATTACTTGTTCTCTGGGTGTTGAGTCTGATAAGTTCTTTATAGGTTTTGGGTACTAGGCTTTTATCTGATATGTCATTTACAAATATCTTCTCCCATTTTGTCGGTTGTCTTGTGGTTGTGTTGACTGTATCCTTTGCTGTGTAAAAGCTTTTTATCTTGATGAAGTCCCAATAGATCATTTTTACCCTTGCTTCCTTTGCCTTTGGCGATATTTCTAGGAAGAAGTTGTTACAGCTGAGGTTGAATAGGTTGCTGCCTGTGTTCTACTCAAGGATTTTGATGGCTTCCTGTCTCACATTTAGGCCTTTCATCAATTTTGAATCTATTATTGTGTGTGGTGTAAGGAAATGGTCCAGTTTCATTCTTCTGCATATGGCTGTGCAATTTTCCCAACACCATTTGTTGAAGAGACTGTCTTTTTTCCACTGGACATTCTTTCCTGCTTTGGCAAAGATGAGTTGACCATAGAGTTGAGGGTCTATTTCTGGGCTCTCTATTCTGTTCCATTGATCTATGTGTTAGTTTTTGTGCCAGTACCATACTGTCTTGATGATTACAGCTTTATAATAGAGCTTGAAGTCTGGAATTGTGATGACACCAGCTTTGCTTTTCTTTTTCAACATTCCTCTGGGTGTTTGGGGTCTTTTTTGGTTCCATATAAATTTAAGAATTATTTGTTCAATTTCTTTGAAAAATGTTGATGGTATTTTGATAGGGGTTGCATTAAATGTGTAGATTGCTGTAGGTAGCATAGACATTTTCACAATATTTGCTCTTCCAATCCATGAGAATGGAACATTTTTCCATTTCTTTGTGTCTTCCTCAATTTCTTTCATGAGTATTCTATACTTTTCTGAGTACAGATTCTTTGCCTCTTTGGTGAGGTTTATTCCTAGGTATCTTATTGTTTTGGGTGCAATTGTAGATGGGATTGACTCCTTAATTTCTTTTTCTTTTGTCTTGTTGTTTGCGTATAGGTATGACACTGATTTCTGTGCATAGATTTTATATCCTGCCACTTTACTGAATTCCTGTATGAGTTCTAGCAGTTTTGGGGTGGAGTCTTTTGGGTTGTCCACATAAAGTGTCATATTCTCTGCAAAGAATGAGACTTTGAGTTCTTCTTTGCTGATTTGGATGCTTTTATTTCTTTTTGTTGTCTGATTGCTGGGGCTAGGACTTCTAGTACTATGTTGAATAGCAGTGGTGATAGTGGACATCCCTTCCATGTTCCTAACCTTAGTGGGAAAGCTCTCAGTTTTTCCCCATTGAGAATGATTCACTGTGAGTTTTTCATAGATGGCTTTTATGATATTGAGGTATGTACCCTCTATCCCTACACTGTGAAAAGTTTTAATCAAGAAAGGATGTTGCACTTTGTCAAATGCTTTTTCTGCATCTATTGAAAGGATATGGTTCTTGTTCTTTCTTCTATTAATGTATTGTATCACATTGATTGATTTGCAGATGTTGAACCAACCTTGCAGCCCAGGAATAAATCCCACTTGGTCATGGTGAATAATCCCTTTAATGTACTGTTGGATCTTATTGGCTAGTATTTTGGTGAGAATTTTGGCATCCATGTTCATCAGGGATACTGGTCTGTAGTTCTCCTTTTTGATAGAGTCTATGTCTGGTTTTAGGATCAAGGTGATGCTGGCCTCATAAAATGAGTTTGGAAGTTTTCCTTCCATTTCTATTTTTTGGAACAATTTCAGAAGAATAGGTATTAATTCTATCTTAAATGTTTGGTAGAATTCCCCTGGGAAGCTATCTGGCCCTGGACTCTTGTTTGTTGGGAAATTTTTGATTACCACTTCAATGTCTTTGCTGGTTGTGCATCTGTTCAGTTTTCTATTTCTTCCTGGTTCAGTTTTGGTAGTTTATACATCTCTAGGAATGCATCCATTTCTTCCAGATTATCTAATTTGCTGGCATATAGTTGCTCATAATATGTTGTCATAATTGTTTGTATTTCTTTGGTGTTGGTTGTGATCTCTCCTCTTTCATTCATGATTTTATTTATTTGGGTCATTTCTCTTTTCTTTTTGATAAGTCTGGCCACGGGTTTATCAATCTTTTTAATTCTTTCAAAGAACCAGGTCCTAGTTTGGTTAATCTGTTCTACTGTTCTTTGGATTCTATTTCATTGATTTCTATTCTGATCTTTATTATTTCACTTCTCCTGCTGGGTTTAGGCTTTATTTGCTGTTCTTTCTCCAGCTCCTTTAGGTGTAGGGTTAGGCTGTGTATTTGAGACCTTTATTGTTTCTTGATGAAGGCTTGTATTGCTATATACTTTCCTTTAAGGACCACCTTTGCTGCATCCCAGAGATTTTGAACAGCTGTGTTTTCATTTTCATATGTTTCCATGATTTTTTTAAATTCTTTTTTAATTTCCTGGTGAACCCATTTATTCTCTAGTAGGATGCTCTTTAGCCTCCATGTATTTGAGTTCTTTCCAACTTTCCTCTTGTGATTGAGTTCTAGTTTCAAAGCATTGTGGTCAGAAAATATGCAGGGAATGATCCCAATCTTTTTGTACTGGCTGAGACCTGATTTGTGACCCAGGATGTGATCTATTCTGAAGAATGTTCCATGGACACTAGAGAAGAAGGTGTACTCTGTTGATTTACGATGGAATGTCCTGAATATATCTGTGAAGTCCATCTGGTCCAGTCTGTCATTGGAAGCCTTTATTTCCTTGTTGATCTTTTACATAGATGATCCGTCCATTTCAGTGTGTGAGGTGTTAAAGACCCCTAATAATTTTGTATTACAGTTGATGTGTTTCTTTGATTTTGTTTTTAATTGGCTTATATAATGGGCTGCTCCCACGTTAGGGGCATAGATATTTAAATTTTTATATCTTCTTGTTGGATAGACCCTTTAAGTATGATGTATTGTCCTTCCTCATCTCTTATTATAGTCTTTGGTTTGAAATATAATTTGTGTGATATAAAGACTGACACCCCAGCATTTTTTTTTTGATGTCCATTAGCATGGTAAATGGTTTTCCACCCCTAACTTTAAATGTGGAGGTGTCTTTGGGTTTAAAGTGAGTCTCTTGCAGACAGCATATCGATGATTCTTGTTTTTTTTTTTTTAAGATTTTATTTATTTATGAGAGAGAGAATGAGAGACAGAGAACATGAGAGGGAGGAGGGTCAGAGGGAGAAGCAGACTCCCTGCTGAGCAGGGAGCCTGATGTGGGACTCGATCCCAGGACTCTAGGATCATGACCTGAGCCGAAGGCAGTCGCTTAACCAACTGAGCCACCCAGGTGCCCGGTTCTTGTTTTTTTTTTTATCCAATCTGATACCCTGTGTCTTTTGACTGGGGCATTTAACCCATTTACATTCAGGGCAAATATTGAAAGATAGGAATTTAGTGCCATAGTATTGTTTGTAAGGTGACTGTTACTGTATATTGTCCCTCTTCCTTTTTGGTCTATGTTACTTTTAGGCTCTCTCTTTGCTTAGAGGACATTTTTCAATATTTCTTATAGGGCTGGTTTGGTGTTCACAAACTATTTGGGTTTTTGTTTGTCCTGGAAGCTTTTTATCTCTTTCTATTTTCAATGACAGCTTAGCTGGATATAGTATTCTTGGCTACACATTTTTCTTGTTTAGTGCCCTGAATATATCATGCCAGTCCTTTCTGGCCTGCCAGGTCTCTGTGGTTAGGTGTGTTGCCAATCTAATATTTCTACCATTGTAGGTTACAGACCTCTTGTCCCATTCTGCTTTCAGGATTTTCTCTGTGCCTCCAAGACTTCTGAGTTTTACTATTAGATGTCGGGGTGTTGACCTGTTTTTATTGATTTTGAGGGGGGTTCTCTGTGCCTCCTGGATTTTGATGCCTGTTTCCTTCTCTAAATTAGGAAAGTTTTCTTCTGTAATTTGTTCCAATATACCTTCTGCTCCTCTCTCTTTCTTCTTCTGGGATCCCTATTATTTTAATATTGTTTTGTCTTATGGTATCACTTATATCTCGAATTCTCCCCTTGGGATCCAGTAGCTGTTTATCTCTTTTTCTCAGTTTCTTTATTCTCCATCATTTGGTCTTCTATGTCACTAATTCTCTCTTCTGTCTCATTTATCCTAGCAGTTAGAGCCTCCATTTTTTATTGTACCTCATTAATAGCCTTTTTTATTTCGACTTGGTTAGATTTTAGTTCTTTTATTTCTCCAGAAAGGGATTCTCTAGTATCTTCTATGCTTTTTTCAGGCCCAGCTAATATCTTTATAATCATCATTCTGAACTCTAGTTCCAACATCTCACTAATGTCCGTATTGATTAGGTCCCTGGAAGTCAGTACTGCCTCTTTTTCTTTTTTTTTGAGGTGAGTTTTTCCGTCTTATCACTTTGTCCAGAGGAGAATAGATGAATGAGATAACAAAATGCTAAAAGGGTAACAGAGACCCCACAAAAATATACACTAAAGAAATCAGAAGAGACCCGAAACTGGGGGGGGGGGGGGGAAGAAATAAAAAAGAATATGATAAGGCTGGTGAATAGAACATAACCACACACTAGATTTTGGGTGTATTTTGGTCTGTTAGACAAGATTGCCTCCCCAAATTTTATAGAAAGAAAAACTTATATATATAGAAAGATAAGGGTAAATACAATGAAGAGATGGAATATGAGTGTAATGATGAAAATTTTAAAAGATTTTAAAAAAAGAATTGTTCAGATTAGAATTTGGTTGAAAATAGAAAGACAAAAAATTAGAAAACAACAACAAAAAAAAGAGAGGGGCGCCTGGGTGGCTCAGTCATTAAGCATCTGCCTTCAGCTCAGGTCATGATCCCGGGGTCCTGGGATCGAGCCCCACATCGGGCTCCTGCTCAGCGGGGAGCCTGCTTCTCCCTCTCCCACTCCCCCTGTTTGTGTTCCCTCTATTGCTGTCTCTCTCTGTCAAATAAATAAATTTTTAAAAAATTTAAAAAAAAAAGAGATTGTGATCAGGCGGGAGACTAGAGCAGAGCCATACACTAGATTTAGGGTATATTTTGGTCTTTTAGAAGAAAGTGTATCCCAAAATTTTAAAGAAAGAAAAACATATATGCACAAAAAATAAGGTTAAATACAGTGAAGTGATGGAATATGAGTGTAAAAATAAAAATTTATAAAGATTTAAAAAAGGAAATTGTTAAGATGTTGGTTGAAAAAGGAAAGGAGAAAAATTCTCAAAAAATAGAAAAGAGAAGAAAAAAATAAAGAAAATTTTAAAAATGAACTTTGAAAGACTAAAGATTTCATGGGGCAACCCTGCCAGGACCCCTCTCACTTTTGAGAGCTTTTTCTGTATCTTCACTCAATAAACTTCTACTGCTCTACTTACCAAAAAAAAAAAAAAAAAATCATGGGAAAAAAGCCATGAATTCTATGGGCTGTACTCCCCTAGCACTGGAGTTTTGCAGATCTCACTGATCAGGAAACTGGGTCACGGCTGATCTGGGGGAGGGGCCTGTTGCAGTGATCCTCAAATGTATTTGCCCAAGGAGGAATTGCACTGCCCTTGCCAGGGGCCAGGCTAAGTAATCTGCCTGGGTTTGCTCTCAGTAGCTTTTGTTCCCTGAAAGCTTTCCATACAGCTTTGGAGGACGAGAATGAAAATGGCGGCCTCCCAGTCTCTGGCCCTGGAGGACCCAAGAACTTGGGGCCCCAGTCCTCAGTGAGCCTTCAGAGAAAAGCAGTCAATCACTCCTGTCTCTCTGGTCTCAGGCTGCAGTCCGTGCTCACTGGGCTTGTGACCGAGCATTTCTATCTCTGGCACACGACCCTGTTTGGAGTTTCCAAACCTAGCAGATTCCTATTGTGTGCTCCCACACCACTCCTCCTGGGGGAGGAAGGGGAGTCTCCCCGGATCTGCCACTTTTTGGGTCCCTGCTGGAAGAGTAGTGGTCTTACTGTGCTGTGGATCATGGTTTATGGCAACCCCGAGCTGAGAGCCAACTCTTTAGCTCCGTCTTTGCAGGTGGCTTCCCCACTCTGATACCTGGGAGCTCTGCCACCCTCAGGCACCCCTGGGCTTTCTGTGACCCGGGGGGTCCTGAGACCACACTGTTCCAGGGAGTGTTCCACCTCCCGCTTAGCCACTAGAGCAATGTCCCTCAGCAAAGTGGACTTCTAAAAGTTCCAATTTTGTGCTTAGCTGCTCTATTGCTTGCTGGTAGCTGGCTGACAGAGGTTCCCTCCCCCCATGGTCTATCTTCCTGTATTATAGCCTCAGATTCACTTCCCCGCATATCCTACCTTCCATAAAGTGGTCACTTTTCTGTTCATAGAATTGCTGCTATTTTTTTCTTCAATCTCATGTTGATTTTGTAGGTGTTCAGAATCGTTTGATAACTAGCTGAATTCCTCAAGTACTTCCAGCTTTCAAGCACCAGGTCTTTCTTCTCTTTCCACCTTTTCACTAAACTTCTGAACTTAGTGTATTTTATCTCCCCCTCAGAGATATTTCCAGGATCCATTCAGTATCTCTCATTTTTTGTAGAAATGTTTAATTCTCATGTAGTTTATATCTCAATTCTTATATATTCCACCCAGTACTTAAAATACAAGCCACAAGTTCAGTAGCTACATCTTGGTATTGTTGAATGTTGAGTGTTGAGTCAGAGAGCATTGAGAAGGTGATATATGGTCTTAGTCTGATGTTTTGTGAGGGTCAAAAATTAAAGTCCTAATCTAGGCAAAGATGACTTGAAGTGTATGTGATGGTAATGAAGGTCCTGGTATGATGAAGGATTTACGTCATTTATGGGATTAAGAGATTTCCTTGTTCTTAGTTGTTTCTGACTGTTTATCTTTACAGAAGGGGTTGCAGTCCTATCTTCCTCAAGACGAGAAGAATATGAATGAAGATGTTAAATTAACTGTGGTCACAATAATTTCATGAAAATAGTAAACAGGTATATATAATTGGTATACTTATTTATTTGTATATTTTTGTCTTGACATTTTAAGTGCATAATAGTTGTGCACTCTGTATCATTTTCCCCAGATGTTTCTATTAAGCATTTTTTTTTAATTTAAGCATAAAAATAATTTCTTGGACTTTTACTTCTGGGAAGATGATATAGACATACATTTCTCCACTCTTCCTGGTAAGTAAAACTAAAATCCTGGACATTATGCACAAAACAGAAATAAGACTTTGAAAGCTGGAGAAAATAAGGAACAGGAGTTATGGATCTCAGGTCCTGAGGAACAATATCATGGTGAGTTTCATTGGTTTTCTTTTTGCCTAATATACCCCATACTGGGTACTGGAAAAGGTGGCAAACTAGAAAATTAAAACTATGCATACAAAAAGAGTCCCAAGAAATCCTGCTCACCCTAGCCAAGGGACCTGGAAAGGAGAATGCTAACATAGCAAATTTTTAGACATAATTGTTCTTCTCCAGTCAAACATCACAGGAAAACTCTGCCCCCACCCCAACCCCACCACAAAGGCAAGGTGTGATCCTAGACTTCCACCTTCAGCAGGCTATAACAAGAGTTCAAACTCCCTCTCTCCAACCATGGTGGTTTCAAACAAGTCAGAGAAAGGATCCAGGACTTTTATCCCCACACAGTGATAACAGCTTCCCTTCTAAAGTGTCAGTGAAGACCACATGGGGAATCTGGATTTCTACCCCTACCCAGCAGTACCAAGTTACCTCTTTCCCTCCCCATTTCCATTGTACCACTGGAGGTCCAGTGGAGAATTAGGACTATCACAACCACCATAGTGGAGGTCACCAGACGAGTAGTAATGAGGCATTCCTGACTCTCCCAGAGAATGAGATATTAAATTGAGGCTTAATGGAGAGCTGAACCCCCAATCCCAATCAGCAGTACTGAGAAGCTCCCACCAAGTGTGAATGGAGGCCAAGTGGGAAACTTGAACTTCTACCTGGACCTGGCAATAGCAAGGAGGCATTTTATCATTCCCCGTTAGAGCAGTGTGAAAGCAAGCCAGATAAAATGCAAAGTTTAAATTAAATCCAGAATCTCGTAACATAAAACCCCAATGTCCACATTTGATCAAAAGTTATTTTCAGGGGCACCTGGGTGGCTTAGTCATTTAAGCGTCCAACTCTTGGTTTTGGCTCAGGTCATGATCTCAGGGTCAGGAGATCAAACCCCTCGTGGGGTGCTGCTCTCCCTCCCCCTCAACCCCTTCCCCCTCTCTAAAATAAATAAATAAAATCTTTAAAAAGTTATTTTCAGACTTAGAAACAGGCATATCTCAACATGAATGAATATAAAAGACAATATATACCAAAATCAACATACAGAAATGTTAAAATTATCTTGCAAAGATTTTAAGCCAGCCATCCTAAAAATGCTTCAATGAAGAATTATAAACACATTCAAGAAAAAATAAATAAAAGGGACGCCTGGGTGGCTCAGTTGGTTAAGCATCTGCCTTCGGCTCAGGTCATGATCCCAGGGTCCTGGGATCAAGTCCTACATCGGGTTCCTTCCTCAGTGGGGAGCCTGCTTCTCCCTCTGCTGCTCTCCTTGCTTGTGCTAACTCTCTCTCTGACAAATAAATAAAATCTTTAAAAAGAAAAAGAAAATAGAAACTGTCAGCAATGAAGTAGAATGCCTCATCAAAAAAAAAAAAGATAATTTAAAAAAGAGATGAAAAATACAATAACCAAAATTAAAAACTCAGTGAATGGGTTGAACAGCAGAGTGGAGAGGACAGAAGCAATAATCACTGAAATTGAAGATAAAATGATAGAAATTATTCTATCTGAACAACAAAAAGTAAATAGACTTAAAAAAATGAAAAAATCTCAAGGACCTATAGGACACTAACAGAAAATATAACATTCGTCTTATTAAATCCCATAGGAGAAGAGAAAAAGAGTAGAGCTTACAGGTATTTGAAAACATAATGTTTGAAATTCCCCAAATTTGCCAGAGGACATAAAACTAGATATAGAAGAGGCTGATTTTATCTTATTTTATTTCTTAAAATAAGCTAGAAACAGAGAGAGAGGCAAACCATAAGAGACTCAACTACAGGAAACAAACAGGGTTGCTGGAGGGGATGTGGGGGTAGATGTCATAACTGGGTGATGGGCATTAAGGAGGGCACTTGATGTATGAGCACCAGATGTTATATGCAACTGATGAATCACTAAATTCTACCCATGAAACTAATAATACACTATATGTTAACTAAATTGAAATTAAATAAAAAAAATTCATGAAAGAAGCTGAGATAATGCCATATGAGATTAAACCCAAAGAAATCCATACCGAAATACTTCATAGTCAAATATCTGAAAACTAAACCAAGAAAAAAAAGAGCTTCAAAGTACTGAAAAAGAAAGGTTACTTTACCTATAAGGAAAAACAAGTTAATGACAGTGGATTTTTCATCAGAAACCATGGAGGATAGGGGTGCCTGGGTGGTTCAGTTGGTTAAGCAGCTGCCTTCGGCTGGGGTCATGATCTGAGTCCTGAGATCCAGCCCCACACAGGGCTCCCTGTTCAGTGGGGAGTCTGCTTCTCTCTCTCCCTCTGCTGCTCCCCCTACTTGTGCTCTCTCACTCATGCACTCTCTTAAGTAAATAAATAAAATCTTTAAAAAAATCCACGGAGGTTAGAAAGAAGTTCATATCATTTTTCAAGTGCTGAAAGAAAGGAAATAGGAAGCTAGAATCCTCTATCATAAAAAAAAAAAATCAGGAATGGAGAAAAATGAAGACATTCTCAGATGAAGGAAAACAGAAAATTGTTCACCAGCATACCTGTCCTAAAATAATGGCTGAAGGTAGTTCTTACACAACAAGTAAATGATGAAAGAAGGAGGAGCACTGGGTATTATATGCAACTGATGAGATACTGAACTCTACATCTGAAACTAATGATGTAGTGTATGTTGGATAATTGTAATTAAATTTAAAAAAATCAAAAGGGAAAATGACATAGTAAACAAAGATATGGGTAAATACAATATACTTTCCTTCTCTTCTTGAGTTTTCCAAATTATGTTTGATAGTTGAAGCAAAAATTATAATGCTGTCTGATGTGTTTCTACATGTATGTAGAAAAAAATATTTAAGATGATTATTTTATGATCAGGGAAGGGTAAATGGATGTAAAGGGTGTTTAGATTTTTACCTTGCACTTGAACTAATTAAATGATACCACTAGACTCTGTAAAGTTATGTATATATAATGAAATATCTAGAAAAACTACTAACAAAATTATAAAAAGAGATACACATAGATCAAATAGAAAGCAAAAAAGGCCAAAATGTATCAATTATTATGTTAAGGATAAATGGACAAAATATATCAATCAAAAGACTGATATTGGCAGAATGGATTGCAAACATGATCCAGTAATTTGCTGTCTCATAATCATGACAAATACAGGAACATAGGCAGAATAATAGTAAAAAAGTATATATATACTCACAGTCATGAAATGTAAACACCACAATTGAAAGATGATTTTGTCAAATTGAGTTTACCAACAGCACCTGACTATAAGAAACCTACAGGAAATAAACTCATACTAAGAACTATATATATTAAAGCAGGAGTGGTTATACTATCACATAAAATAGATTTCAGAACTAAGAAAATGACCATAGACAAAAAGGGACATTATCTAATTATCAAAGGGTTATTTCACCAAGAGGATATAGCAATCTAAGTGTGTATGCAAAAATCCACAGAGCTGCAAAATATGTGAAGCAAAACCTGGAAGAGCTGAAATGAGAAACAGAAAAATACAAAATTATAGTTAGGGATTTCATCACCTTACTTTCAGAAATTGATAGAACTACTAGACAGAAAATCAGCAAGGGTATAGAAAAATTGAATTAGAAACAGAAGGAAAACTTCCAAACTTCCAAACCCTGATCCCAATACCAGGCAAAGACCCCATCAAAAAGGAGACTTACAGACCAATATCCCTGATGAACATGGATGCCAAAATACTCGACAAGATCCTAGACAATATGATCCAACAGCACATTAAAAGGGTTATTCACCACGACCAGGTGGGATTTATTCCTAGGATGCAAGGGTGGTTCAACATTCACAAATCAAACAATGTGATAGATCACATTAACAGAGAACAGAAACATATGATCTTCTCAACAGATGCAGAAAAAGCATTTGACAAAATACAGCATCCTTTCCTGATTAAAACCCTTCGGACTGTAGGGATAGAGGGAACATTCCTCAATATCATAAAAGCCATCTATGAAAAGACCACAGTGAATATCATTCTCAATGGGTAAAAGCTGAGAACTTTTATATTAAGGTCAGGAACACAACAGAGATGCCCACTCTAACCACTTTTGTTCAACATAGTCCTAGCCTCTGCAATCAAACAAAAAGAAATAAAAGGCATTCAAATTGGCAAAGAAGATAAATTCTCTCTTTTCACAGATGAGATGACACTTTATGTGGAAAACCCAAAAGACTCCACCCCCATATTACTAGAACTCATACAGCAATTCAGCAACATGGCAGGATAGAAAATCAATGCACAGAAATCAGTTGTATTTCTAGATATTAACAATGTGACTGAAGAAAGAAAATTAATGAATTGATTCCATTTACAATAGCACCAAAAACGATCAGATACCTAGGAATAAACCTAAACAAAGAGGTAAAGAATCTCTACTCTAGAAACTACAGAACACTTATGAAAGAAATTGAGAAAGACGTGAAGAGATGGAAAAACATCCCATGTCCAAGGATTGGAAGAGTAAACATTGTGAAAATGTCTGTCCTGCCCAGAGCAATCTACACTTTTAATGTCATCCCTATCAAAATACCATTGACATTTTTCACAGAGCTGGAACAAACAATCCTACAATTTGTATGGAACCAGAAAAGACCCTAAATCGCCAGGGAATTGTTGAAAAAGAAAACCAAAGCTGACGGCATCACAATGCCTGACATCAAGCTCTATTACAAAGTTGTGATCATCATGACAGCATGGTATTGGCACAAAAACAGACACATAGATCAAAGGGACAGAATAGAGAGCCCAGACATAGACCCTTAACCCTATGGTCAAATAATCTTTGACAAAGCAGGAAAAAAAATATCCAATGTAAAAAAGATAATCTCTTCAATAAATGGTGCTGGGAAAACTGGAAATCCACATGCAGAAGAATGAAACTCGACCATTCCCTTACATGATACACAAAGATAAACTCAAAATGGATGAAAGACCTCAATGTGAGACAGGAATCCATTAAAATCCTAGAGAAGAATATAAGCAGTAACCTCTTTGACATCAGCCACAGCAACTTCTTTCAAGACATGTCTCTAAAGGCAAGGGAAACAAAAGTAACAATGAACTTTTGGAACTTCATTAAGGTAAAAATCTTCTGCACAGCAAAGGAAACAGTCAACAAAACTAAGAGGCAACCCATGGAATGGGAGAAGATATTTACAATTGACATCACAGATGAAAGGCTGGTATCCAAGATCTATAAAGAACTTCTCAAACTCAACACCCAAAAAACAAATATTCAAGTCAAGAAATGGGCAGAAGACGTGAACAGACACTTCTTCAAAGAAGACATACAAATGGCTAACAGACACATGAAAAAATGTGCATCATCCTTAGCCATCAGGGAAATCCAAATCAAAACCACATTGAGATACCACCTTACACCAGTTAGAATGGCAAAAATGGACAGGGAAAGAAACAACAAATGTTGGAGAGGTTGTGGAGAAAGGGGAACCCTTTTACACTGTTGGTGGGAATGCAAGCTGGTACAGCCACCCTGGAAAACAGTATGGAGGTTCCTCAAGATGGTAAAAATAGAACTACCCATGACCCAGCAATTGCACTACTAGGTATTTACCCCAAAAGTACAGATGTAGTGAAAAGAAGGGCCACCTGCATCCCAGTGTTCATAGCAACAATGTCCACAATAGCCAGACTGTGGAAGGAGCCGAGATTCCCTTCAACAGATGAATGGATAAAGAAGATCTGATTCATATATACAATGCAATATTACTCAGACATCAGAAAGGATGAATACCCACCATTTGCATTGACATGGATGGAGCTGGAAGGGATTATGCTAAGTGAAATACGTCAAGCAGAGAAAGACAATTATCATATGGTTTCACTCATATGTGGAACAGAAGGAATAGTGCAGAGGACTACAGGGGAGGGGATAGAAAAGTGAATGGGAAGAAACCAGAGAGGGAGACAAAGCATGAGAGACTCTGGACTCTGGGAACCAAACTGAGGGTTACAGAAGAGAGGGTGTTGGGCAGATGGGGTAACTGGGTAATGGGTATTAAGGAGGGCATGTGTGGTGAGTATTGGGTGTTACACGCAACTAATGAATCATTGAACATTACATCAAAAACTAGTGGTGTGTTATATGTGGGCTAATTGAACATAATAAAAAAAAGAAAATAAATAAATAAGTAAAATAATTGTTTGGTAGAATTCACTCTTGAATCCATCTGGTAATTGACTTGTTGTTTTTTGGTAGTTTTTTGCTTACCAATTCAACTTTGTTACTAGTGATTAGTTTGTTCAGATACTCTATTTCTTCCTGACTCAGCTTTAGAAGATTGTATGTTTCTTGGAATTTATCCATTTCTTCTAGGTTTTCCAACTTGTTAGCATATAATTTTTTATAGTATTCTCTTATATTCTTTGTATTTTTGTGGTTAGTTATTATTTTCATTATTTATTTTATTTATCATTCTTTTATTTTCACATTAAGTTTGGCTAAGCATCTATCAATTTTGTTTATCTTTTCAAAGAACCAGTTTTTGGTTTTATTTTATTTTTTATTTGTTTTCTTTCAATTTTTCTTTTAATTCAAATTAGTTCACATATATTGTAGTATTAGTTTCAGGGGTAGAATTTAGTGATTCATCGGTTGCATATAACACCCCAGTGTTCATTACATCAAGTGCCCTCCTTAATGCCCGTCACCCAATTACCATCTCCCCACACCCACCTCCCCTCCACTACCCTCAGTTTATTCCCTATACCTAAGAGTTTCTTATGGTTTTTCTCCCTCTCTGTCTTTATCTTATTTTATTTTTCCTTCCCTTCCCTTCTGTTCATCTGTTTTGCTTCTTAAATTCCACATATGAGGGGCGCCTCAGTGGGTTAGGCAACTGCCTTTGGCTCAGGTCATGATCTCAGGGTCCTGGGATTGAGCCCCGCATCGGGCTCCCTGCTCAGTGGGAAGCCTGCTTCTCTCTTTCCCACTCCCCCTGCTTGTGTTCCCTCTCTCACTGTCTCTCTCTCTGTCAAACAAATAAAATCTTTTTTTTAAAGATTTTATTTATTTATTTGAGAGAGAGAGAATGAGAGAGAGGGGGGAGGGTCAGAGGGAGAAACAGACTCCCTGCCTATCAGGGAGCCCGATGCGGGACTCGATCCAGGGACTCCAGGATCATGACCTGAGCCGAAGGCAGTCGCTTAACCAACTGAGCCACCCAGGCGCCCAATAAATAAAATCTTAAAAAAAAAAAAATTCCACATATTAGTGAAATCATATGGTATTTGTCTTTCTCTGACTGGACCTATTTCTCTTAGCATAATATACTCCAGTTACATCCACACAATTGCAAATGGCAAGATTGCATTCTTTTTGATGGCTGAGTAATACTCCACTGTGTGTGTATGTATGCATACATACATTATATATATATATATATATATATATATATATATATATATATCATAAGCCATATATATAACATACATCATAATATAATATGATCATAAATCATATATATATATATAACATAAATCAACAAACATCTTCAAAATAGAAATATTGACCTTCCTTATCACAGGGGTAATCCTAGGGTTGGTAACAATTTCTACTTCTCTGCCTTTTGTCCAAAGTGTCTATTTCTGGCAGGGCAAGATTATATTTTATATATACATAATATTCCAAGTTTGAAATATCCCAGCACCTGTTGACTGAGACTTTGTTCAATGTACCCTGGAGGAATTTACGGAAATCAAAATTCATCTCACACTAGGTGATGTGCACATTGTTAATCTTGTTATTCCATTTTAAAATGCTTTACTTGCCTTTGGGGATCCTGTGCAGGGATCACTCTGCCTTCAGAAGTTCTCTAGCTTAAATTGTATATTTAGCCTTAGTTAGAAATAACTGAGGTATGAACAGAAACAATTTGATTCCTACACTTGGCTGTGCTCAGCTAAGACATTAATCACAGTTGTGGCTCCCAAAGTAGCATAGAGAAGTGAAGCTATTTCTGCATAATAGGTCAACTATGTGTAAAGGGCAAGGGAGGCTAGCATAGGGTCCCTTAATCTTTACAATGACAATAATATATATTTTATGCAAGCAATTCAAAATTTTGTGGAGGGGAACCTTAGGCTACAGTCCTGAATTATGCATGGAAAAAAACTGGTCCTGGCACCAAAGAGACTTTATACCTGCTACCTGGGAAAAGCAAAGACAATAACAGTCAGGAAATCCTGCTTCCTGCTGAACTGCATCCCAGAATACATCAGGGACTTTGACTGAATGAAATTGGAACATAACACACAGTCCCTAAATAGACACTACAGATAAATGGGAGATGTGGCAGTTTACCCTTGGCCCTTCCTCAGTCCCTGTAAGATAGCCTTGCAAGACAAAGACACATTCTCTAACCCGAAAACTGGTAGAGGTGAGCTAAACACACTCAAATTTCTTCTTGGCAACTGCCTCAGGCCATTTTTACTTTTTTCTTCGAAGATTTTATTTATTTGACAGAGAGAGAGAGAGAGAGAGAGAGAGAGAGAACACAAGCAGGGGCAGCAGCAGGCAGAGGGAGAGGGAGAAGCAGGCTTCCCGCTGAGCAGGGAGTCAACGTGGTGCTTGATCCCAGAGTCCTGGGATCATGACCTGAATGGAAGGGAGTCGCTTAACCAACTGAGCCACCCAGGCGCCCCAGGCCATTCTCACTTTTAATTGACTTTCTCTTACACTACCATCTCTCACTGATTCCAAACTCTTGGATCTGTCCGCATTAGAGACTTTGAGATTGCTCTAGGTCTTTGGATTTTATTCTGTTGAATAGGCTTTCTTGGTTTTTGCATATCTAATGAATATGGAACTACAATGTAGTTAACCTTTCTAACCCTCAGAACTTTTACTGCCTTGAATAAGAGCTCCTGTTCTAGTTATTGTATCCACCCAAGCCAATAAAACTCTAACTTCTAACATATACCTTAAATAAATAATATTCCCACATGACATTTCTTTCTCCTTATATTATAAAAATGCCTTTAAACTATATATTGAATGTGTTCTCTCTTACGTATTATATATAATTCAATTATGTATACATACTACTGTTAATGTTTTCATTATTTTTAAGTTTTTACTTTCATTCCAGTTAGTGAACATAGAGTGTTATATTGATTTCATGTGTACAATATAGTTATTCAACAATTCCATTCATCACCCAGTACTCATCAGGACAAGTGCAGTCTTTGATCCCCATTACCTATTTAACCCAACCCCCCCACTGACCTCCCCTTTGATAACCATCTGTTTCTTCTCTATAATTGAGTCTGTTTCTTGATTTGTCTCTCTCTCTTTTTTTTCCTTTGCTCATTTGATTCTTAAATTCCAAATATGAGTGAAATCATATGGTATCTGTCTTTCTCTGACTGAGACATTTCAGTTAGCATTATATCTCTAGCTCCATCCTTGTCCTTGCAAATGGCAAGAGTCCATTCTTTTCTATGACTGAGTAATATTCCATTGTGTATATATACCACTTCTTATTTACCCATTAATCAATTAATGGCTGAGTAATATCCATTGTGTATATATACCACTTCTTCTTTATCCATTCATCAATTGATGCATACTTCAGCAACTTCCATGATTTGGCTATTATAAATAATGCTGCTATATACATCAGGGTGCATGTATCTCTTTGAATTAGTGTTTTCGTATTATATGGGTAAATACTCAGTAGTGTGATTCCAGGATCATAGAATAGTTTTATTTTTAATGTCTGAGAAACCTTTGTACTCTTTTCCAAAGTGGCTGAACCAGCTTACATTCCCACCAACAGTGCATGAGTGCTCCCTTTTTTTCCACAACCCTGTCATCACCTATTGTTGATGTTAGCCATTCTGACAGGTGTAAGGTGATATCTCATTGTAGGAATTTTTTTCTCTGTGAAAAAATGGTGTTCATATTTTATAGTGATTATATTAAACATGTAAATTGCTTTGGGTAATATACACACTTTAACAATATTTGTTCTTCAGATCCATGAACATGGAATGCCTTTCCATTTATTTGTGTCATCTTCAATTTTTTCTTCAGTGTTTTATAGTTTTCAAAAGAAAGATCTTTCACCTCTTTGATTAGGATTATGCCTAGGTATCTTATGTTATTTTGGGCAAGTGTACATGGGATTGATTCTTCACATTCTCTTTCTGGTGTTTCATTATTGGTGTACAGAAATGCAACAGATTTCTGTACATTCATTTTGTATCCTGCAACTTTACTGAGTTCATGTATCAGTTCTAGCAATTTTCTGGTAGAGTCTTTCAGGTTTTCTATATGTATTCTCATGTCATCTGCAAACAGTGAAGGTTTGACTTCTTCCTTGCTGGTATGGATGCCTTTTATTTCTTTGTGTTGTCTGACTGATGTGGCTAGGACTTCCAGTACTATGTTAAATAACAGTGGTGAGAGTCTTGTTTCTGACCATGGAGGAAAAGCTCTCAGTTAATCTCCATTGATGATGATATTAGGGTTTTGAGTATACAGTCTTTATTATGTTGAGGTACATTCCCTCTAACCCTAGTTTGTTGAGGGTTTTTATCATGAATGGATGTTATACTTTGTCAAATGATTTTCCTGCAACTATTGAAAGAATAATATGGCTCTTACACTGTGTTTTAATAATGTGGTGTATCACATTGATTGATTTGTCAATATTGAATCACACTTGCAACCCAGGAATCAATCCCACTTGATCATGGTGAATGATTCTTTTAATGTACTGTTGGATTCGGTTTGCTAGAATTTTGTTGTAAATTTTTACATCCACGTTCATCAGGGATATTAGCCTGTAGTTATCTTTTTTAGTGGAATCTTAACCTGGTTTTGGAACCAAGATAATGCTGGCCCTCATTGAATGAATTTGGAATTTTCTTTTCTTTCTAGTTTTTACAATAGCTTGAGAATAGATATTAAGTCTTCTTTAAAAGTTTTGTAGAATTTGACTGTGAAGCAATCTGGGCCTGGACTTTTGTTCATTGGGAGGTTTTTTTTTGACTACTGATTCAATTTCTTTACAGATTAATGGTCTGTTTGAGTTTTCCATTTATTCCTATTTCAGTTTTGGTACTTTATATGTTTCTAGGAAATTATCCATTTCTTCTAGTTTGTCCAATTTTAGGCATGTAGTTTTCCATAATATTCTCTCATAATGATTTCTATTCCTCTGCTGTTGTTATTTCTCTTCTCTCATTTGTGATTTTTTTTATTTGAGTCCTTTCTCTTTTCTTTTTGATAAGTATGGCTAGCAGTTTATCAGTTTTATTATTTTTTTTCAAAGAACCAGTTCCTGATTTCATTGATCCGTTCTATTGTATATTTTTTTAGTTTCTATATCATTTATTCCTGTTCTAATTTTTATTATTTCCTTCTTATGTCTGCTTTAGGGTTCATTTGTTTTTTGTTTTGTTTTGTTTTTCTTTTAACTTTTTAAAAAATTATGTTCAGTTAGCCACTGTATAGTATATAATTAGTTTTTGATGTAGTGTTCAATGATTCATTAGTTAAGTACCCAGTGCTCATCACAACATGTGCCCTCAATACCCATCACCCTGTTACCCCCTTCTCCCACCCTCCTCCCCTCTGAAACCCTCAGATTGTTTCTCAGGGTCTCTAGTCTCTCAAGGTTCATCTCCCTCTCTGATTTCTCCCCCTTTGGATTTCCCTCCCTTCCCCTATGGTCCTCCATGCTATTGCTTTTGTTCCACATATGAGTGAAACCATATAATTGTCTTTCCCTGCTTGATTTACATCACTTAACATAATCCCCTCCAGTTCCATCCATGTTGATACAAATGGTGGGTATTCATCGTTTCTCATGGCTGAATAATATTCCATTGTGTATATGTACCACATCTTCTTTTCTAGCTCCTCTAGTGGTAAAAGTTAGGTTGTTTTTGTTGTTGTTGTTGTTGTTGTTTTGTTGTTGTTGTTGTTGTTGTTTTTGAGCCTTTTCTTGATGCTTAAGGTAGACATGTATTGCTATACACTTCCCTCTTAGGACCACTTCTGCTGCATCATGAAGGTTTTGGACCATTGAGTTTTCATTTTCATTTTTTTCCATGTATTTTTTTTTTTATTTCTTCTTTCATTTCCTGGTTAACCCATTCATTGTTTAGTAACATGTTGTTTAACCTCCATGTATTTGTGGTCTTTCCAAATTTTCTTTTATGGTTGGATTCTAGTTTTGTAGCATTTTGGTCAGAACATATGCATGGTATGATCTCAATCTTTTTGTATTTGTTGAGGCCTAACCTAATATGTGATCTATTCAAGAGAATGTCCATGTGCACATGACAAGAATGTGTATTCTGCTGTTTCAGGATGGAATGTTCTGAATATATTTATTAAGTCCATCTGGCCCAGTGTGTCATACAAAGCCATTGTTTCCTTGTTGATTTTCCATTTAGATGATCTGTTCATTGATTTAAGTAGAGTACTAAAGTCCCCTACTATTATTGTATTACTATCAATGAGTTCCTTTAGGTTTGTTATTAATTGTTTCATATATTTGTGTGCTCCCATTTTGGGTGCATGGATATTTACAATTGTTAGATCATCCTGCTGGACTGTACCTTTTATTATGATATAGTGCCTTTTATGTCTCTCATTTTAAAGTCTAGTTTTTCTGATAGCAGTATTGCTACTCTGGCTTTCTTTTGATATGTATTTGCATGATAAATATTTCTTCATCCCTTCACTTTCAACCCACAGGTGTCTCTAGGTCTAAAACGAGTCTCTTGTAGGAAGCATATAGATGAGTCTTGTTTTCTTATCCATTCTGTCATCCAATGTCTTTTGATGGGAGTGTTTAGTCTATTTACATTCAGAGTAATTATTGATAGATGTGTATTTGTTGCCATTTTATAACTTGTTTTGTCATTGTTCCTGGAGATTTGCTCTGTTCCTTTCTTGTCTTTGTCCCTTTTGGTCTTTCTTTTCCAAAGAGACCCTTCCTTTTTTAAGATTTTATTTATTTATTTGTCAGAGAGAGAAAGAAAGAGAGGGCACAAGCAGGGGGAGCAGCAGGCAGAGCAGGTTGAGGGAGAAGAAGGCTCCCCGCTGAGCAAGGAGCCTGATGTGGGACTCAATCCCAGGACCCTGGGATCATGACCTGAGCCAAAGGCAGATGCTTAACCAACTAAGCCACCCAGGTGTCCCCACAGAGTCTCCTTTAATATTTTTTGCAGGGCTGGTTTAGTGGTCACAAACTCAATTTTTTGGTTGTCTGGGAAACTCTATCTCTCCTTCTATTCTGAATGATAGCCTTGCAGTATAGGGTATTCTTGGTTATAGATTTTTCCCATTCAACATGTTGAATATATCACACCACTCCCTTCTGGCCTGCCATGTTTCTGTTAAGTGATCTGCAGCTAGCCTTATTGGTCTTCCTTTTTAAGTTAAGGACTTATTTTGTCTTGCTGTTTTTAAGGTTTTTTTCTGTATTGCTATATTTTGCAAATTTATTTACAATGTATCTTGGTGTTGGCCTGCTTTTGTTGATTTTGATGGGATTTCTCTGTGCCTCCTGGATCTGGATATGTTTCCTTCTCCAGATTAGGGAAGTATTTAGCTATTATTTCCTCACATAAACTTTCTGTCCCCCTTTTCTCTTCTTCTTCTGGAACTCTTATAATATGAATGTTATTATGTTTGATGGTGTCACTGAATTCCCCACGTCTATTCTTGTGTTCCATAATTCTTCTTTCTCTCTTTTGTTCACTTTCATTATTTTCCATTTTGTCTTCTACATCACTTATTTATACCTCTGCTTTTTCCATTCTTGTATTCATTTCATCAAGCTGTTTACAATCTCAGTTATTGCATTCTTCATTTCTGACTGATTCTTTTTTAACTCTTTAATCTCTGTGGTAAGGGTCCCCCTGAAGTCTTCCATTATTTTCTCAAGCCCAGTGAGTATCCTTATGATCTTTGCTTTAAATTCTCCATCAGGCATGTTACTTAGATCTGATTCACTTAGATCTCTGGCTGTGACCTTATCTGTTCTTTCATTTAGGATGAATTCCTCTATCTTGTTATTTTATCAAAGTCTCTGCCTTCTTCTCTGTGTTAGAAAAGCCAGTTATGTTTCCTGCTCCTGAGAGTAAGGGCTTTATGAGGAAGAGGACATGTAGTGTCCAGAGACTGGCATTTCAGGCAGTGTCTCTGGTACATGCTGCATGCACTCTGCTGTTGTGTTTTGGCTGCTCTATCCTTCAGGCTAGCTGTATGCAGAGGCTCTACTTGTCTGCAGTGGGTAGTGTTTGGTCCTTGGGCAGAATGTGGTGAGTTTTAACTAGTTGTGCCATGGTTTGTTTGTTAAATGAGACCTGATGCTACTTCCACTAGAACTGAAGCCCTGCAGAACTCTCTGGTTGAGAGATGTGGTGTGGGCAGGGGTTTCTGCTGGTCTTCTGGGGAAAGGGCCCACTGTGCTGAACCTGAGGGAAGCTTGATTGAGAAGGGCAGTCCCATCAGAGCACAGTGGTGTGAGAATTAGTGTAAGCAAGTCAGGGAACAAGTGTGGGCTCTGTGCTGCTTCCCACAGGTGGCTCTTTGTTTATGCTAGGGGGCGGGGGAGGGAAATGGCACAAGCCAGCTCCTTTGTCCCTGGACAGGTATCTCCACGAAGACTATCACTCAGGTACTCTCTCAGAATGTAAATAATCTCCCTCCTGTATGCCCCAGGTATTCTTCACATTGCTGTTTCTACTCCATATGCCCTCGGGTTGTTAGCCTGCCTTACCTCCAGGAGTAAGGTGATGCCCACAGGACTCTATCCCAGCCAAGCCTTCCAACCTTTAAAATTCCTGGCTTTAAGCCCTGCTGGTTGCAACAACTCAAGAAAATCAGCCCCTCTCATTTTCCCTGCCAATGGCTTAGGGAAACATTCTCCTTGTGCATTCCCTTGTGTGCTCCTTTCTTTCTCCTCCTTATCTGCATCCTTGGTTCCTTTCCCCCACAGAAGCTGCAATCCATTTCTCCTCCAAACCATGTCTCTGCACTTCCTACCTTCTTTGATGTGGCTTTTCTCTCCTTTTAGATGTGGATTTTGTTCTTCAGTCTTCAGGTTGATTTTTGGGGTATGTAGAATAATTTGATAGTTATCTAGTTGTGTTAATGGGATGAGACAAGCCTAGGCTTCTCCAGGTTAATTTCTGGGGTATGTAGAATGATTTGATAGTTATCTAGTTGTGTTCGTGGGATGAGACAAGCCTAGGCTTCTCCTATTACTCCACAATCTTCTCCTGGGAAATTATATAACTCTTAAGTATATATATATACATATATATATATATATATATATATATATATATATATACACATATATATACATATATATACATATATGTGTGTGTGTGTGTGTGTGTAAATATTTGTGACTTTGGATTTAGCAATGTATTCTTAGATATGACACTAAAGCATAAGCTACAAAAGAAAAAAGAATGGAACTGGGCTTCTTCAAATTTTAAAACTCTTGTATGAGGAAAGATCCTGTCAATAAATTTAAAATATAAACCACATAATGGGAGTAAACTTTTTCATGTTGTATATCTGAAAATGATCTAATATACAGAATATATAAAGAACTCCCAAAACTCAACAAGAAAACAATCCAATTTTCTTAAAAAAATAGGAAAATGGAGTCAAGCTTGCCTCAGTCCAAGTAGGGTAGGCTCTTCCCCCAGAAGACCAGCACAAAACCCTGCCCATAGCAAAACCTTTGGGATGTAGAAAAAGTGGTTCTGCAAGGGAAGTATATAGCAATACAGGCCTACCTCAAAAAAGGAAGAAAAACCTTACACCTAAAAGGAACTAGAAAAAGAGCAACAAATGAAGCATAAAGCCAGCAGAAGGAGGGAAATAAAAAAAATATTAGAGCAGAATTTAGAGATGATATAGAAACTAAAAAATAGTAAAACATATTAATGAAACCAGGAGCTGGTTTTTTGAAAAATATAATAAAATTGATAAAACCTCTAGCCAGACTTTTCAAGAAGAGAAGAAATGCAAATAAATAGGATCACAAATGAGAGAGGAGAAATAACAACCAATACCACAAATATATAAACAATTATAAGAGAATATTATGAAAAACTCTATGCCAACAAATTGGAAGAAATGAATAAATTCCAAGAAACATATGAACTATCAAAACTGAAACAGAAAGTAATAGAAAACTTGAACAGACTGATAACAATCAAAGAAATTGAATCACTAATCAAAAAACCCCCAACAAACAAAAGTCCAAGGAGAGGTGGCTTCACTGGCATATTCTACTAAACATTTAAAGAAGAGTTAATACCTATTCTTCTCAAACCATTCCAACAAACAAAAAAGGAGGGAAAACTTTCACATTCATTCTATGATGCCAGCATTACCCTGATACCAAAACCAGATAAAGACACTGCAAAAAAAGAGAACTACGGGCCAATATCCCTGATGGACATGGATGCAAAAAAGTCTCAAAAAAAAATTACTAGCATACCAAATTCAACAATACATTAGTGATGTGATGAAAATTTAAAAATAAAATTAAATAAAATTCACCACAATCAAGTGGGACTTATTCCTGGATTGTGATGGTGGTTCAATATTCCTAAATTAATCAGCATGATATACCACATTAATTAAAAAAAAAGGATAAGAACCATATGATCCTTTCAATAGATGCAGAAAAAGCATTTGACAAAGTACAACATACACTCATGATAAAACCCTCAACAAACCCTCAGTAAAGGCCATATACAAAAAACCCACAGCTAATATCATCATCAGTGGAGAAAACCTGAGTTTTTCCTCTATGGGGATGTCCCCTGTAACTATTGTTCTTTAACATAGTACTGGAAGTACTAGCCACAGTAATTAGACAACAAAAAGAAAAAAAAGGCATCCAAATCAGCAAGGAAGAGGGAAAACTTTCACTATTTGCAGATGAAATGATAGTGTATGCAAAACCCTGAGAGATACCACCAAAAAAGTGCTAGAACTGATACAGAAATTCATTAAAGTTGGAGGATACAAAATCAATGTACAGACATCTGTTGTATCTCTATACCAATAATGAAGCATCAGAAAGAGAAAGTAAGGAATCTCATTTATAATTGTACCAAAAAAACCATAAGATACATAGGCATAAACATAACCAAAGAGTTGAAACAACTGTACTGTGAAAATTTTAAAACCCTGATGAAAGAATTTGAAGATGATACAAAGAAATGGAAACACATTCCATGCTCATGGATCTGAAGAACAAATATTTTTAAAATGTCTACACTACAGGCGCCTGGGTGGCTCAGTTGGTTAAGCAACTGGATGGAATTAAGGAGTTCACTTGTGATGAGTACCAGGTGTGTGGAAGTGCTGAATCAATATATTGTATACCTGAAACTAATATTACACTGCATGTGAACTAACTGGAATTTAAGTAAAAACTTATAAAAACAGGTAACACATTGTTAAAATCAGAAATGTGAGGACATTACTACTATGTTTATAGAACTAAAAGACTATAAGAGGGTACTATGAAAAATTTCATGCCAAAAAAATTGAATAATCTATATTAAATAGACAAATATATAGAAACACACAATCTACCAAGACTAGATCAAGGAGAAATAGAAAATCTCAGTATACCCATAATAGTAAGGAGATTGAATCATTGATTTAAAAACCAGCCTAACAAGAATAGCCTTGGGCCAGATCACCTCACTGGAGAATTCTACAAAACATATAAAGAAAAATTAATACCAATCATTCTCAAACTCTTTCAAAAAATTTAATTAAAAAATTGAATAGAAATGCACACTCCCTAACTCATTCTATGAGACCAGCATTAATCTGATACCAAAGTCTTCCTAGTATACCTGAAGACAATTCCTCTACCAGATCTTGGATTTATCCACTCCAGAGTTGCTTTTTCCATAGAACCAGATCCAAACTGCCACTCCATTAACACCCAGTCCCCAGAAAAGCATACAACTCTCCATTTGCAATCTTCTACATGGTCATACCCATCTTTGATCCTCTTTACTACAACCAGGCTTCTTTTTTTTTATTCCACCACACAGGGATTTTCCTCATTTTCTTTCAAACAGGCCCCTAATACTTCAGCCACCTCAGAATCCTGGTCTTCAATATAATCAAACACCTCTGTCAGCTCCAAGCACAACAGTGTCCTCCTCATTATCATTACAGGCAAGTCTTTGGACAGCCCCACCTACATTGAGTCCTTCCTATTACCATAGGCAGCCTCTAGTTAGTCCCACCCACACTAAGGTTTCTTCTATTCTTTATTGAAAGGCTTCTAATTATACCCTTCCAAACTAGGGTTTGTATAAACAGGTATCTGGACAGTTCCACCCACACAAAAGTTCTCCTCTATTGGCATACCTATACCAGGATTCTTTACCAGAAGTTCTCTATTCATCTCAGTACATACCACGGCCTTCCTTATGCAGACAGTCCTATGCTCACTCTTGCTGACACCAAGGTCTTATTTTTCCATTAGGAGGCCTCTCATCAGGCCTGCCCACAACAATGATGTTTCGCCTTTTTATAGGCAGTCTATGAACAGCCTTCCCCACATAAGGGTCCTCTTTATCATACAAGCAGGCTGCTGGGTAGCCTGCCTACCCTAGCGTCTTGTCTCATTTCTATTGGCAGGCCTCCAGTTAGCCCTGCCCACATCATGATGTTTCTCTTTTCCATGGGTCAGTTTGCTCGCGTCACATTCTTCATCGTATAGGAAGACGCATGGAGAGCTCCGCCCTATGACCGTGTGTGTGTTTTGCTTTGGCGGATTTTCGAGTTAGTGCGGACATAGTAAGTACTTATTTTGGCAGTCTTATGATCAGCTCTGTCACATCAGGGTCCTCCTCATCACTACAGGTAAGCTTTTAGTCATCGCTACCTACACCTGCGTCCTCTCCTCACTATAGTCAGCCTTCTGATTGACCATAGTTTACCGTAACTTTATACAACTTAATTTTTTTCACCAACAGTTCTGGTTTGCATCCAGTCTTCTTACAAATAATTTATTCGTTGTGAAAGCTGCATGGTACTTTTTTTTTTGTAACTGTGTTTAGTTCACTTATTTCCATATTGATAGGCATTTAGCTATTTTTCAGCGTTCCAAGCAGTATTATAAGGAGAACCCTCTTACATGTTTCCTTAAACACACTTACAAATATTTTCTTCTTTTTTTTTAAAGATTTTATTTATTTATTTAACAGAGAGGGCCACAACGAGAGAGGGAACACAAACAGGGGGAGTTGGAGAGAGAGAAGCAGGCTCCCCGCTGAGCAGGGAGCCCGATGCGGGGCTCGATCCCAGGACCCTGGGATCATGACCTGAGCCGAAGGCAGACCCCTAACGACTGAGCCACCCAGGCGCCTCCACACGTACAAATATTTTCTAGGATACACATGTAGAAGTAAAAATTGCTGAATCTTAAGGTAGTCAGACTGTAACTTTTAATAAACACTGACAAATTGCCCTTTAAAACAGCTGCACTAATTTACACTCCCAGTAGTGGATGAGAGTGTTTCCCACCCTACTTATCAAAGCTTGATGTTATTGTTTCTTAATTTTTTGCCAAAATGAGGGGTATGAATTAGTATCTCATAATTGATTCATTTTTCCCACATTATAAACACAGTTGAAACTCCCTATATACTCCTCCCTTTTAGAAAATAATTCTATTTTCTTTTTTCCTTTTGCATAGTTTTAAACATTCTCTACACGTTTTTGAATCTACATATTTAAAATGGTATTGTGTTGCAGCTTTTAAAACTTCATTTAAATGATGGCATATAGTATATATTCATTTACAACTTTTTCATTCGAAATTATGCTTTTGAAATTAAGCCATATTGATCTGTGTAGCTTTGGTACATTATTCTAATATTAGAATAATCTATTATAATGATTGTACCCTAATTTATATATATATATATATATTTTAATCTACTATGAACATTTAGGTTGTTACCTAGTTTTCATTTGCCTTTCAAACAAAAAAGAATTCTCAGGTAGTAAGTTTCAACTATCTTTAAATTTACTAGATATTGTTAATCTAATGGTTTGTAGCATCATCTTATTTTTGTTTTCATTTGCATTTCTCTGATTACTAGTGAAGCTTAACTTTTATTTATAATGGAGTGTGTGTGCATCTGTGTGTGTGTGTGGCTGTGAGTTTAAAATTTTTATGTAATCTGTTCTTTTGTATTTCTAAGAAGTTCTTCTCCACTCCAAATTCATAAACATATTTATTCCCCTGGATTTTCTTTTTTAAAAATTTCAGTTTTGATTTTCATATTTAGGTTTTTCTTTATTCATTTAACTGATATTTATTGATCATTTATTTTAAGCCCAGCACTCTTCTAGGCACTTTTCATTGAAAACAGACAAACAAACACAGACAACAAATCTCTGTCTTTATTGACCTGAGGAGGTAAACAGACAATGAGATAAATAATAGAATTTTATAGCATGTTAAGGAATGATAAGTGCTAAGGAGAAAAACAAAGAAGAATAGAGTAATGATGATGGGGTTTGTTTCTGTACTCTTATGTTCTTGGGCCTTTTTGTCTTCCCTCTTTTAATAACGGTCTTAATTTACTGTAGCTTTATACTAAGTCTTAGAATCTGGTAAGGCAATTCTCCTCACTGTATTTTCTTTATTGTGTCTTAGGTATTCCAGGCCTTTTACTCTTCCCTTTAATATGAAGATCAACTTGAAAAGTTGCTTTTTTAACAATCCTTTGGGGATTTTGACTGGAATGACAATTTTTAGAGTAAATTGCAGAATATTAACATTTCTTATAATACTGAGCCATCCAATATGTAAATATGGTATATCTCTTGATTTTATCTTATGTCTTTTAATAAGATTTATTCATTTTGTTGGTTTTTCTACTTTCATTTGTGGGAAAAATAATCTATAATATGTTTTGCTTGTCAACAAAATTGTTCATTTACAGCTATAAATTCCATTCTAAATTCTGCTTTACTGTATCTCACAAGTTTCAGAATATAGTGTTTCTGTTGCTGTTTGGGTTTGAATATATTGTAATTTTCATTTTGAACTCTTATTTAACCAAAGAGATTTTAAGGAGTGATTTTTGAAGTTTCTAAGCAATGTTTTACTTTATTATTATTTTCCTATATTTCATGGCTAATGGAATTGTGATCAAAGAACATAGATTATTCGAAATTTTTGAGACTTCTTAGTGACCTACTGTGTGGTAAATTTTTTGTAAATTCTTGAAATGAATGTAGATTTTCTATTTTTTTGGGTGAAGAGTTGTATCTTTCTATATATAGGTCTATTTTCTATGCTTGTATTGCTCAAAACTTTTGTCCTTATTATTTTTTCTTCCTCATTTGTTTATGATGGAGGGGGGTATAATTCTCTGTCTTGTTTGTGTAGCACCTCTATTATTGATGTTTTTATCCCTTTAATTCTGTTTTCTCTAATATTAATTTTGCCAGACCAACTTTTTTTATTTGATCATTATCAACTTTTATTATGCTTCAATATTTTCATGTGATTTTGTTTTAGGTATAGTTCTTATAAATAGTGTATAACTGGATTACAAAAGAAAACTATTATGGCAATCTTGTTTTTGTTAAGTGGGATTAACTTGTTTACAATTCTTATGCTTATTGATATATTTTGACTCATTTCTACTCTTTTTTTGCTTGTTTTTGGTTAACATCAGCTTTTTGGCTTCTTTGTCACATTACTTCTGCTGATTTGAATGCTATATATTATATTTATATCTTACTGCTTGTCCTTAAATATTTTAGATATATACATAAATATAAAATTGTCAAAGTCTGAAGTCATTCAATATTTCTATCCTCTTAACTATGGCAAATGCTTTAGTATGCATGAACTATTCACTGTACCCATTCTTATTTTTGGATAGAATTTTAGTTTGCCCTTTGAAACACAAAAATCACTTATAATTTTATAGTCATATTAAACATAGTTTATCAGTTGCTTTGCTCATCATTGGTTCCCTTTTCCCCCTATATTTTCTCTCTGGCTTCATTTCCCTTATTGCTAAAATACATGGCTTACATGTGTATGTAATGACATTGAATAGGTGATTAACTCTCAGTGAAAACTGAAAATGTCTTTATTTTGCCCTTACACTTGATTAGTTGGGTACAAATATCCAGGTTGACAGTTTTACTTCAGCATGTGTAAATATTTCTAGCATCCATTATTTTTTTATTATGTTATGTTAGTCACCATACAGTACATCATTAGTTTTTGATGTAGTGTTCCATGATTCATTGTTTTCATATAACACCCAGTGCTCCATGCAATACATGCCCTCCTTAATACCCATCACCAGGCTAACCCATCCCCCTATCCCCCTGCCCTCTAAAACCCTCAGTTTGTGTCTCAGAGTCCATAGTCTCTCATGGTTTACCTCCCCTTCCAGATTTCCTCCCTTCATTTTTCCCTTCCTTCTCCTAATGTCCTCCATGCTATTCCTTATGTTCCACAAATAAGTGAAACCATGTGATAATTGACTTTCTCTGCTTGACTTCTTTCACTTAGCATAATCTCTTCCAGTCCCATCCATGTTGATGCAGAAATTGGGTATTTGTCCTTTCTGATGGCTGAGTAATATTCTACTGTATATATGGACCACATCTTTATCCATTCTTCTGTTGAAGGGCATCTCGGCTTTTTCCACGATTTGGCTATTGTGGACATTGCTTCTAGCATCCATCATTGCCGGCTTCCAGTCTAGTTGACCTTCCTTTAGAAGGAAGCATTTTTGGGACACCTGGGTGGCTCAGTCGGTTAAACATCTGCCTTTGGCTCAGGTCATGATCCCAGGATCCTGGGATCGAGTCCCACATTGGGGTCCTTGCTCAGCAGCAAACCTGCTTCTTCCTCTGCCTGCCACTCCTCCTGCTTGTGCCCTTGCTCTCTCTCTCTGACAAATAAATAATATCTTTAAAAAAGGAAGTATTTTTATAGTAGCTCTTAAGATTATTGCTTTATCATTATTATTACTTTTATTTATTTTTTTGAGAGAGAGCACACAAGCGGGGGGGGAGGGGCAGAGGGAGAGGGGCGAGGAGACTACCTGCTGAGTAGGGAGCCTGACATGGGGCTCGATCCCAGGACCCTGGAATCATGACCTAAGCCGAAGACAGATGCTTAACTGACTGAGCCATGCAGCACCCCTATTATTATTATTATTATTGTATAATTCTTTTTACATAAAGTACAAGTACAGGTACAAGTAATTTATGATCATAGAAGACAGAAAGTAATTGCAAGGGTGAGTAAAGATGGGCTGGAAAGGGGATGAGAAGACCCTCTGTGGTGATAGAAATGTTTCATATCTTGTTCTGGATAGTGGTTATGTGGGCGTATACAATTGTCAAAATTCATCAAATTGAATATCTATGTTCTATGCATTTTAATGTATGTAAATTATTTCTTAATTAAAAAAAAACTTTGAGGGGCGCCTGGGTGGCTCAGTCGGTTAAATATCTGCCTTTGGCTCAGGTCATGGTCTCCAGGTCCTGGGATGGAGCCCTGCATCCGGCTCCTTGCTCAGCAGGGAGTCTGGTTCTCTCTCTCTCTCTCTCTCTGCCTCTGCCCCTCCCCCCTGCTCATTCTATCTTTCTCTCAGATAAAGAAGACCTTTAAAAAAATAAAAAAAATAAAAAACTTCGATAATGCTTCAGAACCTTCTGTTAAACTTCCTGCAAGGAGCTCTCAGCACCCTTTGAGGCAGAGCTGATTGCTCAACCATTATACTGTGCATCAAAATGAACAGAATTACTTCAAAAGAATGAAACAGATCATAGGAATCTACATCTTCTCCAAATTTCACACTTAGTTTTGACTCAAACTGGGCTGTACTCTCCATTGTCATTATTATTTTGTAAGTGAGCCAGTGGTTCTGTTTCTTCACTCTGGCTTTATCTAAACTAAAGTCTTAGCTTCAGCAATTAGCCTAGTCCCAACACAGCTTGTATGAGCATCAGTATCTGGCTTTCGCACTGCTGCAGGGCAGTGGGAACTAATGCTCTTCTCTATAGCTAGGCATACACACTTCTGAAGTCTAGCTATGGAACAAAGCTTGATCATCTCAGTGGCGTATTGTTTCCTTTCATTGTGTACATTTTTTTTTGAGAGAGAGAGAGTGCACGTGCATGCTTGATGTGGGGTGAGGTGGGGAGGAGCAGAGGGAGACAGAGGGAGAGAATCTTAAGCATGCTCCACCCTGAACATGGAGCCCGACACAGGGCTCCATCTCATGACCCTGAGATCATGACCTGAGCCAAAATCAAGAGTCAGTGCTCAACTGACTGAGCCACCCAGGTGCCCCTCATTTTGTACATTTTTAATATGTTAGCTCTTTATCTCTTTGAGTATCCTAAACATACTTATTTTCCAGGTGGGTCCATAATATTATTACTATCTGGAGTCAATTAATGATTTGGTTGTTAATTGTTCTTGTTATTAAATTTCTTCATGTATTTTAAGATTTTAGTTTTCAGCTTAATTTGAATGAAAGGTTTCTGTTCCCTGTATCTCATCTACCTCTTTTCATTAGTCTGTGCTTACCCATCCCTATCTAGAGTTTTTTAGTTGCTTCCTCCCAGTCCTCCAGGCTTCAATCCAGATTAGATCTCAGAATGGCAGTTTTGAGTTCCTACCTTGTGATGTTACTGAGGATACCACAAATCCAGGAGATCCATTAGAACCAGTTACCATAGCTAGTGAACAGTGTGACTCAGCATCTGGTTGCAAGATTTTTATGTGACTTTCTTCTTTGTCAGACCTGCAGTTTGCCAGGGTTTGACAGCTATATTTTTTAGCTTCTTTTTACAAGCAGAGTTAGCCCCACTCTAGTCCTTGACTTTAGGTCTTGTTTCCCCCAAAGAAACCAAATGCCTGACTCTCATTTCCCACTTGATAATCCAGAGCCCAACAAGCCAACGGCTTCAGTCCCACACATTATTTTTTATTTCTGGCCTAATGAGATACTTTTCTTGTATTTAAGCTTGACTATCTTTCATGGTCTGTCTGTCTATGTAATTCTATCCATTATTTCTTACATGTTTGCAGCAAAGAGGAGGGGGTTACCAAACTTTGTGAAATCACTGTGCTGTATTGACCTGGCTACAATATATGTTTAAAAAATATACATATGTTGGTGTAACTTGTCCTCTTCAGAATAACAAAAAACAGCTGAGATTGTGTAAAACATGTACTGTACTTAGGATCCTGACTCTAATCTCTCTGTATGTTTTTGACAAGTCACTTAATCCTTATTATAGAAGAACAGCTTCTTTGCATTAAGCTGTGCGAAACTCAGAGGATGTAGCTCTCTTGACAAAGTTTTCATTTCTTTTTATGTTTTATTTTGTCTTGTAGAAAGTTCCCTTCCCCTTCACAGGCACTTGAGGTTGAACCCTTGGAAAGGAAAACAAGCAGTAAGTGAAATTCAAAGTGTCTCATAATGCTTTGAAAAAAAAAATTCTAAGTAAAGAGGTGTTTTGCTCCTGCAAGTTCAGAACCCTCAAAGCTTTGAAATAAAGACTCAAAGTTTTGTTGGGTTGAGGTTTTTTGAGCTCAGATAGTGGCTCCCAAACTAGGAGTTAGAATCCAATCTCATGATTGCTGAATTAAGTAAGCATTCCATGAATAGTCATTAAAATAAATCTTATTTGTTTTACAGTATGATTTCTGTGTGATATATTCATGTTTAGGAGCCATGTTCCCCTTAAAAAGAATAACATAAACAAAAACATATATTTATAGAACTTATTATGTGTCAGATATTAAAACTAGATCTTCATATACATTATACATTCATTAATGATATACATTGTTTCATTTGATATTTTCAATAACTTGTTCAGGTATATTTTTTGTTTTTTCATTATCCCATTTTATACATGAAGAAACTGAAGTAAGGTGTAGCAGAGATAAGTTGGTAGGTCAAATGGCAATGATTTATTTCAATAGCCTATTATAGTTTGCTGTTTGAACAAGCCCAGCTACTTTAAACTTAAAATGTCCAAAATTGAACTGTTGTTTTTGGTTCATGTGAGAACAGTGAGGGAGGTCTCCAGGAGCTTGAAAAGTCAATCTAATTGCTGGAAAGAGAATCTAATGAAAATAGTGTTAAAATAGTAAAACCTTTCATAGATTCTTTAGCATCCAATGGCTTTTGTTTATGAAGAGAAATATTTGTTACTATTTGTGCTTTGTTTACTGCTCAATTTTATTAAATTAAAACAGCTAATAAGCATAACTTTTAAAACTAATTTTTATTGACCATCTGAACATTGTGTACCAATTTGATGAATTAAATTTCCTAAAAGTTTTAAACTGTAATACATGCAAATTTAACATGGCTTTTTTTGTAAACACTTCAGACAGCTTGAATAACATTTGAAACATACACAAATGCAATGATTACAGATATATTCATGGTCTTACATTTAAGCCTATTTTAAAATATGAACACCAAGGTTTAATTTATTTCTTCTTTATTTCTACCCCTATTTTCCTTTTTTAAGTTGTTACACTTCTTTTGATATCTTACTACAATTTCAGTAATTTTATTATATTTACCTTTTCTTAGGATATCTATCACCCATTTGAAAGGAAAAGAGAAATACCATCTCAGACAAGCTGAGGTAACAGTATTTGTTATCAATAATTAATTCTTTGGGGGCTCATAGGACATAGTTCAATCTTAACATGAGACATTGGCTAAAATCCTTTTAGTAATAATGTTTTATTTGTTATTTCATGACATTTCTGATTCTCTGTCATGCAATGTTTTTTTGGGGGGGGGCTAACTTTTCTTTAACACGAATAAACATTTCTTAATTTTTGCATGTTGGCAGTACCCATTATCCTGCCTTTTTGCTATATTTATCTAGTTTATAAGTACTGTTAAGGTTTATGTTTTTTATTTGTATTTTATTATAGTTAGTAGGGCTTTCTAAATAATTCATTTCCCAGAAGATGAGAGATTGAGTCTTCCTAGGTAGTTCTCTTCTTTACACTATATTGTTAACCATCTTGCAAAACCTTATTGGACCTATTTCTGCTTGATTATTATGTTTGACCATCAGTGCTAATCTGTTTTACCAGTTCTTAGTATACATGACTGCTGTTCTATGTGTGAATTAGAAAAAAAGATGCCCTCTCTAAGAAAATGTGAATTGTGGACACATGGCATCTGGATGGCTCCAGTGTATGAATTAGAAAGAAGCACTTACTATGGACTGATATATCCCCAGGACCAGGGTGCATGGTTTGGAAAACAGCTCAGGCACCATACAACTATATGCAGTACTCATTGGTGTGGTACCTATTTTTCTGGAAACACATATGGCTTACTCATTGTTTTTCATGCATTCTTTTCTGCTTACCTTCCAACAGAAACAAGTACATATCTATACTTTATAAATAAACATTGACTTAAAATGTAAAAAAATACCCATGTACATTTGAGAATTTCCTATGTAAAAACAAGAAAACTTAAATATCCTATGGCATTTGCTCTTTTTTTGTTACAATTACCTTTTAAAAGAATTTGAGGTACCATTATGTACTCATAGCTCTTTAGAGACTAAACCAGTGTCAATTAATCATAATATATGTGTCAAAAAGTTACAGTTTGGCAGCAGGAGCCCCTTGAAGTTGATTTTCCATCCTGTTAACACTGGCCCTGACATTCTTGAAAGCATTTTTGTTTGTAACAAGAGGATTTATTTATTAGATGTATCTAATTTTTTTTCCTGTCCCAAAACATGTATCAATTACTCTCCTTACCAGTCCTTTTAGTAGAGACCAGTCTGGGCATAGGAATGCTTTTGGAAATTGATGGCATGCAAAAGTGCTATTTCTGCTGCTGCTGCTATTGGGTCATTAGTGTGTGTGTCTGTGTGTAAGAGAAAGAGAGAACAGGCATGAGCATGCACACACTGGAAAATATATTTCTAAAATCATTATGAGTTCCCTCCACTTTTTCCAACTTATTATGTTATTGTGCCTGCTTTGCTTATTAATTGATTTCATCAATCACTAACACTTTTCCTACATTAACACTTGGAATGGATAGGAGCCTGAAAATCAAGGTATTCACCCACAAACATGAGTTTAAATAGTTTTCCTAAGCATATGCAAAATGCTCCAACCTCCTTTTTTCAAGCACACTTAAGAAACAAGTTACCAAGCATTTGATTGCCATGTGCTAACCTGTCTCTGCTCTTGGGTTACATGTTTTTAAACCTTAGCTCAAGCATCTCCTATGGGGCACACTTGTGATTTCTATTATTTGGGTTAGATTTTCCTTCCTTATGCTCTCTTAGTATAGTGTCTAGCACTCATTACACTGTACTTTAATTTTCTGTTTACTTGTCTGTCTTCCTCTATTAAGCTGTGATATTCTCTTGGGGTATGTCTTACTGATCTGTCAGACCTGTTACATATGCTTGGAACACAGTAGATGCTCAATTAGATTAAATGCTTTAATGAGGCTCAAAGAAATAAAATACAAGATAGCCTGGTTTTACTAGCCAGTCCCTAAAGATTGGATTGTGTTCCCTGGTGAAAATAGAAATTTTGTAACACTAGAACTCCCATTTATGGGATAAGGGACTAGTAAGAGCCAAAATGATGCCAGACTCTCTGGGATTGTGATAATAGGCTGATTATTTCAGGGCTAGTCTTCTGCTTTGCTCAGGTCAGTGCTCCACTGGGAAGGGGATCCATTAATTCCCTCCCTAAGGGGAGGTAGAAGCAGCACTTTTTATTAGAGAAGGTTTCTTGAGTCTCAAAAGATGAGTAGAAGTTGGCCAAATCAAGGCAATTGGGAATAGGTCATTCCAGGTAGAAGTGGCAACTTGAGCAAGAGAACACAGACAAATGATGGGCGTGGAGTGTGAAAGTCCCAGAAATTCAGTATTTCTGGGATGTAAAGTATGAAGCAAGGAAGCTGAAGTGATAAATTAGTTTAGAAAGGTAAATGATAGTGGAACTCTGGAGACCTTTTTATGCTGCATTAAGTCATAACATTTTATCTTGGAGCAGAGAAACAGAAGAGATCAGTATAGTGAATAAAAGCACGTGCTCTGCAGGCAGGCTGCCTAGATTTGAAACTCAGTTCTGCCTTCCACTAGCTGTGTGACTTAGGGTTTTTGTTCTTTACATTGTTTCTTTGGTAAAGGGAGAATAATAAGAGCACCTATTCCATAGGGCTGTTGTGAATATTAATGAGTTAAATCATATATTGTGCTTAGATAAATAAATATTAAGTTGATGTTATTATTAAACTTTATACACACGCGCACACACACACACACACACAGTAAAAGATCACTCTGGTAGTCTGTATGGAGGATTCTTTTGAATAGAATAGGATAAGAGAGTGGGAAAACAATAGGGGGATTAGTATGTCCCCCAGTAGCTCCTGTTGATATTTGCTGGACATTTTTGAGGTATATTCCTATCTAATGGTTTTAACAAAATCACATACTTTATAGATGGATTTTGTGCAGACTCAAGGGATACTTTCCCATTTTGCTTTTTTCCAAGAACAGCTTTGGGATTAATTTACTGGAGAGTCAAACTTCAGTTTTCAGGAACTTGCACATCATAGCTTCTTTGGTCCTACCGTCTTCAGAGTATAATTCAGAACTCAGTTCCTGAGAAGGTGACTTGGAGAGAGGGAAGCCAGCTGTTTTCCAGAGTAGGATTGAAAATAATAACATGGTTGAGTTCTAGCATGGGATTGAGACTAATGGAGATCATCTTCTGATAGTTACCACTTTACTCTAACAACTTGGGTTACACATATTGCTGCTTCATTTGTAAAGTATGTTGAATCAAGAGGTGATAGGTATAATGAAAGGATCAGAAGACCTGGACTGTGGACCTAGCTCTGCTACTTACTTGGATATGTAGTCTTAAATATCCTGTAGATCTTAGTTCTCTTATCTGTAACATGGGGTTAATGATACCCACTATGTTATCTTGCAGGGCTGTCATGAGAATCAGTTGAGAATCAGTTGAGATCATCTATGTGAAAGCTCTTGGCGAAAGGCACTTTAAAAATGGAATGATTTCTTAAACCATTTAAGAACAACTCAGAAATACAATGTGATCTGTACATCTGTTTGTTCCTTCATTAAATGAACCTAGAAAGCATTGAAAGATATGCCAATCAACTTGTTACGAAAGTCACCTTAGTTGGCACATAATTCAAACTGTGTAGGTCATCTTGTGGGGACTCCCTGCTTCCAACGAAAGCTCAGAAATTCTACTTTGAACTTTTTTCCTGCTAAAAACTCTGTTTAGTTACTTCTCTGTTCTGAGCTCTGTTGTAGAACACTGAGACTTCTCCAAGTTTGACCACCAATCAATGAGGTATCCATGCCCCTTTTTCTAGTACTTCTAGCAGGACGCCTGATAAGTTCCCCAGATGAGATATACTGGATCAGAAACAGTGCCCCAACAACAGCTTTCAAAAGTGCCTCGGAGACTTCTGTCCTTTTCAAAATCTCTCTCTACCTACCTCTCCACTAAAGATGGACATAAAACTAAAAAATCCTGAATTCTGGTACAGTCTCCATGGCCACGTCCCAGGGCTCCTGGACTGGGACATGGGGAATGAGTTCTTCTTGCCATGCACCACAGACCAGTGCCACTTAGCTGAGCAGAACCTTGCCATATATAGACTCCAAGTAATGGAGCCTCCAGAGGTGCCTCAAGAGAGCAGACCCAGTCTGGACAAAGATGGTCCTGACTCTGAACCTAACCTGTGGATGTGGGTAAATCCCAACATCATGTGCCCCCTTGGCAGCCAGGAGACCCTAAAGCCCAGTAGGGAAAAGGATCTGACAAGCATGCTTCCTTACCCTCAGCCACTCCCAAAGGATGAAGAGTCTAACTACTCAAAGGCCACAGTGATGGAGTCACTGCCAACTTCCTCCAGCAAGAAATCTTCCCCACAGAAATGGTTCACTTATTCCTCTGGTGACTTGGAGCTCACAGAAGAAAAAACGGAGGAACGAGAGGACAACTGCTCTGTGTCTCTTCAATCCCCTAACAAAGGGGAGTGCTTCCAGAACCAGAAATTATGGCAAGGCAACAGCCAGGAGGGGAGGTCCTGGCCCCGCCCCCCCCTCAATTACAGTCACCTAATTGCACTGGCATTAAGAAACAGCCCCCCCTGTGGCCTCAATGTGCAAGAGATCTACAGTTTCACCCGACAGCATTTCCCTTTTTTTTGGACAGCACCAAATGGCTGGAAAAACACCATCCGCCACAACCTCTGCTTCCTGGGCAGCTTTGAGAAAGCACCAGTCAACCTTCAGGATGGAACCAATGCAAAGCCACGGTCTGGCCTCTGGAGGCTTACTGAGGAGGGACATCGTCGTTTTCAGGAGGAGACTCGTGCCTTAGCTTCTGCTCGGAGGGAAAGCATCCAACAGTGCATGAGCCAGCCAGATGTGATGACCTCCCTCTTTGGCCTTTGAACTACCACTTCTCCCTTTTTGGAACACTGCCCTCCTTACTGGGTCCACCATTGCCCTGATTGGCCTTCATTAATCCCTAAGCCTACCCTGTCTGTTGGTGACAAGACTGTGTTTAACTACAGCTACGGGAATAGTATTAAATAAACTGAGAGGTGGGTACAGAGGAGGCAGAGCTTAAATCCAGGTGGAGAATCGTGGAAAGTTGCATGAGGACAGTGGCCGTTGTTATGCATTTTAAGCAGACACAGGAAATCCTAGGAATAATAGCATGGAAGCTAAGGAGAGAGGACATATTTCACAAGAAAAGGAATTCTGTTTACTGGAGTGTATACTCACATATGAAAGCAAATGTTGGAGTACCCTGTTTTACATAAAATGCAAGATTGAACCAGGCCTTGAAGACCCTCAAATGCCATGTGAAGGTATCTATTCATAAAGAAATAGGCATAGTGTTTGAAGCCTAGAGGTTCAAGTATCTCCCTTCTACCATTCATCAGATATATCTCTTTTTTTAATGACTGATTTTACTCTTCAGGGCTTCACTTTTCTCTTTCTGATCCTGGACTTCTCAGCCTGGTTCAGTTGCCAACCAATTCCAGTACTGACAAATAATTCCAAGCAGTTACTTGTAGTTTGAATATTGAAAGCCCTTGAATTGAACCTGTATCAACCCCAAGTTTTGCTTTCCATTCTTTCATTCATCAGAACTTGATTGAGGAAATGCCAAAGTGCACAAGGTCCATCTTAGGTGCTGAAGATAAAAAGTCAGTAGTTTAGTTGGAGACAGACATATAACCAGATATTTGTAATACAAATATAATGAAACAGATGTGCAACATTGTCATGGAAAAGGGGAGACATTTCTCCTGGGAAAGGCATTGAAAAGGAACTATCTTTTGAGTTAATTTTGAAGAATAAATAGGGATTTGCTGGGCATGTAAACTGAAGAAAAGAGAATAGAGAGGCAACTGTATAAACAAAGTAATTGCTGTGCTTGGAGGAGTGGTAGGAATTTCAGTGCAGTTTAGCTATATTAAGGCCAAGAGTGGCGAGAAATGTAGGCAAAAGGCTTTTCTGGTACTACTTAGTTGTTTGGCTTTTACCCTGTGGTCTATTATGAACCAAAAGGTATCAGTGGTTTTACTAAAAAAATAAAAACAACAACGAAAATAAAAACAAACAATGAAAAATAAAAACAAAACAACATTTGGTTTCCTAATTTCAAAATTCTCTTTAACACGTTTTTATACACATAAACTTTCTTTTATCAGATTTAAGCATACTTTTCTGCCTTTCATGTTTTGTTTTGTTTTTTTAAAGATAGAGGTAGAGGTAGAAGAGGAGAGGAAGACAGAGGCAGAGACAGAGAATTCTTTTTTTTTTTTTAAGATTTTATTTATTTATTTCACAGAGACAGATAGCAAGAGCAGGAACACAAGCAGAGGGAGTGGGAGAGGGAGAAGTAGGCTTCCCACTGAGCAGGGAGCCCGATGTGGGGCTTGATCCCAGGACCCTGGGATCATCACCTGAGCCAAAGGCAGACGCTTAACGACTGAGCCACCCAGGCGCCCCTCTGCCTTTCATGTTAACATATTATTAAAGATATATCCAAGATAAAATAGATTATTAAGGATGTATTTAATTGCAAAACCTTCAATAATGGGAGTACAAAAATGTCTTGTAAAAGGCAAAAGCAATGAATTCAATATATTGTAAATTATTTGAAAAGTTTACATTTTTTGGTTGTTGTATATTACACCACATACAAAATTGTATATTTAAGTTGAATTCCAAAATGAACAATCAAAGAGTATTCTTCGAAAAAATAATTGTAGATACTACTTCTGTATCATAAGGCCAAAAAAGTTGACAATGTACCTCAGAATTAATAAAACATTCTGGCTATAAGTACTCAGCATTTGGTTTTCATGTTTTTCACAAATAACACTTACAAGCAAAAGAGCCTGTTGTGAATTCACAAGATTTTTTTCACAAACTACATTTCTAGTGTATACAATATACCTATTCTGCAAATTTTGCACAGTTCAAACTTTCTATTTTTAAGTTTTTATTTAAATTCCAGGTAGTGAACATACAGTGTCATATTAGTTTCAGCTGTACAATATACTGATTCCACACTTCCATACAGCACCTGGTGCTCATAAAATGTGCACACCTTAAACCCCATTACCTGTTTAACACATCACCCCATCCACCTCCTCTCTGGTAACCATCAGTATGTTCTCTATAGTTAAGAGTATGTTTCTTGGTTTCTCTCTCTCTCTTTTCCCCTTTACTCATTTGTTTTGTTCCCAATTTTCCACAAATTAGTGAAATCGTATGGTATTTCACTTTCTCTGACTGACATATCTTGCTTATCATAATACTCTCTAGCTCTATTCATGTCCTGGCAACTGGCAAGATTTCATTCTTTTCTATGGCTGAATATTCCATTGTATATATACCACCTTTTTTTATCCATTCATCAGTCAATGGACACTTAGTTGTTTCCATAATGTAGCTATTGTGGATAAGGTGGCTATAAACATCAGGTGCATGTAATCCTTTGAATTAGTGTTTTTGTATACTTTGGGTAAATACCTAGTAGTTAAAATCCTGGATCATAGTGTAGTTCTATTTTTAATATTTTGAGGAACCTCCATACTGTTTTCCAGAGTGGATGCACCAGTTTGGATTCCCACCAACAGTGCAAGAGGGTTGCCCTTTCTCCACATCCTCACCAATATCTGTTGTTTTCTGTGTTGATAATTTTAGCCATTCTGACAGGTGTGAGGTGATACTTCATTGTACTTTGTACTTCCCTGATAGTCAGTGATGTTGAGCATCTTTCCAAGTGTCTCTTAGCCATCTGGATGTCTTCTTTGGAAAAACGTCTATTCATGTCTTCTGCCCATTGTTAATGGAATTATTCATTTTTTGGATGTTGAGTTTAATAAATTCTTTATATATTTTGAATACTAACCCTCTATCAGATATGTCACATGGAAATATCTCCTCTCGTTCCATAGGTTGCTTTTTACTTTTGTTGATTATTTCCTTCAGCGTGCAGAGTTTCCAATTTTGATATAGTCTGAATACGTCATGTTTGCTTCTGTTTCCCTTGCCTCAAGAGACATATCTAGAAAGAAGTTGCTACAGTTGATATCAAAGAGGGTACTGCCTGTGTTTTCCTCTAGGATTTTTATGCCTTTTTCACACATTTGGGTTTTTAATACATTTTTTAAATTTTAATTTATTTTATTATGCTATGTTAGTCACCATACAATACATCATTAATTTTTGATGTGGTGATCCATGATCCGTTGTTTTCGTATAACACCCAGTGCTCCATGCAGTACGTGCTCTCCTTAATACCCATCACCAGTTTAACCAACCCCCCTCCCCCCTGCCCTGTAAAACCCTGTTTGTTTCTCAGAGTCCATAGTCTCTCATGGTTCATTTCTCCATCTGATTTCCACCCTCTTCATTTTTTCCCTTCCTTCTCCTAACGTCTTCCATGCTATTCCTTATGTTCCACAAATAAGTGAAACCATATGATAATTGACTTTCTCTGCTTGACTTATTTCACTTAGCATAATCTCCTCCAGTCCCATCCATGTTGATGTAAAAGTTGGGTATTCATCCTTTCTGATGGATGAGTAATATTCCATTGTATATATGGACCACATCTTCTTATCCACTCATCTGTTGAAGGGCATGTTGGCTCTTTCCACAGTTTGGCTATTACAGACATTGCTGCTATGAACATTGCATATGGCCCTTTTTGTCACTATACCTGTGTCTTTGGGGTAAATACCCAGGAGTGCAATTGATGGGTCATAGGGTAGCTCTATTTTTTAAATTTTTGAGGAACCTCCACACTGTTTTCCAGAGTGACTGTACCAACTTGCATTCCCACCAACAGTGTAAGAGGGTTCCCATTTCTCCACAACCTCTCCATCATTTGTCGTTTCTTTCCCTGTCCATTTTTGCCATTCTAACTGGTGTAAGGTGGTATCTCAATGTGGTTTTGATTTGAATTTCCCTGATGGCTAATGATGATGAGAGATAAACTCAAAATGGATGAAAGACCTCAATGTGAGACAGGAATCCATCAAAATCCTAGAGGAGAACATAGGCAGTAACCTCTTTGACATCGACCACAGCAACTTCATTCAAGATACATCTCCAAAAGCTAGTGAAACAAAAGCAAAAATGAGCTTTTGGGACTTCATCAAGATCAAAAGCTTCTGCACAGCAAAGGAAACAGTCAACAAAACAAAGAGGTAAACCACAGAATGGGAGAAGATATTTGCAAATGACATTACAGATAAAGGGCTGATATCCAAGATCTATAAAGAGTTTCTCAAACTCAACACCCAAAATACAAATAACAACACCCCCCAAAAAAATAAGTCAAAAAATGGTGAGAAGATATGAAAAGACACTTCTCTGAAGAAGACATACAAATGGTTAACATTAGTTTTGGATGTAGTGATCCACGATTCAGTTTTCACATACCACGCAGTGCTCCATTCAGTACGAACCATCCTTAATACCCATTACTGGGCTAACCCATCCTCCTAACCCCCATCCTTCTAAAAACCTCACTTTGTTTCTCGGAGTCCATAGTCTCCTATGGTTCATCTTTCCCTCCGATTTCCCCCCATCATATTTCCCTTCCTTCTCCTAAAGTCCTCCATGCTATTCTTTATGTTCCACAAATAAGTGAAACCATATGATAATTGACTTTCTCTCCTTGATTTATTTCACTTAGCATAATCTCCTCCAGTCCCACCAATGTTGATGTAAAAGTTGGGTATTCATCCTGATGGCTGAGTAATATTCCATTGTGTATAGGAACCACATCTTCTTTCTCCATCTGTTGAAGGGCTTCTCGGCTCTTTCCACAGTTTGGCTATTGCGGACATTGCTGCTATGAACATTGGGGTGCATATGGCCCTTCTTTTCACTACATCTGTGTCTTTGGGGTAAATACCCAGGAGTGCAATTGCTGGGTCATAGGGTAGCTCTATTTTTTTTTATGTTATGTTAATCACCATACATTACATCATTTGTTTTTGATGTAATGTTCCATGATTCATTGTTTGCATATAACACCTAGTGCTCCATTCAGTACATGGCCTCTTTAATACCCATCACCAGGCTAACCCATCCCCCCACCCCCCTTCCTTATAGAACCTTCAGTTTGTTTCTCAGAGTCCATAGTCTCTCATGATTCGTCTCCCTTAACGATATCCCCCCCTTCATTTTTCTCTTCCTAGTATCTTCTTTTGTTTTTACATATAATGTATTATTAGTTTCAGAGGTACAGGTCTGTGATTCAACAGTCTTATGCAATTCACAGTGCTCATCATAGCACATACCTTCCCCAATGTCTATCACCCAGCAACCCCATTCCTCCCAACCCCCACCACTCCAGCAACCCTCAATTTTTTTTCTGAGATTAAGAATTCCTCCTACCAGTGAGAACATATGATACATGTTTTTCTCTGATTGACTTTTTCGCTCTGCATAATACCCTCCAGTTCCATCCATGTCATTGGAAAAGGCAAGATTTCATTCCTTTTGATGGTTGTGTAATATTCCATTGTATATATATACCACCTCTTCTTTATCCATTCATCTATCGATGGACATCTTGGCTCTTTCCATAGTTTGGCTATTGTGGACATTGCTGCTATAAACATCGGGGAGCAGGTACCCCTTCAGATCACTGCATTTGTATCTTTGGGGTAAATACCCAGTAGTGCAATTGTTGGGTCGTATGGTAGCTCTATTATCAACTTTTTGAGGAACCTCCATACTGTTTTCTAGAGTGGCTGCACCAGCTTGCATTACCACCAAGAGTGTAGAAGGGTCCCCTTTCTCCACATCCCCGCCAACATCTGTCGTTTCCTGACTTGTTAATTTTAGCAATTCTGACTGGTGTGAGATGGTATCAAATTGAGGTTTTGATTTGGATTTCCCTGATGCTGAGCAATGTTGAGCACTTTTTCATGTGTCTGTTGGCCGTTTGGATGTCTTCTTTGGCAAAATGTCTGTTCATGCCTTCTGCCCATTTCTTGATTGGATCATTTGTTCTTTGGGTGTTGAGTTTGATCAGTTCTTTATAGATTTTGGATACTAGCCCTTTATCTGATATGTCATTTGCAAATATCTTCTCCCTTTCTGTCAGTTGTCTTTTGGTTTTGTTGAATGTTTCTTTTGCTGTGCAAAATCTTTTTATCTTGATGAAGCCCCAATAGTTCATTTTTGCCCTTGCTTCCCTTGCCTTTAGCGATGATTCTAGGAAGAAGTTGCTGTGGCTGAGTTTGAAGAGGTTGCTGCCGCTGTTCTCCTTTAGGATTTTGATGGACTCCTGTCTCACATTTAAGTCTTTCAACCATTTTGAATCTATTATTGTGTGTGATGTAAGGAAATGGTGCAGTTTCATTCTTCTGCATGTGGCTGTCCAATTTTCCCAACACCATTTGTTGAAGAGACTGTCTTTTTTCCATTGGACATTCTTTCCTGCTTTGTCAAAGATTAGTTGACCATAGAGATGAGGGACCGTTTCTGGGCTCTCTATTCTGTTCCATTGATTGATGTGTCTGTTTTTGTGCCAGTACCATACTGTCTTGATGATGACAGCTTTGTAATAGAGCATGAAGTCTGGAATTGTGATGCCACCAGCTTTGCTTTTTTTTTTTTTTTTTTTTCAACATTCCTCTGGCTATTCAGGGTCTTTTCTGGTTTCATACAAATTTTAGGATTCTTTGCTCCATTTCTTTGAAAAAAGTGGATGGTATTTTGACAGGGATTGCATTAAATGAGTAGATTGCTCTAGGTAACATTGACATCTTCACAATATTTGTTCTTCCAATCCATGAGCATGGAACGTTTTTCCATTTCTTTGTGTCTTCCCCAATTTCTTTCATGAGTATTTTAGTTTTCTGAGTACAGATTCTTTGCCTCTTTGGTTAGATTTTTTCCAAGGTATCTTATGGTTTTGAGTGCAAGTGTAAATGGGATCGACTCCTTAATTTTTCTTTCTTCTGTCTTATTGTTGGTGTATAGGAATGCCCCTGATTTCTGTACATTGATTTTATATCCTGCCACTTTACTGAATTCCCGTATGAGTTCTAGCAGTTTTGGGGTGGAGTCTTTTGGGTTTTCCACATAAAGTAGCATATCATCTGGGGAGAGTGAGAGTTTGACTTCTTCTTTGCCAATTCGGATGCCTTTTATTTCTTTTAGTTGTCTGTTTGCTGTGGCTAGGACTTCTAATACTATGTTGAAGAGCAGTGGTGATAGTGGACATCCCTGCCGTGTTCCTGACCTTAGGGGGAAAGCTCTCAGTTTTTCCCCATTGAGAATGCTATTCACTGTGGGTTTTTCATACTTGGCTTTTATGATACTGAGGTATGTACCCTTTATACCCACACTGTGAAGAATTTTAATCAAGAAAGAATGTTGTACTTTGTCAAATGCTTTTTCTGCATCTCTTGAGAGGATCATATGGTTCTTGTTCTTTCTGTTATTAATGTATTGTATCACATTTGCAGATGTTGAACCAACCTTGCAGCCCAGGGATAAATCCCACTTGGTCTCGGTGAATAATCCTTTTAATGTACTTTTGGATCCTATTGGCGAGTATTTTGGTGAGAATTTTTGCATCCATGTTCATCAAGGATACTAGTCTGTAGTTCTCCTTTTTGATGGGGTCTTTGGTTTTTGGGATCAAGGTCATGTTGGCCTCATAAAATGAGTTTGGAAGTTTTCCTTCCATTTCCATTTTCTGGCACAGTTTCAGAAGAATAGGTATTAATGCTTCTTTAAATGTTTGGTAGAATTCCTCTGGGAAGCCATCTGGCCCTGGGCTCTTATTTGTTGGGAGATTTTTGATTATTATTTCAATTTCCTTACTGGTTATGGGTCTGATCAGGTTTTCTATTTATTCCTGGTTCAGTTTTGGTAGTTTATACGTCTCTAGGAATGCATCCATTACTTCCAGATTATCTAATTTGCTGGCATAAAATTGCTCATAATATGTTCTTATAATTGTTTGTATTTCTTTGGTGTTGGTTGTGATCTCTCCTCTTTCATTCATGATTTTATTTACTTGGGTCCATTCTCTTTTCTTTTTGATAAGGCTGTCCAGGGGTTTATCAATCTTGTTAATTCTTTCAAAGAACCAGCTCCTAGTTTCGTTGATTTGTTCTACTGTTTTTTTGGTTTCTATTTCATTGATTTCTGCTCTGATCTTTATTATTTCCCTTCTTCTGCTGCTTTTAGGCTTTATGCTCTTCTTTCTCCAGCTCCTTTAGGTGTAGGGTTAGGTTGTGTATTTGAGACCTTTCTTGTTTCTTGAGGAAGGCTTGTATTTCTCTACACTTTCCTCTTAGGACTGCCTTTGCTGCATCCCAAAGATTTTTGAACAGTTGTGTTTTCATTTTCATTTTTTTCCATCATTTTTAAAAAATTCTTCTTTAATTTCCTGGTTGACCCATTCACTCTTTGGTAGGATGCTCATTAGCCTCCATGTATTTGAGTTCTTTCTGACTTTCCTCTTGTGATTGAGTTCTAGTTTCAAAGCATTGTGTTCCAAAAATATGCATGGAATGATCCTAATCTTTTGGTACTGGTTGAGACCTGATTTGTGACCCATGATGTGGTCTATTATGAAGAATGTTCCATGTACACTAGAGAAGAATGTGTATTCTGTTGCTTTGGAATGTTCTGAATATATCTGTGAATATATCTGTGAATATGTTTTGGAATGTTCTGAATATATCTGTGAAGTCCCTTTGGTCCAGTTTGTCATTTAAAGCCTTTATTTCCTTGTTGATCTTTTGCTTAGATGATCTTTCCATTTCAGTGAGTGGGGTGTTAAAGTCCCCTACTATTATTGAATTTTTTTTGATGTGTTTCTTTGATGTTATTAATTGGCTTTTATAATAGGCTGCTCCTATGTTAGGGGCATAGATATTTAAAATTTTTATATTATCTTGTTGGATAGACCCTTTAAGTATGATGTAGTGTCCTTCCCCATCTCTTATTATAGTCTTTGGTTTAAAATCTAATTTGTTTGATATAAGGATTGACACCCCAGCTTTCTTTTGATGTGCATTAGCATGGCAAATGGTTTTCCATCCCTTCACTTTAAGTCTGGAGGTGTCTTTGGCTCTAAAATGAGTCTCTTGCAGAAAACATTTTGAAAAGTCTTGTTTTTTTGTTTTGTTTTATTTTTGTTTTTGTTTTTTTTTATACAATCTGATACCCTGTGTCTTTTGACCGGGGCACTTAACCCATTTATATTCAGGGTAACTATTAAAGGATATGAATTTAGTGCCATTGTATTGCCTGTAAGGTGACTGTTACTGTATGTTGTCTCTATTCCTTTCTGGTCTATGTTATTTTGAGGCTCTCTCTTTGCTTAGAGGACCCCTTTCAATATTTCTTGTAGGGCTGGTTTTGTGTTAACAAATTCCTTTAGTTTTCATTTGTCTTGGAAGCTTTTTATCTCTCCTTTTATTTTCAATGACAGCCTAGCTGGGTATAGTATTCTTGGCTGCATATTTTTCTCGTTTAGTGCTCTGAATATATCATGCCAGTCCTTTCTGGCTGGACATATCTCTATGGTTAGGTCTGCTGCCAATCTAATATTTCTACCTTTGTAGGTTACCGACCTCTTGTCCAGAGCTGCTTTCAGGATTTTCTCTTTGTCTCTGAGACTTCTGAATTTTACTATTAGATGTCGGGGTGTTGACTTATTTTTATTGATTTTGAGGGGGATTCCCTGTGCCTCCTGGATTTTGATGCCTGTTTCCATCCCCAAATTAGGAAAGTTTTCTGTTCTAATATGCTCCAATATACCTTCTGCCCCTCTCTCTCTTTCTTCTTCTTCTGGGATCCCAATTATTCTAATATTGTTTTGTCTTATCACTTATCTCTCGAATTCTGCCCTCGTGATCCAGTAGTTGTTTATCTCTCTTTTTCTCAGCTTCTTTATTATCCATCATTTGGTCTTCTATATCACTAATTCTCTCTTCTGCTTCATTTAACCTAGCATTTAGAGCGTCCATTTTTAATTGTATCTCATTAATAGCCTTTTTGATTTTGACTTGGTTAGATTTTAGTTCTTTTATTTCTCCAGAAAGTGATTCTCTAGTATCTTCTATGTTTTTTTCAAGCCCAGCTAGTATCTTTAAAATCATCATTCTCAACTCTAGTTCCAACATCTTACTAATGTTTGTATTGATTAGGTCCCTGACATTTGGTACTTCCTCTTGTTTTTTTGAGGTGACTTTTTCCATTTTGTCATTTTGTGCAGAGAAGAATAGATGAATGAGAGAATAAAATGCTAATGACCCCAGAAAAATATACACTAAAGAAATCAGAAGAAACCTGATACCAAGGGGAAAAGAAAGAAAAAAAAAAAAGAATATGATCAGGCTGGTGAATAGAACATAGCCACACACTAGATTTTGGGTTTATATTGGTTTGTTAGAAAAAAATGCCTCTCAAAATTTTAAAAAAAGAAAAAGTTACATATATACAAAGATAAGGGTAAATATGATGAATGGTTGGAATATGACTGTAAAGATGAAAATTTAAAAAAAGAATTGATAAGATAAGAAGTTGGTTGAAAAAGGAAAGAAGAAAAATTCAAAAAAATAGAAAAAATAAAGAAAATTTTAAAAATTAACTTCGAAAGACTACAGAATCATGGGGGGAAAAGCCAGGAATTCTATGTGCTATATTCCCTTAGTACTGGAGTTTTTCAGTTCTCATTGATCGGGAAACTGGGTTTTGGCTGGATGTTCTTGTTGATCTTCTGGGGGAGGGGCCTCTTGTAGTGATTCTCAAATGTATTTGCCCAAGGGGGAATCACAGTGCCCTTTCCAGAGGCCATTCTAAGTAATCTGCTTGGGTTTGCTCTCGGTAGCTTTTGTTCCCTGCAACCTTTCCATACAGCTTAGGAGGACAAGAATGAAAATGGTGGCCTCCCAGTCTCTAGCCCTGGAGGAGCTAAGAACTCTGGGCCCCACTCATCAGTGAGCCCTAGAGAAAAGCAGTCAATCACACCTGTCTCCCTGGTCTCTGGCTGCACTCTGTGTTCATCCTGCCTGTGATGGAGCATTTCTATCTCTGGCACATGACCCCATTTGGAGTTTCCAAACCTAGCAGATTCCTGCAGTGTGCTCCTGTGCCACTCCTCATGGGGGAGGAAATGGAGTCTCTGCAGATCTGCTGCTTGTTCGGTCTCTGCTCAAAGAGTAGTGGTCCGACTGTGCTGCAGATCATGGTTAATAGCAACCCCAAGCTGAGAGCCCACTCCTTGGCTCTGTCTTTGCAGCTGGCTTCCCCACTCCAATACCTGGGAGCTCTGCCACACTCAGGCACCCCCCCCCCCGGTCTTTCTGTGGCCTCGAGGGTCCTGAGACCACACTGTCTCAGAGAGGGTTCCACCCCCAGCTTAGCCACTGGAGTGACGTCCTTCAGCAAAGCAGACTTTTAAAAGTTCTGATTTTGTGCTCCGCTGCTCTATCACTTACAGGTAGCTGGCTGACAGAGGCTCTCCCTCCACCCCACAACTATCTTCCCATATATCTCCTCGGATTCACTTTTCCACACATCCTACCTTCCAGAAAGTGGTTGCTTTTCTGTTCATAGAATTGCTGCTATTATTTTCTTTGATCTCCTGTTGCGTTTGTAGGTATTCAGAACAGTTTGGTAACTATCTAGCTGAATTCCTGGGACCAGACAAAATTTAGGTCTTCTACTCCTTGGCCATCTTGTTCCTCCCCTTCCTGACCTGCATTTGTTACCTCAATTTGAGAACTGCCCTGAATGAGAAAGTCAGTTATTTTAGGTAACGTTTATATACGTTTTTCTTTGCCTTTCTTCAAAGAGATTTCATCCTTTTCTTCATCTGTAAATACACTGAGTACTTTTGTCAAACTCATCTATCAAATCTCCCTCTTTCTCTAATTCTTCAAGAAGCCACAGTTTTGTACCTGTAGGCTAACTGCCATTGATTTGTTATCCCTGCTGCTAAATATGCTTCAAAATCATGTACTTGATGGGGAGAGTGGAACACTGTGAATGAGACTAGTAATCAATTTTCTCCAACTTCTGTGTCACTTTTAGTATCTTTTTTTGGAAATGGTTTCATCTGATGGTTGCTCATTCCAGATGGTTACTCTTCTTTCATTAGTTTTATGTTTTAAGTTTTTTGTTGTTGTTGTTTTTAAGTTTATGTTTTCTTGCAATTTAGCTTTTGCCTAGCACTTTTTTTTTTTAATTTCCTGGTAGTAAATCAAACCTATAGCCTGCTTTGTAGAGCACAGGTTACTTCACTAGTTCAGACATAGCTTCCTGCCAGGAAAACAAAAGGACCAAATGGTACCATAGCATTATAAAGATAATCTAAATGCTGGGTCTTTTTTTTTTTTTTGATGACATCAAAATTATCTAATAGGACATTTTGCCAAAGCTGGATTCTTTCTAAGGATTTTTGGGATTTGCTTTCCAGGTCTTTGAATACTAACTTCACTGGGAAGGCAACAGAGGCACCAACAACAGCTGATGGGAACAATAGGCTGATGGCACTGGTGTGGTGGCTAAAAGTCCGGGTTCAAAGATGACAGCCAGGTGGAATTCTGTGTCATCCATGACAGGATGAGATTGAGGGGAGTGGCAGGAATGCAAGGTTCAAGAGGGATGGCAGGGACAGGGAAGTGTGAGGGGATTGGGGGGGACAGGTTCAGGATCTGAGGCTTCCTCATCTTTGGCAGTGATGGGGACAACTTCACTGGTCTCCAGCTGGGTTTCCATAGCAAAGACTGAGAAAAGAGGACAGGGTGGAACTGCTGGGCCACCACCAAAACTTTCTAGGACATGATTTATCTACCTTCCAATTGCCCCAAACCTACAGCTTCACTCAGTGCAATACTCAGAATGAGCTGAGGTGGCTTTTGTATATGTTGCTAGCTGTCAAAACTAATACTGGCAATAAAAGTTGCAAGTGTGCCACTGTCACCATCATCAGCAACACTGGTCACTGCACACTCATGAAGGAGCTTTTGAAAAGAGGGAGTAACAAATGTGCATTTAAAACTTGGAACTCAGTTACTCAGCCTCCCTTCCACCATGTTGCCCCCTAAACCCAGCTTCACTTTCCTCCATGATCATAAAGACAGCAAGCAGATGGCCATCCCACTTTAAGATGAAGAGCCCTAAGAAGACCAAATAAATATAGGGATACCTCCTTTAATTTCACTTTGCAGACATTGTGGGTTTGTTTGTTTGTTTGTTTGTTTGTTTTGATTTGATTTTTACCAATTGAAGGTTTGTGACAACCCTGCATTGAACAAGTCTATTTGGGCCATTTTTCCAACAACATTTGCTCACTTCCCATCTCTTTCACATTTTGGCAATTCTTTCAATATTTCAAACATTTTCATTATTATTATATTTGGTATGGTGATCAGTGGTCTTTGATGTTACTAGTTACTACTGTAATTGCTTTGGGCTGCAAAGGACCTACCCATATAAGATGGTGAACTTAATCTATAAATGATGTGTTTGTTTTGACTGCTCCACCAAAGGTTGTCCCCCACCTCTCTTTGGGCCTCCCTACTCCCTAAGACACGAAAATATTGAAATTAGACCAACTAACCTACAGTGGTTTCTAAGTGTTCAAGTGAAAGGAAGAGTAGCATATCTTATACTTTAAATCAAAAGCTAGAAGTGATTAAGCTTTGTGAAGAAGGCATGTCAAAAGCCAAGATAGGCAGAAATTTAGGCCTTTTGTGCCACATAGTTAGCCAAGTTGTGAAGGCAGAGGAAAAGTTTTTGAAGGAAATGAAAAGTGCTACTCCAGTGAACACATGAATGATAAGAAAGTGAAACAGCCTAATTACTGATATGGAGAAAGTTTTAGTGGTCTGGGTAGAGTATCAAACCAACCACAACATTCTTTTAAGCCAAAGCCTAATCCAGATCAAGGCCCCTACTCTCCTCAACTGTGTGAAGGCTGAGAGAGGTGAGGAAGCTGCAGAAGAAAAGTCTGAAGCTAGCAAATGTTGATTCATGAGGTTTAAAGAAAGAAGCCATTTCCATAACATAAAAGTGCAAGGTGAAGCAGCAAATCCTGATGTAGAAGCTGCAGCAAGTTATGCAGAAAATTTAGCTAAGATAATGAAGGTGGCTACACTAAACAAATTATTTTCAGTGAAAACAAAACAGTCTTCTAGTGGAAAAAGATGCCATCTAGAACTTTCATACCTAGATGTCTGACTTCAAAACTTCAAAGGACAGGCTGACTCTCTCATTAGAGGCTAATGCAGCTGATAGCATTAAATTGAAGCTAGTGCTCACTTACCATTCTGAAAATTCTAGAACCCTTAAGAATTATGCTAAATCTACTCTGCCTGCACTCTATAAATGGAACAACAAAGCCTGGATGGCAACACATCCGTTAACAACATAGTTTACTGAATATTTTAAGCCCACAGTTGAGACCTACTGTTCAGAAAAAAAGATTCTTTTCAAAATGTTACTGCTCACTGACAGTGCACCTGGTCACCCAAGAGCTCTGATGGAGATGTACAATGAGATTAATGCTATTTTCATGCTTGCTAACATTCATTCTACAGCCCAATGATCAAGGAGTAATTTTGACTTTTAAGTCTTGTTATTTTAATAAATATATTTTGTGGGGTGCCTGGGTGACTCAGTCAGTTGAGTGTCTGACTTTTGACTTTGGCTCAGGTCATGATCTCTGGGTTGTGAGATCAAGCCTTGCATCAGGCTCCACACTCACCTGGGAGTCTGCTTCTCTCCTTCTCTCTCTCCGTCTGTCCCATCTGTCCCTCACCCTTCTTGTTGTCTCTCTCTCTTTCTCTCTGTTTCTCTCTCAAATAAATATATCTTTAAAAAAATAAATACATTTTATAAAACTACTGCTGCCATAGTGATTCCTCTGATGGATCTGGGCAAAGTAAATTGAAAACCTTCTGGAAAGGATTTACCATTCTAGATGCCATTAAAAACAACTGTAACTCATGGGAAAATGTCCAAATGTCAACAAGAACAGGAGTTGGGAAGAAGTTTATTCCAGCCCTCATGGATGACTTTGAAGGGTTCAAGACTTCAGTGGAAGAAGTAACTGCAGATGTGGTAAAAATAGCAAGAGAACTAGAATTAAAAGTGGAGCCTAAAGATGTGACTTAATTGTTGCAATTTCATGATAAAATTAAAGGGTGATGAGTCATTTTTTATGGATGAGCAAAGAAAGTGGTTTCTTGAGATGGAATCTATTACTGATGAAGATTGTTGAAATGACAGTAAAGGATTTAGAATATTACATAAATTTAGTTTATAAAGCCATGGCAGGGTTTGAGAGGGTTAACTAAAATTTTGAAAGAAGTTTTACTGTGTGCAGAATATTATCAAATAGCATCACATGCGACAGAGAAATTGTTCATGAAAGGAAGAGTCAATTGATGTGGCAAACTTCATTGTTGTCTTATTTTTAAAAATTGTCACAGCTACCCCTAACTTCAGCAACCACCAACACGGAAGCAAAACCCTCCACCAGCAAAAATATTGTGACTCGCTGAAAGCTCAGATGATAGCACTTTATAGCAATAAAATATTTTAATTAATGTATGTACTTTTTTAAGATATAATGCTATTGCATACTTAATAGACTACTGGGTAGTGTAAACAATTTTTGCATGCACTGGGAAACCAAAAATCTATTTCACTCACTTTATTGCAATATGTATTTTGCTATGGTGGTCTTAAACCAAGCCTGCAATATTTCTAAGATATAGCCCTTACTAGGTTCACTTCAGCTCTTGCTTCTTCAGCTACTTGCTAAGTATTTAGTGGTAAAGTGCCACAATGCAACTTGCTCACAAATTAATGAGCATCCCTAAGGTACTTCTTTATTTTTATATTTTAATTTATATTTATTTTTATTAAATTATATATATGAAGATTTATTGTATTAGGAACAATCTTTTGGGACTTATATATACATATTTTTTTAAATTCTGGAATTCTTTCATTGGAACAGTAAATAAGCATACATCATACAAAATTTCAGAAGATCTGGAAAGGCATATTAATGAAAAGTTAATTCTGAACTAGTTTTGGTAGTAGTATTTCTTTTTATATATATATATATATATATGACAGAGAGAGACACAGCGAGAGAGGGAACACAAGCAGGGGGAGTGGAGGAGGGAGAAGCAGGCTTCCTGCAGAGCAGGGAGCCCGATGCGGGGCTCGATCCCAGGACCCCGGGATCATGACCTAAGCCGAAGGCAGACGCTTAACCATCTGAGCCACCCAGGCGCCCCAGTAGTAGTATTTCTAAAATTTGTTTATTTATTCAGTCTGTTAAAAGACTTTTTTTTAGAGAAAGGTAAAATCATGACTCTCAAGCAAATATAAAACTGAGCAAGTGTTAAAGATTTTATTTTAATAAATCATACAATGAGGAAACATGACAGATGTTATAATCTTTTCAAGGAAAAGTCAAAACAGCAGAGATGTATATGAATTAAAGGAAAGTTGAAATGAATTGCAAAAAGAGGCAAAAGTGGTTTTCCAACTCTGGGGAAGGAACATTAATTAAATTTGAACCTGAAGGTATTTAATTTACATATCTATCATTTACCTACAATTTACAAAGAGCTGCAAAATAGCTGAAAGACAATAAACATGGCTAGAGTATGACAACCTCAAGGGCTTATGATAGACAAGGAATAATTTTCCATTAAAACACAAAATGTCTCTGAAAGGGAGTCACACTTCTTCCTTTGATCAAAACTAGTTTGAACGACATTATTCTTGCTTAAAAAGTAAGGTTGATCTCATTAAATTTAGTTTATTTATATAGCTACAGCAAGAATTGGTAATATACCATATAGACCTCCCTTAATTTGCTTTGATGGAATGTGAAATTGGCATTAAAAAAAAAAAAGCCTTTTGAGGCTAGAAAGCCAAACCAAAACTCACCACCAGATTTCAACTATTGTGTCTATAAATTTGGGGAAATTGTTCTTTTCTCATGGTCCTCAAAATATTCTAAGTTTCCTTGGCCTACCAGGAAGTGACCTTTCTTATCTGAAAGGTTGGGAACTGTGTAAACCAGATACCGGGCCAGTTTTTTTAAGAGGTCTTTGTAAGCATTGGCTCAATAATGTCAAAGTTAGATCCTTAAAAGTGTCTGATCATATCTGATTAAATGAACATTAGTCTCAAATATGACATTATATTTGAAGACTTGGTTGCATAATCACTGTTTCCAATTTTATCCTGGTAGCATAGATGATTCTTATTGAACCTATGCAAATAATTATATTGTCATGAAAATTAAAAATAGTAAAAATTTCTGAATTGTAGAGGGATCAGGCAGGGGAAAAAATATCATTTACAAATGCTTCACTTTTGTTTACAAAAGCATAGTCTACTAAATTTTTATGAGTTCTATGAAAGAGAAGTGAGTTCTTTTTATATACAGAAGATAGAACATTAAACATCCATAATATTCCAAACAAAATCTACAAGTGCTCATTAGTCTGTTCTTTTAATGTAAAGTCCTATGCATTTAATTCTTCCTCTGCTTGATCTTGAGCTAGCAGTCTTCTGACCCCACCTGTTTTTTTACTAAAATTCTGGAATTCCTGATTTATCCTCTGTTATAATCTCAAAGTTGCATAAGCACTGCTATCAGAAGCCTGTGCTCAGGAGTACCTTTCTCCACAGGGGCCTGAAACAGATTTTCTTTGTTGAAGATAAAGAACTCAGGCCTGTGGCTGATTGCTAGCATTTTCAGTGAAGCAACAGAATAAAACAAAAAGAAAAAAAAAAAACTTTTGTAGATAAAAAGATAAAATGGCTGTGGTTAATTTATTACTGATAATTTTCTTTTATTTATTTATTTGAGAGAGAGAATGAGATAGAGAGAGCATAAGAGGGGGGAGGGTCAGAGGGAGAAGCAGACTCCCTGCTGAGCAGGTAGCCTGATGCGGGACTTGATCCTGGGACTCCAGGATCATGACCTGAGCCGAAGGCAGTCACTTAACCAACTGAGCCACCCAGGCGCCCTTACTGATAATTTTCAAAAGTAAAAGATCTGATGAGAGTTCATAACAAGACTAATGAATCATTGAACACTACATCAAAAACTAATGTACTATATGTTGGCTAATTGAACATAATAATAAAAAATAAAATTAAATTAAAAAAGAATAATGAAACAAATGGCAAGTTAATGGGTTCTGTGGAATGCAAACTAAGATAGTAAAATCAATCCAATTATTAAAATATCTTAAAAACAAAATGAATTAACTTTTTAGAAGATGGCAATGAACATTATATTTAACTTATAAAGATAGATGAATAACACAATACTCCATCAAACAATAGGATAGTACACATTTTTGTTAAGTGCACATGAAACATTCTCCAAAATAGACTATGTTAGGCCACAAAATGAGTCTTAAAAGATCGAAATTGTACAAAGTATTTTTTTAATCAAAAAGATTGAAACTAGAAATCAATACCAGAAAGAAAACTAGAAAATTCAAAATATGTGGAAATTAGCACATCTTTGATCAGTGGGCCAAGGAAGAAATCACAAGGGAATTAGAAAATATCTTGAAACAAATTAAAACAAAAACACAACATAACAAAACTCATGCATGGGATGCAGCAAATGGAGCACTCAGAGGATAATTTATAGCTGCAAGTGCTTACATTAGAAAAGGACAGGTGGGGCGCCTGGGTGGCTCAGTCGTTGAGTGTCTGCCTTCGGCTCAGGTCATGATCCCAGAGTCCTGGGACTGAGTCCCACATCGGGCTCTCTGCTCAGTGGGAAGCCTGCTTCTCCCTCTCCGACTCCCCCTGCTTGTATTCCTGCTCTCACTGTCTCTGTCAAATAAACAAACAATATCTTTAAAAAAAAAAAAAAGAAAAGGACAGGTGATCTCAAGTAAACAATCTAACTTTATGCCTTAAAGAATTAGAAGAAAAAAAAGAAAGAAAAATAACTAAACCCAAAGCTATATGGAGAGAAATAATAGATGAGAGAAGAAATAAAATAAAGAAAAAAATCGATGAAGCCAAGAGTTGGTTCTTCGAAAAATATCAACAAAATTGACAATGATTAGCTATATTGACTGGAAAAAAAAAAGAACCAAATACTAAAATCTGAAACTGAGTGGACATTAGAACTGATTTTACATAACTAAAAAAATGAGTATTATGAACATTTCTATGCCAAAAATTGGATAAACTTGATGAAATGAACAAATTCTTAGGAACATACAACTTACCTAGAGTGAATCATGAAGTAGAAAATATAAACAGACCTATAACTAGTGAAATTCAATCAGTAACTTAACCTCCCAACAAAGAAAAGCCCAGAACCATATGGCTTTACTGGTGAATACTACCAAACATGTAAAGAAAAATGAACACCAATCTTCTTTAAACTCTTCCAAAAATTGCAAAAGAGGGAAACCTTCCATATTCATTCTATGAGGCCAACATTACCCTAATACCATAGCCAAAGACATTATAAGAAAATTACAATCAATCTCCTTGATGAACATTGATACAGAAATCCTCAACAACACAATAGCAAACAAAATTCAAGAGCACACAAAAAAAGAAGATCCTATAGTTTTTCTCCCTTAGTTGGTTAATGTGGCAAATTATACTAATAGATTGCTTAATGTTAAATCATCCTTGTCTTCCTTTGGTCGACCCATGTTGGTCATTGTGTGCTTTCTTATTCACTGCAGGATTAAATTTGCTAATACTTTATTTAATATTTTTAATCTCTGTTTATGAGTCACTTTAATGTATAACTTATCATGGTCTCTTTGTTTGATTATGATATCTTGATTAGGCTACCTTCATAAATGAGGTAGTGTTTCCTAATTTCTCTTTTCTCAGAAAGAGTTTGTATAAGATTAAAATTACTTGTTTCTTGAATGTTTATAAAACTTGCTTGGAAAGGTAAAAAAATTCAACAGCACATTAAAAAGATTATACACCATGACCAAGGGAGATTTATTTCTGCAAAGGGTTAAACATAAAAATATCAATCACTATAATACACCACATTAACAATGAAATGAAAAAAAAAAAAACATGATCATCTCAAATGATGCATTAAATTAAACATCCTTTCATGATCAAAATACTTAAATTAGAAATAGAAGGAGTTTGTCTCAAAATAATAAAGACCATATACAAAAAGACCACACATCTTAATTAATCGTAAAGGAATGAAATTTTTCCTCGATGATCAGGAACAACACAAGGATGTCTGCTTTCATCCTTCTATTCAGCATAGTACTTTAGGTCTTAGCTAGAGAAATTAGGCAAAAAAAAAAAAAAATCGAAATTTGAAAGAAAGAAGTAAAAAGATATCTCTTCATAGAAAACATGTATTTCTTTCTTTTTTTTTTTTATTACGCTATGTTAGTCACCATCATCATTAGTTTTTGATGTGGTGATCCACGCTCCATTGTTTTCGTATAACACCCAGTGCTCCATGCAGTACCTGCCCTCCTTAATACCCATCACCAGTTTAACCAACCCCCCTCACCCCTCCCCTGTAACCCTGTTTGTTTCTCAGGTCCATAGTCTCTCATGGTTCATCTCTCCCTCTAATTTCCCCACCCTTCATTTTTTCCTTTCCTTCCCCTAATGTCTTCCATGCTATTCCTTATGTTCCACAAATAAGTGAAACCATATGATAATTGACTTTCTCTGCTTGACTTATTTCACTTAGCATAATCCCCTCCAGTCCCATCCATGTCGATGTAAAAGTTGGGTATTCATCCTTTCTGATGGCTGAGTAATATTCCATTGTATATATGGACCACATCTTCTTTATCCATTCATCTGTTGAAGGGCATCTCGGCTCTTGCCACAGTTTGGCTACTGCAGACATTGCTGCTATGAACATTGGGGTGCATATGGCCCTTCTTTTCACTACATCTGTGTCTTTGGGGTAAATACCCAGGAGTGCAATTGCTGGGTCATTGGGTAGCTCTATTTTTAAATTTTTGAGGAAACTCTAAACTGTTTTCCAAAGTGGCTGTACCAACTTGCATTCCCACCAACAGTGTAAGAGGGTTCCCCTTTCTCCAAAACCTCTCCAACATTCATTGTTTCTTTCGCTGTCCATTTTTGCCATTCTAACAGGAGTAAGGTGGTATCTCAATGTGGTTTTGATTTGAATTTCCCTGATGGCTAATGATGATGAACATTTTTTCATGTCTGTTAGCCATTTGTATGTCTTCTTCACAGAAGTGTCTTTTCATATCTTCTGACCATTTTTTGACTTGATTATTTGTTTTTTGGGTGTTGAGTTTAAGAAATTCTTCATAGATCTTGGATACCAGCCCTTTATCTCTAGTGTCATTTGCAAATATCTTCTCCCATTCTATGGGTTGCCTCTTTGCTTTGTTGACTGTTTCCTTTGCCGTGCAGAAGCTTTTTATCTTGATGAAGTCCCAAAAGTTCATTTTTGCTTTTGTTTCCCTTGCCTTTGGAGATGAATCTTGAAAGAAGTTGCTGTGGCCAATGTTAAAGAGGTTACTGCCTATGTTCTCCTCTAGGATTTTGATGGATTCCTGTCTCATATTGAGGTCTTTCATCCATTTTGAGTTTATCTTTGTGTAAGATGTAAGAGAATGGTCGAGTTTCATTCTTCTGTATATAGCTTCCTAATTTTCCCAGCACCATTTATTGAAAGGACTGTCTTTTTTCCATTGCATATTCCTGCTTTGTCGAAGATTATTTGATCATAGAGTTGAGGGTCCATATCTAGGCTCTCTATTCTGTTCCATTGGTCTATATGTCTGTTTTGTGCCAGTACCATGCTGTCTTGGTGATCATGGCTTTGTGATATAGCTTGAAATCAGGCAACGTGATGCCCCCAGCTTTGTTTTTCTTTTTCAACATTTCCCCGCCGATTCGGGGTCTTTTCTGATTCCATACAAATTTTAGAATTGTTTTTTCCAACACTTTGAAAAATGCCATTGGAATTTTGATCAGGATGGCATTGAAGTTATAGATTGCCCTGGGCAACATAGATATTTTAACAATGTTTATTCTTCCACTCCATGAGTGTGGAATGCTTTTCCATCTTTTTGTGTCTTCTTCAGTTTCTTTCAAGAGTGTTCTGTAGTTCCTAGAGTATAGATCCTTTACCTCTTTGGTTAGGTTTATTCCAAGGTATCCTATGGTTTTTGGTGCTATTGTAAATGGAATTGATTCTCTAATTTCTTCTCCAAAGTTGCACTCTTAGTGTCTAAGATAGCAACTGATTTCTGTGCATTGATTTTGTATAAGAATAAAATATTTAAAGATAAACTTAACCAAGGATACAAAAGACATATACTGAAAACTACAAAACATTTTTGAAAGAAATTAATGAAGAGACCAATATATAGAAGTCCATTTTCTTTTTATAGATCGGAAGACTTAATATTGTAAAGGTGTCAACATTATCTAAAGGAATCTATGAATTCATTGCAATCTCTGTCAAAATGCCAATAGTGTACTTTATGGAAATAGAAAACCCCATGCTAAAATTTATATGAAATCTAAAGGGAACATAAATCACCAAAATAATCTTGAAAAAAAGAACAAAGTTGAGATGTCACACTTCCTGATTTCAACTTCCTACAAAGTTACAAATCAAAACAGTGAGTATTGGCATAAAAAGAGACATATAGACTAATGTAATAGAATAGAAAGTCGAGAAATAAACCCTGGCATATAGGGTGTAATGATTTTTGACAAAGATGCCAAGACAATTTAATGTGAAAAGAACTGTCTTCTCAACAAATGGTGATGGAAAAACTGGATATCCATATGCAAAAGAATGATGTTGGACCCTTACATTATATCATATGCAAAAATTTATTCAAAAAGTCTGAACATAAGACCTAAACTTATAAACTCTTAGAAGAAAACTTAGATATATGCTTCATGGCATTGGATTATAATTTAATTTACAAATTTATTTTACATAAAATAAATTTTTTAAAATTAAGAATTTCTTGGCTATGACACCAAAAGTAAAGGCAACAAAAGAGGGATAAATTATACTATATTAAAATTCAAAACTTTGGTGTATCAAATGAACTATCAACAGACTGAAAAGGCAATCTATAGAATGGGAGAAAGGTCTGAAAATCAAATATCTGATAAGATGTTAGTATCAAGAATATCCAAATAACTCCTAGAACTCAGCAACAAAAAACTCAATTAAAAAGTGAGCAAAGGGGTGGGGGGGGGAGAGCAAGATGGCAAAGGAGTAGGAGACCTAAATTTCATCTGGTCCCAGGAATTCAGCTAGATAGGGATCAAAAAATTCTGAACACCTACGAACTCAACAAGAGATTGAAGAAAATAGCAGCAACTCTCTGAACAGAAAAGCAACCACTTTCTGGAAGGTAGGACATGAGGAGAAGTGAATCCGAGGCGATATTCGGGAAGATAGACAGCAGGGGAGGGGTCCTACGTCAGCCGCAACTAGCAAGTGATAGAGCAGCGGAGCAAAAAACAGAACGTTTAGAAGTCGGCTCTGCTGAGGGACATCGCTCCAGTGGCTAAGCAGGGGGTGGAATCCTCGCTGGGACAGTGTGGTCTCAGGACCCTCAGGGTCACAGAGAGACCGGGGGTGCCTGAGTGTGGCAGAGCTCCCAGGTATTGGAGCAAGAAAGCCAGCTGCAGAGACAGAGCCAAGGAGTGGGCTCTCAGGTTGTGGTTGCCATAAACCATGATCCGTGGCACAGTCAGGCCACTGCTCTTCCAGCAAGGACCCAACAAGCAGCAGATCCGGGGAGACTCCCCTTCCTACCCTGGAAGGAGTGGCGCGGGAGCACACTACAGGAATATCCTGGGTTTGGAGACTCCATACGGGGTCACGTGCCAGAGATAGAAATGCTCGGTCACAGGCCAGGTAAGCACGAAGTGGGGCTGCAGACCGAGGAAATGGGAGTGATTGACTGCTTTTCTCTGGGGATGCACTGAGGAGTGGGGCCCTGAGTTCTCTGCTCCTCCAAGGCAGAGATTAGGAGGCTGCCATTTTCTTTCCCATCCTCCAAACCTGTATGGAAACCTTGCAGGGAACAAAAGCTGCAGAGAGCAAACCTGAGCAGATTACATAGCCCAGCCCCTGGCAAGGATGGTGCAATTCTGCCTCTGGCAGAGACATTTGAGAACCACAGCAACAGGCCCCTCCCCCAGAAGATCAGCAAGAACAGCCAGCCAAGACCAAGTTTACTGATCAATGAGAATGGCAGAACGCCAGCACGAGGGGAATACTGCACATAGAATTCATGGCTTTTTTCCCTCTGATTCTTTAGTCTTTCAAAGTTAATTTTGTTAATTTTCTTTTTCTTTTTTGGGGGAAGTTTTCTTTTTCCCTTTTTCAACCAACACCTAATCAATCCCTTTTTTTTAAAAATGTTTTTTATTTTTCATTTTTAGAGTCATATTCTATCCCTTCATAGTAGTTAACCTTATTTTTGGTATAAGTTGTTCTGTCCTTAAAATTTTTGGATACGTTTCTTCTAACAAACCAAAATATACACTAAATCTCTAGTGTATGGCTTTGTTCTAGTCTCCTGCCTGATCACATTCTCCCCCTTTTTTTTAAATTCCTCTTCTTTCTTTTTTCAACCAACTTCTTATCTTATCAACTCTTTTTATAAAATCTTTTATAATTTTCACCTTCATAGTCATATTCCGTCCCGTCATTGAATTTACCCTTATTTTTGTACATATATAAGTTTTTCTTTCTTTAAAATTTTGGGAGGCACTTTCTTCTAACAGACCAAAATATGCCCCAAATCTAGTGTGTGGCACTGATCTATGCAACAGCCTGATCATATTTGATCATATCTTTTTTTTAAATCTTTTTCCTTTTTTTTTCTTTTTTCTTTCTTTCCCTTTCTTTTCTCCTGGTTCCAGTCTCTTCTGATTTGTTTAGTATATATTTTCCTGGAGTCGTTTTTACCCTGTTAGCATTTTGTTCTCTCATTCCTCTATTGTCCTCTGGACAAAAAGACAAGGTGGAAAAAAATCACCTCAAAAAAAAGAACAAGAAGCAGTACCGACTACCAGGGACCTAATCAATCTGTAAGATGCCAGAACTAGAGTTGAGAATGACGATTTTAAAGATACTAGTTCAGGGCGCCTGGGTGGCTCAGTTGGTTAAGCGACTGCCTTCAGCTCAGGTCATGATCCTGGAGTCCTGGGATTGAGTCCCGCATCAGGCTTCCTGCTCAGCAGGGAGACTGCTTCTCCCTCTGACCCTCCTCCCTCTCCTGCTGTCTGTCTCTCATTCCCTCTCTCAAATAAATAAATAAAATCTTAAAAAAAAAAAGAAAAAAGAAAGATACTAGTTCAGCTTGAAAAAAGCATGGAAGATATTAGAGAAACCCTTTCTGGAGAAATAAAAGAACTAAAATCCAATCAAGTTGAAATCAAAAAGGCTATTAATGAGGTGCAATAAAAAATGGAGGCTCTTAACTGCTAGGTTAAATGAGGCAGAAGAGAGAATTAGTGATATAGAAGACCAAATGATGGAAAATAAAGAAGCTGAGAAAAAGAGAGATAAACAACTATTGGATCACAAGGGCAGAATTCGAGAGATAAGTGATACCATAAGAAAAACCATTATTAGAATAATAGAGATCCCAGAAGAAGATGAAAGAGAGAACACGGCAGAAGTTATGTTGGAGCAAATTATAGCAGAGAACTTCCCTAATTTGGGGAAGGAAACAGACATCAAAATCCAGCAGGCACAGAGAACCCCTCTCAAAATCAATAAAAACAGGTCAACACCCCGACATCTAATAGTAAAACTTACAAGTCTCAGAGACAAAGAGAAAATCCTGAATGCAGCTCGGGACAAGAGATGTGTAACCTACAATGGTAGAAACATTAGATTGGCAACAGACCTATCCACAGAGACCTGGCAGGCCAGAAAGGACTGGCAGGATATATTCAGAGAACTAAATGAGAAAAATATGCAGCCAAGAATAGTATTTCCAGCTAGGCTCTCAGTGAAAATAGAGGGAGAGATAAAAAGCTTCCAGAACAAACAAAAACTAAAGGAATTTGCAAACACAAAACCAGCCCTACAAGAAATATTGAAAGGGGTACTCTAAGCAAAGAGAGAGCCAAAAAGAAACGTAGACCAGAAAGGAACCAGACAATATACAGTAACAGTCACCTTACAAGCAATACAATGGCACTAAATTCATATCTTTCAATATTTACCCTGAATGTAAATGGGCTAAATGCCCCAAACAAAAGCCACAGGCAGTCAGATTGGATAAAAAAACAAGACCCATCAATATGCTGTTGGCTAGAGACTCATTTTAGACCATAAGACACCTTCAGATTGAAAGTGAGGGGGTGGAAAACCATTTACCATGCTAATGGTCACCAAAAGAAAGCTGGGGTGGCAATCCTTATATCAGACAAATTAGATTTTAAAACAAAGACTATGATAAGAGATGAGGAAGGATGCGATATCCTACTTAAAGGGTCTATCCAACAAGAAGATCTAACAATTGTAAATATCTATGCCCCTAATATGGTAGCAGCCAATTATATAAGGCAATTAATAACAAAAGCAAAGAAACACATCGACAACAATACAATAATAGTGGGGGACTTTAACACCCTGCTCATGAAATGGACAGATCATCTAAGCAAAAGATCAACAAGGATATAAAGATTTTAAATGACACATTGGACCAAATGAACTTCACAGATATCTTCAGAACATTCCATCCCAATCTTCTCTAGTGCCCATGGAACATTCTCCAGAATAGATCACATGCTAGGTCAAAATCAGGTCTCAACTGGTACCAAAATATTGGGATCATTCCCTGCATATTTTCAGACCACAGTGCTTTGAAACTAGAATTCAATCACAAGAGGAAAGTAGGAAAGAACTCAAATACATGGAAGCTAATGAGCATCCTACTAAAGAATGAATGGGTCAACCAGGAAATTAAAGAAGAATTTAAAAAATTCATGGAAACCAATGAAAATGAAAACACAACTGTTCAAAATCTTTGGGATGCAGCAAAGGTAGTCCTAAGAGGAAAGTATATAGCAATACAAGCCTTTCTCAAGAAACAAGAAAGGTCTCAAGTACACAACCTAACCCAACACCTAAAGGAGCTGGAGAAAGAACAGCAAATAAAGCCTAAAAGCAGCAGAAGAAGGGAAATAATAAAGATCAGAGCAGAAATCAATGAAATAGAAACCAAAAGAACAGTAGAACAGATTAACGAAACTAGGAGCTGGTTCTTTGAAAGAATTAACAAGATTGATAAACCCTTGGCAGACTTATCAAAAAGAGAAGAAAAAGGACCCAAATAAATAAAATCATGAATGAAAGAGGGGTGATCACTACCAACACCAAAGAAATACAAACAATTATAAGAACATATTATGAGCTACTATATGCCAGCAAATTAGATAATCTGAAAGAAATAGATGCATTCCTAGAGATGTATCAACTACCAAAACTGAACCAGGAAGAAATAGAAAGCCTGAACAGACCTATAACCACTAGGAAAGTGAAGCAGTCATCAAAAATCTCCCAACAAACAAAAGCCCATGGCCAGATGGCTTCCCAGGGGAATTCTACCAAACATTTCAAGAAGCATTAATACCTATTCTTCTGAAATTGTTCCAAAAAATAGAAATGGAAGGAAAACTTCCAAACTCATTTTTTGAGACCACCTTGACCTTGATCCCAAAACCAAAACCCCATCAAAAAGGAGAATTACAGACCAATATCCTTGATGAACATGGATGCAAAAAATCTCACCAAAATACTCGCCACTAGGATCCAACAGTATATTAAATGGATTATTCACCACCACCAAGTGGGATTTATCCCTGGGCTGCAAGGTAGGTTCAACATCCACAAATCAATCAATGTGATACAATACATTAATAAAAGAAAGAATAAAAACCATATGATCCTCTCAATAGATGCAGAAAAAGCATTTGACAAAGTACAGCATCCTTTCTTGATCAAAACTCTTCAGAGTATAGGGATAGAGGATACATACCTCAATATCACAATAGCCATCTATGAAAAACCCCCATCGAATAGCATTCTCAATGGGGAAAAACTGAGAGCTTTCCCCTTAAGGTCAGGAACACTGCAGCGATGTCCACTATCACCACTGCTCTTCAACATAGTATTAGAAGTCCTAGCCACAGCAAACAGACAACAAAAAGAAATAAAAGGCATCCAAATTGGCAAAGAAGAAGTCAAACTCTCACTCTTTGCAGGTGGTATGATACTTTATGTGGAAAACCCAAAAGACTCCATCCCCCCAAAAAACTTCTAGAACTCCTATAGGAATTCAGTGAAGTGGCAGGATATAAAATCAATGCACAGAAATCATTGGCATTCCTATACACCAACAATAAGACAGAAGAAAGAGGAATTAAGGAGTCTATCCGACTTACAATTGCACCCAAAACCATAAGATACCTAGGAATAAACCTCACCAAATAGGCAAAGAATCTGTACTCAGAAAACTATAAAATACTCATGAAAGAAATGGAGGAAGACACAAAGAAATGGAAAAAGTTCCATGCTCATGGATTGGAAGAACAAATATTGTGAAGGTGTCAATGCTACCTAGAGCAGTCTACACATTCAATGCAATCTCTATCAAAATACCATCAACTTTTTTCAAAAAAATGGAGCAAAGAATCCTAAAATTTGTATGGAACCAGAAAAGACCCTGAATAGCCAGAGGAATGTTGAAAAAGAAGAACAAAGTTGGTGGCATCACAATTCCGGACTTCAAGCTCCATTTCAAAGCTGTCATCATCAAGATAGTATGGTACTGGCACAAAAACAGATACATAGATCAATGGAACAGAATAGAGAGCTCAGAAATGGACCCTCAACTCTATGGTCAACTAATATTCGACAAAGCAGAAAAGAATGTCCAATTGAAGAGAAACAGTCACTTCAACAAATGGTGTTGGGAAAATTGGACAGCCCCATGCAGAAGAATAAAACTGGACCATTTCCTTATACCACACACAAAAATAGAATGAAAATGGTTGAAAGACCTAAATGTGAGACAGGAGTCCATCAAAATCCTAAAGGAGAACACAGGCAGCAACCTCTTCGATCTCAGCTGCAGCAACTTTTTCCTAGCAACATTGCCAAAGGCAAGGGAAGGAAGGGCAAAAATGAACTATTGGGACTTCATCAGGATAAAAAGCTTTTGCACAGCAAAAGAAACAGTCAACAAAACCAAAAGACAACCGACAGAATGGGAGAAGATATCCGGAAATTATATATCAGATAAAGGGCTAGTATCCAAAATCTATAAAGAACTTCTTAAACTCTACACCCAAAGGACAAATGATCCAATGAAGAAATGGGCAGAAGACATGAACAGACCTTTTTCCAAAGAAGACATCCAAATGGCCAACAGACACATGAAAAAGTGTTCAACATTGCTCAACATCAGGGAAATCCAATCAAAACCTCAATGAGATATCACCTCACACCAGTCAGAATGGCTAAAATTACAAGTCAGGAAACGACAGATGTTGGTGTGGATGTGGAGAAAGGGGAACCCTCCTACACTGTTGGTGGGAATGCAAGCTGGTGCAGCCACTCTGGAAAACAGTACAGAGGTTCCTCAAAAAGTTGAAAATAGATCTACCATACAACCCAGCAATTGCACCACTGGGTATTTGCCCCAAAGATACAGATGTGGGCATCCGGAGGGGTACATGTGCCCCGATGTTTTTGGCGGGGTTGTCCACAATGGCCAGGCTGTGGAAGGAGCCGAGATGTCCACTGACAGATGAATGGATAAAGAAGATGTGGTTATATATATATATATATATATATATATATATATATATATATATATATATATATATACAATGGAATATTATGCAGCCATCAAAAGGAATGAGATCTTGCCATTTGCAACAACATCAATGGAACTGGAGGGCATTATGCTGAGCGAAATAAGTCAATCAGAGAAAGACATGTATCATATGATCTCACTGATATGAGGAATTCTTAATCCCATGAAACAAACTGAGGGTTGCTGGAGTGGTGGGGGGATGGGAGGGATGGGGTAGCTGGGTGAGATACATTGGGTAGGGTGTGTGCTATGGTGAGCACTGTGAATTGTATAAGACTGCTGAATCACAGACCTGTACCTCTGAAACAAATAAAACATTATATGTTTTAAAAAAAGAAGAAAATAGCAGGAGGGCAAGAATGAAGGGGGCGAAATCGGAGGGGGAAAGGAACCATGAGAGACAATGGACTCTGAAAAACAAACTGAGGGTTCTAGAGTGGAGGAAGTGGACGGATGGGTTAGCTTGTGATGGGTATTAAAGAGGGCACATACTGCATGGAACACTGGGTGTTATATGCAAACAATTAATCATGGAACACTGCAACCAAAACTAATGATGATAATAAAAAAAGATGACATACAAATAGCCAATAAGCACAAGAAAATGTGCTCAATATCATTGCATAAATGAAAATAAAAATTACAATGAAATATAATTTTACACCAATTAGTATGGATATTACCCCCCCCAAAAAAAAGAAAAAGAAAATAACAAGGAGTATTGAGGATGTGGAGAAATTGGGGTCCTTATGCTCTGCTGATGGGAATATATATGGTGCAGCCATGATGGAAAACAGCCTGGCAGTTGCTAAAAAATATTAAATAGAATTAGTATATAATTCAACAATTCCACCTTTGGGTATATACCCAGAAGAGTTGAAAACAGGTACTCAAAGAGATTTTTGTATACCCATGTTCACAGTAGCATTATTCACAATAGCCTAAAAGTGGAAGCAAACCAAGTGCCCTTTGATGGATGAATGATTAAACAAATGTGGTATACACATATAATGCAATAATATTCAGTGTTAGAAAGGAAATTCTGACACATGCTACAATATAGTTGAACCTTGAGAACATTATGGTGAGTAAAATAAGCCAGTTAGAAAAAGATAAATACCACATGAGTCCACTTATATGAGGTATCTAGAATGATCAAATTCATAGAGACAGTAGAATGGTAGTAACCAAGGACTGGGAATAAACTGGGTAATAGATACATAATTTCAGTTTCACAAGTTAAAAAGTGTTCTGTGGTTGGATGGTGATTATGGTAGCACATGGATGTAAATATAATTAATACCACTGAATGGTACACTTCAAAATGGTTAAGGTGGTAAATTTTATGTTATGGATATTTTACCACAATTTTTTTTAATGGATGAGCAATGTTTACAGAGAAAAACATCTTGAGATCCCAATTTTAATTATCTTGAGACATATATACCATGAATATACCAAGCATATTGTTAGAATATACCAAGAATTTATCAACAATGCCAAGTGAAAAAAAAAGTAAGATAGTCTGGAATAGATCTGTATATTAAACCTGATAAAACTATACTGTTGGTGCCTAATATCAGGTAAAAGAGCAGCAGGACTCTGATAAATAGAAACATATCATGAACAGTGAAGACATTGACAAATATCTAGAAACTTCCCATACAGCATACAATTCTGAAATATTTATATTAATAATATTTTACCCATATACATTTAAACTAAGGAAGACTAAGCAACACTTCTGATCTGACATCACTTCCCATGCATCTCATCAATAGTAACATATTAAATAAACCTAATTATTTTAAGCATCTCTCTTTTTATGACATGGAGGAACAGTTTTAAGTGCAAAAGATATCCCAACAGTTTTATTTTGTTCAATATTTAGGAGTCAATTTTGGGCAGGAGAAAATCAGGAGAAGATGTCAGGAGATTTGAGCACTTAAGATAGGAATTGGATAATGATTGCCTAAGAAATAATACTCTGCTAGTCATTGCAAAATGAAAACATAGTATTTAAAAATAAACATAGGAAGTATGATGACTGTAAAGAAAATTTCTCTTTTCTTAGATAATCAGGACATAAGAAAATCACCATAAACTATAGAAGGTTATTCTGGTAAGACACAAAATCTTTGCTATCTAGTCAGATTACACACACACAACACACACACACACACACACAAAGCAAAGCAAAGCAGCACCCCCGAGTAAACCTTGAAGTCAGTAAACAGTAAACCAAGGAAATAAGGCCATTAAACTTGAGCAAACTTTGTTAAGATTTTAATATATTTCATAGTTTTTCAAGCTCAAGTATTGTAAACTAAGGTAAATAAATTAACTCCCAAGTTTTGTCCTTCATTATAGTCTTTCATATTTTAAAACAAACTGACACTTTATTTTAGGATTAATCTCAGTGTATAAACAAGGTCAGAATTAATTTCATAATATCACTAAGATATTATTAATATGTAGTGTATTCATCATTTATCATTGCTATCTTCAAAGAAACCAAAAAGTAAACAATAAAATACTTCTCTGTTTCAATTTCCAATATAGTAAACATCAACAGTTATAGTCCACAGAAAGTCTCCTTGAGTAGCACAAAGGGGTTTGGAGACCAAAAGAAAAAATAAAAGTATTCCTTTAGGATAAAATTACTCTTTTTCCTGAAAAATGGGAACATGCATACTATTGTATTTTTTAAAAAAAAATATCGCACCTAAGTATTGTCTAATATATATATATATATATATATATATATATAAATTATAAATTTAGCCAAAGTTACTAAGTTCTATGTCACAGAGAAAACTGGGAGGTGGATAATTTTGAACTGTCACACACCAACCTTTAGTAGCAGATTAGCAGAGCTTGGTGGAGAAATAAACGATCTTGCCAACAAAAGACCCTCAACACAATTTATTAGTAAGCATTACAATATTTTCATGCATGTAGACGTAGCACAGAAACGTGAATAACATCAGCACAGAATTTCACACAACTGTATATAGTAACTTAGAAGAAAGAACAATTAAAAACAGCTAAAACTTTTCTTACCACCTTGAGAGACAAATACTTGCACCTCATAAATGTCTTCTGTATACTTTGTGAAAAAATTAATTTCAGAGATATATATTTACATCCATAGATCACAAGACCCATGACTTTGCATTGTAAAATTCAAAGTTCAGGTATGTTAGTAAGTCTATTACGTTTATGTTTAAAGAAGATAGGGTGAGGAGGCAGTGGCCTCCTTCCTCTTTATTAAACAAAGAATATGCAACCATTTTACCCTTACAACTTGAAAACTTGGTCAATTCACCCACACAGTTTTTCCCTTTCTATTCTGAATTAATATCACTATTTCCTAATTATTGCCTTTTCCCTATCTATATTTTTCTGGGCCATTTGTAACTACTGAAATACCACTCAGGTCCATAGTATAATACAAAGCAAAACAATTAGCAGAATTACAATAGATTAGGTGGGACTAAGATGGCAGCAGAGTAGGAGGATCCTATGCTCTTCCTGTCCCATCACCACAATTATATAACTATGAAGTCATCCTAAATACCCCTCCAGAAAATGACATTGGCGCGAGCCAAGCTACTCATGCTGTTTGACAAAGTCCAAGTATGGGGGACAATCCTGTAAACAGGAGACTCCACAGCTGGCTTCTGCTATTCTCTTTCATTTTGTTTATGGCAATCTTTATAATTGTGGGAATATTTCTGGGCTGGCTCCTGCTATTCTTTTTCATTTTATTTATGACAATCTTTATAATTGTGGGAATATTTCTGGGGTTTCATGACAAAGTGACTACTCACCTTAGTTACGCCTATCTAAGCAATCATAATGAAACTAATTCCATGAAGAATTAGTTTCTATAGAACAAAATAACAAGACGGTCACGCTCTGTCTAGCACCTTTCTCTTTGCATATTGTTTTTTAGTTTTAGTGAAAGCCAATAAGCAGAAATCAATAAAGGTCATGTTAATCATTACAAAGGAAAAATGAAAGAAGGCTGTGGCTGTAATCCAGAAAATGATCTAAGATTTGGAAAAACAAAAATATCCTAACATATAAATAAAGTTCCTCCGAGCCTGTCAGGAGGAGATGCTTGCAACCTGATCCTGTGTCTGTGTCTCCTCATTCGCCGACGCCGTCCTTTCCTACGAGAGACCCACCCCGGCTGGAGCTGGACTCCGGCATGACATGAAGTCTGAGAGAACAAACTCCACAACTAAAGAGAGAAAAGAGGCCACACTAAAGAAGGTAGGAAGTGCAGAGATATGCTTTAGGGGAGAAACAGATCATGGATGCTATGGAGGGAAGGGAGCTGTAATCACAGAAAAGGGTAAGAGAGAGAGGAGCTTGCAGGGGAATGCACAAGGAGAATGTTTCCCCAAGTACTTGGCTTGGAAAACAAGAGGAGCTGATTTTCATGAGTTTTTCCAATCAGCCGGGGTAAAGCCTGGAATTTTAAAGGTCATCAGGCTTGGCAGGGATAAGCTTCCAGGGCACTGCACTGCTCCTGGAGAGAAGACAGTGAACAGCATGGAGACAGCTTGGAAACAGCAGTGTGAAGAACATCTGGAGCACACATTGGGGACATCATTGGCTCTTCTCAGAGTGACTCCCAGAAAGGCAGCATTCACAGAGACACCTCTCCAGGAACAAAAGAGGTGGCTGGTGCTATTTCCCTCTCCTCCTCAACATAAAGACAGGACCACCTACAGGAAGCTCCACAGCTATGACACTTGATGTCTAACTTGCATACACCAAGCCCCACACACCTGCACTCTGGTGGGAACTGTCCTTCTCAGGGAAGCTTCCCCCAGTCCCAGTGTGGCAGTCTTCTCCCCTAAAAGACCAGAACAAACCCCTGCCTACAACACATTTCCTGACCAGAGAATGATGCAGGGCCACAGTTCTGATGTTAGTGGTGTCAGGTCTAATTTCACAAGGAAACCAGACCATACCTAGTTAAAATATGCCACATTCAGGCCAGGAACAAAACAATGCACACAGCAGACAAGGAGAACTTCTGCAGATGACTGGCCTGAAAGATAGAGCAGCCAAAACACAGCAGAAGAGTATACACAGCACACAAAAGAGGCACTCCCTGAAGCACCAGGCCCTGGGCACTACATGACCTCTTTTTCATAAGACCATGCCTTTCAGGAGAAGGAGACATAGCTGGTTTTTTCTTTCTTTTTTTTTTAATTTTTATTTATTTGACAGAGAGAGAGACAGCGAGAGAAGGAACCCAAGCAGGGTGAGTGGGAGAAGGAGAAGCAGGCTTCCCACAGAGCAGGGAGCCCAATGCGGGGCTCAGTCCCAGGACCCTGGGATCATGACCTGAGCCGAAGCAGACGCCTAACGACTGAGCCACCCAGGCGGCCCTGGTTTTTCTAACACAGAGAAGAAAACAGAGACTCAGATGAAATGCCAAGATGGAAGAATGTATCCCAAATGAAAGAATAAGATGAGGGCACAGCCAGAGGTGTAAGTGAAACAGATATAAGTAACATGCCTGATGGAGAATTTAAAGCTAAAGTCATAAGGACACTCACTTGACTTGAGAAAAGAATGAGACCATTGCAACAGATATACAAGAGTTAAAAGAGTATCCATCAGAAGAAGAGTGTAATAAATGGCATTGGAAACATGCTTGATGCAATGAACAGCAAGCTGGAAGAAGCACAGGAACTAGTTAGTGACATGGAAGACAAAATAATGGAAAACAATGAAGCTGAAAAAAGAGAGAAAGAATTATTCAACATGAGAATAGATTTAGGGAACTCAGTGACTCTATCAAAAGTAATATATTATAGGAGTCCAAGAAGAAAAGCGAGAAAAGGGGGAAGAAAATTTATTTGAGGAACACATAGCTGAAAACTTCCCTATCTGGGGAAGAAAACAGACATCCAGATATAAGAGGCACAGAGAACTCCCATCAAAATCAACAGAAGCAGGCCAACAGTAAGACATATTGTAATTAAATTTGAAAAAATATACCAATAAAGAAAAAAAAATCGTAAAACAGCAAGACAAAAGAGGTCCTTAGTTACAAGGGAAGACCCATAAGGCTAGCTGCAGATTTTTCAACAGAAATTTGATAAGACAGAAATTAGAGGCATGATATATTCAAAGTGCTGAATGGGAAAAATCTGCAGCCAAGAATACTCTATCCAGCAAGGCTATCATTCAGAATAGAAAGGGAAATAGAGTTTCCTAGCCAAACAAAACTAATGGAGTTCATGACAACTAAACCAGCCCTGCAAGAAACATTAAAAAGGATTCTCTGAGTGGAAAGGACAGATCAAAAGTGACAAATACAAGAAAGGATCAGAAAAATCTCCAGAAACAATGGAAAGGACTAAAATGGCACTAAAGACATATCTATCAATAATTACTTTTCTGGTTTTTGTGTGTTTTTATTTTTATTGTTTTTATTTAAATTCAATATAGTTAACATATAGTGTATTATTAGTTTTAGGGGTAGAATTTAGTGATTCATCAGTTGCATATAACACCCAGTGCTCATGACATCAAGTGCCCCCCTTAATGCCCATCACCCAATTAGCCCATTACCCGATCCACTTCCCCACCAGCAAACCTTAGTTTGTTTCTTAGAGTTAAGAGTTTCTTATGGTGGGGCACCTGGGTGGCTCAGTTGGTTAAGCGACAGCCTTCAGCTCAGGTCATGATTCCAGAGTCCTGGGATCGAGCCCTGCATCTGGCTCCCTGCTCGGCGGGAAGCCTGCTTCTCCCTCTCCCACTCCCCCTGCTTGTGTTCCCTCTCTCGCTGTCTCACTCTGTCAATTAAATAAATAAATAAAAATATTTTAAAAATAGAAGAGTTTCTTATGGTTTACATCCCTCTCTGATTTTATCTTATTTTATTTTTCCTTCCCTTCCCCTATGTTCATCTGTTTTGTTTCTTAAAGTCCATATATGAATGAATCATATGGTATTTGCCTTTCTCTGACTGACTTATTTCGATTATCATAATACCCTCTAGTTCCATCCATGTCATTTCAAATGGCAAGCTTCCCTTCTTTTTGAATGACTATTATTCCATTCTATATATATACTACTTCTTTATTCATTCTACTGCTGATAGACATCTGGGCTCTTTTCATATTTTGGCTATTGTGGACTTTGCTGCTATAACTTTGGGGTGTGTTTGTGCTCCTTCAAATCACTATGTTTGTATCTTTTGGAAAAATACCTAGAAGTGCAATTGCTGAGTTATAAGGTAGTTCTATTTTTAACTATTTGAGGAATCTCCATATTGTTTTCCAGAGCAGTTGCGTGAGTTTGCATTCCCACCAACAGTGTAAGAAGGTTCCCTTTTCTCTGCATCCTCCCCAATATCTGTTGTTTCCTGAGTTGTGAATTTTAGGCATTCTGACCAGTGTGAGGTGGTATGTCATTGTGGTTTTGATTTGTATTTCCCTGATGCCAAGTGATGTTCAGCATTTTTTCATGTGTCTCATTGTATTTGTATGATTTCCTTAGAGAAATATCTGTTCATGTCTTCTGTCCATCTGTTGACTGGACTTTTTTTGTTTTTGTTTTTTGGGTGTTGAGTTTAATAAGTTCTTTATAGATTTTGGATAATAGATCTTTATCTGATAAGTCATTTGTAAGTATCCTCCTCATTCCATAGATTGCTTTTTGGTTTTATTGACTGTTTCCTTTGTTGTGCAAAAGCTTTTTATCCTGATGAAGTCCAAATAGTTCATTTTTGCTTTTGTTTCCTTTGCCTGTGGAGATGTGTCAAGCAAGAAGTTGCTGTGGTGAAGGTAGAAGAGTTTGCTGCCTGTGTCCTCTAGTATTCTGATGGATTGCTGTCTCATATTGAGCAGCAATCCATCAGATGGATATCTTTCATCCATTTTGAATTTATTTTTCTGTATGGTGTAAGAAAGTGGTCCAGTTTTATATGGCTGCATATGGTTGTATACTACTCCCAACACCTTTTGTTGAAGAGTCTGTCTTCTTTCCATTGGATATTCTTGCCTGCTTTGTTGAAGATTTGTTGACCATAGAGTTGAGGGTCCATTTCTGGGTTTTCTATTCTGTTCCATTGATCTATGTATCTGTTTTTGTGCCAGGACCATACTGTCTTGATGATTACAGATTTGTAATACAGCTTGAAGTTTTGAAATGTGATGACTCCAGCTTTGGTTTTATTTTTCAACATTCCTTTGGCTATTTGGGCTCTTCTCTGGTAGCATACAATTTTATGATTGTTTGTTCCAGCTCTGTGAAATCTGCTGGTGGTATTTTGGTAGGCATTGCATTGAATGAGTAGATTGCTTTGGTTAGCATAGAGATTTTAACAATATTTGTTCTTCCAATCCATGAGCATGGAATGTTTTTCCATTTCTTTGTATCTTCCTTAATTTCTTTCATAAGTGTTCTATAGTTTTCACAGTACAGTTCCTTTACCTCTTTGGTTAGGTTTATTCCTAAGTATCTTATAGTTTTGGAACTAATGTAAATGGGATCGATTCATTGATTTCTCTTTCTGCTGCTTCATTGTTAGTATTTAGAAATGCAACTGACTTCTGTGCATTGATTTTATGTCATGTAACTTTGCTGAGTTCCTATATCAGTTCAAATTTTTTGGGGGAGTCTTTTGGATTTTCTACATAGAGAATGATGTCATCTGCAAGGAATGAAACTTTGACTTCTTCTTTGCTGATCTGAATGTCTATTTCTTTTTGTTTGATTGCTGAGCGTAGGTCTTCCAGTACTATGTGGAACAACAGTGGTGAGAGTAGACATTCCTGTCGTGTTCCTGAACTTAGGGGAAAAGCTCTGTTTTTCCCCATTGAGGAAGATACTTGCTGTGGGTCCTTCCATATGTGGCTTTTATAATATTGAGGTATGTACCCTCTATTCTTACATGGCAGAGAGTTTTTATCAAGAAAGGATGCTATATTTTGTCAAATGCTTTTTCTGCATCTATTGAGAAGGTCATATGGTTCTTTTTCTTTCTTTTATTAATGTGGTATATCACACTGATTGATTTGTGGATGTTGGACCAGCCCTGTAGCCCAGGAATAAATCCCATTTGGTCATGGTGAATAATCTTTTTATTGTACTGTTGGATCCTTTTAGCTAGTACGTTGTTGAGAATTTTTGCATCCATGTTCATCAGGGATATTGGTCTGTAACTCTCCTTTTTAGTGGGATCAAGATAATGCTGGCCTCATAGAATGTGTTTGGAAGTTTTTTCCCTCCATTTCCATTTTTTGCAAAAGTCTCAGAAGAATAATTATTAATTCTCTGAATGTCTGGTAGAATTCCCCTGGGAAGCCATCCAACCCTGGACTCTTGTTTGTTGGGAGATTTTTGATTACTGATTCAATTTCTTCACTGTTTATGAGTCTGTTCAAATTTTCTATTTCATCCTATTTCAGTTTTGGTAGTTTATATGTTTCTAGGAATTTCTCTATTCCTTCCAGATTGCCTAATTTGCTGGCATATAATTTCCCATAATATTGTCTTATAATTATTTGTATTTCTTCAGTGTTGGATGTCATCTCTCCCCTTTCATTCATGATTTTATTTATCTATTTTCTATTTGATAAGTCTGGCCAGGGGTTTATCAATCTTATTAATTCTTTCAAAGAACCAGCTCCTAGTTTCATTGATCTGTTCTACTGTTCTTTTGGTTTGTATATCATTGATTTCTTCTCTAATTTTTATTATTTCCCTTCTCCTGCCAGATTTAGGCTTTATTTGTTCTTTCTCCAGCTCCTTTGGGTGTAAGGTTAGGTTGTGTATTTGATACTTTCCTTGTTTCTTAAAGAAAGCCTGTATTGCTATATACTTACCTCTGAGGATCATCTTTGCTGCACTCCAAAAGTTTTCAACTGTCGTATTTTCATGTTCATTTAGTTCTATGTATTCTTAAATTCTTTAATTTTGTGGTTGACCCATTCATTCTTTAGTAGGATGTTCTTTAAGATTTTTCCAAATGTTTTCTTATGGTTGACTTCAAGTTTCATAGTATTATGGTCTGAAAATATACATGATATGATCTCAATCTTTTTTTTTACTTGTTGAGGCCTGATTTGTGACCCAACATGTGATCAATTCTGAAGAATGTTACATGTACACTCGAGAAGAATGAGTATTCTGTTGCTTTAGGTTGAAATACTCTGAATGTATCTATTAAGTACATCTAGCCAGTGTATCATTCAAAGCCTTCATTTCCTTGTTGATACTCTGCTTAGATGATCTGTCCATTATTGTGAGTGGGGGTGTTAAAGTCTCCTACTATTATTATAGTATTATTGATGTGTGTCTTTAATTTTGTTATTAATTGGTTTATATATTTGTCTTCTCCAAAGTTATGGGCATAAATATCTACAACTGTTAGATCATGTTGTTGGATACACCCTTTTATTATGATATAGTTTCCTTCTTCATCTCTTATTACAGTGTTTGGTTTAAAATCTACTTTGTCTGGTTCTCCACCCCATTCATTTTCAATATTGAGGTTTCTTTCAGCCTAAAATTAGTCTTTTGTCAGCAGCATATTGATAGGTCTTATTTTCTTTAATCCATTCTTATACCCTATATCTTTTGATCAGCGAGAGCATTTAGTCCATTTAGATTCAGAATACTTATTGAAAGATATGATTTTAGTGCCATTGTATTACCTGTAGATTATCTTTTTTTTTTTCTTTTTGGTTTTTGATACTTTTGGGCTCTCTCTCCACCAAAAGGATTCCCTTTGGTAGTTCTTGCAGCTCTGGTTTAATGTTCACAAATTCCTTCAGTTTTTTGTTTTTGTTTTTGTTTTTTGTTTTGTTTTTTATCTCTCCTTTTATTCTGAATGATAGCCTTGTTGGATAGAGTATTATTGGCTCCATATTTTTCTCATTTAGCATGTTGAATATACCATGTCAGTCCTTCCTGGCCTGCCAGGTCTCTATGGATAGGTCTGCTTCCAGCCTTATGTGTCTACCTTCATATGTTAAGGATCTCTTGTCCTGAGCTGCTTTCTGGATTTTCTCTTTATTTTTGAAATTTGCAAGCTGCACTATAATATGTTGAGGTGTTGATCTATTTTTTGTTGATTTTGAGTTGGGTTCTCTGTGATTCCTGGACTTGAATGCCTGTTTCCTTCCCCAGATTAGGGAAGTTCTCAGCTATAATTTGTTCAAGTATACTTCTGGCTCTTTCTCCCACTCCTCATATTCTGGGACCCCTATAATATGGATATTATTTCACTTTACAGAACAGCTGAGTTCTCTAAGTCACTCTTGCGATCTAATAGTTTTCCTTCTCTCTTCTTTTCAGCTTCCTTATTTTCCATCATTTTATCTTCTATGTCACTGATTCTCTCTTCTATTTTTATGCCTCCACTTTGGACTGCATTCAGTATTAACATTTTTAATTTCAGTCCGAGTAGATTTTATTTCTTTTATCTCTACAGTAGGGGATTCTCTAGTGTCTTCTCTGCTTTTTTATAAGCCCAGCTAGTATCTTCATAATCATTGTTTTAAATTATAGTTGAGACTTCTTACTTATATCTGTATTGATTAAATCCTTGGCAGTGAGTACTACCTCCTATTCTTTCTTTTGGGATGAACTTCTCCTCCTCATCATTTTGTCCAGAATTGAAAGGAAGAAAGAAAAATTAAATTAAATTTTAAAACCTAAAACAATAACAACAAAAATGGGGAAAAAAGTTTCATAAAGTGTTTCTGGTGTATGCTAGGTACACTCTGTTATTGCGTTTTGGCTGCTCTTTCTTACTGGTCCATCCTCTACAGAGCTACTCCTTTCTTCAAGTGGGGATTGTTTGGACCTTTAGTTAGGTGTGTTTTGATTTGTTTGTCATGATAAGCCTGGAAAGAATTTTCCTGAAAAGGAAAGAAGAAAAAAGATAAAGAAAATTTTAAAAAGAAAAAATATATATGAAGGATAAAAATTAAAAAATAAGAAATAGAGAAATTAAAAAAAATAAAAAGTTATAAAGTTGTTAAAAGAGAAAAAAGAAGCCAACCTGGTCCTATTTCCAGCAGAAGCTGAAGTTTTGGAGAATTCTTTAATCAGTAGACTTGGTACATGTGGGGGGCCTGTGTTGGTCTTCTAAAGGAGAGGCCTGATGGGCTGGCTCACAAGCTGATTTGCTCTTGTAAAGATGCCCCTGCCAGGTGCAGGGGGCCTGGATTTAGTGTAAGGGACTCCAGCCTCCACTGGAGGCACTGTTTCTCTTTGAAGTCTGTGCTGGTGGGCACAGGGAGGGAGGGATGGTGGAGGAGAAAGAATATGATGTTACCCTGCCCTCTTGTCCCAGGAGAGGGGAACGCCTGACCACCACGGATCAGGAGGCCTTCTCAGAAAAATGAATAATCTCGTCCCTGGCTTTTTTCAGTTCCCTGCCCTTAACCTCGCTGTTCCCAAGCCATCTGCATGCCAGCGCCACAGATTCCTGTATTTTATCTCTAGCCAGTGGCTGGCATTCAAAACCCAGTTTTAAAGAGCCTTGCGAGGTGTGGGCCCACTCCCCTCCACAGGAAGAGAGCCTCTTGGCATGCCCAGCACTGTCCTGTCCCAGAAAATCAGATGCACAGTGGTGCACAGAGGCTAGAGTTTGTCACCCTCATCGAAAACCTGGAACCAGGTTATTGGCAGACTGAATGAAACTCAATCCCCCTACTCTGTTCTGTCTCTGAAAAGCAGTCACACAGAGGCTTCAATTTACTGTGGCAGACAGTGAAAAGCTGTGGCCAGATTATCAGCAGTCTGCCCATGTCTCTGTTCTCTGCTCAGTTCTGCCACAGAAAAGCAGCCTCTCTGTGTGCAGAGACTTAAGACTGTTGTGGCTCACAGCAAAAAGTTGTTAAGAGATTTTCAGCCCTCTGTGCACACTTCTGACCCTGCTGTTGAGCACAGCTTAGTGGCTCCCAGCTGGCCCTTTGTCCTTGGAGAAGCAAAATACACTCTTCCAAATGCACTCTGGAAAGGGGAGTGATCTCTCCCAGTGCAACCCAGGGGATTTCCTCACTGTGATTTATTGTGTGATTCCTAGCCCTTGTACTCTCTCCCACTCTCTCCCTCTCCCTGACTTTACTCTCAAAAAGGGTTCCCTCCACTTCTCAGCCATGCAGATTTCCTCTCCCTCAATTCAGAGCTCTGAGCCTCATATCTGCCACATTCTCTCCCTCCAACTGTGCAGTTGTTTTCTTAATCCTCAGATCATATTCCTAGTGTTCAAAATAGATGGATGTTTATCTACCTGTGTTCCAAGTATAAGCAAGCTCAGGGTTCCCTTACTACTCTAACATATTAACTCCACCACTTCTGTATTTTTTATGTTCATTCTTTTTATCTTTTCTAGAGAGAGTGTGTATGCAAACGTGGGGTGGGGGGAGATGGGCAGAGGGAGAGAGAGAATCCTAAGCAGGCTCCATGCTCAGTGAAGAGCCAGACATGGGGCTTGGTCCCATGACCCTGAGATCATGATCCAAGCTGAAATCAAAAGTCAGATGCCTAACCAAATGAGCCACACAGGCGCCCCAACAATTACTTTGAATGTAAAGGGATTAATGCTCCAATCAAAAGACATAGGATGACAAAATGGATAAAAGTACAAGATCCATCTATATGCTGCCTACAAGAGACGTATTTCAGACCACAAGACACCTGCAGGTTGAAAGAAAGGGGATGGAGAAATACTTGAAAAAAGGATGTCAAAAGAAAGAGTAGTAATACGTATAAAAGACAAACTAGACTTTAAAACAAAGACAGCAACAAGAGACAAAGGAGGGAATAATAATAAAATAAAGGGGAAAATACAAGAAGAATATCTAATAATTTTAAATATTTGTGCACCCAATATGGGAACTAATTGAAGATAATGAAATAATAGTAGGGGACTTTAACGACCAACTTACATCAATGGACAGATCTTCTAACATTAAAATATGACACACTGGAGCAGATGGACTTAAAAATATATTCAGAACATTCCATAGAAAAACAGAAGAATACACATTCTTTTCAAGTGCACATGGAACATTCTCCAGAGTAGATCACATATTAGGCCACAAATCAGGCCAAAATGAATATAAAAAGATCTAAATCATATATCATGTATCATTTCTGACAACAATGATATGAAACTAGAAGTCAACCACTAGAAAATGTTCAGAAACACTGCAAATACATGGAGGTTAAACAACAAGTTACTAAACAATGAATAGGTCATCCACAAAATGAAAGAGGAAATCAAAAATTACATGAAAACCCATGAAAATGCAAACAAAATGGTCCAAAACCTTTGGGATGCAGCAAAAGCAGTCCTAAGAGAGAAGTATATAGCAATGCAGGCCTATTTCAAGAAGGAAAAAAAAAAAACAAAAACCTCAAATAAACAACCTAAACTTGCATCCAAAGTGACAAAAGAAGAATGAAAAACAAACCCTAAAGCCAGCAGAAGGAAGGAAATAATAAATGTTAGAGCAGAAATAAATGATACAGTATCTAAAAAAAAAAAAAAGGAACATATCAGTGAGGAGCTGGTTCTTTAAAAAATGAACAGAATTGATAAACTCCTAGCCAGACTTATCAAAAAGAAAATAGAAAGGACCCAATGATGAGCACTGGGTGTTATATGCAATGAATAAATCATTGAACACTACATCAAAACTAATGATGTACTTACTATATGTTGGCTAATTGAACATAATTTTTAAAAAGAACCTAAATAAATAAAAATAAAAAATAAAATCATGAATGAGACAGGAGAGATCACAACTGACACCAAAAAAATACAAACACTCAGAGAATATTATGAAAAGTTGTATGTCAACAAATTGTACAACCTGCAAGAAATGGACAAATTCCTTGAAACATATAAACTACCAAAACTGAAATAGAAAGAAATAGAAAAGTTGAACAGACTGATAGTAAAGAAATTGAATCAAGGGGGAGGAGCAACATGGCAGAGGAGTAGGAGACCTAAATTTAGTCTGGTCCCAGGAATTCAGCTAGATAGTTATCAAACCATTCTGAACACCTAAAAACTCAACAGAAGATCAAAGAAAAGAATAGCAGCAATTCTATGAAGAGAAAAGCAACCACTTTCTGGAAGGTAGGACATGCGGAGAGGTGAATCCGAGGAGATATATGGGAAGATAAATGCGGGGGGAGGTAGCCTCTGTCAGCCAGCTACCAGCAAGTGATAGAGCAGCAGAGTAAGAATTAGAATTTTCGAAGTCTGCTTTGCTGAAGGACGTCACTCCAGTGGCTAAGCTGGGGAGAAACACTGGCTGGGACAGTGTGGTCTCAGGACCCTAGGGGTCACAGAAAGATGGGGGGGTGCTGAGTGTGGCAGAGCTCCCAGGCATCAGAGCAGGGAAGCTGGCTGCAAAAACAGAGCCAAGGAGTGGGCTCTTAGCTCGGGGTTGCCATAAACCACGATCCGCGGTGCAGTCCGGCCAGGCCACTACTCTTGCAGCAAGGACCCAACAAGCGGCAGATCCAGGGAGACTCCCTTTCCTCCCCCAGGAGTAGTGGCACGGGAGCACACCGCAGGAATCTGCTAGGTTTGGAAACTCCAAAAGGGGTCATGTGCCAGAGATAGAAATATTCAGTCACAGGCCAGGTGAGCATGGAGTGTGCCCAGAGACCATGGAGACAGGAGTGATTGACTGCTTTTCTCTGAAGGCTCACTGAGGAGTGGGGCCCCAAGTTCTTGGCTCCTCCGGGGCCAGAGACTGGGAGGCCGCCATTTTCATTCTCGTCCTCCAAAGCTGTATAGAAAGCTTTCAGGGAACAAAAGCTACCGAGAGCAAACCCAAGCAGATTACTTAGCCTGGCCCCTGGCAAGGGCAGTGCAATTCCGCCTTAGGCAAATACATTTCAGAATCACTGCAACAGGCCCCTCCCCCAGATCAGCAAGAACATCCAGCCATGACCCAGTTTCCCGATCAATGAGAACTGCAAAACTCCAGTGCTAGGGGAATACAGAACATAGAATTCATGGCTTTTTCTGCTGATTCTTTTTTTGTGTGTGTGTGTGAGTAAAGTGATAGAAGTTGATTGAGTTAAGATACAGAATAAGCTCTCAAAAGTGAGAGGGTCCTGACAGTGTTGCCCCATGATTCTTTAGTTTTTCAAAGGTCATTTTTTAAATTTTCTTTTATTTTTTTCTTCTCTTTTCTATTTTTTGGGAATTTTTCTCCTTTCTTATTTTAACCAACATCTGAACAATTTCCTTTTTAAAATTTTGTAATTTTTATTTTTAGTCATATTCCACCACTTCATTGTTCTTAACCTTATTTTTTGCACATATAGGTTTTTCTTTCTTTAAAATTTGGGATACGGTTTCTTCTAAAAGACCAAAATATACCCTAAATCTAGTGTAAGGATTTGTTCTAGCCTCCTGCCTGATCACATTCTCTTTTTTTTTGTTGCTGTTTTTTTTTTTAATTTTTCTTCTTTCTATTTTCAACCAAATACTTATCTGAACAATTATTTTTTTTAAATCTTAAAATTTTCATCATTACAGTCATATTCCATCCCTTCATTGTATTTACCATTATCTTTCCATATATATAAATTTTTCTTTCTATGAAAGTTTGGGAGGGTATTTCTTCTAACAGGACAAAATACACCCAAAATCTAGTGTGTGCCTCCGTTCTATTCACCAGCCTGATGATATTCATTTTTTTTTTCTTTATTTTCCCCCTGGTTTTGGGTCTCTTCTGATTTGTTTAGTGTATATTTTTGTGGGGTCATTGTTACCCTTTTAGTATTTTGCTATCTCATTCATCTATTCTCCTCTGGAGAAAATGACAAGATGGAAAAAATCACTTCAAAAAAAGAACAAGAAGCAGTACTGACTGCCAGGGACCTAATCAATATGAACATTAGTAAAATGTTGGAACTAGAGTTCAGAATGATGATTTTAAAGATACGAGCTGGGCATGACAAAAGCATGGAAGATATTAGAGAAACACTGTCTGGAGATTAAAAGAACTAAAATTTAACCAAGTCGAAATCAAAAAGGCTATTAATGAGGTGCAATCAAAAATGGAGGCTCCAACTGCTGGGATAAATGAGGCAGAAGTAAGAATTAGTGATATAGAAGACCAAATGGTGGATAATAAAGAAGCTGAGAAAAAGAGAGATAAACAACTACTGAATCAAGAAGGGAGAATTAGAGAGATAAGTAATACCATAAGATGAAACAATATTAGAATAATTGGGATCCCAGAAGAAGAAGAAAGAGAGAGAGGGGCAGAAGGTATATTGAAGCAAATTATAGTGGAAAACTTCCCTAATTTGGGGAAGGAAACAGGCATCAAAATCCAGGAGGCACAGAGAACCCCCCTCAAAATGAATAAAAATAGGTGAACACCCCGACATCTAATAGTAAAACTCAAAAGTCTCAGAGACAAAGAGAAAATCTTGAAAGCAGCTCTGGACAAGAGGTCGGTAACCTACAACAGTAGAAATATTAGATTGGCAGCAGACCTAACCATAGAGATATGTCCAGCCAGAAAGGACTGGCATGATATATTCAGAGCACTAAATGAGAAAAATATGCAGCCAAGAATACTATATCCAGCTAGGCTGTCATTGAAAATAGAAGGAGACATAAAAAGCTTCCAGGACAAACAAAAACTAAAGGAATTTGCTAACACCAAACCAGCCCTACAAGAAATATCAAAAAGGTTCCTCTAAGCAAAGAGAGAGCCTAAAAGTAACATAGAACAGAAAGGAATAGAGACAATATACAGTAACAGTCACCTTACAGGCAATACAATGGCACTAAATTCATATCTTTCAATACTGACCCAGAATGTAAATGGACTAAATGGCCTAGTCAAAAGACACAGGGTATCAGCTTGGATTAAAAAAAAAAAAGACCCATCAAAATGCTTTCTGCAAGAGATTCATTTTAGACCAAAAGACACCTCTATATTTAAAGTGAGGGGGTGGAAAACCATTTGCCATGCTATTGGACAACAAAAGAAAGCTGGGGTAGCAATCCTCATATCAGACAAATTAGATTTTAAACCAAAGACTATAATAAGAGATGAGGAAAGACACTACATCATACTTAAAGGGTTTATCCAACAAGCAGATATAACAATTTTAAATATCTATACCCCTAAAATGGGAGAAGCCCATTATATAAGCCAATAAGTAACAAAGGCAAAGAGAGACACTGACAATAATACAATAATAGGAGGGGACTTTAACACCCCATTCACTGGAATGGACAGATCATCTAAGCAAATGATCAACAAGGAAATAAAGCCTTTAAGTGACACCTTGAACCAAATGGACTTCACAGATATATTCAGAACATTCCATCCCAAAGCAACAGAATACACATTCTTCTCTAGTGTACATGGAACATTCTCCAGAATAGACCACATCTTGGGTCAAAAATCAGGTCTCAACTGGTACCAAAAGATTGGGATCATTCCCTGCATATTTTCGGACAACAATGCTTTGGAAACTAGAACCCAATCACAAGAGGCAAGTCGGAAAGAACTCAAATACATGGAAGCTAAAGTTCATCCTACTAAAGAATGAGTGGGTCCACCAGGAAATTAAAGAAGAATTTAAAAAATTCATGGAAACACATGAAAATGAAAACACAACTGTTCAAAATCTTTGGGATGCAGCAAAGGCGGTCCTAAGAGGAAAGTATATAGCAATACAAGCCTTCCTCAAGAAACAAGAGAGGTCTCAAATATACAACCTACTCTACACCTAAGGGAGCTGGAGATAGAAGAGCAAATAAAGCTTAAAACCATCAGGAGAAGTGAAATAGAAAGATCAAAGCAGAAATCAGTGAAATAGAAACCAAAAGAACAGTAGAACAGATCAACGAAACTAGGAGCTGGTTCTTTGAAAGAATTAACAAGATTGATAAACCCCTGGCCAGACTTATCAAAAAGAAAAGAGATATGACCCAAATCAACAAAATCATGAATGAAAGAGGGGAGATCACAACCAACACCAAAGAAATAAAAACAGTTATAAGAACATATGATGAGCAAATATATGACAGCAAATTAGATAATCTGAAAGAAATAGATGCATTTCTAGAGATGTATAAACTACCAAAACTGAACCAGGAAGAAATAGAAAACCTGAACAGACCCATAACCAGTAAGGAAATTGAAGCAGTCATCAAAAATCTCCCAACAAACAAAAGCCCAGGGCCAGAGGGCTTCCCAGGGGAATTCTACCAAACATTTAAAGAAGCATTAATACCTATTCTTCTGAAATTGTTCCAAAAAATAGAAATGGAAGGAAAACTTCCAAACTCATTTTAGGAGGCCACCATGACCTTGATCCGAAAACCAGGCAAAGACCCCATCAAAATGGAGAACGACAGACCAATATCCCTGATGAACATGGATGCAAAAATTCTCACCAAAATACTCGCCAATAGGATCCAAAAGTACATTAAAAGGATTATTCACCACGACCAAGTGGGATTTATCCCTGGGCTGCAAGGTAGGTTCAACATCTGCAAATCAATCAATGTGATACAATACATTAATAGAAGAAAGAACAAGAACTATATGTTCCTCTCAATAGATGCAGAAAAAGCATTTGACAAAGTACAACATCCTTTCTTGATCAAAACTCTTCACAGTGTAGGGATAGAGGGTACATACCTCAATATCCTAAAAGCCATCTATGAAAAACACACAGTGAATATCATTCTCAATGGGGAAAAACTGAGAGCTTTTCCCCTAAGGTCAGGAACACGGCAGTGATGTCCACTATCACCAATGCTATTCAACATAGTACTAGAAGTCCTAGCCACAGCAATCAGACAACAAAAAGAAATAAAAGGCATCCGAATTGGCAGAGAAGTGAAACTCTCATTCTTTGCAGGGGATATGATACATTATGTGGAAAACCCAAAAGACTCCACCCCAAAACTGCTAGAACTCATACAGGAATTCAGTAAACTAGCAGCATATAAAATCAATGCACAGAAATCAGTTGCATTTCTATACACCAATAACAAGACAGAAGAAAGAGAAATTAAGGAGTCTATCCGACTTACAATTGCACCCAAAACCATAAGATACCTAGGAATAAACCTCACCAAATAGGCAAAGAATCTGTACTCAGAAAACTATGGAATACTCATGAAAGAAATTTAGGAAGACACAATGAAATGGAAAAACTTTCCATGCTCATGGATTGGAAAAACAAATATTGTGAAGATGTCAATGCTACCTAGAGCAATCTACACATTTAATGCAATCCCTATCAAAATACCATCAACTTTTTTTTCAAAGAAATTGAACAAATAATCCAAAAAATTGTATGGAACCAGAAAAGACCCCAAATAGCCAGAGGAATGTTGATAAAGAAAAGCAAACTGGTGACATCACAATTCTGGACTTCAAGCTTCATTACAAGGCTGTAATCATCAAGAGAATATGGTACTGGCATAACAATGGACACATAGATCAATGGAACAGAATAGAGAGCCCAGAAATGGACCCTCAACTCTATGGTCAACTAATCTTCAACAAAGCAGAAAAGAGTGTCCAATGGAAAAAAGACAGTCTCTTCAACAAATGGTGTTGGGAAAATTGGACAGCCACATGCAGAAGAATGAAACTGGACCATTTCCTTACACCACACCCAAAAATAGACTCTAAATGGATGAAAGACCTCAATGTGAGACAGGAATCCCTCAAAATCCTTGAGGATAACACAGGCAGCAACCTCTTTGACCGCAGCCACAGCAACCTCTTCCTAGAAACTTCGCCAAAGGCAAGGGAAGCAAGAGCAAAAATAAGCTACTGGGACTTCATCAAGATAAAAACCTTTTGCACAGCTAACAGTCAACAAAACCAAAAGACAACTGACAGAATGGAAGAAGATATTTGCAAATGACATATCAGATAAAGGGCTAGTATCCAAAATCCATAAAGAACTTATCAGACTCAACATCCAGAGAACAAATAATCCAATCAAGAAATGGGCAGAAGACATGAACAGACATTTCTTCAAAGAAGACATCCAAATGGCCAACAGACACATGAAAATGTGCTCAACATCACTCAGCATCAGGGAAATCCAAATCAAAACCTCAATGAGATACCACCTCGCACCAGTCAGAATAGCTAAAATGAACAAGTCAGGAAACGACAGGTGTTGGCAGGGATGCAGAGAAAGGGGAACTCTGTTACACAGTTGGTGGTAATGCAAGCTGGTGTAGCCACTCTGGAAAACAGTATGGAGGATTCTCAAAAAGTTGAAAATAGAGCTACCTTATGACCCAGCAATTTCACTATTGGGTATTTACCACCAAGATACAAATGTAGTGATCTGAAGGGCTTGTGCACCCCAAGGTTTATTACAGCAAATTCCACAATGACCAAACTATGGAAAGAGCCTAGATGTCCATCAACAGATGAATGGATAAAGAAGATGTGAGATTATATATATATGTATATGTATGTATATATATATATATGTATATATGTATGTATATATATATATATATATATATATATATACACACACACACACACAAACATACAATGGAATATTATACAGCCATCAAAAAATGAAATCTTGCTATTTGCACTGACGTGGATGGAACTAGAGGGTTATGCTAAGCGAAATAAGTCAATCAGAGAAAGACAAGTATCATATGATATGAGGAAGTTAAGAAACAAGTCAGAGCATCACAGGGGAAGGGAGGGAAAAATGAAACAAGACAAGACCAGAGAGGGATACAAACCCATAAGAGACTCTTAATCTCAGGAAAGAAAATGAGGGTTGCTGGAATTGAGGGTTTCGGGAGGGATAGGGTGGCTGGGTGATGGACATTGGGGACGGTATGTGCTATGGTGAGGGCTGTGATTGTGTAAGACTGATGAATCACAGACCTATACCCCTGAAACAAATAATACATTATATATTAACAAATACATTAAATATATATATATATATATACATATATAGTATATAATGGAATATTATTCAGCCATCAAAAATGATGTCAGTCAGAGAAAGAAAATACTGTATGATTTCACTCCTATGTGGATTTAAAAAACTAAACAGATCAATGTAGGAGTAGGGACAAAATAAGGTAAGATAAAACAGAGTAAGATAAAGCAGAGAGGGAGGAACACCATAAGAGAATCTTAACTATAGGGAACAAACTAAGGGTTGCTGGAGGGGAGGTGGATGGGAGAATGGGGTAATTGGGTGACGGGCATTAAGGAGGGCACTTGTAATGAACACTGGGTGTTATATGCAACTGATGAATCACTAAATTCTACCCCTGAAACTAATACTACACTATATGTTAATTAACTTGAATTTTAATAAAATCTTCAAAGGAAAAATAAGCTTCTTTCTCGTCTTTAGGAATCTTGAGACATAAATTCCTAAAAACATGGAAGGATTCATTACTAATAATTTGCCATCCCTATCAACCAGGATACTTTATCTACATAAAAGTGTTCTGAAGAAGGAATGGAGTGTTACCGTGCTAGGAGTAAGCAATAGGGGGTTGCTAATCACTCGTACTACTACTAAAGTGAAAGAAAAAGCCAACGTTATTCATGCTTTCCCTGTGAAGGCATCACGTGAAGAAGACTGTGACTTCTACAAGTCTTGAAACTTTTCAAGAATACCTATATTGGAAATTCATTCAAGTGAAGAAGTATTTTAATGGGCGTGTTGCCATTCAAATATCTTTACTATGATGCTCAGATTCAATAATTTTTTAGTTTATTCAAATGCGATTATTTTATTTTTATGTTTTTACTTGAATTCCAGTTAGTTAACATATAGTGTAATATTAGTTTAAAGTGATTAAAGTGATTAAAGCAATATAGTGATGCAACACTTCCATACAACACCTGGTCAGTGAACATATCAAGTGCACTCCATAATCCCCATCACTCATTCATTCATTCATTCATTCATTCATTCATTCATTCATAGTTTCTTGTTTTTTAAGGTTTTATTTAAATTCAAGTTTGTTAACATATAGTGTATATTAATTTCAGGTGTAAAATTTAGTGATTCACACTTATATACAGCACACAGTGCTCATCACAAGTGCCCTCCTTAATATCCATCACTTATTTAAAGCATCCCCCCATGCCCTCCCCTCTGGTAATTGACAGTTTGTTCTCTAGAGTTAGGAGACTGTTTCTTAGTATGCCACTCTCTTCCCCTCACCCCATGATAGTTTGTTTTGTTTCTTAAATCCCAAAAATGAGTGAAATCATATAATATTTGTCTTTCTCTGACTGACTTATTTTGCTTAGCATGATCCTCTCTAGCTCCATCCATGTCATTGCATCAGATTCCATTCTTTTTTATGGCTGAGTACTATGCCATTGTGTGTGTGTGTGTGTGTGTAGATACACACCACATCTACTTTCAACACTAGATGCACATTTGAGCTCTTTCCATAATTTGGCTAATGTTGATAATTTTGCTATAAACATGGGGGGGGGTGCATGTATTCCTTCGAATTAGTATTTTTGTATCCTTTGTGTAAATACCTAATAGTGCAATTGGTAGATCGTAGGGTAGTTCTTTCACTTTTTGAAGAACATCCAAACTGTTTTTCAGAGTGGCTGCTCCAGCTTGCATTCCAAGAGTTTAAGAGTGATCCCATTTTCCTTATCCTCACCAACACCTGTTGTTTCCTGTGTTATTAATTTTAACCATTCTGACTGGTGTGAAGTGATACCTTATTATAGTTTTGACTTTTATTTCCTTGATGATGAGTGAAGTTGAGAATCTTTTCATGTGTCTGTTGGCAATCTATATGTCTTCTTCACAAAATGTTTATTCATGTCATCTGCATATTTTCAAACTGGATCATTTTACATTTTGGTTTGCAATTGCATAAGTTCTTTTTATATTTAGAATTTTTTTTATTTTTTATATTAGTCACCATACAGTACATCATTAGTTTTTGATGTAGTGTTCCATGATTCATTGTTTGCGTATAACAGCCAGTGCTCCATGCAATATGTGCCCTCCTTAATACACATCACCAGGCTAACACATCTCCCCATCCCCCTCCCACTAAAAACCTCAGTTGGTTTCTCAGAGTCCATAGTCTCTTATGGTTCATCTCCCCATCCAATTTCCCCCATTCATTTTTCCCTTCCTTCTCCTAATGTCCTCCATGCTATTCCTTATGTTCCACAAATAAGCGAAACCATATGGTAATTGACTTTCTCTGCTTGATTTATTTCACTTAGTATAATCTCCTCCAGTTCCATCCATGTTGATGCAAAAGTTGGGTATTCATCATTTCCAATGGCTCTGTAATATTCCATGGTATATATGGACCACATCTTCTTTATCCATTCGTCTGTTGAAGGGCATCTCAGCTCTTTCCACAGTTTGGCTATTGTGGAAATTGCTGCTATGAACATTGGGGTGCATATGGCCCTTCTTTTCACTATATCTGTGTCTTTGGGGTAAATACCCAGGAGTGCAATTGCTGGGTGATAGGGTAGCTCGGTTTTTAATTTTTTGAGGAAACTCCACACTGGTTTCCAAAGTGGCTGTACCAACTTGCATTCCCACCAACAGTGTAAGAGGGTTCCCCTTTCTCCACAACTCTCCAACATTTTTTGTTTCTTGCCTTGTCAAATTTTGCCATTCTAACTGGTGTAAAACGGTATCTCAATGTGGTTTTGATTTGAATTTCCCTGATGGCTGATGATGATGAACACTTTTTCATGTGTCTGTTAGCCATTTGTATGTCTTCTTTGGAGAAGTGTCTGTTCATGTCTTCTGCCCATTTTTTGACTTGATTATTTGTGTTTTGGGTGTTGAGTTTCAGAAATTCATTATAGATCTTGGATATCAGCCCTTTGTCTGTAGTGTCATTTGTAAAAATCTTCTCCCATTCTGTGGGTTGCTTCTTTGTTTTGTTGACTGTTTCCTTCACTCTGCAGAAGCTTTTCATCTTGATGAAGTCCCAAAACTTCATTTTTGCTTTTCTTTCCCGTGGCTTTGGAGATGTGTCTTGAAAGAAGTTCCTGTTGCCAATGTAGAAGATGTTACTGCCTATGTTCTCCTCTAGGATTTTGATGGATTCCTTTCTCACATTGAGGTCTTTCATCCATTTTGAGTTTATCTTTGTGTAGGGTGTAAGAGAATGGTCGTTTCATTCTTCTGTATATAGCTGTCCAATTTCCCCAGCACCATTTATGGAAGACACTGTTTTGTTTTGTTTTGTTTTTCCATTGGATATTTTTTCCTGTTTGTCGAATATTACTTGACCATAGAATTGAAGGTCCATATCTGGGCTCTCTATTCTGCTCCGTTGATCTATGTGTCTGTTTTTTATGCCAGTACCATGCTGTCCTGGTGATCACAGCTTTGTAATATAGCTTGAAATCAGGCAACGTGATGCCCCCAGCTTTGTTTTTCTTTCTCAACATTCCCTTGGTGATTCAGGATCTTTTCTGATTCCATACAAATTTTAGGATTGTTTGTTCCAGCTCTTTGAAAAATGCCATTGATATTTTGATCAGGATGGTATTGAAGGTGTAGTTCGCTCTGGGCAGCATAGACATTTAAACAATATTTATTCTTCCAATCCATGAGCATGGAATGTTTTTCCATCTCTTTGTGTCTTCTTCAATTTTTTTTCATGAGTGTTCTGTAGTTTCTAGAGTATAGATCCTTTACCTCTTTAGTTAGGTTTATTCCAAGGTATCTTATGTTTTTTGATGCTATTGTAAATGAAATCAATTCCATAATTTCTCTTTCTAGTTACATTGTTAGTGTATAAGAAAGCAACTGAATTCTGTGCATTGATTTTGTATCCTGCCACATTACTGAATTGCTGGATGAGTTCAAGTAATTTGGGGGTGAAGTCTTTTGGGTTTTCCACATAAAGTATCATGTCATCTATGGAGAGTGAGAGTGACTTCTTTGCCAATTTGAATACCTTCTATTTCTTTTTGTTATTTGAATGCTGTTGTTAAGTCTTCTAGTACTATGTTGAACAATAGTGGCGAGAGTGGGAATCCTTGTTGTGTTCCTGATCTTATGGGAAAGGCTCTCAGCTTTTCCCCATTGAGGATGATATTCGTTGTCAGTTTTTATAGATGGATTTTATGAACTTGAGGAATGTTCCCTCTATCCCTGTACTCTGAAGCATTTTAATCAGGAAAGGATTCTGTATTTTGTCAAATGCTTTTTCTGCATCAATTGAGAGGACCATATGGTTCTTCTCTCTCCTCTTATTAGTGTGTTCTATCACATTGATTGATTTGGAATGTTGAACCACCTTGCATCCCACCGATAAATCCCACTTGGTTGTGGTGGGTGATTCTTTTAGTGTATTGTCGCATCTTATTAGCTAGGATTTTTTGAGTGTTTTTAAATCCATATTCATCAGGGATATCGGTCTGAAATTCTCTTTTTTGATGGGGTCTTTGCCTGGTTAGGGGATTAAGGTAATGCTGGCCTCATAGAATGAGTCTGGATGCTTTCCTTCTGTTTCTATTTTTTGAGCTCCAGCAGTGCAGGATCCCAGAAGGTCCATCCCCGTTCTGTTTATCTTCCAATATCTGCCTGGAGAATCACGGCTCCCCACTTCATACCTTGAAACCAACTGCCTGCAATATTCTCTTTGTAGAAATCCAAATATATCTTCTTACATATCAGGCTGATTTCATGGGTGTTCAGAGTGGTCTGGTAGATATCCAGCTCAATTCAGGGGACCAGTTGGAACAGGGTCCCCTATTCCTCTGCCATCTTTACCCCTCCCCAAGTTCTTTTTATATTTTGAATACTAACCCTTTATCAGATATGTCATTTGCAAATATATCTTCCCATTCCATAGGTTAGCTTTTAGTGAATTTTTTTTTTACTTTTTCTCATGTTTTTATTTAAATTCCAGTTGGTTAACATACAGTGTAATATTAGTTTCAGGTGTAGAATTTAGAGATTCAACAATTACATAGAAACCTGGTGCTCATGACAACTGCCCTCCTTAATACCCATAACCTGTTTCACCCATCCCTCCTCCCACCACCCATCCAGTAAACATCAGTTTGTTCTCTACAGTTACAAGTCCATTTCTTGGTTTTCCTCTTCCCCAACCAATGTTCATTTGTATTGTTTCTTAAATCCCAAATATGAGTGAAATTATATGAAACTATCTTTCTCTGACTGACATTTCACTTAGCATAATACTCGCTAGTTCCATCTACATCATTGCAAATGCCTCATTCCATTCTTTTTTTATGGCTCAGTAATATTCTATCATACACACACACATACACACACACACATAACATTTCTTCTTTACCATTTTTCAGTAGACGTACATTTGGGTTCTTTCCATAATTCACCTATTGGTAATGCTGCTATAAACTTTGGGGTGCATGTATCTCTTCCATTTAGTATTTTTGTATCTTTTAGGTTAATACCTAATAATGTAATTGTTGGATCATAGGGTAGTTCCATTTTAATATTTTAAGGAATCCCCATGCTGTTTTCCACACTGGCTGCATCCGTTTTCAGTCCCAACAACAGTGAAAAAGGGTTCTCCTTACTCCAAATCTCTGCCAACACTTATTATTTTTTTCTGTTGCTGATCTTAGCCATTCTGACAGGTGTGCGATAATATCTCATTGTAGTTTTGGATTGTATTTCCTGATGAGGAATAATGTTGAGCATCTTTTCATGTGTCTATTGGAAATCTGGATATCTTCTTTAGAAAAATGTCTATTCTTACTTTCTGCCCATTTTTAACTGGATTATTCATTTCTTGGATGTTGAGTTTGATAAATACTTTTTATATTTTGGATACTAACACTTTACCAGATATGTCATTTGAGATAACTTCTCCTATTCCATAGGTTGCTTTTTAGGTTTTTTGATAGTTTCCTTTGCTGTGCAGAAGCTTTTCATTTTGATGAAGTCTCATTACTTTAATTTTTGCTTTTTTTTTTTCTCTTCAGGAGAAATATATAGAAAGATGTTGCTATGACAAATGTCAAAAAGGTTATTGCCTGTGTCCTACTCTAGGATTTTTATGGTTTCAGGTCTCACATTTAGGTCTTTAATATATTTTGGATTTATTTTTTTGTATGGTGTAAGAAAGTGGTCCAGTATCATTATTTTCATATTGCTGTCCAGTTTTCCCAACATTTGTTAAAGAGACTTTTTCCCGTTGTAAATACTGTCCTACTTTGTTGAGGAGTAATTGACCATACACTTGTGGGTTCATTTCTGGGTTTTCTGTTCTGCTATTCCTCTATGAGTCTATTTTTGTGCCAGTACCATACTGTTTTGATTACTACAGCTTTGTAATATAACTTGATGTCTATAACTGTATTGCCTCCATGTTTGTTTCTTTTTCTCAAGATTTCTTTTGATATTTAGGGTCTTTTATGGTTCCATACAAATTTTAGTATTGCTTTTTATAGTTCTGTGCAAAAATGCTAATGTTACTTTGATATGGATTGTATTAAATGTGTAAATTGCTTTGGGTAATATGGACATTTTAACACTATTTGATCTTCCAATCCATGAACATGTAATATCTCTCCATTTCTTTGTGTCCTCTTTAATTTCTTTCATCAGTGTTGTATAGTTTTCAGAAGACAAATTTTCTTTAAAGTTTTAAAAATTAGTATGAAATATTATTGATGGAAAAGAATACTTTTCATATAAAGTTTTAGAAACAAGAAAGAACGAAATAACATCAGTTACCAGATCAATGAAACTAGAAGCTGGTTCTTTGAAAGAATTAATAAGATCAATAAACCACTGGCCAGACATTCAAAAGAAATTGGAAAAGACTCAAATTAATAAAATCAAGAATGAAAGGGGAGAGATCATGACTAACACCAAGGAAATAGAAACAATTATTAGAAATTATTACCAGCAACTATATGCCAACAAATTAAGCAATCTAGAAGAAATGGTTGCATTCCTGGAAACTTATAAACTACCAACACTGAAACAGGAAGAAATAGATAATCTGAACAGGCCAATGACAAGCAAGGAAATTGAAGCACTAATCAAAAACTTCCCAAAAAAACAAGAGTCCAGGGCCAGATGGCTTCTCAGGTGAATTCTACCAAACATTTAAAAAAATATATAATACATATTCTACTGGAGCTGTTTCAAAAGATAGAAACATAAAACTCATTTTATAAGGCCAGCATTACCCTGATCCCCAAACCAAAGACCCCATCAAAAAGGAGAACGACAGACCAATATCCCTGATAAATATGGATGCCAAAATACTCATCAAGATGCTAGCCAATACAATCCAGCAGTATATTAAAAGGATTATTCACCACGACCAGGTGGTATTTATTCCTGGGATGCAAGGGTGGTTCAATATTCACAAATCAATCAACGTGATAGAGCATATAAATAAAAGACAAGAACCATATGATCCTGTCAATTGATGCAGAGAAAACATTTGACAAAATACAACATCCTTTCCTGATTAAAACTCTTCAAAGTACAGGGATAGAGGGAACATACCTTAATATCATAAAAGCCATCTATGAAAAGCCCATGGCGAGTATCATTCTCAATGGGGAAAAAAATGAAAGTGTTTCCCTTAAGGTCAGGAACACGACAAGGATGCCTACTCTCACCATTACTGTTCAACACAATACTAGAAGTCCTAGCCTCAGCAATCAGACAACAAAAAGAAATAAAAGGCATTCAAATTGGCAAAGAAGTCAAACTCTCTCTCTTCATAGATGACATAATACTTTATGTGGAAAACCGAAAAGACTCCACCCCCAAGTTATTAGAACTCATACAGCAATTCAGCAACATGGCAGAATAGAAAATCAATGCACAGAAATCAGTTGCATTTCTAGACACTAACAATGTAACTGAAGAAAGAGAAATTAAAGAATCAATTCCATTTACAACAGCTTCAAAAACCATAAGCTACCTTGGAATAAACCTAACTAAAGCAGTAAAGGATCTATACTCTAGAAATGACAGAACACTTATGAAAGAAACTGAGGAAGATACAAAGAGATGGAAAAATATTCCATGCTCATGGATTGTAAGAATAAACACCGTTGAAATGCATATGCTGCCCAGAGCAATCAACACTTTCAATGCGATCCCTATCAAAATACCATTGATATTTTTCACAGAGCTGGAACAAACGATTTTAAAATTTGTATGGAACTAGAAAAGACCCCGAATTGCCAGGAAAATGTTGAAAAAGAAAAGGAAAGCCAGGTCATCACAATGCCTGGCTTCAAACTGTATTACAAAGCTGTGATCATCAAGAAATGATGGTAATGGTACAAAAATAAACACATCAATCAATGGAACTGAATAGAGACCCCAGAAATTGACCCTCAACTCTATGGTCAATTGATCTTTGACAAAGTAGGGAAGAACATCCAATGGAAAAAAAAAATAGTCTCTTCAATAAATGGTGCTGGGAAAACAGGACCGCCACATGCAAAAGAAGGAAACTAGACCATTCTCTTACACCATACAAAAATTTAAACTCAAATTGGATGAAAGACCTCAATGTGAGACAGGAATACATCAAAATCCTAGAGGAGAACATAGGCAATAACCACTTTCACAATGGAAACGGCAACTTCTTGTAAGGCACGTCTCTAAAGGCAAGGGAAACAAAACCAAAAATGAACATTTGGGACTTCATCAAGATAAAATGCTTTTGCACAGGAAAGGAAACAGTCAACAAAACTAAAAGGCAATCCAAGGAATGGGAGAAGATAATTACAAATGACATTTCGGATAAAGAGCCAGTATCCAAAATGTATAAAGAACTTATCAAACTCAACAACCAAAAAAGAAATAATCCAGTCAAGAAATGGGCAGAAGACATGAACAGACACTTCTCCAAAGAAGACATACAAATGCCTAGCAGACACAAGAAAAATACTCCACATTATTAGCCATCAGGGAAATATAAATCAAAACCACAATGAGATACCACCTTACACCAGCTAAAATGGCCAGAATTAAAAATACATGAGGACAGAACTTTTACTTCTTTAATTATGTTTATTCCTATGTATCATGATTTTTGGTGTCATTGTAAATGGGATTGATTACCTGATTTCTCTTTCTGTTGCTTCATTATTGGCATATAGAAATGCAAGAGATGTCTCTATGTTGAATTTCTGTCCTGTGAATTTACTGAATTCCTGTATCAGTTGTAACAATTTTTTGTCAAGTCTTGAGGTTTTCTATATAGAATATCACGTGATCTGCAAACACTGAAGGATTTTCTTACTTCTTGATTTCGATGTGCTGTGTTGTTGTCGTTCTCATCATTGTCATTGTCTGATTGCAATAGCTAGGACTTCCAATGCTATATTAAATAACAGTGTTTAGAATGGACATCCTTGTCTTATTCCTGACCATAGAGAATAAGCTCTCAGTTTTTCCCAATTGACGATTATATTAGCTGTTGGTTTTTTGTATACGATATTTATTATGTTGGGAATTGTTCCCTCTAAACCAAGTTTGTTGTTGGCTTTTATCAAGCATGGATATTTTACTTCATCAAATCCTTTTTATGCCTGTTTCAAAAGAATCCTATGGTTCCTTTGCTTTAAATTTTATTTTATTATATTATGTTAGTCACCATACAATACATCATTAGTTTTTGATGTAGTGATCCACGATTCATTGTTTTTGTGTAACAACCAGTCCTCCATGCAATACTTGCCCTCCTTAATACACAGCACTGGGCTAACTCATCCCTCCATCCCCCTCCCCTCTAAAACCCTCAGTTTGATTCTCAGAATACATAGACTCTCATGGTTCATATCTCCCTCTGATTCCCACCCCCTTCATTTTTCCCTTCCTTCTCCTAATGTCCTCCATGCTATTCCTTAAGTTCTATAAATAAGTGAAACCATATGGTAATTGACTTTCTCTGCTTGAATTATTTCAGTTAGCATAATCTCCTCCAGTCCCATACATGTTGATGTAAATGTTGGATATTCATCCATTTTGATGGCTGAGTAATATTCCATTGTTTATATGGACCACATCGTCTTTATCCATTCATCTGTTGAAGGGCATCTCGGCCCTTTCCACAGTTTGGCTATTGTGGACACTGCTGCTATAAACCTTGGGGTGCACATCCACTTCGGATGACTATATTTGTATCTTTGTGGTAAATACCCAGTAGTGAAATTGCTGGGTCATAGCGAAGCTCTATTTTCAAATTTTGAAGAACCTCCATACTGTTTTCCAGAGTGGTTGCACCAGCTAGCATTCCCACCAACAGTGTAGGAGGATTCCCCTTTCTCCACATCCTCAACAACATCTGTCAGTTCCCGACTTGTTCATTTTAGCCATTCTGAGTGGTGTGAGGTGGTATCTCATTGAGGTTTTGATTTGGATTTCCCTGATGCCGAGTGATGTTGAGCACTTTTTCATGTGTCTGTTGGCCATTTGGATGTCTTCTTTGGAAGAATGTCTGTTCATGTCTTCTGCCCATTTCTTGATCGGATTACTTGTTCTCTGGATGTTGAGTCTGATAAATTCTTTATAGATTTTGGATACTAGCCCTTTATCTGATATGTCATTTGCAAATATCTTCTTCCATTCTGTCAATTATCTTTTGGTTGTTGACTGTTTGCTGTGCAAAAGCTTTCGATCTTGATGAAGTCCCAATAGTTCATTTTTGCTCTTGCTTCCCTTGCCTTTGGCAAAGTTTCTAGGAAGAAGTTGCTGTGGCTGAGGTCAAAGAGGTTGCTGCTGGTGTTCTCTTCAAGGATTTTGATGGATTCCTGTCTCACATTTAGATCTTCCATCCATTTTGAGTCTATTTTTGTGTGTGGTGTAAGGAAATGGTCCAGTTACATTCTTCTGCCTGTGGCTGTCCAATGTTCACAACACCATTTGTTGAAGAGACTGCCTTTTTTCCATTGGACATTCTTTCCTGCTTTATTGAAGACTAGTTGACCATAACACTGAGGATCCATTTCTAGGTTCTCTATTCTGTTCCTTTGATCTATGTGTCCGTTTTTGTTCCAGTACCATATTCTCTTAGTTACAGCCTTGTAATAAAGCTTGAAGTCGGGAATTGTGATGCACACCAGCTTTGCTTTTCTTTATCAACATTCCTCTGGATATTTGGGGTCTTTTCTGGTTCCATACAATTTTTTGGATAATTTGTTCCATACCTTTGAAAAAAAGATGATGGTATTTTCATAAGGATCACATTAAATGTGTAGATTGCTCTAGGTAGCATAGACATTTTCACAATATTGTTTTTCCAATCCATGAGCATGGAAAGTTTTTCCATTTCTTTGTGTCTTCCTCAATTTCTTTCATGAGTATTCTATAGTTTTCTGAATACAGATCCTTTGCCTCTTTGGTTAGGTTTATTACAAGATATCTTATGGTTTTGGGTGCAATTGTAAACAGGATAGACACCTTAATTTCTCTTTCTTCTGTCTTATTGTGGGTGTATAGAAATGCAACTGATTTCTGTGCATTGATTTTATATCCTGCCACTTTACTGAATTCCTATATGAGTTCTAGAAGTTTTTTTGTGGGGGGAGTCTTTTGGGTTTTCCACATAAAGTATATCATCTGAAAACAGTGAGGGTTTGAATTGTTCTTTGCCAATTTTAATGCCTTTTATTTCTTTTTGTTGTCTGATTGCTGAGGCTAGGAGTTCTAGTACTATGTTGAACAGCAGTGGTGATAGTGGACATCGCTGCGGTTTTCCTGACCTTAAGGGAAAAGCTCTCAGTTTTTCCCCATTGAGAATGATATTTGCTGTAGGTTTTTCATAGATGGCTTTTATGATATTGAGGTATGTACCCTCTATCCCTATACTCTGAAGAGTTTTGATGAAGAAAGGATGTTGTACTTTGTCAAATGCTTTTTCTGGATGTATTGAGAGGATCATATGTTTCTTGTTCTTTCTTCTATTAGTGTGTTGTATCACATTGATTGATTTGTGGATGTTGAACCAACCTTGTAGCCCAGGGATAAATCCCACATGGTCGTGCTGAATAATCCTTTTAATGTATTGTTCGATCCTATTGGCAAGTATTTTGGTGAGACTTTTTGCATCCATGTTCGTTAGGGATATTGGTCTGTCGTTCTCCATTTTGATGGGGTCTTTGTCTGGTTTTCGGATCAAGGTCATGGTGGCCTCCTAAAATGAGTTTGGAAGCTTTCCTTCCATTTCTATTTTTTGGAACAGTTTCAGAAGAATAGGTATTAATTCTTCTTTAAATGTTTGGTAGAATTTCCTTCGGAAGCCATCTGGCCCTGGGCTCTTGTTTATTGGGAGATTTTTTATGAGTGCTTCAATTTCCTTACTGGTTATGGGTCTGTTCAGGTTTTCTATTTCTTCCTGCTTCAGTTTTGGTAGTTCATACGCCTCTAGAAATGCATCCATTTCCTCCAGATTATCTAATTTGCTGGCATATAGTTGCTTATAATATGCTCTTCTAACTGTTTGTATTTCTTTGGTGTTGGTTGTGATCTCTCCTCGTTCATTCATGATTTTCTTTATTTGGGTCTTTTCTCTTTTCTTTTTTATAGGTCTGGCCAGGGGCTTATCAATCTCATTAATTCTTTCAAAGAACCAGCTCCTAGTTTCGTTGATCTGTTCTACTGTTCTTTTGGTTTCTATTTCACTGATTTCTGCTCTGATCTTTCTATTTCACTTCTCCTGATGGTTTTAGGCTTTATTTGCTCTTCTATCTCCAGCTCCCTTAGGTGTAGGGTTAGGTTGAGTATTTGAGACCTCTCTTGCTTCTTGAGGAAGGCTTATATTGCAATATACTTTCCTCTTAGGACAGCCTTTGCTGCATCCCAAAGATTTTGAACAGTTGTGTTTTCATTTTCATTTGTTTCCATGATTTTTTTTAATTCTTCTTTAATTTCCTGGTGGACCCATTCATTCTTTAGTAGGATGAACTTTAGCTTCCATGTATTTGAGTTCTTTCCGACTTTCCTCTTGTGATTGAGTTCTAGTTTCAAAGTATTGTTGTCCGAAAATATGCAGGGAATGATCCCAAACTTTTGGTACTAGTTGAGACCTGATTTGTGAGCTAGGATGTTCTCTATTCTGGAGAATGTTCCATGTACACTAGAGAAGAATGTGTATTCTGTTGCTTTGGGATGGAATGTTCTGAATATATCTGTGAAGTCCATTTGGTCCAATGTGTCATTTAAAGTCTTTATTTCCTTGTTGATCTTTTGCTTAGATGATCCGTCCATTTCTTTGAGTGAGGTATTAAAGTCCCCTACTATTATTGAATTATTGTCAATGTGTTTCTTTGATTTTGTTATTAATTGGCTTATATAGTGGACTTCTCCCATGTTAGGGGCATAGATGTTTACAGTTGTTAGATCTTCTTGTTGGAGAGACACTTTAAGTGTGATGGTAGTGTCCTTCCTCATCTCTTATTATAGTCTTTGCTTTAAAATCTAATTTCTCTTATATAAGGATTGATGCCCCAGCTTTCTTTTGATGTCTATTAGCATGGCAAATTGTTTTCCACTCAATCACTTTAAATCTGGAGGTTCCTTTGGGTCTAAAATGAGTCTCTTGCAGACAGCAATTTGATGGGTCTTTTTTTTTTTTTTATCCAATCTGATACCCTGTGTCTTTTGACTGGGGCATTTAGCCCATTTACATTCAGGGTAACTATTGAAAGATATGAATTTAGTGCCTTTCTATTGCCTGTAAGGTGACAGTTACTGTATATTGTCTCTATTTCTTTCTGGTCTATGTTACTTTGTGTCTCTTTTTGCTTAGAGGACCCTTTTCAATATTTCTTGTAGTGCTGGTTTGGTGTTAGCAAATTCTTTTAGTTTTTGTTTGTCTTGGAAGCTTTTTATCTCTCCTTCTATTTTCAATGACAGCCTAGCTGGATATAGTATTCTTGGCTGCATATTTTTCTCATTTAGTGCTCTGAATATATCATGCCAGTCCTCTCTGGCTGGCCAGATCTCTATGGTTAGGTCAGCTGCCAGTCTAATGTTTCTACAGTTTTAGGTTATAGACCTCTTGTCCAGAGCTGCATTCAGGATTTTCTCTTTGTCTCTGAGTCTTCCGAGTTTTACTCTTAGATATCGGGGTGTTGACCTATTTTTATTCATTTTGAGGGGGGTTCTCTGTGCCTACTGGATTTTGCTGCTTGTTTCCTTCCCCAAATTGGGGAACTTTTCCATTATTAATTTGCTTCAATATACCTTCTGCCCTTCTCTCTCTTTTTTCTTCTTCTGGGATCCCACTTATTCCAATATTGTTTCATCTTATGGTATCACTTATCTCTCTAATTCTCACCTCCTGATCCACTAGTTGTTTATCTCCCTTTTTCTCAGCTTCATTATTCTCCATCATTTAGCCTTCTATATCACTAATTCTCTCTTCTACCCCATTTATCCTAAAAGTTAGTGCCTCAATTTTTGATTGCACCTCATTAATAAACTTTTTGATTTCAACTTGGTTAGATTTTAATTCTTTTACTTTTCCAGAATGGGATTCTCTAGTATCTTCCATGCTTTTTTCGAGCCCAACTAGTATGTTTATCATCGTGATTCTGAACTCTAGTTCCGACATATTACTAATGTCTGTATTGGTTAGATCCCTGGTAGGTGCCATTGCCTCTTGCTCTTTTTTTTTTTTTTAGGTGAGTTTTTCCATCTTGTTATTTTGTCCAGAATAGAATAGATGAATAACAAAATGCTAAAAGGGTAACAATGACGACAGGGATATATACACTAAACAAATCAGAAGAGACCCGAAACTGGGGGGGAAAGAAAGGAAAAAATAAGAAGAATATGATCAGGCTGGTGAATAGTAGAGAGCCACACGCTAGATTTTTGCTTGTATTTTGGTCTGTTAAAAGAAATTGCCTCCCAAATTTTTAATGAAAGAAAACTTATATATATAGAAAAATTAGGGTAAATAGAATGAAGGGATGGAATATGACTGTAAGATGAAAATTTTTTTTTTAAAGATTTTTTATTTATTTATTTGAGACAGAGAGAATGAGAGAGCGAGAGCACATGAGAGGGGGGAGGGTCAGAGGGAGAAGCAGGCTCCCTGCCGAGCAGGGAGCCCGATGCGGGACTCGATCCAGGGACTCCAGGATCATGACCTGAGCTGAAGGCAGTCGCCCAACCAACTGAGCCACCCAGGCGCCCTGTAAGATGAAAATTTAAAAAAGATTTAAGAAAAGGAATTGATAAGACATGACGTTGATTGAAAACAGAATGAAAAAAAATTTAAAATAAAAGAGAGAATGTGATTAGGTGGGAGACTAAGACAAAGTCATACATTAGATTTAGGGTATATTTTGCTCTGTTAGAAGAAATAGTATCACAAAATTTTAAAAAACAAAAAAACATATGCAGAAAAAATAAGGATAAATACAATGAAGGGATAGAATATGATTGTAAAAATAAAAATTAAAAAGGATTTTAAAAAAGGAATTGATACAATCAGATGTTGGTTGAAAAAGGGAAGAAGAAAAATTCAACTAAAATAAATAGAAAAAGGAGAGGGTAAAGTATGGTGGAGGAGTAGGGGACCTATTCCAACTGTTCCCCAGAAATGAGCTGATAATCTACCACACCACTCTGAACACCCAAGAAATCAGCCTGAGATGTAAGAAGAGAGATTTGGAACTCTACAAACAGAATATCGCAGATGGTTGGATATGAGGTATGAAGGGGGATCTGTAATTCCATGGGCAGATATTGGAGAATAAACGACAGTGGGAAGGTAACCTGGCCGTGGGAATCCTACAGAGAGGGTGAGTGATAGCTCCCATGCTGGGGATGGGGCACAGACTCGCAGACCAGTAGTGGTGGGGAAAGGACCTTAGGGCAGGCCCCAAATGGAAACTGGAGCAGAGGGGCTGCATGTAGGAACTGGGGTGACTGACAGTTTTAGAAGCACAATGGACAGAGATGTGCCCCGACATGGAGGCAAGGACTGGGAGCCCTGCAGAGGAGCTCACAACCCAGGACTTTGCAGTTTATAGCAGCACAGAAAGAAACGGACAGAATGTGGACTAGAGTGCTTACTGAAGAACAGACTGTGATCTCTCTGCTCTGAGGCAGAGGGTTGGAAACAGACTCATGCTCTGACTCTCAGAAGAGACACACAAAGCCACGAGGGAAAGCTGCCAGAGGACAAAAGGCCCAGAAAACTGGTTTCTGCTGAGCCCATCCCCCGCCACAGGGGGAAGGGCAACTCTGCCCAAACAGGGTTGCCTGAGTAAGAGTGCGGCAGGCCCCTCCACCACAAGACAGGTTGGGAGAAAAAGAGGTCAGTAACCATAGGTCGCTAGAAAACGAGTGCATTTTGCTTGGGTTGTGATCAATAATTTGGACCCTATATATTCCCTCAACCACCCATCAACAAAATGACAAGTAGGAGAAATCTCCAAAATAGGAAAGACTCAGAGATTATGACTTATGCCACAGATTTACAAATGGAACCAGATATAACCAAGATGTTGGAGATGGAATTCAGGCTAGCAATTGTGAAGACAATAATTACAATGGAGAAATCAATTGATGACAACATAGGGCCTCTAAGGGAAGAAATGAAAGATGAATTGGCAGAACTTAAAAATGCTGTCAATGAGATCCACTCTAATATAAATAATCTAACAGTTAGGGTAAGCGAGGAAGAAGAGCAAATGAGTGACCTGGAAGATCATTTAATAGAAAAAAAGGGAAAAGAGGAGGACAGGGAAAAACAACTCAGAATCCATGAAAATAGAATCAGAGAAATAAGTGACACCATGAAGTGCTCCAATATCAGAATAGTTGGAATCCCAGAGGGAGTGGAAGGATAGAGAGGACTAGAAGATATATTTGAGCAAATTGTAGCTGAGAATGTCCCGAATCTGAGGAATAAACCAAACATTCGTGTCCTAGAGGCAGAGAGGACCCCTTCCAAGATCAAGGAAAACAGGCCAACACCCTGGCATGTAATAGTAAAACTCGCAAATCTTAGAACCAAGGAAATGATCTTAAGGGCAGTTAGGGGGGAAGAGATTCCTTAGGTACAGAGGGAGGACATCAGAATAACATCAGACATATCCACAGAGACCTGGAAAGCCAGAAAGGCCTGGCAAGACATATTCGGGGTACTATATGAGAAGAACATGCAGCAAATAATACTTTATCTGGCAAGGCTGTCATTTGGAATGGATGGAGAGATGCAGAGCTTCCAAGACCAGCAGAAACTGAAAGAATATGTGGCCAAAAAGCCGGCCCTGCAAGAAATATTAAGGAGGTTCTATAAAAGGAGAAAGACCCCAAGAGTGATATACAACAGAAATTTACAGGGACAATCTATAAAAACAAGGTCTTCACAGGCAAAATGATGACAATAAATCCATATCTTTCAATAATCACTCTCAACGTGAATGGCTTAAATGCTCCCATAAAATGACACAAGGTTGCATTTGGATAAAAAGGACCCATCCATATGTTGTCTACAAGAGACTCATTTTGAACCTAGAGATACATCCAGACTGAAAGTGAAGGGATGGAGATCCATCTTCCATGCCAACAGACCTCAAAAGAAAGCTGGCGTAGCAATTCTTATATCAGACAAATTAGATTTTAAACTAAAGTCTCCAGTTAGAGACACAGAAGGACACTTTATCATTCTTAAAGGGTCTATCTAACAAGAAGATCTAACAATTGTAAATATCTATGCCCCCAAAAGGGAGCAGCCATCTACATAAAGCAACTGTTCACCAAAATAGTCATATTGATAACAATACGTTAATGGTAGGAGACCTCAATACTCCACTCTCAGCAATAGACAGAACATCTAAGCAGAAAAATCAAAAAAGAAACAAGAGCTTTGAATAATACACTGGGCCAGATGGACCTCATAGATATATAGAGAACATTCCACCCTAAAACAACAGAATATTCATTCTTCTCGAGTGCACATGGAACTTTCTCCAGAATAGACCACATATTGGGTCACAAATCAGGTGTCAACTGATACCAAAAGATTGAGATTAAACCCTGAATATTCTCAGACCACAATGCTTTAAAACTGGAACTCAATCACAAGAAAAAATTTGGCAGAAATTCAAACATTTGGAAGCTAAAGACCACTTTGCTCAAGAATGTTTGGGTCAACCAGGAAATCAAAGAAGAACTTACACAATTCATGGAAATCAATGAGAAAAAAAACACATTGGTCCAAAACCTATGGATTACTGCAAAGGAGGTCCTAAGGGGGAAATACATAGCCATCCAAGCCTCACTCAAAAACAAACAAACAAACAAAAATAGAAAAATCCCAAAAATCACCAACTAACCCTACACCTTAAAGAACTAGAGAAAAAGCAACAAACGATGCCTAAGCCAAGCATTAGAAGAGAAATAATTAAAATTAGAGAAGAGATCAATGAATTAGAAATCAGAAACACAGTAGATCAGATCAATGAAACTAAAAGCTGGTTCTTTGAAAGAATTAATAAGATCGATAAATCACTGGCCAGACTTATCCAAAAGAAATGAGAAAGGACCCAAATTAATAAAATGATGAATGAAAGGGGAGAGATCACCACTAACACCAAGGAAATAGGAACAATTATTATAAATTATTATCAACCACTATATGCCAAGAAACTGAGCAATCTGGATGAAATGGAGGCCTTCCTGGCAACCTGTAAGCTGCCAAGAATGAAACAGGAAGAAACTGAAAACATGAATAGGCCAGTAACTAGCAACGAGATTGAAGCAGTAATCAAAAGCGTCCCAAATAACAAGAGTCCAGGGCCTGATGGATTCCCTGGAGAATTCTACCAAACATTCAAATAAGAAATAATGCCTATTCTCCTGAAGCTGTTTCAAAAAATAGAAACAGAAGGAAAGCTTCCAGCCTCATTCTATGAGGCCAGCATTACCTTAATCCCAAACCAGGAATAGACCCCTTCAAAAAGGAGAATTTCAGACCAATATCCCTGATGAATATGGATTTGAAAATCCTCAACAGAATCTTAGCTAATAGGATCCAACAATACATTAAAAGTATCATCCAACACGAACAAGTGGGATTTATCCCTGGGATGGAAGGGTGGCTTAACATTGGCAAATCAATCAGTGTGATAGAACACATTAATAAGAGGAGAGAGAAGAACCATATGGTCCTCTCAATTGATGCAGAAAAACATTTGACAAAATACAGCATCCTTTCCTGATTAAAACTCTTCAGAGTATAGGGATACAGGGATCATTCCCCAAGTTCATAAAATCCATCTATGAAAAACCCACAGTGAATATCATCCTCAGTGGGGAAAAGCTGAGAGCCTTTCCCTTAAGATCAGGAACATATCATGGATGCCCACTCTGTCCACTATTGTTCAACACAGTACTAGAAGTCCTAGCAACAGCAATCAGACAACAAAGAAAAATAAAATTTATTCAGATTGGCAAAGAAGAAGTCAAACTCTCTCTTTTTGCAGATGAAAGATAGTTTATGTGGAAAACCAAAAAGACTCCACCCCAAATTCTAGAACTCATACAGCAATTCACTAATGTGGCAGGATACAAAATCAATGCACAGAAATCAGTTGCTTTCTTATACACTAACAATGCAACTTCAGAAAGAGAAATGAGAGAAACGATTCTATTTACAATAGCACCAAAAACCGTAAGATACTTCAGAATAAACCTAACGAAGAGGTAAAGGATCGATATTCTAGGAACTACAGAACACTCATGAAAGTAATTGAAGAAGACACAAAAAGATGGAAAAACATTCCATGCTCATGGATAGAAGAATAAACATTGTTAAAATGTCTATGTTAGGGGGCGGAGCAAGATGGCAGAAGAGTAGGAGACCTGGATTTCGTCTGGTTTCTGGAATTCAGCCGGATAGGCATCGAACCATTCTGAACACATATGAACTGAACAGGAGATAGAAGAAAAGAATAGGAACAACTCTCTGAACAGAAAAGCGACCACTTTCTGGAAGGTAGGACGTGCAGAGAAGTGAATCCGAGGCGATATTTGGGAGGATAGGCATCAGGGGAGGGATCCTCTGTCGGGCCCTTCTGGCAAGTGATAGAGCAGCAGAGCACAAAATCAGAACATTTAGCAGTATGCTCCGCTGAGGGACGTAGCTCCAGTGGCTAAGTGGGGGGTGAAACCCTCACAAGACAGTGTGGTCTCAAGACCCTCGAAGTCACAGAAAGACTGGGGTGCCTGAGTGCGGCAGAGCTCCCAGGTATTGGAGCGGGGAAGCCAGCTGCAGGCACTGAGCCAGGGCACAGGCTATCAGCTCAGGGTTGCCATTAACTGTGATCCCCGGCACAGTTGGGCTACTGCTCCTCCAGCAGGGACCCAACGAGTGGTAGATACGGGGAGACTCCCCTTCCTCCCCCCAGAGGAGCGGCACGGGCATACGCTGCAGGGATCTGTTGGGTTTGGAGACTCCACACCAAGTCAGGTGCCAGAGATAGAAATGCTTGGTCACATGTCAGGTGAGCACAGAGTGCGGCTGGAGACCGGGTAGACGGGAGTGATTGACTGCTTTTCTCTGGGCGTGCACTGAGGAGCAGGCCCTGAGTTCTCAGCTCCTTCAGGTGGGAGATTGGGAGGCTGCCATTTTCACTCTGGTCCTCCAAAGGTGTACCAAAAGCTTGCAGGGAACAAAAGCTCCCGAGAGCAAACCCAAGCAGATCACTTAGCCCAGACCCACAAGGGTGGGGCAATTCTGACACTGGCAAAGACATTTGGGAACCCCGGCAACAGGCCCCTCCCCCAGAAGATCAGTGAGAACAGCCAGCCAAGACCAAGTTTACCCATAAATGAGAACAGCAGAACTCCAGAGCTAGGGGAATACTACACATAGAATCCATGGCTTTTTTACCATGCTTCTGTAGTCTTTCAAAGTTAATTTTTTTAACTGTCTTTTTTTTTTTTTGAATTTTTCTTATTCCCTTTTTCAACCAACATCTTATCAATCCCTTTGTTAAAAAACGTTTTTATTTTTCATTTTTATATTCATATTATATCCCTTCATAGTACTTACCCTTATTTTTGGCATATATATATATATATATATATATATATATATATATATATATATATGCTGTTCTCTTCTTAAAATTTTGAGATACAGTTTTTTCTAACAAACCAAAATATACCCTAAATCTCTAGTGTATGATTTGATCTAGTCTCCTGCCTGATCACATTCTCTCCCTCTTTTTTTTTTGTCTTTTTTAAATATCCTCTTCTTTCTTTTTTCAAACAACTTCTTATCATCAATTCATTTTATAAAATTTTTAATAATTTTCATCTTTACAGTCATATTATATCCCTTCACCATATCAACCTTTATTTTTGTACATACATAAGTTTTTCTTTCTTTAACATTTGGGAGGCACTTTCTTCTAAAAGACCAAAATACACCCCAAATCTAGTGTGTGGCACTGATCTATGCACCAGTCTGATCATATTTGATCATATTCTGGGTTTTTTTGTTGTTGTTTTGTTCTCTTTTTGTTTGTTTTTATCTTTTTTTTTCTTTTTCTTTTTCTTTTTTTCTTTCCCTTTCTTTTCCACAGCTTTCAGGTCTTTTCTGATTTGATTAGAGTATATTTTCTGGGGATGTTGTTACTCTGTTAGCATTTTGTTCTCTCATTCATCTATTCTCCTCTGGACAAAATGAAAAGATGGAAAAAACCACCTCAACAAAAAGAAAATGAGGTGGTAGTGACTGCCAAGGACCTACTCAATTCAGACATTAATATGATGTCAGACCTAGAGTTCAGAATGATGATTTTAAAGATACTAGCTGGGCTTGTAAAAAGGATGGAAGATATTAGAGAAACCCTGTCTGGAGATTAAAAGAGCTAAAATCTAACCAAATCTAAATTAAAAAGGCTATTAATGAGGTGCAATCAAAAATGGGGGCCCTAACTGCTAGGATAAATGAGGCAGAAGAGAATATTAGTGATATAGAAGATGAAATGATGGAAAATAAAGAAGCTGAAAAAAGAGAAATAAACAACTACTGGATCACAAGGGCAGAATTCGAGAAATAAGCAATACCATAAGACAAAACAACATTACAATAATTGGGATCCCAGAAGAAGAAGAAGGAGAGAGAGCAGCAGAAGGTATATTTGAGCAAATTATAGCAAAGAACTTCCCTAATTTGGGGAAGGAAACAGGCATCAAAATCCAGGAGGCACAGAGAACCTCTCTCAAAATCAGTAAAAATAGGTGAACACCCCAACATCTAATAGTAAAACTTACGAGTCCCAGAGACAAAGAGAAAATCCTGAAAGCAGCTCAGGAGAAGAGATATGTAACCTACAATGGTAGAAACATTAGATTGGCAACAGACCTATCCACAGAGACCTGGCAGGCCAGAAAGGACTGGCAGGATATCTTCAGAGCACTAAACAAGAAAAATATGCAGCCAAGAATACTCTATCCAGCTAGGCTGTCATTGAAAATAGAAGAAGAGATAAAAAGCTTCCAAGACAAACAAAAACTAAAGGAATTTGCAAACACGAAACCAGCCCTACAAGAAATCTTGAAAGGTGTCCTCTAAGCAAAGAGAGAGCCTAAAAGCAACATAGGCCAGAAAGGAACACAGACAATATACAGTAACAGTCACCTTACAGGCAATACAATGACACTAAATTCCTATCGTTCGATAGTTACCCTGAATGTAAGTGGGCTAAATGCCCCAATCAAAAGACATAGGCTATCATATTGGATTAAAAAACAAGACCCATTGATAGGCTGTCTGCAAGAGACTCATTTTAGTTCCAAAGACACCCCCAGATTGAACGTGAGGGGGTGGAAAGCCATTTACCATGCTAATGGACACCAAAAGAAAGCTGGGGTGCCAATCCTTAGTTCAGACAAATTAGATTTTAAACCAAAGACTGTAATAAGAGATGAGGAAGGATACTATATCCTACTTAAAGGGTCTCTCGAACAAGAAGATCTAACAATTGTAAATATCTATGCCCCTAACATGGGAGCAGGCAATTATATAAGGCAACTAATAACAAAAGCAAAAAAAACACATTGACAACAATACAATAATATTGGGGGACTTTAACATTCACCTCACTACAATGGACAGATCATCTAAGCAAAAGATCAACAAGGAAATATAGACTTTAAATGATACACTGGACCAAATGGACCTCACAGACGTATTTAGAACATTCCATCCCAAAGCAAGAGAATACACATTCTTCTCTACTGTACATGGAACATTCTCCAGAAGAGATCACATCCTAGGTCACAAATCAGGCCTCAACTGGTACCAAAAGATTGGGATCACTCCCTGCATATTTACAAACCAAAATGCTTTGAAACTAGAACTCAATCACAAGAGGAAAGTCGGAAAGAACTCAAATACATGGAGGCTAATGAGCATCCTACTAAAGAATGAATGGGTCAACCAGGAAATTAAAGAAGAATTAAAAATATTCATGGAAACAAATGAAAATGAAAACCCAACTGTTCAAAATCTTTGCAATGCAGCAAAGGCATTCCTAAGAGGAAAGTATATAGCAATACAAGCCTTTCTCAAGAAACAAGAAAGGTCTCAAATACACAACCTAACCCTACACCTAAAGGAGCTGGAGAAAGAACAGCAAATAAAGCCTAAGCCCAGCAGGAGAAGAGAAATAATAAAGATCAGAGGAGAAATCAATGAAATAGAAACCAAAAGAACAGTAGAACATACCAACGAAACTAGGAGCTTGTTCTTTGAAAGAAATAACAAGATTGAGAAACCCATGGCCAGACTTATCAAAAAGAGAAGAGAAAAGACCCAAATCAACAAAATCATGAATGAAAGAGGAGAGATCACAACCAACACCAAAGAAATACAAAAATTATAAGAACATATTATGAACAACTGTATGCCAGCAAATTAGATAATCTGGAATAAATAGATGCATTCCTAGAGATGTATCAACTACCAAAACTGAACCAGGAAGAAACAGAAAACCTGAACAGACCTATAACCCAAAGGAAATTGAAGCAGTCATCAAAAATCTCCCAACAAACCAAAGCCCAAGGCCAGATGTCTTCCCAGGGGAATTCTACCAAACATTTCAAGAAGAATTAATACCTATTCTTCTGAAACTGTTCCAAAAAAGAGAAATGGAAGGAGAACTTCCAAACTCGTTTTATGAGGCCACCATTGCCTTGATCCCAAAACCAGACAAAGACCCCATCAAAAAGGAGAATCACAGACCAATATCTTTGATGAACATGGATGCAAAAATTCTCACCAAAATACTAGCCAATAATATCCAATAGTGCATTAAAAGGATTATTCACCACGACCATGTGGGATTTATCCCTGGGCTGCAAGGTTGGTTAAACATCCACAAATCAATCAAAGTGATACAATACATTAACAAAAGAAAGAACAAGAATCCTATGATCCTCTCAATAGCTGCTGAAAAAGCATTTGAAAAAGTACAGCATCTTTTCTTAATCAAAACTCTTCAGAGTATAGAGATAGAGGGTACATACCTCAATATCATAAAAGCCATCTATGAAAAACCCACAGCGAATATCATTCTCAATAGGAAAAACCTGAGAGCTTTCCCCCTAAGGTCAGGAACACGGCAGGGATGTCGACTATCACCACTGCTATTCAACATAGTATTAGAAGTCCTAGCCCCAGCCATCAGACAACAAACAGAAATAAAAGGCATCCAAATCAGCAAAGAAGAAGTCAAACTCTCACTCTTTGCAGATGATATGATACTTGATGTGGAAAACCCAAAAGACTCCCCCCCGCCCAAAACTGCTAGAACTCATACAGGAATTCAGTAAAGTGGCAGGATATAAAATCAATGCACAGAAATCAGTGATATTCCTATAGATCAACAAGACAGAAGAAAGAGAAATTAAGGAGTCTATCCCATTTATAGTTGTGCCCCAAACCATAAGATACCTAGGAATAAATCTAACCAAAGAGGCAAAGGATCTGTACTCACAAAACTATAAAATACTCATGAAAGAAATTGAGGAAGACACACAGAAATGGAAAAACGTTCCATGCTCATGGATTGGAAGAACAAATATTGTGAAGATGTCAATGCTACCTAGAGCAATCTGCACATTCAACTGAGTCCCCATCAAAATGCCATCAACATTATTCAAAGAAATGGAACGAATAATCCTAAAATTTATATGGAACCAGAAAAGACCCCGAATAGCCAGAGGAATGTTGAAAAAGAAAAGCAAAGCTGGCGGTACCACAGTTCCAGACTTCCACCTCTATTACAAAGCTGTCATCATTAAGACAGTATGGTACTGGCACAAAAACAGACACATAGATCAATGGAACTGAGTAGAGAGCCCAGAAATGGACCCTCAACTCTATGGTCAACTCATCTTCAACAAAGCAGGAAAGAATGTCCAATGGACAAAAGACAGTCTCTTCAACAAATGGTGTTGGGAAAATTGGACAGCCACATGCAGAAGAATGAAACTGGACCATTTCCTTACACCACACACAAAAATAGACTCAAACTGGTTGAAAGACCTGAATGTGAGACAGGATTCCATCAAAATCCTTGAGGAGAACAAAGGCAGCTACCTCTTCAACCTCAGCCACAGGAACTTCTTCCTAGAATCATTGCCAAAGGCAAAGGAAACAAGGGCAAAAATGAACTATTGGGACTTCATCAAGATAAAAAGATTTTGCACAGCAAAAGAAACAGTCAACAAAACCAAAAGACAACCGACAGAATGGGAGAAGATATCCGGAAATTATATATCAGATAAAGGGCTAGTATCCAAAATCTATAAAGAATTTCTTAAATTCAACACCCAAAGAACAAATGATCCAATCAAGAAATGGGCAGAAGACATGAACAGGCATTTTTCCAAAGAAGACATCCAAATGGCCAACAGACACATGAAAAACTGCTCAACATCGCTCAGCATCAGGGTAATCCAAATTAAAACCTCAATGAGATATCACCTCACACCAGTGAGAATGGCTAAAATTAACAAGTCAGGAAACGACAGATGTTAGTGGGGATGCGGATAAAGGGGAACCCTCCTACACTGTTGGTGGGAATGCAAGCTGGTGTAACCACTCTGGAAAACAGTATGGAGGTTCCTCAAAAAGTTGAAAATAGAGCTACCATATGACCCAGCAATTGCACTACTGAGTATTTACCCCAAATATACAAATGTAGGGATCCGAAGGGCTATGTGCACCCTGATGTTTATAGCAGCAATGTCCACAATAACCAAACTGTGGAAAGAGACAAGATGTCCATCGACAGATGAATGGATAAAGAAGAAGTGGTATATATATACAATGGAATATTATGCAGCCATCAAAGGGAATGAGATCTTGCCATTTGCAACAATGTGGATGGAACTGGAGGGTGTTATGCTGAGCGAAATAAGTCAATCAGAGAAAGACATGTATCATATGACCTCACTGATATGAGGAATTCTTAATCTCAGGAAATAAACTGAGGGTTGCTGGAGTGGCGGGGGGTGGGAGGGATGGGGTGGCTGGGTGATAGACATTGGGGAGGGTATGTGCTATGGTGAGCGCTGTGAATTGTGCAAGACTGTTGAATCTCAGATATGTACATCTGAAACAAATAATACAATATATATTAAAAAGAAGAAGAAGAAGAAGATAGCAGGAGGGGAAGAATGAAGGGGGGAAATCGGAGGGGTGATGAACCATGAGAGACAATGGACTCTGAAAAACAAACTGAGGGTTCTAGAGGGGAGGGGGGTGGGTGTATGGGTTAGCCTGGTGATGGGTATTCAAGACAGCACACTCGTATGGAGCACTGAGTGTTATACACAATGAATCATGGAACACTACATCAAAAACTAATGATGTAATATATGATGATTAACATAACAAAAAATTTTTAAAAATTATCTATGGTATCCAGAGCAATCTATACCTTCAATGCCATACTGATTAGAATTCCAATGACATTTTTCAAAGTGCTAGAAAAAACAATCCTAAAATTTCTATGGAATCAGAAAAGCCCCCGAATCGCCGAGGAAGCACTGAAAAAGAAAACCAAAGCTGGGGTCATCACGTTGCCTGATTTCAAGCTATATTATAAAGCTGTGATCACCAAGACAGCATGGTACTGGCACAAAAAACAGACATATAGACCAATGGAACAGAATAGAGAGCCCAGACATTGACCCTCAACTCTATGGTCAACTAATCTTCGACAAAGCAGAAAAAAATGTGCAATGGAAAAAAGACAGTCTCTTCAATAAATGGTGCTGGGAAAATTGGACAGCCACATGCAGAAGGATGAAACTCGACCATTCTCTAACACCATATACAAAGATAAAGTCAAAATGGGTGAAAGACCTCAATGTGAGACAGGAATCCATCACAATCTTAGAAGAGAACATGGGCAGTAACCTCTTTGCCATCGGCCACAGCAACTTCTTTCAAGATACATCTCCAAAAGCTAGTGAAACAAAAGCAAAAATGAACTTTTGGGACTTCATCAAGATCAAAAGCTTCTGCACAGCAAAGGAAGCAGTCAACAAAACAAAGAGGCCACCCACAGATAGGGAGAAGGTATTTACAAATGACACTACATATAAAAGGCTGGTATACAAGATCTATAAAGAACTTCTCAAACTCAACACCCCAAAAACAAACAATCAAGTCAAGAAATGGGCAGAAGACATGAAAAGAGACTTCTCTGAAGAAGACATAGAAACGGCTAACAGACACGTGAAAAAAATGTTCATTATCATTAGCCATCAGGGAAATTCAAATCAAAACCTCATTGAGATACCTCCTTACACCAGTTAGAATGGCAAAAATGGACAGGGAAAGAAACAACAAATGTTGGAGAGGTTGTGGAGAAAGGGCAATCCTCTTACACTGTTGGTGAGAATGCAAGTTGGTACAGCCACTTTGGAAAACAGTGTGCAGGTTCTTCAAAAATATAAAAATAGAGCTACCCTATGACCCAGCAATTGCACTCCTGGGTATTTACCCCAAAGACACTGGTGTAGTGAAAAGAAGGGCCATATGCACCCCAATGTTCATAGCAGCAATGTCTGCAGTAGCCAAACTGTGGAAAGAGCTGAGATGCCCTTCAACAGATGAATGGATAAAGAAGATGTGGTCCATATATACAATGGAATATTACTCAGCCATCAGAAAGGATGAATACCCAACTTTTGCATCAACATGGATGGGACTGGAGGAGATTATGCTAAGTGAAATAAGTCAAGGAGGGAAAGTCAGTTATCATATGGTTTCACTTATTTGTGGAACATAAGGAATAGCATGGAGGACATTAGGAGAAGAAAGGGAAAAATGAAGGGGGCGAATCGGAAGGAGAGGTGAACCATGGGAGACTATGGACTCTGAGAAACAAACAGGGTTTTAGAGGGGAGAGGGGAGGGGGGATTGGTTAGCCTGGTAATGGGTATTAAGGAGGGCACATATTGCATGGAGCACTGGGTGTTTTACGAAAACAGTGGATCATGGATCACCACATAAAAACTAATTATGTATTGTATGGTGACTCACATAACATAATAAAATAAAATATAAAAAAATAAAATAAAATATGGCAAAAAAATAAAATAACACATTAAGTCTGAAAAGAAAGACTGATTCCCCCCCTCAAAAAAGAGAAAAGTAAACGGAACGAAAAAAATCAAACAGTCAATCAAAAAACTATACTTGTGATTGCAAAGAAAAAGAAAGTAAAAGAAGAAAGAACAAGAAAAGTAAAAAAACAAACAAACAAACAAAAAGCCTGGTTTAAAAAAAAAAGACAAAATGAAATGTAAAAACTAACAAAAATCTATAAGCTTGATTCCAAAGAAAAGAAAAATAAATAAATAAAACCTGGTCCTATTTCCACCAGAACTACAAGCGACACTTTGAAGCACTCAATGATCTGTAGACTTGGTGTTTGCTGTGTGCTGCCTATGCTTATCTTCTGAGTGAGAGGCCTGTAGCACTGACACAGAGTCACACCTGCCCCAGTAAATATGCTCTTGCTAGGCACAGGGGTACAGAGTTTTGTGTAAGCAACTCCCTACTCCACTGTGGGCCACTGTACTGCTCTCTGAAGTCCTACTGTGTTGTGGCAAATGGGAAAATGGAATTATCCCATACTCACATCCCTGGACAAGGGATCTTATACCCCCTGCTGTTCAGGAAGCCCTCACAGAATAACAAGGACCATCAGCATGCCAGGCGCCACAACTCTCCTGTGTTTTAACTTTGGCACATGTCTGGGATTCAAAACTCCAAATCTTAAAGGACCAGGCCCCCTCAGACCTGTTGTACTTCCCCAAAGCAGAGCCTTGCCATGCTGTTTCTGGTGTCCTTTGTCCCAGAGAAACAGTCCCACACCTGCTTGGTCTGGGATTCAAAACTCCAAATCTTAAAGGACCAGGCCCCCTCAGACCTGTTGCACTTCCCCAAAGCAGAGCCTTGCCATGCTGTTTCTGGTGTCCTTTGTCCCAGAGAAACAGTCCCACACCTGCTTGGTGCGTGGAATCTATGGTTTCGCATAGCAAAAAGCAAGAAACATGTTAACCTCCCTCTCATATGCCTCTATCCCTTGCCAATGAAAGGCCATTTGCTGGCACCTGCAGGGTCTTTTGTCCTTGCAGATGCAACATACCTTCTTCCAAATGTACTCCAGGAAGGGAAACATTCTCTCCCATTTTGACCCAGGAGATCCCTACACGATGCTGTGCACTCCCAGGCCAGGACCCTCGTTCTCCCCAGGAGTGCCTGTCACTGCTCCACTTGGGAAAAAGTCCTCTATTTCCAAAACCTCAGAGATTGAGCTCCACATGCTCTTTGCAAAAAATCTGCAATACTCAGTACCCCTTGCACCCCAATCCACGGTCTGGAGAGGTTTCCTTCTTGTGTGAACCAGCCACCACACTTTCTCAACCCCTCTCTCTTTCTTTCCAATTTCTCTCTCCAGAGAAAGGGCTCCCTCCCCTCTGAGGCACCGCAGTTTTTCTCTCCCCCAATTCACTTCCACGCACCTTGCACCTGTTGCACTGTCTCCTTCTAACCATGGAGATCCTTCTCCCAGTCCTCAGATTGATTTCCTGGGTGTATCAAGTGATCCAACCTCAATACACCTGTGCTCGAGGGACAAGAAAAGCCCTGGGCCCCTCAACATTTCTGTCATCTTAAGTCCTCCTTGAGAGAGAAGCATTTTTAAGTATTGACATGGTTATAAAAGGATTCAGTTCATTTGGTCATGATATATGGTCAAGCCCATATTCATATGCCTGCCAAACAGGAATTATAGTTTTTAACAAATCTAGGAGCAAAGACCTAGGCCATCTTAGCCCAGCATAATACTGAACCTTAGCCAATGAGTTGGAGTGTTTTTTTTTTTCAGCTTAATGGATTTTTTCCACTTATCCAAAGGACAAAGCTTATAGGAATTTGAAAACAATTGCATATTCACTGAATGGTAGTAAAAACAAAATGATTTCCTCTGTGATTCAGTATTTTCAATTTCCTCTGTGAGTCAATATTTTCAAGTATCCAAATAGTAGGAATTATGGATATCAAAAGCAATATCAAAATGGAAGGAGGAGTTAAGGTGGCAAAGGAGTAGGGGGACCCTAAGTTTGTCTCATCCTTCTAATACAACTAGATAGTTATCAAATTATTCTGAACACCCAAGAAAACAGTGGGAGATCTGAGAAAACAAATGCTGCAAGTCTACAAGTTTAGAAGAGCGATCACTCTTTGGATGGTAGGTGCGGAGACTTGAATCAAGTGTGATAGAGCTGAAAATATGGTATAGGGGGAGGAGTCTGCTTAAGGAGCTACCATATAGTATTATAAGCAGCAGAGTGCAGAATTGGAACTTTTAGAAGTCTAATACAGTGGGGAACATGCTCGGCTTAAAGGTGCTTAGGTGGTGAAGCAGGGTAGAATCCTGGGTGTAACAGAGTGGTCTGAAGATCCCCAGGTCACAAATCAGCCCTCAAAAAGTATAAAAATATAGAGATAATACCACGCATATTTTCGGAACACAACACTATGAAACTTGAAGTCAACCACAAGAAAATATTTGGAAAGACCTCAAATACATGGAGGTTAAAGATCATCCTACTAAAGAATGAATGAATCAATTAGGATATTAAAGAAAAATTTAAAAATACTTGGAAGCAAATGAAAACTAATGCAGAACACTTCAAAACCTTTGGGATGCTCCAAATAGAGTCCTATTAGGGAAGTATATAGCAATACAGGCTTTCCTCAAGAAACAAGAAAGGTCTCAAATACAAAACCTAATCTTTCACCTAAAGGAGCTAGAAAAAGAACAGCAAATAAAGTCTAAATCCAGCAGGAAAAAAAGAAATAATAAAGGTTAGAGCAGAAATCAATGATAGAGAAATTAAAAAAAACAAACAAAACAAAACCGTAGAACAGATCAAAGAAAGTAGGAGCTGGTTCATTGAAAGAATTAATAAGATTGATAAACCCCAGCCAGACTTATCAAGAAGGAAAAAGAGAAGACCCAAATAAAAAAAAAAAAATCATGAATAAAAGAGATCACAACAAAACTGAAGAAATACAAACAAGTATAAGAGAATATTATGAGAAATTATATGCCAACAAATTAGGCAATCTGGAAGGAATGGAGAAATCCCTAGAAATATATAAACTACCAAACTGAAACACAATGAAATAGAAAATTTGAACAGACCCATAACCAGCAAAGAAATTGAATCAGTAGTCAAAATCTTCCAACAAACAAGACTCCAGGGCTGAATGGCTTCCCAGGGGAATTCTACTAAAAATTTAAGGAATAATTAATATGTATTCTTCTCAAACATTCCAAAAATTAAAAATAGAAGAAAAGTTCCAGAAGCGTCCTATGAAGCCAGCATTACCTTGATCCCAAAACCAGACACAGACCCCACTAAAAAGAATTATGGACCAATATCCCTGATGAACATGGATGCAAAAATTCTCACCAAGATACTAGCTAATAGGATCCAACAGTATATTAAAAGGATTATTCACCACGACAAAATGGGGTTTTTTTTCTGGGCTGCAGGGCTGGTTCAACATCCACAAATCAATAAATGTGATACACCATATTAATAAAAGAAAGGTCAAGAACCATACGATCCTCTGAATAGATGCAGGAAAATGATTTGACAAAATGCAGCATCCTTTCTTGATTAAAAACTCTGCTGTATAGGAATAGAGGGAACATACCTCAGTATCATAAAAGGCATATACAGAAGACCCACAGCGAATATAATCCTCAATGGGGAAAAACTGAGAGCTTTTCTCCTAAGCTCAGGAGGACCAGAGGGATGTCCACTCTCACCACTGTTGTTCCACATATTACTGGAAAACCTAGGCTCAGCAATCAGACAACAGAAAGAAATAAAAAGCATCCAATTGGCAAATAAGAAGTCAAATTTGCACACTTCACACAAGACATGATACTCTATATAGAAAACCTGAGGGACTCCACCAAAAAAAAATTGCTACAACTGATACACGAATTCAGCGATGTTGCAGAATAGAAAATCAATGCACAGAAGTCTGTTGCATCTACACACTAACAATGAAGCAGCATAAAGAGAAATCAAGGAATTGATCCCATTTACAATTGCACCAAAACCACAAGTTACCTAAGAATAAACCTATACAAACAGGTAAAAGATCTGTAGTCTGAAAACTATAGAACTCTTATGAGAGAAATTGAAGAAGACACAAAGAAATGGAAAAAAAAAATTCCATGCTCATGGGTTGGAAGAACAAATATTGTTAAAATCTTTATGCTAACCAAAGCAACCTACACATTCAATTCAATCCCTATCAATATACCACTAGCATTGTTCACAGAGCTGGAAAAAACAATCCTAAAATTTGTATGCAACCAAAAAAGACTCTGAATAACCGAAGGAATGGAAAAGAAAACCAAAGCTGGAAGCATCACAATTCCAGACTTCAAGCTGTAATACAAAGCTGTAATAATCAAGACAGTATGGTCCTGGCACAAAACAGACACATAGATCAAAGGAACAGAATAGAAAACATAGAAATGGACCCTCAAAACTATAGTCAACTAAACTTCGACAAAGCAGGAAAGAGTATCCAATGGGAAAAAGACAATCTCTACAACAAATGGTGTTGGGAAAACTGGACAACCACATGCAGAAGAATGAAGCTGCACCACTTTCTTACACTATACACAAAAATAAATTCAAAATGGATGAAAGACCTAAATATGAGACAGGAATCCATCAAAATCCTAGAGGAGAACACAGGCAGCAACGTCTTTGACTTTGGCCACAGCATCTTCTTGCTAGACACATCTACTGAGGCAAGAGAAGCAAAAGCAAAAATGAACTATTGGGACCTCATCATGATGAAAAGCTTTTGCACAGCAAAGGAAACAGTCAACAAAACTAAAAGGCATCCCACGGAATGGGAGAAGATATTTGCCAGTGTTTTATCATATAGTGGGCTAGTACCCAAGATCTATAAAGAACTTATCAAACTCAACACCCAAAAAAACAAAAAAATCCCATCAACAAATTGAGAGAAGTCATGAACAGATATTTCTCCAAAGAAGACATACAAATGACTAACAGACACATGAAAAAAATGCTCCACATCACTCGGCATCAGGAGAATACAAATCAAAACCACAATGACATACCACCTCACACTGGTCAGAATGCCTAAAATTCACAACCCAGGAAAAAACAGATGTTTGGGAGTTTGCAGAGAAAGGGGAACCCTCTTACACTGTTGGTGGGAATGCAAACTGGTGCAGCCACTCTGGAAAATGATATGGAGATTCCTCAAGTAGTTAAAAATAGAACTACCTTATGACCCAGCAATTGCACTTCTAGGTATTTATCCAAAGGATACAAAGAGTGATTTGAAGGGGCACACACTCCCCAATGTTTATAGCAGCAATGCCCACAATAACCAAAATATGGAAAGAGCCCAGATGTCTATTGGCAGATGAATGGATAAAGAAGATGTGATATATATATTCAGACCTTTGATCTTAGGAGAGGTTCAGACCATGTCAACAACATAGACAACATAACTGAACATAACCTCTTTCCACAGGTGTACATCCATCTGCTATCAGGCTCCTGGTAATGTTTATTATGGAAGAAACTTACATAAGTTTACTGGGGAGACAGAGGCATAAACAGATTGTTATCATATAGGATTTATCCAGAATTAAGCCCATGTGGACATTATATATATCAGCCTATAGCTTCAGGGTATGGGAGCTGGGCAGAGAAAGAGAAGCTTGTTTCTTGGAGATTGTGATGTCACCATTGAATTTTGAAGTATAATAGGTTTTAGCCATGTGAAGCAGTAAGGTTAAGCCATGTGAAGGAGGAAGATTAAGCGAGAGTTTGTGCAGAAGCACAAATTCATGAAGAGGAGCAAAACTCTTTTGGGACCTTGAAGTAGTTTAAGAAAGTTTGGGTGAGAGGACCTGAGAGAGGTAGTGGTGGTAACTGAGACTGTAGAGGTAAACAGGGCCAAATCCTAAGTCATATCTTCTATGTCATCTTATCTTGAAGGCAATAAGGAATCATGGAAAGATTTGGAATGGAGAGAATAGTGTGTTTAAAAACATCAAATATTACAGCCAAAAATACATGTCTAATGGTCATTAATCTTAAAATATGTTGTCTGGACTTACAAAGACTCAGTTGCCCACATTGTCCTATTGCTACTTACATTCATTCACTGATAAGGGCTGAAATAAATATGAATTTTGTTAGGTTTTTACATTTAAGTTTTGCTTTTATTTTAACCCTAGTATAGTTAACATATACTATTATGTAGTTTCATGTGTACAATATAGTGATTCAACAATTCTATACATTACGATGTGCTCATCATGGTAAGTATACTCTTTAATCCCCATCACTTGAAATAAATATCAATTTTGTGGTAGCTAATTAGGGACTATCCTTTTTCTCTACACAGCCTCCCTGCTAGGGTATCTTAAGACTTAAAGGAAGAGTAATGGTAATATACTCCTTTACTAAGTAATTTCAGTCTGCCACGTTTATTTATGCATGTCTCATTTTTTTCAATATTGTTCTTTGGTGTTCGGTTGGCTTTCTTACTACTGTCATGTTGGCTGTCTCTAAAATCTTGCACTCCCTACTTTTCTTTTTATTTTAATAGTTATAGGCTTAGAAACTATATAAACAAAATTGTTAAAATAATGTGTAAAGTAATAGTAAATAAGCTCTTTTGAGATTTACTGTTAATAGTAAATAGGCTCCATTTAAGACACCTTTACATGATCAGAGTATATTAGAAGTTAATTTTACTGAAGTAAATGAGATAAAGCAGAGCTGGAAATGTAATCCTTTCCTCATAGGGAGGTTTCAAATTATTTTATAAAGTCACTAAAAATTTACTAAAGAAATAAGCAAAAAAAAAAGTTATATATATTTTTATTATGTTCAGTTAGCCATTGTATCGTTAGTTTTTGATGTAGTGCTCAATGATTCATTAGTTGTGTATAACACCCAGTGCTCATCACAACAGGTGCCTTTCTAAATACCCATCACCCATCCACTCTGCCCCCAGCCCCCTCCCCTCTGAAGCCCTCAGTTTGTTTCCCAGAGTCCAGAGTCTCTCATGGTTCATCTCCTTCTCTGATTTCTTCCCATTCAGTTGTCCCTCCCTCCCCCTATGGTCCTCTGTGCTATTGATTATATTCCACATATGAGTGAAACCATGTGAGAATTGGCTGACAATGTAACATCTCGGTTCTCTCCTTGACTTATTTCACCTAGCAAAATCTCCTCCAGTTCCATCCATATCGATGCAAATGGTGGGTATTCATCCTTTCTGATGGCTGAGTAATATTCCATTGTATATATGGACCACATCTTCTATATCCATTCATTTGTTGGAGGGCATCTTGGCTCCTGCCACAGTTTGGGTATTGCAGACATTGCTGCTGTGAACATTGGGGTGCATGTGCCAAACTCTCTTCGCAGATGAAATGATACTTTATGTGGAAAACCCAAAAGACTCCACATCCAAATTACTAGAACTCATACAGCAATTCAGCAATGTGGCAGGATAGAAAATCAATGCACAGAAATCAGTTGCTTTTCTATACACTAACAATGTAACTGTAGAAAGAGAAACTAAGGAATTGATTCCATTTACCATAGCACCAAAAAACATAAGATACCTAGGACTAAACCTAACCAAAGAGGTAAAGGATCTATACTCTAGAAACTACAGAACACTTATGAAAGAAATTGAAGAAGACACAAAAAGATGGAAAAACAACCCATGCTCATGGATTGGAAGAATAAACATTGTTAAAATGTTTATTCTGCCCAGAGCCATCTATGCTTTCAATGCCATCCCTATTTAAATACCATTGGCATTTTTCAAGGAGTGGGGACAAACAATCCTAAAATTTGCATGGAACCAGTAAAGACCCTGAATTGCCAAGGGAATGTTGAAACAGAAAACCAAGGCTTGGGGATCATGTTGCCTGACTTCAAGCTATATTACAAAGTTGTGATCACTAAGAAAAAATGTTATATAGTCAAGTCCAGGTATATTGAGGAATAGAACCAGTTTCTTATTTTATGTAACTTAATGAAAGAATCTTGACATTCAGAAATTAGTTTGACCTGTCTCTTTAGGCCAAAAGCTATTGTGTGATTTTTGTCCTCGGAGGGATAAATTGATGTAGTGGAAATAGAAATCAACAGACCTTGTTTGGAATTTGCTCTGCCTTAAACTAGTGATCTGAGCATGAGCAGTTTCTTTCACTTTCCTAGACTTCAATTTCTTCATCTGTAAGTTAGGGGGGGTTAGTCTGATGATACTTAGAGACCCTAAGGTTATAACATGATTAGGTATTCTTAAGTTGTCCTCCTTAGAGTTCGTAAGACAAAGCTAAACACTAAAATTTAGCAGAGCATTATTATTATTTATAGGTACCATTTATTAAGCACAGCTATGGGATCCAGTGTACCTGGCTGTTTTCATGCATTGTCTATTTTAATACTTCCAACATCTGAGAGACTTACTATGCTTAATTTATAGCAGAGAAAACTGAGGTTTAGAGGAGTTAGATAACGTGCCCGAGGTTTGCCGTCTTTAGCAGTACTAAGAGCTTGACAGTATCCAAAATGCTTCTTATCTTAAAACTGAAGTATCACAATTTTATTACAGTCTTCTATTATTCTAGCCATGTCACTAAAAACAAAACAAAACAAAAAAGAAAAGAGGCAACTATTTTCCCATTTCCTCAAAATCTCCAAACTTTTGACTCTTCTTTCACTCAATCTATCAGTCCCTTTAGGTCTTCGTGTCCATCCCTATCCAGACTAGATTCCATTGTATATATACAGTTCAATATCCTCAACCTCTTTGGCCCCCTTATTTTGTTAAAAAATTTTATTATGCTATGTTAGTCACCATACAATACATCATTAGTTTTTGATGCTGTGATCCACGATCCATTGTTTTCATATAACACCCAGTGCTCCATGCAGTACGTGCCCTCCTTAATACCCATCACCAGGCTAACCAATCCCCCTCCCCTCTCCCCTCTAAAACCCTGTTTGTTTCTCAGAGTCCAGAGTCTCTCATGGTTCATCTCTCCCTCCAATCTCCCCCCACCCTTCATTTTTCCCTTCCTTCTCCTAATGTCCTCCATACTATTCCTTATGTTCCACAAATAAGTGAAACCATATGATAACTGACTTTCCCTCCTTGACTTATTTCACTTAGCATAATCTCCTCCAGTCCCATCCATGTTGATGCAAAAGTTGGGTATTCATCCTTTCTGATGGCTGAGTAATATTCCATTGTATATATGGACCACATATTCTTTACCCATTCATCTGTTGAAGGGCATCTCGGCTCTTTCCACAGTTTGGCTATTGCGGACATTGCTGCTATGAACATTGGGGTGCATATGGCCCCTCTTTTCACTACATCTGTGTCATTGGGGTAAATACCCAGGAGTGCAATCGCTGGGTCATGAGGTAGCTCTATTTTTATATTTTTGAGGAACCTCCACACTGTTTTCCAAAGTGGCTGTGTGGCTTTGTGTCTTCAATTTCTTTCATGAGTGTTCTGTAGTTCCTAGAGTATAGATCCTTTACCTATTTGGTTAGGTTTATTCTGAGGTATCTTATGGTTTTTGGTGCTATTTAAATGAAATCGTTTCTCTAATTTCTCTTTCTACAGTTGCGTTGTTAGTGTATAAGAAAGCAACTAATTTCTGTGCCTTGATTTTGTATCCTGCCACATTATTGAATTGCTGTATGAGTTCTAGTATTCTGGGGCTGGAGTCTTTTCGGTTTTCCAAATAAAGTATCATGTAATTTGCAAAAAGAGAAAGTCTGACTTCTTTGCCAATTTAAATAAATTTTATTTCTTTTTGTTGTCTGATTGCTGTTGTTAGGACATCTAGTACTATGTTGAACAATAGTGGCGAGAGTGGGCATCCTTGACGTATTCCTGATCAGAAGGGAAAGGCTCTCAGCTTTTCCTCATTGAGGATGATATTCGCTATGGGTTTCTCATAGATGGATTTTATGAACTTGAGGAATGTTCCCTCTATCCCTATATTCTGAAGAGTTTAATCAGGAAAGGATGCTGTATTTTGTCAAATGGTTTTTCTGCATCAATTGAGAGGACCATTTGGTTCTTCTCCCTCCTCTTATTAATGAGTTTAATCACATTGATTGATTTGCGAATGTTGAACCACCCTTGCCCCCCAGGGATAAATCCCACTTAGTCGTGGTGGATGATCCTTTTAATATATTGTTGGATCCTCTTAGCTAGGATTTTGTTGAGGATTTTGGAATCCATATTCATCAGGGATATCGGTCTGAAATTCTCCTTTTTGATGGGGTCTTTGCCAGGTTTGGGGATTAAGGTAATGCTGGCCTCATAGAATGAGTTTGGAAGTTTTCCTTCTGTTTCTATTTTTTGGAAAAGCTTCAGTAGAATAGGTATTATTTCTTCTTTGAATGTTTGGTAGAATTCCCCAGGGAATCCATCAGGCCCTGGACTCTTGCTGTTTGGGACGCTTTTGATCACTGCTTCAATCTCGTTACTGGTCATTGGCCTATTCAGGTTGTCAATTTCTTCCTGTTTCAGTCTTGGCAGCTTATAGATTTCCAGGAAGGCCTCCATTTCATCCAGATTGCTCAGTTTCTTGGCATATAGTTGTTGAAAATAATTTCTAATAATTGTTTCTATTTCCTTGGTGTTAGTGGTGATCTCTCCCCTTTCATTCATCATTTTATTAATTTGGGTCCTTTTTCTTTTCTTTTGGATAAGTCTGCTCAGTGGTTTATTGATCTTATTAATTCATTCAAAGAACCAAATTCTAATTTTGTTGATCTGATCTACTGTGTTTCTGGTTTCTAATTCACTGATCTCCGTTCTAATCTTAATTATTTCTCTTCTAATTCATGGCTTAGGCATCATTGGTTGCTTTTTCTCTAGTCCTTTAAGGTGTAGGGTTAGTTGGTGAATTCGGGATTTTTTTTTTTTTTTTTGAGTGAGGCTTGGATGCTATGTATTTCCCCCTTAGGACTGCCTTTGCAGTATCCCATAGGTTTTGGACCGATGTGTTTTCGTTCTCATTGATTTTCATGAATTGTTTAAGTTCTTTGATTTCCTGGTTGACCCAAACATTCTTGAGCAGAGTGGTCTTTAGCTTCCAAGTGTTTGAATTTCTTCCAAATTTTTTCTTGTGATTGAGTTCCAGTTTTAAAGCATTGTGGTCTGAGAATATGCAGAGAATAATCTCAATCTTTTGGTATCAGTTGAGACCCGATTTGTGACCCAGTATGTGGTCTATTCTGGAGAAAGTTCCATGTGTGCTCGAGAAGAATGAGTATTCTGTTGTTTTAGGGTGGAATGTTCTGTAAATATCTATGAGGTCCATCTGGTCCAGTGTATCATTCAAAGCTCTTGTTTCTTTGTTCATTTTCTGCTTAGGTGATCTGTCTTGCTGAGAATGGAGTATTGAGGTCTCCTACAATTAACGTATTGTTATCAATATGACTCTTTATTTTGGTTAACAGTTGGCTTATGTAGATGGCTGCTCTCATGTTGGGGGCATAGATATTTACAATTGTTAGATCTTCTTGTTGGATAGACCCTTTAAGAATGATGTAATATCCTTCTGTGTCTCTAACTACAGACTTTAGTTTAAAATCTAATTTGTCTGATATAAGATTGCTACCCCAGCTTTCTTTTGAGGTCTGCTGGCATGGAAGATGGATCTCCATCCCTTCACTTTCAGTCTGGATGTATCTTTAGGTTCAAAATGAGTCTCTTGTAGGCAGCGTATGGATGGGTCCTGTCTTTTTATCCAATCTGCAACCCTGTGCCATTTTATGGGAGCATTTAGGCCATTCACATTGAGAGTGATTATTGAAAGATATGAATTAATTGTCCTCATGTTGCCTATGAAGACATTTTATACATTGTCTCTGTAAATTTCTGTTGTATATCACTCTTGGGGTCTTTCTCCTTTTATAGGACAGCCCCTTAATATTTCTTGAAAGGCCGGCTTAGTGGTCACATATTCTTTCATTTTCTGCCAGTATTGGAAGCTCTACATCTCTCCATCCATTCTAAATGAGAGCCTTGCCAGATAAAGTATTCTTGGTTGCATGTTCTTCTCGCTTAGTACCCTGAATATGTCTTGCCAGGCCTTTCTGCCTTGCCAGGTGTCTGTGGATAGGTCTGATGTTATTTTGATGTTCCTCCCTCTGTACATAAGGAATCTCTTCCCCCTAACTGCCCTTAAGATGGTTTCCTTGGTTCTAAGATTTGCAAGTTTTACTATTACATGCCGGGGTGTTGGCCTGTTTTCCTTGATCTTAGGAGGGGTCCTCTCTGCCTCTAGGACTCGAATGTTTGTTTCATTCCCCAGATTAGGGAAGTTCTCAGCTACGATTTGCTCAAATATATCTTCTAGTCCTCTCTCTCTCTCTCTCCATTCCTTCTGGGATTCCAATAATTCTGAAATTGGAATGCTTCATGGTGTCACTTATTTCTCTAATTCTATTTTCATGGATTCTGAGTTGTTTTTCGCTGTCCTCCTCTTTTCCCTTTTTTTCTATTAAATTGTCTTCCAGGTCACTTATTCGTTCTTCTGCCTCACTTACCCTAGCTGTTAGATTATCTAGATTAGATTGGATCTCATTGATAGCATTTTTAAGTTCTGCCAATTCACCTTTCATTTCTGCCATTATAGACTCTATGTTGCCTTTAATTGATTTCTCCATTCTAGCTATTGTCTGCACCATTGCCAGCCTGAATTCCATCTCCGACATCTTGGTTATATCTGCGTCCATTCGTAAATCTGCTGCATAAGTCATAATCTCTGAATCTTTTCTATTTTGGGGGTTCCTCCTCCTAGTCATTCTGTTGATGGGTGTTTGAGGGTATGTATAGAGTCCAAATTATTGACCAGAACCCAAGCAAGATGCACCTGTTTTCTAGGGACCTTAGGGTTGATGGCCTCTTGTTTTCCCAGCAACTGGGAAACTGGTTCCCACTGAGCCCATCCCCCTCCACGGGGGGGTGGGTAACTCTGCACAAACAGGGTTGCCTGAGTAACAGCACAGAAGACAGGCTGGGAAAGCACTAGGCTGTCGCTCACTGGCGGTGTAGGATCCCCACGCCAAGGCTCCCTCTCGCTGCTGTTTATCCTCTGATACCTGCCTGTGGAATCATGGCTCCCCACTTCATACCTCTTTGGCCCCCTTATTATCATTTTTTTCAACAACCTAACTTTCAAGAGCTCTGCTCTGAATAAACCTTACTTTTTGTCTTCTCAACTTCTGCACATGAATTTTTGGTCCCTCATATAGTAAAAAACACACATCTTTATACGAGTATTAATATAAATTTCCAAGTTTCTAACCTCACTTGTGCTGTTAAGACTAACTAGCTATTCTTTTGTTTCTTTATGCTATTCTTTCCCTTACTTCCCAAGTGGTTGTTTAATATCTTTCCTCTTTTCTTAAACCACATGTCCCTTATTTTCAGGAAGTGGCCTTGTGTCTAAAACACAGAAAAGAAGCCATCAAATGGGAAATTACTCATGTTTGTGCCCCATCACTAATTTCTAGACTAATTGACATCTACACCTATCTTTGTCTTCTTTAATAGTAGTTCAATGGAAGAGGTGTTGTCATCTAAGTCACTTTCCTCTAGCTGTGCTCTATGTTCAATCTCGTTTGCCTCCTCAGGGATTTTTGCATCAACCATCTCCTCTTTTCTCACTGGTTATTTTCTTAAAGTATTTAAACATGATTATCTTTTTTTAAAACAATTACATGGATTTTTTTATTATGTTCAATTAGCCAACATATAATACATCATTAGTTTTTTTTAAGATTTTATTTTTATTTATTTGATGGAGAGAGACACAGTGAGAGAGGTAACACAAGCAGAGGGGGTGGGAGAGGGAGAAGCAGGCCTCCCACCGAGCAAGGAACCCGATGTGGGCTTCGTTCCCAGGACCCTGGGATCATGACCTGAGCCGAAGGCAGATGTGTAACAACTGAGCCATCCAGGTGCCCCCATACATCATTAGTTTTTGATGTAGTGTTCAACGATTCATTAGTTGCATATAACACCCAGTGCTAATCACCACATGTGCCCTCCTTAATACCCATCAACCTGTAACCCCATCACCCCACTCCCCTCCCTTCTGTAACCCTCAGTTTGTTTCCCAGAGTCCAGAATATTTCATGTTTTTTCTCCTTCTCTTATTACTTCCCATTTAGTTTTCCCTCTTCCCCTGTGGTCCTCCGTAGAATTCCTTTTGTGTCACATATGAGTGAAACTATATGATAATTGTCTTTCTCTGCTTGACTTATTTCACTGAGCACAATCCCCTCCAGTTCCAGCCATGTCGATGCAAATGGTGGATATTCATCCTTCATGGCTGAGTAATATTCCATTGTATATATGAACCACATCTTCTTTATCCATTCCTCTGTTGAAGGGCATCTCAGCTCCTTCCACAGTTTGGCTATTGTGGACATTGCTGCTATGAACATATTTTGAAACAAAACACAAAACACCTCTCACCTCAAATACCTGTCGAGCTCTCATCTTTTTTCTCATATTACTAGCCCAGATTCCTTCATTTATTTAATTTTAATTTATTTATTTGTTCCTTTATCAAAAGTATATATTAAATACCTATTTTGTAATTTATTCATTTATTCCTTTATCCAAAATATGTATTAAGTACCCAGGTACCTGTTCACGTACCAAGGATATAGTAGTAATAAGAAAGTTTAAGTCCTTGTTTCATGAACTTATATAGTAGTTGGGAAGTTAGACATTAAATAAATGAATAAATAAGATAATCACATATCTTGAGAAATATTATGAAAAAATAAGAATAATAATATGACAGAAAATAATTGCTGGGGTGGAGAGAAGCATTATGCTTTCATAGAGGGTGATTAGGAAATACCACTCTGAGGAGATGACCTGTAAGTTAAGAGGGATGGAGCCATTTGAAAAGCCAGATAGAAAGACATTCCAAATAAGGAATAATGAGTACAAAGTTTCTGAAAAGAGTAACATCTTAAATATATATGTCCTATTTTTTTTTGTTTGTTTGCTTGTTTGTTTTCAATATCCCTCATTGGCATAACATCTTAGCAAGTTTGAGAAATAGGAAAGTCACTAAGTATTGTGGCTGCAATTCAGTGAGCTGGGTAGGTAGTATTGTGAGATAAGGTTGGAGCTAATAGACAAATTATTCGGGACCTGGTAGGTCAGAGTAGAAGTTATTGAAGAAGTTTAAGCAGGGGAATAATAGGATCTGCTTTATGGTTTAAAAATATCACTGTGCCTGCTGTTAAGGAGCAAAAATAAATGTAAAGGAGCAAGAGTGGAATCAGCTGGTGTGAATAAGTTTTTATATCTTTCAAAATGTGAGTATGTGGGTATCAATGGGTACTGCTTAAAAATTGATAATTAACAAAGGGATGTGTACATTACTTAAAAATATAAAATTAACTACTACAAGAACTAATATATTTGTTAAAAATGACAAAATAGTTATGAGGAAATATATTAGTCATATTTCTGTAGAAAGTTAAAAGATACATTTCAAAAGGTAATAATTAAAGAAATAGAGGTTTAAATATATAAAGTTATAAAGGTAACACTAGAACTAAAAATGGACTATAAACCATCAAAATTATCCAAACACTAGGCTAACATACACTCACACACTAACTCACCAAAAAAACCCAGATATTTAGACATTATTAGTAAAGAGATAACATAGAACAAGAACAGAATTAGGGCAAAACATAAGTGCTAAATGGATTAAACTTACTGCCAAGAACATTTCCTAGCACACAGTATGCAATCAATAATATATATTGAATGTTGGCTACTAATGCAGAAATATTGAAAATAAAAGGATAGAGATGGAGGAGGTAAGATGGCAGGGGAGTAGAGTGACCCTAAGCTTGCTACCTCCCTCAAACACAGCTAGATAAATATTAAATGATTCCAAAAACCCAAGAAATTGACCTGAAATCTTAGAGAACAAAGCAGCATGGCTACAACCCACAGTAACAACCTGTGGAAGCCTCTCATAATGAACAGACCAAAACACACCTAGGATCTAGCTTCCTTTATTTATTTTTTATTTTTAAATTTAATTGAGTTTAATTTAATTTTCTCCTACAAAATGACAAGATGGAGGAATTCGCCCTAAAAGAAAGAAAGGGGGGTGTCTGGGTGACTCAGTCATTAAGCGTCTGCCTTCGGCTCAGGTCATGATCCCAGGGTCCTGGGATCAAGCCCCACATCAGGCTCCCTGCTCAGCGGGAAGCCTGCTTCTCCCTCTCCCACTCCCCCTGCTCGTGTTCCCTCTCTCACTGTGTCTCTCTCTGTCAAATAAATAAAATATTTTTTTAAATTTTTTTAAAAATAAAAAAAATTAAAGAAAGAAAAGGAAGAAATGTTGGCCAGAGATTTAATCAATACAAATATAAGATGTCTGAACTAGAATTTAAAACAATGATAATAAGGTACTAGCTGGGCTTGAAAAGTGCTTAGAAGACACTAGAGAACCCCTTACTGCAGAGATAACTAAAATCTAGTCAAACTGAAATTCACAATGCTACAACTGAAAATCAAACCCAAATAGAGGCCATAAAAACAGCGATGGATGAAGCCAAGGAATGAATCCGTGATATAAAACATAAAATTATGGGAAAAAATGAAGCTGAAAAGGAGAGGGAAAGAAACAACATTGATCACAAAGGTAGACTTAAGGAACTCAGCAAATTATTAAAATGGAATAATGTTCATATTATAGGAGTCACAAAAGATGAAGAGAGAAAAAAGGGGGCATAAGGTTTATTTAAGCAAATTATAGCGGAAAACGTCCCTAATCTGGGGAAGGACACAGACATCAAAACACAAGAAGCACAGAGAACTCCCATTAAATTCAACAAAAACTGACAATTGCTAATACATATCAGAGTAAAATTCATACAATATACAGACAAGTAAAGAATCCTGAAAGCAGCAAGGGGAAAAAAGTGCTTAACATACAAGGAAAGACAGATTAGGGTCAAGGCACATCTGTCCACAGAATCTTGGCAGGCCAGAAAGGAGTAGCAGGATATAGTCAATGTGCTGAATGGGAAAAATATGCAGCCAAAAATTCTTTATCGGTGAGGCTGGGCTTCAGGATAGAAGGAGAGATGAAGAGTTTCCCAGACAAACAAAAGCTAAAGGAGTTTGTGAACACTAAACCATCCCTCTTAAAGAAATATTAAGAGGGACTCTGGGGGGGGGAGGGCAACAAAGACTAGAAAGGACCAGAGAACATCACCAGAGAAGCACCAAATTTACATTAACACAATGGCCCTAAATTCATATCTTTCAATAACCACTCATGTAAATGGACTGAATGCTGCAATCAAAAGATATAGGATATCAGAATGGATAAAAAACCAAAATCCACCTGTATGCTGCCTACGGGAGATGTATTTTGGAACTAAAGACACCTACAGAATGAAAGTGAGGAGATGGAGAACCATCTATCATGCTAATGGACATCAAAAGAAAGTCAAAGTAGCCATACTTACATCAGACAAACTAGATTTTATTTTATTTTTAAATTTTATTTTATTTTATTATGTTATGTTACTCACCATATAATACATCATTAGTGTTTGATGTAGTGATCCACAATTCATTGTTTTCATATAACACCCAGTGCTCCATGCAGTACATGCCCTCCTTAATACCCATCGCAGGATAACCCATCACCCCACACCCCCTCCCCTCTAAAACCATCAGTTTGTTTCTCGGAGTCCAGAGGCGCTCATGGTTCATCTCCCCCTCTGATTTCCCCCCTTCAATTTTCCCTTCCTTCTCCTAATGTCCTCCATGCTATTCCTTATGTTCCACAAATAAGTGAAACCATATGATAATTGACTTTCTCTGCTTGACTTATTTCACCTACCATAATCTCCTCCAGTCCCATCCATGTTGATGCAAAAGTTGGGTATTCATCTTTTCTGACAGCTGAGTAATATTCCATTGTATATATGGACCACATCTTCTTTATCCATTTGTCTGTTGAAGGGCATCTTGGCTCTTTCCACAGTTTGACTATTGCAAACATTGCTGCTATGAACACTGGGGAACAAATGGCCCTTCTTTTCACTACATCTATGTCTTTGAGGTAAAGACCCAGTAGTGCAATTGCTGAGTCATAACGTAGCTCTATTTTTACTTTTTTGAGGCCCCTCCACACTGTTTTCCAAAGTGGCTGTACCAACTTGCATTCCCACCAACAGTGTAAGAGGGTTCCCCTTTTTCCACAACCTCTCCACCATTTGCTGTTTCTTGCTTTGTCAATTTTTGCCATTCTAACTGGTGTAAAATGGTATCTCAATGTGGTTTTGATTTGAATTTCCCTGATGACTAATAATGAACATTTTTTTTATGTGTCAAACTAGATTTTAAAACAAAGATGATAACAAGAGATAAGAAGGGCATTATATTATAATAAAGGAATATACCCATCAAGAAGATCTAACAGGGCACCTGGGTGGCTCAGTTGGTTAAGCGACTGCCTTCGGCTCAGGTCATGATCCTGGATCCCGGGATCGAGTCCCGCATCGGGCTCCCTGCTCGGCAGGGAGTCTGCTTCTCCCTCTGACCCTCCTCCCTCTCATGCTCTCTGTCTCTCATTCTCTCTGTCTCAAATAAATAAATAAAATCTTTAAAGAAAAAAAAAGAAGATCTAACAATTGTATATATTTGTGCCCCAAACTTGGGAACACACAAGTATGTAAATGAATTAATAATAAATATAAAGAAACTTATGGATAATACTACAATATAATTAGAGGACTTCAACACCCCACTTATAGCAACACCCCACTTATAACAATGGATAGATCATCTAAGCAGAAAACATTGGCTTTGAATGACACAATGGACCAGATGTACTTAAAAGATATATTCAGAACATTCTATCCTAAAGCAGCAGAATACACATTCTTCTCCAGTGCACACAGAATATTCTCCAGAACAGATCACATATTGGATCACAAATCTGGCCTCAACCAGGACAAAAAGACGGAGATCATACCATGCATATTTTCAGACCAAAACAGTATGAAACTGGAAGTCAACCACAAGAAAAAAATTGGAAAGACCAGGAATACAAGGAGGTTAAAGAACATACTGCTAGAGAATTAATGGGTTAACTGGGAAATGGATGAGGAAATAAAAATTACAGGGAAAGATATGAATATAAAAACACGACAGTCCAAAACCTTTGGGATGTATCAAAGTCAGTCCTAGGAGGGAAGGATATTGCAATACAAGCCTACCTTAAGATGCAAGAAAGTCTCAAATACACAACCTAACACTACACTTAAAGCAGCTGGAAAGGAAACAGCAAATAAAGCCTAAAGCTAGCAGAAGAAAGGAAATAATAAAGATTACACCAGAAAAAAAAGACAGAAACAAAAAAACAAAAAACAAAAAACAAATAGAACAGATCAACAAAACTAAGAGTTTGTTCATTGAAATACTTAGTAAAATTGATAACCCCTAGCCTGACGTATAAAAAAGAAGAGAGGACCCAATTAGATAAAATCATGAGTGAAATAGCAGAGATCACAAACAACACCATAGAAATGTAATTATAAGAAAATACTATGAAAAATTATATGCCAAAAAACTGGGCATCTGGAAGAAATGGACAAATACCCGGAAACATATACACTACCAAAACTGAAACAGGAAGAAACAGAAAACTTGAGCACAACAATAACCTCAAAGATATTGAATAAGTAATCAAAAATCTCTCAAAAAGGAAAAGTCCAGGACTCGAAGGTTTTCCAGGGGAATTCTACCAAACATTTATTTTATTATTATTGTGTTCAGTTAGCATATGTTGTCCAACTATTATGTTCAGTTAGCCATCATTAATTTTTGATGTAGTGTTCAACGATTCATTAGTTATGTATAACACCCAGTGCTGAACACAACAAAATGCCCTCCTTATTACCAAACACCCAGTCACACCACCCTCCATGACTCAGTTTGGTCCCCAGAGTCCACAGTCTTTTATGGTTTGTCTCCCTTTCTGATCTCTTCCCAATCAGTTTCCCCTACCTTCCCAGATGGTCCTCTGCACTATGCCTTATGTTCCACATATGAGTGAAACTATATGATAATTGTCTTTCTAACATTGAGTTATTTCACTTAGCATAATAACCACCAGTTCCATCCATGTTGGTGCAAATGGTAGGTATTCATCCTTTCTGATGGCTGAGAATTATTCCATTGTATATATGAACCACATCTTCTTTATCCATTCATTTTTTTAAAATTTTTATTATATTATGTTAGTCACAATACAGTACATCATTAGTTATTGTTGTAGTGTCCCATGTTTCATTGTTTGCTTATAACACCCAGTGCTCCATACAATACATGCCCTCCTTAATACACATAACCAGGAAAACCCATCCCCCCACACCCCGTCCCCTCTAAAATCCTCAGCTTGTTTCTTGGAGTCAAGAGGCTCTCATGGTTCATCTCCCCCTCTGATCCCCCCCCTTCATTTTTCCCTTCCTTCTAATGTCCTCCATGCTATTCCTTATGTCCCACACATAAGTGAAGCCATACGATAATTGACTTTCTCTGCTTGACTCATTTCACTTAGCATAATCTCCTCCAGTCCCATCCATGTTGATGCAAAAGTTGGGTATTCATCCTTTTTGACAGCTGAGTAATATTCCATTGTATATATGAACCACATCTCCTTTATCCATTCATCTGTTGAAGGGCATCTCAGCTCTTTCCACAGTTTGGCTATTGCGGACATTGCTACTATGAACGGCCCTTCTTTTCACTACATCTGTGTCTTTGGGGTAAAGACCCAGTAGTACAATTGCTGGGTCATAGGGAAGCTCTATTTTTACTTTTTTGAGGCCCCTCCACACTGTTTTCCAAAGTGGCTGTACCAACTTGCATTCCCACCAACAGTATAAGAGGGTTCCCTTTCTCCACAACCTCTCCACCATTTGTTGTTTCTTGCTTTGTCAATTTTTGCCATTCTAACTGGTGTAAGGTGGTATCTCAATGTGGTTTTGATTTGAATTTCCCTGATGGCTGATGATGATGAACACTTTTTCATGTGTCTGTGAGCCACTTGTATGTCCTCTTTTCCGAAGTATCTATTCATGCCTTCTGCCCATTTTTTGACTTGATTATTTGATTTTGATTGTTGAGTTTGAGAAGTTCTTTACACATCATGGATATCAGCCCTTTGTCTCTGGTATCATTTGCAAAAATCTTCTCCCATCCCGTGGGTTGCCTCTTTGTTTTGCTGATTGTTTCCTTTGTTATGCAAAAGCTTTTTATCTTGATGAAGTCCCAAATGTCCCTTTTTCGCATTTGTTTCCCTTGCCTTTGGAGACCTGTATTGAACGAAGTTGCTGTGGCCGATGTCGGAAGAGGATTTAGTATTTTGATGGATTCCTGTATCACATTGAGGTCTTTCATCCATTTTGAGTTTATCTTTGTGTATGGTGTAAGGGAATGGTCGAGTTTCATTCTTCTGTATATAGCTGTCCAATTTTCCCAGCACCATTTATTGAAGAGACTGTCTTTTTTCCATTGCATATTTCTTCCTGCTTTGTCAAAAATGTTTTGACCATAGAGCTGAGGGTCCATATCTGGGCTCTCTATTGTGCTCCATTGATCTATGTGTCTTTTTGTTTTTTTGTTTTTTGCCAGTACCATGCTGTCTTGTGATCACAGCTTTGTAATATAGCTTGAAATCAGGCAACGTGATGCCCCCAGCTTTGTTTTTCTTTCTCAACATTTCCTTGGCAATTCGGAGTCTTTTCTGATTCCACACAAATTTTACAATTGTTTGTTCCAACACTTTAAAAAATGCCATTGGAATTTTGATTGGGATGGCATTGAAGGTACAGATTGCTCTGGGCAGCATAGATATTTTAACAATGTTTATTCTTCTGATCCATGAGCATGGAATGTTTTTCGATCATTTGTGTCTTCTTCAATTTCTTTCCTGAGTGTTCTGTAGTTCCTAGAGTATAGATCCTTTACCTCTTGGTTAGGTTTATTCCGAGGTATCTTGTGGTTTTGGTGCTATTGTAAATGGAATTGATTCCCTAATTTCTCTTTCTACAGTTACATTGTTAGTGTATAAGAAATCAACTGATTTCTGTGCATTGATTTTGTATCCTGCCACATTAGTGAATTGCTGGATGAGTTCTAGCCATTTGGGGGTGGAGTCTTTTGGATTTTCCACATAAAGTATCATGTCATCTGCGAAGAGAGAGAGTTTGACTTCTTCTTTGCCAATTGGAATGCCTTTTATTTCTTTTTGTTTTCTGATTGTTGAGGCTAGGACTTCTAGTACCATGTTGAACAATAGTGGTGAGAGTGAACATCCTTGTTGTGTTCCTGATCTTGAGGGAAAGGCTATCAACTTTTCCCCATTAAGAATAATATTCGGTATGTGTTTTTCATAGATAGATTTTATGAACTTGAGGAATGTGCCCTCTATCCCTACATTCTGAAGAATTTTAATCAGGAAAGGATGCTGTATTTTGTCAAATGCTTTTTCTGCATCAATTGAGAGAACCATATGGTTCTTCTCGCTCCTCTTATTAATGTGTTTTATGACATGGCTTGATTTGCAGATGTTGAACCCCCCTGCATCCCAGGGATAAATCCCACGTGGTTGTGGTGGATGATCCTTTTAATGTAGTATTGGATCCTATTAGCTAGAATTTTGTTGATTATTTTGGCATCCACATTCATCAGGGATGTCAGTCTGAAATTCTCCTTTTTGATGGAATATTTGCCTGGTTTGGGGATCAAGGTAATGCTGGCCTCATAGAATGAGTCTGGAAGCTTTCTTTCTGTTTCTATTTTTTGAAACAGCTTCAGGAGAATAGATATTATTTATTCTTTGAATGTTTGATAGAATTCCCCAGGGAATTCATCAGGCCCTGGACTCTTGTGTTTTGGGAGGTTTTTGATCACTGCTTCAATCTCGTTGCTGTTTGTCTATTCAGGTTGTCTGTTTCTTCCTATTTCAGTCTTGGTAGTGTATAGGTTTCCAGGAAGGCATCCATTTCTTCCAGCTTGCTTAATTTATTGGCTTATTGTTGTTGATAATAATTTTTAATAATTGTTTCTATTTCCTTGGTGTTAGTCGTGATTTCTCCCCTTTCATTCATAATTTTATTACTTTGGCTCCTTTCTCTTTTTTTTCCTTTTTTTTTTTAATTTTATTTTTCTTTTTAGAGAGAGAGGCAGTGAGAGAGGGAACACAAGCAGGGTGGAGTGGGAGAGGGAGAAGCAGGCTTCCTGCTCAGCAGGGAGCCTGATGTGGGCCTGGATCCCAGGACCCTGGGATCATGACCTGAGTCTAAAGCAGACACTTAACCAATTGAGCCACTCAGGTGCCCCTCTCTTTTCTTTTGGATATGGCTGGCTAGTGGCTTATTGATCTTATTAATTCTTTCAAGAAACCAGCTTCTAGTTTCCTTGATCTCATCTACTGTATTTCTAGTATCTAATTCATTGATCTCTGCCCTAATCTTAATTATTTCTCTTCTAATGCATGGCTTAGGTATGATTTCTTGCTTTTTCTCCAGTTCCTTAAGTTGTAAAGTTACTTGGTGAATTCAGGATTTTTCTATTTTTTTGAGTGAGGCTTGGATGGCTATGTATTTCCCCCTTAGGACTGCCTATGCAGTATCCCATAGGTTTGGACCAATGTCTTTTTGTTCTCATTGGTTTTCATGAATTGTTTAAGTTCTTCTTTGATTTCCTGGTTGACCCAAACATTCTTAAGTAGAGTGGTCTTTAGATTCCAAGTGTTTGAATTTCTGCCAAATTTTTTCTTGTGATTGAGTTCCATTTTCAAAGCATTATGGTCTGAGAATATGCAGAGAATAATCTCAATCTTTTGGTAACAGTTGAGACCCGATTTGTGACCCAGTATGCGGTCTATTCTGGAGAAAGTTCCATGTGCACTCAAGAAGAATGAGTATTCTGTTGTTTTAGGGTGGAATGTTCTTTATATATCTATTAAGTCCACCTGGTCCAGTGTGTCATTCAAAGCTCTTGTTTCTTTGCTGATTTTCTGCTTAGATGATCTGTCAATTGCTGAGAGTGGAGTATTGAGGTCTCCTACAATTAACGTATTATCAATATGTCTCTTTATTTTAGTTAACAGTTGGCTTATATAGTTGGCTTCTCCCATGTTGGGGGCATAGATGTTTACAATTGTTAGATCTCCTTGTTGGATAGACATTTTAAGAATGATATAGTATCCTTCTGTATCTCTAACTTTGGTCTTTAGCTTAAAATATAATTTGTCTGATATGAGAATTGCTACCCCAGCTTTCTTTTGAGGTCCGTTGGTGTGGAAGATGGATCTCCATCCCTTCACTTTCAGTCTGGATGTATCTTTAGGTTCAAAGTGAGTCTCTTGTAGACAGCATATAGATGGGTTCTCTCTTCTTATCTAATCTGTGACCCTGTGGTCTTTTATGGGAGCATTTAGGCATCTTATGTTAATAGTGATTATTGAAAGATATGAATTTGTCATCAAGTTGCCTGTGAAGTCCTTGCTTCTATAGATTGTCTCTGTAAATTTCTGTTGTATATCACTCTTGGGGTCTTTCTCCTTCTATTAGAACCCCCCTTACTATTTCTTGCAGGGCTGGCTTAGTGGTCATATATTCTTTCAATTTCTGCCAGTCCTGGAAGCTCTGCATCTCTCCATCCATTCTAAATGACAGCCTTGCCAGATAACGCATATTCTTCTCATTTAGTACCCTGAATATGTCTTGCCAAGTTTGTCAGCTTGTCAGGTCTCTGTGGATAGGTCTGATGTTATTTTGATATTCCTCCCTCTGTACGTAAGGAATCTCTCCCCCCTAATTGCCCTTAAGATGGTTTCCTTGGTTCTAAGATTTGTGAGTTTGACTATTACATGTCAGGGCGTTGGTCTGTTCTCCTTGATCTTGGGAGGTGTCCTCACTGCCTCTAGGACATGAATGTTTGTCTCATTCCCCAGATTAGGGAAGTTCTCAGCTATGATTTGCTCAAATATATCTTCTCGTCCTCTCTCTCCACCCCCTCAGGTATACCAATAATTCTGACATTGGAATGTTTCATGGTGTCACTTATTTCTCTAATTCTGTTTTCATGGATTTTAAGGTGTTTCTCCCAGGCCTCCTCGTTTTCCTTCTTTTCTATCAGTTTGTCTTCTAGATCACTAATGTGTTCTTCTGGCTCATTGGCCCTATCTGTTAAGAGTATCTAGATTAGATTGGATCTCATTGATAGCATTTTTAAGTTCTGCCCGATCAGCTCTCATTTCTTCCCTTAGAGACTCTATGCTGCCCTTAATCGATTTCTCCATTCTAGCTATTGTCTTCAGAACTGTTACCCTGACGTCTATTTCTGACATCTTTCTTATAGTTGTATCCATTTGTAAATCTGTGGCAGAAGTCACAGTCTCTGAGTCTTTCCAATATTGGGGTTTCCTCCTCTTAGTCATTTTGTTGAGGGGTGGTTTAGGGAACGTACAGAGTCCAAATCATTGACCACAACCCAAGCCATATGCGTCTGTTTTATAGGGACCTTAGGGTTGTCAGCCTTTTTTCTTCCAGTCTGTCTTCTGGGGGAGGGGCCTGCCACACCCTTACTGAGGCAACCGTGTTTGGCCAGAGTTGCCCTACCTCCTGTTGGTGGGGGGATGAGTTCAGTGAAATCCAGTTTATTGGGGCTTTTGTTCTCTGACTGCTTTCCCTGGTGGCTTTCCATGTCTCTTCCCAGTGTCAGAGCCAAGAGACCATTTCCAACCCTCTGCCTCAGAACAGAGATATCTCAGTCTGTTCTTCAGTGAGTTCTCTAGGCCACACTGTCTCCATTTCTGTCTGTGCTGCTAAAAAGCACAGCATCCTGGGTTGTGCACCCTACAACAGCACTGCCAGCCCTCACTTCCAGGTCCAGGTATGTCTCTGCCCTTTGTACTTCTAAAACTGCCAGCTGCCCCCAGTTCACACGCACATCCCCAGAGTTCCAGGTTTCAGTTGGGGGGGTTGCCCTAAAGTCCTTTCCCCACTCTTACAGGTCTGTGAGTCTTTGCCCAGTCCCCAGCACATGAGGCTTTCACACTCCGATTGTGCAGGATCCTGGAGGCTCCCAACCCTTTCCTTTATCTTTTGATATCTATCGTGGTATCACGGCTCCCCTCTTCATGCCTTGAAACCAACCACCAGTGATATTCTGTTTGTAGAGATCCAGATATGTCTTCTTACATCTCAGGTTGATTTCGTTGGTGTTCAGAGTGGTCTGGTAGATATCCAGCTCAATTCAGGGGACGGGTTAGAATAGTGTCCCCTACTCCTCCACCATCTTTGCCCCAGCCCTATCCATTAATCCATTGAAGGATATCTCGGCTCCTTCCACACTTTGGCTATAGTAGAAATCACTGCTATGAACCCTGGGGTGAGTGTGCCCCTTCATTTCAATACATCTGTATCTTTGGGGTAAATACTTAGTAGTGCAATTGCTGGGTAGTATTGTAGCTCTATTTGTAATACCTTGTGGAAATGTCATACTGTTTTCCAGAGTGGCTGTACCAGCTTACATTCCCACCAACAGTGTAAGAGGGTTCCCCTTTTCCCACATCCTCAACAATAGTTGTTTTCTTGTCTTGTTAATTTATGCAATTCTAACTGGTGTAAGGTGGTATCTCATTGTGGTTTTCATTTGTATTTCCCTGATGGCTAATGATGGTGAACATTTTTTCATGTGTCTGTTAGCCATTTGTATGCCTTCTTTGGAGAAATGTCTGTTCATGTCTTCTGCCTATTTCTTGAGTGGATTTTTTGGGGGGTGTTGAGTTTGACAAATTCTTTATAGAACTCGTATACCAGCCCTTTATCTGTAATATCATTTGCACATATTAACTCCAATTCCGTGGGTTCCTCCTTAGTTTTGTTGAGCAGAAGATTTTTGTCTTGATGAAGTCCCAAAATTCATTTTTCCTTTATTTCCCTTGCCCTTAGAGACATGTCTTGAAAGAAGTGTCTGGGGCCTAATTCCTAGCAGTTACTGCCTATGTTCTCCTCTAAGATTCTGATGGATTCCTATCTCACACTGAGGTCTTTCAGCCATTTTATTTTGAGTTTATCTTTGTGTATGGTGTAAGAGAATGGTCCAATTTAATTCTTCTACATGTGGCTGTCCAATTTTCCCAGCACCACTTATTAAACAGACTGTCTTTTTTTCATTGGATATCCTTTCCTGCTTTGTTGAAGATTAGTTGACCACAGATTTCATGGTCCATTTCTGGGGTCTCTATTCTGTTCCATAGATCTATGTGTCTGTTTTGGGCAATACCATGGTATCTTGATGACTACAGCTTTGTAATAGAGCTTGAAGTCAGGCATTGTGTTCCCCCCAGCTTTGGTTTTCTTTTTCAACATTCCCCTGGTGATTTGGGATCTTTTCTGGTTCCATAAAAATTGTAGGATTGTTTGTTCCAGCTCTGTGAAAAATGTCAATGGTATTTTGATAGGGATGGCATTGAAAGTGTAGATTGCTCTTGGCAGCATAGACATTTTAAAGATGTTTATTTTTCCAATCCATGAGAATGGAATGTTTTTCAAACTTTTTGTGTCTTCCTCAATTTCTTTCATAAGTGTTCTATAGTTCCTAGAGTATAGATCTTTTACCTCTTTGGATAGGTTTATTCTTAGGTATCTTATGGTTTTGTTGTTATTAGAAATCGAAATCATTCATTATTTTCTCTTTCTTCAGTTACAATGTTAGTGTATGGAAATGCAAATGATTTCTGTGCATGAGCTCTAATAATTTGGGAGTGGAGCCTTTTGGGTTTTCCACAAAAAGTATCATGTCATCTGCAAAGAGAGGGAGTTTGACTTCTTTGCCAGTTTCAATGCCTTTTATTTCTTTTTGTTGTCTGATTGCTGAGGCTAGGACTTCTAGTATTGTGTTGAATAGTAATGGTTAAAGTGGGCATCACTTTTGTGTTCCTGGCCTTAAGAGAAAAGCTCCCAGCTTCACCACATTAAGAATGATATTTGCCGTGGGCTTTCCATAGATGGTTTTTATGAAATTGAGAAATGTTCCCTCTATCCCTATACTCTGAAGAGTTTTAATCAGGAAAGGATGCTGTATTTTGTCAAATGCTTTTTCTGCATCAATTGAGAGGATCACATGGTTCTCGAATTTCTTTTATTAATGTGCTCTATCACATTGATTTGTAAATGTTGAACCACACTTGTAGCCCAGGAATTAATCCCACCTGGTCATGGTGGATAATCTTTTTAATATACTGTTGGATCCTATTGTCTAGGATCTTGTTGAGTAGTTTAGCATTCATATTCATTATGCATATTGGCCTCTACTTCTCTTTTTTGGTGGGGTCTTTCACTGGTTTTGGGATCAAGTTAATCCTGGCTTCATAGAACTAGTTTTGAAGTTTTCCTTCTGTTTCTATTTTTTGAAGCAGCTTCAGTAGAATAGAATATTTCTTCTTTAAGTATTTGGAAGAATTCCCCTGGGAAGCCATCTGGCCCTGGATTCTTACTTTTTAGTAGGTTTTTTATTAATGCTTCAATTTCTTTGCTGGTTATTGCTCTATTCAGATTGTCTATTTTTTTCTGTTTCAGACTTGGTAGTTTATAAGTTTCCGGGAATGCATCCATTTCTTCCACATTGCTAAATTTATTGGCATTTGGTTGCTGATAATAATTTCTAATGATTGTTTCTATTTCCTTGGTATTAGTTGTGGTCTTTCCCTTTTCATTCATATTTTTATTAATTTGGGTTCTTTCTCTTTTCTTTTAGATATGTCTGGCCAGAGGTTTATTGATCTTATTAATTCTTTCAAAAAACCAGCTTCTAGTTTTGTTGATCTGCTCTATTGTTTTTCTCGTTTCTAATTCATTGATCTCTGCTCTAACCTGTATTATTTCTCTTCACCTGCTTGGTATATGTATTATTTGCTGTCTTTCTTCATCTCCTTTATGTATAAGGTTAGGTTGTGCATTCAGGATTTTTCTACTTTTTTGTGAGAGGCTTGGATTGCTATGTATTTCTCCCTTAGGACCGCCTTGGCAGTATCCCATAAGTTTTGGACCGATGTGTTTTCATTCTCATTGGTTTCCATGAATTGTTTAAGTTCCTTGATTTCCTGGTTGACCCAAACATTCTTAAGCAGAGTGGTCTTTAGCTTCCAAATGTTGAAATTACTTCCACATTTTTTCTCGTGATTGAGTTCCAGTTTCAAAGCATTGTGGTCTGAACATATGCAGGGAATAATCTCAATCTTTTGGTATTGGTTTAGTCCTGATTTGTGACCCAGTATGTGGTCTATTCTGGAGAAAGCTCCATGTGCATTCAAGAAGAATGAGTATTCTGTTGTTTTAAGGTGGAATGTTACGTATATATCTATGAAGTCCATCTGGTCCAAAATGTCATTCAAAGCTCTTATTTCTTTGTTGATCTTCTGCTTAGATGATCTATCTATTGCCGAGAGTGGAGTGTTAAGGTCTCCTACTATTAAAGAATTATCAATATGATTATTTATTTTGGTTAGCAGTTGCCTTATGTAGTTGGCTGTTCCCATGTTGGGGGCACAGATATTTACACTTGTTAGATCTTCTTGTTGGATAAAACCTTTAAGTATGTTGTAGTGTCTCTCCACATCTCTTACTATAGTCTTTAGCTTAAAATCTAATTTTTCTGATATGAGTATTGCTACCCCAACTTTCATTTGAGCTCTGTTCCATGAAGAATTGTTCTCCATCCCCTCACTTTCAGTCTGGATGTATCTTTAGGTTCAAAATGAGTCTCCTGTAGACAGCATATGGATGGGTCATGTCTTTTTATCCAATCTGCAACTCTGTGCCATTTTATGGGAACATTTAGGCTGTTCACATGAGTTACTATTGAAATATATTATTTTCTTGCCATCATGTTGCCTGTGAAGCCCCTGTTTCTATAGACTGTCTTTGTACATTTCTGATCTATCTTCCTCTTGAGGTCCTTCTTCTTTTATAGAACCCCCCTTACTATTTCTTGCAGGGCCAGCTTGGTCGTCACATATTCTTTCAGGTTCTGCCAGTCCTGGAAACTCCTCGTCTCTCCATCCATTCTGAATGACTGCCTTTCTGGATAATGTATCCTTGGCTGCATGTTCTTCTCATTTAGTACCCTGAATATGTCTTGCTAGCCCTTTCTGGCTTGCTAAGTCTCTGTGGACAGGTCTGACGTTATACTGATGTTCCTCCCTCCATATGTAAGAATCCGTTCCCCCTAGTTGCTTTCAGGTTTGCTTACTTGGTTCTACGATTTGCAAGTTTTCCTATTATATGTTGGGGTGCTGGTCTGTTCTCATTGATCTTGGGAAGGGTCCTCTCTGCCTCTTGGACATGAATGCTTGTTTCCTTCCCCAGATTAGGGAAGTGTTCAGCTACCATTTGTTCAAATATATCTTCTAGTTCTCTCTCTCCACCCTCACAGAGATCCTAATAATTCTGACACTGGAACGTTTCATGGCATCATTAATCTCTCATTCTGGTCTCTTGGGCTTTTAGCTGTTCATCCCAGGCCTCCTTGGCTTCCTTCTTTTCTATCATCCTATCTTCTAGCTCACTAGTTCGTTCTTCTGCCTCACCTATCCTTGATGTCAGGGTATCCAGTTTAGACTGCATCTCATTCATAGCATTTTAAAGTTTGGCCTGGTTAGATCTCATTTCTGCCCTTAGAGATCCTATATTGTTGCTAATGCTTTTCTCAAGCTTAGATATTGACTTCATAATTGCTACTCTGAAGTCTATCTCTGATGTCTTGCTTATATACATATCCATTAAGTCTGTGGCAGAGGCCATAGTCTCTGATTCTTTTCTTTTTTGGGGGTTCGTCCTCTTAGTCATTCTGTTGAGGGGTGGTTGAGGGAATATACAGAGTCCATATTATTGACCACAACCCAAGGAAGATGCACCCGTTTTATAGGGACCTTAGGGTAGTTGTCCTCTTGTTTTTCCAATCTGTCTTCTGGGGAAGGGGTTTAGTGCACTGTTACTCATGCAACCCTGCTTGGGTAGAATTGCCCTGCCCACTGTTGGTGGGGGGCAAGGGTGGCTTCAGTGAAAACTGTTTTTTTGAGCTTTTGTTCTCTGGTGGCTTTCCATGTCTCTTCTGTCTCTTCTGAGATTCAGAGCAGAAATGACTGCACCCAAATCTCTGACCCAGAGCATAGAAATCATAGTCTGCTCTTCACTGAGCTCTCCAGGACACAGAGTCTCCATTTCTGTCTGCGCTGCTAAAAACCACAGCTTCCATGGTAATGTGTACTCACAGCAACTCTCCCAGAGATGGATCCCAGGGCCAGGCTTGGCTTTGTCCTTTGTGCTTCTAAAACAGCAAGCTGCCTCCCCATTTGCATGTGCACAGCCACAGCTCCTGGATCCTGTTTGGGGGTGTGCTAAAGTCTTTTCCTCCTATGCTACCACTCTGAGAGTCTGTGCCCAGTCCCCAGTGTGGGACGCTTTTGCACTCCAGTGTTATATCACCAGCCAAATGCATTCCCTCATGCTTTTTCTCTTTAAAAATAATTGAAAAAAAAAACCAACTCTGTCCCCCAACAGCTGCCTAATTTTAGGAGTCTGACCCTGACATCTCATTGGTGTGGGTGCATGGGGCCATAGTATGGTTGTTGCATGGGTGTGTCTGAATGTGTGTGAGAGTGCCTTGGAAGGGACTCTGCAGATACTGTAAATACCAGTACCGTTTTAATAAAGCATGTACAATAAACCAAAAACAGTGCTCATCCCAGCACCAGCTTATGGCAACTCCCTCTCCCTTCTGTTTACCTTCCGATATCTGCCTGCAGAATCATGACTCTGCCCTTCATACCTTGCGACCACCGGAGATATACTGCTTATAGCGATCCAGATATATATTCTTACATCTTAGGCTGATTTCATCGGTGTTCAGAATGGTTTGGTAGATATCCAGCTAAATTCAGGGGACTGGTTGAAGTAGGGTCCCCTACTCCTCTGCTCTCTTGGCTACAGACTGCCTCCATATTTCTTCTTGTTGTTGAGTTTCAGTTTCAGAGCACTGTGGTCTGAAAATATGCAGGGAATAACCTCAATCTTTTGGTTTCAGTTGAGACCTGATTTGTGACCCAGTATGTGGTTTATTCTGGTAAACGTTCCATGTGCATTCAAGAAGAATGAGTATTCTGTTGTTTTAAGATCAAATGTTCTGTATATATCTACGAAGTCCATCTGGTCCAGTGTGTCATTCAAAGCTCTTTTTTCCTTGTTGAGCATTCAGGTCTTTTACATTCAAAGTAACTAATGAAAGATATGAATTTAGTGCCATTGTTTTGCCTGTAAAGTCCCTATTTCTATACATTTTCTCTGTTTCTTTCTGGCCTATGTGACTCCTGGGGTCTTTCTTCGCTTACAGAATCCCCCTTAATATTTCTTGCAGGACTGGTTTGGTGGTCGCATATTATTTCAGTTATGCCTATCTTGAAAGCTCTTTATCTCTCCATCCATTCTGGATGACAGCTTTGCTGGATAAAGTATTCTTGGCTGCATGATCTTCTCATCTAGTACCCTGAATATATCTTGCCAGCCCTTTCTGGCTTGCCAGTTTTCTGTGGACAGTTCTGATGTTATTCTGATGTTCCTCCCTCCATATATAAGGAACCTCCTGTCCCTGGCTGTTTCCTTGCCTGTGAAATTTGCAAGTTTCACTATTATATATCAGGGTGTTGATCTATTTTTATTGATTTGGGGAGGGGTCCTCTCTGCCTCTTGGAGTTGAATGCTTGTTTCCTTCCCCGGATTAGGGAAGTTCTCAGATATGATTTGCTTAAACATACCTTCTTGCCCTCTCTCTCTCCACCCCCTCGGGATCCCAATAATTCTGATATTGGAACATTTCATGGGATCATTAATCTCTCCAAGCCTTTTCTCATGTGCTACTAACAGCCTATCTCAATTTTCCTCAGCTTCCTTCCTTTCCATCATCTTGTCTTCTACATCACTAATTGTCTCTTATGCCTTATTTACCCTGGCTGTTAGAGAATGCAGTTTAGACTGCATCTCATTCATAGCATTTTTTAGCTTGATCTGATTCGATCTTATTTTTGCTCTTAGAGATTCTATATTGTTACTAGTGCTTTCTTCAAGCCTAGCTGTTGACTTTGATTGCTATCCTGAATTCTATCTCTGACATCTTGCTTATATCTATATCCATTAGTTCTGTGGCAGAGGACATTGTCTCAGGTTCTTTTCTTTGTTGAGAGTTCCTCCTCCTACTCATTCTGTTGAGGGATGGTTAAGTGAATGAGCAGAGTCCAAAATACCAACCACAACTCAAGCAAGATGAACCCTAGCAAAATCCAGAGTTGTCTGAAGCCACCACCAAAAAAACAAAGCCAAAATGAAACACAAGGATAAAATTTAAAAAATTAAAAATTTTAAGAAGGGGGTTGGTGAAGGGGGCTATAATCTCTCAGTGTGTACAAAACAGGATGTTTCAGTTGTTCCTGGGTGTATTTTGGTTTGTGTGTTAGAGTACACTACATCCCAAATCATAAGGAAAATAAAACTTGTATATATGTAAAGGTAAAATTGAATAGTGAAAAAAGGACTATATATAGTAAAGCATATATCTATGAAAAACACAGGTGTGAAAAAATACAAGTTAAAAATCTACTATGAAATATAGGTTGTTGTAATAAATATCTAGTTGAAATGAGAAGGTAAAAAAAAAAAACAGAGAAAAAGTGTAAGAAACAGAAAAAAAAGAAAAAAGAAAAAGAAGAGGCGAATTTTATCTGAAAAATAAAGAAGTTGTGAGGCCACATCTGGAGGTCAATATGCAATTTTACTCTGGTGTTGGGATTTTATAGTCTCATGGGATCCATAGGATTGTCATCCAGCTGTTTATTCAGCCTGTCGTCTAGAGGAAGGGCCTGCCATGCTGTTTCTCAGGTAACTCTTCCTGTGTGGAGTTGCCTTGCCCCCTGTCAGGGGGGTGGGCACAGTGGAAACTGGTCTTCTGTGTGACTTTTTTCCCTGGGGGCTTTCTGCTCCTCTTCTGAGGATCAGAGCAAAAATGGCCACGGCCAAACCTCTGTCCCAGAGCAGAAAATCACAGTCTGCCCTTTAATAAACCCTCCAGGACAGTTTCCACTTCTGCATGTGCCCCTGAAAACCACAGCCTCTCGTGACTCCCTCCCCCTTCTGCTTATTTTCTAATATCTCCCTGCAGATTCCTGACTCTGCATGTCCTACCTTGCAAAAAGCAGTCACTTTTCTGTTTGTAGAGATACAGATATATATTTTTACATCTCAGGCTGATTTTGTGGGTGCTCAAAATGGTTTGATAGATATCTAGCTAAATTCAGGGGACTAGTTGACACAGGGTCCCCTACTCATCTGCCATCTTGCCTTCTCCCTCTATCAGACATTTAAGGGAGAATTAATAGCTATTCTTCTCAAATTGTTCCATAAAACTGAAATGGAAGGAAAACCTCCAAGCTCATTCTATTAGGCCAGCATTACCTTGATTCCAAAAGCAGACAAAGATTCCACTAAAAAGGAGAATTACCAGCCAATATCCCTGCTGAACATGGTTGCAAAAATTGTCAGTAAAATGTTAGCAAGACTATTTCAACAGTACCTTAAAAGAATTATGCACCACGATCAAATGGAATTTATTCCTGGGCTGCAGGTGTGGTTCAATATTCACAAATCAATGAATGTGATATACCATATTAAGAAAAGAAAGAACACAAACCGTAGATCCTCTCAATAGATGTAGAAGAAGCATTTAACAACAAACAACATCTTTTCTTGATATAAAACCTCAACAGACTAGGAATAGATGGAACATAACTTCAATATCATAAAGTGCATGTAGGAAAGACCCACAGCTAATGTCATCCTCAATGGAGAAAAACTGAGAGCCTTTCCCCTGTGATCAGGAATAATACAATGATCTCCACTTACAGGAAGTGTTAGCCTGAGGCATCAGAGAACAAAAAGATGGAAAAAGCATTCAAATTGGCAAGGAAGAAGTCAAATATTCCCTATTTGTGGATGACGTGGTTCTAGATATAGAAAATCCCAAAGACTCCACCAAAAAATTTGCTAGAACTAATACATGAATTCAGCCAAATCACAGAATATAAAATCAATGTGCAGAAATTGGTTGCATTTCTATACACTAATAAAGCAGAAGAAAAATAAATAAAGAAAATTATTCCATTTACAATTGCACCAAAAACAAGAGGATACCTAGGAATAAACCTAACTGAAGAGGCAAAAGATCTGTACTCTGAAAACTACACAACACTTATGAAAGAATGAGCACCCGGTGTTGTGTGTAAGTGCTGCATCACTGAACTCTACTCCTAAAATCAATATTGCACTGTATGTTAACTAAAATTTAAAATAAAAAGAAGAAAAGAAATGATATAAGGATCTGCCAAGGAAGTGCAAATGCGAATAAAGCAAGGGTCTATAGTTTTCTTTTTCATGCTGTCTTTGTCTTTTTATTGTGACTTCCTCAGCCGTGTTCAGTCTTGTTTGCTTACATAAATGACTCAGAGGTACTAATTGTGAGATTTCTGTATTAAATTTCTATTGCAAATCTCTATTATTTGCTTATTGTTGTATAAAAAATTATTACAGGGGGGGCGGAGCAAGATGGCGGAGGAGTAGGAGACCTGGATTTCGTCTCCTCTCAGGAATTCAGCTGGATAGGGATCAAAACATTCTGAACACCTACAAACCCAACAGGAGATCGAAGAAAGGAATAGCAACAACTCTCTGAACAGAAAAGCGACCACTTTCTGGAAGGTAGGACGTGCGGAGAAGTGAATCTGAGGCGATATTCGGGAGGATAGACGGCGGGGGAGGGGCCTCCGTCGGCCACTTCTGGCAAGTGACAGAGCCACGGAGCACAAAATCGGAACTTTTAAAAGTCTGCTCCGCCGAGGGACGTCACTCTGGTGGCTAAGCGGGGGGTGGAACCCTCCGGGACAGTGTGGTCTCAGGACCCTCGGGGTCACAGAAAGACCAGGGTGCCTGAGTACAGCAGAGCTCCCAGGTATCGGAGCAGGGAAGCTGGCTGCAGAGGTGGAGCCCAGGCGCGGGCTCTCAGCTCGGGGTTGCCATAAACCGTGATCCGTGGCACAGTCGGGCCACTGTTCCTCCAGCAGGGACCCAACAAGCGGCAGATCTGGGGAGACTCCCCTTTCTCCCCCGGGAGGAGCTGCGCGGGAGTGCACCACAGGAATCTGCTGGGTTTGGAGACTCTACCCGGGGTTGGGTGCCAGAGATAGAAACGCGCGGATACAGGCCGGGTGAGCACAGAGTGCGGCCGGAGACCGGGGAGACGGGAGTGACTGACGGCTTTTCTCTGGGGGCTCACTGAGGAGCGGGGCCCAAGTTCTCAGCTCCTCCGGGACGGAGATTGGGAGGCCGCCATTTTCACTCTCCGCCTCCAAAGCTGTACGGAAAGCTCGCAGGGAACAAAAGCCCCGGAGAGAGAACCCGAGCAGATTACTTAGCCCAGACCAGGCAAGGGCGGGGCAATTCCGCCTCCGGCAGAGACATTTAGAAACCACAGCAACAGGCCCCTCCCCAGAAGATCAGCGAGAACAGCCAGCCAAGACCAAGTTTACCGATTAATGAGAACGACAGAACTCCAGCGCTAGGGGAATACCGCACATAGAAATCATGGCTTTTTTACCATGATTCTTTAGTCTTTCAAAGTTAATTTTTTTTAACTGTCTTTTTTTCTTTCTTTTTTTTGAATTTTTCTTTTTCCCTTTTTCAACCAACATCTTATCAATCCCTTTTTTTTAAAAAAAAGTTTTTATTTTTCATTTTTAGAGTCATATTCTATCCCTTCATAGTAGTTACCCGTATTTTTGGCTTATATATATAAGTTGTTCTCTCTTTAAAATTTTGAGATAGTTTCTTCTAACAGATTAAAATATACCCTAAATCTCTAGTATATGGTGTTTTCTATTCCCCTGCCTGATCACATTCTCTCTCTCTTTTTTTCTTTTTTCTTTTTTTAAATCCTCTTCTTTTTTCAAACAACTTCTTATCAATTCCTTTTATAAAATTTTTTTATAATTTCCATCTTTACAGTCATATTCCATCCCTTCATCATATCAACCCTTCTTTTTGTACATATATAAGTTTTTCTTTCTTTAACATTTTGGGAGGCACTTTCTTCTAAAAGACCAAAATACACCCAAAATCTAGTGTGTGGCACTGATCTATATACCAGCCTGATCATATTTGATCACATTCTGGTTTTTTTTTTGTTGTTGTTGTTGTTGTTTTGTTTTGTTTGTTTTTGTTTTTATATTTTTCTTTTTCTTTTTTTTTACTTTTTCTTTTTTCTCTCTTTCCCTTTCTTTTCCCACTGCTTCAGGTCTTCTCTGATTTGTTTAGAGTATATTTTCTGGGGACGCTGTTACCCTGTTGGCATAATTTGTTCTCTCATTAATCTATTCTCCTCTGCACAAAATGACAAGATGGAAAAAATCACCTCAACAAAAAGAACAAGAGGTAGTACCGACTGCCAGGGACCTACTGAATACAGACATTAGTACGATGTCAGATCTAGAGTTCAGAATCATCACTTTAAAGATACTATCTGGGCTTGAAAAAAATATGGAAGTAATTAGAGAAACAATTTCTGGAGAAGTAAAAGAACTAAAATCCAACCAAGTAGAAATCAAAAAGGCTATTAATGAGGTGCAATCAAAAATGGGGGCGCTAACTGCTAGAATAAATGAGGCAGAAGAGAGAATCAGTAATATAGAAGATGAAATGATGGAAAATAAAGAAGCTGAGAAAAAGAGAGATAAACAACTACTGGATCACGAGGGCAGAATTTGAGAGATAAGCGATACCATAAGACGAAACAACATTATAATAATTGGAATCCCAGAAGAAGAGAGAGAGAGGGGCAGAAGGTATAATGGAGCAAATTATAGTAGAGAACATCCCTGATTTGGGGAAGGAAACAGGCATGAAAATCCAGGAAACACAGAGAACCCCTCTCAAAATCAATAAAAATAGGTCAACACCCCGACATCTAATAGTAAAACTTACGAGTCTCAGAGACAAAGAGAAAATCCTGAAAGCAGCTCGGGAGAAGAGATATGTAACCTACAATGGTAGAAACATTAGATTGGCAACAGACCTATCCACAGAGACCTGGCAGACCAGAAAGGACTGGCAGGATATATTCAGAGCACTAAATGAGAAAAATATGCAGCCAAGAATACTCTATCCAGCTAGGCTGTCATTGAAAATTGAAGGAGAGATAAAAAGTTTCCAGGACAAACAAAAACTAAAGGAATTTGCAAACACAAAACCAGCCCTACAGGAAATCTTGAAAGGGGTCCTCTAAGCAAAGAGAGAGCCTAAAAGCAACATAGACCAGAAAGGAACACAGACAATATATGGTAACAGTCACCTTACAGGCAATACAATGGCACTAAATTCCTATCTTTCAATAGTTACCCTGAATGTAAATGGGCTGAATGCCCCAATCAAAAGACACAGGCTATCAGACTGGATTAAAAAACAAGACCCATCGATATGCTGTCTGCAAGAGACTCATTTTAGACCCAAAGACACCCCCAGATTGAACGTGAGGGGGTGGAAAGCCATTTACCATGCTAATGGACACCAAAAGAAAGCTGGGGTGCCAATCCTTAGTTCAGACAAATTAGATTTTAAACCAAAGACTGTAATAAGAGATGAGGAAGGACATTATATCCTACTTAAAGGATCTATCCAACAAGATCTAACAATTATAAATATCTATGCCCCTAACATGGGAGCAGCCAATTATATAAGGCAATTAATAACAAAGGCAAAGAAACACATCGACAACAATACAATAATAGTGGGGGACTTTAACACCCCCCTCACTGAAATGGACAGATCGTCTAAGCAAAAGATCAACAAGGAAATAAAGACTTTAAATGACACACTGGACCAAATGGACTTCACAGACATATTCAGAACATTCCACCCCAAAGCAACGGAATACACATTCTTCTCTAGTGCCCATGGAACATTCTCCAGAATAGATCACATCCTAGGTCACAAATCAGGTCTCAACCGGTACCAAAAGATTGGGATCATTCCCTGCCTATTTTCAGACCACAATGCTATGAAACTAGAACTCAATCACAAGAGGAAAGTTGGAAAGAACTCAAATACATGGAGGCTAAAGAGCATCGTACTGAAGAATGAATGGGTCAACCAGGAAATTAAAGAAGAATTAAGAAAATACATGGACACCAATGAAAATGAAAACACAACTGTTCAAAATCTTTGGGATGCAGCAAAGGCAGTCCTAAGAGGAAAGTATATAGCAATACAAGCCTTCCTCAAGAAACAAGAGAGGTCTCAAGTACACAACCTAACCCTACACCTAAAGGAGCTGGAGAAAGAACAGCAAATAAAGCCTAAACCCAGCAGGAGAAGAGAAATCATAAAGATCAGAGGAGAAATCAATGAAATAGAAACTAAAAGAACAGTAGAACAGATCAACGAAACGAGGAGCTGGTTCTTTGAAAGAATTAACAAGATTGAGAAACCCCTGGCCAGACTTATCAAAAAGAGAAGAGAAATGACCCAAATCAACAAAATCATGAATGAAAGAGGAGAGATCACAACCAACACCAAAGAAATACAAACAATTATAAGAACATATTATGAGCAACTCTATGCCAGCAAATTAGATAACCTGGAAGAAATGGAGGCATTCCTAGAGATGTATCAACTAACAAAACTGAACCAGGATGAAATAGAAAACCTGAACAGGCCTATAACCACTAAGGAAATTGAAGCAATCATCAAAAATCTCCCAAAAAACAAAAGCCCAGGGCCAGATGGCTTCCCAGGGGAATTCTACCAAACATTTCAAGAAGAATTAATACCTATTCTTCTGAAACTGTTCCAAAAAATAGAAATGGAAGGAAAACTTCCAAACTCATTTTATGAGGCCAGCATTACCTTGATCCCCAAACCAAAGACCCCATCGAAAAGGAGAATTACAGACCAATATCCCTGATGAACATGGATGCAAAAATTCTCACCAAAATACTAGCCAATAGGATCCAACAGTACATTAAAAGGATTATTCACCATGACCAAGTGGGATTTATCCCTGGGCTGCAAGGTTGGTTCAACATCCACAAATCAATCAACGTGATACAACACATTAACAAAAGAAAGAACAGGAATCATATGATCCTCTCAAAAGATGCAGAAAAAGCTTTTGACAAAGTACAGCATCCTTTCTTGATCAAAACTCTTCAGAGTATAGGGATCGAGGGTACATACCTAAATATCATAAAAGCCATCTATGAAAAACCTACAGCGAATATCATTCTCAATGGGGAAAAACTGAGACTTTTCCCCCTAAGGTCAGGAATGCGGCAGGGATGTCCACTATCACCACTGCTATTCAACATAGTATTGGAAGTCCTAGCCACAGCAATCAGACAACAAAAAGAAATCAAAGGCATCCAAATTGGCAAAGAAGAAGTCAAACTCTCACTCTTTGCAGATGATATGATACTTTATGTGGAAAACCCAAAAGACTCCACCCCAAAACTGCTAGAACTCATACAGGAATTCAGTAAAGTGGCAGGATATAAAATCAATGCACAGAAGTCAGTGGCATTCCTATACACCAACAACAAGATAGAAGAAAGAGAAATTAAGGAGTCGATCCCATTTACAATTGCACCCAAAACCGTAAGATACCTAGGAATAAATCTAACCAAAGAGACAAAGGATCTGTACTCAGAAAACTATAAAATACTCATGAAAGAAACTGAGGAAGACACAAAGAAATGGAAAAACGTTCCATGCTCATGGATTGGAAGAACAAATATTGTGAAGATGTCAATGCTACCTAGAGCAATCTACACATTCAATGCAATCCCCATCAAAATACCATCCACTTTTTTCAAAGAAATGGAACAAATCATCCTAAAATTTGTATGGAACCAGAAAAGACCCCGCATAGCCAGAGGAATGTTGAAAAAGAAAAGCAAAGCCGGCGGCATCACATTTCCGGACTTCCAGCTCTATTACAAAGCTGTCATCATCAAGACAGCATGGTACTGGCACAAAAACAGACACATAGATCAATGGAACAGAATAGAGAGCCCAGAAATGGACCCTCAACTCTATGGTCAACTCATCTTTGACAAAGCAGGAAAGAATGTCCAATGGAACAAAGACAGTCTCTTCAACAAATGGTGTTGGGAAAATTGGATAGCCACATGCAGAAGAATGAAACTGGACCATTTCCTTACACCACACGCAAAAATAGACTCCAAATGGTTGAAAGACCTCGATGTGAGACAGGAGTCCATCAAAATCCTAAAGGAGAACACAGGCAGCAACCTCTTTGACCTCAGCCAAAGCACCTTCTTCCTAGAAACATCGCCAAAGGCAAGGGAAGCAAGGGCAAAAATGAACTATTGGGACTTCATCAAGATAAAAAGCTTTTGCAAAGCAAAGGAAATAGTCAACAAAACCAAAAGACAACCGACAGAATGGGAGAAGATATTTGCAAATGACATATCAGATAAAGGGCTAGTATCCAAAATCTATAAAGAACTCATCAAACTCAACACCCAAAGAACAAAGAATCCAATCAAGAAATGGGCAGAAGACATGAACAGACATTTTTCCAAAGAAGACATCCAAATGGCCAACAGACACATGAAAAAGTGCTCAATATCGCTCAGCATCAGGGAAATCCAAATCAAAACCTCAATGAGATACCACCTCACACCAGTCAGAATGGCTAAAATTAACAAGTCAGGAAACGACAGATGTTGGTGGGGATGCGGAGAAAGGGGAACCCTCCTACACTGTCGGTGGGAATGCAAGCTGGTGCAGCCACTCTGGAAAACCGTATGGAGGTTCCTCAAAAAGTTGAAAATAGAGCTACCCTATGATCCAGCAATTGCACTACTGGGTATTTACCCCAAAGATACAAAAGTAGGGACCCGAAGGGGTATGTGCACCCCGATGTTTTTAGCAGCAATGTCCACAATAGCCAAACTGTGGAAAGAGCCAAGATGTCCATCGACAGATGAATGGGTAAAGAAGTTGTGGTATATATATACAATGGAATATTATGCAGCCATCAAAAGGAATGAGATCTTGCCATTTGCAATGACGTGGATAGAACTGGAGGGTATTATGTTGAGTGAAATAAGTCAAACATAGAAAGACATGTATCATATGATCTCACTGATATGAGGAATTCTTAATTGCAGGAAACAAACTGAAGGTTGCTGGAGTGGGGGGTGGGGTGGGAGGGATGGGGTGACTGGGTGATAGACACTGGGGAGGGTATGTGCTCTGGTAAGCGCTGTGAATTGTGCAAGACTGTTGAATCTCAGATCTGTATCTCTGAAACAAATAATGCAATATATGTTAAGGAAAAAAAAAGTAGCGGGAGGGGAAGAATGAAGCGGGGGAAATCGGAGGGGTAGACGAACCATGAGAGACGATGGACTCTGAAAAACAAACAGGGTTCTAGAGGGGAGGGGGGTGGGAGGATGGGTTAGCCTGGTGGTGGGTATTGAGGAGGGCACATTCTGCATGGAGCACTGGGTGTTATGCACAAACAATGAATCATGGAACACTTCATCTAAAATTAATGATGTAATGTATGGGGATTAACATAAGAATAAAAAAATTATTACAAACTTCATGGCTTAAAACAACATCAACTTATTCTGTAATTCAGACATTTAGATGGGCATGCTGAGTTTTCTACTAAGGATTCTACAAAACCAAAGTCAGTTGGGCTGGGCTCTTATCTGTAGGCTTTGGAGAAGAATTCACTTCTATGTTCATTTATGTTGTTGGCAAAACTCATTTATCTGTGGTTATAATACTGAGGTCCTTTTCTTGTTGTCTGTTGGCTGGAGGCCACTATTAGCTCTCCAGTTTTTGCATATGGCTCCCTACATCTTCAAGGCCACAACAATGTGTTGAATACTTCTCATGTTTTACATTTCTTTGACTTAACTCTTTTGCTGCCAGCCAGAAAAAGCTGCTCTTAATAGACTTTTTTGATTGGATCAGGCCTACCTGGATAGTCTTAAAATCAACTGATGGGACTTTACATCTGTAAAATTCCTAGATGAGTGTTTGATTGAATAATCAGATGGAAAGATTGGTGATACCTTTGGAATTCTGCCTACCTTGGTCTCTGGCTCTCAAAGATTTACTTCCATATGGTATGGAAAATACAAATCACTCCCACCCAAGGTCTCCAGTATTCTTGTCCTAATTACAACATCAGTTCAAAGTTCAAAGTCTCATCTAAATCAAATCCCAAAAGTCTAAAATCCCATCAGATAAATCATCAAAATCAGGTGTGGTTGAGGCTCTAGGTGTTATCCATTAAGTACAATTCCTAGCATACAATCCTACATCTGTAGATCTATGAACCTAAAGACACAATTTATCTGCTCCCAATACTCCCAACTTACAGTGGTATGACAGGCATAAGATATTTTGATTTTAGAAACAGGGGAAAGGAGTGCCTGGGTGGCTCAGTCAGTTAAGGGTCTGACTCTTGGTTTCAGCTCAGATCATGATCTCAGGGTCATGAGATTGAGCCCCACGTTGGGTTCCATGCTCAGTGGAGAGTCTGCTTGGGATTCTCTCCCTCTTTCTGCCCTTCCCTTCACTCTTCTGTGCTCTCTCTTTCTCTCTAAAATAAATAAATAAGTAAGTCTTGAGAAATGGGGAAAAGATGGACTGGGCTGCAAGAATGGTAGCAGGGAGTAAATATTAATAAAACTCAAAGATCTAGCTACCAAGAAAACAGTGTGCATTTAACTCTGTTTTAGTATAGTGGAGGGAGGCAATATATTGCCACACAATGGTGATAGTTGATCAGACCCAGAAGAAATTATCTATACCAACAAATGAAGTAAAAAAAAAAAAAGGTATTATTCTGGGTCCAAATATTCACCAGAATCTTGGGCACTGTGGTAGACATGAAGCACATATCAGTAAAGGACACATTCACCAGGAAGAAGTACATGGGTATGTGAAGTTGAGCATCAGAGCTGGTGACCAAGACAATGAGCAGGTTACCAGTCATGGTGATCAGATACATCCACAGGAACAGGGGATGAAGAAAAGCTTCAGATGTGGTGGCCACTTGAAGACACCCAGGCAGAAGAATTCCAAAGTAATTGTCATTTCCTCTACCCATTTTGTATGAATAGTATAAAAACTAGAATTCATAAAAACTAACAGGAAATCTATAAACAAGTTTGTTTTCAGTCAATTTAACCAATCCTTTCAGTAGTACATCAAAACCCCAATATTTTAATGTTAAACATATATTCCAGCAAACATCTTTTCTAAACACTCACACCCCTCTCTTTGTACCACTCTTATGGAATATACCTTGCTCTGCCTTGTAGATCAATATATATATGCCTTATTTCAGTGCTTTTGCTAGACTATAATCTAAAGATAAGAATGGCATCACACTATTTGCTGTGTTTCTTACCATGCCTCACCCAATACACAGAACAGAGTAGGAATGTGGTAAACACCTTTGAATAAGTCTGAAATTCTGTCATGGAATTAAAAAAAAAAAAAAACTCCAGTCCTGAATAACAGTATTAGAGACACCATAAATGTTCTATGAAAACTAATAAATGAGTTCTACAAGGCCATAAATGCTGCAGAAGGTCCAGAGCATATGCAGGAGAAAAAATTATCACAGGCTTACACAATTAAGCTATTTTACTAGGAATAGAAAATTTGAGCTGGTTTTGTTATAAAGGCATGATTTTAATTGTCAGGAAGACAGGAGTAAAGAATTTTAGAGAAAACTGTATGATCAAAGGTGAGGAAATAGAAAACAAATAAAGGCATATGTGTGGATATAAGTAAGGAGATCATTTTGGCATCCTACCATCTTACTATCACAGTGGCAGAGGAAATAACCCTGCACAATAACCCTTCAGAAAAGTGTCTGAAGTTTCAGTCCTGTCCCTGATGGTATTTCACTTTGTGATACTGGGTAAGTCACTTTACAGTGTCCAGGGCCTAATGGTTACAACCTTACAAAAGAGGGATTTTGATTATAAAAGATTTTTGAAGTCTCTTTCTGTCATTAAAAATACTTTAACACTACTTAAAATTTAATGTTAAAATTGTCTAATTCCAAAACTTAGACTATATTTGTAAAAGGTTCCAATATTTTATTTACCTTTTGTAGGGTTTTTTCTTATTTCAGAAGGAGATTATTAACTTTATACATTTGTTTTTATGCATATTTTAATTGATTAATTAATTAATTATTTAAATTTAATTTAATTTTATTATGTTAGTCACCATACAATACATCATTAGTTTTTGATGTGGTGATCCATGATCCATTGTTTTCGTATAACACCCAGTGTTCCATGCAGTATGTGCCCTCCTTAATACCCATCACTGGGCTAATCCATCCCCTCACCCTGCTCCCCTCTAAAACCCTCAGTTTGTTTCTCGGAGTCCATAGTCTCTCATGGTTTGTCTCCCCCTCTGATTCCCCCGCCCTTCATCTTTCCCTTCCTTCTCCTAATGTCCTCCGTGCTATTCCTTATGATCCACAAATAAGTGAAACCATATGGTAATTGACTTTCTCTGCTTGACTTATTTCACTTACCGTAATCTCCTCCAGTCCCATCCATGTTGATGCAAAAGCTAGATATTCATCCTTTCTGATGGCTGAGTAATATTCCATTGTATATATGGACCACATCTTCTTTATCCATTCATCTGTTGAAGGGCATCTTGGTTCTTTCCACACTTTGGCTATTGCGGACGTTGCTGCTATGAACATTGGGGTGCGTATGGACCTTCTTTTCACTACATCTGTATCTTTGGGGTAAAGACCCAGTAGTGCAATTGCTGGGTCATAGGGTAGTTCTATTATTAATTTTTTGAGGAACCTCCACACTGGTTTTCAAAGTGGCTGTACCAATTTGCATTCCCACCAACAGTATAAGAGAGTTCCCTTTTTCCACAACCTCTCCAACATTTGTTGTTTCTTGCCTTAAATCCAGTATATTTAACATACAGTGTTATATTAGTTTCAGGTGTACAATATAGTGATTCAACAATTCTATACATTACTCAATGCTCATCATGGTAAGTAGACTCAATCTCCAATATTTATTTGGTCACTTACTCATACAGCCTATATCCAATCCATCTATTCCAGTGGTCAGTGACCTTGTTTCTCTTGTTCACCACTGTATTCACAGTACCTAGAATAGTACTTGGCATATAGTAGGCACACAAAAACATTTGTTGGTTGAATAAATGAGTGAATGAACAAATGATACACATACAGGTTGTTTTTTATTTTTAACTATTTTAAGCAGTGTTGCAGTGAACATTTTTCTACACATTTTTATACATACCTATGTAAGCATATCTTTAAGAAGAATTCAGAAGTAGAATGATTAGGTAAAAGGATATGCACATTTGCCATTTTAATAGATACTAATAAAATTTTCTCCAAAATACATGCTTTAATTTAGATTCTTAACAACAGAATATTAGTTTTCTACTGCTGCCATAATACATCACTACAGGCTTAACATCTTTGGAAAATACAAATTTATTATCTCACAGTTGCTGTTGGTTAAGAGTCTGAGCACAGTGACCAGGCTGTCTTCTTTTCTCTGGATCTCACAGGGCTGAAATCAAGGTGTTGGCAGCATGGTCTCTTATCTGAGGCTCTGGAGTAAAATCCCCTTTGAAACTAATTCAACTTTTTGGTTGAATTTAATTTCATGTGGTTGTAAGACAGAGATCTTCATTTCCTTGCTGGCTGTTGGCTGGCAGATTATTTTCAGCTTCTAGAGGCTGCTAATATTCTCTGATACTATCTCCATTTTCAAAACCAGCAAAACTGCTTTGGCTAAAATAAACAGTGATTTTCGTTTTGCCAGTTATAATGGCCAGTCTCCAGTCCTCATTTTACTTGACCTTAAAGCAGCATTTGACAAAACTGACTACTTGCTCCTTGTTGAAATACTGTCTTCACTTTAGTGATACTACACTCTGGTTATCCTTCCACTTCTTTGGTAGTGTATTTTCAGTCTCCCTTGCCAGTTTTTCCTCCTATTCTTGAACTCTAAATGTTAGAGTTGCTTTAGGGTCAGACTGGAGTGCTTTCTTCTTCTCCATTAACTCTCCATCACTAATGGTCTCATCTATTTCAGTGACTTTTTAAATATCATCTATATATTATGCCAAAAACTTTCAAATTTAAATCTGCAGCCTAGGCCTCTCTTTTTCTGGTCCCCAGAACTATATAATTATCAGTAAGAATGTCCATTACAGTAATCAAAAACTTGGCTCAAATTGAACTCTTTGTCACCCCATCTACAATTGTTCCTCCTTTATTTCCTTTTTCATGTAATGTTACCACTTGTTCATGACAGAAAGCTGGAAGTCATCCAGGACACCTTCTTCTTCTTCACCACCATGCTATCTCTCACCAAATACTGGATTACTTTAAAGACTCCTAATTGTTTCCTTTGTCTTCACACATGACTCTTCACAGTTCCTCTTCCACAAAGTAGACAGGGATTTTTTTTAAGATTATTTGAGAGAGAGAGATGGTACTGGGGGTAAGAAGGAGAGGGAGAGAGAAACTTTAGCAGACTCTTCGATGAGCTCTGAGCCTGACACAGGGCTTGATTTCACAACCCTGAGGTCAAGACCTGAGCTGAAGCTAAGAGTTGGGTGCTTAACTGACTGTGCCACCCAGGGGCCCCTAGACAGGGATCTTATGAAAATATTATTTAATATCATCCCTTTTCTTCTCAAAATCTTTTAATTTATTTCCATTGCATTCAGGATAAAATTGTGGCTTTACCATTGACTTCAAGGTCCTATGTGATTTTGCCTCTGCTTTCCTCTCAAGCATGTTCTTAATGCAACTCTCTTCACTCAATATACTCAAGCTACACTGTCCTTCTTTCAGTTCCTTGAATATACTAAACTTTTTTGTTCCCACAACATTTACACATGCTGTTCCATCTGTCTGGAATGCTCTTCTGTCCATTTTTTACTTGCCTAGTTCCTACTTGTCCTTCAGGTCTCAGCCTAAATATCACTCCCTCAGAAATACCTACCTGATCCCTGTCAACTTCACCCCTACTAAATTATATCTTTTGATTATACTCTCTTATAGAACCCTGCACTTCTCCTTTATAGCAAATATTATCACAATTGGAATTTCATATGTAGGTGGGATAATTTGCTTAATGGCTATCTTCTCCATTAGACTGCAGGCTTCCCAAATGCAAAGACCATACATTTTCAGTTTGTAATTTTATACCTATTACCTGGCACAGTGCTTGGCACATCGTATGTTCTCAGTGGATGGTTGTTATATGAATGAATGAGTGAATCCGTTCACTGAATATTTTATACCAATCAATTATTAGACCTTAGCCATTATTTAATTGACAATATCCAATTTAATCTTCACAACTCCCATAAATATTATGATCTCCCTTTTATTCCAGAGAAACTGAGGGTCTAAAAGATTAGGAAATATGTCCAAATTTGCACAGTTGATAACAGAACTAAGATTTGAAGCTAGGTCTGTGTGAATCTAAAGCCTGTGAAACACATTGCCTTTCATTATCCTTATTCCTGTATGTGCCTTTCTGCCCATTTATACACAAAGTAGGGATTATGTCATATACATTTCAGTAAATAATAAAGTGTCTTTAACACAGAATGGTCTTATTTAATAACATCCTTGTTTCTACCACAGACTCCTGTATTAAAAACCTTCCTTTTCAAATATTGTTTTTTGCTCTGTGCTTCTTGTTTTTGCCATTAAATATCACTTCACTTAAGCACTGTCATTCAGATAAAATGTACAGAGTGTGACATTCTATAACATTCTGAAAGGAAACCTAAGACATCATGTACACAAAAAGAAGGATCTTTTTTTTTCTCTGTACACTCTCCATATTTCTATTTCCTAAATAGAACATAAAATTGAGAGTTATAAATTCCTAGAATGTCACAGGTAGAAAGGAAATAAAAGAAAATCTCTTCTGGTATCTTTACAGTTTAATGGAGGTTCCTTAAGGGGTGCTGGGATTCTACCTTGCTTCCATCATAGCCCCTCTGTTTTATGTTTTCAGATTAAACTTACACATTTAATGAAGGATTTTGCTGCTAAAAATGTTATAAAACCCCAAATATTCCACTTCCCTAATTTTTCAAATAGAAAACTTGAGGCAGAAATATGAAAAATTATGTACCTAAGAGCACAAAGTGAATGAATTGGATCATGGAGTAAAATTCAGGCCTCAGGAGTTTCAACTCAATATTATTTCTCATATACTCAGAGGCTTCACCACTCAAATATTCAAATGGATCCTAGAGTTGTTTATTTTTCCCCAAGCCAACCATCAGTTCTGGGATTATAAGACATGATCCTTAAACACTCTATGCTCAGAGGTAACAGAAAGACAAAACGTCATAACTAACCCTCAATACACTAACAGGACTTTAAGTTCTTCTAGGGAAATGCTGGGAGTGTCTTGTTAACTTTTGTATCTCCAGCATCTACCAGAGCACTGAGAGAAATAATCAAGTCAACATCATTATCATCATCAATCATAATTGTAAAATTTATGAGCATTTGCTAGGTGTCTGGCCCTGTTTTAAGTACTTTACATGTAGTATTAACTCAGATAAACCTCACAGCTATCCAATGACATACAACAATTTTAACTTCCCAGATTTTCTTTTTCTTTTTTAAAATATTAATAAGTTTATTACTTAATGAAATAAACTGGGCTGTCTGATGGGTTCATCATATACAATGTGAACTTCCCAGATTTTCTGAAAAATAAAGAAGCCAAGGACTAGAAAGATTGAGTTACTTGCAAATTTAAATAACTAGTCAGTGGTGGGACCAAGTTACAAATCCAAACAATCAGACACCAGAGCACATGCTCTTAACCTCTATGCTATACTGCTCAAAAAATAGTTGCTGAATAAATGAGAGAATTCAAGAAACTATCAATCCATTGTGGCTTCTTAAAACTGCATGGAACTTTCATCTTTCCAAACTTCTAATCCATGGGATCTCAGATTTCCTGAGGAAAATTAAAAGAATCAAATGTTCTGATTCCCCAGTCTCGTGTTTTGTAGAACTTACTTGGTTTGCCAACTGTTTAGTACAATAGTTAGAGCAGAATATTCTCCTCACTGACCTTAACACAAATGGAAATTCAAGCCCAGAATGAATGAAAGAGGTGAGGTGAGTGTGTGTGTGTGAGAGAGAGAGAGAGAGAAAGAGAGAGAGAATGTGCATGACCAAGGAAGACTTTTTTACTTGGCAGGTCTGACCCTCGGATGTTGACACTCTGGGCTACTACTTTACAGCCTATGTTTCTTTACCCTGGATGACAGAAGATCTATAGTTGAACAGAGGTCAAAAAGACCTCCCCTGCCTGAGGCAGAGAAAGTGGCGTAAAGAATTGTGAGGTCCTAACCTGAGCTGAGAAACTGGAAAGAAGAATCCTTACTTCTAAGAATATTCTGAGGCAGCAGAGTTAGAGACTATAGCAAGTGTAGAGAAAATTATTTTTCCTGCCCCATTATCTTTTTTTTAAGGTTTGTATTTATTTATTTATTTTTATTTTGTTCTGTTAAACACCATATATTATATCATTAGTTTTTGATGTAGTGTTCCACGATTCATTATTTGAGTATAACACCCAGTGCTCCATTCAGTATGTGCCCTCTTTAATACCCATCACCAGGTTAACCCATCCCCCCACCCCACTCCCCTCTAGAACCCTTAGTTTGTTTCTCAGATGGACTCTGAGAAGGTTTGTATTTAGATGGAAGATGGCGGAAGAGTAGGGGGCCTCATTTCATCTGGTCCCTTGAATTCAGCTAGATATCTATGAAATCATTCTGAATACCTGTGAATTCAACCTGAAATCTAAGAAAAGAATTGCAGGAATTCTACAAATAGAAAAGCAACCACTTTTTGCAAGGTAAGGGGTGTGGAGAAGTGAATCTGAAGGGATATATTGGAATATAAATGGCAGGGGGAGGGAGCCTCCATAAGTCAGCTACCAGAAAGTGATATAGCTGTGGAGCACAAAATCAGAACTTTTAGAAGTCTGCTACAGTGAGGGAGGTCCTGGCTTGAAAGCTGCTCAGGTGGTGAAGTGGGGCAGAATCCTAGGTGGGACAGGGTGGTCTCAGGGTCCCCAGGGTTACAGAAAAAATGGGGGTGCCTCAGTCAGCAGAGGTCGCAAGCATTGGAGAAGGGAACCAGGTACAATCAGTGAGCCTGGGAATGGGCTGTCAGCTCGGTTTGTCATAAATTGTGAATGGAGGCACAGTCGGGCAACTGTTCTTTGAGCAGGGGCCCTGCAAGCCGCAGAAACACGGCGACCCTCCTCCTTCCACCAGGAGGATTGGCAAAGGTGTGCACTGCAGGAGGCTGCAGGGTTTGGTGCACACAAAAGTGATTTATTGCTTTTCCCTGAGGGGTCACTAAAGAATAGGGGCCATGATCTTTCAGCTCCAGGGCTGGAGATAAGGGCACTGACATTTTTATTTTCATCCTCTAAAGCAGTGCAGAAAGCCTTCATGGAACAAAAGCTACATAGAGCAACCTGAAGCAGCTTACACTGAGCCTGCCCCCCACCCCCAACCCTGGCCAGGGCGGTACAACTCTGCCCAGGCAAAGACACCTGAGAATCAGGACAGCAAGCGCCTCCCCCAGAAGACCAGCAAGAGTATCAGGCTAATAACAAGTTTACGGATTACATAAAACTGAAAAACTCCAGCACTAGGGGAAAATAGTATACAGAATTTGAGGTTTCTTCTCATGATTCTTTGTCTTCCAGTTTAAAATTTTCCTTTTTGATTGGAGGCAAGATGGTGGAAGAGTAGGGAACCCAGTTTCATCTATCCCCTCAAATTTAGCTGGATATCTATCAAACCATTCTGAACACCCACGAAATCAGCTTGAGATATAAGAAAATATATATGGGACTCTAAAACAGAAAAACCACTGATTTTTGCAAGATAGGAGGTATGGAGTTGTGACTCTATGGGGAAATATTGGAAGATAAATGGAGGAGGGAGGGAGCCTCCATAAGCTGGCTACTGGAAATTGATATAACACCAGAGCACAAAATTGGAACCCTTAGAAATCTGCTCCAGTGACAGACATCACTTTCTGAAAGGGGCTCAGGGAATGAAAAGGGCAGAATTCTAGGTGGGTCATTGTGGCCTCAGGATCCCAGGAGACACAGAATGAACAAGGGTGCCTGAACCAGTACAGTGACCAAGCAGTGGAGTTGGGAAACTGGTTATGGTCAGCGAGCCCAAGAGGGATTCTCAGCTCTAGTCGCCATGAACCAAGAGCCAGGCCAGTCAGGAGACCACTCTTTGCCTGAGGACCCTGAAAGGGACTGAAACATTCAGGCCATTTACCATCCCCCGGGAGGGGCAAAACAGCTGCATCCACGACCAGGCAAGAGCTCTCAGGTGGAGGCAGCCCAGAAAGGACAGGAGGGTGGCACCCAGGCATGACCTGGGAGCAGCAGAGCAGGGTGTGCATGCGTGCAAGCCCACAACTGCTTACAGTCCAAAATACACAAAGGGCAGTGGTGCTGGCAGGTCCCTGGGATGTCCCCCAGGAGGATTGTGGTGGGCGCACACCTAGGGAATCTGCAGAGATTGGGGCACACAGAAGTGAAGGCTGTTTGACCCAGAGGGTTATTGAAAAGGGGGGACTGCGAACTTTTGGCTCTAGGCCAGAGAGCTGGGCATGGCCATTTTTGCTGTGATCCTCTGAAGAGGTGCAGAAAACCTCTAGGGAAGAAAAGCCACAAGATAATCAGCTTACATTATGTCCATCCCCCTGATAAGGGGTTGGGCAACTACACCTAGGCAAATACACCTGGGAAGCAGCACAGCAGGCCCTTGCCCCAGAAAACAGACTGGAAGAACACGTGGACTACAACTGTATAGATCCCACAAGACTGTAAAACTCCAGCCCCGGGGGAAAATAGTATTTTGAGTTCCAGGTGTTTCCTCACGACTTGTTTATCTTTCAGTCCAAAATTTTCCATTTCTTTTTTTTCCCTTTACCCCATTTCAACTAGTTTCTCATTTTACCAACTTAGGTTTTTAAGTTGATATTTAACTTTTATTTTTTTACAAGTACATTTTATAGATATGTGCTTCATTTTAGTCCTTTTTTCACTCTATTCAATTTTATTTTGTATACATATAAGTTTTGCTTTCTTTACAATTTTGGGATGTAGTGTCTTCTAAAACACAGACCTAAATTCAGTTAGGAACAAGTGGATCACCCTGATTTGCCCAGCCTGTGACATTATAGTCTCTCTGCCCCCTCTTTTTTTAGTTTTTTCATTTTGGTTTTGTTTGCTTTTTCTGTTGTGGCTTCCAACTGCTTCAGATTTGTCTAGAGTGTATTTTGCTTGGGTCATGGTTGATAATTTGGACTCTGCTCATTTGTTTGCTGATCATTCTTTTTTTTTTTTTAAAGATTTTATTTATTTATCTGAGACAGAGAGAATGAGAGAGACAGAGAGCACATGAGAGGGGAGAGGGTCAGAGGGAGAAGCAGGCTCCCTGCTGAGCAGGGAGCCCGATGTGGGACTCGATCCTGGGACTCCAGGATCATGACCTGAGCCGAAGGCAGTCACTTAACCAACTGAGCCACCCAGGCGCCCTGTTTGCTGATCATTCTTAAAGTGTCTATCCAACAAGAAGTTCTAACAATTGTAAATATCTATGCCCCCAACATGGGAACAGCCAACTACATAAGCCAGCTGTTTACCAAAATAAAGAATCAGAACAACAATAATACATTAATAGTAGGAGATAATAACACTCCACTCTGCATTGGACAGATGATCTAAACAGAAGACCAACAGAGAAAAAAAAATCTTTGAATGACACATTGGACCAGATGGACTTTGTAGATATATACAGAACATTCCACCCTAAAACTACAGAGTACTCATTCTTCTCCAATACACACTGAACTTTCTCCAAAATAGGCCATGTGCTGGGTCACAAATCAGATCTCAGTCAATACCAAAAGACTGAGATTATTCTCTGAATGTTATCAGACAACAATGCCTTGAAACTGGAAATGAATCACAAGAAAAAGTTTGGAAGGAGTTCAAACAATTGGAAGTTAAAGAGCATTCTGTTAAAGAATGAATGGGTCAACCAGGAAATTAAAGAAGAACTTAAGCAATTCATGGAAACCAATGAGAACAAAAACACATCAGTCCAAAACCAATGGGATATTGCAAAGGCGGTCCTAAGGGGGAAATACATAGCCATCCAAGGCTCTCTCAAAAAATTAGAAAAATCCCAAATGCATAAGCTAACCCTACACCTAAAGGAGCTGGAGAAAGAAAGCAAATAAAACCTAAACCAAGCAGAAGTAAATTAACAAAGATTAGAGAAGAGATCAATGAAATAGAAATCAGAAAAACAGCAGAACATACCAAAAAAACTAGAAGCTGGTTCTTTTAAAGAATTAATAAGATTGAGAAACCACTGGCCAAATTTATCCAAAAGAAAAGAGCAAGGACCCAAATTAATAAAATCATGAATGAAAGGGGAGAGATCACAACTAACACCAAGGAAATAGAAACAATTATTAGAAATTATTAACAGCAACTATATGCCAACAAATTTAGCAACCTGGAAGAAATGGATGCATTCCTGGAAACTTATAAACTACCAAAATTGAAACAGGAAGAAATAAACAATCTGAATAGATCAATAACAAGTAACAAAATTGAAGCAGTAATCAAAAACCTCCCAAAAAACAAGAGTTCAGGGCCAGATGGCTTCCCAGGGGAATTCTACCAACCATTCAAAGAAGAAATAATACCTATTCTACTGAAGCCATTTCAAAAAATAGAAACAGAAGGAACACTTCCAAAGTCCTTCTATGAGGCCAGCATTACCCTGATCCCAAAACCAGGCAAAGACCCCATCAAAAAGGAGAATTACAGACCAATATCCCTGATGTACGTGGATGCCAAAATATTCAACAAGATCCCAGCTAATTGGATCCAACAGTACATTAAAAGACTTATTCACCATGACCAAGTGGATTTTATGCCTGGGATGCAAGGGTGGTTCAACACTTGCAAATAAATAAATGTGATAGAGCACATCAATAAAAGAAAGGACAAGAATCATATGATCCTCTCAATTGATGCAGAAAAAGCATTTGACAAAATACAACATCCATTCCTGAGTAAAACTCTTCAGAGTAGAGGGATAGAGGGAACATTCCTCAATTTCATAAAATCCATCTATGAAAAACCCACAGCAATATTATTCTCAATAAGAAAAAGCTGGTAGCTTTTCCCTTAAGATCAAGAACATGACAGGGATGCCCACTTTCACCACTATTGTTCAACATAGTGCTAGAAGTCCTAGCCTTAGCAATCAGACAACAAAAAGAAATAAAAGGCATCAAAATTGGCAAAGAAGAATTCAAAATCTCCCTCTTCGCAGATGACATGATACTTTATGTGGAAAACTCAAAAGACTCCACCCCTAAATTACTAGAACTCATACTGCAATTCAGCAATGTGGCAGGATACAAAATTAATGCACATAAATCAGTTGCTTTTCTATATGCTAACAATATAACTGTAGACAAAGAAATTAAGGAATTGATTCCATTTAAATAGCAACAAAAAACATAAGATACCTAGGACTAAACCTAACCAAAGAGGTAAAAGAGCTATACTCTAGAAACTATAGAACACTTATGAAAGAAATTGTGAAGACAAAAAGAGATGGAAAAACATTTCATACTCATGGATTGGAAGAATAAACATTGTTAAAATGTCTATCTTGCCCAGAGCCATCTACGATTTCAATGCCATCCCTATTAAAATAACATTGGCATTTTTTAAAGAGCTGGAACAAACAATCTTACAATTTGTATGGAAACAGAAAAGACCCCAAATCACCAGGGGATTGTTGAAAAAGAAAACCAAAGCTCGGGGCATTATGTTGCCTGACTTCAAGCTATATTACAAAGCTGTGATCACCAAGACAGCATGGTATTGGCAGAAAAACAGACACATAGATCAATGGAATAGAATAGAGACTCCATAAATGGACCCTCAACTCTATGGTCAACTAATCTTCGACAAAGCAGGAGAAAATATCCAATAGAAAAAAGCCAGTCTCTTCAATAAATGGTGGTAGGAAAATTGGACAGCTACATCCAGAATGAAACTGGACCATTCCCTTACACCATACACAAAGATAGACTCAAAATGGATGAAATACCTCAATTTGAGATAGGAATCCATCAAAATCCTCGAGGAAAACGTAGGCAGTAACCTCTTCGACATCGGCCATGCTACCTTTTTTCAAGACACATCTCCAAAGGCAAGTGAAACAAAAGCAAAAATGAACTTTTGGGACATCATTAAGGTAAAAAGCTTCTGCACAGCATAGGAAACAGTCCACAAAACTAAGAGGCAGCCCATTTGCAATGACGTGGATGGAACAAGAGGGTATTATGCTAAGCAAAATAAGTCAATCAGAGGAAGACAAGTATCATATGATCTCACTGAGAGGAGGAATTCTTAATCTCAGGAAACAAACTGAGGGTTGCTGGAGTGGTCGGGGGTGGGAGGGATGGGGTGGCTTGGTGATGAACATTGGGGAGGGTATGTGCTATGGTGAGCTCTATGAATTGTGTAAGACTGATTAATCACAGACCTGTACCTCTGAAACAAATAATATATTACACGTTAAAATTTTTAAAAAAGAAGAAGATAGTAGGAAGGGAAATTTGAAAGGGGAAATAGGAGGGGGAGCAAAACCATGAGAGACAATGGACTCTGAGAAACAAACTGAGGGTTTTAGAGCAGAGTGGGTTGGGGGGATGGGTTAGCCCAGTGATGGGTATTAAGGAGGGCACGTATTGAATGGAGCTCTGGGTGTTATATGCAAACAATGAATCATGGAACACTACATCAAAAACTAATGATGTAACGTATAGTGACTAACATAACATAATAAAATAAAATTTAAAAAAATACTAAGAGGCAGCCAACGAAATGGGAGAAAATATTTGCAAATGACATTACAAACAAAGGGCTGATAACCACGATATATAAAGAACTTCTCAAACTCAACACTCAAGAAACAAATAACCAGTCAAAAAATGGGCAGAAGACATGAACAGACACTTCTCTAAAGAAGACATACAGATGGCTAACAGACACATGAAAAAAATGCTCCACCTGATAGCCATCAGGGAAATACAAATCAAAACCACAATGAGATACCACTTTACACCAGTTAGAATGGCAAAAATTAACAAAACAGGAAACAACAAATGATGGCGAGGATGTGGAGAAAGGGGAACCCTCCTACACTTTTGGTGGGAATGAAGGCTGTTACAGCACTCTGGAAAACAATATGTTAACAATAGAGATACCTTATGACCCAGCAATTGTACTACTAGATATTTACCCCCAATATACAGATGTAGTGAAAAGAAGGGGCACATGCACCCCAGTGTTCATAGCATTAATGTCCATGATAGGCAAACTGTGGAAACAATCGAGATACCCTTCAACAGATGAATGGATAAAGAAGATGTGGTAAAATGTACAATGGAATATTACTCAGCCATCAGAAAGGATGAATACCCAACATTTGCATTGACATGGATGCTACTGGAGGGGATTATATTACATAATGTAAGTCAAGCAGAGAAAGACAATTATCATATGGTTTTACTCATATGTTGAACATAAGCAATAGCACAGAGGACCGTAGGGGAAGGGAAGGAAATCCTAAGGGGGAGAAATCAGAGAGGAAGATGAACTGTGGGAGACTATCGACCCAAGGAAACAAACTGAGGTTTTCAGAGTGGAGGGGGGTGGAGGGAGGAGGTAACAGGGTGATGGATATTGAGGACTGCATGTGCTGTGATGAGCACTGGGTGTTATACGTAACTAATGAATCATTGAACACTACCTCAAAAACTTATGATGTACTATACAGTGGTTAACTGAACATGATAAAAAGAAATTGGAAAAATCCCAAATGCACAAGATAACCTTACCCCTAAAGGACCTGGAGAAAGAACAGCAAATAAAACCTAACCAAGCAGGAGAGGAGAAATAATAAAGATTAGAGCACAAATCAATGAAATAGAAACCAGAAGAACTGTAGAACAGAACAAAGAAACTAGAAGCTGGTTCTTTGAAAGAATTAAAAAGATCGATAAACCTCTGGCCCGACTTTTCCAAGAGAAACGGGAATGGACAAAAATTAATAAAATCATGAATGAAAGGGGAGAGTTCATGACTAATACCAAGGAAACAGAAACAATTATTAGAAATAATTAACAGCAACTATATGCCAACAAATTAAGCAATCTGGAAGAAATGGATGCATTCCTGGAAACTTATAAACTACCAAGACTGAAACAGGAAAAAATAGACAATCTTTATAGACAAATTACCAGCAAGGAAATTGAAGCAGTAGTCAAAAACCTTCCAAAAACAAGAGTCCAGGGCCAGATGGCTTCCCAGGGGAATTCTACCAAACAAATAAAAAGGACTAATACCTATTCTACTGAAGCTGTTTCAAAAAATAGAAACAGAAGTAAAACTTCCAAACTCTTTCTAGGAGGCCAGCATTACCCTGATCCCAATACCATACAAAAAAAAAAAAAAAATCAGAAAGAAGAATTCCAGACCAATATCCCTGATGAACATGGTCCCAAACAATCCTAAAATTTAGGATCAAATTTCTGGTATGGAACAGAAAAGACCCCAAATAGCTTGGGGAATGTTGAAAAAGAAATCCAAAGCATCACAATACCTAACTTTAAGCTGTATTACAAAGCTGTGATCACCAAGACAGCATGGTATTGGGACAAAAACGGACACATGGAAGAGAATAGAGAGCCCAGAAATGGACCCTCAGCTCTATGGTCAATTAATCTTCAACAAATCAGGAAAGAATATCCAACGGAAAAAAGACAATCTCTTCAAAAATGGTGCTGGGAAAATTGGACAGCCACATGCAGAAGAATGAAACTGGACCATTCTGTTACACCACACACAAAGATAAACTCAAAATGGATGAAAGAGCTCTATGTGAGACAGCAATCCATCAAAATCCTAGAGGAGAAAATAGGAAGTAACCTCTTCGACTTCGGCTACAGCAAATTCTTTCAAAAGTTTATTTTGTAATCTCTGTATTAAAAGCTTTCCTTAATCTACAAATAAAATAAAAGTAAATAAATGAAATTAATAAACAGGTAAAATTTAAATTACAAACAATAATTTGGAAAAAGGTTTTATGACCTAAATAAAGAATTTATACACTTAAAAAAATATATACATCTCTAAGGCTAAGGAAACAAAAGCAAAAATGAAGTATTGGGACTTCATCAAGATAAAAAACTTGTGCACAGCAAAGGAATTGGTCAACAAAAGTAAAAGGAAATCCACGGAATGGGAGAAGATATTTGCAAATGACATATCAGATAAAGGACTAGTATCCAAGATCTATAAGAACTTCTGAAACTCAACACTCAAAAAACAAATAACCCAGTCAAAAAATGGGCAGAAGACATGAACAGACAATTCTCAAAAGAAGACATACAAATGGCTACCAGACACAAAAATTGCTACACGTCCTAGCCATCAGGGAAATATAAATCAAAACCACAATGTGATACCACCCTACACCAGTTAGAATGGCTAAAATTAACAAGGAAGGTAACAACAAATGTTGATGAGGATGTGGAGAAAGGGGAACATTCTTAACCTGTTAGTGGGAATACAAGCTGGTATAGCCATTCTGGAAAACATTATGGAGTTTCCTCAAGATGTTACAAATAGAGCTACCCTACAACCCCGCAATTGCACTATGTATTTACCCTAAAGATACAGATGTAGTGAAAAGAAGGAGCACATCCACCCCAATGTTCATAGCAGCAATGTCCACAATAGTCAAACTGTGGAAGGAGTAGAGATGCCCTTCAACAGACGAATGGATAAAGATGTGGTTCATATATATGATAGAATATTACTCAGCCATCAGAAAGGATGAATACCTACCATTTGCATGGACATGGATAGAACTGGATGGTGTTATACTAAGTGAAGTAAATCAAGTAGGGAAAGACAATTATCATATGGTTTCACTCATATGTGGAACATAAGGAAGGAATAGCACAGTAGACCACAGTGGAATGGAATGGAAAACTGAATGGGAATAAATCAGAGAGGGAGAGAAATGATGAGAGACTCTTGAGTCTGGGAAACAATCTGAGTGTTGTGGAAGGAAAGGTGGTTGGGGGGATGCTCTAACTGGGTGATGGGCTGTAAGAAGAGCATGTGATGTAATGAGAACTGGGTGTTATACACAACTGAGGGATCAATGAACACTACAATCAAAAGTAATGACATAATATATGTCCACTAATTGAATTTAAATGAAAAAAAAAAACAGTTTAGTTAAAATATAAATAATAAAATAACATTTTCTTTTTCTTTGTTTCTTTTTTTTCCTTTTCAACTAGTTTCTTATTGTATTAACTTTTTAAAAGTCTTTTTATATTTTTCATTTTTACATTTATATTTCATAGGCACATTCTTCATTTTTGTCTTCCTTTCACTGTATTCAAATATGAGTTTCTCTTTCTTTACAGTTTGGTATCTTGTGTCTTCTTACAAACAGACCAAAATAGACAGAGGGCCAAATGTATCACCCTGTTCTGTCTACCTGTTTGACTCTATAATCTCTTTTTTCCCTTTTGTGTTTCTTTGTTTGTTTGTTTGTTTTCTGATCTCTTCTGATTTGTTTAATGTATATTTCTCTGGGATCATGGCTGACATTTTTATTTTTTATTTATTTATTTTTGTTCTCTCATTCACCTATTCTTCTCTGGGTAAAACTGACCAGAAGGCAAAATTCCCATAGAAAAGAACAACAGGCAGTACTCAAAGCCACAGGCTTAATAAATATGGATATTCGGAAATTGTGGGACCTAGAATTCATGACAGTGATAATAAAGATACTAGCTGGGCTTGATAAAAGCATAAAAGACGCTAGAAAATCCCTTTCTTGAGAAATAAAAGAACTAAGATCTACTCAATTTGAAATAAAAAAAAAGGGTATTGATGAGATGCCATCAACAATGGCGGCTCTTACTGCTAGAATAAATGACACAGAAGAGAGAATAAGTGATATAGAAGGTAAAATTATGGAAAACAAAGAAACTGAGCAAAAGAGAGATAAACAATTACTGGACAATGAGGGGAGGATTTGAATGATCTCCAATATCATAAAGTGAAACCATATTAGAATTATTGGGGTCCCAGAGGAAGAGGAAAGATAGATAGAGGCAGAAGGTATATTCAAGAAAATTATATCTGATAACTTCCCTAATCTGGGGAAGGATACAGACATTCAAATCCAGGAAGCACAAGGAAGCCCTCTCAAAATCAATAAAAATAGTTTAACACCCTGACATATAATAGTGAAGCTTGCACATTTCAAAGATAAAGAAAAAATTCTGAAAGCAGCTCAAGACAAGTACTCCTTAATGAAAAAGCATAGGAACATTAGACTGCCAAAAACTTATCCACATAGACCTGCAGGCCAGAAAGCATGACATATTCAGGGTACTAAATGAGAAAAACATGCAACCATCGATTACTTTATCCTGCAAGGCTGTTATTCAGAATGGAAGGAGAGATAAAGAGCTTCCAGGTCAAACAGAAACTGAAAGAATTTGTGACCATAAAATCAGCCCTGAAGAAATATTAAAGGGGACCCTGCAAGTGGAGAGCCCAACAGTAACAGAGACCAGAAAGAAACAGACAATCTACAGAAACAATGACTTTACAAGTAATACAATGCCACTACATTCATCTGTTTCAATTGTTACCCTGAATGCAAATGGGCAAAATGCTCCAGTCAAAAGACACAAGATATTAGATTGGATAAAAAAGCAAGACCCATCCATATGCAATCTGCAAGAGACTCATTTTAGACCCAAAGACACCTCCAGATTCAAAATAAGGGTGTGGAGAACCATCTATCATGCTAATGGATATCAAAAGAAAGCTGAGGTAGCAATCTTTATATCAGACAAATTAGATTTTAAGCCAAAGACTAGAAAGAAATGAAGAGGAACACTATATAATACGTAAAGGGTCAATCCAACAAGAAGATATAACTATTAAAAATATTTATGCTCCTAATTTGGGAGCAACCAATTATATAAAACAATAATCAAATTAAATAAACACATTGATAATAATACAATAATAGTAGGGGACTTCAACACCACACTCACAGCAATGGACAGATCATCTAAACAGAAAATCAGTAAGGAAACAAGGACTTTGAATGACACACTGGACCAGATGGACTTCACAGATATATACAGAGCATTCCATCTGAAAGTAACAGAATACACATTCTTCTCAAGTGCATGTGGAACTTTTCCCAGAATAGATCTCATACTGGGTCACAAATAAGGTCTCAACTGATACCAAAAGATTGGGATTATTCCCTGCATATTTTTAGACCACAATGCTTTGAAACCTGAACTCAATCACAAGAGGAAAACTGGAAAGAACTCAAATATTTGGAGTTTAAAGAGCATCCTCGTAAGGAATGAAGGGGTTAACCAGGAAATTAAAGAAGGATTTTAAAATTTCATGGAAGCAAATGAAAATGGAATTACAACTGTCCAAAAGCTTTGGAATGCAGGAAAAGTGGTCCTTAGAGGGAAGTATATAGCAATACAATCCCTTCTCAAGAAACCAGAAAACTCTGATTTATACAAGCTAACTTTACACTTAAAGGAGGTGGAGAAAGAACAGAAAAAAAAAGCCAAAACAAAGCAGAACATGAGAAATAATAAAGAATAGATCAGAAATCAATGAAATAGAAACCAAAAGAACAGTAGGACAGATCAATGAACCTAGGAGCTTTTCCTTTGAAAGAATTAATAAGATCGATAAACCCCTAACCAGATTTATCAAAAAAAAAAAAAGAGGAGAGAGAGAGAGAGAAAGGACCCAAATTAATAAAATCATGAATGAAAGAGGGGAGATCATGATTAACACCAAGGAAATACAATCAATTTTAAGAACATATTGTGAGCAACTATATGGCAACAAATTAGGCAATCTTGAAGGAATGGAGGCATTCCTAGAAACCTTTGAACTATCAAAACTGAAACAGGAAGAAAGAGAAAACCTGAACAGACCCATAACCAGCAAAGAAATTGAAGCAGTAATCAAAAATCTCCCAACAAACAGGAGTTCATAGCTGGATGGCTTTCCAGGGGAATTCTACCAAACATTTAAAGAAGAACTGATACCTATTCTACTGAAGCTATTTCAAAAAACAGAAATGGAAGGAAAACTACCAAACTCATTCTTTGAGGCCAGCATTACCTTGATCCCCAAACCAGACAAAGGTCCCACCAAAAAGGAGAATAACAGACCAATATCCCTGATGCACATGGATGCCAAAATTCTCACCAAAATACTAGCCAATAGGATCCAATAGTCCATTAAAAGGATTATTCACCATGACCAAGTGTATTTATTCCTGGGCTGCAAGGGTGTTTTTTTTTTTTTTTAAGATTTATTTATTTGAGAGAGCGAGAATGAGAGAGAGAGTACATGAGAGGGGGGAGGGTCAGAGGGAGAAGCAGGCTCCTCGCTGAGCAGGGAGCCCGATGCGGGACTCGATCCCAGGACTCCGGGATCATGACCTGAGCCAAAGACAGTCACTTAACCAACTGAGCCACCCAGGCGCCCACAAGGGTGGTTTAACATTCACAAATCAGTCAGCGTGATACATTCCATTAATAAAAGAAAGGAAAAGAGCCATATGATCCTTTCAATTGATGCAGAAAAAAAAGCATTTGGCAAAATACAGCATCATTTCTTGGTTTACTCTCCACAATGTAATGATCGAAGGAACATACCTCAATATCATAAAAGCCATGTACCAAAATCACACAGCAAATATCATTCTCAATGGGGAAAAATAGTTTTTCCCCTAAGGCCAATAATATGACAAGGATGTCCACTCTCACCACTGTTGTTCACAATAGTACTAGAATTCCTAGCCTCAGCAGTCAGGTGACAAAAATAAATAAAATGCATTCACATTGGAAAGAAGTCAGACTCACTCTCTTCACAAATGACATTATACACTATGTGGAAAACCCAAATACTCCACCCCAAAATTGTTAGATCTCATAAAGGAATTCAGCAACATGGGAGGATATAAATTTAGTGCACAGAAATTAGTTACACATCTATACACTAACAATGAGAGAGAAAAAAGAAAAATTAAGGAATTGATCCCATTTACAATTGCAACAAAAACCATAAGATACCTAGGAATAAACCTAACCAAAGAGGAAAGGATCTATACTCTAAAAACCACAGAACACTTATGAAAGAAATTGAGGAAGACACAAAGAAATGGAAAAATATTCCATGCTCATGGATTGGAAGAATAAATATTGTTAAAATGTCTATGCTACCCAGAACAATCTACACATTCAATGCAATCCCTATCAAAATACTACTGACATTTTTCACAGAGCTAGAACTAATAATCCTAAAATTGTATGGAACCAGAAAGACATGGAATAGCCAGGGGAATGTTGAAAGAGAAAACCAAAGCTGGGGGCATCACAATGCCATACTTCAAGCTTTGTTGAAAAGCTGTAATCATCCAGACATTATGGTACTGGCACAAATATAAACACATGTATTAATGGAACAGAATAGAAAACCCAGAAATGGACCTTCAACTCTATGGTCAACTAATTTTTGACAAAGCAGGAAAGAATATCCAATGGAAAAAAGACAGTCTCTTCAATAAATGGTGTTGGGAAAATTGGACGGCCACATGCAGAAGAATGAAACTGGACCATTTTCTTACACCATACACAAAGAGAAACTCAAAATGGAGAAAAGACCTAAATGTGAGACAGGAACCCTTCAAAATCATAGAACAGAACACAGACATCAACCTCTTCAACCTCGACCACGTAACTTCTCTCTATACATGTCTCCATAGGCAAGGGGAACAAAAGCAAAAATGAACTATTGGGACTTCCTCAAGATAAAATCTGCACAGCAAAGGAAGCAGTAAACAAAACCAAAAGGCAACCTATGGAATGGCAGAAGATATTTGCAAATGACATAACAGTTAAAGGTCTGGTATCCAAAATCTCTAAGGAATTTATTTATTTATTTATTTATTTATTTATTTATTTATTTATTTATTTATTTTAAAGATTTTATTTATTTATTTGAGAGAGAGAGAATGAGAGAGAGCACATGAGAGGGGTTAGGGTCAGAGGGAGAAGCAGACTCCCTGCCGAGCAGGGAGCCCAATGCGGGACTCGATCCAGGGCCTCCAGGATCATGACCTGAGCTGAAGGCAGTCACTTAGCCAACTGAGCCACCCAGGCACCCCCAAGATCTCTAAGGAATTTATCAAACACCCAAAAGACAAATAATCCAATTAAGATATGGGCAGAAGACATGAACAGATATTTCTCCAAAGACATACAAATGGGCAACAGACACATGAAGATATGTTCCACATCATTTGTCATCATGGAACTACCAATCAAAACCACAATGAGATACCACCTCACACCAGTTAGAATGGCTAAAATTAACAAGTCAAGAAATAACAAATGTTGGCAAGTATGTGGAGAAAGGGGATCCTCTTACACTGTTGGTTTGGAATGCAAGCTGCTACAGCCACTCTAGAAAACAGTTTGAAGTTTCTTCAAGAAGTTAAAAATAGAGCTCCCCTAGACCCAGTGATTGTACCAGTAGGTGTTTACCCCAAACATAAAAATGTAATGATCTGAAGGGGCACCTGCACCCCAGTGTTCATAGCAGCTATGTCCACAATAGCTAAACCATGGAAAGAGCTGAGATGTCCATCGACAGATGAATGGATAAGAAAGATGTAATATACACACACACAATGGAATATTACTCAGCCATCAGAAGGGATAAATACTTACCGTATACATTGACATGGATGGAACTGGACTGTATTATGCTAAGTCAAATAAGTCAATCAGAGGAAGACAATTATTATATGGTTTCACTCATAGGTGCAATATAAGAAATAGTGCAGAGGATCATAGGGGAAGGGAGGAAAACCTGAACGGGAAGTCATCAGAGAGGGAGAAAAACCATGAGAAACTCTTAACTATAGAAAACAAACTGAAGGTTGCTGGAGGGGAGGTCAGTGGGGGGATGGGATAATTGGGTGATAAGCATTAAGGAGGGAAAATGATGTAATAAGCACCAGGAGTTATATGCAACTGATGAATTATTGAACTCTACATCTGAAACTAATGATGTACTATATGTTGGCTAATTGAATTTAAATAAAAAAATAAGTTTGTATTTATATTCCAGTTAATTAACGTGCAGGGTAATATTAGCGTCAACATAGTGATTCAACACTTATATACAACACTCAGTCCTCATCTCAGCAAGTGCATTCCTTAATCTCAATCACCTATTTAACCCATCCCACCTGCTTCCCCTCTAGTAATAATCAGTTTGCTCTGTATAGTTGAGAGTCTGTTTTGGGGTTTGCTTTCCTCTCTCTTTTTCCCCCTTTGTTTTGTTTCTTAAATTCCACATATGAGTGAAATCATATGGTATTTGTCTTTCTATGACTGATGTATTTCACTTATCATAATACTCTCTAGCTCTATCCATTTCATTGCAAATAGCAAGATTTCATTCATTTTTATGGCTGCTTGGTCAATATACATATTTACCATATCTTCTTTATCCATTCATCAGTTGATGGACACTTTTCCATGAATTATGTGGGCCTTTTCCATGAATTATCTATTGCAGATGATGCTGCTAAAATCATTGGGGGTGCATGTATCCCTTTGAATGAGTATTTTTGTATTCTTTGGGTAAATACCTAGTAAGAAAATTGCAGGATCATAGGGTAGTTCTACTTTTAGCTTTTGGAGGAAAATTCATATTATTTTCCAGAGTGGCTTCACGAGTTTGTATTCCACCAATAGTATAAGAGGATTGTTCTTTATCAACAACCTCGCCAGCACCTATTGTTTCTTTTTTTTTTTTTATGTTATGTTAGTCACCATACAATACATCATTAGTTTTTGATGTGGTGATCCACGATCCATTGTTTTCATATAACATCCAGTGCTCCATGCAGTACGTACCCTCCTTAATACCCATCACCGGGCTAACCAATCCCCCCTTCCTTATCCCCTCCAAAACCCTGTTTGTTTCTCAGAGTCCATAGTCTCTCATGGATCATCTCTCCCTCTGATTTCCCTGCCTTCATTTTTCCCTTCCATTTCCAAATGTCCTCCATGCTATTCCTTATGTTCCACAAATAAGTGAAACCGTATGATAATTGACTTTCTCTGCTTGACTTATTTCACTTAGCATAATCTCCTCCAGTCCCATCCATGTTGATGTAAAAGTTGGGTATTCATCCTTTCTGATGGCTGAGTAATATTCCATTGTATATATGGACCACATCTTCTTTCTCCATTCATCTGTTGAAGGGCATCTCGGCTCTTTCCACAGTTTGGCAATTGCAGAAATTGCTGCTATGAACATTGGGGTGCATATGGCCCTTCTTTTCACTACATCTGTGTCTTTGGGGTAAATAACCAGGAGTGAAATCGCTGGGTCATGGGGTAGCTCTATTTTTAAATTTTTGAGGAACTTCCACAGTTTTCCAAAGTGGCTGTACCAACTTGCATTCCCACCAACAGTGTAAGAGGGTTCCCCTTTCTCAACAACCTCTCCAACATTTCTTGTTTTTTCCCTGTCCGTTTTTGCCATTTTAACTGGTGTAAGGTGGTATCTCAATGTGGATTTGATTTGAATTTCCATGATGGCTAATGATGATGAACATTTTTTCATGTGTCTGTTACTCATTTGTATGTCTTCTTCAGTAAAGTGTCTTTTCATATCTTCTGCCCGGTTTTTGACTTGATTATTTGTTTTTTGGGTGTTGAGTTTGAAAAGTTCTTTATAGATCTTGGATACCAGCCCTTTATCTGTAGTGTCATTTGCAAATATCTTCTCCCATTCTGTGGGTTGACATTGTTTTGTTGACTGTTTCCTTTGCTGTGCAGAAGCTTTTTATCTTGATGAAGTCCCCGAAGTTCATTTTTGCTTTTGTTTCCCTAGCTTTTGGAGATGTATCTTGAAAGACGTTGCTGTGGCCGACGTCAAAGAGGTTACTGCCTATGTTCTCCTCTAGGATTTTCATGGATTCCTGTTTCACATTGAGGTCTTTCATCCATTTTGAGTTTATCTTTGTGTATGGTGTTAGAGAATGGTCGAGTTTCATTCTTCTGCATGTGGATGTCCCATTTTCCCAGCACCATTTATTGAAGAGACTGTCTTCTTTCCATTGCATGTTTTTTCCTGCTTTGTCGAAGATTATTTGACCATAGAGTTGAGGGTCCATATCTGGGTTCTCTCTCTATATATATTGTTATCAATATGACTCTTTATTTTGGTGAACAGTTGGTTTATGTAGATGGCTGCTTCCATGTTGGGGGCATAGATATTTACAATTGTTAGATATCCGTGTTGGATAGACCCTTTAAGAATGATATAGTGTCCTGTGTCTCTAACTACAGACTTAGTTTAAAATCTAGTTTGTCTGATATAAGAATTGCTACCCCAGCTTTCTTTTGAGGTCCGCTGGCATGGAAGACGGAAATCCATCCCTTCACTTTCAGTCTGGATGTATCTTTAAGATCAAAATGAATCTCTTTTAGGCAACATATGGATGCGTCCTGTCTTTTTATCCAAATGCAACCCTGTGCCGTTTTATGGGAGCATTTAGGCCATTCACGTTGAGAGTTATTATTGAAAGATATGAATTAATCGTCATCATGTTGCCTATGAAGACATTTTATACATTGTCTCCGTAAATTTCTGTTGTATATCACTCTTGGGGTCTTTCTCCTTTCATAGAACCCCCCTTAATATTTCTTGCAGGGCCGGCTTAGTGGTCACACATTCTTTCAGCTTCTGCCAGTCATGGAACCTCTGCATCTCTCCATCCATTCTAAATGAAAGCCTTGCCTTATAGTATTCTTGGCTGCATGTTATTCTCAGTTAGTACCCTAAATATGTCTTGCCAGGCCTTTCTGGTTTGCCAGGTCTCTGTGGATATGTCTGATGTTATTCTGATGTTCCTCCCTCTGTACGTAAGGAATCTCTTCCCCCTAACTGCCCTTAAGATGGTTTCCTTGGTTCTAAGATTTGCGAGTTTTACTATTACATGCCAGGGTGTTGGCCTATTTTCCTTGATCTTGGGAGGGGTCCTCTCTGCCTCTAGGACACGAATATTTGCTTCATTCCCCAGATTAGGGAAGTTTTCTGCTACAATTTGCTCAAATACATCTTCTAGTCCTCTCTCTTTCTCCACTCCCTCTGGGATTCCAATTATTCTGACGTTGGAACACTTCATGGTGTCACTTATTTCTCTGAGTCTATTTTCATGGACTTTGAGTTGTTTTTCCCTGGCCTCCTCTTTGCCCTTTTTATCTATTATATTGTCTTCCAGGTCACTTATTTGTTCTTCTGCCTCACTTACCCTAGCTGTTTGATTATCTAGATTGGATTGGATCTCATTGATAGCATTTTTAAGTTCTGCCAATTCAGCTTTCATTTCTGCCCTTAGAGACTCTATGTTGCCATTAATTGATTTCTCCATTCTAGCTATTGTCTTCAGAATTGCTAGCCTGAATTCCATCTCCTACATCTTGGTTATATCTGAATCCATTTGTAAATCTGCAGCATAGGTCATAATCTCTGAGTCTTTTCTATTTTGGGGGTTCCTCCTCCTAGTCATTCTGTTGATGGGTGTTTGAGGGAATGTATAGAGTCCAAATTATTGACCAGAACCCAAGCAAGATGCACCTGTTTTCTAGGGACCTTAGGTTTGCTGGCCTCTTGTTTTTCCACCCTGTCTTCTGGGGGAGGGGTCTGCCGTGCTGTTATTCAGGCAACCCTGTTTGGGCGGAGTTGCCCTGCCCCCCTGTGGTTGTGGATGGGTTCAGTGGGAATCAGTTTGGGGGGCTTTTGTTCTCTGGTGGCTTTCCATGTCTCTTCCGAGAGAGCAGAAGAGACCATTTCCAACCCTCTGCCTCAGAGCAGAGAGATCACAGTCTGTTCTTCAGTGAGCTCTCCATGCCACACTGTCTCCATTTCTGTCCATGCTGCTATAAACTGCAGTGTCCTGGTTGTGTGCCCCTCCACAGTTCCCCCAGTCCTGCCTCCAGGTCGGGGCACGTCTCTGCCCTTTGTGCCTCTAAAACTGCCAGCCATTCCCAGTTCGCACACGTGACCTCGCCGCTCTGGGTTTCTGCCCCAGGGGTTGCCCTAAAGTCCTTTCCCTGCCACTACTGGTCTGCGAGTCTGTACCCCGTCCCCAGTGAGCGAGGCTGTCGCTCACCGGTGGTGTAGAATCCCCAAGGACAAGCTGCCTCCCACTGCTGTTTATCCTCCAATATCTGCCCATGGAATCATGGCTCCCTGCTTCGTACCTTGAAACCAACCACCTGAGATATTCTGTTTGTAGAGATCCATATCTTCTTACATCTCAGGCTGATTTCGTGGGTGCTCAGAGTGGTCTGGTAGATATCCAACACAATTCCAGGGACCAGCTGAAATAGTGTCACCTACTCCTCCACCATCTTTCCTTCCTATCCACACCTACTGTTTCTTATGTTGATTTTAGTCATTCTGACAGGTGTGAGATGGTATCTCATTGTAGATTTTATTTACATTTCCCTGATGATCATAGTGTTGAGCATCTTTTCATGTGTCTGTTTCCATCTGTATGTCTTCTTTGGAAAAATGTCTATTCATATCTTCTGCCCTTTTTTTTAACTGGATTATTTGTTTTTTTGTGTGTGTTAAATTTCATAAATTCTTTATATATCTCAAATACTATCCATTTATCAGATATGTAATATATAAATATCTTCCCCCATTCTATAGGTTGCCTTTTAGTTTTGTTGATTGTTACCTTCAATGTGCAGAAGCTTTTTTTTTTTATGAAATCCCAAAAGTTTATTTTTGCTTTTATTTTCCATGCATCTGGAGACATATATAGAAATAATTTGCTACAGCCAATGTCAAAGAGGTTATTGCCTGTGTTCTCCTCTAGGATTTTGATTGTTTCAAGTCTCACATTTAGGTCTTTCAACCATTTTAAATCTATTTTTGTGTATGTTGTGCACTTCTAGCCAGGCTTATCAAGAATGAAAATAGGAACCAAAGAAATAATGTTACAAATGAAACTGTTCATCCTCATTAGCCATCAGGGAAATTCAAATCAAAACCACATTGAGATATCACCTTACACCAGTTAGAATGGCAAAAATGGACAGGGAAAGAAACAACAAATGTCGAAGTGGTTGTGGAGAAAGGGGAACCCTCTTACACTGTTGGTGGGAATGCAAGTTGGTACAGCCACTTTGCAAAACAGTGTGGAGGTTCTTCAAAAATTTAAAAATAGAGCTACCCTATGACCCAACAATTGCACTCCTGGGAATTGACTGCAACGACACACACAGATGTAGTGAAAAGAAGGGCCATATGCACCCCAATGTTCATAGCAGCAATGTCTGCAATAGCCAAACTGTGGAAAGGGTCAAGATGCCCTTCAACAGATGAATGGATAAAGAAGATGTGGTCCATATATACAATGGAATATTACTCATCCATCAGAAAGGATGAATACCCAACTTTTACATTGACATGAATGGGACTGGAGGAGATTATGCTAAGTGAAATAAGTCAAGCAGAGAAAGTCAGTTATCGTATGGTTTCACTTATTTGTGGAACATAAGGAATAGCATGGAGGACATTAGGAGAAGAAAGGGAAACATGAAGGGGGGGGGGATTGGAGAGAGAGATGAACCATGAGAGACTATGGACTCTGCAAAACAAACAGGGTTTTAGAGGGGAGGAGAGGGGGGGGATGGATTAGCCCAGTGATGAGTATTAAGGAGGGCACATACTGCATGGAGCACTGGGTGTTATACGAAAACAATGGATTGTGGATCACCACATCAAAAACTAATGATGTATTGTATGGCAAGTAACATAACATAACAATTTTTTTTTTAAAGGAGAAATAACAACCAACACAACGGAAATACAAACAATTATAAGAGGATGTTCTGAAAAACTGTATGCCAAATAATTGGACATCCTGGAAGAAATTACCAATTCCTACATACACATGAGCTACCAAAAGTGAAACAGGAAGAAATAGAATATGTGGAAAGATTGATAACCAGCAAAGAAATTGAATCAGTAATGAAAAAAACTCCCAACAAACAAAAGCCCAGGGCTAGATGGCTTGACAAGCGAATTCTGCCAAATATTTAAAGAGTTAATACCTATTCTTCTCAAATTATTCTAAAAAGTAGAAGAGGAAGGAAAATTTCCAGAACTCATTCTGTTAAGCCAGCATTACCCTGATACCAAAACCAGATAAAGACACCACTAAAAAAGAGAACTATAGGCCACTATCCCTGATGAACACAGGTGCAACAATCCTCAATAAAATACTGGCAAACCAAATCCAACAGTACATTAAATGAATCATTCACCATGATCACGTGGGGTTTATTCCAGTGTTGCAAGGGTGTTTCAATATTCACAAATCAATCAATGTGATACAGCACATTAATAAAAGAAATGATAAAAACCATATGATCCTTTCAATAGATGCAGAAAAAAGCATTTGACAATGTAAAACATCCATTCATGATAAAAACCCTCAACCAAGTAGGTTAAAAGGGCACATATCTCAACATAATAAAGGCCATATATGAAAAACCCACAGCAAATACCATCCTCAATGGGAAAACACTAAAATTTTTCCTCTATGGCCAGGAACAAGACAGATATGTACACTCTCACCACTGTTATTTAACATAGTACTGGAAGTCCTAGCCACAGCAGTCAGACAACAAAATGAAATCAAAGGCCTCCAAATCAGGAAGGAAGTCAAACTTTCACTATTTGCAGATGCATAATACTCTATATAGAAAACCATGAGAGACTCTGGACTCTGGGAAACAAATTGAGGATTGCAGAAGGGAGGGGTGGGGGGATGGGGTAACTGGGTGATGGTCATTAAGGAGGGCACGTGATCTGATGAGCACTGGATGTTATACACAACTAATGAATCATTGCACACTACATCAAAAACTAACAATATACTATATGTTGGCTAATTGAAATTGATAAAAAAGAAAACCTGGAACACTCCACCAGAAAACTACTAGAACTTATAAACAAATTCAATAAAGTTTCAGGATATAAAATCAATGTACAGAAATCTGTTCCATCTATACATCAATAGTGAACCAGCAGAAAGAGGAATTAAGGAATCTGTCCCATTTACAATTGCACCAAAACCATAGGTACCTATGAATACACCAAAGCAAAGAGGTAAAAGAACTGTACTGTGAAAACTATAAAACACTAATGAAAGACATTGAAGATGACACAAAGAAATGGAAAGATAGTTCATGCTCATGGATTGGAAGAACAAATATTCTTAAAATATCTACACTACCCGAAGCAATTTACACATTTAATTCAATCCCTATCAAAATAACACCAGCTCTTTCCATATTTGGGCTATTGTGGCATTGCTACTATAAAGGTGCAGTGCCCCTTTGAATCACTATTTTTGTATTCTTTGGATAAACACCTAGTAGTGCAATTGTTGTGTCATAGGGTAGCTCTACTTTTAACTTTTTAAGGAATTTCCATGCTGTTTTCCAGAGTCACCATACAGTACATTTTCCAGAGTAGCTACACAGGTTTCCATTCCCACTAACAGTGTAAGAAGGTCCCCATTCTCTGGATCCTCACCAATATCTGTTGTTTCCTAACTTGTTCATTTTAGCCATTCTGACTGGTGTGAGGTGGTATCTCGTTTTGGTTTTGACTTGTATTTTCCTGAAGCTGAGGGATGTTAAGTATTTTTCCATGTGTCTGGTGGCCATTTGTATGTCTTCTTTGGAGAAATGTCTGCTCAAGTCTTCAGCCATTTCTTAACTGGATTTTTGTTTTTTAGTGTTCAGGTTAATCAGTTCTTTATAGATTTTGGATACTAGCACTTTCTCTGATAAAATATTTGCAAAAATTGCCCATTCTGTAGGTTGCCTTACAGTTTTGTTGACTGTTTCCCTCCTTCTGCAAAACATTTTTATTTTGATGGGGTCCCAATAGTTCATTTTTGCTTTTGTTTCCCTTGCACTTGGAGACGTGTCTAGCAAGAAGTTGCTGGGGCCAAATTCAAAGAGAGTTGCTGCCTGTGTTCTCCTCTAGGATTTTGATGGATTCCTGTCTCACATTTAGGTCTTTCAAACATTTTGAGTTTATTTTTGTATATGGTGTAGGAAAGGGGTCTAGTTTCATTGTTCTGCATGTGGCTGTCCAATTTTCCCACTACCATTTGTTGAAGAGACTGTCTTTTTTCCAATTGATATTCTTTTTTGCTTTTTCCAAGCTTAGTTGACCATAGAATTGAGGATCGATTTCTGAGTTCTCTATTCTTCTCCATTTTCCTATGTATCTGTTTTTGTGTCAGTACCATACAGTCTTGATGATTACAGCTTTGGAATACAGCCTGAAGCCCAGAATTGTGATGCCTCCAGTTCTGGTTTCCTTTTTCAACATTCCTTTGGCTATTTGGGGTCTTTTCTGGTTCCATACAAATTTTAGGACTGTTTGTTCTAGACTTGTGCAAAATGGTGATGGTATTTTCATAGATATCACATTGAATGTGTAGACTGCTTTCAGTAGTATAGATATTTTAACAATGTGTGTTCTTCCAGTCCATGAGCATGGAATGTTTTTTCATTTCTTTGTGTCATCCTCAATTTCTCTCTTAAGTATTCTATACAATTCAGAAAATAGATCCTTCACCACTTTGGCTAAGAGTATTCCTATGTATGTTATGGGTTTTGGTACAATTGTAAATGGGATTGATTCCTTGATTTCTTTTTTTTTTTTTTTATGTTATGTTAGTCACCATACAATACATCATTAGTTTTTGATGTAGTATTCCATGATTCATTGTTTCCTTATAACACCCAGTGCTCTATGTAATACATGCCTTTTCCAAATACCCATCACCGGGCTAACACATCCCCCCACTCCCCTCCCCTCTAAAAACCTCAGTTTGTTTAAAATAGACATTTTAACAATGTTTATACTTCTGATCCATGAGCATGGAATGTTTTTCCATCATTTTGTGTCTTCTTCAATTTCTTTCATGAATGTTCATTCCATTGATTGAAAAAATATTCTTTTATGGTTTTAATATTTTAAAATTTTAAATAAAAAATTTTTTTTTGTTCCTGAATGTATGGTCTCTCCTGGAGAATGTTCCATATGCACTTGATTAAAATGTGCATTCTGCTCTTTTTGAGTGGAATGCTTTGTATACATTTCCATGTCCAAATGTCATATTATAGTGTAGTTGCAAATTCTCATTTCATAGTTGATTTTCTGTGTGGTTTTTCCATCTATGGTAGAATGTGAAATCTCCTGGGACTCCTGAGTGGCCCAGTTGGTTAAGCATCTTCCTTTGGCTCAGGTCATGGTCCCAGAGTCCTGGGATCAAGCTCCACATCAGCCTCCTTGCTCAGTGGGGAGCCTGCTTCTTCCTCTGCCTGCCACTCCCTTCCCCCCACCCCCACTTGGGCTCTCTCTCTCCGGCAAATAAATAAAATCTTCAAGAAAATAGAATATGAAATCTCCTATTATTTGAGCTTTCTCATTACCCTTTTAATCTATTAATGTTCGCCTCATATCATAGGGTCTCTGAGATTAATGTATATGTGTATAATTGTTGCATATTCACCATAGTCTGAACATTGTACTCCTCACAAATTCATATATTGAAATACTAACTCCAAAAGATAATGATGACAGGAGGTGGGGTCTTTAGGAGGTGATAAGTCATGAGCATAGAGTCCTAATAAATGGGATTAATGCTTTTATGAAAACCCCATGGAACTCCCTAGCCTTTTCCACCCTGTACAAGTAAGGACACAGTGAAAAGAGGCTATCTTTGAACCAAGAAGGAGATCCTCAAAAGAGAACATAACCATTCTGGCACCTTGATCTTAAACTTTCAGCCTCAACAACTATGACAAATAAATTTTTGTTGTATATAAGCTACCCAGTCTGTAATGTTTTGTTATAACAGCCCGAACAGACTAAGACATTTTTGATGGATCAACCCTTCCATCATTATGTAATGATCTTCACTGTCTCTTGTAAGTTTGATTTAAAGTCTATTTTGTCTGATATTATTACAACCACCCAGCTTTCTTTTGGCTACTATTTGTATGGAATATCTTTTTCCATCTTTTCACTTTCAACCTACATGTATCCTTAAATCTAAAGTGAGTCATCTAAAAAATAGTATATAGTTGGATCCTATTTTTTTCTATCATGCCAATACATGTGTTTTGATTTGGGAGTTTAATCTATTTGAAACTTAAGGTAATTGCTGATAGGGAAAGACTTACCTTTGCTATATAGTTATTTGGTTTACAGGTATCTTACAAGATTTCGTGCTTCATTTACTTTCTTACTGCTTTTCTTTGTGTTTAGTTGATTTTTTGTAATGACACATTTTGATTCCCTTTTCATCTTCCTCTGTGTATATTCTATGGACTTTTTTTTGCTACCATAAGCATTACATAAAACAGTATAAAGTTATAAAAATCAGAGAGCTGTCAGTGTTATTACAGCATGAGTTGCTCTTTTTTTTTTCTCTCCCCTTTCATTTATAACTTAATGGTCATTCATAACCAAACAAAAGTGCCCTTGCACATCACAGAGGAACACCAAGGAGATTTCTACCTACCCGTGCTTCACAAAGTAGGTAGATTAGGCCTCACATGGGGTTGTGGATCCAGGAGAGTCAGTTAGGTTACCTTACTTTTCCCCATACCATGATGGGGAGAAAGCAAAATGGGATAGTACACATCAGGGCGGACGAGCAAGAGAGACAGAGAATTTGTAGATGTCCAGACAGTTTGATGGGAGAACCAGACATGCCATGAGAGCAAGATAAAGACAAATATAGAGGCAGAAGAGAAGGAAAAGCTCTAGGGGTCAGTCCACTTTCCCAAGGTGACACTAAAAAATGCAGGGCTATCACAAGCAGCAACAACTGTGACCTCTCTCATAGAGAAAATGGAAAGTGAAAGTGATGGTTGAACACCTGCCTGCACAGGTCACGGCTAGAGGAAATTTTCTCTCCAGCAGCACTGACTTCTGGGAAGAGACCTCTGTGATTGGGGGTAGGAGGGAGGAAAGGAAAGCAGGCAGAAAAGAATATCAAAGATCATTGAAGGGACATGTTTCCTGCTCTCTGCTTTGGGATTTCAGAATGAGGTCCATTCACAGACCTACAGACCTCTGGGAGTACTGCCACTCAAGGATCCCTTTCCAAGGTGTGGGCACCCACAGAGCCCCAGGTGCTAAGTCCCATCTCCCCCAACTCTGCTACTAGCTTTTTCTATCCAGCTTTATGCACAGCTCTCAGTGTCCCCCAGAGAAAGAGAAACAAAAAATATAAGTTATTTTGCCACCTTATGGGAAGAAAAGGAAGAGTTTCTAATTGCCTGCCTGTTGAACTGTAACAAAGTAAACAAAAAAGATGTGTGTTGCTTCAAATGCAAAAGTAAGGACACGTTTTATTAAACACTATGATAAATTACAGTACTATAGTATAACAAAAGGAAATTAACATTTTTTAGCAATTGAACACAAAGGTATGGATTATTGTGTTCAAACTGATAAAAAATTTAAAATAACTGTTGCAAAGAGATTCAGAAAGCTACAAAAAATCTCAGAAAGGCAATCCAATGATCTTAGGAACAAAATTAATAAAGAGAAGAGTCCTGGGGCGCCTGGGTGGCTCAGTCGTTGAGCATCTGCCTTCGGGTCAGGTCATGACCCCAGGGTCCTGGGATCGAGCCCCGTATCGGGCTCCCCGCTCCGCGGGAAGCCTGCTTCTCCCTCTCCCACTCCCCCTGTTTGTGTTCCCTCTCTCGCTGTGTCTCTCTCTGTCAAATAAATAAATAAAATCTTAAAAAAAAATAAAAATAAAAATAAAGAGAAGAGTCCTTTACCAAAGTGATTAAAACTTTTTAAAAGAATCAGACAAATTCTGGAGCTAAAGAATTCAATGAATGAGATAAGAAATGCATTAGAGAGCTTAGGAAATAGGGTACATCAAATCAAAGAAAAAAATAGCAACTTGAAGTATAGGAATTTAGAAATGACTCAGAAGAGGAAAGAGAGCTAAGATTTTATATTTTTTAAGATTTTATTTATTTATTTGAGAGAGAAAGAGAAAGAGGGAGAGCACAGAGGGAGAGTGAGAGGGAGAAGCAGACTTCCCATTGAGCAGAGCCCAATGCAAGGCTCAGTCCCAGGACCCTGAGATCATGACCTGAGCCAAAGGCAGATGCTTAACTGACTGAGCCATCTAGGTGCCCTGAGAGCTAAGATTTTTAAAAGTGAAAAAAGTGGAAAAAAAAAAACAACCTATGAGACCTATCTTAATTGATAAGAAAACCAAATATTAGAACAACTGATCTCTCAGAAAAAGAGAAAAATAAGGAAGCAGGGAGTGTATTTAGAGAAATAATAGCTGAGAACTTCCAAGATCTGGGGAAAGAAATGGAAACACAAGTCCACAAAGCTAACAGATCACCTTATTATCTCAATGGAAAAAGACCTTTTGCAGATTGATGATGTCAGCATCATGGCGGCATGAGTCACTCCTTTTTTCTCTCCCCTTTGATTTACAACTAATCAGACAAAGGCATCTCTAATCAAACAAAGACATCTCTGCACAGTGTACCAGAACACAGAGGGATTTATCCATCTGTGCCTACAATGGTGATGGATTGGACCTCTGTAGAGCCAGCAAAGTTGCAGTAGTCACAGTACTGGTAGTGGTGCCACCAGTGATAGCAATAATGGTGGCAGGGGCAACCTCACCTAGCAGAGGTGGAAAGTGTAAGGGTAAGCGAAAGTCTACCAGGCCATATGGGTTGCAGTTAAAGGGTCTTATTGCTCTTCAACAAAACTGGATTTCCTAGTGGAGACATCCACAACTTGGGAGAGGGAAAGTAAGGGGAAGAAGGAAGACCAAGATGACTGAATGAACATATTTCCTGCTGTCCCAGGATGCCAGCAAGAGGTCCACTCATAGGGGCACCTGGGTGGCTCAGTTGTTAAGCGTCTGCCTTCGGCCCAGGTCATAATCCCAGGGTCCTGGGATTGAGCCCCGCATCAGGCTCCCTGCTCTGCAGGAAGCCTGCTTCTCCCTCTCCCACTCCCCCTGCTTGTGTTCCCACTCTCGCTGTGTCTCTCTCTGTCAAATAAATAAATAAAATCTTTAAAAAAAAAAAGAGGTCCATTCATAGATCTCTGGGACTCCCCCACAAGAGGATCCCCCTACTAGATCTTAAGTGCTAAGCACATAATTCTCTACACTCTATCACCAGCATGTTTTTCTTTTTGTGCAAGTTTTTTTTTATGTGTGCTACTAACTTTAATGGAGAGTCAGTTCTGGTAGGAGAAACCAAAAACGTGCTATATCATCACCTTCTGCAAAACAAAAGAAAGGCTTCTAATTGCCAACCTATTGAACTGTTGGAAGCAAAGAAAACAAAGCCTTACCTAAATAAGAAAGGTGTTTACTACTTCAAATGCAGCAAAGAGACGCAATTCATCAAACTTTATGAATAATCACAATAGTGCAGTATCACAAAAAAAGACAATTTTCCATCAGCCAAACACAAAAACATGGAATATTGTGATCTAAAAGGTGAAAATTTCAAAATGGCTATTATAAACAAATGCAACAAGCTATAAGAAAACTCAAAAAGGTAATTCAATGACTCGAGAATAAAATTAATGAAAAGAAGGATTACTTTCAAAAAGAAATTAAAATTCTAAAAAAGAACCAAACAGAAATTCTGGAGCTGAAGAATTCAATAAATGAGATAAAGAATGCATTAGAAAGCATTGGAAATGAAGATCAGATGGAAGAAAGATAAGCAAGTTCAAGGATAGAAAGAGAAATGATTCAGGTGGGGGGGTGGCTGGGTGGCTCAGTCAGTTAGGTGTCTGCCTTAGGCTCAGGTCATGATCCCAGGGTCCTGGGATCGAGCCCCACATCAGGCTCCCTGCTCAAGTGGGGAGCCTGCTTCTCCCTCTCTCTGCCCCTTCCTTCCACTCGTCTGCTCTCTCTCTCAAATAAACAAAAAAATCTTAAAAAAAAAAAAAAAAAGAAACGATTCAGGTGGAACAGGAGAGAAAACTAAGATTTTGCCCAAATGCAGAGCCTGGAACAACCCTGTTACTTGGCTCTAGCCCCATTATGTCATGGCCCAGGGGAAGTCCTTACCAACCAGTGACCCAGCTAAAGACACACCTGTTCATGCCCCTAGTACCAGGATTGTCAACCACATTACTGGCTGTGGACACCAAGTTGGTCCTGCCACCTGGTTCCAGTGACAAAGGAGATTAGCTGACCATAGTGTTGAAAGTCTATTTCTGGGTTCTCTATTCTGTTCCATTGACCTATGTGTTTGTTTTTGTGCCAGTACCATACTGTCTGGATAATTACAGCTTTGTAATACAGCTTGAAGTCCAGAATTGTGATGCCAACAGCTTTGGTTTTCTTTTCAACATTTCTCTGGCTATTTGGGGTCTTTTCTAGTTCCATAAAAATTTTAGGATTATTTGTTCCAGCTTCATGGGAAACATTGATGGTATTTTGGTAGGGATTGCACTGAATGTGTAGATTGCTCTGGGTAGCATAGATATTTAAAAAATATTTCTTCTTCCAATCCATGAGCATGGTATGTTTTTCCATTTCTTTGTCTTCCTCAATTTCTTTCTTAAGTGTTCTATAATTTTTAGAGTACAGATCCTTTACCTCTTTGGTTACGTTTATTCCTAGGTATATTATGGTTTTGGTGCAATTGTGAATGGGATCAATTCCTTAATTTCTCCTTCTTCTGTTTCATTGTTAGTGCATAGAAATGCAACCTATGGGCGCCTGGGTGGCTCAGTCGTTAAGCGTCTGCCTTCGGCTCAGGTCATGATCCCAGGGTCCTGGGATCGAGTCCCACATCGGGCTCCCTGCTCGGCAAGAAGCCTGCTTCTCCCTCTCCCACTCCCCCTGCTTGTGTTCCTGCTCTCGCTGTCTCTCTCTGTCAAATAAATAAATAAAATCTTTTAAAAAAAAAAGAAAAGAAATGCAACCTATTTCTGTGCATTGATTTTACACCCTGCCACTTTACAGAATTCCCGTATGAGATCTAGCAATTTTGGGGTGGATTTTTTGGGCGTTTTCTACATAACATATCATGTCATCTGTGAAAAGTGACAGTTTGACTTCTTCTTTGCTGATATGGGTACAATTTATTTCCTTTTGTTGTCTGCTTGCTGAGGCTAGGATTTCTAGTACTGTGTTGAACAAAAGTGGTGAAAGTGGACATCCATGTCCTGTTCCTGACCTTAGGGGAGAAGCTCTCAGTTTTTCCCCATTTGTTGTGGGTTTTTAATATATACATACCCTTTATGATATTGAGTAATTTCCCTCTATCCTTGCACTGTGGAGAGTTTTAATCAGGAAAGGATGCTGTATTTTGTCAAATCGTTTTTCTGCATCAATTGAGAAGATCATATGGTTCTTATCCTTTCTTTATTAATGTGATGTATCACACTGACTGATTTGTGAATGTTGAACTACCCTTGCAGCCCAGGAATAAATACACTTGGTCATGGTGAGTAATCCTTTTAATGGATTATTGGATCCTATTGGCTAGTATCTTGGTGAGAATTTTGGCATCCATGTGCATCAGGGATATTGGTCTGTTATTCTCCTTTTTGGTGGGACCTTTGTCTGGTTTGGGGATCAAGGTAATGCTGGCCTCAAAGAATGAGTTTGGTAGTTTTCCTTCCATTTCTGTTTTTTGAAATAGCTTCAGTAGAATAGGTATCAGTTCTTCTTTAAATGTTTGGTAGAATTCCCCTGGAAAGCCATCCAGCTATGAACTCCTGTTTGTTGGGAGATTTTTGATTACTGCTTCAATTTCTTTGCTGGTTATGGGTCTGTTCAGGTTTTCTCTTTCTTCCTGTTTCAGTTTTGATAGTTCAAAGGTTTCTAGGAATGCCTCCATTCCTTCAAGATTGCCTAATTTGTTGCCATATAGTTGCTCACAATATGTTCTTAAAATTGATTGTATTTCCTTGGTGTTAATCATGATCTCCCCTCTTTCATTCATGATTTTATTAATTTGGGTCCTTTCTCTTTTCTTTTTGATAAGCTTGGCCAGAGGTCTATCAATCTTATTAATTCTTTCAAAGAACCAGGTTTTAGTTTCATTGATCTGTTCTACTGTTCTTCTGGTTTCTATTTCATTGATTTCCACTCTGATCTTTATTATTTCTCTTCTCCTGCCTGGTTTAGGTTTTATTTGCTGTTCTTTCTCCACATCCTTTAGGTGTAAGGTTAGCTTGTGTGTTTCAAACTTTTCTAATTTCCTGAGAAAGGATTCTATTGCTATGTACTTCCTTCTTAGGACCACCTTTGCTGCATCCCAAAGGTTTTGCACAGTTTTGTTTCCATTTTCATTTGTTCCCATGATTTTTTAAAAATTCTTAATTTCCTGGTTGACCCATTCATTCTTTAGGAGGATGCTCTTTAACCTCCAAATATTTGAGTTTCTTCCAAATTTCCTCTTGTGATTGAGTTCAAGTTGAAAATCATTGTGGCCTGAAAATATGCAGGGTATAATCCCAATCTTTTGGTACTAGCTGAGAACTGATTTGTGACCCAGCATGTGATCTATTCTAGAGAATGTTCCATGTGCATTAGAGAAGAATGTGTATTCTGTTGGTAACACCTAGCTGAGAGGCCACTCTGGGTCTTGCTAGTTATAGCCAGCTTCCCCACTCCAGTGCTTGGGAACTCTGCTAACTCAGGCATCCCCATTCTTTCTGTGACCCTGGGGATCCTGAGACCACACTGTCCTACCTAGGATTCTGCCCCGCTTCACCACCTGAGCACCTTTCAGGCAGAAATGTCCCTCACTGGAATAGTTTAAAAGTTCCAATTTTGCACTCTGCAGCTATATTACTTTCCGGTAGCTGGCTTACAAAAGCTCTCCCCCATCCTCTGTGGTTTATCTTCCAATATATCACCAGAGATTCATGTCTCCACACCTCCTACCTTGTAAAAAGTGGTTGCTTTGGTATTTGTAGTTTTGCAGCAATTCTTTTCTTAGATCTCAGGTTGAATTCACAGGTGTTCAGAATGATCTGATAGATAACTAGCTGAATTCAAAGGACCAGATGAAATGCCTCCCCTACTCTTCTGCCATCTTCCCTCCTCCCCAACATAGACTGTTATATGCAGAAGATGTTATATATGAACTGATTGGTAACCACAATTCAAAAACCAGTAGTATATATACAAAAACTTAAGAATAATGTATCTAAGTATATCACAAAACAAAGCCATCAAAACATGAAAGAAAAAAGGGAAGAAAGGATCAGAAGAAAAGCTACAGAAACAACCACAAACATGTAACAAAATGGAAATAAATACATATCTATCAAAAATTACCTTGAATGTAAATGGATTAAATACTCCCATCAAAGGACATAGAGGGTCAGAGTGGAGAAAAAAACAAGACTCATCAATATACTGCCTACAAGAGGTGCATTTCAGACCTAAAGACACCTTCAGATTGAAAGTGTGGAGATGGAGAAACATCTATCCCCCAAATGGGTGTCAAAAGAAAGTGAGAGTAGCAATACTTATACTAGAACAAATAGACTTCAAGACAAAGTCTGTAAAAAGAGACAAAGAAAAACACTGTATAATAATGAAGGGGACAATCCAGCAAGAAGATATAACAATTGTAAACATTTATGCATCCAACATGGGAACACCCAAATACAAAAAACAGTTAATAACCATCATAAAGGGAATAACTGATTGTAATGAAATAATAGTAGGGCACTTTAACACAACAATGGACTGATCATCCAAACAGAAAATCAACAATGAAAGAGTGTCTGTGAATGACACACTGGACCAGATGTATTTAACAGATATTTTCAGAATATTACATCTCCAAACAAAAGAATACACATTCTTTTCAAGTGTGCATGGAACATTTTTCAGAATAGGTCACATATTAGGCCACAAAACAAGCCTCAAAAAATTCAAAATGATCACAGTCATACCAAGCATCTTTTCTGACCACATCACTCTGAAAGTGGATATCAGCTACAAGAAAAAAATCTGAAAAGAGTACAAATACACAGAGGTTAAATAACATGCTACCAAACAATGAAAGGGTCAACCAAGAAATCAGAGAAGAAATCAAAAAGTACATGAAAACACAACAGTCCAAAACCTGTGGGATCCAGCAAAAACTGTTCTAAGAGGGAAGTTATGACAATATGGGCCTACTTCAAGAAACAAGAAAAACCTCAAATAATCAACCTAACCATGCACCCAAAGGAGCTAGAAACAACAACAACAACAAAACCAGTAGAAGGAAGGAAATAATAAAAATTAGAGCAGAAATAAATGACATGGAAACTAAAATAACAGTATAAGAGACCAAGGAGACCAGGAGCTGATTCTTTTAAAAGAGCAACAAAATTGATAAATTTTTAGCCAGACTCATCAAAGAGAGAGAGAGAGGGAGACAAAGGAATCAAATAATCCAAATTGCAAATGAAAGAGGAAAAGTAACAACCGTCACCACAGAAATAAAAATAATTGTAAGAGAATATTATGAAGGGGCGCCTGGGTGGCTCAGTTGGTTAAGCCACTGCCTTCAGCTCAGGTCATGATCCTGGAGTCCTGGGATCAAGTCCCGCATCAGGCTCCCTGCTCAGCAGGGAGTCTGCTTCTCCCTCTGACCCTCCTCCCTCTCATGCTCTCTGTCTCTCATTCTCTCTCTCTCAAATAAATAAATAAAATCTTAAAAAAAAAGAATATTATGAAAAACTATATGCCAACAAATAAGACAGTTTAGAAGATATAGAGAAATTCTTAGAAACATATAATCTACGAAAATTGAACAAGGAAGAAATAGAAAATTTGAACATACTGATTCCCAGCAAAGAGCTTGATCCACCAATCAAAAAAGTCCCAGAAAACTAAAGTCCAGGGCCAGATGGCTTCCCAGTGGAATTCTACCTAACATTTAAAGAAGAGTCAATACGTATTCTCAAATAGTTCCAAAAAGTAGAAAGGGAAGGAAATTTTCCAAATTCATTCTGTGAAACCAGCATTACCCTGATACAAAAACCAGATAAAGACTCCACTAAAAAAGAGAACTACAGGCCACTATCCCTGATGAACACAGGTGAAAAAATTCTCAATAAAATATTAGCAAACCAAATCCAACAATAAATTAAAAAAAAAAAAAACTCATTCACCACAATCCAGTGGGATTTATTCTTGGGCTTCTAGGGTGGTTCAATATTCACAAATCAGTTAATGTAATAACTACATTCTTAAGAGCAAGAATAAGAACTATATTATAATTTCAATAGATGCAGAAAAAGAATTTGAGAAAGTTAACAGCAATTCAGGATTAAAACCCTCAACAAAGTAGGTTTAGAGGGAAAATACTTCAACATAATAAAGGCCATAGATGAAAAATTCACAGGTAATATCATCCTGGATGGGGAAAATCTGACAGCTTTTCCCCTAAGGTCAGGAACAAGACAGACATGTCAATTTTCACCACTTCTATTCAATATAGTACTGGAAGTCCTAGACACAGAAATTAGACAACAAAAAGAAATAAAAAGGATTCAAGTAGGTAAAGAAAAGTAAAACTTTATTTGCAGATGACATGATACTATATACAGAAAACCTGAAAGACTCCTCCAAAAAACTGCTAGAACTGATAAACAAATTCAGTAAAATCACAGGATACAAAATCAATGTACAGAAATCTGTGGTATTTCTATACAACTATACTGAAGCAATAGAAAGAGAAATTAAAAAAACAATCCCATTTACAGCTGGACCCAAAATAACAAGATACCTAGGCATAAACCTAACCAAAGAAGTAAAAAACCTGTACTCTGAAATGTATAAAAAAAAACTGATGAGCAGGACACCTTGATGGCTTAGTTGGTTAAGCATCTGACTCTTGGATTTTAGATCAGGTCATGATCTCATGGGTTGGGCTCCACACTCAGCAGGGAGTCTGCTTGAAGAGTCTCTCCCTCTGCCCCTCCCCCCACTCTCATACTCTTCTCTCTCTCTAAAAGAAATAAATCTTTTAAAAAATAAAATAAATTAAAAAATGAGAAAATGTCAAGAAAACACAAAGAAATGGAACAACTTTCCATGCTCATGGATTGAAAGAAAAAATATTGTTAAAATGTCTATACACCGAAAGCAATCTATACATTTAATGCAATTCCTATCAAAATAATAACAGCATTTTTCACAGAACTAGAACAAACAATCCTAAAATTTGTATGGAACCATGAAAACCATGAATAGTCAAAGCAATCTTGAAAAAGAAAAGCAAAGCTGGAGGCATCACAATTCTGGACATCAAGTTATATTACAAAGCCATAGCAATCAAAACAGTATGGTACTGGCACAAAAATAGACATCTAGATCAATAGAACAGAATAGAAAATCCAGAAATAAACCCACTATTATATGATCGGTTAATCTTTGACAAAGCAGGAAAGAATAGCCAATGGAAAAAAGACAGTCTCCTCAACAAATAGTGTTGGGAAAGCTAGACAGTAACATGCAAAAGAATGAAACTGGACTGCTTTCTTACACCATGAACAAAAATAAAGTCAAAATGGATTAAAGACCTAAATGTGGGACAGGAAGTCATCAAAATCCTAGAGAGGAATACAGTAACTTATTTGACATTAGTCATAATACCTTTTTTCTAGATATGTCTCTTGAGGCAATGGAAACAAAAGCAAAAATAAACAATTGTAACTACATCAAAATTAAAAGCTTTTGAACAAAGGAAACAATCAACAAAACTAATAGGCAAACTATGGAATAGGAGAAGATATTTGGAAATGACATATCTGATAAAGGGTTAGTATCCAAAATATATAATGAACTTATAAAACTCAACACCCAAAAACAAATAACCGAAGTAAAAATGGGCAGAAGACATGAACAGATATTTCTTACACATGGAAATATACTCATAATAACTTTTCATCAGGGAAATGCAAATCAAAACTACAGTGAGATATCATCTTATACCTGTCAGAATGGCTAAAATCAAAAACACAAGAAACAAGTGTTGGCGAGAATGTGGAGAAAGGGGAACTCTCTTGCATCGTTGGTGGGAATGCAAACTGGTGCAGCCACTCTGAAAAACAGTGTAGAGATTCCTCAAAATGTTAAAAATAGAAGTACCTTAGGATCCAGCATTCACATTACTGGGTATTTACACAAAGAATATAAAAACTGTAATTCAAAGGGATACATGCACTCCAATGTTTATAGCAGCATTATTTACAATAGCCAAGATATGGAAGCAGCCCATATGTCCATTGATTGATGAATGGATAAAGAAGAAGTGATATATATATATATATTAGATAGTGATATATATATATATATATTATATATTAGAAGTGATATATATTTGTATGGAACCATGAAAATATATATTATATATATATATTAGAAGTGATATATATATATATTAGAATATTAGCCATAAAAAAAGAATGAAGTCTTGCCATTTGCAAGGACATGGATGGAGCTACAGAGTACAATGCTAAGCAAAATAAGTCAGAGAAAGACAAATACCATATGATTTCAGAAACATATCAAATTTAAGAAATAACACAAGCAAAAAAAAATATGAGAAAGAGAACGAGTCAAAGCAACAAACAGATTTTTAATTATGGAGAACAATCTGAGGGTTACTAGAGGGGAGCTTGGTGGGGGATGGGTTAAATAGGTGATGATAATTAAGGAGTGTACTTGTGATGAGCACAGGGTGATGTATGTAACTGTTGAAATACTATACTGTACATGTGAAACTAATATAACACTATATGTTAACTAACTGGAATTAAAATAAAACCTTAAAATATATATTTGTTATAAAACAGAGGGCTGGGTTGATTAGGGTTGAAAATCACCTTATAAGCCAGGGTAAAGAGTCTGAATTTTATTCTGGTTAAATAAAAATCACTAGATAATTTTGACCAGAGAAGAGATATAATGTGATTTATGCTTTTTTACTATAGCTGCTATAAGAGACTAAAGTGAAAGCTAAAATACCAGATAGGAATGTATTGTAGTGACCTAAGCAAAAGCTTTTGTTAGCTTGGATTATGTTGGTATTAGAGAAAATGGAAGAAGTGGACATATTCAGTTGTATATTACAGGTAAAGCTCATGAAACTATTGATAGACTGTAGGACTACATGTAGAGAGTAAGGAAATTGAGGAAAACTATTGTGTTTTTTGTGGAGCAACTAATGAATTAGGGGACCCTTCCCTGGGTGAGGAAGACTAGGAAAGAAAAAAATGTCTTAAGGAGAAAATAAGAGCTATGTTTTGGAAATGTTGAATTTAAAAAAAAATAAGTGAATATGTGGGTCTGGAGCTCAAAAGAGAGATTGGAGCCCTTGATACATATTTGGACTCATCTGCAAATTAATGTTATTTAATGTTATGTGCCTAGATGATATCAACAAGGAAGCAGCATAGGTAGGAAAGAGATAAGATCCAAGAATTTCCCTATAGAATTCTTACATTCAGAAATCAGACAGGAAGCTGAGCTAGCAAGGAAGTAAAACTAGAATAGCTCAATGTCATAGAAGCTGAAAGAAGTATTCAAAACAAAGGGGCATTCAGGGAACAAAGGCTTGCTTTTATATGTTTTAGGGAAGAACTTGGTTTTCTTTGTGTTTGTCTTTTCTTGCCTCTTGCTTTTGTTGTGATATTTGCTTCATTGTGATAGTCTGGAACCAAACACACACTGTCTCTGAGGTATGCCTGTATTTTTTACAGTGAAGGATATAGAGCCTAAGAGAAGATAAGAGATATCACTACATGTCAGTAATGAGTGAGGACCTAAGACCAGGATCTATGGCTGTAGAATCGAAATTCATGCTCTCAAATGTCCTCCTCCACTGCTTCAGTGGCAGCACAAGTGGAAGCATGAACTATGGAGACAGTTCTGTCTTCTAAGGGTGCTGAGATTTCCCTGGATTGCACACTGGCCTCAGGTGCTTGTGATTGCCTCTTTTAATGATCAAGGTGCTAAATTCCAGGTACCACATTCAGGCTAGGCCTAGGAGGAAAAACAAAACAAAACAAAACATGGTCAAGTAAGTTATTCTATATTTAGCTTAGATCTGTCCTAGGTAAAATAAAAACAATAAAATAGGTAAGGGGGCGGAGCAAGATGGCAGAGGAGTAGGAGACCTAAATTTCATCTGGTCCCGGGAATTCAGCTAGATAGGGATCAAACCATTCTGAATACCTACAAACTCAACAGGAGATCGAAGAAAAGAATAGCAACAACTCTCTGAACAGAAAAGCGACCACTTTCTGGAAGGTAGGACGTGCGGAGAAGTGAATCCCAGGCGATATTCAGGAGGATAGACAGCGGGGGAGGGGGCCTCCGTCGGCCACTTCTGGCAAGTGATAGAGCAGCAGAGCACAAAATTGGAACATTTAGAAGTCTGCTCTGCTGAGGGACATAGCTCCAGTGGCTAAGCGGGGGTGGAACCCTTGTGGGACAGTGCGGTCTCAGGACCCTCGGGGTCACAGAAAGACCGGGGGTACCTGAGTGTGGGAGAGCTCCCAGGTATCAGAGCGGGGAAGCCGGCTGCAGAAATGGAGCCGAGGCGCGTGCTCTCAGCTCGGGGTTGCCATAAACCGTGATCTGTGGCACAGTCGGGCCACTGCTCCTCCAGCAGGGACCCAACAAGCGGCAGATCTGGGGAGACTCCCCTTCCTCCCCTGAGAGGAGTGGCATGGGAGCACACCACAGGGATCTGCTGGGTTTGGAGACTCCACACGTAGTCGGGTGCCAGAGATAGAAACGCTCGGTCATGGATGGGTGAGCACGGAATGTGGCCGGAGACCGGGGAGACGGGAGTGGTTGACTGCTTTTTACTGGGGGCTCACTGAGGAGCAGGGCCCCGAGTTCTCAGCTCCTCCGGGGCAGAGATTGGGAGGCCACCATTTTCACTCTTGGCTTCCAAAGCTGTACCGAAAGCTTGCAGGGAACAAAAGCTCCCGAGAGCAAACCTGAGCAGATTACTTAGCCTGGACCAGCAAGGGCGGGGCAATTCCGCCTCCGGCAAAGACATTTGGGAACCACGGCAACAGGCCCCTCCCCCAGAAGATCAGTGAGAACTGCCAGCCAAGACCAAGTTTACCCATCAATGAGAACGACAGAACTCCAGCACTAGGGGAATAATGCACAGAGAATCCATGGCTTTTTTCCCATGATTCTTTAGTCTTTCAAAGTTAATTTTTTTAACTTTTTTTTTTTGAATTTTTCTTTTTCCCTCTTTCAACCAACATCTATCAATCCCTTTTTTAAAAAACATTTTTATTTTTCATTTTTAGAGTCATATTCTATCCCTTCATAGTAGTTACCCGTATTTTTAGCATATATATATGTTGTTCTCTCTTTAAAATTTTGAGATAGTTTCTTCTAACAGATCAAAATATACCCTAAATCTCTAGTGTATGGTTTTGTTCTACTCTCCTGCCTGATCACATTCTGTCCCTTTTTTTTTCTTTTTTTTTTAAACCTCTTCTTTCTTTTTGCAAACAACCTCTTATCAATTCCTTTTATAAAATTTTTTATAATTTTCATCTTTACAGTCATATTCCATCCCTTCATCATATCAACCCTTATTTTGTACATATATAAGTTTTTCTTTCTTTAAAATTTTGGTAGGCACTTTCCCCTAACAAACCAAAATACACCCAAAATCTAGTGTGTGGCACTGATCTATGCACCAGCCTGATCATATTTGACCATATTCTGTTTTGTTTTGTTTTGTTTTGTTCTGTTTTTGTTTTTATCTTTTTCGTTTTCTTCTTTTTCCTTTTTCTTTTTTCTTTCTTTCCCTTTCTTTTCCCCCGGCTTCAGGTTTTTTCTGATTTGTTTAGAGTATATTTTCTGGGGACACTGTTACCCTGTTGGCATAATTTGTTCTCTCATTAATCTATTCTCCTCTGGACAAAATGAAAAGACGGAAAAAACCACCTCAACGAAAAGAACAAGAGGTAGTACCGACTGCCAGGGACCTACTCAATATGGACATTAGTACGATGTCAGATCTAGAGTTCAGAATCATCACTTTAAAGATACTAGCTGGGCTTGAAAAAAGCATGGAAGTTATTAGAGAAACCCTTACTGGAGAAATAAAAGAATTAAAATCTAACCAAGTCGAAATAAAAAAGGCTATTAATAAGGTGCAATCAAAATTGGGGGTGCTAACTGCTAGGATAAATGAGGCAAAAGAGAGAATCAGTGATATAGAAGACCAAATGATGGAAAATAAAGAAGCTGAGAAAAAGAGAGATAAACAACTACTGGATCACGAGGGCAGAATTCAAGAGATAAGCGATACCATAAGACGAAACAACATTAGAATAATTGGGATCCCAGAAGAAGAAGAGAGAGAGAGAGGGGCAGAAGGTATATTGGAGCAAATTATAGCAGACAACTTCCCTAATTTTGGGAAGGAAACAGGCATCAAAATCCAGGAAACACAGAGATCCCCTCTCAAAATCAATAAAAATAGGTCAACACCCTGACATCTAATAGTAAAACTTACGAGTCTCAGAGACAAAGAGAAAATCCTGAAACCAGCTCAGGAGAAGAGATATGTAACCTACAATGGTAGAAACATTAGATTGGCAACAGACCTATCCACAGAGACCTGGCAGACCAGAAAGGACTGGCAGGATATATTCAGAGCACTAAACGAGAAAAATATGCAGCCAAGAATACTCTATCCAGCTAGACTGTCATTGAAAATAGAAGGAGAGATAAAAAGCTTCCAAGACAAACAAAAACTAAAGGAATTTGCAAATACAAAACCAGCCCTACAAGAAATATTGAAAGGGGTCCTCTAAGCAAAGAGAGAGCCTAAAAGCAACATAGACCAGAAAGGAACAGAGACAATATACAGTAACAGTCACCTTACAGGCAATACAATGGCACTAAATTCATATCTTTCAATAGTTACCCTGAATGTAAATGGGCTAAATGCCCTAATCAAAAGACACAGGCTATCAGATTGGATTAAAAAACAAGACCCATTGATATGCTGTCTGCAAGAGACTCATTTTAGATCCAAAGACACCCCCAGATTGAAAGTGAGGGGGTGGAAAGCCATTTACCATGCTAATGGACACCAAAGAAAGCTGGGGTGGCAATCCTTATATCAGACAAATTAGATTTTAAACCAAAGACTGTAATAAGAGATGAGGAAGGACACTATATACTACTTAAAGGGTCTATCCAACAAGAAGATCTAACAATTGTAAATATCTATGCCCCTAACATGGAAGCAGCCAATTTTATAAGGCAATTAATAACAAAAGCAAAGAAACACATTGACAACAATACAATAATAGTGGGGGACTTTAACACCCCCTCACTGAAATGGACAGATCATCTAAGCAAAAGGTCAACAAGGAAATAAGACAATAAATGACACACTGGACCATATGGACTTCACAGACATATTCAGAACATTCCATCCCAAAGCAACAGAATACACATTCTTCTCTAGTGCCCATGGAACATTCTTCAGAATCGATCACATCCTAGGTCATAAATCAGGTCTCAACTGGTACCAAAAGATTGGGATCATTCCCTGCCTTTTTTCAGACCACAATGCTTTAAAACTAGAACTCAATCACAAGAGGAAAGTCGGAAAGAACTCAAATACATGGAGGCTAAAGAGCATCCTACTAAAGAATGAATGGGTCACCAGGAAATTAAAGAAGAATTAAAGTAATTCATGGAAAGAAATGAAAATGAAAACACAACTGTTCAAAATCTTTGGGATGCAGCAAAGGCAGTCCTAAGAGGAAAGTATATAGCAATACAAGCCTTTCTCAAGAAACAAGAAAGGTCTCAAGTACACAACCTAATCCTACACCTAAAGGAGCTGGAGAAAGAACAGCAAATAAAGCCTCAAGCCAGCAGGAGAAGAGAAATAATAAAAATCAGAGCAGAAATAAAGGAAATAGAAACCAAAAGAACAATAGAACAGATCAACAAAACTAGGAGCTGATTCTTTGAAAGAATTAACAAGATTGAGAAACCCCTGGCCAGATTCATCAAAAAGAGAAGAGAAATGACCCAAATCAACAAAATCATGAATGAAAGAGGAGAGATCACAACCAACACCAAAGAAATACAAACAATTATAAGAACATATTATGAGCAACTCTATGTCAGCAAATTAGATAACCTGGAAGAAATGGATGCATTGCTAGAGATGTATCAACTACCAAAACTGAACCAGGATGAAATAGAAAACCTGAACAGACCTATAACCACTAAGGAAATTGAAGCAGTCATCAAAAATCTCCCACCAAACAAAAGCCCAGGGCCAGATGGCTTCCCAGGGGAATTCTATCAAACACTTAAAGAAGAATTAATACTATTCTTCTGAAACTGTTCCAAGAAATAGAAATGGAAGGAAAACTTCCAAACTCGTTTTATGAGGCCACCATTACCTTGATCCCAAAACCATACAAAGACCCCATCAAAAAGGAGAATTACAGACCAATATCCTTGATGAACATGGATGCAAAAATTCTCACCAAAATACTCGCCAATAGGATCCAACAGTACATTAAAAGGATTATTCACCACGACCAAGTGGGATTTATCCCTGGGCTGCAAGTTTGATTCAACATCTGCAAATCAATCAATGTGATACAATACATTAACAAAAGAAAGAACAAGAATCATATGATCCTCTCAATAGATGCAGAAAAAGCATTTGACAAAGTACAGCATCCTTTCTTGATCAAAACTCTTCAGAGTATAGGGATAGAGGGTACATACCTCAATATCATAAAGGCATTCTATGAAAAACCCACAGCAAATATCATTCTCAATGGGGAAAATCTGAGAGCTTTCCCCCTAAGGTCAGGAACGTGGCAGGAATGTCCACTATCACCACTGCTATTCAGCATATTGTTAGAAGTCCTAGCCACAGCAGTTAGACAACAAAAAGAAATAAAAGGCATCCAAATTGGCAAAGAAGAAGTCAAACTCTCACTCTTTGCAGGTGGTATGATACTTTATGTGGAAAACCCAAAAGACTCCACCCCAAAACTGCTAGAACTCATACAGGAATTCAGTAAAGTGGCAGGATATAAAATCAATGCACAGAAATCAGTGGCATTCCTATACACCAACAACAAGACAGAAGAAAGAGAAATTAAGAGTCTATCCCATTTACAATTGCACCCAAAACCATAAGATACCTAGGAATAAATCTAACCAAAGAGGCAAAGAATCTGTACTCAGAAAACTATAAAATACTCATGAAAGAAATGGAGGAAGAAACAATGAAATGGAAAAATGTTCCATGTTCATGGATTGGAAGAACAAATATTGTGAAGACGTCAATGCTACCTAGAGCAATCTACATATTCAATGCAATCCCCATCAAAATACCATCCACTTTTTTCAAAGAAATGGAACAAATAATCCTAAAATTTGTATGGAACCAGAAAAGACCCTGAATAGCCAGAGGAATGTTGAAAAAGAAAAGCAAAGCTGGCGGCATTACAATTCCAGACTTCCAGCTTTCTTACAAAGCTGTCATCATCAAGACACTATGATGCTGGCACAAAAACAGACACATAGATCAATGGAACAGAATAGAGAGCCCAGAAATGGACCCTCAACTCTATGGTCAACTCATCTTTGATAAAGCAGGAAAGAATGCCCAATGGAGAAAAGACAGTCTCTTCAACAAATGGTGTTGGGAAAATTGGACAGCCACATGCAGAAGAATGAAACTGGACCATTTCCTTACACCACACACAAAAATAGACTCCAAATGGTTGAAAGACCTCAATGTGAGACAGGAGTCCATCAAAATCCTAAAGGAGAACACAGGCAGCAACCTCTTCGACCTCAGCCACAGCAACTTCTTCCTAGACACATCACCAAAGGCAAGGGAAGCAAGGGCAAAAATGAACTATTGGGACTTCATCAAGATAAAAAGCTTTTGCACAGCAAAAGAAACAGTCAATGAAACCAAAAGACAACTGACAGAATAGGAGAAGATATTTGCAAATGACATATCAGATAAAAGGCTAGTATCCAAAATATATAAGGAACTTATCAAACTCAACACCCAAAGAACAAAGAATCCAATCAAGAAATGGGCAGAAGACATGAACAGACATTTTTCCAAAGAAGACATCCAAATGGCCAACAGACACATGAAAAACTGCTCAACATCACTTGGAATCAGGGAAATCCAAATCAAAACCTCAATGAGATGCCACCTCACACCAGTCAGAATGGCTAAAATGAACAAGTCAGGAAACAACAGATGTTGGCGGGGATGTGGAAAAAGGGGAAGCCTCCTACACTGTTGGTGGGAATGGAAGCTGGTGCAGCCACTCTGGAAAACAGTATGGAGGTTCCTCAAAAAGTTGAAACTAGAGCTACCATACGATCCAGCAATTGCACTACTGGGTATTTACCCCAAAGATACAAATGTAGGGATCTGAAGGGTACGTGGACCCCGATGTTTATAGCAGCAACGTCCACAATAGCCAAACTGTGGAAAGAGCCAAGATGTCCATCGACAGATGAATGGATAAAGAAGATGTGGTATACATATACAATGGAATATTATGCCGCCATCAAAAGGAATGAGATCTTGCCATTTGCAACAATGTGGATGGAACTGGAGGGTGTTATGCTGAGCGAAATAAGTCAATCAGAGAAAGACATGTATCATATGACCTCACTGATATGAGGAATTCTTAATCTCAGGAAACCAACTGAGGGTTGCTGGAGTGGGGGATGGGGTTGCTGGGTGATAGACACTGGGGAGGGTAAGTGCTATGGTGAGTGCTGTGAATTGTGCAAGACTGATGAATCACAGATCTGTGCCTCTGAAACAAATAATGCAATATATGTTAAGAAAAAAAAAAGAAGAAGATAGCAGGAGGGGAAGAATGAAGCGGGGGAAATCAGAGGGGGAGACGAACCATGAGATGATGGACTCTGAAAAACAAACTGAGGGTTCTAGAGGGGAGAGATTGGGAGGATGGGTTAGCCTGGTGATGGGTATTAAAGAGGGCACATTCTAAATGGAGCACTGGGTGTTATGCACAAACAATGAATCATGGAACACTACATCAAAAACTAATGATGTAATGTATGGTGATTAATGTAACAATAAAAAAATAAAAAACAAATAGGTCAAAAATAAAACAAAATAAAAACCTTCACTTCCACTCATGATCTAATCCCATTTAACAGGACACCACACTGGAATTTGAATGTAAATTTCCAGCTAGTAAATAGGACTATTACTTTATTATTTGCCTGACACTTTTTTCTGTGGAATAACATTCCTGGAAACCTATTACATGGTAGTGATAAATGACTTTTTTGAGGATTTGGTGAACTCTTTTTTTCTATCTAAGGAATATGCACACTACTGAGCACAAACCAATCTCTAACACCACATGCAAAATAGTCAATCCATACTACAGTCTAACTCTACCACTTACAACAGACTGAACATTATTCTTGGCTCCAGACTAAAATTCTAACTAACTCCTGTCACAAATAGCTGTAGTCAGTGAATGGCCATAAATCCTGGTCATAGAGTGATTCCTAAATTTAGTCATAGACTAATGCTTGAATCCCAGTTTTCCTGTGACCCTTAATTATTACTGAGAAATATTCTTATCATGGACATACTCTGACCACTTAGAACAGAACCAGATGAAACTCTTGCCCCAGAACCCTCAGACTGATGCTTACTCCTGTTTTTCCAGTGAACTTTTGATCACCAAAAAGTGATGCCAAACCTAGGCCCAGACTAACTTATAACTCTGGTCAACTGACTCATTCCAAGACAAAGAATGACCTCTAGCTCTACTAGTTGGACTAAACAATCCAACTCTTAATCCCAAGCAAATATAACCTTAACTCTGCTTCAGGTTCAACTCTTTATCTTGTAAAATTTTCACAAGCTTGAATCGCCTATATCTCATCACAGAATGAGCTCTATATCCTTGACAGGATTGATTATGTATGGAATTATCCCTACAAATTCTTATGGAAAAAAATATCTGATGTTACCTACAAATTGACCCGTACCAGCAGACATTAATTATTTTTTTCTTTGTGACTGAACTCCTATAACTTAACAGAAATTCAGTTCAAATTAGTACAGTACATGTTTATTGAGCAGCTGGTCCTAGGTGCTATATATTTATATTGAATAAAATATGATTGCTGCCCTCAAACCAGGCAATTACAATGTAGCCCATTGGTTCTATGATAGAGGTAAGCACAAAGTATAAGTAAGAGTAGCCAGGGAAACCCAAACACTGTAGACATAATAAATTTAACTCAGGGAGTTGGTTAGATAGATAATGGAAGGTTAGAGAGGCCAAACAGGGAAGACTGAGACAATCCAGAGATTAGCAGTAGCATAAAAGCCACTATTACACCTAGGGATAGAGGGACACAAGAAGGAATTAGTCCAGAATGCAGAACTATTCTGTGGTGTAGAAGCCAAAGCCATGTTATGGGTTGCCCAGAGGGAGCTGAGACAATGGAGGGTGGAGCTATGAGGCAGAAACTGGAGTTCAGAAGATGCCAAACCAAAATATGTCACTTTGGCATATGGATTATTTTGAGGGAAAAGCAATTGAAAACTAGCACATGCAGGAAAAGCTCTTCATCTCCCTCATTAACTGCCTTTTGTAAAGAAAATTTACATTTATAAAGCAAATTTCCATTAGTAAAGGTATTGTACCAGGAAGAAAGCTTTTTATCACCTAAGAGACTTCTATCCATATAACAAAGCAACTTGCATTTACCACACATATGCTTCCCATAACTTGCCTTCTCCTCCCCTACCCAAAAGTCTCAAAATCCTATTCCTTTATGTAGCCCAGGATGATAAATTAGTCCCAGTTATCTGGCTGCCCCCTTGAGTCTCATATATTTGTGAAACTCCCATATATATGTATGTAATTCAAACTGTGGGTCTTTTTCCACCTGTTTATCTATCTTGTGTCAATTTCATTCTTAGGCCACGAGACTACAGAAAGAACTAGGAAGGAAGAGATAAATAGCCTGGCTTCTTTCCTTCTCTTACCTTTTAGTCTTCTACTGATGTCATTCATTGGCTACATCTACCCTGAAACTAACAGCAGGGGTGGCTGGAATATATAGTTCCCTTCTACATAGGGAAGGGCAGTAGATAGGCAAGAAACCTGAGAGCAAATATGTGCATGCCTTGCAAACATTTGTTGTTATAAGAGTACAAAAGGGGAGCAACTGTTCCAGGCATTAGTTGGGACAGGGAGAGAATGAAAATCATAGGACACCTGTTGGAGCAAAAAGACTCCAGATCTGAGTCTTAAAAAGTAAGGGTAAGCCAGGTCAAAAAGTAGAGAAAAACCTAAGCAGAGGCATGGATAAAAACAGAGATATATACAATGGAATATTACTCAGCCATCAAAAAGAATGAAATCTTGCTATTTGCAACAACATGGATGGAACTAGAGGGTATTACACTAAGCAAAATAAGTCAGTCTGAGAAAGAAAAATATATGATTTCACTCACATGTGGAATTTGAGAAACAAAACAGATGAACACAGGTAAGTGAAGGGAAGATAAAATAATATAAAAACAGAGAGGGAGGCAAACCATAAGAGACTCTTAACTATAAGGAACAAACAGGGTTGCTGGATGGGAGGTGGGTGGGGGATGGGGTAATTGGGTGATGGGCATTAAGCAGGGCACTTGATGTAATGAGCACTGAGTGTTATATGCAACTGATGAATCACTAAATTCTACCCCTGAAACTAATAATACACTATATGTTAACTAAATTGAATTAAAATAAAAAATTAATAAAAAACACAGAGATGTAAAATGGGATGTTGAATGCAAGGAACTCCTTTATTCGACTATTCATTTTCAGAGCATAAAATGAGAGCTGGGAGTGAAGAGAGATGAGACTTACATGGCGAACTGACATTTTAGGTGGTGATAAGGAATTTTAACATTATACTGAGGTCAATGAAGGATATTCAGCACTGCAGTGACTTCATCAAGATGTATGTTTTTGAATGCTTTGAGAGAGTTCTTGGTTGCAAGAAAAAAAGTAATTTGAGAAGTCAAGGATTTAAAAGATATTTATTGAATGGCTTACAGATGTTCCTGCAGAGCCAGAGGACCAGGGTTGGAATGATGCAGCCAAAATCATGCTGCAGAACTGATCCATTAAAGATACTAATGAGACTGCTGTCGTGCAAAGACACTACAGCTCATATCACCAACATCAAAGCCAGTGAGCACTGGATGTCATGGCTAGAACCAACACTACTGCTGCATCTAGAAACTGGATGTAGCTGTCATCATTGTGTGGTTCCTGCTTCTTTGTGTCACTAACTTTAAATTCAGTCTTGAGCAGATGTTTCAATAGCATGCACCTGCATTCTAGCTATAAAGACAGTCTGGAAAGTGAGATTCTGGCATTTTCCAGTTTTTTTTGTAGTCTGAAATGGACTCTGCCTTGTAAGGCAGTGACTCCTCAGACAGAGGTGTGGGCTCAGAGAGCAAATGGTAAAAATAATGACAAATTCTCACTACAAAGATCCTTTTAGTAGTGGTGTATAAGATGATAGGTTGACAAGGTATAAGCCTAAAAGCAGGGAATTAGGAAACTATCATAATATTGTCAACCCTGATCACAGACTGATTCTCTAAACCTAATCACTCTAGGAATCAGTGAGAATGTCCTTGGATACAAAGAAGAAAAAATATGGCTTAAAACTTCTTAGACAATATGATTATTTTTGGTTTCAGTAATAGTGAAGAGAGCTTATATCAGTGGCTTTGGCTCTATTTTTCTGTGGTTTCTTTGGCTGTGTTCTCAGGTGTATATTAGCTTCATCATTAGACTACTTCCCTAATTGTGGCCCCAAATATAATACTGCTGTTTCTGGTTTCACATCTGAATACCATAATATCCAGAAGACAAGAAAGTAGTTTTGCCTACATTTCAAGTCAGAGACCTAAGATTTACCCTGATTGGTCCATTTGTATCACATGCCTATCCCTGAACAAGGCCATGAAAATGGAATATGCTAATTGGCTTAAGCTTATGAGGGTCTCAACAGGGAACTAGGGGTGAAATCAGCTTCACCTGAAGTACACGGACTTTGTGGTGAGATAGTGAATGCCTGAACAAAGGCCACATTACTCTTAAAAAGGGGGACAGATAAGGAGAGAAAGGATGATAAGTAACCAACAATACCCACCATCTCTTATTTTGGTCATTTGCTTGTTTGGTCACAGATCTATTCTCCTGTCTTCTTCTGCTCTTCTCTGTGTTGCAAGGGAATAAACCACAGTAAATTATATTTCCACACTCTCTTTTACTCACTGGATTTTGGTTAGGTTTGTCCAATAGGAAGTACTGGTAAGAGGCCAGAAAATAAGAGAGAAAGAAAAGCCAGGGCATTTTTTCTCCCTTTCTGCTTTGGGCAGACTCTTTGGCAGCAGCTGTGTCTTATCTGTGGTTCAATCTCCCAGGAGACAGCCCCTCCCTTCATTTTCCAGGTTCCTATGGGGTGGCTCCCACTGTCAAGCCATTACTCTTAGCTTCCAAAAGGTAGCCCCACCTCTTGGATGCTGATAAGACCTTTCCTTCCTTTGTTCTACTAAGTATGAAGTGGTAGTTGTTACCCACAGTTATCAATCTGTTGGCCCTTTCACCTTTCTCTGTTTTCAGCTGTTCCAATACCTGTTACTAGCTGTAACTACTTCTCCATACTGAATTGCCACTATTGAACTGTCCTTCTTGACTAGGCTGACTCATGAACCATATGAGGTTAGCTTTTCAAGGAATCTGTATTGATTCTTCAAGTGGTAATGACTTTTCCTTCCTTTGACTCTTCTAGTACTTATGTTACTAATTTTATAGCACCTTGCATTTTAGTCAATTGTGGTATTGTCCTCCTCCCCTTCTCCACCAATTTAATAGACTTTATATTTTTTGAGAGCCAGAATTATGCATTATTTGTCTTTTTGTCTTCTCATGAAAAATACCTTGTGCAAAGTCAATATTTTTAAACGTTGTCTATAGAACTATATTGAAATAAAATACTCAAAAGTGTCAGTTAAAACTATTGATGTTAATGGACAGGCTGTCCTAGATACTGGGAGTGTGAAGGTACATATGACATCATTCCTACCCACAGCATAGTAAAGAAAAGATACATGCACATCTCAATTTAAAACAATGTGATATGTCTTGAGTTGATTATGTCAATGTTATGAGTTTTTCCAGAAAGCTAAAAGAAGGGGTTCAGAAGGTAAAGTTGAGAAGTGGAGACAACTGTAGAGGTGTAATGTTTATGTGAAATGCTCCATGTCACCAAGTGGATAAAAGTTTCTGATGTTTATTGAGTCCTTACCATATCTTAGAAGCTATTAAGTGCTTAATACAAATTAACTCATTTAATTCTCATGACAACTCAAAAAGGTAGCCTGACTTTATAAAAGAGAAAACTGAAGAGTAGAAAAATTAAGTAATCACACCAAAGTCACATATCTAGCAAGTAAAGGAGCCAGGATTTAATCCCATGCAATATGGATGCAAAATTATATGCTTAACCACTGTACTGAACTGCCTTTGCAATATGCTAAATCAAAAAATAGATGTAACCATAAGAGCCTGAGTCTCTCCCAGCACACTTTATCTAAATATAAAATCAAAATCAAAGTAGTTGGAGATGCTTGAAGGGGTTGGGGTGGAAAAGGTGCCGTGCTGGGTTTTTCAACAAGAAGATTAAGCAAGTGCTTGGGGTAGCAGCATAGCAGGATCAGCACTTACTTTTTTTCCTATTTTACAATTGTCTTTTAATTACCAAATACATGTATATTCACCATAAGAAATTGGAAAATAGGGGCACCTGGGTGTCTCAGTCAGTTGAGTATCCTACTCTTGATTTCCGTTCAGATCATGATCTCAGGGTCATGAGATCAAGCCCCGCATTGGGCTCCACACTGGGTGAGGAGCCTGCTTGAGATTCTCTCCTTCTGCCCCCCTATTCATGTACATGCTCTCACTCTCTAAGAAAAAAAAATTGGAAAATACATAAAAGCATGGAGAAAAAAAACTAGAAATCACCCATGAAGCCCTAGCTAGGAATAGCCACTATTATATAAACAAAGATCAAACCATAAACATTGTTTTGTGAACACCCTTTTAAAATTTTGCAGCATAACATAAACTTGTTATTAACTAGTCTTCTACAATATAGTTTTTTATGGGTCTAACAAAATGCATTTGAACAATGAGATCACATATTTTTGAATCTAAGTATTATGAAAAATGCTATGAATAACATCTTTGTGTGTGTGTGTTTATATATTCAAGTATCTGGTAACTTCTTTTAAGATTTTATTTTATTTATTTGACAGAGAGAGACACAGTGAGAGAGGGAACACAAGCAGGGGGGAGTGAGAGAGGGAGAAGCAGGCTTCCCGCTGAGCAGGGAGCTCGATGTGGGGCTCGATCCCAGGACCCCGGGATCATGACCTGAGCCAAAGGCAGATGCTTAACGACTGAGCCACCCAGGCGCCCCTCTGGTAACTTCTTTAGAATAATTATAAAAAGCAACATTGCAAGGTCAAAAGACATAGACGCATGAAAATTCTTCACAGGCATTTCCAAATAACCCTGTAGAAAGCTTGTAACAATTTATCTTCCCTAGGAGTATTTTACAAACAATGTAGTAAATTATTTTTTTTTAATTTTTCAGAAATTGATATATTAAAATGACATACAAAGCTAATTAAATTTTATTTGATTATTAGTTTATTAATCATCATTGATATTTTCTTTAATATATTATTCAAGACTTACTTTTCTTTCATATATTTATCTTACTTTTATTGTCCTAATTTTAGTATGTGTGCTGTTGAGGCGAGCCCTTTCTTATTTTTAATATTGACCTTTTGTCCGTCATCTATCTAGATACTGCACAAACACACACATATATATATTTCAAATTTTTGAGTTGTTTTTAAACTATTTATCATTTTCTTTGTTATATGAAAATATTTAAGGCATGTACAATTACAGCCAACATTGATTGAATTAACTCTGTGTTTACCACCAAACTAAATTGTGGACATATATATAAGTTATATACTATAATTAATATTTTTTATAGATAAGGACCTGAGATACAGACATGTTAGACAACTTGTCTGTAGTCACCAGCCAGTGAGTGGAAAAGCTGGTATTTAAAATCAGACTGGATCCAGAATCACTTTATTAAATGCTTTAAATATTTTTCTTCATTGTTTTCTGTTTGGCTCTTTTGTTTAGAAAATCCTTTTCTATCTTATCATCACATAATTTTTCTCTTCCTTCTTCCTCTTCCTCACCTTCTTCCTCTTTCTCTTAATATTGTAATAGCTTTGTTGAGATATATTTCACATAAAAAAACATGCAAACTTTGAAGTGTACAATTCAGTAATTTTTAGTATATTCCCAGATTTGTGAAACTCTCACAATCTATTGTTTTTTAATTGTGCCAGAATACACATAACATAAAGATTACCATCTTAAACATATTTAAAGTATGGGGTTCATTGGTATTAAGTACAATCATATTGTTGTTCGACCATCACCACCATTTATTTCTAGAATTCATTTCATCTTGGTAAACTGAAACTCTGTACCCATTAAACAATAGCTCCCATTTCTTCCCCTTCAACCACAGAAAATCACCATTCTTTCTATCTATATGAATTTGACTACTCTAGGTACATCATGTAGGTGGAATTATACAATATTAATTTTTTGTGACTGGCTTATTTTATTTAGCATGATGGCTTGAAGGTTCATCCATGATGGAACTTATGTAAGAATTCCCTTCCTACAAAAATACTTTCCTATTTCTTTTAATATTAGTAAGAACATTTGACATGAGATCTACCCTCTTAACAAAATTTTAAGTGTATGATACAGTGTTGTTAACTATAGGAACATTGGGTACATCAGATTTCTAGAACTCATCCATCCTGCATAACTGAAACTTTATGATTGTTGAAAAGCAACTCCCGTTTTTGCACTATTTCCAGGCCCTAGCAATCATCATTCCACTCTGGTCCTATGAGTTTAACTATATAAGTAACCTTATATAAAAATAATGTGTATTTGTCCTTCTATGACTGGCTTTTTTCACTTAGCATAATGTCCTCAAGGTTCATCCATGTTGTCGTATTTATCAGTATTTCCCTCTTTATTCAAGCTAAATAATATTCCATTTTATGTATATATACCATATTTTATTTATTCATTCCTCCATTGATGGACATTTAGGTTGTTTCCACAATTTGGTTATTGTGAATAATACTGCAGTTAAAATGGGACTACCAGGATCTCTCTGAGATACTGATTTTAATTCTTTTGGATAAATACCCAGAAGTAGGATTATTAGATTATATGGTAACTTTGTTTTTAATTTTTTGAGGAACTTCCATACTGTTTTCTATATCAGGTAAGTATTTAGTATCCAAAATATATAAGGAACAGATACAGTTCAATAGCAAGAAACATAAACAAAAACAAGCAAATAAAAACCAAACAAACTAAAACTAAGAATGTTATATATAATTTGGTCGAAAAGGGGTGCCTGGGTGGCTCAGTCAGTTAAGTGTCTGCCTTTTTTCAGGTCATGATCTCAGGGACCTGGGATGGAGCCCTGTGTCGGGCTCCCTGATCAGCAGGGAGTCTGCTACTTCCTCTCCCTCTGACCTGCCCCCTTCTTGTGTTCTTGCTTGCTCGCTTGCTCTCTCTCTCTCAAATGAATAAAGAATCTTAAAGAAAATAAAAATAAAAAGTCAAAGGATGTGAATAGACATTTCTCCAAAGAGGATATATGAATGACAAACAGCCAAATGAAAAGATGCTCAAGATCACTAATCATCGGGTAAATGTAAATCAAACCATGAGATATCACCTGACACCTGTTAGGAGGACTGTAACAACAACAAAAAAAGAGGTTAAGTGTGAGGATGTGGAGAAATAGAAAACCTTTTACACTGTTGGTGAGAATCTCCTTCCTTTTTAAGGTTCAATAATATGCCATTGTATGTATGTACTACATTCTGTTTATCTATTCATCTTTCTATGGTCACTTGAGTTGTTTGCAACTTTGGCTATTGTGAATAATGTTTTTATGAACAGAGATATACAAATATATCCTCAAGACCCTGCCTTCAATTCTCATGGGTATATATCACAAAGTATAATTGCTGGATCATATGGTAATTGTATTTTTTTTTATTTTTTGAGGAAGCACCATACTGTTTCCCACAGCAACTACACCAATTTTACATTCCCAACAGCAGTGCACAAGGGTTCCAATTTCTCCACATCCTGACTAACACCTGTTATTCTAAGTTTTGTTTTGTTTTGTTTTGTTTCGTTTCGTTTTGTTTATAGCAGCCATCCTAATGGGAGTGAGGTGGTTTTTCATTGTGATTTTTCTTTCCATTTCCCTAATGACAAGCAGTGTTGAACATGTTTTCCTGTGCTTTTCAGGCATTTATAAATTTTCTTTGGAGAAATGTCTATTCAGGAACTTCACCAATTTTTTTAAGTTATTCTTTAAATTCCAGTTAATTAACATACAATGTAATATTAGTTTCAGGTGTACAATTTAGTGATTCAACACTTCCATACAACACTCTGTGATCATCACAACAAGTGCACTCTTTAATCCTCGTCACCTATCGAACCCATCCCACCACCCACCTCCCCTCTGGTAACCATCACATTGTTCTCTATAGTTAACAGTCTGTTTCTTGGTTTGACTCTCTTTTTTCTCCATTGTTCATTTGTTTTATTTCTTTAATTCTGTTATGAGTGAAATCATATGGTATTTGTTTTTCTCTGACTGAATTGTTTCAATTAGCATAATATTCTCTATCTTCATCCAGGTAATTGGCAAGGATATGGAGAAAGGGGAACCCTCTTGAACTGTTGCTGGGAATGAAAACTGGTACAGCCACTGTGGAAAACAGTATGGAGGTTACTCAAAAGATTCAAAATAGGACTACCCTACAATCCAGAAATTGCACTACTAGGTATTTACCCAAAGAATACAAAACTAATAATTCAAAGGGATACATGCACCCCAATGTTTATAGCAGCATTACCTACAATAGCCAAATTATGGAAACAGCCCAAGGGTCCATTGACTGGTGAATGGATAAAGAGATGATATATATAATGGAATATTACTCAGCCATAAAAAAGAATGAAACCTTGCCATTTAAAGAACATTATAAATTTTAATTGGATTTATTGAGTTGCAAGAATTCTTTATATATTGTTGATTTAACACTTTATCTGATAAATGATTTCCAAATATTTTCACCAATTCTGTAAGTTGCATCTTAAAACTGTTGAATGTATCCTTTGATGCACCAAAGTTTTGAAATTTGATATAGTACAACTTTTTTTTCTTCTGTTGCTTATGGTTTTGCTATTATATCCAATAAATGATTGCCAAATTCAATGTGTTAAGCATTTCCCCTATTTTCTTTTTTTTTTACTTTTAAAGTTTTTTTTCCCTTTTTTTATTATGTTCAATTAGCCAACATAGAGTACATCATTAGTTTTTCATGCAGTGTTCAATGATTCATTAGTTGTGTATAACACCCAGTGCTCAATACCACACAGGCCCTCCTTAATACCCATCATGCTGTTACTCCATCCCCCATGCTCCTGCTTTCTGTAACCCTCAGTTTGGTTCTCAGAGTCCAGAGACTCTCATGCTCTGTCTCCCTCTCCGATTTCTTCCCATTCAGTTTTCCCTCCCTTCCCCTGTGGTCCTCCATGCTATTCCTTATGTTCCATGTAAGAGTGAAACCATATGATAATTGTCTTTCTCTGATTGACTTATTTAACTTAGCATAATACCCTGCAATTCCATTCATGTCCACGAAAATGGTGGGTATTCATCCTTTCTGATGGCTGAGTAATATCCCATTGTATATATGAACCACATCTTCTTTATCCATCCATCTGTTGAAGGACATCTCATCTCGTTCCACAGTTTGGCAATTGTGGACATTGCTGCTATGAACACTGGGGTGCATATGCCCCTTCTTTTCAATATATTTGTATCTTTGGGGTAAATACATAGTAGTGCAATTGCTCGGGCTTTTAGTCATTTGTATGTCTTCTTTGGAGAAGTGTCTGTTCACGTCTTCTGCCCATTTCTTGACTGGATTATTTGTTTTTTGGGGTGTTGAGTTTGAGAAGTCCTTTATAAATCTTGGATACCAGCCCTTTATCTGAAATGTCATTTGTAAATATCTTTTCCCATTCCATGGGTTGCCTCTTAGTTCTGTTGATAGTTTCCTTTGCTGTGCAAAAGCTTTTTATCTTGATGAAGTCCCAATAGTTCATTTCTACTTTTGCTTCCCTTGCCTTTAGAGACATGTCTTGAAAGAAGTTGCTGTGGCCAATGTTCAAGAGGATACTGCCTATGTTCTCCTCTAGGATTTTGATGGGTTCCCGTCTCACACTGAGGTCTTTCATCCATTTTGAGTTTATCCTTGTGTTTGGTGTAAGAGAATGTTCCAGTTTCATTCTTCTGCATGTGGCTGTCCAATTTTCCCAGCACCATTTGTTGAAAGACTGTCTTTTTTCCATTGGATATTCTTTCTTGCTTTGTCGAAGATTAGTTGACCATAGAGTTGAGGGCCCATTTCTGGGCTCTCTATTCTGTTCCATTGATCTATGTGTCTGTTTTTGTGCCAATACCTTGCTGTCTTGATGATCACAGCTTTGCAATATAGCTTGAAGTCAGGCATTGTGATGCCCCGAGCTTTGGTTTTCTTTTTCAACATTCTCCTGGCAATTCGGGGTCTTTTCAGGTTCCATACAAATTTTAGGATTCTTTGTTCCAGCTCTGTGAAAAATGTTGATGGTATTTTGATAGGGATTGCATTGAAAGTGAAGATTGCTCTGGGCAGCATAGACATTTTAAAGATGTTTATTCTTCCAATCCATGAGCATGGAATGTTTTTCCATTTCTTTGTGTCTTCCTCAATTTCTTTCATAAGTGTTCTGTAGTTTCTAGAGTACAGATTCTTTACCTCTTTAATTAAGTTTATTATTAGGTATCTTATGATCTTTGGTGCAATTGTAAATGGGATCTATTTCTTAATTTCTCTTTCTTCTGTCACATTGTTAGAATATAGAAATGCAACTGATTTCTGTGCATTGATTTTGTACCCTGCCATGTTGCTAAATTGCTGTATGAGTTCTAGCAATTTTGAGGTAGAGTCTTTTTAGTATTCCACATAAAGTATCATGTCATCTGTGAAGAGTGAGAGTTTGAATTCTTCTTTGCCAATTTGGGTGTCTTTTATATCTTTTTGTTGTCTGATTGCTGAGGCTAGGACTTATAGTGTTATATTGAACAAAAGTGAGAGTCAGCATCCTTGTCATGTTCCTGACCTTAAGGAAAAAGCTCTCAGTTTTTCCCCATTGAGAATTATATTCGCTGTGGGCTTTTTATAGATGACTTTTATGACATTGAGGTATGTTCCCTCTATCCCTATATTTTGAAGAGTTTAAATCAGAAAAGGATGCTGTATTTTGTCAAATGCTTTTTCCGTATCAAGAGGATCACATGGTTCTTGTCTCTTCTTTTGTTAATGTGGTCTATCACATTGATTGATTTGCAAATGTTGAACAATCCTTGTATTCCAGGAATAAATCCCACCAGGTCATGGTGAATAATCCTTTTAATTTATTGTTGGATCCTATTGGCTTGAGTCTTGTTGAGTATTTTGGCGCCCATGATCATCAGGGATATTGGTTTGTAATTCTGCTTTTTGATGGATTCTTTGTCTAGTTTTGGGATCAGGGTAATGCTGGAGTCATAGAAAGAGTTTGGAAGTTTTCCTCCCCCCCGCCCCTTTAACATCTTCCGTAAAATAGGTATGATTTCTTCTATAAATGTGTGGTAGAATTCCCCTGGGAAGCCATCTGGCCCTGGACTCTTGTTTTTTGGGAGGTTTTTGATTACTGCTTCAATTTCCTTGCTGGTTATGGGTTTATTCAGATTGTCTATTCTTCCTGTTTCAGTCTTGGTAGTTTATAAGTGTCCAGGAATGCATCCATTTCTTCCAGATTGCCTAGTTTGTTGGCATATAGCTGCTGGTTTTAAGTTCTTATAATTGTCTATTTCCTTGGTATTGGTCGTGATTTCTCCCCTTTCATTCATTTTATTAATTTGGGTCCTTTCTCTTTTCTTTTAGATAAGTCTGGCCAGAGGTTTATTAATCTTATTAATTCTTTCAAAGAATAAGCTTTGTTTTGTTGATTTGTTCTACTGTTCTTCTACTTTCTATTTCATTGACTTCTGCTCTAATCTTTATTATTTCTCATCTCCTGTTTGGTTTAGGCTACATTGGCTGCTCTTTCTCCCAATCCTTTAGGTGTAAGGTTAGCTTGTGCATTTGGGATTTTTCTAATTTTTTGAGAGGCTTGGATGATTATGTTCTTCCCTCTAAGGACTGTCTTTGCAGTATCCCATAGGTTTTGAAACAATGTGTTTTTGTTCTCATTAATTTCAATTAATTGTTTAATTTCTTCTTTAATTTCCGCATTGTCCCTTTCATTCTTTAGCAGAATGCTTTTTAACCTCCAAGTGTTTGCATTCCTTCCAAATTTGTCTTTGTGGTTGAGTTCCAGTTTCAAGGCATTGTGGTCTGAAAATATGCAGAGAATAATCTCATTCCTTTGGTATCAGTTGAGACCTGATTTGTGACCCAGTATGTGATCTATACTGGACAAAGTTCCATGTGCACTTGAGAAGAATGAGTGTTCTATTGTTTTAGGGTGGAATGTTCTGTATATATCTATGAAGTGCATCTGGTCCAATGTGTCCTTCAAAGCTCTTTTTTCTTTGTTGATCTGCTTAGATGATCTGTCTACTGCTGTGAGTAGTGTTGAAGTCTCCCACTATTAATGTATTATTACCAATATGATTCTTTATTTTGGTTATTAGTTGGTTTATATAATTGGCTGCTCCCATGGTCGGGGTCATAGATATTTACAATTTTTAGATCTTCTTTTTGGATAGACCCTTTAAATATGATATAGAGTCCCCCTACATCTCTTACTTGAGTCTTTGGTTTAAAATCTAATTTGTCTGATATGAGAATTGCTACCCCAGCTTTCTGTTGAGGTCTGTTGGCATGGTAAATTGTTCTCCATCCCCACACATTCAATCTGGAGGTGTCTTTAGTTTCAAAATGAGTTTGTTGTAGACAGCATATGGATGGGTCCTGCATTTTTATCCAATTGAAACCCTGTGTCTTTTGGTGGGAGCATTCAGCCCATTCATGTTGAGAGTAACTATTGGAAGATATGAATTTAGTGCCATTGTATTGCCTGTAAAGTCCCTGTATCTATAGATTGTCCCTGTTAATTTCTGGTCTATATTACTCTTGGCATCTTTCTTCTTTTATAGAATCCCCTTTAATATTTCTTGCAAGGCTGGCTTGGTGGTCACATATTCTTTCAGTTTCTGCTGGTCCTGAAAGCTCTTTCTCCATCCATTCTGAATGACAGCCTTGCTGAATAAAGTATTCTTGGCTGCGTGTTCTTCTCATATAGTACCCTAAATATGTCTTGCCAACCCTTTCTGGCTTACCAGGTCTCTGTGAATAGGTCTGATGGTATTCTGATGTTCCTCCCTCCATTGTAAGAAATCTTTTCTCCCTAGCTGTTTTCAAGATAGCTTACTTGGCTCTAAGATTTTCAAGCTTCTTATATGTCAGGGTGTTGATCTATTTTTATTGATTTTTGGAAGGGTTCCTCTCTGCCTCTGGGACATGAATGCTTGTTTCCTTCCCCAGATTAGGGATGTTCTCAGCTACGATTTGCTCAAATATACCTTCTAGTCCTCTCTCTCCACCCCCTCAAGTATCCCAATAATTCTGACATAGGAATATTTCATGGCATCATTGATCTCTCTATGTTTGTTCTCAGGGGCTTCTAGCTGCATATCCCTATCCTCCTCTGCTTCCTTCCTTTCTATCAGCTTATCTTCTAGATCACTAATTCATTCTTCTGGCTCATTTACCATGTCTGTTAGAGTGTCCTGTTTAGACTGCATCTCATTCATAGCATTTTTTAAGCTCTGCCTGATTAAATCTCATTTCTGCCCTTAGAGATTCTATATTGTTGCTAATGCTTTTCTCAAGCCTAGCTATTGACTTCAAAATTGCTACCCTGAAGTCTGTCTCTGATATATCCATATCCATTAGATCTTTGGCAGAGGACATTGTCTCTGGTTCTTTTATTTGTTGGGAGTTCCTCCTCCTAGTCATTCTGTTGAGGGATGGCTGAGGGAATGTACAGAACCCAAAATATCAACCATGACCTTAGCAAACTTCAAAAAAATTTGAAGTGTTCGAAAGCTACCACAGATTCTCATCAAAGCCAAGATGATTCAAAACAATAAAAAAGAAAGAAAAGAAAGGAGGGGGCAGGGAGAGAGATTATAATCTCTCAGGGTGGACACTGCAGGGTGATCTGCCTGTTCCTCCTTGATTTTTGGTCTCTGTGTTAGAAGACACTATATTCCAAAATTGCCAAGAAATCAGAACTTATATATATATCAAGATAAAATTTAATAGAGTGAAAATGGGCTATTATGGGGCATAAATCTATAAAACATATATGTGAAAAAATAAAAGTTAAGAAGTGACTTAAAAACAGGTTGGGAAATAAGAATCTATTTGAAATGGTCACTTGGTAAAAAAAATAGAAAAAAAAAGAAAGAATAAGGAAAGAAACTAAAAAAGAAATGTCAAATTTTAGCCTGAAGTATGAAGGAATCGTTGGGGAACACCTGGAGCTCCCTCTATTATTTTCCCCTGGTGCTGGAGTTTTACAGTTTTGTGGGAAATAACCTTATCATTCACCTGTTTTTCCACTCTGTATTCTGGGGGAGGGGCTTGCTTCAGGGCTTCTCAGGGGTCTTTGCCTGGGTGGAGTTGTCCCACCACTGGTCAGGGGCATGGGCTTAATGTGAGCTGGTTGGCTGCTTGGCTTTTGTTCCCTGGCATCTTTCTGCTTCTCTTTAGAGGATCAGAGCAAATATGGCCCTGTGGGAGTCTACAGCCCAGTTCCACAATGTCACGGTCCCCCTCCCCCTCAACAAATCCTCCCGGTCAAACCATCTCCAACTATGCGCGTGCCAAACTCCACAGACTCACGCAATTCGTGCCTGCTGCACCTCTCCCAGGGGGGTCACGGGGACCTGTGAGTGTCTCTGCACTTTGTGACTTTGCAATCACTAATGGCCTTGGGCTCATGCATGTACCCTCTTCCGCAGCTCCCAGGTCATGGCTGGGTGCTGCCCCAGTGTCCCTTCAGGGGTGACAATGCCCTGAGAGCTGTTGCCCAGTCATGGGCATAGGCTCTTTGTGTGCCAAACTGCCCAATCCTGCGGTTCCTGCTGGCTGCACCTCTCCCAGGGGAGTTACAGGTCCCTCCAGCGTCTCTGTGCTTTGTAACAATGCAACTGTTAGGGGCTGTGGGCTCGCCCTTTCACCCTCTTCTGTAGCTTCGTGGTCATGCTGGGTGCTGCCCCAGCATCCTTTCATGGACCACACCACCCTGAGAGCTGTCCCTGTTGTAGGTGCAAGACGTTTTATATCTCCCCTCAGATGTTGAACAACCCACACCTTCTAGTCCTTTTCAGGATGGTCAGGCAGAGGGTGGTCTCCCTACAAGCTTGGCTCCTGGCTTATGGTGAAGAGCTGAATACCTTCTGGGCTTGCTGATCATAACCAGTCTCCCCACTCCACTGCTTGGGCACTCTATTGGTTCAGGCTCCCCCATTCTTTCTGTGTCTTCTGGAATCCTGAGACCACAATGATCCACCTAGAATTCTGCCTTATCCACCCCCATGACCTTTTCAGAAGGGGTGCCTCTCACTAGAGCAGATTTCCAAGGGTCCCCATTATTTTGCTCTGGTGTTATATCTTTCCAGCTTCTGGCTTATGGAGGTTCCCTCTCCCATCTGTTTATCTTCCAATACTTCCCCCAAAGATTCAATGTTCTGCACCTCCTGCCTTGCAAAAAGCAGTCATTTTTCTGCTTGTGGAGATCCAGACAAATCTTCTTACATCTCCCATTGAATTCCTGTGTGTTCAGAATGGTTTGATAGATATCCAGCTAAATTCCAGGGACCAGATGAAATGAGGTCCCTTACTCTGCCACCATCTTCCTTTCACCTCCTTATGTTTTCCTCTAAGAGATTTATAGTCTTAAGACATATGTTTAGGTCTTTAAATCATCTTAAGTTAATTTTTGTATATTCTGAAAGTTAAGGGTCTAATATCATATTTTTTTCTTTTTTTAAGATGTTTACAATTTATTCATTTATTTGAGAGAGAGAGCAAGCACAAGCAGAGGGAGCACCAGAGGGAGAAGGAGGAGCAGGCTCCCCACTGGGAAAAGGAGCCTGACAAGGGGCTTGATCCCAGGACCGTGGGATCATGACCTGAGCTGAAGGCAAATGCTTATCTGACTGAACCACCCAGGCAACCCATAAATTCATATTTTTTTCATGTAGATATGTAGTTTTTCTTACCACTATTTATTACAGTGACTGTTTTTACACCATTGTGTAGTTTTGATACCCTTGTAAAAGATAATTTAAACAATATATGAGGGCTTATTTTTTTCTATTACACCAGTCTACATGTCTGTCTTTATTCCATACTACACTGATTTAATTACTGTAGATTTCTAATAAGTTTTGAACAAAGAAAGTGTGAGATCTCCAACTTTGTTCTTTTACAAGATTGTTTTCATTGTTTAGTCAGGGTACTTTGAGATTCCATATGAATTTTAGGATGATTTTTTCTCTTCCTACATAGAAGAAAAGGTTTGGGGATTTTTATAGGGATACACTGCATCTGTAGATTCTTTAGGTAGTATTGACACCTTAAAAATAATAAGTATTCCTTTGCTGTGCAAAAGCTTTTTATCTTGATGAAGTCCCAATAGTTCATTTTTGCTCTTGCTTCCCTTGCCTTTGGTGATGTGTCTAGGAAGAAGTTGCTGCGGCTGAGGTTGAAGAGGTTGCTGCCTGTGTTCTCCTTTAGGATTTTGATGGACTCCTGTCTCACATTGAGGTCTTTCAACCATTTGGAGTCTATTTTTGTGTGTGGTGTAAGGAAATGGTCCAGTTTCATTCTTCTGCATGTGGCCGTCCAATTTTCCCAACACCATTTGTTGAAGAGACTGCCTTTTGTCCATTGGACATTCTTTCCTGCTTTGTCGAATATTAGTTGACCATAGAGTTGAGGGTCCATTTCTGGGCTCTCTATTCTGTTCCATTGATCTATGTGTCTGTTTTTGTGCCAGTACCATACTGTCTTGATGATGACAGCTTTGTAATAGAGCTTGAAGTCTGGAATTGTGATGCCACCGGCTTTGCTTTTCTTTTTCAACATGCCTCTGATATTCAGGGTCTTTTCTGGTTCCATACAAATTTTAGGATTATTTGTTCCATTTCTTTGAAAATCAAAGAGGAGAGATCACAACCAACACCAAAGAAATACAGTTATAAGAACATATTATGAGCAACTATATGCCAGCAAATTAGATAATCTGGAAGAAATGGATGCATTCCTAGAGATGTATAAACTACAAAAACTGAACCAGGATGAAATAGAAAACCTGAACAGACCTATAACCACTAAGGAAATTGAAGCAGTAATCAAAAATCTCCCAAAGAACAAAAATCCAGGGCCAGATGGCTTCCCTGGGGAATTCTACCAAACATTTAAAGAAGAATTAATACTATTCTTCTGAAACTGTTCCAAGAAATAGAAATGGAAGGAAAACTTCCAAACTCATTTTATGAGGCCACCATTGCCTTGATCCCCAAACCAGACAAAGAGCCCACCAAAAAGGAGAATTACAGACCAATATCCTTGATGAACATGGATGTAAAAATTCTCACCAAAATACTCGCCAATGGGATCCAATAGTACATTAAAAGGATTATTCTCCACTTCCAAGTGGGATTTATCCTTGGGCTGCAACTTTGGATCAACATCTGCAAATCAATCAATGTGATAAATACATTAATAAAAGAAAGAACAAGAACCATATGATCCTCTCAATAGATGCAGAAAAAGCATTTGACAAAGTACAGCATCCTTTCTTGATCAAAACTCTTCAGAGTATAAGGATAGAGGATACATACCTCAATATCATAAAAGCCATCTATGAAAAACCCACAGCGAATGTCATTCTCAATGGGGAAAAACTGAGAGCCTTCCCCCTAAGGTCAGGATCATGACAGGGATGTCCACTATCACCACTGCTCTTCAACATAGTATTAGAAGTCCTAAGCACAGCAATCAGACAACTAAAAGAAATAAAAGGAATCTGAATCGGCAAAGAAGAAGTCAATCCCTCACTCTTTGCAGATGATATGATACTTTATGTGGAAAACCCAAAAGACTCCCCCACAAGACTGCTAGAACTCATACAGGAATTCAGTAAAGTGGCAGGATATAAAATCAATGCACAGAAATCAGTGGCATTCATCTACACCAACAACAAGACAGAAGAAAGAGAAATTAAGGAGTCGATCCAATTTTCAACTGCACCCAAAACCATAAGATACTTAGGAATAAATCTCACCAAAGAGTCAAAGAATCTGTACTCAGAAAATGATAAAATAATAATAAAAGAAATTGAGGAAGACACAAAGAAATGGAAAAACGTTCCATGCTCATGGATTGGAAGAACAAATATTGTGAAGGTGTCGATACTACCTAGAACAATCTACACGTTTAATGCAATCCCTATCAAAATACCATCAACATTTTTTCAAAGTAATGGAAAAAATAATCCTAAAATTCCTATGGAACCAGAAAAGACCCTGAATATTCAGAGGAATGTTGAAAAAGAAAATCAAAGCCGGTGGCATCACAATTCCAGACTTCAAGCTCTATTACAAAGCTGTCATCATCAAGACAGTATGGTACTGGCACAAAAACAGACACATAGATCAATGGAACAGAATAGAGAGCCCAGAAATGGACCCTCAACTCTATGGTCAACTAATCTTCAACAAAGCAGGAAAGAATGTCCAATGGACAAAAGGCAGTCTCTTCAACAAATGGTGTTGGGAAAATTGGACGGCCACATGCAGAAGAATGAAACTGGACCATTTCCTTACACCACACACAAAAATAGACTCTAAATGGTTGAAAGACCTCAATGTGAGACAGGAGTCCATCACAATCCTAAAGGAGAACACAGGCAGCAACCTCTTCAACCTCAGCCGCAGCAACTTCTTCCTAGACACATCACCAAAGGCAAGGGAAGCAAGAGCAAAAATGAACTATTGGGACTTCATCAAGATAAAAAGCTTTTGCACAGCAAAAGAAACAGTCAACAAAACCAAAGACAACTGACAGAATGGGAGAAGATATTTGCAAATGACATATCAGATAAAGGGCTAGTATCCAAAATCTATAACATACTTATCAAACTAACACCCAAAGAACAAATGATCTGATGAACAAATGGGCAGAAGTCATGAACAGACATTTTTCCAAAGAAGACATCCAAATGGCCAACAGACACATGAAAAAGTGCTCAACATCGCTCGGCATCAGGGAAATCCAAATCAAAACCTCAATGAGATACCACCTCACACCAGTCAGAATGGCTAAAATGAACAAGTCAGGAAACAACAGATGTTGGCGGGGATGTAGAGAAAGGGGAACCCTCCTACACTGTTGGTGGGAATGCAAGCTGGTGCAGCCACTCTGGAAAACAGTATGGAGTTTCCTCAAAAAGTTGAAAATAGAGGTACCATATGACCCAGCAATTGCACTACTGGGTATTTACCCCAAAGATACAAATGTAGTCATCCAAAGGGGTATGTGCACCCCAATGTTTATAGCAGCCATGTCCACAACAGCCTAACTATGGAAAGAGCCAAGATGTCCAATGACAGATGAATGGATAAAGAAGATGTGGTATACATATACAATGGAATATTATGCAGCCATCAAAAGGAATGAAATCTTGCCATTTGCAACGACGTGAATAGAACTGGAGGGTATTATGCTGAGCGAAATAAGTCAATCAGAGAAAGACATGTGTCATATGACCTCACTGATATGAGGAATTCTTAATCTCAGGATATAAACTGAGGGTTGCTGGAGTGGTGGGGGTTGGGAGGGATGGGGTGGCTGGGTGATAGGCATTGGGGAGGGTACATGCAATGGTGAGTGCTGTGAATTGTGTAAGACTGATGAATCATGGACCTGTACCTCTGAAACAAGTAATATATTATATGTTAAAAAAAAAAAAAAAAGAAGAAGATAGTAGGAAAGGAAAAATGAAGGGGAGAAATCGGAGGTGGAGACGAACCATGAGAGACTATGGACTCTGAGAAACAAACTGAGAGTTCTAGAGGGGTGGGGAATGGGAGGATGGGTTAGCCTTGTGATGGGTATTAAAGAGAGCACATACTAAATGGAGCACTGGATGTTATACACAAACAATGAATCATGGAACACTACATCAAAAATTGATGATGTAATGTATGGTGATTAACATAACATAATAAATTTTAAAAAATGTAAAATTAAGAAAAAATTAAGTATTCCAATCTATAAAATGTGATGTCTTTCTATTATTTGTGTATACTTTAATTTCTTTCAGCAACATTTTGTAATTTTCAGTGTACAAGTCTTTTGTCTTATCGGTTATGTACTAAGTAGGTATTTTATTCTTTTTTGGTGCTATTGTAGATGGAACTGCCCCCCTTAATTTCCTTTATAGATTTTTTGTCGTTGTTTAGAAACACAACTGCTGAGGCACCTGTGTGGCTCAGTTGGTTAATCATCTGCCTTCAGCTCAGGTCATGATCTTAGGGTCCTGGGATTGAGCCCCATGTTGGGCTCCCCATTCAGCAGGGAGTCTGCTTGTCCCTCTCCCTTTCCCCCCTCTCTCTTTCCTCTCTCTCAAATAAATAAATAAATATTTTTTTTTTAAAAAGAAGCACAACTGCTTTTTGTTAATTTTGTGTCCAGGAATGTTTATTCATTTATTAGTTCTAACAATAATTTTGTGGAATTTTTAGAATTTTCTATATATAAAATCAGCTTGTTTGTGAACAGAGATATATTTAATTCTTCCATTTCATATTGGATGTCTTTATTTATTTTCTTGCCTAATTGCTGTGGCTAGGGCTTCCAGTATTATCTTGAACAGAATTAGTGAAAAGGGATTATCCATGTCTTATTACTTAGAGTAAAGGCTTTGTTTTTCATTATTGAGTAATACTATCTGTGGGCTTTACATTTATAACTTTTATTATGTTGGGTAGTTTCCTTCTATTTCTACTTTCATGAGTATTTTGTCATTAAAGGTTGTTAAATTTTTCCAAATGCTTTTTCTGCATCGGTTGAGATTATCATGTTTTTTCTCCCTTCATTCTGTTAATGTGGTGTATTATAGTTATGGATTTTCACATGATGAGCTACATTTATATTCCAGGAACATATAGTCCTGCTCTATAAACTTTTTTTTTTTTTAAATGTGCCTTTCGATTCTACTTACTGGTCTTTTGCTGGAGATATTTGCATCAATATTCATAAGGTATATTGGTCAGTAATTTTTGTTTCTTGTGGTGTCTATCTAGCTTTAGTATCAGGGTAATGCTGCCCTCATAAAATGAGCTTGAAAATGTTATCTCTTTTATTATTTGGAAGATTTCGGAATTGGTATTCAATTTTTAAAGTTTTAAATATTTAATAAAATTCAAAAGCCCAAGTGACTTCACTTGGTCTTGGGGTTTTTTTTTTTGTTGGAAGGTTTTCATTAGTGATTTTGACTACTTTCTAGTTTTTTCTTATTTCTTATTTCTTCATGATACAGTCTTTGTATGTTTCTAGACATTTATCCATTTTATACAGATATTCACTTACTTAGGATACAATTGTTTGTGGTATGCTTTTAGAATAATTTCTATTTCTGTAGAAAAAGTTATGATGTCTGTTTACCTTTCTGATTTTAAAATTGAGTTCTTTCTCTTTTTTTAGTCAATGTAGCTAAAAGTGTCGATTTTATTGATCTTTTTGAAAACCTAACTTCATTTCATTTTTTCTCTATTGTTTTTCTATCTTCTATTTTATTTTTATCTGCTTTAATATTTATTATTTCCTTCCTTTTGGTAGTTTTGGGTTTGGTTTTATATTTTTTTTCTAGTTCTGTAAATGTAAAGGTATCACATTGATTTGAGATATTGATTCTTTGTAATGTATTTATAGCTATAAATTTTCCTCTTAGCACTGCTTTCAATGCAACCTATGAGTTTTTTTTTTAATTCCAGTATAGTTAACATATGGTTTTATATTAGTTTCCAGTGTACAGCACAGTGATACAACAGTTCCATATATCACCCAGTGTTCATCATGACAACTGCACTCCTTAACCCCCATTGCCCATTTTAACTATCTTCCCCTCTGGGAACCATCAGTTTGTTCTCTATAATTAAGAGTCTGCTTCTCTCTCTTTCTCTCTCTCTCTCTCCCTTTGCTCATTTTTTGTTTCTTAAATTCCACATGTAAGTGAAATCATATGGTATTTTTCTTTCTCTGACTGACTAGTTTCACTTACCATTATAGTCTCCTGCTCCATCCATGTCATTGCAAATGGCAAGATTTCATTATTTTTTATGGCTGAATAATATTCCATTGTGTATATATACCACATCTTCTAGATCCATTTATCTAACAATGGATACTTGGGCTGCTTCCATAATTTGACTGTTGTAAATAATGCTGCTATAAACAGAAGGGTGTATGTATATCTTTGAATTAGCATTTTTGTATTTTTTGGGTAAATACCCACTAGTGTGATTACTGGATTGTACAGTAGTTCTATTTTTAACTTTTTTGAGAAAACGCCATATGTTTTCCAGAGTAGCTGCACCAGTTTGCATTCCCACCAACAGTGCATGAAGGTTCTTTTTCTCCACACTCTCATCAACATTTGTTGTTTCTTGTGTTTTTCATTTTACCTATTCTGACAGAGGTGAGGTGGTATTGTAGTTTTGATTTGCATTTTCCTGGTGATGAGTAATGCTGAGCGCGTTTTCATGTATCTGCTGACCATGTGAATGTTTTCCTTAGAGAACTCTCTATTCATGTCTTCTGCCCAATTTTTAACTGGATTATTTGTTTTTTGGGTGTTGAGTTTTATAAGTTCTTTATATATTTTGGATACTAACCCTTTATTGGATATATCATTTGCAAATATATTCTTCCATTCAGTAGGTTGCCTTTTAGTTTTGTTGATTGTTTCCTTCACTGTGCAGACGTTTTTTTATTTTGATATAATCCCAAACATTTATTTTTACTTTTATTTCCTTTGCCTCAGGAGACATATGTAAAAAAAATGTTGCTACAGCTTATGTCAAAGTCATTACTGCCTGTGCTCTCTTCTAGGATTTTAATAGTTTCTTGTCTCACATTTAGGTATTTAATCCATTTTGAATTTATTTCTGTGCATAGTGAAAGAAAATGGTCCACTTTCATTCTTTTGCACGTAGCTCTCCAGTTTTCACAGCACCATTTGTTGAAGAGACTGTCTTTTTCCCATTGGATATTCTTTCTCCCTTTTTCAAAGATTAATTGACCATATAATTCTAGGTTCATTTCTGAGTTTCACATTCTGTTCTATTGATCTATGTGTTTCTTTTTGTGCCAGTACCATACTTCTGGCTTTTTGATTACTACAGCTTTGTAATATTACTTGAAGTATGAAATTATGATACCTCCAGCTTTGCTTTTCTTTTTCAAAATTGTTTGAAAATTTGGGGTCTTTTGTGGTTTCATAAATTTTAGGATATTTTGTTCTAGTTCTGTGAAAAATGTTGCTGGTATTTTTATAGGGATCACATTAAATGTGTAGATTCCTTTGAGTAGTATAGACATTTTAACAATATTTACTCTTCCAATCCATGAGCATAGAATGGCTTTCCATTTTTCTTGTGTCTTCTTCAATTTCTTTCATCAATGTTTTATAGTTTTAAGAGTACAGGTTTTTCACCTCCTTTGTTAAGTTTATTCCTAATTACATTATTATTTTTGATGCAATTGTAAATGGGTTTATTTCTTAATTTCTCTTGCTGCTGTTTCATGATTAATGCATAGAAATGGAATTGATTTCTGTATATATATCTGCAAACAGTGAAAGTTTTACTTCTTCCTTACCAATTCAAATGCCTTGCATTTCTTTTTTTTTTTTTTTTTGTCTGATTGCAGCAGCTAAGACTTCTAGCACCATGGTGAATAAAACTGGTGAGAATGGACATCCTGGTCTTGTTCCTGATTTTAGGGGAAATGCTCTGTTTTTCAACATTGACTCTGAAGTTAGCTGTGAGTTTTTCATTTATGACCTTTATTCTGTTGAGGTATGTTCCCTCTACACCTACTTTGTTAAGAGTTTTTATTATCAGTGGATGTTATAGTTGTCAAATGCTTTTTCTGCATCTATTGAGATGGACATATGGTTTTAACCTTCTCTTGTTGATGTGATGTATCATGTTGATTGATTTGTGAATACTGACCCACACTTGCATTCTAGAAATAAATCACCCTTGGTCGTGGTGAATGATTTTTTTAACGTATGGTTGCATTAGGTTTGCTAATATTTTGTTAAGTAGTGTTACATCTAGGTTTATCAGAGATATTGGCCTGTAGTTGTGTTTTTGTGTGTGTGTGTGTGTGGTGTCTTTTTCTGGTTTTAGTATCAGGGTAATTGTGGCCTCATAGAACAAATTAGGAAATTTTCTTTACTCTTCTATTTTATTTATTTATTTATTTATTTATTTATTTATTTATTTATTTATTTATTTTATTAGTATGTTCAATTAGCCAACATATTAGTTTGAACACAACATTTTGTTTTTTGATGTTGTGTTCAACAATTCATTAGTTGCATATAACACCCAGTGCTCATCACAACATGTGCCCTCCTTAGTACCCATCACCCAGTTACCCCATCCCCCTATAACCCCCTCCCTTCTGTAACACTTAGTTTGGTTCCCAGAGTCCAGGGTCTTTCATGGTTTGTCTTCCTCACTGATTTCTTCCCATTCAGTTTTCCCTCCCTTCCCCTATGGTCCTCTGCACTATTCCTTATGTTCCACATAAGAGTGAAACCATATGATAATTGTCTTTCTCTGCTTGACTTATTTCACTTAGCATAATCCCCTCCAGTTCCATCCATGTTGATGTAAATGGTAAGAGGCAACCCATGGAATGGGAGAAGCTATTTGCAAATGACATTACAGATAAAGGGCTGGTATCGAAGATCTGTAAAGAACTTCTCAAACTCAACACCCAAAAATCAAACGATCTAGGCCTCTTCTATTTTTTAGAGTAGTTTGAGAAGAATAGGTATTAACTCTTCTTTAAATGTTTGGTAGAATTCACCTGTGAAGCCATCTATTCCTTGATTTTGGTTAGGAGTTTTTTTGTTTTGTTTTGTTTTGTTTTGTTTTTTATGACTGATTCAATTTCCTTGCAGATAATACATATATTCAAATTCTCTATTTCTTCCTGATTCAGTTTTTGTTGGTTATACATTTCTGTGATCTTCTAGGCTGTCCAGTTTGTGAGCAGGTAATTTTTCATACATTTCTCTTACAAACCTTTGTATTTCTGTGGTGTTGGTTGTTATTTCTCCTCTTTGATTTCTGCCTTTATTTATTTGAGTCCTCTCTATCTTTTTTTCTGAGTTTGCCTAAAATATCAATTTTGTTGATCTTTCCAAAGAACCAGCTCCTCGTTTTGTTGATCTGCTCTATTGTCTATTTCTGTTCTAATCTTTATTATTTCCTTTATTTAACCAGTTTTGGGTTTGCTTGACTTCTATTTTGGCTCATTTAGATATAGAGCTTGGTTCTTTATTTGAGCTTTATCTTGCTTCTTGAGGTATGCCTGTATTGCTATAAACTGCCCTTTTAGAAGAGCTTTTGCTGCATCCTGAAGATTTTTGACTGTCGTAATTTCATTTTCATTTGTCCCCATGTATTTTTTTTTCCTCTTTAGTGTTTGTATTTGACCCATTTGTTGTTTAATAGCATGATATTTAACTTCCATGTATTTGTGTACTTTCCAAAATTTTTCCTGTGATTGATTTCTAGTTTCATAGTGTTGTGGTCATAACAGATGCATGGTATGAACTCAAACTTTTTGAATTTGTTGAGACTTTATTTGTGGCCTAATATGTGATCTGTCCTGGAGACTGTTCCATGTGCACTTGACAATAATGTATATTCTGCTCTTTTAGGATGCAGTGTTTTGTATATAGCTGTTAGATCTATCTGGCTCAATGTGTCATTTAAACCAGTGAATCTTTATTGATTTTTTGTTTGGATGATCTATCCATTGATGTAAGTTGGATAATAAATTCCCTTACTATAATTGTTTTACTATCAATTACTATTATTATGTTTGTTTTAGATGTTTTACATATTTGGGTGCTCCCATGTTGGGTTTATAAATCTTACAGTTGATATACCTTCTTGTTGCTTTGTTGAGATTATGATTATATAGTGTCCTTCATAGTCTCTTGTTACAGTTTTTGTTATTTGAGGTATGCTATTTTTTCATTTTTAAAATTATTTTAAAATTTCACTTAGTAAACATATAGTGTAATATTGTTTTCAGCAGTAGAATTTAGTGATTCATCACTTACATATAACACCCAGTGCTCATCACAAGTGCCCTCCTTAATACCCATCACCCATTTATCCCATCCACCACCCACCATGTGTCCAACAACCCTCAGTTTATTCTCTATAGTTAAGAGTCTCTTATGGCTTATTTCCCTCTCTTTTTCTTCCATTCCCCTATGTTTACTTCTTTAGTTTCTTAAATTCCACATATGAGTGAAATCATATGGTATTTGTCTTTCTCTGACTGACTTATTTTCCTTGACATAATACACTCTAGCACCATCCATGTCATTGGAAAAGGCAAAAGTTCATTCTTTTTGATGGCTGAGTAATATTTCACCTCTTCTTTATCTGTTCATCAGTCAATGGACATTTGGGTTCTTTCCATAATTTGGCTATTGTTGATAATGCTGCTATAAACATCAGGGTGCATGTGTCCCTTTGAATCAGTATTTTTGTATCCTTTGTGTAAATACCTAGCAGTTCAATTGCTGCATCATAGGGTAGTTCAATTTTTAACTTTCTGAGGATCCTTCACAAAATGTTCTCCAGAGTGTCTGCACCAGTTTTTATTCCCACCAATAGTGTAAAAGTGTTCCTGTTTTTCTGCATCCTCATCAAAATCTATTGTTACCTGTGTTGTTTATTTTAGCAATTCTGACAGGTGTGAGGTGGTATCTCATCGTTATGATTTGTATTTCCCTGATGGTGAGGGCTGAGCATCTTTTCATGTGTCTGTTAGCCATCTGGATGTCTTCTTTAGAAAAGTGTCTATTCATGTCTTCTGCCCATTTCTTAACTGAATTATTTGTTTTTTGGGTGTTGAGTTTGATAAGTTCTTTACAGATTTTGGATACTAACCCTTTAACAGATATGCCATTTGCAAATAAGTTCTCCTATTCTGAAGGTTGCCTTTTAGGTTTTGTTATTATTATTATTGTTTCCCTTACTGTGCATAAGCTTCTAATCTTGATGAAGTCCAAAGACTTCATTTTCACTTTTGATTTCTGTGCCTCCAGTGACATGTCTTGTAAGAAGTTGCTCTAACTGAGGTCAAAGAGGTTGCTGCCTGTGTTCTCCTATAGTATTTTGATGGTTTCTTGGCTCATATTTAGGTCTTTCATACATTTTGAGTTTATTTTTGTGTATGGTGTGAGAAAAGTGGTCCAGTTTCATTCTTTTGCGTGTTACTGTCCAGTTTTCCCAACACCATTTATTGGAGAGACTCTTTTTTTCCATTAGATATTATTTCCTGCTTTGTTGAAGGTAAGTTGACCATTTACATATGGGCTTATTTCTGGGTTTCTATCCTGTTACATTAATCTATGTGTCTGTTTTTCTGTGCCAGTACCATACTGTCTTGATCATACAGCTTTGTTATATAGCTTGAAGTTGGGAATTGTGATGCCCCAGCTTTGCTGTTCTTTCTCAGGATTGCTTTGGCTGTTCCAGATCCTTTGTTGTTCTGCACAACATTTAGGATTGTTTCTTCTAGATATGTAAAAAATGCTGGTGGTATTTTGAGAGGGGTTGCATTAAATGTGTAGATTGCTTTGGGTGGTATTGACATTTTAACAATATATGTTCTTCCAATCCATGAGCATGGGCTGTTTTTCCATTCCTTTGTGTCATCTTCAATTACTTTCATAAATGTTCTGTAGTTTTCAGAGAACAGATCTTTTACTTCTTTGGTTAGATTTATTCCTACATATCTTTTGGGTTTTGGTGCAATTATAAATGGGACTGATTCTTTAATTTCTCTTTCTGCTGCTCCATTACAGGTGTATAGAAATGCAACAGTTTACTGTACATTGATTTTGTATCCTGAGACTGCTGAATTCATTTATCAGTTCTAGCAAATTTTTGGTGGAGTTCTTAAGGTTTCCAATATATGGTATCATGTCCTCTGCCATAGTGAAAGTTAGGCTTCTTCTTTGCCAATTCGGATGACTTGTATTTATTTTTGTTTTCTGATTGCTATGGCTAGGTAGAGTCTTTGATTTAAAGTGTGGTTTGTCCAACGTAAGTATCACTACTCCCACTTTCTTCTCCTTCCTATTTACATGACAAATGCTTTTCCATCTATCTACTTTCAATCTGCATGTCTTTAGGTCTGAAATGATTCTCTAGTAGGCACCATACAGATGAGTCTTCAATTTTTATCCATTCTGTCACCTTATGACATTTTTTTTTCAATTTTGTTAGTTAACATACAGTACAATATTGGTTTCTGCAGTAGAATTCAGTAATTCATCACTCACATAAAACACCCAGTGCTCATCACAACAATTGTCCTTTTTAATACCCATCACCCATCTAGCCCACCCCCCACCAACCTCTCTCCCTCAACCCTCAGTTTGTTCTCTATCATTAAGGGTCACTTATGACTTGTTTCCTTTTCTCTTTTTTTTTCTTTTCACCTTTCCCACATATCCATCTCTTTTCTTTCTTGAATACCACATATGAGTGAGATCATATGATATTTGTCTTTCACTGACTGACTTACTTCAGTTAGTATAATACAGTCTAGCTCTATCCATGCATGTTGTTGCAAATGGCAAGATTTCATTCTTTTTGATGACTGAATAATATTCCATTGTGTATATATACCACTTCTTCTTTATCCATTCATCAGTGAATGGACATTTGGGCTCTCTCCATGGTTTGGCTATTGTTGATAATGCTGCTATGAATATCAGGGTGCATGTACCCATTTAACTCTGCATTTTTGTATCCTTTAATACCAACTGGTGGACCATAGGGTAGTTCTATTTTTAACTTTTTGAGGACCCTCCAGAGTGTCTGCATCAGTTTGCATTCCAACCAACTCTGCAAGAGAGTTCCCCATTCTCCACATCTTCACCAACACCTGTTGTTTCTTCTGTTATTAATTTTATTCTGACAGGTGTGAGGTAGTATTTCATCATGTTTTTGAATTGTATTTCCCTGAGGATCAGTGATGTTGAGCATCTTTTCATGTGTCCATTAGCCATCTAGATGTCTTCTTTAGAAAAGTATCTATTCATGTCTTCTGCCCATTTCTTAACTGGATTATTTGGGTTTTGGGTGTTCACTTGGATAAGTTCTTTACACATTTTGGATACTAACCTTTTATCAGATATGTCATTTGCAAATATCTTCTCCCATTCCATGGGCTGCCTTTTAGTTTTATTGATTGTTTCCTTCATTGTGCAGAAACTTTTTATCTTGATGAAGTCAAATATTTCATTTTTGCTTTTGTTTCCTTGCCTACAACAACGTGTCTAATAAGAAGTTGCTAAGGCTGGGGTCAAACATATTTCTGCCTGTGTTCTCTTCTCAGATTTTGATGGTTTTCTGTCTCACATTTAGGTCTTTCATATATTTTGGATTTATTTTTCTGTATGGTGTAAGAAAGTGGTCCACTTTCCATCTTCTGCAAGCTGTTGTCCAATTTTCCTGACACCGTTTGTTGAAGAGACTGTCTTTTTTCCATTGGATATTCTTTCCTGCTTTGTCAAAGATTAGTTGACCACATAGCTGTAGGGCCATTTCTGGCTTCTCTATTCGGTTCCATTGATCTATGCACCTGTCTTTGTGCTAATACCATATTGTCTTGATCACAACATCTTCCTAATATAGCTTGAAATCTGGAACTGTGATGCCTTCAGTTTTGTTTTTCTTTTTCAGAATTGCTTTGGTTATTCACAGTCTTTTGTAGTTCCATACAAATTTTCGGATTGTTTGTTCTGTGAAAAATGTCTTTGGAATTTTATTAGGGATTGCACTAAAAGTGTAGAATGCTTTGGGCAGTATAGATATTTTGACAATGTTTGTTCTTCCAATCCATGAGCATGGATTGCTTTTGCATTTCTTTGTATCCTCTTCAATTTCTTTCATAAGTCTTCTGTAGTTTTCAAAGAACAGATGTTTTATCTCTTTAGTTAGATTTATTCCTAGGTACCTTATTGTTTTTGGTGCAATTGCAAATGAGATTCCTTGATTTTCTGATGCTTTGTTATTGGTGTATAGAAATGCAGAAGATTTATGCACATTGATTTTATATCCTGTAACTTTGCTGAATTCATGTATTACTTCTAGGAAGTTGTTGGTGGTGTCTTTTAAGTTTTCTAAATAGAGTGTCATGTCATCTGCAAATAGTGAAAGTTTGACTTCTTCTTTGCCAATTTGGATGCTTTTTCTTTCTTTTTGTTGTCTGATTGCTGAGCTAGTACTTCCAGTACTATGTTAAATAGTAATTGTGTGAGTGGACATCCTTGTCTTCTTCCTGACCATAGGGGAAAGACTCTCAGTTTTTCCCCATTGATGATGATATTAGCTGTGGGTCTTTCATATATGGCCTTTAGGATGTTAAGGTATCTTCTATCTATCCCTACTTTGTTGAGGGTTTTTGTCAAGAAAGGATGCTATATTTTTTCCTGATTTGTTGAAGATTAGTTGACCATAGAGTTGATGGTCCATATCTGGGCTCTCTATTCTATTCCATTGATCTATATGTCTGTTTTTGTGCCAGTACCATGCTGTCTTGGTGATCACAGCTTTGTAGTATAGCTTGAAATCAGGCAGCATGATGCCAGCATGAGCTTTGTTTTACTTTTTCACCATTTCTTTGGAGATTCTGTGGCTTTTCTGGTTCCATACAAATTTTAGGATTGTTTGTTCCAGCACTTTGAAAAATGCCATTGCATATCCAGTGGAAAAAAGCCAGTCTCTTCAATAAATGGTGCTGGGAAAATTGGACAGCTATATACAGAAGAATGAAACTTGACAATTCTCTTACATCATACACAAAGATAAACTCTAAACGGATGAAAGACCTCAATGTGAGACAGGAATCCATCAAACTCCTCGAGGAGAACATAGTCAGTAACCTATTTGACATTAGACACAGCAACTTCTTGCAAGACACATCTCCAAAGGCAAAGGAAACAAAAGCAAAAATGAACTTTTGGGAATTGATCAAGAAAAAAGGCTCTGCACAGCAAAGGAAACAGTCAACAAAACAAAGAGGCAACCCACAGAATGGGAGAAGATATTTGCAAATGACACTACAGATAAAGGGCTGGTATCCAAGATCTATAAAGAACTTCTCAAACTCAACACCCAAAAAACAAATAATCAAGTCCAAAATGGGCAGAAGACATGAACAGACACTTCTCAAAAGAAGACATACACATGGCTGACAGACACATGAAAAAATGCTTATCATCATTAGCCATCAGGGAAATTCAAATCAAAACCACATTGAGATACCACCTTATAGCAGTTCGAATGGCAAAAATTGACAAGGCAAGAAACAACAAATGTTGGAGAGGTTGTGGAGAACGGAACCCTCTTACACTGTTGGTGGGAATGCAAGTTGGTACAGTCACTTTGGAAAACAATGTGGAGGTTCCTCAAAAAGTTAAAAATAGAGCTACCCTATGACCCAGCAATTGCACTACTGGGTATTTACCCCAAAGATACAGATGTAGTGAAAAGAAGGAGCACATGCACCCCAATGTTCATAGCAGCAATGTCCATGATAGCCAAACTGTGGAAGGAGCTGAGATGCCCTTCAAGAGATGAATGGATAAAGAAGTTGTGGTACATATATACAATGGAATGTTGCTCAGCCATCAGAAAGGATGAATACCCAACATTTCCTTCAACATGGATGAAATTGGAGGAGATTATGCTAAGTGAAATAAGCCAAGCAGAGAAAGATAATTATCATATGGTTTCACTTGTTTGTGGAATATAAGGAATAGCATGGAGGACATTAGGAGAAGGAAGGGAAAAATTAAGAGGGGGAAACCAGAGGGGGAGATGAACTATGAGAGACTATGGACTCTGGGAAACAATCTGAGGGTTTTAGAGAGGAGGGGGGTTGGGGGATGTGCTAGTCCAATGATTGGTATTAAGGAGGGCACATATTGCCTGGAGCACTGGGTGTTATATGCAAACAATGAATCATGGAACACTACATCAAAAACTAATGATGTACTGTATGGTGACTAACATAACATTAAAAAAAATTTAAAAAAAGAATATTTTCACTCAAAAAAACAAAAACAAAATCAAAAAATAGAAAGGATGCTATATTTTGTCAAATGTTTTTCTTGCATCTATTGGCAGGATCATATGGTTCTTATTCTTCCTTTTATTAATGTGGTGTATCACACTGATTAATTTGTGAATATTGAACCACCACTGCAGCCAAAGAATAAATCCCACTTTATTATGGTGAATAATTATTTTAATATACTGTAGAATTCAATTTGCTTGTATTTTATTGAGAATTTTTACATCCATGTTCAATAGGGATATTGGCCTGTAATTCTCCTTTTGAGTGGGGTCTTTGTCTGGCTTTGGAATCAAGGTAATGCTGGCTTCATAGGATGAGTTTGGAAGTTCTCCTTCCATTTCTATTTTTTGGAACAGTCAGAGGAGAATAGGTATTAGTTCTTCTTTAAATGTCTGGTAGAATTCTCCTGGTAATCCATCTGGTCCTGGACTGTTGTTTGTTGGGAAATTTTTGAATACTGATTAAATTTCTTTGCTGGTTATGTCTGTTCAAATTTTCTATTTCTTCCTGTTTCAGTTTTGATAGTTTGTGGGTTTCTAGGAATTTGTCAATTTCTCCTAGATTGCCCAATTTCTTGGCATATAATTTTTTCATAGTATTCCCTTAGAATTGTTGTATTTCTGTGGTTTTGCTTGTGATCTCTCCTCTTTCATTCATGATTTTATCTATTTTGGTCCTTTCTCTTTTCTTTTGGATAAGTCTGGCTAGGAATTTATCAATTTTACTAATTCTTTCAAAGAACCAGCTCTTAGTTTCTTTAATCCATTCTGTTTTCTTTGTTGTTGTTCTTGTTGTTTCTGTATCATTTATTTCTAGTCAAGTCTATTATTTCCCTTCCTTTGCTAGCTTTAGGCTTTATTTGCTGTTCCTTTTCTAGCTCCTTTAGGTGAAAAGTTAGGTTATGTATTTGAGACTTTTCTTGATTCTTGAGGTAGGCCTATTATTGTAATAGAATTCCCTCTTAGGATTGCTTTTGCTGCATCCCAAATGTTTTGGACTGTTGTGTTTTCATTTTCCTTTGCTTCCACGTATGTTTTTATTTCTTCATTAATTTGTTAGTTAACCCATTTATTCTTTAACCCCCACGTATTTGAGCTCTTTCCAATTTTTTCTTGTGGTTGACATTATGTTTCATAGTCTTGTGGTCTGAAAGTATGCATGGTATGATCTCGATCTTTTTGTACTTGTTGAGGGCTGATTTGTGACCCATTACACAATCTATTCTGAAGAATGTTCCATGTCACTTGAAAAGAATGTGTATTCTGCTGCTTTAGGATGAAATGTTATGAATATATCTGTTAACTCCATCTGGTCCAGTGTGTCATTGAATGTCATCGTTTCCTTGTTGATTTTCTGCTTAGATGATCTGTCCATTGCTGTAATTGGGACATTAAAGTCCCCTACTATCATTGTTCTATTATCCATGAGTTTCTTTATGTTTATTATTAATTGATTTATATATTTTAGTGCTCCCAAATTAGGGACATAAATATTTACAATTGTTAGATCTTCCTGATGGATAGTCCCCTTTATTATGATAGAATTCCCTTCTTCAACTCTTATTACAGTCTTTGCTTTAAAATCTGGTTTGTGTGATATAAGTATGGCTACTCCGGCTTTCTTGTGCCATCCTTATCATGTAGATGGGTCACCCTCTCTTCAATTTCAATCTGCAGGTTTCTTAAGTTCTAAAATGAGACTTTGTACCCAGCATATAAATGGATCTTGTTTTTTTTTTTTTTTTTTTTTTCCATTCTGATACCCTATATCTTCTGATTGGAGCATTCAGTCCATTTACACTCAGAGCGATTATTGAAAGATATGAATTTAGTGCCATTGTATTACCTATAGAGTTGGTGTTTTTGGTGATGTTCTCTGGTCCTTTCTAGTCTTTGTTGATTTTGGTCTTTTTTTTTTCCCATTCAAGTAGTCCCCTTAAAATTTCCTGTAGGGCTGATTTAGTGGCCATAAACTCCTTTAGTTTTTGTTTATCTGGGAAACTCTTTATCTCTCCTGCTATTCTGAATGAAAGCCTTGCTGGATAAAGAATTCTTGGCTGCACCTTTTTCCCATTCAGCATATTGGATATTTCCTTCCACTCCTTTCTGGCCTGCCAGGGTTTGTGGAAAGATTTGCTGTGAACCTGATCTGTCTTCCCTTGTAGTTTAAGGACTTTTTTCCCCTTGCTGCTTTCAGAATTTTTTTCCTTGTGTGTATATTTTGTGAATTTGGCATTGATATGCCTTGGTGATGGTCAGCTTTTGTTTAATTTAATAGGAGTTGTCTGTGCTTCTTAGATTTTGATGTCTGTATCTTTCCCCAGATTAAGAAGTTTTCAGTTATAATTTGCTTCAGTAAACCTGCCCTCTTCTCTTTCTGTTCATCTTCAGGACTCCTATGATACGAATGTTATTCCATTTTAATAAGTCACTGATTTCCTTAAGTCTACCTTTGTGGTCCATTACCTTTCTTTCCCTCTTCCTTCTGGTTTCATTATTTTCCATAATTTTATCTTCTATATCACTGATTCGCCCCTCTGTTTCATCCGTCCTCATTTTTATGTCCTCTATTTGGGACTGCATCTCAGTAATAGCCTTTTTAATTTTGTCCTGACTAGATTTTAGTTTTTTTAAATCTCTGTAGTAAGGGATTCTCTACTGTCGTCTATGCTTTTTTCAAGCCCAGCTAGTATCCATATAATCATTCTTTTAAATTCTAGTTCAGACATCTTACTTATATCTCTATTGATTAAATCTCTGGCTGTGAGTCCTACCTCCCATACTTTCTTTTCAGATGAATTTCTCTTTCTTGTAATTTCATCCAGAAGAGAAAAGAAGAAGGGAAAAGAAGAAAACAAAAACAACAAAACCCAACAACAACAACAAATACTAGATCCTGGGTGTGTTTTTGTCTGATTACTTAAAGAATCTAGATTCCCCAAATAAGAAAGGAAGAAATATATAAAAATAAAATAAAATAAAGTAAAGTAAATAAAAATATGTATACATAAAGCATATATAAAAATAAAATTAAAAAGATTAAAAAGAATTGAAAAAATAAGGAAATAAATGAAAAAATAATAATAAAGAATAAAAGTACAAAAGATGCTATTTTCCCCTCTAGCTGACCCATTGCAACCCTCTATGATCAGCAAACTTTGTGTAAGTGAGTTGTTTGTGCTGGGCTTCCAGGGGAGAGGCCTGTTGAGCTGATATTCAGGTGGACTTGCTCTGGTGGAAATGTGTCTCCAGGGTGCAGGGAGGCAGGACTTGGTGTAAGCAGCTCCAGACTCCACTAGGTGGCTCTGTTTTGCTCCCTGAAGGCTTTCAACACTGATGGGGGCGGGGGGGATGAATATGGCAGTGCCCAGCTGTCTATCCCTGGAGCTGAAAATTCAAGCCTCCCTTCTTCAGATTTCATCACAGAAGAGCAATCATTCTTATCTCCCTGGTTTCTGTCAGATCACTGTGTTTACCCTGCCTGTGTCCAAGCTTCTTTATCTCAGGCCTGCAAATGAGTTTCAAAATTCCAAATTTTAGGGACTCCCACTGTGTAGACCCACGCTGTTCCTCCCGGGGAGGGTTTTGCCACACTTCTGCTCTTTGCCTGACCCATCCCAGGAATGCGGTCACATGACCAAGCAGCGGTTCAAGTTTTATGGTAATACAGAGCAGAAAGTCGGCACCTTGACTTGCTGTTCTCAGCCAGCTTCCACGCTCCTATGCCTGGGAACAGTGTCACCCTTAGGTGCCACCCACTCTTCTTACGACCCGGAGACATCCTCAGACCACAGTGCCATGCCTGATATTCTGCTTTGCTTTGCCACCTGGCTGTGACCTTTTCTTGTTCTTTCTTTTGGGACGAACTCCCCCATCTTGGTGTTTTGTCTGGGTCTCTGTCTTCTCTGTGTTAGAAAAGCCTGTTATATTTCCTGCTACTGAGAGTAATGGCTTTTTGAAGAAGAGGTCTTATACTGTGAAGCACTGGCACTTCAGGAATTGTCTCTAGTGAATGCTGTGTGCACTCTGCTGCTGTGTTTTTGCTGCTCTTTTCCTCAGGTCAGCCCTCTGCAGAGTTTCTCCTTGCCTGCAGTGGGGAGTGTTTGGACCTTGGCCAGAGTGTGGTGAATCTTGATTAAGTGTGCTCTGGTCGGCTTGTTAAAAGAGACCTGATGCTATGTCCACTAAAACTGAAGCTTTGCAGAACTCTATAGTCAGTAGACATGGTGTGGGCAGGGTGTTTGTGCTGGTCTTCTGGGGGAGGTGCTTGCTGCTCTGATTCTCAGGTACACTTGCCAGAGAAAAGTGACACCTGCGGGGCACCTGGGTGGCTCAGTCGTTAAGCGTCTGCCTTCGGCTCGGGTCATGATCCCAGGGTCCTGGGATCGACCCCCACATCGGGCTCCCTGCTCAGCGGGAAGCCTGCTTCTCGCTCTCCCACTCCCCCTGCTTGTGTTCCCTCTCTCGCTATGTCTCTCTCTGTCAAATAAATAAATAAAATCTTAAAAAAAAAAAGTGACACCTGCAGAGCACGGAGGGGGTACCTGATGTAAGTGGTTTAGGCCTCCACTGTTGGTGCTGTGCTGCTTACTGAAGTTAGTTTATGTTGAGGGGCAGGGACGGAAATTGTGCCAGCCCTCTCTTCTTCCCTGAAGAGGGGAGCTCACACCCACTGCTGTCTGGAGACCCTCCCAGAAGAGTGAACTATCTCCCCTCCTGTGTCTCAGGCATCCCTCAGATCCCTGCCTTCACCCTGTGCCTGGGCTGTCTGCCTGCCCACCAGCACAGTGCACCTGTGTTTATCCTAGGCAGGCCAGCTGAGTTGTACAACTCCAAATTTTAGGGGGCTGGCATTGCATGGACCTGCACTGGTCCTCTAGGGTAGTGTCTGTTTGCACTGGGATTGATGCAGGTTTGACCCAGAAGGGCAGTCACACCAAAGGGCAGGGGCTTGGGGTTTGGAGAAAAGTGTAGCAAGAAGCTGCTATCCAAGTTAGCTGCCCTCAGCAGGTGTCTCTGCATCTATGCTAAGGGATGGGGGAGGGTAATGGTGCCCACTGGCTCTATTGTCCCAAGAGAGACAATGCCACCTCTCCCAGATGTGCCCAAGAAGGGGGAACCATCTCTCCCAGTGCATCCCAAGGGAACTTCAGGTCAGCTGTGTGCTCTTAAACTTCTGCTTTCCTTCTCACCAGGAGCACTGCAGTGCCCTCAGGGCTCCACATCAGTCATGCCCATGGACCTCTAAAACTCCAGTCTTTGAGCCCCACTGGTTGTAAAACTTCATAAAAATCAGCCCCTCTCGGGACAGAAATCAGAGCGACAGTCGGGCGCACGCGAACTGCAGCCTCTGAGACGGAAACCCGGGGCACCGGGGTCGCAACGGTGAACTGCAACCCCCAGGGGTGGAAACCCCGGGTGGCGGAGTCACATGCACGTGAACTGCAGTCCCCGGGACAGGACCCCAAGCAGCGGAGTCCCGCGCACGCGAACTGGGAGCAGCTGGCGGTTTTAGAAGCACAAAGGGCAGAGACGTGCCCCAACCTGGAGGCAGGACTGGGAGCGCTGCGGAGGGGCACACAACCCAGGACGCTGCAGTTTATAGCAGCACAGACAGAAACAGAGACGGTGTGGCCTGGAGAGCTCACTGAAGAACAGACTGCGATTTCTCTGCTCTGAGGCAGAGGGTTGGAAAGGGTCTCTTCTGCTTGACTCACGGAAGAGACGGAACGCCACCAGGGAAAGGCACCAGAGAACAAAAGCCCAAAAACTGATTCCCACTGAGCCCATCCCCCACCACAGGGGTGCAGGGCAACTCTGTCCAAACAGGGTTGCCTGAGTAACAGCGTGGCAGGCCTCTCCCAAGGAAGACAGGCTGGGAAAACAGGAGGTCAGCAACCCTAAGGTCCCAAGAAAACAGGTGCATCTTGCTTGGGTTCTGGTCAATAATTTCGACTCTATACATTCCCTCCAACACCCATCAACAGAATGACTAGGAGGAGGAGCCCCCAAAACAGAAAAGACTCAGAGATTATGACTTATGCTGCAGATTTACAAATGGATGCAGATATAACCAAGATGTCAGAGATGGAATTCAGGCTAGCAATTGTGAAGACAATGGCTAGAATGGAGAAATCAATTAATGGCAACAGAGAGTCTCTAAGGGCAGAAATAAAAGGTGAATTGGCAGAACTTAAAAATGCTATCAATGAGATCCAATCCAACCTAGAAAATCTAACAGCTAGGGTAACTGAGACAGAAGAGAGAATAAGCGATCTGGAAGACAGTATAATAGATAAAAAGGGAAAAAAGGAGGCCAGCGAAAAACAACTCAGAATCCATGAAAATAGAATCAGAGAATTAAGTGACACCATGAAGCGTTCCACTGTCAGAATAATTGGAATCCTGGAGGGAGTGGGGAGAGAGAGAGAGAGGGCTAGAAGATGTATTTGAGCAAATCGTAGCTGAGAACTTTCCTAATCTGGGGAATGAAACAAACATTCGAGTCCTAGAGGCAGAGAGGACCCCTCCTAAGATCAAGGAAAACAGGCCAACACCCCAGCATGTAATAGTAAAACTTGCAAATCTTAGAACCAAGGAAACCATCTTAAGGGCAGTTAGGGCGAAGAGATTCCTTACGTACAGAGGGAGGAACATCAGAATCACGTCAGACCTATCCACAGAGACCTGGTAAGCCAGAAAGGTCTGGCAAGACATATTCAGGGTACTAAATGAGAAGAACATGCAGCCAAGAATACTTTATCCGGCAAGACTTTCATTTAGAATGGATGGAGAGATACAGAGCTTCCATGACCGGCAGAAGTTGAAAGAATATGTGACCACTAAGCTGGCCCTGCAAGAAATATTAAGGGGGGTTCTATAAAAGGAGAAAGACCTCAAGAGTGATCTACAACAGAAATTTACAGGGACAATCTATAAAAGCAACGTCTTCACAGGCAACATGATGACAATTAATTCATATCTTTCAATAATCACTCTCAACGTGAATGGCTTAAACGCTCTCATAAAATGGCACAGGGTTGCAGATTGGATAAAAAGACAGGACCCATCCATATGCTATCTACAAGAGACTCATTTTGAACCTAAAGATACATCCACACTGAAAGTGAAGGGATGGAGATCCATCTTCCATGCCAGCGGACCTCAAAAGAAACCTGGGGTAGCAATTCTTATATCAGACAAATTAGATTTTAAACTAAAGTCTGTAATAAGAGACACAGAAGGACACTATATTCTTAAAGGGTCTATCCAACAAGAAGATCTAACAATTGTAAATATCTATGCCCCCAACATGGGAGTGGCCATATACATAAGCCAACTGTTAACCAAAATAAAGAGTCATATTGATAACAATACGTTAATTGTAGGAGACTTCAATACTCCACTCTCGGCAATGGACAGATCATCTAAGCAGAAAATCAACAAGGAAACAAGAGCTTTGAATGATACATTGGACCAGATGGACCTCATAGATATTTACAGAACATTCTACCAAACATTCAAAGAAGAAATAATACCTATTCTACTGAAGCTGTTTCAAAAAATAGAAACAGAAGGAAAACTTCCAAACTCATTCTATGAGGCCAGCATTACCTTAATCCCCAAACCAGGCAAAGACCCCACCAAAAAGGAGAATTTCAGACTGATATCCCTGATGAATATGGATTCCAAAATCCCCAACAAAATCCTAGCTAATAGGATCCAACAATACATTAAAAGGATCATCCACCACGACCAAGTGAGATTTATCCCCGGGATACAAGGGTGGTTCAACATTCACAAATCAATCAATGTGATAGAACCCATTAATAAGAGGAGGGAGAGGAACCATATGGTCCTCTCAATTGATGCAGAAAAAGCATTTGACAAAATACAACATCCTTTCCTGATTAAAACTCTCCAGAGTATAGGGATAGAGGGAACATTCCTCAAGCTCATAAAATCCATCTATGAAAAATGCACAGCGAATATCATCCTCAATGGCGAAAAGCTGAGAGCCTTTCCCTTAGGATCAGGAACACGTCAAGGGTGCCCACTCTCACCACTGTTGTTCAACATAGTACTAGAAGTCCTAGCAACAGCAATCAGACAACAAAAAGAAATAAAAGGTATTCAAATTGGCAAAGAAGGAGTCAAACTCTCTCTTTTCACAGACGACATGATACTTTATGTGGAAAACCCAAAAGACTCCACCCCCAAATTACTGGAACTCATCCAGCAATTCAGTAATGTGGCAGGATACAAAATCAATGCACAGAAATCAGTTGCTTTCTTATACACTAACAACGCAACTGTAGAAAGAGAAATTAAAGAAACGATTCCATTTACAATAGCACCAAAAACCATAAGATACCTCAGAATAAACCTAACCAAAGAGGTAAAGGATCTATACTCTAGGAACTACAGAACACTCATGAAAGAAATGGAAGAAGACACGAAAAGATGGAAAAATATTCCATGCTCATGGATCGGAAGAATAAACATTGTTAAAATGTCTATGCTGGGCGCCTGGGTGGCTCAGTCGTTAAGCATCTGCCTTCGGCTCAGGTCATGATCCCAGGGTCCTGGGATCGAGTCCCACATCGGGCTCCCTGCTCTGCGGGAAGCCTGCTTCTCCCTCTCCCACTCCCCCGGCTTGTGTTCCTGCTCTCACTATGTCTCTCTCTGTCAAATAAATAAAATCTTTAAAAAATAATTAAAAAAATAAAAAATAAAAAATAAAATGTCTATGCTACCCAGAGCAATCTATACCTTCAATGCCATCCCGATCAAAATTCCAATGACGTTTTTCAAAGTGCTGGAACAAACAATCCTAAAATTTGTATGGAATCAGAGAAGACCCCGAATCGCCCAGGAGATGTTGAAAAAGAAAAACAAAGCTGGGGGCATCACGTTGCCCGATTTCAAGCTATATTACAAATCAGTGATCACCAAGACAGCATGGTACTGGCACAAAAACAGACATACAGACCAATGGAACAGAATAGAGAACCCAGATATGGACTCTCAACTCTATGGTCAAATAATCTTTGACAAAGCAGGAAAAAACATGCAATGGAAAAAGACAGTCTCTTCAATAAATGGTGCTGGGAAAATTGGACAGCCACATGCAGAAGAATGAAACTCGACCATTCTCTAACACCACTCACAAAGATAAACTCAAAGTGGATGAAAGACCTCAGTGTGAGACAGGAATCCATCAAAATCCTAGAGGAGAACATAGGCAGTCACCTCTTTGACATTGGCCACAGTAACTTCTTTCAAGATACATCTCCAAAAGCTAGTGAAACAAAAGCAAAAATGAACTTTTGGGACTTCATCAAGATCAAAAGCTTTTGCACAGCAAAGGAAACAGTCAACAAAACAGAGGCAACCCACAGAATGGGAGAAGATATTTGCAAATGACACTACAGATAAAGGGCTGGTATCCAAGATCTATAAAGAACTTCTCAAACTCAACACCCAAAAAACAATAATCAAGTCAAAAAGTGGGCAGAAGAGATGAACAGACACTGCTCTGAAGAAGACATACAAATGGCTAACAGACACATGAAAAAATGTTCATCATCATTAGCCATCAGGGAAATCCAAATCAAAACCACATTGAGATACCACCTTACACCAGTTAGAATGGCAAAAATGGACAGGGAAAGAAACAAGAAATGTTGGAGAGGTTGTGGAGAAAGGGGAACCCTCTTACACTGTTGGTGGGAATGCAGCTTGGTACAGCCACTTTGGAAAACAGTGTGGAGGTTCTTCAAAAATTTAAAAATAGAGCTACCCTATGACCCAGCAATTGCACTACTGGATATTTACCCGAAAGACATAGATGTAGTGAAAAGAAGGGCCATATGCACCCCAATGTTCATAGCAGCAATGTCCGCAATAGCCAAACTGGAAAGAGCCGAGATGCCCTTCAACAGATGAATGGAGAAAGAAGATGTCGTCCATATATACAATGGAATATTACTCAGCCATCAGAAAGGATGAATACCCAACTTTTACATTGACATGGATGGGACTGGAGGAGATTATGCTAAGTGAAATAAGTCAAGCAGAGAAAGTCAATTATCATATGGTTTCACTTATTTGTGGAACATAAGGAATAACATGGAGGACATTAGGAGAAGGAAAGGAAAAATGGGCGGGAGGAATTGGAGGGAGAGATGAACCATGAGAGACTATGGACCTGAGAAACAAACAGGGTTTTAGAGGGGAGAGGGGAGGGTGGATTGGTTGCCCGGTGATGGGTATTAAGGAGGGCACGTACTGCATGGAGCACTGGGTGTTATATGAAAACAATGGATCGTGGATCACTACATCAAAAACTAATGATGTATTGTATGGTGACTAACATAACATAATAAAATTAAAAACTACAAAAAAAAAAAATCAGCCCCTCTCATTTTCCCAGTGTGCACTCATTTCCCCACTTTGGGAAAGTGCTTTCCTTGTGTGATCACCTGTGTGCTCCCCCTGCCCTCTCTCCTATCTCTATGACCAGGGGTCCCTCCCCTCTGCAGCATCCATGATCCATTTTCCCCCCAAATCATGTCTCTGCACCTCCTAACTTCCATGATGTGGCCTCTTCTCTCCCTCTAGTTGTGCTGTTAATTTTTTTTTTCAGTCCTCGGATTAATCTCTTGGATATTCATAATGATTTAATATTTATGTAGCTGTGGTCAAGTGACCAGGCAAGTCTGGGATCCTCCTACTACTCTGCTATCTTTGCTGCTATTATTATTTTGAATAAATTGTTATCTCTTAAATCAATTAAGGATAAGAAATAGAAATCTTCACTTTTCGTTCTCAAATTTTCTTCCTTTACTTAGATCTGGATTCCTGACCTATATAATTTTCCTTTCTCCTGAAGATCTTTTTTTTTTTAAACATTTCTTTCAAGGCAAGTCTGTTGGCCACAAATTTCCTGTTTTTGTTTGTCTCAAAAGTCTTTATTTCTTCATTTTTGAAGACTAATTTTATAGAGTACAGAGTTCTAGGTTGTTGGGTTTTTTCTTTCAACACTTTAAATATTTCACATCACTATGTTCTTGCTTCCATGGTTTCTGAGAAGATGTGAGATGTAATTCTTATCTTTGCTCCACTGTGGAAATGGTGTGGGTTTTTTTCTGGCTTATTTCAAGATTTTTTTCTTGATATTTGATTTTTCGTAATTTGAAAATGATGTACTTAGGTGCAGTTTTGGCATTTATCCTGTTTCACATTCTCTGAGCTTCCTGAATCTGTGATTTGATGTTTGACATTAAGTTGGGGGAAATTCTCAGTCATCATTAATTCAAATATTGTTTCTGTTCATTTCTCTTTTTCTTCTCCTTCTGGTATTCCCATTATGCATATGCTACGTTTTTGTTGTTATCCTACAGTCCTTATATATATTTCTGGGTTTTTTTTTTTCAGTCTTTTTAATATTTGCTTTTCAGTTTTGGAAGTTTCTTTTACATATCCTCAAGGTCAGAGATTTTTTTCCCTTTGCTGTGTCTAGTCTACTAATGAGTCCAACCAAAGCATTCATTTCTATTACACTGTTTATTTCATGCATTTCTTTTTTATTCTTTCTTAGAATTTCCACCTCTCTGCTTATATCACTTATCAGTTATTTCATGTTATCTGCATTTTTCCATTAGAGTCCTTAGCATATTAATCATTTTTTTTAAAGATTTTATTTATTTATTTGACAGAGAGAGAAATAGCGAGAGCAGGAACACAAGCAGGGGGAGTGGGAGAGGGAGAAGCAGGCTTCCTGCCAAGCAGGGAGCCCAATGTGGGACTTGATCCCAGGACCCTGGGATCATGACCTGAGCCGAAGGCAGACGCTTAACGACTGAGCCACCCAGGCGCCCCATATTAATCATTTTAAATTCACACTTGGGTTTTCTAACATTTCTGCCATTATCTGATTATGATCTTTTTTCTGTCTCTTCAATCTCTGTTTTTTGCCTTTTTGTATGACATAATTTTTTGTTGATAGGTGGATATAATGTAGAGGTGAAAGGAACTTAGGCAAATAGGTTTTTGGTAGTGTGGTGGTATGAGTATATGTGTGCATTTGAGGGGCTATCTTTGCTGAACCTGTGTCTCTAAACTGTCATCTTCACCAGTGTGTCTCAAGTTTTTCTTCCTCTGGGTGGGACAGGATGTCTAAAGTGGGCTGGAGTTGGGTATTTCCCTTTCCTCAGGTAGCCTATGCACTTATAAAACCCTAGCAAGTTAGGCTATAGTAAAATAGTTCCTCCTGAGAGCCAGCCTTGTTAAGAAGAACAGAAAATTTTAGTTTATTTCAAAGTGGTTACTTTTCACCTCTCATGTCCATTAGTAGGAAGATAATTTTTCTCTGATACTTACTGTGAAGTCCTAGTAGAGTTCCTGGAGGTAAAATTCACAAAAGTGTGGAGACCTCTCTGGGATGCCCTGGAGTTTTTAACTCTCAGACTTATCCACATTGAGCCTCCAACAAATTGTCAATTACAATTTAGGTTTTTCTACCCTGATAGTGGTTCCTACAGATGTTTCTGGGGAGGGGGGGGAGGATTCTGCTCTAGAGAGTTACCATTCTCTGTATCCACCTGTTTTTCTCTCCAGTTTTAGGGACAGCAGTTTGTCCTGTGACTTCATTTCTCTGATACATCTAAGATTTGTTGATTTTTCATCTTGTGCAGCCTTTTACTTGTCGTTAGTATAGAGTGGCAACTCCTAAGGTCCTTACATGTTGGGTATGAAACCAGAAGTCCCTCCATTAAAATTTCATTCATCAAATCCTTAAGTCTAGTTAACTGGAAGATTATTTTCTGATATTTCAAGCAAAGCTGTGGGAATGGAAAAGAAAGCGCTGCCATAAAGATGTAGGAACAACCTCATGGGGCTCTGGGAAATATCAGTGAGCTGTGGGAACAGAGGAAGAAGAGGGGGTGGAGAAAAAGAAGGGCAGAAGTTATGAGGGACAGTTTGGGAATTGAAGACCCATGGATGTGGTTGAGGATAAAAAAGTGACTGGAATGAATTTAAGGAGTATAAGGAAACATATTGTACTGGATCTTAGGGGTCTATTATTTTTTCTTGCTGAGATGGATGGTTGAAAAAAAAATGTGGTGTGGGATCTGGATAGACAGAATGCTAATGTGTTTGTATGTGTGTGTATATGAGTGTGTGCGTATGGTGGAGCTGAGGTGTCAGACAGAAGCATCTGACATGCAACAGGACCAGAAATAGAGAAATGTTTGCATATCTAGTATTTAATATAGTTTCTGGAACTGAATGGCTGCTCAATAAATATTTGCCAAATTGATGCATGAATAATTCTGCAGAGCTTAATCAACACTTTTTGAAAAGTATGTATAATTAAAAGTTAAAAATTAATTTGACCAAAAAAAAAAAAAAAAGGTTTGTCTTCTATCTCTGTAAGATTCTTCAGTGAAAATGTAAAAATAAGCAGCCCAGGATGCCTGGGTGGAAATCAGAATCTCAACCTCTAGACCATATAGGAATGCATTGTATCAACAGTCTTACTCAACTTCTTTGGAATGAACTCTTAATTTGGCTTATTTCTTCAATCTTTTGTCAAATCCCTTTCTTCCACTCCCATCCTCCTACTCCTTTTTCTTCTCTTTCCTCTTCTCCTTTCTCCTCTCCTCACTTCTCCCCCCTCTTTAAGATTTTATTCATATTTATTTATTTATTTATGTATTTGAGAGAGAGAGAGAGACAGAAGTAGTGAGAGAGAGAAGAAGCCAGGAGGAGAGCGAGAAGCATGCTCCCCGCTGAGCAGGGAGCCCTATGCGGGCCTCGATCCCAGGGTCCTGGCATCATGACCTGAGGCAGAGGCAGACACTTAACTGACTGAGCCACTCAGCTGCCCCCTGTTTTTCTTCTTCATCCCTTCTCTTCCCTTTCTTCATCTGTTCTTCATGGACCTTGAGGGTAGATAAATGTGATGGTTTGGTCGGGTGGAGAGGGAGACTGGCAACAGGGAGACAATGAATTTCTATAATAGAACAGTGTAAGGGAATAATTTGTCTGGTGATGCCTGGTGGTAGCGGAGGTTGGATGATATGTTTGAAAGCTGCCTTTACATAAAACATGCATGTATTACTTCTATTGAATGTTTGGGGTGGGGGTGAGATAATTGATGAAGATTATTCCACCCACTCCTAACAACTTTGGAGCTGTCACCATAGGAAAATCACTTACAATTATCCAGACTAGATATTATAACAGCTGGAACAAAAATGGCAGAAGCAGATAGGGAGGAGTAGATAGGTTGTAGAAAATGGACTAATGAGAACAGCAGACCACTCAGCACAGAACTCTGTCCAAACCCCTGCACCAAGAGACTTGCCATGCCCCTAGGATGGTCCCCAACTCTCTGTTGATCCCAATGCTCCATTAAAATGCCTGACTGAGAAAGTTCAACACAGCAAAGATAATTTACTGTTTGTTCTAGCCTGATGGTAGGTCCCTGACCTACTTTTCTCAGATCATTTACTATAAAGGCTTACAATGGTGAATATGTATCTCCTACAACTCAGAAGTCTTTTTCAAGGACTTGAGAGCCATCCCATAGAAATGTAATCATCAAGAAGGTTAGGGCTTTTGTTTTCAAGTCTCTGTGGGAAAATAGATTCCTAACTTTGATAACTGCCAGATAACAGCTTAATTACATTTATACTGACGAACCTTTTAAAATTTTCCACTTCTCTGACTCAAATGAGGCCTAGTTCTTCCCCTACCTCATTGTCCCTTTAAAAGGCCCAATTAGGGCTCCTGAGTGGTTCAGTCAGTTAAGCATCCAACTCTTGATTTCAGCTCAGGTCCTGATCTTGGGATCATGAGATGGAGTCTGGTATGGGGCTCAGCACGGAGTCTGCTTGTCCCTCTCCCTCTGCTTCTCCCCCTACGTGCGTGTGCACACACACACACACACACACATTCTTTCTCTCTCTCTAAGATAAATAAATAAATAAATAAAATCTTTACAAAAAATAAAAGGCCTAATTACCTCTGCACATATTGGAATGGAGCTCAGCTTTCTCCATTACTGTCAGTAGTTATTGAATAAAGTCTGCTTTCACTGCTTTAACTCAGAATTTGTTTATCACTATCTGGTATGGAAGGCAATGAATCCAAAGTGACTTCCTGGATTGGGGCTCATAATCTTTCACCACACAAGAAAAACTAGAACAAGGGCTTGTTGGGGGGGGGGGGAGTTGGTGGGGAGGAGAGAATAGTAGGAAGAGATAGGGCTAAGGAAGATGTGATCAGAATAAAATAAATTTTTCTTGAGGCATGGCATTTGTGATAAGGGATCATATAGAACAGCAGTTGGGGAAATCTGGAATCAGATAGCACCCTGGTTCTATCCAGTTTCCCTTTCCTTCCTACTTTTCTTCCTCCCTTCCGTCATTCTTTCCTTCCTTTCCTTTCTTATTAAGTAGCATATACACGTGATATATCTATCTATCTATAGATGATAGATAAATGATAGATAGATGATAGATATAGTACAAAGGGGTTTAAGATGAAAAGCATCAGTCCTCTCACTTCCTATCCCCTGCCTCCTCTCCAGAAGCAACCCCTTTGAACTCTTTTGGCCATTTTATCTGGAGGTCTCTATATCTAAATATAGTATATAAATACATGTCAATAGCTCTTCAGTTATCAATTCTAGACTTTGACTTCTTACTATGGTCTATGAGAATTTATTCCCTTACTTCCAGTTTTAAACAAGCGGGGAGATGAGTATGTGTCCTAAAATTCCCAATGAATCCCTGGTTCCAGCAACAATAACCTTCATTGTGTGCTTACTATGTGGAAGACATAGCTGTAATCGCTTTGGATGTATTAAATCATTTCATTACAAGCCCGGTTACAGGGACTAGTAATAAAAAATAGGAAGACAAAAACAATGCTTGGCCTTCCTCACCAAAAAATGTTAAGGGTGAAACAGCAGTTTAAAACAACAACAACAACAACAACAACAACAACACACACACAGAGGGGTTAGCATTGAAGCACTGAAATTGAAAACGTCCCCTTTAATTCTGTGTGCTGGACAGGTCAGGCCAGGGGAGCCCACAAGAGAAGCATCTACAAACTGATAGCTCCTTACCGGGCTCAAGGAAGAGGGAGAGCCGGGGCCACGTGACGGCGGCGGGCGGCACTCTGTCTTTCTCGGCGCAGTCTCTATGGTATTCTTCCTCGTCCACCCGCCCCTCGGGTAGCAGCAGTCACGTGACGGGCTCCGGGTTTACGGCAGGTGCCCACGTGATCCTGGCCTGCAGTCTGTGCCTGCGGTGAGGTACCTGGGCTCCTGAAGGGCGGGCGGTTTTATCGTAACTGCTGCTAACGGCGGACGCTCTCGTGCGACCAGGCTCGGTAACAATAAGCCGGCGGAAGCTTTTGCTACTTAGTGCCTACCGCACGGGTCTGCTCTTTCTGCCACCTCCGCCGTCCCCACCTCTTTGCGGGTGAAGTCACCTTTGCGTTTCGAGACTTTGGGGCCTGAGGCCCAAACTCGACACGAACCCCCGCCACCCCCCTTCCCACTCATTCTCAGTCTCTTCCTTTGCACCACCACATCATTTAGCCTTTGAGCTGACCAACTCGGCTGTGCCTTGAAGCCAAGTTTGAGGTGGTTAAGGTAACCGTGGGGAAAACAGCCCCCCAGTGGACAAAGGCGGAGGCAAGAATAGAGCAGGCCTAGCGGCCACAGGCAATAAAAATAAGCGACTGAGGGTGTGAACAAGGAAAAAGAAAAAAAAAAAAAAAAGGAAAAGAGTACTGCGGTTTAGAAAGGACTGGAAAGGACTTGTTGCACGATGGAAGAATCTGACTCTGAGAGAAAGATGGAGAAAGAGAATCTGGGGCCAAGAATGGATCCTCCCATAGGGGAACCGGAAGGATCGCTTGGGTGGGTGAAGTTTATTATGTCAAACCTGGAAGGTGGTGGTGGGGTTCTGAGAAAATACTGTGAATTAGAACACCCCACCTATGATAAATAGCTTTAATTTGCCAGTAAGGTTGATTGGTATCAAGCTTTTGCTGACAGGATAAACTGGCAAGAGGACTGGTTGGTTGTTAACTGGGTAGAAACAGCCCTTGGGATGGGCCTGATACCAGTCCTGAGGTTTGGTGAGGGGGTGTTCTAATTGAGAAGGTAGTTCTGAGTTGCTTTGAATTATCAGTAAAAGAGATTTAACATCGTGTTGAGGATAGGAAGACTAGGGAGAAGGTTGGTATTTCTGGGGCAGAGATCAGTGGCTTAAAAAGTGCTTTCAGTGCCTTTTTGTACCTGAATTTGAGATTTGTATTGTATATACTTTGAACCTGTAATGAGAGAATCTGACTTGGAAGGGCAACTGGCTAAACATACTTCCAGATTTTGAAATAGCCTAACTAAAAAATAATAGAGGACGTTTAAATGAGACAGTATTGTTTGATTTATTAAAGCACTTGTATGTGTTGCTTTGGTGCATTTTTTAAGATGATAAAAAATTGCATCTTGAATTTTATTGCTCATTTATATTACTAAGTCAGTCTTCTTAGGACCCATCTCCTGAGTACTGTAATTAGGGAGCTTGAACCCAGTTTTACAATTTAAGAAAACAAAGGCCTCTTTCACTGAGTTCCTACACACAGCTGTACTCAGCTGTTGTGCTAAACATGTTCTTTTGCACCTCCACATTTATTTGTATTTTTTAAATTCCAATTTCTAAGGCAATGGATCCTGGAAACTGTCTTTTGGTTTATATCTGCAGGTGGGTGCTACCAAATACAGCCATGAAGAAAAAGGTAAGATATATTAGGTACATCAAATACATGAAAGTAAAGGTAAGAAATTATGATTCAGGAATTATATTTGTGGTGTATATATACCATCTTCCTGGACCATTGCAGGAATCTTCTGTGTGCTCTTTGACTCGTCCTCCTCTTTGCTATCAGGTTTGATTTTTCTAATATTTAAATCTAATTGGGTCATTCTTATACTTAAGACCTTTTCATAACTTCCCAAAACCCATAGAATAAAATCCAAATGATTTCATCATATAGAATGCCCTTTAAAAATCTATTCCTGACTAAACTGATCTGCCATACCTGTACCACCCTATTATAGCCATACAGAATCTGTTTTTCTCCAAATTTACAAATTAATTTGCATTTTGTGCAAGCCATACACAAACACTACACAGGCCTCTTCCTGCACATTTATGTGGAACCCAACTTAAATGTTACCTATATAAGGTCTTTATATGAGTTTTCCAGGTGGAATTGAGCATTCTTTCCCTTGTGCTCTTATGGTACTGTGCCCCACCTTGGTGTTTAGGCTGAATCAATAAGGGCACAATTCTGGAGTAAATTTCTGAACCTTTGGGGCTTTTAGTTTCTTCATTTGTAAAATGGTGATAATATATTACTTATCTCATAGGGTCGTTATGAAGTTTAAATGAGTAAATGCATGTGGAGCACTTAGGTTAGTACCTAACACAGTTATCCTTGGTTAGTCTTTCATAAGCAGTTGAAGATTTCTTAAAAAACACAAGAAATAAACCATATTTACCCTTAACTTCATCTAACAATTCAGTTATATAACTCAATTTCCTAAAGGAATGTTCTTGATGAGCCTGTCTAAAGTTGCTATCAACAAGGATGGCTAAAAATACCAGAAATTTCTACATGATTAAGAATAAAACAAAAAAAAGTTTAGAACTCTTTAGACTGACTTGTCAGTAACATTTTCTTAGTGAGATAAAGTTACGTAGCTAAATAGCTAGATTAAATTGAGCCTGAGTGCTATATACTTTCATTAATATTCACTGTATTTGGGCGCCTGGGTGGCTCAGTTGGTTAAGCGACTGCCTTCGGCTCAGGTCATGATCCTGGAGTCCCGGGATCGAGTCCCACATCGGGCTCCCTGCTCGGCAGGGAGTCTGCTTCTCCCTCTGACCCTCCTCCCTCTCATGCTCTCTGTCTCTCATTCTCTCTGTCTCAAATAAATAAATAAAATCTTTAAAAATAAAATAAAAAATATTTACTGTATTTGTAATTAGAAATTTTTAAAAAATTTCTTGGGATTGAAGATACAACCTGTAACCCCTTCATTTGAAAAGCAAGGTAATTGGAACTATAGTCCATAAATGTTAAAGTTTGAAAAAACTCTGAAAAGTCACCTTACCCAATTCCCTCCTAGTGCAAGAATCAACAGTATCTTTGATAGGTGTTTTTCTGTCTTTGTTAGGTGCTGACATTGACATGAAGGTCAATGTCATGACTTTGAAGGTGCTGACATTGACATGAAGATGACCTTCATGAGGTCACCTTTTCCATTGGACAGTTCTCATCATTAGAAACTCACTTGTCTCATATCTTTGTTTAGATAGCTTGTTCATTCTTTTGATGAACATATTTTAAGCATCTGTTATATGTTAGGCACTGGAGATACAAAGGGGATTCTCCCTGCCATTTAAGAACTCACAGTCTTGGGGTGCCTGGGTGGCTCAGTTGGTTAAGCGACTGCCTTCGGCTCAGGTCATGATCCTGGAGTCCCTGGATCGAGTCCCGCATCGGGCTCCCTGCTCTGCAGGGAGTCTGCTTCTCCCTCTGACCCTCCCCCCTCTCATGTGCTCTCTCTCATTCTCTCTCTCTCAAATAAATAAATAAAATCTTTAAAAAACAAAAAAACAAAACAAAAAACTCACAGTCTTGTGAGAAGCAGACAAAAAAAACAAGAACAAACAAAAAAATAGATAACTGCAGTGCATTATGGTCTTTGCAGTGCTATAGGAGTGCCATGGGAGGAAAGAGGTGAGACACACCTAAACCAACCTAGGGCATTGGGGTCAGGGAAGCTTCTTGGGGAGATGGTTACTGAACCAAGTCTAGAGGGATGAGCAGAGCTTAGATGACAAAAGAAAAAGGAATGGAAAGTTACTGGCAGAGAGTACAGCATGAAACAAGACATATAACGGCTCCCTGGAATTCTGGGAGCAGTCAGAGGGACTGTAAGAGGTTTAGTTCAGTTCCTTATGGCTGGACTCCAAAAGTTCTAGGCCAGGAGGTAAGGGCAGAGGAATAGATAAGCCAGGTCAAGGAAGGTCTTAAATGTAGTTTAAGGACTTGAGCCTGTAGGCTATGGGACACTTAAAAAAAAAAAAAAAAGATTGAGTAATTAATGAATGAAATCATAGAGTAGGTAGAAGGAATGAGATCAAGGGCAGAGGTGGAAAGGTTGACCTTGAGCAGGGGAAAGAACTTTCAGTTATAATGAAATCCCCTGCCAGGTAGTTCAATGCATAAAGCATTAGATTATGAGAGATGAGGGTTCGATTTCCTCAAGTTGTTATTTCTCTAACATAGTTGTGAATGAATGATAGTGTATAATGGTAGCATAATAAATTCACGTGATTTTATTGCTAAGAGGATGTGTGATGCATGACAGGTAAGTACCTAGCTCCTGGAATTTTAGGTATCTCTGCATTTACCATTGGTCAGGGAACTAAGTTATAAGTATCTGCAATAGGTTGTTGGTACTGTCACTTCAGTAAAACATCAAGTACAAGAGAGAAATAGATCCTTTTTGACTTGATTTGCTCTAGATTTCTAACTTTGTTGTTTTTTCTGACTTTGTCCTTAGGTGCTGTTGATGGGTAAAAGTGGGTCTGGTAAGACCAGCATGAGATCTATTATCTTTGCAAATTATATTGCCAGAGACACACGTCGCCTTGGTGCAACAAGTAAGATGTTTTATCTTATTGTGAAATCAGGTGATATTAACTATTAATAATCTGCATAACACACTTGGTTGCAGTAACTTAGGGATGCAGAGGTTGAGAGATTTCTTTTGGAGCATGTTTTCCCTGTTTTTTCATTCCTTCTCAAAGGGGTGTGACCTAATTCTCGTTATTACTGCTTGCTGTCTTGGAGAGGTTCTTTCTAGGTTGCTTATCAAATGGGATACCCTTGTCCAACTTGTTTTTTCATCCTGCTCTTTATTAAATAAACATAGGGACCCTTTTGTTTGCTTATTTGTTTTTTTGTGGGAGGTTGTTTTTAATTTATTATATAAAGGGAAATTAATTGATAGGTATTAACAAGCATAACAATAAAATCTCGTAAGATTTTTTTTAAAGCTATAATTAGTCCTAGTCTTCATTAAAAGGTAAATTCTGAGTGGGGGTGCTGAGAGGGGAAGGTTAACCTGATGTGTACTCTGCTTCTTCTCTTCCTGGATATACGTAGATGTTCTCACTGGAGTTCCAGCTCTGACTTGAGAAATGTTTCATTGCCCTTTATAATTTGAATGTTAAATCTGGCTTCTTAATAAGGGCTAGCTGAGCTGCCTTGGCTGCCAGTTCAGTGGATCTGTGCTTCTGGGAGACCTCTTCTGTCTCTAGAGTGTAATGCCATTTTGTTTTGCAGCATCCAGGCATTTCTGGATTCTGCCATGGTCCTTGGCCTCTCAGTGATGAAGGCATTGCCCTACCTGGCTTTCAAAGATTCCTGATCTGAGTTTTTAGCATCTTGAACACTTTTAGGGACAAGTCACCCACTGGTTCGTAAGGTATCTCACTCTGGTTCTAAGAAAAAACAAACATTTTTAAAACAACTTATGTTCCAGACCCTAGGATATAAAGAAGGAAACCTCAGTTTTCTTTATAAAGTGCTTGGAGTATATATACTCTCATAATTGGGGCAGCTTTAATGGTTAGAAAACTATTTCTTAGAACCCTGAATCTGTTTCTCTTTATTTCTGTTAGCTGGTCCCCTTTTCTGTTCCTTTGAGTCTCTACAAATATTTGAGTATGATTAATGTCTCAATCTATCCTAGCCACCTTTGCTTCCCAAAACTTACCTTCCTTAAGTTAAACATGTCAAGTTCCTCCATCTATTCCTTATGTGACATCATTTTGAAACATTTTTAAGGACTTGTTTGCATGTGTCTTATGTTTTTCTTAAAGTGCTGAGACTTGAATATAGATGTGATCTGATCAGGGCAGAGTAGGACTATTATATCTCTTATTTTGGGCCTCACACTGCTGTTAGCACAGTCTAGTCCCCTACTCTTATTTTGTGGAGTGGCTTTCATTATACTGAGTCATACTAAAAAAAAAACAATTCCTTCTCACATACATTGTTGTTAAAACACATATCATCCTGCTTCTTGTACAGCTAATATTTTGAATCTAAATTCTTACTCGATTAAAATATTCAGTTTTGTTTGTTTTAGCACCTATGTTCTTGTATCCACTGTTTGTTAACTGTGAAGTCCAGGACAACTCATCATTTCTCAGGGCGTAGTTTCCTTATCTGTAGAAAAATGATTAGATCTGTTTTCATTTTAGGTGCTTATTATCTCATCTGATATGTTAGCTATTCTTCCTAGCTTTGTGCATTTTGTACATTTGATAAGCATCTCATCTAGTTTTCATCTAAGTCCACAGGGTCCTATGGCCTGTCATGCCTTGAAAGACTTCCTTCTAGAAAGGACCTGTCCAGACTTCTTTGTGTCTTGGTTTGGTAGATTTTAATTTTTTTCTATTCTCCCAAGTTAAAGATCTGGACCTAATAATCATATAGTTTCAGTAGATTAGAGGAAGCTTCCGTTTATTATACGCTTTTTTATTTACTTTAGTTTTTATATTAACTTCATTTTGATAGATGACCTAGAAGTTGAGCTTACTCAACTTACTAGCAAACATTAGAGCTGGAATGTCATCTATGCTCCTGCTCTATCCATTGTGCCACACCCACCATTTCTGGAGGATTTCTTTCTTTGTGTGTTTTAAGTTCTGTACATTTTATTGAAGCAATGGTCAATTTTCTAGTCAATTAATATTTTTGTTTTTAGCTGATCAGCTGAGTTGATTTACTACCCTAAGTCTAGTGAATAGTCATACAACCCAAATTTTAGAACTATTCAAGCTACTTGAAATAGTTTTGAAGTGATCTAGCAGCATCATTAAAAATTATGAACAGAATGTTGCAAATTATATGTACAGTATACATTTAAGCAGTCCCATTTATTCAGTAAGTGCTTTTCTGAACCGTCCTGTGTGCCAGGCACTGTGAATGGGACAGGGCTTTTGTCTCAAACGGGACCTTTATTGATATACTTTGTTAGCAATTACTGTATTTCCTTAAAGGTAGTAGAAGTATGCTTTAAAATATTATGTTGGGGGCGCCTGGGTGGCTCAGTTGGTTAAGCGACTGCCTTCGGCTCAGGTCATGATCCTGGAGTCCCTGGATCGAGTCCTGCATCGGGCTCCCTGCTCGGCAGGGAGTCTGCTTCTCCCTCTGACCCTCCCGACCCTACCCCCTCTCATGTGCTCTCTCTCTCCCTGTCTCTCCCTCTCAAATAAATAAATAAAAATCTTTAAAATAAAATAAAAAAATATATATATTATGTTGGATTTAATGCTTTAATGTATCATTACCTAATTTGTCATTGCTAAAGAAAGGTCTGGGTTCTATTGCTAAACTTATAGACTACTTGAAAATACATATAGTGCCTTGATTTTTACTTACTGTTCCTTTGTATGAAGTTGCTGATTTTCTTTAACAGTAGCAAAAGAGTACTTCTAAAATATTATATCACCTTTAATGTTTTAGTGTTTTTCTAGTGTATCATTGCTGAAAAAAATCCAATTTTATTTTGTTAAACTTAGAGCCTACTGTGTTTTAAAATTCGTGGTAAGGTTACAGAATGGTGATATAATTAATTTATTTGTGGGCTGTTAAAATGTGTTTGTTGGAATAGTAAACTTGTCAATAAAAATAAGATTATAAAGTATTTTAGTCAAAAACACTGTTGACAGCTCCAAGATTTCCTACCTTTTCAAAATTCTCTGTTCCCTTGGCTTTTATTTAATGCTTTATTACCCTGGTTTTTTTCCCTTATCTTTAACCATCCCTACTGCTTTAAAAAATATTTTCTTCTTTCTGCCCCATAAATGTATGTGATTTCCTAAAGCTCTGTTCTGGTTCTTTTCAGTTGCTCTTATGACAGCAGGATAGGAAGACCAGGAGAGCCAGAGGGCCATATAGGAGACATAAGACTAAAATGGAAGGCAGAGTGTGGGGGTTCGATCATGAAGTGCCTTATAAACCAAGTCAGGTAGTTTGAACTGAGGGTAGAGGGCAGCCTGTAGAGAGTTTTATACAAAAAAGTAACATCAGATTTTATTATTTTTAATTTTCAATTTTAATTACAAAAGTAATACTTGTGAAAAATTCAGATATTGCAGAAGTATAGAAAGTCTACTCCTTCCCTCATTCTCACGCCTGCTTCCTGGGGACAACCACCATTAGTAGTTTGAGATTGTCCTTTAGACCTTTTTTTTTTCTGGGTATATACAATCATGTATACACAGAGACTTTTTTTTTCTTTTAAAAGAATAATGGAGTAAAATCTGCATTTTGAAGAGACCATTATATCTAATATGGAGGATAGATTGGAGGGAGGCAAGGGTAGAAACAGGTTGACAGATTAGGAAACTTTTTTAGTAGACCAGGTAAGAGATAACCCTTAACTTGGGTTAGGGTAGTGGTAGTGGATATAATGAGAAGCAAATGCATTTGTGATATATTTAAGAGATAGAGTCAATAGGACTTGTTGATAGGTTTCGTTGGAATAGTGGAGGAAAGAGTGGACTCAAGGATGAAATTAAGGTTTTGGCTTAAGCAACTGGTTAAATTCACTGAGATGGAGAAGACTGAAAAGAACGGATTTTGTAGGAAAAAATGGGGAGATGAGTTATATTTGGATATACTGAGTTTGGGATACTTATGCATTATTCAAGTGAAGATGTCCAGTATATGTTTCAGAAAGGGAGAGAGACATCTGTGTTAAAGATACACACTTACAAGTTATCAGTATCCAAATGGTAAATAAAATAATTTGAATAGATTAGCTTGCCTGGGGGAAAGTAGGTAGCCAAAGGTGAAATCTTGAAGAGCTCCAACATTTAAGGGACAGAAAGAAGAATAGGAAGATATAGCAGAGAAGTTATAGGTATGATATCAGAGGCCAAGAGAAGAGAATTTTTTGAGAAGAGAGTAGTCAACAGTGTCATGCTACAGGAAGTATGACAAGGACTAAAAAGTCCACTGGATTTAGTAATGGGGCCATTGGTCACTGGATGAAAACAATTTCTATGATATGGGAGTAGAAACCAGATTTCTATCCCATGTGCTTCATATCTAAACAGTCACTGAATCCTGTCACTTCTTTTATTATTGTCTTTCCCTTTCTCAGTAGCACTTCTTTCCATTTTTTTTTAGTACTAGACCGTTTACATAGTCTTCAAATTAATAGCAGTTTGAGCACCTACTCTCTCGTAGACTCTGTTGGAAATACAAAGACATGTAAGATATGATTCCTTTTCCAAGGAGGGGGAAGTAAGGGGGAGAAGGGAAGTAGTTTGAGCACCTACTACGTGCCAGGCACTTTATGTATGATAACTCCTTTAATCCTCACAACAATCCTGTGAGGTAATAGCATGCCTCCTACCTTTTGTATTAGAAAAGGAAACTAATACTCAGAGGTTAAGTGACTTGCGCAGGGTCATACAGAGAGATATAGTTGGTATTTGAACTAAGAATTGTTTGACTCCAATGCCCATGTTTTTTTTTAATGCCCATGTTTTAATGCTTTGCTGCTTATGATCTAGGTTATAAGAAGATAAAATTGCACAAAAGTTAGATAGCAGTCAATATAAGCAATAGATTCAAGATAGTCATAGAAGAAACACCACTGTGTGATTGATTGTCACATAAATTGTAAAAAATATAATTGCTAGACTTTAAGAAATTTTCAGGATAAGAACTTTCATTATTCCTCCTTGTGATTTTTGGTGCCTGGCAGAGAGTAGATGCTTAATAAATGTTTGAATGAATTCAGAGGGAGTGATGATAGTAAGTGGGGGTGGCCAGGTAGGGCTTTTAGAGAAGGTGAATTTAAGCTGGGTCATAATAGATGAATATAACTGAAAGAAATGTGGGGAGGACTTTCTAGGCAGATGAACAGAGTAGGCAAAGTATAGAGTGGGGAGGGAAGTGTAAGGCAGAGGTCGCAAACAGGCAGTCTGTAAGCTGGATAAGGCCTATAGATATGTTTTGCTTGGCCTGTACAGTGTTTTAGAAAAATTGGAATTAGTTATTAATATGTAAAAGTTTCCATAAAAATCTGGTTTCCCACTAATACTGAAAAATGTAAAGATATGATCATCTTGATCCCACATTCCTGCCTGACAAATGAGCTGGAGCTGAGTAATTGCCACCCACTCTATCATCCTCTTGGGTGCATGTTTACTCTCAATACATGATCATCTTTGCTTTTGTACATTTACTGGCCTGGCCCATTTTAGCAAGTTTGCGACCCCTGATGTAAGGTATGTTGGGGTTTGGGGAGGTAGTGGGGTTGGGGAGGATTATGAATAAACCAAATTGGACTGGAACAAAAGTCTTTATTAGTATGACTCACTGGGAAATACAAAGGTAGATTGGAAGCCAAATTTGAAGGACCTTGAATGCCCCCTGTAGGCATGGAGGAACTATTGAAAGTTTTTTGAATGGGGAGTGACATGTTCAAAGTAGTGTTAAGAAGATGAATCTGACAGTAGCCTGTAGGATGAAGTAAAGTGGGTAAGGCTTCCTGGTGGGAGGTAATTATGGAGCTATTGTAGTTGTGTAGGCTTGAGAAGGTAAGGGCCTTCCTTATTGTTAGTGGCAGGTTGTAAAACAAGGAGTGGAATCGAGAAATTACAAAGAAATAGCAATGAATGTGGACAGAGGAGTCAACAATGACCACCTCTCCTGAAATGGGACAGTGATAGGGTCACTAAGTGAAATAGGGAAACCAATAGAGGGAACCAGTTGGGTTATGTTTTATGCTTGTTTTGTATTTGGTGTTTGTTGTCATTTAAAAAATTTTTTTTTTTGTGGAGGGTGTTCGTGGGTCAGTGAAGAGCTATTAAATGGTATATGTCTCTGTCTTACATGTTGAAATTTTAACATTAATATTATAATTGGAGATTGTTTCTGCTCTAAGCACTAAACTACTAAAAAGTAAAATTACTTACATTGAGAGCCAGTTCTGTAGCTCAGAGTAGTTTAGGTGCCCATCTTGCCACTAAACCAACCACGTTACTAAGCTGAAAATCACCTTCTTGTTGTAGCTTTGAGCATTTCACTCCACTTTGGTCCTTCTAAATTACATGGGTTAGTTCTTTGCTTATTTTTAATTTCACCTCATTCGTGCTACAGTTACTAGAGTTGTCGTATTTGTCTTCCAGTTGATGTAGAACATTCTCATGTTCGATTTCTGGGAAACCTGGTATTGAACCTGTGGGACTGTGGTGGGTGAGTACCATCTGCCTGTTTGTGAGGCCAGCGGCAGTAATCATGGCACCTAGTATAATCAGCATGGAAAATGCATTACAGTAACTATCATTTGTAATAGATACATTTGATAGAAATTGCTTCAGAATTGGCAGTTGATTAAATAAAGATTTATGACTTTTATGTAATTGTGAAAATGCCCTCTCTCTGTGATGTATTTAATCAGCACTAACACAAGCTCTGTCTAGGGATCTATAGTATGGATAGATTATCCCCCTCTTTTGCAGGTTGAAGAAATTAGGTTTTTATCTCAGGTGGCATAATACCAATGCTGAGCTCTTACCCATCATACCATACCACCTCATTCTTTATTATTTCAATCTCCAGGCAGTCTAAGCACTGTAGATCAGCCCTAAACACATATTCTCCAGCTGAGTTACCAACTGTTGGAGGAGTAGGAAACAGTTTTTCCTCTTATGGCTGAGGTACTTCCAGAATATTCCATCACAAATGCTCATTCACTGTGCTTATATGCAGGTATTGCTCCTTACCCTATGGCCATTTGCATCTCCATGCTGCAGCAACAGTGTGTAGTGCACAGTGGTTAGGAGCCTAGGCTCTGGAGTTAGATTGGGGTTTGTAGCACAGCTCTGTTACCTATGTTATTTTGGGTAGATCATTTAAATTCTCTGAGCCAGTTTCTTCATCTGTACAATAGGGATAATGATGGTACTAAATCATAGGGTTGTTTTGATGATTAAAGTTCCTCACAAAATAAGTAGACGTTATTGTTAGCTCAGTGTTTACCAGCTCGAGCATAGAACCAACCATGGAACAGGTGCTCAATGAGTTATTTGTTGAAAGAATAATGAAATAGCCAAATATTCTATAAGAAAATGACTCCCATAGTTGCTAGCAGAGGGATCACTTAATGCTCTAGAGCTCTTTCCATACAAATCCTTCCTCCTTATCATTCTTCTAATTCTGTTAACTTTCAAGAGATTAGTCCAGCTTCCTTGCTTTTAGGCCCTAAGATGTTATCATTAATTTTGCAGATAAGGCAGCTGAAGTACAGTGATACTAAGAATCCCCCAAGGTCACACAGCTAATTAATAGCAAAGTACAAGACTGAAAGCTAGGTTCATGTCTTTTTTTTTCCCATGACCAAACTCTGCTGTTTTTTTTTTATTTATTTTATTTTAATTCCAGTATAGTTAATATACAATGTTATATTAGTTTCAGGTGTGCAGTATAGTGACTCAACAATTCCATACAATACCTGGTGCTCATCATGACAAGTGCGCTCCTTAGTCCCCATCACCTATATCACCCATCCCCTCCATCTGCCTCCCCTCCCCCATCAGTTTGTTTCCAGTAGTTAAGAGTCTATTTCTTGGTTTGTCTCTCTGTATCTCTCTGTATCTCTCTCTTTTTTTCCTTTTTTCATTTGTTTTGTTTTTTAAATTCCAACAAAACTACTGTTTTTTGCTGGATGCTTGGTATTTGAGAACTGGGAAGCAGCACACAGCCTAAGGATCAAAGAACAAAGCTGCTAAAAAGCTATCTTGGAGTCATTTTCATATAATTTAGAGTATTTGACTAGTTAGTTATTCATTCAATAAATATTCACTGAGCACCTACTCTATGGAAGGCTCTTTGCTTAAAGCTGGGAAACAATGGTAGACAATAACAGACATGGTCCTTGCCTTCATGGAACTTACACTGTAGGGAAGTGAATTCCATTAATTAAAAACACACACAAACACATGTAGTATCACACTTGTGGTTAAGTGTTAAAAATAAAAACAGTGTAATTGTATTAGGGCCTGTGGTGACGGATTTCCTCAAGACAGGGAGGTCAGGAATGGTTTCTGTGAGGAAATATGGATTGGACTAAAATCTAAAGGGACAAGTAGGAGTTAATTAGATGTACAGATAGGGGACTATCATGTGAAACAGAGTAAATAGCATGTGTAAAGGCCATTGGAACTGAGGGAAGGTCAAAGTGTATTTGGAACACAAGGAGAGGGTCAAAGGATGCTGCAAGGTGTGGCTCAACTAAGAAGGTAAAGCCTTACCAGTTTACTATTTGCCTATTAATTTGAAGCCTTAAGATTATCTTTCACATTAATTAAACCAACAAAAATAAATTGTAAGTAGGTGTGACTAAACTGAGGACTTGCTTATTACCTAGATGTTTTTTTTCCTACTAGACAGGATACCTTCATGGAAAATTATTTCACTAGCCAGCGAGATAACATCTTCCGAAATGTAGAGGTTCTGATATATGTGTTTGATGTGGAAAGCCGTGAACTGGAAAAAGACATGCACTATTACCAATCATGCCTAGAGGCCATTCTGCAGAATTCTCCAGATGCCAAAATCTTTTGCTTGGTACACAAAATGGATCTGGTACAGGAGGATCAACGGGACCTGGTAAGAAGCACAAAAGGATACTGCATGATATGGTTGACATGCTTTCTAAACTTCTTTTATAGAGAAATAAGTAGTATGATTGTTTTCAGGAAGAATAAATTTCAGCTTAAGTGCTCAAAGTTCTGTCAGGTTTTTAAAAACATTCATAAACAAAGTTTCCATGGTAAGGGAACTATAATGTCCATTTGGCAAATAATTTTCAGATTTAGGTAAGGAACTTGTCAATGTGATATCATTAAGCAGCCTTTATGTATTTTTTTATTCAAGTAAAATTAACATATAGTGTTATATTTCAGATGTACAATATAATGATTCACCAATTCTATACATTTCTCACTGCTCATCAAGATAAGTGTTCTCTTAATCCCTTTTATCTATTTCATCTATTTCCCCACCCTTCCCCTGTCAACCAGGAGTTTATTATCTGTATTTAAGAGTCTGTTTTCTTGTTTGTCTCTCTTTTTTTCTCTGTTTGTTGCTTTGTTTCTTCAATTCCACAAATGAGTTAAGTCATATGGTATAGATCTTTCTCTGACTAACTTATTTCACTTAGCATTATACTCTCTAGGTTGATCCATATTCTTGAAAATGGGCAAGATTTCATTCATTTTATGGCTGTATAATACTGCATATATACACATACATGGTGTATGTGTATATATACACACACATATATATAATATATGCATATATATATATAATGTATGTATATAATATGTAACTATTTTATCCATCAATCTATGGAAGCACACTTGGGTTGCTTCCATATCTTGGCCATTGTAAATAATGCTGCAACGTAGGGACCCATGTATCATTTTGCTTTCGTATTTTCCTTTTCTTTGGGTAAATACCCAGTAGTGGAATTACTGGATCCTATGGTAATTCTTTTTTTAATTTATGAGGAACTTCCATACTGTTTTCCACAGTGCCTGCACCAATTTGCATTCTACCAACAGTGCATGAGGGTCCCTTTTTCTCCACATCCTCATCAACACTTGTTATGTCTTGTTTTTTTAGCTTACCCATTCTGAGAGGTGTAAAGTGATATTGTGTTCTGGTTTTAATTTGCACTTTCCTTATGATTGGTGATGTTGAACATCTTTTCATGTGTGTTGGCCATCTGTATGTCTTCTTTGGAAAAATGTCTATTCAGATCCTCCACCCATTCCTTAAATTGGATTATTTGTTTTTTGGAGGGCTTGAATTGTTTAAGTTCTTTATATATTTTGGATATTAACCCCTTATTAGATATATCATTTGCAAATATTTTCTCCCATTTGGTAGGTTGCCTTTTTATTTTGTTGATGGTTTCCTGTAGTATGCAAAAGCTTTTTATTTTGTGTAGTCCCAATAGTTTGATTTTGCTTTTGTTTCTCTTGACAGAACAGACATATCTAGAAAAATGTTTCTATGGCCAATGTCAAAGAAATCACTGCCTATGTTTTCTTCTCGGAATTTTATGGTTTCAGGTCTCACATTTGGGTCTTTAACCCATTTTGAGTTCATTTTTGTGTATTGTGTAAGAAAGTGGTCCAGTTTCATTCTTTGGCATGTTGTTACCCAGTTTTCTCAACGACATTTGTTGAAGAGACTTTTTCCTATTGTATATTCTTGCCTCTGTTATGGTAGATTAATTGATCATATAAGCATGGGTGTATTTGTGCTCTATTCTGTTCCATGGATCTGTGTGTCTGTTTTTTGTGCTAGTACCATACTGTTTTGGTTACTACAGCTTTGTAGTATATCTTGAAATCTGGGATTCTGATACCTCCAGTTTTGTTCTTCTTTTTCAAGATTGCTTTGGCTTTTCGAGGTTTTCTGTGGTTCCATGCAAATTTTAGGATTATTTTTTCTAGTTTTGTTAAAAATCCTGTTGGTATTTTGATAGGATTGCATTAAATCTGTAGATTGCTTTGGTAGTATGGACATTTCAACAATATTTGTTCTTCCAATCCATGAGCGTGGGATATCTTTTCCGTTTGTTAGTGTCATCTTCAGTTTTCAGAGTACAGGTCTTTCACCTCCTTGGTTAAGTTTATTCCTATGTATTTTATTCTTTTTGGTACAAATATAAGTGGGATTGTTTTCTTAATTTCTCCTTCTTGTATTCATTATTAGTGTATAGAAATGCAATATATTTCTGTATATTAATTTTGTATCCTGCAACTTCACTGAATTCACTTATCAATTCTAGTAGTTTTTTTGTGGATTCTTTGGGGTTTTAACTATATAGTATCATGTCATCAGCAGTGAAAGTTTTACTTCTGCTTTACCAATAGGGATGCCTTTTATTTATTTTTCTTGTTTGGTTGCTCTGGCTAGGACTTCCAATACTATGTTGAATAAAAGTGGTGAGAGTGTACATCTTTGTCGTGTTCCTGATCATAGAGGAAAGCTCTCAGTTTTGCACCATTGAGAATGATGTTAGCTGTGGGTATTTCATGTATGGCCTTTATTATGTTGAGGTATGTTCCCTCTAAATCTACTTTATTGAGAGTTTTTATCATGAATTGATATTGTATTTTGTCAGATGCCCTGACTGCATCTGTTGAAATGATCATATGGTTTTTACCCTTTCTCTTGCTAATGTGATGTATCATGTTGATTGATTTGCAAATATTAAACCACCCTTGCATCCCAGAAATAAATGGTACTTGATCATGGTGAATGATTTTTTTTAAGATTTTATTTGTCAGGGAGAGAGAGAGAGAGCATAAGTAGGGGGAGCAGGCAGAGGGAGAAACAGGCTCCCCGCTGAGCAAGAAGCCTGGTGCAGGACTCTATCCCAGGACCCTGGGATCATGACTCGAGCCAAAGGCAGATGCTTAACCGAGTGAGCCACCCAGGCATCCCGGTGAATGTTTTTTTTAATGTAATGTTAGATTCAGTTCGTTAATATTTTGTTGAGGATTTTTCCATCTGTGTTCGTCAGTGATTTTGCCTGTAGTTTTCTTTTCTGTAGTGTTTTTATGTGGTTTTGATATCAGGGTAATGCTGGCCTTGTAGAATGAATTTGGAAGCTTTCCTTCCTCATCTATTTTTTTGGAATAGTTTGAGAAGAATAGATATTAACTCTTCTTTAAATGTTTGGTAGAATTCACCTGTGAAGCATCTCATCCTGCACTTTTTTTTTTTTTTTTTGGTTGGGATTTTAATTGATTATGGATTCAGTTGCATTGCTAGTAATTGGTCTGTTCGTATTTTCTATTTCTTCCTGATTGAGTTTTGTGAGGTTATATATTTCTTGGAATTTATCCATTTCTTCTAGGTTGTCCAGTCTGTTGGCATATAAATTCTCATAATAGTGTCTTATAATCCTTTGTATTTCTGTGGTGCTGGTTGTTATTTCTCCTCTTTCATTGGTGATTTTATTTGAGTCCTCTTTTTTTTTTCTGGATAAGTCTGGCTAAAATTTTATTAATTTTGTTGAGCTTTTCAAAGAACTCGCTCCTGGTTTCATTGACCTGTACTGTTTCTTTTTTGTCTCTATTTCATTTATTTCTGCTCTAATCTTTATTATTTCCTTTTAATTGCCTTTGAGCATTTTTTTTTCTAGTTCCTTTATCAGTCTTTTTAGATTTTATTTATTTATTTTAGAGAGCGTACAAGCAGGGGGAGGAGAAGAGGGAGAGGGAAGAGGGGAAAGAATCTCAAGCAGACTCTGCTGAGTGCAGGGTCTGTCGTGGGGCTTGATCCCTTATCCCTGAGATCACAACCTGAGCTGAAACCAAGAATTGGATGCTCAACCAACTGAGCCACCCTGCACCTCTCTAGTTCCTGTAGGTGTAAGGTTTGGTTGTTTATCAGAGCTTTTTCCTGCTTCTTGAGATAGGCCTTTGTTGCTTTTATCTTCCCTCTTATAATAGCTTTTCCTGCATTCCAAATATTTTGGATCATTGTGTTTTCATTTTCATGTCCATGTAGTTTTTTTGATTTCCTCTTTTATTTCTTGGTTGACCCATTCATTGTTAGGTACCATGTCATTTAGTCTCCATGTATTTGGGGTCTTTCCAGATTTTTTCTTGTGATTGATTTCTAGTTTTGTACCGTTGTGGTCAGAAAACATGCATGGTATGCTTTCACTCTTTTTTAATTTATTGAGATTTGTTTTGTGGCATATCATCTATTCTGGAAAATGTTCTATGTGCACTTTAAAAGAGTGTATTCTGCTGTTTGGGGATGGAATGTTCTGAATATATGTTAGTTATATCTGGTCCAGTGTCCACTGTTTTTTGGTGATTTTATGTCTGGATTATCTATCCATTGATGTAAGTGGGGATGTTAAAGTCCCGTACTATTATTTTGTTACTCTCAATGCTTGTCTTTATGTTTATGTGTTTATATTTCTTTTGTTTCTTTTTTTTTTTTAAAGAGAGAGCAAGAGCGTGAGTGGGTTGGGGGGGGGGTGCAGAGGGAGAGGGAGAGAGAGAATCCCAAGCAGACTCTTATGTGGAGCCTGAGCACAGGGCTCGATCTCACAACCCTGAGATCATGACCTGAGCTGAAACCAAGAGTTGGACACTCACCCCACTGAGCTACGCAGGCACCCCTGTGTTTATGTTTCTCTGTGTATTTAGGTACTCCCATCTTGAGTGCATATTTATAATTGTTCTATCCTCTTGTTGGATCGTTCCCTTTATCATCATGTAGTGTGCTTCGTTGTCTCTTGTTACAGTGTTTGTTTTAAAGTCTATTTTGTCTTATATAAGCATTTCTGTTCCATCTTTGTTTTCACTTCCATTTGCATGGTAAATGTTTTTCCATCCCTTCATGTTCAACCTGCATGTGTCTTGAGGTGTGAAGTGAGTCTCTTGTAGGCAGCATATGGATGGGTCTTGCTTTTTATACATTCAGTCACCCTGTGTCTTTTGATTGGAGCATTAATCCATTTAAATTCAATGTAATTATTGATAGATACGTACTTAATGTCATTTTGTTATTTGTTTTACAGTTTTTCTACTTTTCCTGTGTTTTTTTTTTCTTCTCTTGCTCTCTTCCTTTATGGTTTGATGGCTTTCTGTAATGATATGATTGGATTCCTTTCTCCTTTTTTTCTTGGTTATCTATTACAGGTTTTTGATTTGTGGTTACCATTAAGCTCATGTATAACATCTGATGCATATAGCAGTCTGTATTATTTGAACCCATTCTAAAAGTACTAAATTTTTACTCCTCTCCAACGTTTTATATATATGATGTCATAATTTGTATCTTTTTATTTTGTGAATCCATAGACTGATTTTTATAGATATAATTGATTTTATTCCTTTTGTGTTTAACCTCCATACTGGTTTTGTAAGTGATTAGTCTACTACACTCATTATGTTTTTATTTACCTATGAAATGTTTTCCTTTCATAATTTTCTTTCTCCTGATTATGGCCTTTTCTTTCCCCTCAAAGAATTCTCTTTAACTTTTATTGTAAGGCTGGTTTAGTGGTGGTGAACTCCTTTAACTTTTGTTTGTCTAGGAAACTCTATCTCTTCTTCTATTCTAAATGATAGCCTTGCTGGATAAAGTATTCTTGGTTGTAGATTTTTTTCCTTTTAGTACTTTGAATATGTCCCGCTACTGTCTTCTGGTCTGCCAAGTTTCTGCTGAAAAAGCAGTGGATATCCTTATGGGATTTCCTTTGTGTCTAACTTTCTCATGCTGCTTTTAAAATTCTCTCTTTATCACTACTTTTTGCCATTTTAATTTTTACGTGTCTTGGTGTGGACTTCCTCAGGTTGATTTTTTTGGGTGCTCTCTGTGCCTCCTGGATCTGGATATCTGTTTCTTTCTCCAGATTAGGGAATTTTTCAGCTATTATTTCTACAAATAAATTTTCTGCCTCGTCCTCTCTTCTGGAATCCCTATAATATAAGTGTTATTACACTTGATTATGTTACTGAGTTTCCTCAACCTATTCTTATTTTTTTATTCTTCTTTTTTTTGTTTGTTTGCTGTTTAGTTTGGTTGCTTTCTATTAACTACTCTGTCTTCCAGCTATCTGATCCATTCTTCTGCCTCCTCTAATCTATTGATTCCCTCTTGTGTATTTTTAATTTCAATTATTGAGTTCTTCATTTCTTATTTGCTTTTCTTTCTCTTTGTTGAGGGTCTCACTGAGATCCTCCACTCTTTTCTGAAATCCAGTATCTTTATGACCATTACTTTGAGTTCTTTATCACACATGTTGCTTATCATCATTTCATTTAGCTGTTTTGCTGTTGTTTTGTCCTGTTTTGTTTTTTTTTTTTTTTTCATTTGGGACATATTCCTGTCTCCTCATTTTATCTAATTTTCTGTGTTTGTTTCTATGTATTAGGAACATTGGTTATGTCTCCTGATATTGAAAGTAATGGCCTAATGAAGAAAAGGTCCTGTTGTGGCTTGTAGCACAATGTCACCTGTTTAACAGAACCTGTGGATTGTGTGCACCCTACTCTTCTGTTTGAGCTGTGTTTGCCTTCAGATCAGTATGCTACAATGGCCCGCTTTGCCTGTTGTGCACACACTGGGTAGGATTTGGTCCCTATCCTGTTGGGGGTCAGTCTGAGGCTGCTGTGGACTTATCATTGGATGGTTTCAACAGTCAGACCAGATGCCTGCCCTCAGCACATTTGCAGGAGCTACAGTAGCGCCAAACTGCAGGGTGCTCTCCCTGCCTTGTTCCCTGAGAGGTTTTTGTTGGTGTGTAGGGCCAGGAGTCAGGCCAGATTCCTGCAGGGGCTGCAGATGTACTGTTTGACAGGGCACTCTCTTTGTACTACCAGTTATAAGGTTTGGCTGCTGGGGCTGTGTTTATTGTTATCTTCCCTTCTCCCCAAGACAGGAGTAACGTTGAAGGGTGCTGGCCCCTGCCAGGGCTCCTTGCAGGATGAGACATGCAGGACCTGCTTTTGAGGGACTCCTGCTGTGTGGAGCAGGTTCGATAGGATGGATCTGCAGGAGATTGTGGTGGTGAGGTACATAGTGTTAGCAAGGAAAGTGGAGAGTGTTTGTGGTGTTTTCTGCAAGTGTCCAGCTATCTCGGCTGGGGGTGCAGAGAGAAATGGTTCCCACCAGTTCTTTTGTTCTTGAAGAAGTCTCCTAAAGATCTCTTGCCCTCTTTCATGTGTTCTGAGATTAGTAAATAAATCTCTTTCATGTGTACCCTAGGCACTTTTCATACTGCTGCTTCTGTGCTGTATCTCAGTGGAGATGTTTGGTATGCTGGTTCTTTGAGGATGAAGACTTAGTTCCCTATTGCCTTCTAGCTCTCCCAGAGCTGAGCCAGCTGATTTTCAAGTACATGAAGTTAAGCTCCCTGATTATAAAAGCTCAAAAAGTTAAGCCCTGTTTGTTTTCAAAGCCGAATGTTATATGGGGACTCATTTTCCTAGTGCATCTAGTGCACCCAGGTCTGGGGTGCCTAGTGTGGGGTCTGCTCCTCTTCCTTCTTCATTCTTGTAGTATCCTTCGCATTTGTGGTTAGTCTGGCTGAGAGTTTGGTTCTCCACATCTCTGCCCCTCCTACCCTTTTCAGTGTATTCTCCTTTCTATGATTAGCTGTGGAAAGTCTGTTTTGCCAGTCTTTGGGTCATTTTCTGGGTTGGTAGCACTGATGTGGCTGTTATATATGCATGTCTGTGGGACAAGATGAGCTTAGTATCCTCCTACTCCACCATCTTCCCCATTTACATTCTCCTTTATATATCTTTATGTTTCCTGCCCCTGTTTTATTGTCCTTCAGAATAAGTAGTTATTGTCCAGGCTAGAAGACCCACCAGGGGTGAGATGAAGAAAGATTATAGCTATCACTGGGTTGATTTAGGAAACATGTATGCTCCAATGGAAGTGCAATCACACTGTGCTAAGCTCAATGCCAAGTCCCTTTTAATTGCAATGTATGGTATCTTTGCCTTCTTTTCTAGCATGGGGATTAGTACACATAAATTTAAACCAAAGAAGACACAGTAAAAAGAGCAGACTCCTAGCTAGCTATGAGACCCCAGGACTGGCAAGTAAGTCCAGCTTTAGTTTATACCATATAAAATAAGAGGATTTGATTTTAAAGTCTAAGCTGAAAGAGATCCTCTAAGGATAATGGTAAGAAAAGCAGTTTTAGAATATTTTGGTGATGTAGAAGAATTCAGTTCCTTTTTGGGTTGGAGCCTAGGAGTCTAAGGATACCCTTTATTTAAAGGATTTTTTTGGTAACAACTGTGGTCAGAAATACTTTTTTTCTATAACTAGTTACAAGATTGCCTCTAGTGTTTTCAGTGTTTGGGCATGTTTTGGTGTTTCTAAGTAAGCTTACAGGCTTTCACAAATGACTTGACAGGATTCTGTATTTGACTCTGAAAACTACTTTTGAGTATCTAGTCTTTTTTCCTTCTCCCTCTCTTTTTCTCATTAAGTATTTATTCCATTTAATTCAGCAGAAAACCCTGTATGTAGGTTGAGTCTTGAGATTGTGAGGGCTGTGTTATTGTTATTCTTGCTGTTGTTTTCTTTTCTGTTCTGTTTCCTTTAAAAATCATTTCATTCCCTGGCCCAATTTGCAATAAAAAAACAGCATTCCAACAAACGAGGTCCTTATGGATTTTTTAAATTACTTTTCATTATTTATTAATCAACTTATTGTTTCTTACATGCTTATGTAATATATATATTATATAATTATATATATTATATAATATATCCTCAAAATATATTAATGTTCTTTGTGGGGATTCTAAGCTTAATTAATAGAAGTATACTCCATTTCATTAAAGATTAAAACTTTCAAGTCTTGAAGTCAAAGTGCAAAGTGCTTCCCTAAATATCAATTTCAAGATAGATATTTCCCTCTATATGTGTGGGTTCTCCAGATAAACAGAACCAATAAGTGTGTGTGGGGGTGGAAAGAGAGGGATTGACTGATTGATTGGTTGATTGATTGATTTTTAAAGAGTTGACTTATACAGTTATTGAGACTGGCAAGTCCAAATCTGCAGGGCAGGCTGGTAGGCTGGAGACCCAGGAAAGAGTAATTGTTGTATCACAAGTTAGAAGTCAGGCTGGAGGCAGAATTCCCCCTTCCTATGGGATAGCAGACTTTTTCTCTTCAGACCTTCAACTAATTGCATAAAGCCAACCCACATTATGGAGGGGAATGTGCTTTAGTCTGCTGACATAAATATTAATCTCATTTAAAAACACTTCACAGTAAGATCTAAACTGGTGTCAGGGTACTGTGGCCTAGCCATGTTGGTACATACAGTTAACTATCACAGTGTGTACACAGGCTCACTACAAATCCACCTAGTCATGGAAAATATCTGTAGATATATTTGTATATATTAGATAGATATTCTTTAATGTGTATGTGGGTATATGTACATAGATATGTACAAGATAGATAGATATTTGTGTGTGTGGGGGGGGGTTATATCTATATAGCCAAATAAATATCGTCCATTCAGAAATAATATATATGAGTGTATGCATATATTTGTGCAAAAGATATCTACAAATATTAAAGTATTTTAATTTACAATATCACTATCTAAAAATGACACAGATTAGGTGATTTGGAATGTTAGATATATTTTATTAACATTCCTCTGTATGGTAATTTTTTTTCCCCAACACAGTGCTCTCATTGAGTACTCGGCACAAGCAGCAGAGGCCTGAAGAATTCTAGTAGCTGTTGTACTTTTAGACCTGACCTGAAATAATTTCTGCCATCCTAGTTCATGAAGTAATACACACACTGAAAAATTCCTCTGAGGAAAGAGGAGATTTTCCTGTTTAAAATACACTGAAATAATTACATCTCAGATTTTGCAATGAAAGAGAAGACTGTTATATGCTGATCTATGTGTGGACTTTTTAATTTAGATTTTTAAAGAGCGAGAAGAAGATCTGAGGCGTTTGTCTCGCCCATTGGAATGTTCTTGTTTCCGAACATCTATCTGGGATGAAACTCTTTATAAGGTGTGTATGTTTCCCTGAGCTCCCTTATTTTAAGAACATGAGAAAAAGCTAAAAGGGTATTGTCAAAAGATTTTAAACTGTCATACCCATTTAGATGTGTTGAATTAAAAAAAGAAATAATCTACAATAAATTGTTTGAAAAATATCAAACTTAACCTTAAGAGATTTTGGTTTTGATCTTAAATTGTGTTGAGATACCTACCAAGTCACACTGAATTAGCCAGTTTTATGATGATTAATTTGATACTGATGTTTGTGACAGCAGAGGTTTTACTGACCATCATCCATTGTGACCTGTTGTGGTCTCAATGCTGATTGGAGCTGTATCTAATATTCAGGTACCTCTTCAGGATATAAACTAGTCTGCCCCGGTTTGGATGACATTAGAATAACAACATTTTGGGAAGAGATTGGAGAAGGGAGTCTTATAATGAGATACTTTATGCCTAGAATATGGTAGCTTCAACTTTCATGCCAAACTGGGGACTAGCATTCTTTCAACCAGGATTGTTTCCATTGCTGGAATGAATACCATACTGCTTGCAGTAGTTGTAGAGGTTACAACAGTAGCTGTGTTATGAACTAAGCTGAAATTACCTTATTAGCACATAGGCTCCTTATCCTGCTTCCTCTCTTTCTCCTACGAGATCTAGTGATTTGAAAGACTGGCTTCTTTGGGGTCTTTTCGTGGTCAGACCTTTCCTTCAGACTGCTGCTAGTATACATTGACAAGTCTGACTCTGGGTGGGAAAGCATCCTTCTCTGTCATTGGTAGCAACAGCCTCAGTATCAACTGCATCTGACAAGTATCTACAACCAGAGAAGCACAGAAACCTGATTTGCCAAGGAGAAAAACCAATGGACATTAAAAATAGCCATTGATTTATTTTTTAAACTAATTCATTTTTTCCCAATATTATGTTGACCCAGCCTCACTCTAATAACAGATCATTTTGAGATACCTGTCTAGGAAATACTGCTCTAGATTAATTTGGGCCGAATTTCTCTCAAAGCCTTATTCCCATAGAACAGGTAACCGTGAATAAGGATGGACATGACGCACTGATAAGAACCAACTGCGGTGTGAAGGATGGCAATACATAACACGACCAAAGACAATTGGCTAATCACAACACTGCTGTGAGTGACAATGTCTCTGCTGTGGTTAGCTTTGGTGCCTTCTCCAAGGTAAATTCAGCAGTGACATTAACACCGACCTGGGAACTTGGAACCTGAACCCCCATGCTTAAGTAATAAAACTAATTGGAACAGAGACATAGCACTACTATCTCTTACATCAATGTTGCATAGAGCTGACTTAAATTTTTATATTGTTTTATTCTGCAAGCACTCATTGCATATCTGCTTGATGTTTTTGGACACACAAATGACTAAGACCAGGTTCCTGCCCTCTAGTAGGGGAGAGAAGAACATTGTACAGCCTACTAGACAAATTGGAAGAAATTATTACAATGGAAATGCAAATAAAAGAGCCTTAAGAGACTAGAGGGAGGGTATGGTTAATTCCAACTCCTTACATAAGTCATACTTCTCTGGATGAAGTCTATGTAGGGAAACACACCAATGGACCATTTTTAATTCAATTGGATCAATAATTTATATAGCTGACAATAAGCCTTTTGGAATGATAATGCCACTAATTTCTCTTGTAATTTCTTTTGTATGTTATCCCATTGAGGGGAGGGGCCATTTTTCCATGTGACTCTAATATTTTTACAAAATTGATTCTTAGATTTATGTTAAATACAGCATTATTAAGTTCTGATCTTTAGAGCAGTCTGCATTATGGGACTTAAATATTTGTTGAATGGCTGGATTAGAAACTTTTCATTTAGCCCAGTAAATCAGAGTTTTCAATTATTTCTAAGGCAGATGTGGAATTAAATTATTATTATTTTTTTAATTATCAATGGAAAGAAGTTTCTCCAGCATTTTATAAGTGTTTGAAACTTAAAAAAATTCCAACTGGAAGATAAAAATCAAATATTAGCTTCATTTTCTCATTTTATTTGTGTTATATCATATTTGTTACCAGTATTTGTTTGGGACTCAACTATTACCATATTTTGCTGTCGATATGTTGTAGTGTACTTACTCATTTGCAAAGGTCTGGGACTGGCTACCTGTTAGTAATATTACACTGTACTTCTGTTCTGTTAGGCTTGGTCCAGCATTGTTTATCAGTTGATTCCCAATGTTCAGCAGCTGGAAATGAACCTAAGGAATTTTGCTGAAATTATCGAGGCTGATGAAGTGCTTTTGTTTGAAAGAGCTACTTTTCTGGTGAGAAATTTCTGCTCTGCAGATGTACTTTACACTTAACCTTCTTCTGTCCAGCAACAGAGAACATGTTGCTACTTTCAGGAAGAACCTTTTTCCCTCTTCTCATTACATCAGCATGTATAACCTTATTTACAAAGTAGTAGTGTTAGCAAGTGACATGAAAGAAGTTCTTTGGTGTGTAACTCTTTAGTAGTTAGTAAAACATATTTTTACAAGTATGCCTTATAGAGTTTAGATTATTTCTGCTAATAATTCATTTGTGTTAAAGGATTCCTAATTTCCTATTGATTTTTATTGTGAAATGAGGGGTATTTTCCTTTTGAGAAAATTCTCATCCCACTCCTTTCTCCAAAAGACTGATTTGAAGACTTTTAACATGAGAGACTTGTAATGGTCATCTCAGTGACATAACTAAGAATTCAGACAGAGAGGTGGAAGGGGAAAGAGGCACCTTGGTATTTTTATTTTTCTTACATAAATTCAGCTTAACTATAGAGCCTACTGTGTATATGGCCCTGAGGGGGATGCAATAATATATTTATAAGTAAAATTTTAAAGAACAATAACAAACTAATTTGAGATGTCACAAAGCACTGCATAAGTAATTGCTGATCAGTTTAATAAATATAACTCTAAGAGCAATTCACAGTAAATAATTTATTTCTGAGCTTTACCAATGCCTGGTGATTTGATTGATTGATTGATTGCCTTGTGATTTTAAAACACATTTCTAAATCTCTCTGAGCTTGATTCCCCTTCTATAAAATGGAGATAATATATCTGTATCATAAGTTTATTGTGTGGGTTAAAATGAGACAATGTAATGTTAAGCCCTAATGCAAAGCTTAACATGTAGTTGGCAAACTATTAAATGTTGGTTCCTTTTGCTGTTAAAACAGAGGGCAGAGAATGCAGACTGTTATTTTTACTCCTTCCTTTGTGGAAACATTTGTAACTGTAGCCATGTTTGTGAGTCGACTTCCTTCTAAGTGGTACAGCTGTGGCAAGGAGTCCTAACTAAAGTGTCTTTCTGCCTCAGCCCACTGGAGGGGTCACTTCCTTACAGTTATACTATCCTGCGTCCTCTTTTGCTGATAATGTAAAAAGCAACAAACAAGTGACCCATTCTGATCATCTTGGTGTGCACGACATGGCAGAATCCTGCTTTCAGCCGTATTATCCTGCCTTATCCACCACAGATGATCATAGAGGTTAACCTAATATAAGCTCCCTATTCCTCACTAACAGTAACAGGTGGCTCTGGTTTCTCTTGAAGACCAAGATTAGTTGTGATGGACCATTTTCACTGAGGGGGTTGAAGTCAAGCAAGGGGAACCTGTTCCACCATTGGTCTAGGAATTACCTTTTGAAAGTTTCACATGGTTTCAGTAAATTGTCCTGTGAATTTTCTTCTGGTGAGCAACTCAACTTTTGCTTCCTACTAGAAACTTTATATCTGAATATTCAGCCTGTAGGAAATACATGGTTTTATTAAAATCTGAAAATATTAGGGGAAATATTTTTAGCTAATATGGGTGTCCATTATGAATAAGTTCATTTATAAATAGTAAATCCTCAGAGATGGGAATCCTTTAGTTAAGATTTTTATTGTTTTTTATGCTTATTTTATTTATAATTTTTTAAATGTTTAATTCCAGTTAACATACATGTTATATTAGTTTCAGGTATACAGTATAGTGATTCAACAATTCCATACATCACACTGTGCTCATCACCACAACTGCACTCCTTAATTGCCATCATCTGTTGAATCCATCCCCCCACCCATCTGCCCTTTAGTAACCATCAATTTGTTCTCTATAATTAAAAGTCTTGATTTGTCACTCTTATTTTTTCCCTTTGTGTGTTTTGTTTCTTAAATTCCACATATGAGTAAAATCATATGGTATTTGTCTTTCTCTGATTGACTTATTTTGCTCAATATAGTACTCTCCAACTCCATCCATTACAAATGTCAAGATTTTATTCTTTTTTCTGGCTGAGTAATATTCTGTGTGTGTGTGTGTGTGTGTGTGTGATCTTATTATCCATTCATCAGTTAATGAACCACTTGGGCTGCTTCTGTATCTTAGCTATTGTAAATAATGCTGCTATAAATTTAGGGGTGGGTGTGTTCTTGTATTATTTGGATAAATACCCAGTAGTGCGATTCCTAGATCATAAGGTAGTTCTATTTTTAACTTTTTGAGGAACCTCAATACTGTTTTCCAGAGTGGCTGCACCAGTTTGCATTCCCACCAACAGTGCAGGGAAGTTCTTTTTCTCCACATCCTCACCAACACCTGTTGTTTCTTGTGTTGTTCATTTTAGGCATCTAACAGGTGTGAGGTGATATCTCATTGTAGTTTTGATTTGTATTTTACTGATGATGAATGATGTTGAGCATCTTTTCATGTGTCTGTTGCCCATCTGTATGTCTTTGGAGAAATGTTTGTTCATGTCGTCTGCCCATTTTTTAACTGGATTATTCATTTTTTGGGTGTTGAATTATATAAGTCTTTATATTTTGGGGCTATTAATCCTTTATCAGATTATGTCATTTGTGAATATCTTCTCCCATTCCATAGGTTGCCTTTTAGTTTTGTTGATTGTTTCCTTTGCTGTGCAGAAGCTTTTAATTTTTATGTACTCCCAGTAGTTTATTTTTGCTTTTGTTTCCCTTGCTTCAGGAGATCTATCTAGCAACAGGATTGTGACCGATGTCAAGGAAGTTACTGCTTGTGTTCTCTTCTATAATTTTTATGGTTACAGGTCTCACATTTAGGTCTTTCATCATTTTGTGTATGGTGTACAAAAGTTCAGTTTCATTCTTCTGCATGTTGCTGTCCAGTTTTCCCAACACCATCTGTTGAAGAGACTGTCTTTTTCCCATTATATGTTTTTTCCTCCTTTGTCAAAGATTAATTGACCATATAATTGTGGATTTATTCCTGGATTTTCTATTCTGTTCTATTGCTCTTTGTGTCTGTTTTTGTGCCATTACCATACTATTTTGATCACTATAGCATTATAGTGTAACTTGAAGTCCAGAATTGTGATGCCTCCAGCATTGCTTTTCTTTTTCAAGATTACTTTGTCTACTCAGGGTCTTTTATGGTTCCATGCAAATATTAAAATTGTTTCTTCTAGTTCCATGAAAAATTCTGTTCGTATGTTGATAGGGATTTCATTAAATGTGTAGATTGCTTTGGGTAGTATGGACATTTTAACAATATTTGCTTTTCCAGTCTGTGAGCATGCAGTGTTTTTCCATTTCTTTGTGTCCTCTTCAATTTATTTTATCAGTGTTTCATTGTTTTTATGATACAGGTCTTTCACCTCTTTGGTAGGTTTATTCCTAGGTATCTTCATATTTTTTTTTGTTTTTTTTTAAGATTTTATTTATTCATTTGGGACACAGGGATAGAGCATGAGCAGGGAGAGAGGCAGAGGGAGAGGGAGAATCAGGCTCCCCGCTGAGCCAGGAGCCCAATGTGGGGCTTAATCCCAGGTCCCTGGGATCATGACCTGAGCTGAAGGTAGACGCTTAACCATCTGAGCCACCCAGGCGCCCTCTTCATATTTTTGTTGCAATTGTAAATGCCCACGTGGGGCTTTTGTAATTTCTCTTTTTGCTGCTTCATTATTGGTATATAGATGTGGAAGAGAATTTGATTTTGAATCCTGTGACTTTAATGAATTTATCAGTTCTAGCAGTTTTTTGGTGCAGTCTCTCGGGTTATCTGTATATAGTATCCTGTCCTCTGCCAATCACCAATGTTTTACGTCGTCTTTACCAATATGGATGCTTTTTTTTTTTCTTTTTGCTGTCTGATTGCTGTGGCTAGGACTTCCAGTGCTATCTTGAATAAAAGTGTGAGTGGACATCCTTTTCTTATTCCTGACTTCGCGGGAAAGCTCTGTTTTTCCACATTAAGGATGATATGGCCTTTATTATGTTGAGGTATGTTTTCTGTAAACCTACTTTGTTGAGGGGAAGGAGCAAGATGGCGGAGGAGTAGGAAACCTAAATTTCATCTGGTCCCAGGAATTCAGCTAGATAGGTCTCAAACTATTCTGAACACCTACAAACTCAACAGAAGATCGAAGAAAAGAATAGCAGCAACTCTATGAACAGAAAAGCGACCACTTTATGGAAGGTAGGATATGTGGAGAAGTGAATCTGAGGTGATATTTGGGAAGATAGACCGCGGGGGGAGGGAGCCTCCCTCAGTGGGCTGACAGCAAGTGATAGAGAAGTGGAGCACAAAATCAGAACTTTTAGAAGTCTGCTCTGCTGAGGGATGTCGCTCCAGTGGCTAAGCGGGGGGTGGAACCCTTGCTGGGACAGTGTGGTCTCAGGACCCTTGGGGTCACAAAAGACCAGGGGTGTCTGAGTGCAGCAGAGCTCCCAGGTATTGGAGCAGGGAAGCCGGCTGCAAAGATGGAGCTGAAGAGTGGGCTCTCAGCTCAGGGTTGCCATAAACCATGATTCACAGCACAGGCGGGCCACTACTCTTCGAGCAGGGACCCAACAAGCGACAGATCCAAGGAGACTCCCCTTCCTCCCTTGGGAGGAGTGGCATGGAAATGCAACACAGGAATCTGCTGGGTTTGGAGACTCCAAATGGGGTCGTGTTCCAGAGATAGAAATACTCAGTCACAGGACGGGTGAGCATGGAGTGCATCTGGAGACTGGGGAGACAGGACTGTTTGACTGCTTTTTTCTGGGGGCTCACTGAGGAGTGGGGCCCTAAGTTCTTGGCTCCTCCTTGTGGAGATTGGGAGGCCACCATTTTCATTCTCATCCCCCAAAGCTGTACAGAAAGCTTGCAGGTAACAAAAGCTACAGACAACAAACCTGAGCGGAATACCTAGCCTGGCCCTTGACAAAGGTGGTGCAATTCCGCCTCGGGCAAAGACATTTGAGAATCACTCCAACAGGCCCCTCCCCCAGAAGATCAGCAAGAAGAGCCAGCCAAGACCAAGTTTACTGATCAATGAGAACTGCAGAACTCCAGCACTAGCAGAATACAGCACATAGAATTCATGGCTTTTTCCCCCATGATTCTTTAGTCTTTCAAAGTTCATTTTTTTACTTTTCTTTAATTTTTTCTTTTTCTATTTTTTTTAATTTTTTTTTCCCTTTTTCAAACATCTTACTATTATCCTCTTTTAAAATCTTTTTTAATTTTCATTTTAGAGTCATATTCTATCCCTTCATTGTAGTTAACATTTTTTGTATATATATGTTTTTCTCTCTTTAAAATTTTGGGATACAGTTTCTTCTAACAGACCAAAATATACCCTAAATCTCTAGTGTATTGCTTGTTCTAGTCTCCTGCCTGATCACATTCCCTCCTCTTTTTTTTTTTTTTGTTTTTTTCTTTAGTTTTTCTTTTCTTCAACCAACTTATCAATTCCTTTTAGAAAATCTTATAATTTTCATCTTTACAATCATATTCCATCCTTTCATTGTATTTACCCTTATTTTTGTATATATATGTTTTCCTTTCTTTAAAATTTTGAGAGGCAGTTTCCTCTAACCAAAATAAGCCCAAAATCTAGTGTGTGGCTCTGATCTATTCACAATCTGATCATATTCTTTTGTTTGTTTTCTTATCCTTTCTTTTCCCCCGGTTTTGGGTCTCTTCTGGTTTGTTTAGTGTATATTTTTCTGGGGTCATTGTTACCCTGTTAACATTTTGTTCTCTCATTCATCTGTTCTTCTCTGGACAAAATGACAAGACGGAAAAACTCACCTCAAAAAAACGAACAAGAAAAAAAAAAAAAAACGAACAAGTAGCAGCACTGACTGCCAAGGACCTAATCAATATGGTATTAGTAAGATATCAGAACTAGAGTTCAGAATGACGATTATAAAGATATTAGCTGGGTTTGAAAAAAGAATGGAAGATACTAGAGAATCCCTTTCTAGAGAAATGAAAGAACTAAAAGTTAACCAAGTTGAAATCAAAAAGGCTATTAATGAGGTGCAATCAAAAATGGAGGCTCTAACTACTAGGATAAATGAGGCAGAAGAGAGAATTAGTGATATAAAAGACCAAATAATGGGCAATAAAGAAGCAGAGAAAAAGATAAGCAACTACTGGATCATGCGGGAAGAATTTGAGAAATAAGTGATACCATAAGATGAAATAGTATTGGAATAAGTGGGATGCCAGAATAAGAAGAAAGAGAGGGGGGCAGAAGGTATATTGGAGCAAATAATAGCAGAGAACTTGCCTATTTTAGGGAAGGAGATACGCATCAAAATCCAGGAGGCACAGAGAACCCCACTCAAAATCAATAAAAATAGGTCAACACCCTGACATCTAATAGTAAAACTTACAAGTCTCAGAGACACAGAGAAAATCCTGAAAGCAGCTTGGGACAAGAGATCTGTAACATAATACGGTAGAAACATTAGATTGCCAGTAGACCTATCCACAGAGACCTGACAGGCCAGAAAGGACTGGCATGATATCTTCAGAGCACTAAATGAGAAAAATATGCAGCCAAGAATACTATATCCAGCTAGGCTGTCACCGAAAATAGAAGAAGAGATAAAAAGCTTCCAGGACAAACAAAAAAGAATTTGCAAACACAAAGTCAGCTCTACAAGAAATATTAAAAGGATCCTCTAAGCAAACAGCCTAAAAGTAACATCGACCAGAAACGAATAGAGACAATATACAGTAACAGTCACCTTACAATCAATACAGTGGCACTAAATTCATATCTTTCAACAGTTACCCTGAGTGTAAATGGGCCAAATGCCCCAATCAAAAGACACACGGTATCGGATTGGATAGAAAAAAACTAGAACCATTGATATGCTGCCTGCAAGAGACTCATTTTAGACCCAAGGACACCTCCAGATTTAAAGTGAGGGGTTGGAAAACCATTTACCATGCTAAGGGATATCAAAAGAAAGCTAGGGTGGCAATCCTTATATCAGACAAATTAGACTTTAAAACAAAGAGTATAATAGATAAGGGAGGACACTATATCCTGCTTAAAGGGTCTGTCCAAAAAGAAGATCTAACAATTATAAATATCTATGCTCCTAACATGAGAGTAGCCAATTATATAAGCCAATGAATAACAAAAGTCACAGAAACACATTGACAACAATACAGTAATAGTAGGGGACTTTAACACACCTCTCACTGAAATGGATAGATCATCTAAGCAAAAGATCAACAAGGAAATAAAGGCTTTAAATGACACCCTGGACCAAATGGACTTCACAGATATATCCAGAACATTCCATACGAAAGCAACAGAATACATATTCTTCTCTAGTGCCTATGGAACATTCTCCAGAATAGATCACATCCTAGCTCACAAATCAGGTCTCACCCAGTACCGAAAGATTGGAATCATTCCCTGCATATTTTCAGACCACGGTGCTTTGAAACTAGAACTCAATTACAAGAGCAAAGTCGGAAAGAACTCAAATACATGGAGGCTAAAGAGCATCCAAGTAAAGAATGAATGGGTCCACCAGGAAATTAAAGAAGAATTTAAAAAATTCATGGAAAGAAATGAAAATAAAAACACAACTGTTCAAAATCTTTGGGATGCAGCAAAGGCAGTCCTAAGAGGAAAGTATATAGCAATACAAGCCTTTCTCAAGAAACAAGAGAGGTCTCAAATACACAACCTAACCCTACACCTAAAGAAGCTGGAGAAGAGCAAATGAAGCTTAAGCCCAACAGGAGAAGAGAAATAATAAAGATCAGAGCAGAAATCAAGGAAATAGAAACCAAAAGAACACTAGAACAGATCAACAAAACTAGGTACTTGCTCTTTGAAAGAATTAGTAAGATTGATAAACCCCTGGCCAGACTTAACACAAAGAAAATAGAAAGGACCCAAATAAATAAAATCATGAATGAAAGAGGAGAGATCACAAACAAGTATAAGAACATATTATGAGCAATTATATGCCAGCAAATTAGATATCTGGAAGAAATGGATATATTCCTAGAGAAGTATAAACTACCAAAACTGAATCAGGAAGAAATAGAAAACCTGAACAGACCCATAACCAGTAAGGAAATTGAAGCAGTCATCAAAAATCTCCCAACAAACAAGAGCCCAGGGCCAGATGGCTTCCCAGGGGAATTCTACAGAGCACTTAAAGAAGAATTAATACCTACTCTTCTGAAACTGTTCCAAAAAGAGAAATGGAAGGAAAACTTCCAAACTCATGAGGCCAGCATTACCTTGATCCCCAAACCAGAGAAAGACCCCATGAACAAAGGGAATTACAAACCAATATACCTGATGAACGTGGATGCAAAAATTCTCACCAAAATACTAGCCAGTAGGATCCAACAGTACATTAAAAGGATTATTCACCACAAACAAGTGGGATTTATTCCTGGTCTGCAAGGTTGGTTCAACATCAGAAATCAATCAATGTGATACAGTACATTAGTAAAAGAAAGAACAAAACCGTATGATCCTCACAATAGTTAAAAAAAAGAATTTGACAAAGTACAGCATCCTTCCTTGATTAAACTCTTCAGAGTATGGGGATAGAGACTACGTACCTCAATATCATAGAAGCCATCTATGATAAACCCACAGCAAATATTCTCAATGGGGAAAAACAGAGCTTTTCACCTAAAGTCAGGGACATGGCAGGGATGTCCACTATCACCACTGCTCTTCAACATAGTATTAGAAGTCCTAGCCACAGCAATCAGACAACAAAAAGAAATAAAAGACATTCGAATCGGCAAAGAAGAAGTCAAACTCTCACTCTGTGCAGATGATATGATACTTTATGTGGAAAACCCTAGACTCCACCCCAAAACTGCTAGAACTCATACAAGAATTCAGTAAAGTGGCAGGATATAAAATCCACAGAAATCAGTGGCATTTCTATACACCAACAACAAGATAGAAGAAAGAGAAATTCAGGATTCAATCCCATTTACAATTGCACCCAAAACCATAAGATACCTAGGAATAAACCTAACCAAAGAGGCAAAGGATCTGTACTCAGAAAATTATAGAATACTCATGAAAGAAATTGAGGAAGACACAAAGAAATGGAAAAACTTGTTCCATGCTCATGGATTGGAAGAACAAATATTGTGAAAATGTCCATGCTACCTAGAGAAATCTACACATTTAATGCAATCCCTATCAAAATACCATCCACTTTTTTCAAAGAAATGGAACAAATAATCGTAAAATTTGTATGGAACCAGAAAAGACCCCAAATAGCCAGAGGAGTGTTGAAAAAGAAAAGCAAAGCGGGTAGCATCACAATTCTGGACTTCCAGCTCTATTACAAAGCTGTCATCATGAAGACGGTATGGTACTGGCACAAAAACAGACACATAGATCAGTGGAACAGAATAGAGAGCCCAGATATGGACCCTCAACTCTATGATCAACTAATCTTCGACAAAGCAGGAAAGAATATCCAATGAAAAAATATAGTCTCTTCAACAGATGGTGTTGGGAAAATTGGACAGCCACATGCAGAACAATGAAATTGGATCATTTCCTTACACCACACACAAAAATAGACTCAAAGTGGATGACTTAAATGTGAGACAGGAATCCATGAAAATCCTAGAAGAGAACATAGGCAGCAACCTCTTCGACCTCAGCTGCAGCAACTTCTTCCTAGAAACATCGCCAAAGGCAAGGGAAGCAAGGGCAAAATTGAACTATTGGGACTTCATCAAGTTAAAAAGCTTTTGCACAACACAGGAAATAGTCAACAAAACCAAAAGACAGCTGACAGAATGGGGGAAGATATTTGCAAATGACATACCAGATAAAGGGCTAGTATCTAAAATCTATAAAGAACTTCTCAAACTCAACACCTAAAGAACAAATAATCCAATCAAGAAATGGGCAGAAGACATGAACAGACATTTTGCAAAGAAGACATCCAATTGGCCAACAGACACACGAAAAAGTGCTCAACATCACTCAGCATCAGGGAAATCCAAATCAAAAGCTCAATGAGATACCACCTCACACCAGTCAGAATGGCTAAAATGAACAAGTCAGGAAATGATAGATGTTGGTGAGGATGTGGAGAAAGGGGGAACCCTCCTACAGTGTTGGTGGGAATGGAAGCTGGTACAGCCACTCTGGAAAACAGTGTGGAGTTTCCTCAAGATGTTATGAATAGAACTATGCTATGACCCAGCAGTTGCACTACTGGGTATTTACCCCAAAGATACAAATGTAGTGATCAAGGGGGTATGTGCACCCCAATGTTTATAGCAGCAATGTCCACAAAAGCCAAACTATGGAAAGAGCCAAGATGTCCATCAACAGATGAATGGATAAAGATGTGAGATATAGATAGATAGATAGATAGATAAATAGATAGATAATGGCATATTATGCAGCCGTCAAAAAAACCCAAAATCTTGCCATTTGCAATGATGTGAATGGAACTAGAGGGTATTATCCTAAGCGAAATAAGTCAATCAGAGAAAGACAAATATCATATGATCTCACTGATATGAGGAATTTGAGAAACAAGACAGAGGGCAATGGGGAAGGGAGGAAAAAATGAATCAAGATGAAACCAGAGAGGGAGACAAACCATAAGAGACTCATAATCTCAGGAAACAAACTGAGGGTTTCTGAAGTGGGGGGGGGTGAGAGGGATGGGGTGGCTGGGTGATGGACATTGGGTAGTGTATGTGCTATGGTGACTGCTGTGAATTGTGTAAGACTGATGATTCACAGACCTGTACCTCCGAAACAAATAATACATTATATGTTAAAAAAAAAAAAAAAAAGAAAAAGAAGAAGATAGTAGGAAGGGAAAAATGAAGAGGGGGAAATCAGAGGGGGAGACGAACCATGAAAGACTATGGTCTCTGAGAAGCAAACTGAGGGTTTTCGAGGGGATCGGGGTGGGGGAATGGGTCAGCCCAGTTATTGGTATTAAGAAGGGCATGTATTGCTTGGAGCACTGGGTGTTATACGCAAACAATGAATCATGGAACACTACATCAAAAACTATTTTTGTAATGTATGGTGACTAACATAACAAATAAATTTTTTTTAAAAAACGTACTTTGTTGAGGATTTTGGTAATGAATGGATGTTGTACTTTGTCAGATGCTTTGTGTGCATCTATTGAAATGATCATATAGTTCTTACCCCTTCTTTTACTGATGTGATGTATCATGTTGATTGATTTGCAAATATTGAACTGTTCTTGTAACCCAGGAATAAATCCCATTTGATCACGGTGAATGGTTGTTTTAATGCATTGTTGAATTCTGTTTGCTGGTAATTTGTTGTTGATTTTTATATTTATGTTCATCAGGGATATTGTCCTGTAGTTCTTTTTTATTGGTGTCTTTATATGGTTTCACTGTTGGTAATACTGGCCTCCTAGAATGAATATGGAAGTTTTCCTTCCTTTTCTATTTTTTGGAATATTGTGAGAATAGGCATTAACTCTTCTTTAAGTGTTTAGTGGAATTCACCTGGGAAGCCATCTGGCCCTGGACTTTTGTTATTGGGAGATTTTTTATTTCTGATTCAATTTCTTTGCTGGTTATCAGTCTGTTCAAGGTTTCTATTTCTTCCTGTTTCAGTGTTGGTAGTTTATATGTTTCTAGGGATTTATCCATTTCTTCTAAGTTGTCCAATTTGTTGGCATATAGTTTTTCATAATACTCTCTTATGATTGTATGGTTGGTTGTTATTTCTCCTCTCTCATTTATGATTTTATTTATTTTGGTCCTTTCTCTTTTTTTTTTTCTTGATACATAGAGGTTTGTCTTAGAGGTTTGTCAATTTTATTAACTTTTTCAAAGAACCAGGTCCTGGTTTCATTGATCTGTTCTATTGTTTTTTAAATTTCTTTATCATTTTTTTCTGCTCTAATTTTTATTATTTCCTTCCTTTTGCTGGCTTAGGTTTTGTTCGTTGTTCTTTTTCTACCTCCTTTAGGTGTAGGGTTAGCTTGTTTATTTTACATTTTTCTTGCTTCTTGAGGTAGTCTTGTAATGCTATAAACTTCCCTCTTAGAACTGGTTTTGCTGCATTCCAGAGGTTTTGGACCATTGTTTTCATTTTCATTTGTTTCCATGTACTTTTTATTTCTTCTTTGATTTCTTGGTTGACCCATTCATTGTTTAGTAGCATGTTATTTATCCTCCATATATTTGTGGTCTTTCCCATTTTTTTCTTTTGGTTGACTTCTAATTTCATAGCATTGTGGTGACAAAATATGCATGGTGTGATTTTGTTATTCTTGAATTTATTGAGGTTTGTTTTGTGAGCTAATATGTGATCTCTTCTGGAGATTGTTTGTGTGTACTTGAGAAGAATGTGTATTCTGTAGTTTTGGGATGGAATGTTCTGAATACATCTATTAAATCCATCTGTTCCATTATGTCTTTGAAAGTCATTGTTTCCTTCTCGATTTTCTGTTTAGATCATCTGTCCATTGATGTAAGTGTGATGTAAAATCCCCTACTATTATTGTATTATTATTGCTTAGTTCCTTTATGTTTGTTATTAACTGCTTTATGTATGTGGGTGCTCCTAGCTTGGGAGTCATGTAACTAGTGAGCATGCCAGAGTTTTGTTCATTATAGGAATTAACCAGGCAAATTACTTCACTGAATAAGAACAGCCATGCACCACCATGCACAGAATCGGGAAAGAACTTTCCATGTCAATCCTGTCCATGTCCAGGCTGGGTAAGGTTTCCAGTGTTGAGTCAGATTAAGCCACAGGCTCTAGGAGGGGTGATGCCCTTCCATCAATTCCTTTAAATTGCAGCTTTGTAACCTCTGAACCCAAAGGTTCCCTTTGGAACCCAAAGACTTTGGTCCTGGAAGCTACCTCACAGATCATGGTTATAATGCTGCTACATCATCAGTCATCATCATTTGTGGTTAGAACTACAATGGTATCTAATCGTCTTTGAACCTCTGACATTCATTCATATATATAGATAGATAGATAGATAGATGATAGATAGATAGATATAGATATAGATATAGATTAGATATAGATATAGATAGATAGATATATACACATTCAGTTAGCCACTATATAATATGTCATTAGCTTATGATGTAGTGTTCAGTGATTCATTATTTGCATATAACACCCAGTGCTCATCACAACACATGCCTTCCTTAATACCCATCACCCTGTTACCCCATCCTCCACCCTCCTCCCCTCTGAAACCCTCAGTTTGTTTCCCAGGGTCCATAGTCTCTCATGGTTCATCTCCCTCTCTGATTTCTCACCCTTCAGATTTCCCTCCCTTGCTTATGTTCCACATATGAGTGAGCCTCTGACATTCATTCTTAATTAATGAAAACATTCTTGGCAAATGTTTTCACTCTTGTCTGTCTTGTGTCAGTCCAGAATTAGACCTGTAGCAGTGCAATATGAATGCTCCTGCCCATTCCTCTTAATCGATCATTTTGTTGCTTCTGAAAACCAACAAAATAGAACCATGGTCTTATTCCATCATTACTAGCTGCCTATGCAGGCGGCTATGGAAAAAATCCTGCTTTATGCTTTATGGTCCTGCTTTGAATACTCTGTTTCAAAGTAAATGCTTCGGACCCCATGGGACACTCAGCTAGGAGCATGGAGAGGGCGCTGATAAGAAAGAGGTGGGGACAGGGAGGGGCATGCTTCACTGCATACTTAAGATTTTTAAATGTAATATCAAAGGCCACTTAGTTATAGCCTTCATTAAAATCAATACATTAGGTGCGCCTGGGTGGCTCAGTCAGTTAAGCAGCTGCCTTCGACTCAGGTCATGATCCTGGTGTCCTGGGATCGAGCCCCACGTCCAGCTCCCTGCTCAGCGGAGAGCCTTCTTCTCCCTCTCCCTCTGCCTGCCACTCTGCCTATTTGTGCTCTCTCTCTGTCAAATAAATAAATAAAATCTTTTAAAAAATCAATACATTAGGTACTTGTGAAGAACAGCTAAAAATTTTATATTTTTTCTTTTTAATTTGTACTTATTTAATCAAAAACATACTGTGAAATATTGATATAAGATGAACATTTAATGATTAAAGTAAGTGAGGAAGAACAGCACTGAACCAAAATAGATAATACTTTAATGCTCTAATAAAATTATAACCAAACACTACTATATGGGTTATCCATAGGGATATTGAAATTATGCAGAACATTGGCATGATATGGGAAAGAAGAGACAATAAGCCAGGTGCCAAGTCTACCCTGAAAATAGGGTGACCAAGAGACTGACAGAGGTCTGCCTTGAGGAGTAAGTAGCAGAGGGTGATATGACTACCTTGCATATTTAAAGGCATTGCTCTTTTTCATAGGTGATTTCTCACTATCAGTGTAAAAAGCAGCGTGATGCCCACAGATTTGAGAAAATCAGCAACATTATTAAGCAGTTTAAGCTGAGCTGCAGGTAAGAGATCTTGTGTGATTTATTTATGTCTAGAAAGAAATTGTCATTTTTGAGAGGTTCAAATAACTATAGTAGACTGCACTTCTGTATTCATAAAAGTTCATTTAATCAAAAAGAAAGCTAACCTCTAAGGGAGCCTACAATTGACTGAGGTGAAAGTCATTGTCCTTTAATGCAAATTCAACTGATACAAAAGAAGCATGTGCAAAATAAGCAAAATAGCCTTTCGAGATACTTGATACTATTTAGGAAGAAATAAACAATGTCCAAGAGAGTTTTGAAAAAGAAAGAATTTACCCTACCAAATAAAAGATTTACTGTAAAACTATAGTAATTAAAATAGCGATATAATGATTCAGGAATAATACAGAATAGATTCTAGAAATGCCTAATCATGTTGTCTCACCTTTGATAAAATACAGTTTGAATCATAACATTGTGAATGTAGGAAGAAAGAATGGTAGAACATTATAATTTAGTAAAGATTTAATCAACAAAATTCTTATCCTGGTAAAATTTTGATGCCCAGACAATAGAATAGGTATAAGTACAGGTATAAGTTTACTCTTTTTATGCCTTTGTACTCTCTGAGACTTACTGGCATGTTTATGCCTACATTTTTAGGAAGAAATAGCAAATGACATACAAATGTAATTACCTGGTTTGTTTTTGAAGAAATGGGATCATTTCTTGAATTTCAATATAACTAACATTCAAAAAATACAGTTATTAATCACAATGATAGGAAAATTTCAACTTAAGCTTCTTAAATATTAGAGAAATCTTTTGTAACATGATATTTTAACATGGATCTGGGTCTAAGCCCATTTCACAGTCAATATCAAGTCCTAATGCAGTTTCTAAGTCACTTTCCAAAATATACAGCAGTAGAGTTTCCTTGGAAAACAAAGGGAGGTTAGTGATTAACTGTCTTAATGAAGTGATGAATCAAGGTATAATGGTATAAAAGGTAAGAATGTTTTATATTGATATTATTTTATATTCTTTACTTCTTTTTCTCATTTCTCCTATAGCAAACTAGCTGCTTCTTTTCAGAGCATGGAAGTCAGGAACTCTAACTTTGCTGCTTTCATTGACATCTTTACATCCAGCACTTACGTGATGGTCGTGATGTCTGATCCATCCATTCGTAAGTTTAAACTTAGCTGACATAGGTTTCAAGGCACATTCTTTAAACTAATTGCCCTAGAGGTAGTACTTTATTAGGTAATAAAAAAAAACATTTTGTAGTGGGGATGGCTGCAAAGCAGTATGAATATACTTAATGCCACTGACCTATATATTTTGAAATGGTTAAAATGGTAATTTTTTTGTTATGTATTATTGACCACAATGAAAAAAACTATTTTCATACTAGTGGTAAATAGTTTTTTGTTTCATAGACTTACATTTTGAAGCTTAAAAGTAATTTAGACTCTAGGGTATTTTGTTTTTTCTTCATGGTATTTCAAAAATCAAGTTACTAAATCTAGGGATTTTGAAGAAAAGAGAATCCAAACGTATGATTTATGCTTCATATAGTAAACATTTTTAAAAGACTAATCAATCTAAATTCTGAACTACTAAATGTTAAGCCATTTTAATGTATATTCCTAAGTACCATATTCCCATATTTGTGTTATGGGCATAAAGGGAAGTAGGTATTTGGTATATCCATGCCATAATAGCCATATCTATCATAACCACTGTAATAAAGGTTCTAGCAGTATTTCTTTTCTTTTTTGTTTAATTAGCTAAGGTATAGTACACCTTGGCTAATTAGTTTTTGATATAATGTTCAATGATTCATTAGTTGAGTATTTTTAGGATGTTCGCAGAAGTTTAAATTATCTCTGATCCACTTACTTTTCCTACCTTTGGTTAATATTAAAATACAACATAAGATAATGGGTTTTATTCTAAAAGTAAACCAAACCAAAAGATTTTGAAATTTTATTTTGGAAATGTAGTATTTAGAATATAAACAAATCTTCTACTTATTCAGAAAAATTAAGTCCCGGTTAACTTGGGACTTCTATTCCTGTATGTTCTCTGTGACATATGTTGAGAGATTTGGCTCTCTTTTGTTTATTTGTTTTTATTAGTCATACATTCCTTTGGCTGCCTGTACTTATTCTGTTGGCTGTTTCCTCCACTCCTACCCTCAGCTTCTGCAGCTACTCTGATCAACATCCGCAATGCCAGAAAACACTTTGAAAAGCTGGAAAGGGTGGATGGACCAAAGCAGTGTCTTCTCATGCGCTAAACATTGCCAAGTGTTTCAAAAAATTTTGAAATACTGTTTCTTAATTAATCTTAAGGTATTCATATATGTAGGCTCTGAAATGTGATGCTTACCACTTCTATATTTCCTTCCTACTCTCTAGTCTTAATGTTTAACCTTGAATGCTGTTTACTAAAATAGCCAGTAAGAAGTTAGAAGATGAGCTGTTCATGGACTTGATGTGCATAAAATTATGTGATATGTAAGTGTTCTGATAAGATTCTAATAGTGTGTGTTCTGATAACCTAGTTCTAATAGTTGTGTATGCCAAAGCCTTTCCCAACATCATTTTGTGTTCCTTATCAGATAGTAACCTGTAAGTTTGGAATATTACTGTTTTCTCAGCATGCATTAAAAATATTACTTAACTTCAACTATAAATAAACTTTTGCTGTTAGGGATTTCAGTGTCTGTTTTTCTTTTCCTTGTTTCTTCAACTTTTCCCTAAGAGCAAATGAATTTCGCAGTTATCCTAGGGGGAGGGGATCTGCTGGTTGGGAAATATTACAGAATAAAGTTGGATAGGAAAGATGGAGCCAGATCATAGCCTTAAAGTTAGGTAGAAGAGTTTAGATATAATGTGATAAGAAATAGGAAAGCATTATAAGCTTTTGAAAAGGGGAATTAATGTGAAAGGAATTTTGAAAGAAAATTAACCTAGACTGTATAGGCTGACTGGTGGCAGTTGGGGAAGCTGTGGCACTAATGTAGGCCTGAGGTGTGTTGAAAAGTCTCTTGCAGGATGCAATTGGAGAAGGAATGAATAAAAAGTTGAGGGAAAAGAGATAGGATTTATGAGATGTAAGTCGTCTTTCTCTGTAGTCCAGGAATAGTTAATTTATATATTCCATTACACCTAATGGGACATGCCTTCATTATGCTAGTCAAGTAGTTTTAAAATATTTTTCAAAATGTGTTTTAGGAAGAGCATGGAAGATGGCAGAGGAGTAGGGAACCCTATTTCAACCAGTCTCCAATTTAGCTGAATATCTACCAACCCATTCTGAACACCCACAAAATCAGCCTGAGATGTAAGAATATATATATCTGGATCTCTACAAGCAGAAAATCTCTGGTGGTCATGAGGTACGAAGGGCAAAGCCTTGATTCTGTGGGCAGATATTGGAAGATAAACAGAAGGGGGAGGGAGCCGCCATAAGCTGGTGTCAGAAAGGTGATATAATACCAGAGCACAAAAGCGTCCAGCGCTGGGGAACAGGCACAGACCGCAGAGCGGTAGCAGCAGGGAAAAGACTTTAGTGCAGCCCCAGACAGGATCCAGGAGCTGTGGGTGCATGTGTGCGAACCAGGGGCAGCTCGCAGCTTTAGAAGCACAAAGAGCAGAGATACACCAGCCCTAGGATTGATCTCTGGGAGAGTTGCTGTGGGGTACACCACTGGGGAGGCTGCGGTTTTTAGCAACAAAGACTGTGTGTCCTGAAGAGCTCAGTGAAGAGCAGACTATGATTTCTCTGCTCTGGGTCAGAGGTTTGGGTGCGGTCGGAAGAGACACAGAAAGCCCCAGAGAACAAAAACTCAAAAAACTGGTTTCCACTGAGCCCACCACCCACCCTGCCCCTGACAAGGGGCAGGGCAATTCTGCTCAGCAGGATTGCATAAGTAACAGTGTGGCAGGCCCCTCCCCCAGAAGACAGGCTGGAAGAACAAGAGGACAACAACCCTAGGTTCTCTATAAAACGAGTGCATCTTACTTGGGTCGTGGTTAATACTTTGGACTCTGTACATTCCTTCAACCACCCCCCAACAGAATGACTAAGAGGAAGAACCCCCAACAAAGAAAAGAATCAGAGACTGTGGCCTCTGCCACAGACCTAATGGATATGGATATAAGCAAGATGTCAGACAGACTTCAGAGTAGAGATTATGAAGTCAGTATCTAGGCTTCAGAAAAATATTAGCGCCAATCCAGAATCTCTAAGGGCAGAAATGAGATCTAATCAGGCAGAATTTAAAAGTGCTATGAATGAAGCACAGTCTAAACTGGATACCCTAACAGCCAGGGTAAACAAGGCAGAAAAATGAATTAGTGAGCTAGAAGATAAGATGATAGAAACAAAGGAAACCAAGGAGGCCTGGGGGAAAAAGGCTTAAAGCTCAAGATACTAGACTGAGAGAAATTAATGATGCCATGAAACGTTCCAATGTCAGAATTATTGGGATCCCTGAGGGAGTGGAGAGAGGGAGAGGTCTAGAAGATATATTTGAGCAAATCGTAGCTGATAACTTCCCTAATATGGGAAAGGAAAAAAGCATTCGTGTCTAATGGGCAGAGATCAATGAGAACAGATCCCAAGATCAATGAGAACAGACCAGCACCCTGTATAATAATAAACCTGCAAATCGTAGAACCAAGTAAGCAATCCTGAAAGCAGCTAGGGGGAAGAGATTTCTTACCTACAGAGGGAAAAACATCAGAATAACGTGAGACCTGGCAAGCCAGAAAGGGCTGGCAAGACATTCAGGGTACGGAATGAGAATAACAGGCAGCCAAGGATACTTAATACAGCAAGGCTGTCATTCAGAATGGATGGAGAAAGAAGGAGCCTCCAGGACCGGCAAAACCTGAAAGAATATGTGACCACCAAGCCGGCCCTGCAAGAAATATTAAGGGGGGTTTCTATAAAAGAAGAAAGACCCCAAGAGTAATATAGACCAGAAATGTGCAGAGACAATAGGTAGAAACAGGGACTTCACAGGCAACATGATGGCACTAAAATCATATCTTTCAATAGTAACTCTCAACGTGAATGGCCTAAATGTTCCCATGAAACAGCACAGAGTTGCAGATTGGATAAAAAGACAGGACCCATCCATATGCTGTCACCAAGAGACTAATTTTGAACCTAAAGTTACATCCAGACTGAAAGTGAGGGGATGGAGAACCATTTTTCATGCCGACAGACCTCAAAAGAAAGCTGGGGTATCAATTCTAGTATCAGACTAATTAGATTTTAAGCTAAGATTGTAGTAAGAGATACAGAGGGACACTATATCATTCTTAAGGGTCTATCCAACAAGAAGAGCTAACAATTGTAAATATCTATGCCCCCAACATGAGAGCAGCCAACTACATAAGCCCACTTTTAATCAAAATAAAGAATCATATTGATAATAATACTTTAATAGTAGGAGACCTCAACACTCCACTCTCAGCAATAGATCATCTAAGCAGATCAACAAAGAAACAAGAGCTTTGAATGACACACTGGACCAGATGGACTTCATAGATATACAGAACATTCCACCCTAAACCAATAGAATATTCATTCTTCTCGAGCGCACATGGAACTTTCTCCAGAATAGACCACATACTGGGTCACAAATCAGGTCTCAACCAATACCCAAAGATTGAGATTATTCCCTGCATGTTTTCAGACCACAATGCTTTGAAACTGGAACTCAATCACAAGAAAAAATTTGGAAGGAATTCAAACACTTGAAAGCTAAAGACCATTGTGCTAAAGAATGTTTGGGTCAACCAGGAAATTAAAGAGGAACTTAAACAATTCATGGAAATGAATGAGAACAAAAACACGTTGGTCCAAAACCTATGGGATATGGCAAAGGCAGTCCTAAAGGGGAAATACATAGTCATCCAAGCCTCTCTCAAAAAAGTAGAAAGATCCCGAAGGCACAACCTAACCTTACACCTAAAGGAACTGGAGAAAGTAGAGCAAATAAAACCTAAACCAAGCAGGAGAAGAGAAATAATAAAGATTAGAGCAGAGATCAATGAAATGGAAACAAAAACAGTAGAGCAGATCAATGAAACTAGAAGCTGGTTCTTTGAAAGAATTAATAAGATCGATAAACCACTGGCCAGATTTATCCAAAAGAAAAGAGAAAGGACCCAAATTAATAAAATTATGAATGAAAGGGGAGAGATCACCACTAACACCAAGGTAATAGAAACAATTATTAGAAATTATTATCAGCAACTATATGCCAATAAATTAAGCAACCTGGAAGAAATGGATGCCTCCTGGGAAACTTATAAACTACCAAGACTGAAACAGTAAGAAATAGACAATCTGAATAGACCAATAACCAGTAACAAAATTGAAGTGTCAATCAAAAAACTCCCAAAGGGGCACCTGGGTAGCTCAGTTGTTAAGCGTCTGCCTTCGGTTCAGGTCATGATCCCAGGATCCTGGGATCGAGCCCTGCATCAGGCTCGTTGCTTGGTGGGAGGCCTGCTTCTCCCTCTCCCACTCTCCCTGTATCTCTCTCTGTCAAATAAATAAAATCTTTAAAAATAAATAAAAAATAAAACCTCCCAAAAAACAAGAGTCCAGGGCCAGATGGCTTCCCAGGGGAATTCTATCAAACATTTAAAGAAGAAATAATACCTATTCTCCTAAAGCTGTTTCAAAAAATATAAATAGAAGGAAAACTTCCAAACTCATTCTATGAGGCCAGCTCTACCTTGATCCCCAAACCACACAAAGACCCCATCAAAAAGAATTACAGACCAATTTCCCTGATGAATATGGATGCCAAAATTCTCAACAAGATCCTAGCCAATAGGATCCAACAGGACATTAAAAGCATTATCCATCTTGACCGGCTGGGATTTATTCCTGGGATGCAAGGATGGTTTAACATTCACAAATCAATCAATGTGATAGAACATATTAATTAGAGACAAGAACCATATGATCCTCTCAAATGATGCAGAAAAAGCATTTGACAAACTACAGCATCCTTTACTGTTTAAAACTCTTCAGAGTGTAGGGATAGAGTGAACATCAATTTTATAAAAACCATCTATGAAAAGCCTACAGTGAATATCATTTTCAACGGGGAAAAGCAGAGAGCCTTTCCCTTAAGATCAGGAACATGACAAGGATGCCCACTCTCACCACTGTTGTTCAACATATTACTAGAAGTCCTAGCATCAGCAATCAGACAACAAAAAAGAAAAAATGGCATTCAAATTGGCAAAGAAGAAGTCAAACTCTCTTCATAGATGTCATAGATGACACATATTTTGTGTGGAAAACCCAAAAGACTCCACCCTCAAATTACTAGAACTCCTACAGAAATTCACTAATGTGGCAGGATACAAAATCAATGCACAGAAATCAGTTACTTTTATATGCACTAACAATGTAACTGTAGAAAGAGAAATTAGAGAATCAATTCCATTTGCAATAACATCAAAAAACATGAGATACATAGGAATAAACCTAACCAAAGAGGTAAAGGAGTGATTCCCGAGGGGCCTGGCTCGTGGTTTATGTTGACCCTAGTTGGGAGTCCCCTCCTGGGTTCGCTGATCATAACCTGCTTCCCCACTCCACTGCTTAGACACTATACCGGTTCAGGCACCCCCATTCACTCTGTGACTCCTCAGATCCCAAGACCACAATGCCCCACCTAGAAATCTGCCTTTTCATTTCCAGAGCACCTTTCAGAGAGGGATGTCTCTCACTAGAGCAGATTTCTAAGCGTTCCGATTTTGCACTCCAGTGTTATATCACTTTCCATGAGCCAGCTATTAGGAGGCTTCTTCCCCCTTCTGTTTATGTTCTGATATCTCCCCACAGATTCACAACTCTGCACGTCCTACCTTGCAAAAAGTAGTTGCTTTTCTGCTTGTAGAGATACAGATATATATTCTTACATCTCAGGCTAATTTCATGGGTGTTCAAAATGGTTTGATAGATATCCAGCTAAATTCAGGGAACCAGTTGAAAGGGGGTCCCCTACTACTTGACCATCTTGCCTCCCTCCTGTGACAATTTTTTAAATGTATTGTTGAATTCAGCATGCTAGTATTTTACTGAGAATTTTTGAATCCATGTTCATCAGGGATATTTGCCTATAGTTCTCTTTTTTAGTGGAGTCTTTATCTGGTTTTTGTATCAGGGTAATGTTGGCCTCATGGAATTAATGGAAATTTGGAAAATGGAAATTTTCCTTCCCAGTCTATTTTTTGGAATAGTTTGGGAAGAATTGGTATTAACTTTTCTTCAAGTGTTTGGTAGAATTCACCTGTGAAGCCATCTGCCCCTGGACTTTGTTGGGACATTTTTTGATTATTGCTTCAATTTATTTGCTGCTTATCAGTCTGTTCAAGTTTTCTGTTGTTCCTCTTTCAGTTTTGGTAGTTTATACATTTCTAGGAATTTATCCATCTCTTCTAGGTGGTCCAATTATGTGTCATAGCATTATACATAATACTCTCTTATAATTTTTTGTATTTCTATGATGTTGGATGTTATTTCTCTTCTCTCATTTGTGATCTTATTTATTTGTGCCCTGTCACTTTTCTTTTTGATAAATCTGACTTGAGGTTTATCAGTTTTATTATTTGTTTTTCAAAGAACCAGCTCCTGGCTTCATTGATCTATCGTTTTTGGTTTTGTTTTGTTTTTAGTTTCTGTATCATTTATTTCTGCTCATTTATTATTTCCTTCCTACGCTGGGTTTAGTCTTCATTTGGTGTTCTTTTCTAGCTCCTTTATGTGTAATGTTTGGTTGTTTATTTGAGATTGTTCTTACTTACTGGCCAGGCTTATATTGCTATATACTTCCCTCATAGGGTCATTTTTTGCTGGATCCCAAAGGTTCTAGAGTGTAATGTTTACATTTTCATTCGTTTCCATGTATTTTTTTTAAATTTCTTCTTTGATTTCCATTCATTGTTGAATAGCATGTTGTTTAAACTCCTTGCATTTGTGGCCTTTTCCTGATTTTTTCTTGTGGTTGACTTCTGCTTTCTAGCGTTATGGTCAGAAAAGATGCATAGCATGACTTCAATGTTTTTGTATTTCATTAGGCCTGTTTTATGACCTAATGTGTGATCTATTCTGAACAATGTCCCATGTGAACTTGAAAAGAACATGTATGCAGCTGTTTTAGGAAGGAATATTCTGAATATATCTGTTAAGCCCATCTGGCCCAGTGTGTCATTCAAAGCCATTGTTTGTTGATTTTCTGTTTAGATGGTATGTCCATTGATGTAAGTGGGGTGTTAAAGTCCCCTACTATTATTATTATCATTTAGTTCTTTTATGTTCTTTATTAATTGTTTTATATAGTTGGGTGCTCCCATGTTGGGTGGAAAGATATTTATAATTTTTAGATCTTCTTATTGCATTGCCCCCTTTATTATTATTATATAGTGTCCTTTTTTTCTTCTTACAGTTTTTGTTTTAAAGTTTAGTTTGATCAGTATAAGTATTGCTACTCTACCTTTCTTTGACATTCATTTGCATGATAAATGTTTACCCCCCCTTTCAAAATGCAGGTATCATTAGGTCTAAAATGTGTCTCTCCTAGGTGGCATATCAATGGTTCTTGTTTTTTATCCATTCTGATACCCTATGTCTCTTAAATTGGAGCATTTAGTCCACTTATGTTCAAAGTAATTATTAGTCAATATATATTTATTGTCATTTTATTACTTGTTGTTTCTGGAGATTTTCTCTAATCCTTTCTTGTCTTTCTCAGCTTTGGTCTCTCCTTTGCACTGAAAAAGTCTCCTTTAATATTTCTTGTAGGGCTGGCTTAGTGGTCATGAACCACCTTAGATATTGTTTGTGTGGGAAATTCTTCATTTCTCCTTATATTCTTAATGATAGCCTTGCTGTATAAAGTATTCTTGGCTGCATATTTTCCCATTTAGCAGTTTGAATATATCATGCCACTCCCATCTGGCTTACCAGTTTCTGTTGAAAGATCTCCAGCTGGCCTTATGGGTTTTCCCTTGTACGTGAAAGACATCTTTTGTCTTGCAACTTTTAAGATTTTTTTACTCTGTATCACTATATTTTGTAAATTTAATTAAAATATGACTGGTGTTGGCTTGCCTTTGAATTTAATGGGCATTCCTGTACCTCCTAGATCAGGATATCTGTTTCCTTCCCCAGATTTGGGAAGTTTTTAGCTTTTATTTCTGCAAATAAGTTTTCTGCCCCCATATCTCTTCTTCTTCTTCTTCTGGGACTCCTATAATATGGATGTTATTACATTTGATGACGCCCTGAGTTCCCTCAGTCTGTTCTCCTCTTACATGATTCTTCTCTCTCTATTTTGTTCAGCTTCATTTCTTTCTATTATTTTGTCTTCCAGGTGATTAATTACTTTCCTTCTACCAGCCTGCTCTTCATTGCATGAAGCCTGTTTCCAATCTAGTTTTTTGCAATCTTAATCTTATATTGATTTTTTTCATTTAAATTCAATTTAATTAACATATAGTATATGATTACTTTCAGGGATAGAATTAATGATTCATCACTTGCATATAACACCCAGTGCTTATTACATCAAGTGGCCTCCTTAATGCCCATCGCCCATTTATTCCATCTTCTCACCCACCTCCCCTCCAACAGCCCTCAGTTTGTTCCCTATAGTTAAGAGTCTCATATGGTTTACCTTCCTCTCTGTTTTTAACTTATTTCATTTTATTCTTCCCTTCCCCTCTATTCATCTCTTTTGTTTCTTAAATTCCACATATGAGTAAAATCATATGGTATTTGTGTTTCTCTGACTGGCTTATTTCACATAGCATAGTTCCATCCAAATTGTTGCAAATAAGATTTCATTCTTTTTGATGACGAGTAATATTCCATTGCATATATATATACCACATTATATCCGTTCACCTGTTGATGGACAACTGAGTTCTTTCCATGTTTTGACTAGTGTAGACATTGCTGCTATAAACATTGTGATTTGTGCGCCCCTTCAAATCACTATATATCCTTTGGATAAGTACCTAGTACTGCAAATGCTGGGTCATAAGGTAGTTCTATTTTTAATTTTTAAGGAACCTCCATACTGTTTTCCAGAATGGCTCAACCAGTTTGCATTCCCACTAACAGTGTAAGAGGGTTCCCCTTTCTCTGCGTCCTTGCCAACATCTGTTCTTTCTGGAGGTGTCAACTCTAGCCGTTCGGACAGATGTGAAGTACTATCTCATTGTAGATTTGATCTGTATTTTCCTGATGCCAAGTGATGTTGAGCATATTTTCATGCATCTCTTAGCCATTTGCATGTCATCTTTTGAGAAATGTCTATTCATGTCTTAGTCCCATTTCATGACTGAATTTATTATTTTGGGGGTGTTCAGTTTCATAAGTTCTTTATAGATTTTGGATAATAGCCCTTTATCTGATATGTCATTTGTGAATATTTTTTCCCTTCTGTAGATTGCCTTTTAGTTTTCTTGAGTGTTTCCTTTGTTGTGCAAAAGCATTTCATCCTGATGAAGTTGCCATATTTCATTTGCTTTTCTTTCCTGTGCCTCTGGAGACATGTCTAGCAAGAAGTTGCTGTGGCCGAGGTCAAAGAGGTTTCTGCCTGTGTTCTCTAGGATTGTGATGGATTCCTATGTCACATTAAGGTCTTTCATCCATTTTGAGTCTATTTTTGTGTATTGTGTAAAAGAATTGTCCAGTTTCATTCTTCTGCATGTGGCTGTCCAATTTCCCAGCATGATTTATTGAAGACACTGTCTTTATTCCATTGGATATTCTTTCTGCTTTGTCAAAGATTTGTTGACCATAGAGCTAAGGATCCATTTCTGGGTTCTCTATTCTGTCCCACTGATATGTGTGTCTGTTTTTGTGCCAGTATCATACTGTCTTGATGATTACAACTTTGTAATATAGCTTGAAGTCCGGAATTGTGATGCCTCCTGCTTTTTCTATTACAATACTACTTTGACTATTTGGGGTATTTTCTGGTTCCATACAAATTTTATGATTGTTAGTCTGAGCTCTGTGACAAAATGCTAGTGGTATTCTGATAGGGATTGCGTTGAATGTTTAGAATGCATTGGGTAGCATAGACATTTTAACGATATTTGTTCTTCCAATTCATGTATATGGAACGCTCTTGAATTTATTTCTGTCTTCTTCAATTTCATTCATAAGTGTTCTTCTATAGTTTGCAGAGTACAGATCCTTTACCTCTTTGGTTATGTTTATTCCTAGGTACCTTCGGGTTTTGGTGCAATTGTAATTGGGATCAATTCCTTGATTTCTCTTTCTGCTGCTTCCTTGTTAGTGTATAGAAATGCAAAAGACCTCTGTATATTGATTTTATATTGTGTGATTAAGCTGACTTCTATCAGTTCTAGCAATTTTTTTTTTTTTGGTGGAGTCTTTGGGTTTACAATTTTCTTCTTTTTAATTTAAATTCAATTAGACAATGTATTACATCATTATTTTCAGATGTAGTGTTCAATGATTCATCAGTTGCATACATATAACACCCAGTGCTCATAACATCACGTGCCAACTTAATGCCCATCACCCAGTTACCCCTTCCCCCTACCCACCTCCCCTGCCTATGTTCTTCTCTAGGATTTTGATGGATTCCTGTCTCACATTGATGTATTTCATCCATTTTGAGTTTATCTTTGTGTATGGTGTAAGAAAATGGTCCAGTTTCATTCTTCTGCATGTGGCTGTCCAATTTTCCCAGCACCATTTATTGAAGAGACTTTTTTACATTGGATATTCATTTCTGCTTTGTCAAAGATTAGTTGACCATAGAGTTGAGGGTCCATTTCATGGCTCTCTTTTCTGTTGCATTAATCTAAGTGTCTGTTTTTGGGCCAGTACCATACTGTCTTGATGATCACAGCTTTCTAATATAGTTTGAAGTCAGGCATATTGATGCCCCCAGCTTTGATTTCCTTTTTCTTTTCTTTCTTTTAAATATATTTTTATTTAAATTCAATTACCCAAAGTATAATATATCTTTGATTTTTGATATAATGTTCAGTGATTCATTAGTTGTGTATAACACACAATGCTCATCATATCATGTGCCCTCTGTAATTCCCATAACCCAATTACCACATCCCCCCATCAACCTTCCTTTCCACAATCTTCAGTTTCTTTCTCAGAGTCAAGAGTCTCATATGGTTTGTCTCCCTCTCTGATTTCTTCCCATTCAGTTTTCCCCCACTTCCCCTATGGTCCTCTGCACTATTCCATATATTCCACATATGAGGGACAACATATGATAATTGTGTTTCTCTGCTTGACTTATTTCACTTAGCATAATCACCTCCAGTTCCATCCATGTCGATGTAAATGGTAGATATTCATCCTTTCTGATTGCTGAGTAATATTCCATTTTATATATGAACCACATCCTCTTTATCCATTCACTGTTGAAGGACATCTCAGCTCCTTCCACAGTTTGACTATTTTGGACATTACTGCTATGAACATTGGGGTGCAGGTACCCCTTCTTTTCACTACATCTGTATCTTTGGGGTAAATACCCAGTAGTACAATTGCTGGGTTGTAGGGTAGCTCTATTTTTAACATCTTGAAGAACCTCCATACTGTTTTCCAGAGTGGCTGTACCAGGTTGCATTCCCACCATAAATGTAAGAGGGATCCCGTTTCTCCACATCCTTGCCAGTCAACATTTATTGTTCCATGTCTTGTTAATTTTAACCATTCTGACTGGTGTAAGGATGTATCTCAGTGTGGTTTTGATTTGAATTTCCCTGATGGCTAATGATGATGAACATTTTTTTCATGTGTCTGTTAGCCATTTGTATGTCTTCTTTGGAGAAGTGTCTGTTCATTTCTTCCACCCATTTTTTGACTTGATTATTTGTTTTTTGGGTGTTGAGTTTGAGAAACTCTTTATAGATCTTGGATACTAATCCTTTACCTGAAATGTCATTTGCAAATATCTTCTACCATTCCGTAGGCTGCCCTTTAGTTTTGTTGACTGTTTCCTTTGCTGTGCAGAAACTTTTTTTATGTTATGTTAATCACCATACATTACTTCATTAGTTTTTGGTGTAGTGTTCCATGATTCATTGTGCAGAAGCTTTTTATCTTGATGAAATCCCAAAAGTTTATTTTTGCTTTTACTTCCCTTGCCTTTATAGATTTGTCTAGCAAGAAATTGCTGTAGGGGCGCCTGGGTGGCTCAGATGGTTAAGCGTCTGCCTTCGGCTCAGGTCATGATCCCGGGGTCCTGGGATTGAGTCCCACATCGGGCTCCCGGCTCAGTGGGGAGCCTGCTTCTCCCTCTGACCCTCTCCCCTCTCATGCTGTTTCTCTCTCGCTCGTTCTCTAAAAAATAAATAAAATCTTAAAAAAAAAAAAAAAGAAAGAAATTGCTGTAGTCAAAGTCGAAGAACTTGCTGCCTATGTTCTGCTCTATGATTTTGATGGATTCCTGCCTCACACTGAGGTCTTTCAGCCATTTTGAATTTATCTTTGTGTATGGTGTAAGAGAATGGTCCAGTTTCATTCTTTTGCATGTGGCTGTCCAATTTTCCCAGCACCATTTCTTGAAGATACTGCTCTTTTGTATTGGCTATTCTTTCCTACTTTGTTGAAGATGAGTTGACCATAGAGTTGAGGGTCCATTTCTGGGTTCTCTGTTCTGTTCCACTGATCTATGTGTCTGTTTTTGTGCCAGTACCATACTGTTTTGAAGACAATAGCTTTGTAGTATAGCTTGAAGTCAGGCATTGTGATGTCGCCAGCATTGGCTTTCTCTTTTAACATTCCTCTGGGTATTCAGGGTATTTTCTGTTCCATATGTATTTTAGGATTATTTGTTCCAGCTCTGTGAAAAATGTCTATGGTATTTTGAAAATGATTGTGTTGAATGTGTAGATTGCTCTGGGCAGCATAGACATTTTAACAATATTTATTCTTCCAATCCATAAGCATGGAATGTTTTTCCATCTCTTTTTGTCTTCCTCAATTTCTTTCATAAGTGTTCTGTAGTTTTTAGAGTACAGATCCTTTACCTTTTTAGATTTATTCCTAAGTATCTTATGATTTTTGGTTCAATTGTAAATGGAACTGATTCCTTAATGTCTCTTTCTTTAGTATCAGTGTTAATGTATAGAGATGCAATTAATTTCTGTGCATTGATTTTGTATCCTGCCATGTTGCTGATTTGCTGTATGAGTTCTAGCAATTTTGGGGTGGAGTCTTTTAGGTTTTCTACATAAAGTATCATTTCATCTGCAAAGAAAGAGAGTTTGACTTCTTTGCCTATTTGAATGTCTTTTGTTTCTTTTTCTTGTCTGATTGCTGAGGCTAGGACTACTAGTACTATGTTGAACAACAGTGGTGAGAGTGGACATTCCTGTTGTGTTCCTGACCTTAAGGGAAAAGCTCTAAGTTTTTCCCCATTGAGAATGATATTTGCTGTGGGATTTTCATGGATGGCTTTTATGATATTGAGGTATAGTCCCTCTATCCCTATACTTTGAAGAAGTTTAATCAAGAAAAGATGCTGTATTTTGTCAAATGCTTTTTCTGCATCAATTGAGAGGATCATATGGTTCTTGTCCTTTCTTTTATTAATGTGATGTATCATGTTGATTGATTTGCAAATGTTGAACCACCCTTGCATCCCAGGAATAAATCCCACTTGGATGAGGTGAGTAGTCCTTTTATTGTACAATTGGATCCTATTGGCTATTATCTTGGTGAGAATTTTGACATCCATGTTCATCAGGGATATAGGTCTGTAATTTTCCTTTTGATGGGTCTTTGTCTGGTTTTAGGGTTAAGGTATTGCTCATAGAACAAGTATAGAAGGTTTCCTTCCATTTCTATTTTTTGACACAGCTTCTGAAGAATAGGCATTATTTCTTCCTTAAATGTTCGGTAAAATTCGCCTGGGAAGCCATCTGCCCTGTACTCTTGTTTGCCAGATTTTCTCTTTCCATTAATTTCCTGGTTATGGGTCTGTTCATGTTTTCTATTTGTTCCTGGTTCAGTTTTGGTAGTTTATACATCTCTACAAATGCATCCATCACATCCAGATTGCCTACTTTGTTGGCATATAGTTGGTTATCATACGTTCTTAAAATTGTTTGTATTTCCTTGGTGTTGGTCATGATCTCTCCTCTTCCATTCATGATTGTATTAATTTGGGTCCTTTCTGTTTTCTTTTTGATAAGTCTGTCTATGGGTTTAGAGATCTTATTAATTCCTTCAGTGAACCAGCTTCTAGTTTTGTTGATCTATTCTCCTATTCTTTTGGTTTCTATTTCATTGATTTCTGCTCTAATCTTTATTTTTTTCTTTTCTCCTGCTTTATTTGCTGTTCTTTCTCCAGTTCCTTTAGGTGAACGTTTAGCTTATGTATCTGAGTCTTTTCCAGTTTTTTGATAGAGACTTGTATTGCTATGTACTTTCTTCTTAGGACCGCCCTTTCTGTATCCCAAACATTTTGAACAGTTGTGTTTTATTTTCATCAATTCATATGACTTTTAAAAATTCTTCTTTAATTTCCTGGTTGACCCATTCATTCTTTAGTAGGATGCTCCTTAACCTCCAAGTGTTTGAGTTCCTTCCAAATTTCCTCTTGTGATTGGGTTCAGAGTTTAAGTTTCAGAGCACTATGGTCTGAAAATATGCAGGGTATGACCCCCATCTTTTGGTATCAGTTGAGACCTGATTTTTGACCCAGTATTTGATTTATTGTGGAGAATGTTCCATGTGCATTCAAGAAGAATATGTATTCTTTTGCTTTAGGATGGAATGCTCTGTATGTATCTGTGAAGTCCTTCTGGTCCAGTGTGTAATTCAAAGCCCTTGTTTCCTTGTTGATCTTCTGCTTAGATGATCTGCCCATTGTTGTGAGTGGGATGTTGAAGTCACCTACTATTATTTTTATTGTTACCAATGTGTTTCTTTAATTTGCATATTAATTGGATGATATACATGGCTGCTCCCAAGTTAGAAACATACATATTTATTATTATTAGATCTTCTTGTTGAATAGACCCTTTAAGTATGATATAGTGTCCCTCTTCATCCCTTACTACAATCTTTGGTTTAAAATATAAAAATAAAATCTAATTTGTCTGTTATGAAGATCACTACCCCAGCTTTCTTTTGAGGTCCATTCGCATGGCAAATCGTTCTCCACCCCCTTACTTTCAATCTGGAGGTGTTTTTAGGTCTAAAGTGAGTCACTTGTAGACAGCATTTGGATGGGTCTTGCTTTTTTATCCAGTTTGGTACCCTGTGTCTTTTGGTTGGAACATTTAGCCCATTTACATTCAGAGTAACTGTTGAAAGTTATGAATTTAGTGCCAGTTTATTACCTGTAAAGTCCCTGTTTCTGTAGAGTGTTTCTGTTTCTTCCTGGTTTGTTACTTTTGGGCTCTCTCTTCGCTTACTGGATCCCCCTTAATATTTCTTGCAGGACTGGTTTATTGGTCACATATTCTTTCAGTTTCCATCTCACCTCAAAGCTCTTTATCTTTCTTTCCATTCTGAATGACAGCTTGCTGGATAAAGTATTCTTGGCTGCATGTTTTTCTCATTTAGTACCCTGAATGTAACATGCCAGCCCTTTCTGGACTGCTAGGTATCTGTGGTAGGTCTCTTGCCATCCTAATGTTTCTAGCATTGTAGGTTAAGAACCTCTTGTCACAAGTTGCTTTCAGGATTTCCTCTTTATCTCTGAAATTTGCAGGCTTCACTATTATATGTTGAGGCGTTGATCTGTTTTTATTGATTTTGAGAGGGATCCTTTCTACCTCTTGGACTTGATGCCTGTTTCCTTCCCCAGATTAGGGAAGTTCTCAGCTATGATTTGCTCAAATATACCTTCTAGACCTCACTCTCTTTCTTCTCCCTCAAGGATTCCAAGAATTCTAATATTGTTTCATTTTATGGCATTGCTGATTTCTCAAAGCCCCCACTCATGGTACATTAGTTGTTCTTCTCTCTTCTCAGCTTCCTTCCTTTCCATCAACTTGTGTTTTGTGTCACTTACTCTGTCTTCTGCCACATTTACCCCAGCTGTTAGAGCATCCAATTTACACTGCATCATAGTTAGAGCATTTTTAATTTCAACTTGATTAGATTTATTTTCTGCACTAAGAGATTCTCTAGTGTCTTTTATGTTCATTCCTTTGTTGTGAATTCCTCCTTCTAGACATTTTGCCTAGAGAAGAATGGATGACAATTGAACAAAATCAAAATATCATCCACAACCCAAGTGAAATACACATTAGACAAATCCACAGAGGCCAGAAATTAAAAAAAAAAAAAAGGTCGGTGTGGGGGTGGAAAGAAAGAATATCATCTCTCAGGTGGACAAACAGGGCAATCTACTTGGTCCTGGGTGTATTTTGGTGTGTTTGTTAGAAGACACTAAATCCAAAAATTGTTAAGAAAGCAAAACTTATATACATACAAAAATAAAATTGAATACAATGAAAGGAAGCCAAAAATGAAGAATGTGTCTATGAAATGTAAATGTAAAAAATGTTAGTTAACAAAACGACTTAAAAACAAAGAGTTGATAAAATAAGAAACTAGTTGAAAATAAATAAAAGAAAAAAAAGAAAAGGAAAATTTTAAACTGAAAGATAAATGAATCATGAGGAAAAAAACCTCAAATTATATATATTATTTTCCCCTTGCCCTGGAGTTTTGTAGTCCTGTGTGCTCTGTAACTTGGTCTTCCCCTGTTGTTTCAGCTGGTCTTGTGGGGGAGGGGCCTGCTGTACTGATTCTCATGTGTCTTTGCCTGGGTGGAATTGCACCACCCCTTGTCAGGGGCCTGGCTCAGTGTGAGGTACTACAGGTTGCTCTATGTGACTTTTGTTCCCTGCGTGCCTTCTGTGCCTCTCTAGAGGATGAAAACAAAAATGGCCACACCCCGATTTGCACCCCAGAACCAAGAGACAGTGTTCCTCTCTCTTCAGTAAACCCTCCAGGACAAGCGGTCTTCACTTTTGTGTGTATCAAACCCTCCAGACTCCTGCACTGATCCTCCCAGGGGAAGGTAGAGGGTTCCTGCATTTCTGTCCTTTGCAGGGCCCCCACACTGCTTGCCAGTTGTGTGCACTCCAGTGCTGCCCCTTCCAGGTGAAGGCAGAGGACCATTGCTTTTCTGTCCTTTGCAGCCCTCCCCCCCAGAGCTGTTGCCCAATCATGCTGCTGTTTGTGGTTTATGGTGACCCAAGCTGAGAGCCTCCTCGAGGACTCACTGACCCTCACCAGTTTCCCTGCTCCAATGCTTGGGAACTCTGCCAGCTCAGATATCCCCATTCTTCCTGTGACCCCAGCGATTCTGAGACCACACTGTCCCATCTAGGATTCTGCCCCACTTCACCACCTGAGCACCTTTCAGGCTTGGATGTCTCTCACTGGAACAAATTTTAAAGGTTCCAATCTGTCTAAATTCAGGGGACCAGATGACATGAATTCTCCTACTCTTCCTCCATCTTGCCTCCCTCCTCCAACTCCTTTAGTTTTTGTTTGTCTAGGAAACTCTTCATCTCTTCTTCTGTTCTGAATGATAGCCTTGCTGGATAGAGTATTCTTGCCTACAGATTTTTCCCATTCAGTACTTTGGATGTATCATGCCACTATAATCTTCCATCTTAAAACAGCTTTTGCTGCATCTGAAATATGTTGGAACATTGTCTTTTCATTTTCATTTATCTCCTTGTATTTTTTTATTTCCTGTTTGATTTCTTGGTTGATCCATTCATTGTGTAGTACCATGTCATTTAGCAGCCATGTATTTGTGTTCTTTCCAGGTGTGTGTGTGTGTGTGTGTGTGATTGATTTCTAATTTTATACCATTATGGTCAGAATACATGTGTGATATGATTTCAATCTTTTAAAATTTAGCGAGACTTACTCTGTGGAATAATGTGTGCTCTATTCTGGAGAATGTTTCATGTGCACTTGGAAGCAATAGCCAAACTGTGGAAAGAGCCAAGATGCCCTTTAACAGATGAATGGATAAAGAAGATATGGTCCATATATACAATGGAATATTACTCAGCCATCAGGAAGGATGAATACCCAACTTTTACATCAACATGGATGGGACTGGAGGAGATTATGTTAAGTGAAATAAGTCAAGCAGAGAAAGTCAATTATCATATGGTTTCGCTTATTTGTGGAACATAAAGAATAGCATGTAAGACATTAGGAGAAGGAAGGGAAAAATGAAGGGGGAGAATCGGAGGAGGAGATGAACCACGAGAGACTATGGACTCTGAGAAACAAACTGAGGGTTTTAGAGGGGAGGGAAATGAGGGGATGGGTTAGCCTGGTGATAAGTATTAAGGAGTGCCACATACTGGATGGAGCACTGGGTGTTATTTGAAAACAATGAAGCATTGATCACTACATCAAAAACTAATAATTTATTGTATGGTGACTAACATAACATAATTAAATTAAATTAAATTAAAAAAATAAAAAATAACAAAAAAAGGAAAATATGTATTCCATTGTTTTGCACAGAATATTTTGAATATATCTGTAAAATACATCTGGTCCATAGAAAACAAACTGAGGGTTGATGGAGGGAGGTCAGGAAGGGGGAGGGAAGGGGCCAGGTGGGTGACGGGTATTAAACAGGGGACTTTTTGTGATGAGCTCTGGATGTTGTATATAAGTGATGAATCACTGAATTCTACTCCAGAAACCAACATTGCACTGTATGTTAACCAACTCAGATTTAAATTAAAAAAATGATAATAAAACCCTCTGGCCCAGTGTATCATTCAAAGCCACTGTTTCTTTTGATTTTTTGTCTTGAAGATCTATCCATTGATGTAAGTGGTGTATTAAAGTCCCCTGCTATTACTATATTGCTTACAATGTTTGTTTCCATATTGTATTGATTCCCTTATCATTATGTAATGTCCTTCATTGTCTCTTGTTACAGTATTTGCTTTGAAGTCTATTTTGTCCAATATAAGTATTGCTACCCCAGCTTTCTTTTTGCTTCCATTTGCATGGTAAATATTTTCCCTGTCTTTTACTTTCAATCTGCATGTGTCTTTGTGTCTCAAGTAATTCTCTTATAGGGAGCATATAGATAAGTTTGGCTTTTTATACTTTCAGTCATTCTGTCTTTTGATTACAATATTTAGTTCACTTACATTCTAAGTAATTATTGCCATTGTTACTTTTCTAAGGTTGTTTTTGTAGTTCTCTGTCCCTTTCTTCTCTTGCTCTCTTCCTTTGTGGTTTGATGGCTTTCTTTAGTGATATGCTTGGATTCCTTTCTCCCTTATTTTTGTGTATCTATTACAGGTTTTTGATTTGTGATTACCTTTAGGTTTACAAATATCACCTTATGCATATTACCAGTCTATATTAAGTTGATGGCTGCTGAAGTTCAAACTCATTCCAAAAGTACTGAATTTTTACTCCCCCCTCACATTTTATGTATATAATGTCATACTTTATATATTCTTATTTTGTAAACCCCTTGGCTGATTTTTATAGATATAATCGATTTTACTCCCTTTGTACTTTAACCTTCAGACTGTTTTTATAAGTTACTAAACTACTACTTTTATTATGTTTGCATTAACTTATTAATCTTTTTCGTTTCATCATTTTCTTACTTCTGATTATGGCTTATTTCCCCTCAATGAATTCCTTTCAACCTTTCTTTAAGGCTTATTTAGTGATGATGAACTCCTTTAACTTTTGTTTGTCTGGAAAACTCTTTATCTTCCCTTCTAAATGATCTCCTTGCTGTGTAAAGTATTCTTAGTTACTTCTTTTCAGAAATTTGAATAAATCAAGTCACATTCTTCTGGCCTGCAGAGTTTCTGCTGAAAAACCAGCTGACAGCTTTATGGGATTTCCCTTGTATATAACTGTTTTCTCTTGCTGCTTTTTAAAATTCTCTTTATCACTACTTTTTGTCATTTTAATTATCATGTGTCTTAGTGTGGACCTTCTTGGGTTAATTTTGCTGAGGATTCTCTGTGCTTCCTGGATCTAGATGTCTCTTTCCTTTTTTAGATTAGGCAAATTTTCAGCTATTATTTCTTCAAATAAATTTTCTACCCCCATTTTTCTCTCTTCTCCTTTTAAGATCTTTATAATGTGAATGCTATTATGTTTGATGATATCCCTGAGTCACCTTAACCTATTCTCATTTTTAATTTTTTTTTTCTTTTTACTGTTCAGCTTGTTTTTTCTTTTATTAGTTTGTCTTGCATCTTGGTGATCCATTCTTCTGTCTCCTTTAATCTGCTATTGATTCCTTTTAGCATATTTTTCCTTTATTTCCTCTAGGGCATTTTTAATTTCAGTTATTGTGTTCTTATCCGATTTGTTATTTTTTATACTTTGTAGCTTTGTTGAAGATCTCACTGAGATCCACCACTCTTTTTTAAAGTCCAGTAAGTATCTTTATGACCATTACTTTAAATTCTTTATTAATTATTTTATCTTCATTTCATTTAGGTCTTTTGCTATTTTTGTCTAATTTCATTTGAGACATATTCCTCTGTCTCCTCATTTTGTCTGTGTTTGTTACTGTGTATTAGGAAAGTCAGCTATTTTCTGATCTTGAGAATAGTGGCCTTATGAAGAAGAGTTTCTGTGGTGATCTGTAGTGTCCCCTTTTCACCAGAACCAGGTGCTTCAGCAGTGTCTTCTATGTGGGTTGCATGTGCTCTACTATTGTGGCTGAGCCTCATTTGCCTTCGGTCCTATCTGCTACAATAGCCCACTTTACCTATTGTGGGTACACTGGGTAGGGTTTGGTTCCTATGCTGTTAAGGGTGCAGTTTTGGGCTGCCTTGGGTTTGTTGTTGGGTGGTATCAGCAGTCAGACCAGATGCTTGCCCTCAGTTTGTCCACTGGGGCTGTGGTGGCACTGAACTGCGGGGCACTCTCCCTGCCTTGGTTTCTGAGAGACTTTCATTGGTGGGTGGGGCTGCAACTCAGATCCAGTGCCTGCTTCTAGTCTGTCTTCTGGGGCTGCAGTCAGACCAAACTGCAGGACTCTGTCTGTGTGCTGCCCACTGAGAGGTTTTTGTTGGTGGAAGGGGGCAGTCAAATCAGACCCCTGCCCCCAGTCCTGCTGGGGCCATAGTCACACTGGTGTGTGTGGTTATCTTTCTCTCTCCCTAGGGCAGGAGTCACTTTAGAGTGGCTTATGTCCTTTTGGGGGCTGCTGGAAGAATATGTGGTAGCAACAGGCACTTTGGAGTGATGCCTGCTGAGTGGAGTTGTTTGGATGGTTAGATCTGCAAGACAATGTGGGGATGGGGCACATAGTGTCAGCTAGATAGGTGGAAGATGTTCATGCTGGTTCTTGCAAGTGCCAACTATCTGGGATCAGGGGAGAGAGACTGCCCCTGTAGCACAAATTCTGAAATTAGTAGCTCTCCTTCATATATATCCCAGGCACTTTTCAAACTGCTGCTTCTATGCTGTGCTTGGTGGGGTTGTTTTTTATGCTGGCTCTTTAAGTGTGGAGGTTCAGTTTCCTATCACCCTCTGGCTCTCCCAGAGCCAAGCCCACTGATTTTTTAAGTAACCCAGGTTAAGTCCTGCTGATTATGAAAACTGGTAAAGTTAAGCCTCATTGGTTTTCAAAGCCAATGTTATGGGAACTTGTCTTCTCAGTACAGTTTCCCCCGTTCCTGGGGTGACTGATGGGGGGTCTTCTCTACTCCCTTCTTCATACATGTAGTGTCCCTCTCATTTGTGATTAGTCTCACCAGTTTGGTTCTCAACCATGTCTCCACCCCTCCTACTTTTTGTTGAGACCTCTTCTCTACAATTAACGGTGAAATATCTGTTCTGACAGTCTTTGGATTGTTTTCTGAGTCAGTTGTGGTGTTGTGGCTGTTATCTAGATGTCTGTGTGACAAGGTGAACTTAGAATACTCTTACTCTGCCATCTTCCCAGATGTGGTCTTTGACCATTTTTCAATTGAGTATTTTTTTTTTTAAACATATTGCTTTATGTGGGTATGTACACACACACACACACATCTTCTAGTCACTGGCCTGTTATTGGGTATATGTGTTGCAGATATTTTCCCCAGTCTTCTGCTAGTCTATTAACTTTCTTTATGCTTTATTTGTTGTAATTAGTAAAGTCAAATTTATCAATTATTTCTGTATTTTTCAGTTTGTGTCTTAAGAAGGCTTTTCAAAACCACACTCATAAATATTATTCTATACTTATTTCATATTTTACTCTTTTAAAAATTTAGGTCTATAATATGCCTAGAATTTACTTTTGTTAATGGAGTGAGATAAAGATCTAAATATATTTTTAAATGACTAATTGTCCAAGATTCATTTATCCTTCACCTCACTGATTGAAATATAAAATATATTGCCTATTATATCCCCATATAAGGATAAACATTTCTATTTTATAAGTCTTTGAGTTGACTTTGATGTTTAGCCAGGGTTAAGAGCCAATTGCCAGACCTCAGTTTCCTATCTGAAAGTGACGATGATAACTTACCTGCCTAAAGGCAGAGGATAGGACCAGACGTTCTTCTGTGACCCTTACAACTTTAATGATTTAAGATTCTTTTTTCTCTAACATTTTCTACTTTTTTTTTTAGTTTTTAATTTTATAATGTTATGTTAGTCACCATACAATACATCATTAGTTTTTGATGTAGTGATCTACGATCCATTGATTTCGTATAACACCCGGTGCTCCATGCAGTACGTGCCCTCCTTAATACCCATCACCAGGCTAACCAATCCCCCCTACCCCTCCCCTCTAAAACCCTGTTTGTTTCTCAGGGCCATAGTCTCTCATGGTTCATCTTTCCCTCCAATTCCCCCCGCCCATTTTTCCCTTCCTTCCCCTAATGCCCTCCATACTATTCCTTATGTTCCACAAATAAGTGAAACCATATGATAATTGACTTTCTCTGCTTGACTTATTTCACCTAGCATAATCTCCTCCAGTCCCATCCATGTTGATGTAAAAGTTGGGTATTCATCTTTTCTGATGGCTGAGTAATATTCCATTGTATATATGGACCACATTTTCTTTATCCATTCATCTGTTGAAGGGCATCTCAGCTCTTTCCACAGTTTGGCTATTGCAGACATTGCTGCTATGAACATTGGGGTGCATATGGCCCTTCTTTTCACTACATCTGTGTCTTTGGGGTAAATACCCAGGAGTGCAATTGCGGGGTCATAATGTAGCTCAATTTTTAAATTTTTGAGGAACCTCCACACTGTTTTCCAAAGTGGCTGTACCAAGCTGCATTCCCACCAACAGTGTAAGAGGGTTCCCCTTTCTCCACAACCTCTCCAACATTTCTTGTTTCCTTCCCTGTCCATTTTTGCCATTCTAACTGGTGTAAGGTAGTATCTCAGTGTGGTTTTGATTTGAATTTCCCTGATAGCTAATGATGATGAACATTTTTTCATGTGTCTGTTAGCCATTTGTATGTGTTCTTCAGATAAGTGTCTGTTCATATCTTCTGCCCACTTTCTGACTTGATTATTTGTTTGTTGGGTGTTGAGTTTGAGAAGTTCTTTATAGATCTTGGATACCAGCCCTTTATCTGTAGTGTCATTTGCAAATATCTTCTCCCATTTTGTGGGTTGCCTCTTAGTTTTCTTGACTGTTTCCTTTATCTTGATGAAGTCCCAAAAGTTCATTTTTGCTTTTGTTTCACTAGCTTTTGGAGATGTATCTTGAAAGAAGTTGCTGTGGCCAATGTCAAAGAGGTTACTGCCTATGTTCTCCTCTAGGATTTGGATGGATTCCTGCCTCACATTGAGGTCTTTCATCCACTTTGAGTTTATCTTTGAGAATGGTGTTAGAGAATGGTCGAGTTTCATTCTTCTGCATGTGGCTGTCCAATATTCCCAGCACCATTTATTGAAGACTGTCTTTTTTCCATTGCATGTTTCTTCCTGCTTTGTCAAAGATTATTTGACCACAGAGTTGAGGGTCCATATCTGGGTTCTCTATTCTGTTCCATTAGTCTGTATGTCTGTTTTTGTGCCAGTACCATGCTGCCCTGGTGATCACAGCTTTGTAAGATAGATTGAAATCAGGCAACGTGATGCCCCCAGCTTTGTTTTTCTTTTTCAACATCTCCTGGGCGATTCAGGGTCTCTTCTGATTCCATACAAATTTTAGGATTGTTTGTTCCAGCACTTTGAAAAACGCCATTGGAATTTTGATCGGGATGGCATTGAAGGTATAGATTGCTCTGGGTAGCATAAACATTTTAACAATGTTTATTCTTCCGATCCATGAGCATGGAATATTTTTCCATCTTTTTGTGTCTTCTTCAATTTCGTTCATGAGTGTTTTGTAGTTCCTAGAGTATAGATCCTTTACCTCTTTGGTTAGGTTTATTCCGAGGTATCTTATGGTTTTTGGTGCTATTGTAAATGGAATCGTTTCTTTAATTTCTCTTTCTACAGTTGCGTTGTTAGTGTATAAGAAAACAACTGATTTCTGTGCATTGATTTTGTATCCTGCCACATCACTGAATTGCTGGATGAGTTCTAGTAATTTGGGAGTGGAATCTTTTGGGTTTTCCACATAAAGTATCATGTCGTCTGTGAAAAGAGAGAGTTTCACTTCTTCTTTGCCAATTTGAATACCTTTTATTTCTTTTTGTTGTCTGATTGCTGTTGCTAGGACTTCTAGTACTATGTTGAACAATAGTGGTGAGAGTGGGCACCCTTGACGTGTACCTGATCTGAACGGAAAGGCTCTCACCTTTTCCCCATTGAGGATGATATTTGCTGTGGGTTTTTCATAGATGGATTTTATGAGCTTGAGGAATGTTCCCTCTATCCCTATGCTCTGAAGAGTTTTAATCAGGAAAGGATGTTGTATTTTGTCAAATGCTTTTTCTGCATCAATTGAGAGGACCATATGGTTCTTCTCCCCCCTCTTATTAATGTGTTCTATCACATTGATTGATTTGCGAATGTTGAACCACCCTTGCATCCCAGGGATAAATCCCACTTGGTCGTGGTGGATGATTCTTTTAATGTATTGTTGGATCCTATTAGCTAGGATTTTGTGGAGTAATGCTGGCCTCATAGAATGAGTTTGGAAGTTTTCCTTCTGTTTCTATTTTTTGAAACAGCTTCAGTAGAATAGGTATTATTTCTTCTTTGAATGTTTGGTAGAATTCCCCAGGGAATCCAACAGGCCCTGGACTCTTGTTTTTTGGGAGGTTTTTGATCACTGCTTCAATCTCGTTACTGGTTATTGGCCTATTCAGGTTGTCAATTTCTTCCTGTTTCAGTCTTGGCAGCTTATAGGGTTCCAGGAAGGCCTCCATTTCACCCAGATTGCTCACTTTATTGACATATAGTTGTTGATAATAATTTCTAATAATTGTTTCTATTTCCTTGGTGTTAGTCGTGATCTCTCCCCTTTCATTCATAATTTTATTAATTTGGGTCCTTTCTCTTTTCTTTTGGATAAGTCTGGCCAGTGGTTTATCGATCTTATTAATTCTTTCAAAGAACCAACTTCTAGTTTCGTTGATCTGATCTACTGTGTTTCTGGTTTCTAATTCATTGATCGCTGCTCTAATCTTAATTATTTCTCTTCTAATGTGTGGCTTAGGCATTGTTTGTTGCTTTTTCTCTAGTTCTTTAAGGTGTAGAGTTAGTTGGTGAATTCGGGTTTTTTCTATTTTTTTTGAGTGAGGCTTGGATGGCTCTGTATTTCCAACTTAGGACTGCCTTTGCAGTATCCCATAGGTTTTGGACCGATGTGTTTTCATTCTCATTGATTTCCATGAATTGTTTAAGTTCTTCTTTGATTTCTTGGTTGACCCAAACATTCTTGAGCAGAGTGGTCTTTAGCTTCCAAGTGTTTGAATTTCTGCCAAATTGTTTCTTGTGATTGAGTTCCAGTTTTAAAGCTTTGTGGTCTGAGAATATGCAGGAAATAATCTCAATCTTTTGGTATCGTTTGAGACCTGATTTGTGACCCAGTATGTGGTCTATTCTGGAGAAAGTTCCGTGTGTGCTCGAGAAGAGTGAGTATTCTGTTGTTTTCGGGTGGAATGTTCTGTACATATCTATGAGGTCCATCTGGTCCAGTGTGTCATTCAAAGCTCTTGTTTCCTTGTTGATTTTCTGCTTAGATGATCTGTCCATTGCTGAGAGTGGAGTATTGAGGTCTCCTACAATTAATGTATTGTTATCAATATGACTCTTTATTTTGGTTAACAGTTGGCTTATGTATATGGCTGCTCCCATGTTAGGGGCATAGATATTTACAATTGTTAGATCTTCTTGTTGGATAGACCCTTTAAGAATGATATAGTGTCCTTCTGTGTCTCTTATTACAGACTTTAGTTTAAAATCTAATTTGTCTGATATAAGAATTGCTACCCCAGCTTTCTTTTGAGGTCTGCTGGCATGGAAGATGGATCTCCATCCCTTCACTTTCAGTCTGGATGTACCTTTAGATTCAAAATGATTCTCTTGTAAACAGCATATGGATGGGTCCTGTCTTTTTATCCAATCTGCAACCCTGTGCCATTTTATGGGAGCATTTAGGCCATTCACGTTGAGAGTGATTATTGAAAGATATGAGTTAATTGTCCTCATGTTGCCTGTGAAGACGTTGTTTTTATAGATTGTCCCTGTCAATTTCTGTTGTAGATGACTCTTGGGGTCTTTCTCCTTTTATAGAACCCCCCTTATTATTTCTTTCAGGGCCAGCTTAGTGGTCACATATTCTTTCAACTTCTGCCGGTCGTGGAAGCTCAGCATCTCTCCATCCATTCTAAATGGAAGCCTTCCCAGATAAAGTATTCTTGGCTGCATGTTCTTCTCATTTGGTACCCTGAATATGTCTTGCCAGGCCTTTCTGGCTTGCCAGGTCTCTGTGGATAGGTCTGACGTGATTCTGATGTTCCTCCCTCTGTACGTAAGGAATCTCTTCCCCCTAACTGCCCTTAAGATGGTTTCCTTGGTTCTAAGATTTGCAAGTTTTACTATTACATGCTGGGGTGTTGGCCTGTTTTCCTTGATCTTAGGAGGGGTCCTCTCTGCCTCTAGGACTCGAATGTTTGTTTCATTCCCCAGATGAGGGAAGTTCTCAGCTACAATTTGCTCAAATACATCTTCTAGCCCCCTCTCTCTCTCCACTCCCTCTGGGTTTCCAATTATTCTGACATTGGAACGCCTCATGGTGTCACTTATTTCTCTGATTCTATTTTCATGGATTCTGAGTTGTTTTTCCCTGGCCTCCTCTTTTCCCTTTTTATCTATTATACTGTCTTCCAGATCGCTTATTCTCTCTTCTGTCTCAGTTACCCTAGCTGTTAGATTTTCTAGGTTGGATTGGATCTCATTGATAGCATTTTTAAGTTCTGCCAATTCACCTTTTATTTCTGCCCTTAGAGACTCTCTGTTGCCATTAATTGATTTCTCCATTCTAGCCACTGTCTTCACAATTGTTAGCCTGAATTCCATCTCCGACATCTTGGTTATATCTGCATCCATTTGTAAATCTGCAGCATAAGTCATAATCTCTGAGTCTTTTCTCTTTTGGGGGCTCCTCCTCCTAGTCATTCTGTTGAGGGGTGTTTGAGGGAATGTATAGAGTCAAAATTATTGACCAAAACCCAAGCAAGATGCACCTGTTTTCTTGGGACCTTAGGGTTGCTGGCCTCTTGTTTTCCCAGCCTGTCTTCTGTGGGAGGGGCCTGCTGCACTGTTACTCAGGCAACCCTGTTTGGACAGAGTTGCCCTGCACCCCTGTGGTGGGGGATGGGCTAAGTGGGAATCAGTCTTTGGGGCTTTTGTTCTCTGGCACCTTTCCCTGGCGGCTTTCCACGTCTCCTCCGTGAATCAGAGCAGAAGAGACCATTTCCAACCCTCTGCGTCAGAGCAGAGAGACCTCAGTCTGTTCTTCAGTGAGCTCTCCAGGCCACACCGTCTCCGTTTCTGTCCGTGCTGCTATAAACTGCAGAGTCCTGGGTTGTGCACACCTCCGCAGCGCTCCCAGTCCTGCCTCCAGGTCAGGGCACCTCTCTGCCCTTTGTGTTTCTAAAACCGCCAGCCGCTCCCAGTTTGCGCCTACGCGACTCCACTGCTTGGGGTTTCCACCCCCGGGGGTTGCAGTTCACCGGCGCGATCCCTGTGCACCGGGTTTCCGTCTAGGAGGCTGCAGTTCACGTGTGCTCCGGTTTCTGTCTGGGGGGCCTGCGGTTCACGTGCGCGCCACCCCTCTGGTCTGGTTTTCCACCCTGGGGACTGCCCTCAAGTTCTTTCCTGATGCTACTGGTCTGCGAGTCTGTGTCCCATCCGCAGCGCGTGAGGCTGTCACTCACCAGCGGTGTAGGATCCCCATGTCAAGGCACCCTCCCGCCTCTGTTTATCCTCCGATATCTGCCCGCGGAATCACGGCTCTCCGCTTTGTACCTCAAAACCAACTGCCTGCGATATTCTGTTTGTAGAGATCCAGATCTTCTTACATCTCAGGCTGGTTTCGTGGGTGCTCAGAGTTGTCTGGTAGATATCCAGCTCAATTCCGGGGACTAGTTGAAATAGGGTCCCCTACTCTGCCATCTTTCCCCCCTCCTCTAACATTTTCTACTTTACAGAGAATCGGTTAGGAAGGAATGGTAAAGATAAGTAAACATGTACTATATATGAATTAAGTAATCTCCTTTATGCATACAAATGATCTAAATGTTCAATTCCATATGCACAGTATTTCTCTCTTCTTTATTCAGAGCAGATGTAGGAACTGAGAAGGACTGAGAAAATAAAGTGTTTCACATTGTCAAGGGGCCCTTCCCTTGATGTTTCTATCATCTGTACACTGAGAAATGAAATAGTCAAGCCTCCTCCCTTTAAAAAAAAAAAAAAAACTTTAATAGAGGAGATTTCCAAGCCACATCACATCATGATTGATTGAGATATGGTGTCAGAAGTACAGAAGCAATTGTCAAGATCATTTAAAGAACTTTTCCTCTAAATTGAAAGAAGAGGTATGGTTACTTTGCTCATTTATATTGAATACTAAGAAAAAACACACACACAGCTGTTGAACCCGCAATTTTTCCTAAGTCCAGTGCTCCCTAGCTGCCTAAAGCTAGGGAAGTCAGAATATAGTAGACTCATCCTTGGCATTTTCAGATTTAAAATGTTCAAAGATTGACTGATGTCTCCAGCATATGTGATTCCAAATAATGTCCCATTAAAATGGTATTTATTACTAGTGCACCATTACACGTATCTCAGCATGAGTGAGCCTAAGTAAGCATTAAGCATGTACAACCCTATGTGGCTTTATTTTTCTTATTTTATTTGTTATATTTCGTCCTCTCAGAGTTTCCCTTTGAAATAGGAATTATCTGCATGTTATAGATGAAAAATAATAAAATTTGGGGTATGTGTAAGTGTGGGTGTTTGGAAAGAGCTCAGAATATGTCCTTCCTGAATGTGGACTCAACTGCAAAAGCAATAATAGTAGTAATAAGAGCTAATATGTGTTAATCTTTGATATGCCATCTGCTCTATGTGATTTACATGTTAATGCATTCATTTCTTACAATGTCTTTATCAGATAGATATCATTATTACCATATATTATCCACTGATATACAATACTAATTTTTAAAAATTCTCACCCCAAGTTTAACCATCATCTCACATGAAGGGTGTAGTACTTGTTGGGATGAGGAGAATAAAGGCCAGGAACTGAGAAAAAAAAACAAAGAGAAACATGCATAAAACAAATATTTCTTTTGTGGCACTTTCTAGGAACAGACAGTGATTTCATATTTCTGTAGTTTAAAACAAAGTGGAGATCTGGGAAGTACATAAAGCTGAGGTCTTGGCATCTATTACAGTAATGGAGTGATGTTGGTTGCCTGTATCAGGAACATAGCTGTAGGGATCAAAAAGAGGAACTAGATTTCAGAAATATTAAGGAGGTTAAGTAAACAAGATTCTGTCATTGATTAGATATAAGGCGTGAGATTCAGGGAGGAGATGCGATGATACTCATTTATGATTTAGGCAACTAGGTGGATGGCAAGTATATGTAGAGATTTGTTGCTCAGGAAAAGGTTTTTCCAGAGATGTAGATTTGGTAATAAAGAGAATGTAGAGATGGCTAATTGAGACCTCATATTGAGTGAGATCTTCAGGGGAAGAAGTATAAAAAGACCACCACTCCAGGGCGCCTGGGTGGCTCAGTTGGTTGGGCGACTGCCTTCGGCTCAGGTCATGATCCTGGAGTCCTGGGATTGAGTCCCGCATCGGGCACCCTGCTCGGTGGGGGGCCTGCTTCTCCCTCTGACCCTCTTCCCTCTTGTGCTGTCTCTCATTCTCTCTCTCAAATAAATAAATAAAATCTTAAAAAAAAAAAAAAGACCACCACTCCAAAAAGACATGTAAAGCAGTTATCAGCTAAACCTAGCACACAAACCATCTTTACCTATGTGATTCTGGGCAAGTTCTTAATTTTTCTGAGCCCCAGTTTCCTCATGCTTAAGGTGGAGATAATAGGGTTTTTCTATTTTATGCAAAAGATACATTACTAAAGATACTGCACAATCCAAGACTAATTTTTTTTCATAGGAATGGATATAAATTAGGGAGAATGCACCCTTGGGCCCTATAAATCTATAACCATAAAGAGTATTTTTGCATTAAAACTGTTTTCAGTTTTCTCAATATTGGCTCTTATACCTCACATTATACTGCTTTGTTGATTAACAGCACAGCCTATCGTAATGGTTGTTTGGCCTCCTTCATAGTTTTTCTTTTTTCTAATCACTTCTATTATAAAGTTAATACTTTTAAGATGTATTTTTCTTTAACACTAGCACTTGATGAACAATCAGATAATGTTGTTAGAAGATATAGAAAATATTTTCAATAATAATAATAACACCAAAAAGTAGCATCAGGATTATTTCCAAAAGTTGCAATGCATACATGACTAACAGGATACCAATGAAGTATAAAATGTATGTTTACCAGCCAAAATAGAGTTACTGTGTAGAATAGTTTATAATTCCTTTAACCTCTGACTTTGAAATTAAGCTGTTCTTTTTGTGTAGTTTTTTTTTATTGGAGAGGATTATATTATTTTAAATTTCATACATATAAACATTTTTACATGCAGCTATTTCAAATTTACATAAATTAAATTGCCTTGCAATACAACTTCATCCTTGTGTTCTGACAACTTTACCTCAAAAAATGTCTGATAGTGAAGATTCAATGAAAAAATTGTGGAAAAGTGCCTGATTTTATATGCATCACATAGTAAAAGTGTAACACGTGTTATTTAATTTCCCTTTCTTCCCAAACATCGTAGTAAATAGTAGTTGCCTAGGTGGAAGAGACAAAATGTCAAAATGTCAATATATAATATTTATAATAAATTTTATTTATTTTTTAAGTTTAAATTCAATTAACCAAAGTATAGTACATCTTTGGTTCTGATATAATGTTCAATAATTCATTAGGTTCGTATAACACCCAGTGCTCATCACACCACATGCTCTCCTTATTGCTCATCACTGAGTTACCCTATCTCCCCACCCACCTCCTTTTCTGCAACCCTCAGTTTGTTTCCTGGAGTCAAGAGTCTCTCTCGTATGGTTTTTCTCCCTCTCTTATTTCTTCCCCTTCAGTTTTCCCTCCCCTCCCCTATCGTCCTCTGCACTATTCCTTATGTTCCACATATGAGTGAAACTATATGATAACTGTCTTTCTCTAATTGACTTATCTTTCATAAATTTTAGAGGTGCTGTAGTGTAAAAAAAATCTCTGGCATCATTTGTAAGTCCTTTATTTTGAAGTTAATGAATTTTCCTCACATTTTACCTTTAATTTAGGGAGATATCCCTGTATCCCATAAGCTATATGCCCACCTACTGTCTGGTAGAGGCAACTGCCCGTATCTTAATTTTCTCCTGATTATCAAAATACTTGAAAAATACAGAAAACTATAGGAGCTGAAAAATATATATATACTCCAACCACCCAGAGACAACTACTAAAAATACTTTGGATATATTCTACTTTTTAAATGTATTTTTTAACACTAAATAATTTAATCTATACCGCACATACAATTTTGTTGACTGGAGTTTTGGTTTTGTTTTATATCAGAAAATGTTTTCTGCCATTAAAACCTTGTCTTAAGCATTTTTATTTTATTTTATTTTATTTTTAATTTGAGTATAGTTGACACACAATGTTACATTAGTTTCCGTTTCTACACATTATGCTACACTCACCACAAGTGTAGCTACCCTCTGTCTTAAGATCATTTTAAAGACTACATAATATTCCAATGATTATTAATTTGGTTGTTACCAAATTTTCACCACAAACATTCACTGTGTCATTATACATTGTATGTTAATCTTTGCCCATATATTTTTTTTTACTACCCCTTGAATTTGATTTCTAGAATATAAATAACTGAGTCAAAATGAGTTTCTTTTCAAAATACATGAGCTTTTTTTCTTTTTCTTTTTTTTTTTTTAAGATTTATTTATTTGACAGAGAGAGATAGCGAGAGAAGGAACACAAGCAGGGGGAGTGGGAGAGGGAGAAACAGGCTTCCCGCAGAGCAGGGAGCCCAATGTGGGGCTCAATCCCAGGACCCTGGGATCATGACTTGAGCCGAAGGCAGACGCTTAATGACTGAGCCACCCAGGTGCCCGAAAATACATAAGGTTTTTTTAATTTTAAAATAACACATATGCATTGTAAACATTTTGAAAAGAATTGACAAATATAAAGGAAATAAAAATTACTATAACCTCTCTACTGAGTATAATTGTTGATAAAATTTTGATGTGTTCTTTCTGGATTTTTCCTCTAAATTGCTTCTACAAAAATTAATTGCTTACAGCAATATGATGACATAGATGCTTTTAAAAAACCTTCTCTAATCCCTACAGTCACCTAGAAATTATGGATGGATAAAATGCAGTAAACAATTTCTACAATGCATAGCCGAGCTTCCAGTAAAGTGAGGGAAAACCATAGTGGCCCAAACACAAGTAAATGAAAGCAAAATGATTAGGGAGTGCTGAAATCATAGACTTTCCTGAGGGCATCTGCTGATTTTAGGGACAAAAAATGGGTTTGGAAATGGCGTTTTAATTGGAATCCATTAAAATTTATGAGTATATCAGGAAGATGGCGGAGGAGTAGGGGACCCTATTCCAACTGGTCCCTGGAATTGAGCTGGATATCTACCAGACCACTCTGAACACCCACAAAATCAGCCTGAGATGTAAGAAGATAGATCTGGATCTCTACAAACAGAACATCGCAGGTGGTTGGTTTCGAAGTACGAAGGGGAGAGCCATGATTCTGCGGGCAGATATCGGAATATAAATGGAAGGTGGAGGGAGCCTATCCATCAGGATCCTATACCACTGGTGAGAGAGAGCCTCTTGCGCTGGGGACGGGGCACAGGCTCGCAGACCGGAAGTGACAGGGAAAGGACTTTAGGGCAACCCCCGGACTGAAACGTGGAGTGGCAGGGCTATGCATGCAAACTGGGGACAGCTGGCAGTTTTAGAAGCACAAAAGGCAGAGACGAGCCCCGACCTGAAGGCAAGGACTGGGAGCACTGCTGAGAGGTGCACAACCCAGGACAGCAGTTTATAGCAGCACAGACAGAAACGGAGATAGTATGGCCTGGAGAGTTCACGAAAGAACAGACTGCAATCTCTCTGCTCTGTGGCAGAGGGTTGGAAATGGTCTCTTCTGCTCTGACTCTCAGAAGAGACACTGAAAGCCACCAGGGAAAGATGCCAGACAACAAAAGCCCTGAAAAACCAATTTGGCTGACCCAATGCCCTGCCACAGGGGGCAGGGCAACTCTGCCCAAACAGGGTTGCCTGAGTAACAACGTGGCAGACCCTTCCCCCAGAAGACAGGCTGGGAAAACAAGAGGTCAGCAACCCTACGGTCCCAAGAAAACAGGTGCATCTTGCTTGGGTTGTGATCAATAATTTGGACTCTATACATTCCCTCAAACACCCCTCAACAGAATGACTAGGAGGAGAAACCCCCAAAATAGGAAAGACTCAGAGACTATGACTTATGCCTCAGATTTACAAATGGATTCAGATATAACTAAGATGTCGGAGATGGAATTCAGGCTAGCAATTGTGAAGACAATAGCTAGAATGGAGAAATCAATTAAAGGCAACATAGAGTCTCTAAAGGCAGAAATGAAAGGTGAATTGGCAGAACTTAAAAAATGCTATCAATGAGATCCAATCTAATCTAGATAATCTAACAGCTAGGGTAAAGCGAGGCAAAAGAACCAATTAATGACCTAGAAGACAAAATAATACACAAAAAGGAAAAAGAAGAGGCCAGGGAAAAACAACTCAGAATCCATGAAAATAGACTCAGAGGAATAAGTGACACCATGAAGCATTCCAATGTCAGAATTATTGGAATACCTGAGGGCATGGAGAGATAGAGAGGACTAGAAGATATATTTGAGCAAATCGTAGCTGAGAACTTCCCTAATCTGGGAAACGAAACAAACATTCATGTCCTAGAGGCAGAGAGGACCCCTCCCAAGTTCAAGGAAAACAGGCTGACACACTGTCATGTAATAGTAAAACTCGCAAATCTTAGAACCAAGGAAACCATCTTAAGGGCAGTTAGGGGGAAGAAATTCCTTACGTAAAGAAGGAGGAACATCAGAATAATGTCAGACCTATCCACAGAGACCTGGCAAGCCAGGAAGGCCTAGCAAGACATATTCAGGGTATCAATGAGAAAAACATGCAGCCAAGACTACTTTATCTGGCAAGGCTGTTATTTAGAATGGATGGAGAGATGCAGAGCTTCCAAGACTGGCAGACACTGAAAGAATATGTGACCAGTAAGCTGGCCCTGCAAGAAATAGTAAGGGAGGTTCTATAAAAGCAAGAAAGACCCCAAAAGTGATATACAACAGAAATTTACAGGGACAATTTATAAAAACAAGGTCTTCACAGTCAACATGATGACAATAAATTCGTATCTTTCAATAATCACTCTCAAAATGAAAGGCTTAAATGCTCCTATAAAAGGGCCCAGGGTTGCAGATTGGATAAGAAGACAGGAACCATCCATATGCTGTCTACAAGAGGCTCATTCTGAACCTATAGATACATCCGGACTGGAAGTGAAGGGATGGAGATCTATCTTCCATGCCAACAGACCTCAAAAGAAAGCTGTGGTAGCAATTCTTATATCAGACAAATTAGATTTTAAACTGAAGACTGTAGTTAGAGGCACAGAAGGACACTATATCATTCTTAAAGGGTCTATCCAACAAGAAGATCTAACAATTGTAAATATCTATGGCCCCAACTTGGGAGCAGCCATCTATATAAGCCAACTGTTAAACAAAATAAAGAGGCATGTTGATAACCATACCATAATTGTAGGAGTCTTCAATACTCCACTCTCAGCAATAGACAGAACATCTAAGCAAAAAATCAACAAAAAACAAGAGCTTTGAATGACACACTGGACCAGATGGACCTCATAGATATATACAGAATATTCCACCCTAAAAAAAACAGAATACTCATTCTTCTCGAGCACACATGGAACATTCTCCAGAGCAGACCACATACTGGGTCACAAATCAGGTCTCAAACGATACCAAAAGATTGAGATTATTTCCTGCATATTCTCAGACCACAAAGCTTTAAAACTGGAACTCAATCACAAGAAACAATTTGGCAGAAATTCAAACACTTGGAAGCTAAAGACCACTCTGCTCAAGAATGTTTGGGTTAACCAGGAAATCAAAGAAGAACTTAAAAAATTCATGGAAATCAATGAGAACAAAAACACATTTGTCCAAAACCTATGGGATACTGCAAAGGTGGTCCTAAGGGGGAAATACATAGCCATCCAAGCCTCACTCAAAAAAAAAAAAAAAAAGAAAAATCCCGAATTCACCAACTAACTCTACACCTTAAAGAACTAGGAAAAAGCAAAAAATGATACCTAAGCCACACATTAGAAGATATATAATTATAATTAGAACAGAAATCAATGAATTAGAAACCAGAAACACAGTAGATCAGAACAATGAAACTAGACGTTGGTTCTTTGAAAGAATTAATGAGATCGATAAACCACTGGCCAGATTTATCCAAAAGAAAATAAAGGACCCAAATTAATAAAAGTATGAATGAAAGGGGAGAGATCACGACTAACACCAAGGAAATAGAAACAATTATTAGAAATTATTGTCAACAACTATATGCCAATAAACAGCAGTCTGGATGCAATGGATGCCTTCCTGGAAACCTATAAGCTGCCGAGACTGAAACAGGAAGAAATTGACAACCTGGATAGGCCAATAACCAGTAACAAGATTGAGGCAATGATCAAAAACCTCCCAAAAAACAAGAGTCCAGGGCCTGATGGATTCCCTGGGGAACTCTACCAAACATTCAAAGAAGAAATAATACCTATTCTCCTGAAGCTGTTTCAAAAAATAGAAACAGAAGGAAAACTTCCAAAGTCATTCTATGAGTCCAGCATTACCTTTATCCCCCAACCAGGCAAAGACCCCATGAAAAAGGAGAATTTCAGACTGATATCCCTGATGAATATGGATTCCAAAGTCCTCAACAAAATCCTAGCTGATAGGATCCAACAATACATTAAAAGGATCATCCACCACGACCAAGTGGGATTTATCACCAGGATGCAAGGGTGGTTCAACATTCGCAAATCAATCAATGTGAGAGAACACATTAATAAGAGGAGAGAGAAGAACCATTTGGTCCCTCAATTGATGCAGAAAAAAACATTTGACAAAATACAGCATCCTTTCCTGATTTAAACTCTTCAAGTATAGGGATAGAGGGAACATTCCTCAAGTTCATAAAATCCATCTATGAAAAGCCCACAGCAAATATCATCCTCATGAAAAGTTGAGAGCCTTTCCCTTAAGATCAGGAACACGTCAAGGATGCCCACTCTCACCACGATTGTTCAACATAATACTAGAAGTCCTAGCAACAGCGATCAGACGACAAAAAGAAATAGAACATATTCAAACAGGCAAAGAAGTCAAACTCTCTCTTTTCGCAGATGACATGATACTTTATGTGGAAAACCGAAAAAAACTCCACCCCCAAATTACTAGAACTCATACAGCAATCCAGTAATGTGGCAGGATACAAGATCAATGCACAGATATCAGTTGTTTTCTTATACACTAAAAATACAACTGTAGAAAGGTAAATCAGAGAAATGATTCCATTTACAATAGCACCAAAAACCATAAGATACCTTGGAATAAACCTAACTAAAGAGGTAAAGATCTATACTCTAGGAACTATAGAACACTCATGAAGGAAATTGAAGAAGACACAAAAAAATGGAAAAACATTCCATGCTCATGGATTGGAAGAATAAACATTGTTAAAATGTCTATGCTACCCAGAGCAATCTACACCTTCAATGCCATCCTGATCAAAGTTCCAATGACATTTTTCAAAGTGCTCGAACAAACAATCCTAAAATTTGTATGGAATCAGAAAAAAAAAACCGAATTGCCAAGGTAATGTTGAAAAAGAAAAACAGAGCTGGGGGCATCACGTTGCCCGATTTCAAGCTATATTACAAAGCTGTGATCACCAAGACAGCATGGTACTGGCACAAAAACAGACATATAGACCAATGGAACAGAATAGAGAGCCCAGATATGGACCCTCATCTCTATGGTCAACTAATCTTCGACAAAGCGGGAGAGAATATGCAATGGAAAAAAGACAGTCTCTTCAATAAATGGTGCTGGGAAAATTGGACAGCTATGTACAGAAGAATGAAACTCAATCATTCTTTAACACCATACACAAAGATAAACTCAGAATGGATGAAAGACCTCAATGTGAGACAGGAATCCATCCAAATCCTAGAGGAGAACATAGGCAATAACTTCTTCGACTTCAGCCACTGCAACTTCTTTCAAGATACGTCTCCAAAGGCTAGTGTAACAAAAGCAAAAACGAACTTTTGGGACTTCATCAAGATCAAAAGCTTCTGCACAGCAAAGGAAACAGTCAACAAAACTAAGAGGCAACCCACAAAATGGGAGAAGATATTTGCAAATGACACTACAGATAAAGGGCTGGTATCCAAGATCTATAAAGAACTTCTCAAACTCAACACTCAAAAAACAAATAATCAAGTCAAAAAATGGTCAGAAGATATGAAAAGACACTTCTCTGAAGAACACATACAAATGGCTAACAGACACATGAAAAAATCTTCATCATCATTAGCGATCAGGGAAATTCATATCAAAACCACATTGAGATACCACCTTACACCAGTTAGAATGGCAAAAATGGACAGGGAAAGAAACAACAAATGTTGGAGAGGTTGTGCAGAAAGGAGAACTCTCTTACACTGTTGGTGGGAATGCAAGTTGGTACAGCTGCTTTGGAAAACAGTGTGGAGGTTTCTCAAAAAATTAAAAATTGAGCTACCCTATGACCCAGCAATTGCATTCCTGGGTATTTACCCCAAAGACACAGATGTACTGAAAAGAAGGGCAATATGCACCCCAATGTTCATAGCAGCAATGTCTGCAATAGCCTAACTATGGAAAGAGCCAAGATACCCTTCTGCAGATGAATGGATAAGGAAGATGTGGTCCATATATACACTGGAATATTACTTAGCCATGAAAATGGATGAATACCCAACTTTTACATCAACATGGATGGAACTGGAGGAGATTATGCTAAGTGAAATAAATGAAGCAGAAAAAGTCAATTATCATATGGTTTCACTTATTTGTGGAACATAAGGAATAGCATGAAGGACATTAGGAGAAGGAAGGGAAAAATGAAGGGGCGGAAATCGGAAGGAGAGATGAACCATGAGAGAGTATGGACTCTGAGAAACAAACTGAGGGTTTTAGTGGGGAGGGTTGTGGGGTCTAGTTTAGCCCGATGATGGGTATTAAGGAGGGCATGTACTTCATGAGGCACTAGGTGTTGTACGAGAACAATGAATCATGAATCACTGCACCAAAAATTGGTGATGTATTGTATGGTAACTAACAACAAAATAAAATTTAAAAAATAAAATCATTTTTATTGTAAAAAAATTTTCTGAGTAGACTGATATGATTTGGGTTATGATTTTGATTTTTTTTTATGGAAAAACTAGATGTAGATAATCTTTTACCTACTGGTAAAATATTGTCATGCCTTGGCTTGACAAGATGTGGAAGAAAAAAAAGCTGGAGTCTTGTTGGATAATGAAGAGATGTGAGTGTGTGACCAAGGGTATATTTTTGTCCAAGATTTTGGAAGTGGAAATGTAGCTGAACAGTAGAATTATATGAAGAGGCATTTGGATTATCCACCAAATCATCATAAATCGAGGGCCCAGAGACAAAGCTAAGTAGCTAACCTGAGCAATAACAAGACATCAAAGAAGAGAACAGTATTCTATTCATAGGATGCCTCTGAGAAATTCTACCAGTTATTTTAACTGGTTTTTCTATTGCAGTGATCCAGGTGTGATAAGGACTAGGGCTAGAGACTCTGATAAGGCTCTTGGCCCTTCCATCTTGGTTCCTCATTCTTCCATGAGGTTGAATTTTCAGTAGGATCTTAGGCCTCATGTCAATGGACTATTGAAAGACCTGTTCCACTCTATCTCTTGATGTGTCTAAATCCCTGACATGTTACAAAACAGGAATGGTAAGTGATATGCATAGGCTATTTCAGTATTCTGGAAGCACCAAAGAGGAGAAACTTAACTTAGACTGGAGAAGGCAAGGGAGGCTTCCTGAAGGATGTAACATCTGAATAGAGTTTTAAGAAAAGCATCATCATTAGGCAGATAAAGTAGAGGGAAGGTGTGTTTAGTAGGTGTGGAAGGAAGGGAAGAGAGATCTCTTTCAAGTCAGGGTATATAGCAGGAGCAAAAGCTTAGAGGGGAGAAAATTGCAAATTCTTGGTGATTAATTGACTGCTGACAGTCAACATAGATAGAAGTCGAGAATGGTGCCTGATTTCTGGCTTTTGAATGAACGCTGATGCTACCATTTGAAATATGGAATCTAAGAAAAAATATATAGATGAAAAGGCTTAAGATGATGATTTCTGTTCAGTTGTTTTGATCAAATGAGATATCTATGAGACACCCACAAGTTACTTATAGGATAACCAGGTAGAGATGTCTGTAGTAAGTGTAAACATAAAAGTAATAATGTGGTTAATATTTAAAGCTACACTGAGTGAATGAGATCACTTCAAGTTAGGGTGTCAAGCAGAGTAATGGTCCAATGACAGAAACCTGGAAAGCACTAATCCCTAAGTAATAAATGGAGAAGTCCTCAAAGAAGACCAAAAAAACAAAACACACACACAAAAAAAAAACAAACTATAATGGTCAAAGAGATAGAAGTATTGCTACAAGAATTTTATTGCTATTATGAACTGCATGTGTGAATGTGTCTCCTCAAAGTTCATATATTGAAACTTTACATGCCAATGTGATGGTATTAGGAGGTGGGGCCTTGTAAGGTAATTAAAATTAGATGAGGTTGTGAGGGTGGAGACCTCATGAATGTGGTTAGTGCCCTTGTAAGAATCCCAAAAGAACCTGCTCCCCTACTCTGCTGTCTGCCATGTGAGGATACAAGGGAAGTCAGTAGTCTGAATCCTGAATACAAGACCTTCACCAGAACTCAACCATGCTGCCATCCTGATCTCAGACTTCCAGCCTCCAGACTGTGAGAAATAAATTTCTGTTACTGATAAACTACCCAGTCTATGGTGTTTTGTTATAGTAGCCCAGAATTACTAATAAAATTGTCATAGAGGCTAAACGAAGAAATAATTGAAGAAGGCAATCAACTGTATGAAATATCACAGAGGGGTCCAGTAAGAACAGTACAAGAGTTTGTCCTCTAAATTTGGAATATTAAAGTGAAGATAAATATCAGGAAGCTTGAGGATAAGACTGGGCTAGAGATGCAAATTTGAGACTCATAAAGATAGAAATGGGAGTTGAAGGGCGCCTGGGTGACTCAGTTGGTTAAGCATCTGCCTTTGGCTCAGGTCATGATCCCAGGGTCCTGGGATTGAGCCCCATGTCTTGCTCTCTGTTCAGTGGGAGCCTGCTTCTCCCTCTCCCTGCTGCTCCCCCTGCTTGTACTCTCTCTCTGTCAGATAAATAAATAAAATCTTAAAAAAAGAAAGAAATGGGAGTTGAAACTATGGAAATAAATGTGATCACCCAAAGAGAGTATATAAAGAGAAAAGAGTAATGGTCTACAGATGGAGGTCTTGAAAACACCAACATTTATTGGTAATGCAGACACACGAAGACAAAAAAAAAAAAATGGTCAGAGAAATATGAGTAGAACCTAGACTGTGATGTGTTACAGAACCCAAAGATGAAGGTGTTTGCAATGAGAATGTTCAGCAGTTACAAAAATGTGGTAGTTAAATAGGTGGTTAATAAGATGAAGAATAGAAAATATTCATTGGATTTGGCAATTCGAAAGTCATTGTATACCTTAACCAGCTCAGGTTTAGTGGAACACTGACGTAAGATACTATATTGTTGTGGATTGATAATTTTAGAAGGAAAGAACTCTAAAGCTTAAAAGCTACTACAAAAAGGCTTATGAGGATGTGAGAGTCAGGGTGGTGAAAAGATCTAAGGGCAGTGTAATAATCAGAGTCTTGGCAGGAAACAAATGGCACACTTAAATTGGGTTATTTAAGAGGGTTTCATACTTAAACATTGATGTGGGTGTGGTGTAGGGAAACCACAATGCATAGTGCAATAGTATAAGCAAGTAACATAAGAGCTATCATCATCCCTAGGTTTGGTTGGTCAAGGAGTGGGAGCAGTTACTGGAACCTAGATTCAGAGGTGCTATGTGGAAAGGGTTGCTCTGTGTTTTGGTTGAGAAGAGCATCTAGCCAGTTGTTGGGTATACTGGGCTTCTGAGTACATAGTGATGGTATGGAACCAGGGGAACCAGGGGAATACATTTTTTCAATTTTACTTTCCTCTGTCCCTCTTACTTCCCTTCATTAATTCCAATTGGCTGACCCAAAAGGAATCCAGGAGATAAGAGAGTCCTCATAGGTCTGCCTCTAAGTGCACAGAGCAGGGTAGAAAAGGGTAAAGAGTGGATCTGGACAGACAAACAGAAGATATCCAGCAATCTTTACCTCAACTATTTGCCTGATTTTATCTTGTATTTCCTATCATCCCAAAAGCCAAGTACAACTACAAGGATGAGGCCCAACAGACAGAAGAATGATGTAGAGCCTCTTCTTATCAAGCTGGGGAAGGCAAGCTTGGATTGTTACAGGCTACAATTGAATAATTAGGAGATGAGCTTTGCAGATGCCTGGCTGATGAGACCAGTGATTTAGAGCATGGGGGACAGCAAACTCTAGGCTATAAAGCCTAAAAGAGAAGAGCCTATGAAATCCAAGTCAAGGAGTGCCTGGGTGGTACTGTCGGTTGAACATCTGCCTGTCTGATGCTCCCCCTTCTTGTTCTCTCTCTCTCTCATAAATAAAATAAATAAATAAATAAATAAATAAATAAATAAATAAATAAATAAATAAATAAAATCTTTATAAAAAGAGAAATCCAGGCACGCCTGGGTGGTTCAGTTGGTTAAGCATCTGCCTTCGGCTCAGGTCATGATCTCAGGGTCCTGGGATCGAGTCCTGCCTTGGGCTCCCTGCTTAGCGGGGAGTCTGCTTCTTCCTCTTCCTCTCCCTGCTCAAGCTCTCTCTCTCTCTCTCAAATATATAAATAAAATCTTGAAAGAAAAAAAGAAAGAAGAAAGAAAGAAAGAAAGAAAGAAAGAAAGAAAGAAAGAAAGAAAGAAAGAAAGAGAAAGAAGAAAGAAAGAAAGAAAAAGAAGAAAGGAAGGAAAGAAAGAAATCCAAATCAAGAGTAGGTCAAGTGTAACACCCAATGCTCCATGCAGTACATGCCCTCCTTAATACCCATCACCGGGCTAAACAATGAATTGCAGATCACTACATCAAAAACTAATGATGTATTGTATGGTGACTAACATAACATAATAAAATTAATTAAATTTAAAAAAAGTAGGTCAAATGGATGAGGCAGAAACTAAAGAATTTGGGACTTATGACCACAGTAGATAGTTTGCACAGAGAAAGGTCACAAGTAGGAAGCAAGACAAGTGGAAAGAGGATGGCAGATAAACCATCAATGAGATCCTTCCAAGCTTTATCTGTTAGTACTAAGTAAGCTGCTTGTAGAACTACTTGAAAATAGTGACATGTATTCTGTTTTCCTGGTCTAGAATCCATCTTTTGCCCAGTAAGTGCTCTAGACCTTAACCCCACTCTGCTTCTACCTGGATTCTGCTGCCCAATTTCGAGTCATGTGAATCTCTCTGCCTGTGATCCCTTGCTGGACTTGCTCCTACCTAGTTCCAGTCTCTGCCCATCAACTCATATCTGTGACCTGGACTCCACCATTAAAGCAAATAACTGGAATCTGAGGGTCTCACACCAATACCATCACTATGTATTCAGAATCCCAGTATACCCATATCATTTTGTTTCTAATTCCTTACTCTAGAACTTGGTCTTAGGCTATATGTTTAAATTTAGCTTCTAACCAGGGTTTGTTGCCTGGTTCAAATCTATGGACCCTTTGTGAATACTCAGACTCCACTTTTGTGATACAAATTTGTACTATCTGTATAAGAAACAGCATGTGGTAGAGATTGGGAATATGGGATCTGGAGCCATAGTGCCTGTGTTTGAGACTTGTGTCTATTCTTTACTAGTCTTGTGACCTTTGGAAATCACTTAAATCGTCTGAGTTTCAACTTGTTTATCTACAAAATTAGAACAGTAATAGTATTTGTTTCATAGAGTTATGATAATTAAGTAAAACATGTAAAGTCTAGGACAGTGCCCAGCACATAAGAATTCAATATCTATAATAAAATCCAAAGTCTTACTATGACCTAAACATCCCTACATGATCTGACTCCTTGACTAAATCTTCAACCCAATGTTCCACTCTCCCTGGCTCACTGCATTTCAGCCACATTGGCTTCTAGATGTTTCTGGAACACATCAACATTTTTCCCTTGTTGGGACCTTTTCAGTGCCCTCTACCTAGATAAATTCACCCCTGATGTTTTCATGGATCACTTCCTCATGTCATTCAAAACCCTGCACAAATCTAACCTCCACAGAGATGCATTCTCTGATTACCCTATCAAAATACAATTCCCCATGAATCTCTCTTCCTTAAACTGCTTTATTTTATTTCTAGTACTTATTATTTGGTATTAAAATATATATTTGTTTATTTTTTTATTATCTATCACCCTTACTATACTATAATTTTCATGATGACAGGTACTTTGTCTGTCATGTTCAATGCTATATCTTGAGCAGCCAGAATTTTGCCTGCATCATAGAACTCAATAAATATTTGTTGAATTAGCCAATTAACTAATTAAGGAAATTTTTTGTATCAAGAGTAATCACGATAGGCTGAGTTTCCCACAATAACAACTTTAAAACTTCAGTGATGTTTATTTTTCACTCAGGCTGAATGTGCAGCATTGGTCATTTGAGGGAACTCTGTTCATCTTCATCACTCAGGCATTTAGGTGGATGGAGGTTCCATTTTTAAAATCTTTTTTTTTAATTGAAGAATAATTAACATATGATATTGTATTAGTTTCAGATGTACCACAAAGTGATTCAATATGTATATACATTATGAAGTGTCACCACAATAAGACTAGTTACCATCTGTTGCCATACAAATTTGTTAAGATATTATTGACTATATTTTCTATGATGTACACTACATCCCTGTGTCTTATTTATTGCATACTTGGAAAATTGTACCTCTTCATCTCCTTCATTGATTTCATCCATCCCTCAATTATCCTTTCCTTCTGGTAACCATCAGTTTGTTTTCTGTAACTATAGGTCTCTTTCTGTTTTGTCTATTCATTTGTTTTTCTTTCCCAGATTCCACATGTAAGTGAAATTATACAGTATTTGTCTTCCATAGGGTATTCTTTTTCTCTGTCTGACTTTCCTCACTTAGCATAACACCCTCTGTGACATCCATATGGTCACAAATGGCAAGATTTCATTCTTTAACAATTTCTCTCTTAATTAACATTTAGGTTGTTTCCATATCTTTGCTACTATAAATAATGTTGCAAAAAACATAGGGGTGGGTATATCTTTTCAAATTAGTGTTTTTGTTATCTTTGTATAAATGCCTAGAAGTCAAATTACTGGATCATATGATAGTTCTATTTTAAGTTTTTTTAAGAATTATTTATTTTATTTTATTTTTTAAAGATCTTATTTATTCATTTGAGAGAGAGAGAGAGCAGGAGGGAGAATCTAAAGGAGGCCCCACACTGAGGATAGAGCCTGATGTGGGGCTCAATCCACGACTCTGAGATCATGACCTGCACTGAAACCAAGAGTTGGATGCTTAACCAACTAAGCCACCAAGGCGCCCTCTATTTTAAATTTTTTAAGGAACCTCCAGACTGTTTTCTATATTGGCCTCACCAATTTACATTTTCACCAACAATGCATAAGAGTTCCATTTTCTACACATCTCACCAACATTTGTTATTTCTTGTCTTCTTAATACCAGCTGTTCTGACAGGGATGAGGTGATATCTTATTGTAGTTTTGATTTGAATTTCCCTGATGGTTAGTGATATTGAACATCTTATCCTATGCCTGTGGGCCATCTGTACGTGTTTTTGGAAAACTCTCTATTCAGGTCCCCTGCCAACTTTTTTTTTTTAAAGATTTTATTTATTTATTTGAGAGAGAATGAGAGAGAGCACATGAGAGGGGGGAGGGTCAGAGGGAGAAGCAGACTCCCTGCCGAGCAGGGAGCCCGATGCGGGACTCGATCCCGGGACTCCAGGATCATGACCTGAGCCGAAGGCAGTCGCTTAACCAACTGAGCCACCCAGGCACCCCCCTGCCAACTTTTTAAAAGATTGTTAGTTCTTTTCAGATTGAGTTTTATGGGTTCTTTATTTATTTTGGATCTAGTCTTTTTTTTATTCTTAAATAGTTTTAGAAAAATTAACAGAAGTTACAAATAAGACAAGTGTCTACCAATCTAGTCATCTCCACTTATGGCAAAAAAAAATGGTCTCAAATTTGTTGAAATTTCAATATCTCAGATTCCAAGTCATTCTGGAAGCTCAAAACCAAACATTGCATTATTGACATTCATAATTTACCTACTTTTGAGGAAAATGATATCTGTGCAATTTTTTCCTTCCAAAACACATTAATTTCTACATAGGCTAAATTTAGATCTGTAAAAGTTAATGCAGAATAGCATTCCTGTCCTGTCACATACAAAATAACAACTCGGGGTGGGGGGGAGCTAAGATGGTGGCATAGTAGTAGGACCTTAAGATTGCCTCATCCCTTGAACACAGCTAGATAACTATGAAATCATTCTGAACACTCAAGAAATCAACCTGAGGACTGACAGAACAAACTGCACAACTAGAGGGAGAGGCCACATCGAGGAAGGTAGGAAATCTGGAGACATGGTTTGGTGGAGAAAGGGATTGTGGGTGCTGTGGAGGGGAGGGAGCCCTGGTCATGGAGAAAGGTGAGAGACAGTGGAGCACTCAGGGACATGCACAAAGAGAACACTTCCCCAGAGCCATTGGCTAAAAAAATTAGAGGGGCTGATTTTCCTGAGACTTTACAACCAGCAGGGCTCAAAGACTGGAGTTTTAGAGGTCCCCAGGCTTGGCTGGAATAGAGACCTGAGGACACTGCCCTACTCCTGGAGAAGAGATAGGCAAACAATCCCAGGACAGACTGAACAATCTGAGGATCACATAAGGGGCGCAAGAAAGATTGTTTGCATTTCTTGAAGCATATCTGTGAGAGGTGGCATTGCCTCTCTGGGAACAAAAGAAGCAACGGTGCCATTTCCATCCCCTGTCCCTCAGCATAAGCACAGAGACACCTGCTGAAGGTGACTAACCAGGACACAGTTTGTTTAGCCTGCTTGCTCCAAATCCCATGCCCTGTGCTCTGGCATAACTGCCCTTCCAGTTCAAACCTGCATCAGTTCCCACATGGGGAAACCCTTTCCCAGAGGACCAGGACAGGTCCATGCCACAAGGTCCCTGAAGTCATCAGGAATTTTAAAAGTCAGCAAACTGGGCTAAGGTAGAAGAACCCAAGCTGTGGTGTGCTGCTCCAGGGGGGCAAGTGACCCAGAGAGAATGTGAAATCAGTGACCCGAAAAACACCTGTGAGGGGCGCTTGGGTGGCTCAGTCAACCTTTGGCTCAGGTCATGATTCCAGGGTCCTGGGATTGAACCCCATGTAGGGCTCCATGCTCAGCAGGGAGTCTGCTTCTCCCCCTCCCTCTGTCCCCCCACTTGTGCTCTGTCTCGCTCACTCATTCTCTCTCAAATAAATAAATAAAATCTAAAACAAAACAAAACAAAACAAAAAACCTGTGAAGCCTGAGGGGAAATTATTTGCTCCTCTGAAAGTGCTTCCCTGAGAGCACCAAGCACAGAATCCCCTCTCCAGGAACAAAGGAGGTTGCTGGTACAATTTCCCTCCCTTCCCCTCAACATAAGCCAACTTCAGTAAACAGCACAGAGCCAACACTGACTGCACAACCTGCTTATACCAGGCCCTAACCCCCATGCACTCTGCTGCTACTGCTTTTCTCTGGCAGGTGTGCCATAGGACCAGAGCTGTGGGCCCCTCCCCCAGAAAATCAGCACAAACTCCAACACCCACCACATCTACTGAACATAGAGTTTTGCAAAGCTTTAGTTCTAGTGGAAATAGCATCAGGTCCTTTTTAACTAGTAGACCAGAGCACACCTAGTTAAAAATTGCCACACTCTAGCCAAGGCCCAAACACTCCCAACTACAGGCTAGGAGAAACTCTGAAGACAACTGACCTGAGGAATACAGCATTCAAAACACAGCAGAAGAGTACACTCAGAACACACCGGAGAAACTTCATGAAGTGCCAGACCTGGGACATTATATGACCTCTTCTTCATATAGCCATTATTCTCAGGAGCAGGAAATATAACAGGCTTTCCTAACACAGAGAAGAAAACAGACACTTAGACAAAATGCCAAGATGGGGGAATTCTTCCCAAAAGAAAGAATAAGTAAAGGTCATGACCAGGGATCTAATCAAAACAGATATAAGTAATATGCCTGACCCAGAATTTAAAGCAACAATCAGAAGGATACTGGCTGGGCTTGAGAAAACCATAGATGACATCAGGGAGACCCTTACAACAGACATAAAAGAATTAAAAACCAATCAGACTGAAATGCAAAATGCAATAACTGAGATTCGAAACTGACTGGATTTAATTACCACAAGGATGGAATAAGCAGAGAATGTATAAGTGATATAGAAGATAGAATTATGGAAAATAATGAAGCTAAACAAAAAAAAAAAAAAAAGGAAAGAAAAATTGTGGACCACAAAATAGATTTAGGGAACTCAGTGACTGCATAAAGTGTAATAACATCTGTATCAGTGGAGTCCCAGAAGAAGAAGAGAGAAAAGGGACAGAAGGTTTATTTGAGGAAATTGTAGCTGAAACTTCCCTAATGAAGGGAAGAAAATAGTCATCCAAATCTAGAAGGCAAACAAAACTCCCATCAAAATCAATAAGAGCAGGCAAACACCAAGACATAGTATAGTTAAATTTACAAAATATAGTGATAAAGAAAAAATCCTAAAAGCAGCAAGATTAAAGAAGTCCCTAATTTACAAGGGGAGACCAACAAGGTTAGCAGCAGGTCTCTCACAGAAAGTTAGCAAGCCAGAAGAAAGTGACACGATATATTGAATGTGCTGAATAGGAACAATCTGCAACCAAGAATACTCTATCCAGCAAGGCTGTCATTCAGAATAGAAGGAGAGATAAAGAGTTTCCAGACAAAAAAACCTAAAGGAGTTCGTGACCACTGAACCAACCCTGCAAAGAATATTAAAGCGGACTCTTTGGGAAGGAAAGACCAAAATTAACAAGGACTAGAAAGGAACAGAGACAATCTCCAGAAACAATGACAAAACAAATAATAAAATGGCAATAAATACATATCTATCAATAATAACTCTGAATGTAAATTGACTAAATACTCCAATCAAAAGACATAGGGTGTCAGAATGGATTAAAAAAGAGACCCATCTATATGCTGCCTACGAGAGACTCCTGCAGATTGAAAGTGAGGGGATGGAGACACATTTATCATTAAAATGATGTCAAAAGGAAACCCAAGTAGCAATACTTATATCAGACAAACTAGATTATAAATGAAAGACTTTAACAAGAGATTAAGAGGGGCACTGTAATCATAATAAGTGGTCTATCCAAAAGAAAGATCTAACAATTGTAAATATACATGCCCCCAACTTGAGAGCACCCAAATATATAAAAATGTTAATAACAAATATAAAGGAACTCATTGATAGTAATAAAATAATGGTAGGGGACATTAACAGCCCACTTACAGCAATGGACAGATCATCTAAGCAGAAAATCAACAAGGAAACAATGGCTTTGAATGACACACTGGAAACAATGGTATTGAGTGACACACTGGACCAAATGGTCTTAATAGATTCAGAACAATTCATCCTAAAGCAGCAGAATACACATTCTTTTCAAGTGCACATGGGGCATTCAGTAGAATAGATCATATATTGGGTCACAAATCAGGCTGCAACAGGTACACAAAGATGGAGATTGTACCATGCATATTCTCCAACCAAAATGCTAAAAAACTTGCAGTCAATCACAAGAAAAAAAATTGGAAAGACCACAAATACATGGAGGTTAAAGAACATCATATGGAAGAATGAGTGGGTCAACCAGGAAATTAAAGAAGAAATAAAAATATATGGAAATAAATTAAAATGAAAACATGGCAATCCAAAATATTTGGAATGCAGCAAAAGTGGAAACAAGAAGGAAGTATATAGCAATCCAATCCAGGCATATAAGAAGCGAGAAAATCTTAAATACACAACTTAACCTTACACTTAAAAGAGCTAGAAAATGAACAACAAAGCCTAAAGCCAGCAGAAGAAGGGGAGCAATAAAGATTAGAGCAAAAATAAATTATATAGAAACAAAAGAGCCCAGTAGAACAGATCATTGAAATCAGAAGCTCATTTTCAAAAAAAAATTAATATAATTGATAAACCCTAACCAGACTTATCAAAAAGAAAAGAGAATGGATCCAAATGCAAGAGGAGAAATAACAACAAACACCATAGAAATACAATTATAAGTGAATATTATGAAAAATGATATGCCAACAAATTGCACAATTGAGAAGAAATGGATAAATTCCTAGAAGTATGTAAACTACCAAAACTGAAACAGGAAGAAATAGAAAACTTGAACAGACTGATAACCAGGGAAAAAATGGTATCAATAATCAAAAATCTACCAACAAACAAAAGCCCAGGGACAGATGACTTCACAGGAGAATACTACCAAACACTTAAGGAAGAGTTAAGACCTATTCTTCTGAAGCTGTTTCAAAAAATAGAAATGGAAGGTAAACATCCAAACTCTTTCTATGAGGCCAGCATTACCCTGATTCCAAAACCAAATACTCCACTAAATAAGAGAACTATAGGCCAATATCACAGATGAAAATGGATTAAAAAATTCTCAATAAAATAAAGCAAATTGATCCAACAGTACATTAAAAGAATCATTCACCATGATCAAGTGGGATTAATTCCTGGGCTGCAAGGGTGGTCCAATATTCACAAGTCAATCAAAGTGATAAACCAGAGCAATAAAACAATTGATAAAAAATATATGATCTTCTCTGTAGATGCAGACAAAGCATTTGACAAAGTATAACATCCATTCACGATAAAGATCTTCAACAAATTAGGGAGAGAGGGTACATACCTCAATGTTAAAAAGGCCATATATAAAAATCCCACAGCTAATTTTACCCATAATATCATAACACTGAGAACTTTCCCTCAATGATCAGGAACAAAATAAGGATGTGTCAACTATTACCACTGGCTCAGTCAGTTGAGCATCCATATCTTGGTTTTGGCTCATCATGATCTCATGGATCATGGGATTGAGCCTCATATCAGGCCCTGCACTCAGTGGGGAGACTGCTTAAAGATTCTCTCTCTCTGCTTCTCTCACTCTCTCTGTCTAAAATAAATAAATAAATCTTTTTTATTATGTTATGTTAGTCACCATACAGTACTTCATTAGTTTTTGATGTAGTGTTCCATGATTCATTATTTGCATATAACACCCAGTGCTCATTGCAATATGTGCCCTCCTTAACAATTATCATATGGTTTTACTCATATGTGGAACATAAGGAATAGCCTGGAAGACATTAGGAGAAGGAGGGGAAAAATAAATAAACCTTAAAAAAACAAAAAACAAAAAAAACATAGTACTGGAAGTCCTAGCCTCAGCAATCAGACAACAAAAAGAAATAGAATTCATCAAAATCAGCAACGAAGAAGTCAAACTTTCACTATCTGCAGATGACATGATACTCTATATAGAAAAACTTCACTAAAAAATTGCTAGAACTGATACACAAATTCCATAAAGTTGCAGGATACAAAATCACCATACAGAAATCTGGGGCATTTCTATACACCAATAATGAAGGACTAGAAAGATAAATGAAGGAATTGATACTATTTAAAATTGCACCAAAAACCATAAGATACCCAGGAGTAAACCTAACCAAAGAGGTAAAAGATCTGTACTCTGAAATCTATACAAAACTTCTGAAAGAAATTGAAGAGGACACAAAGAAATGGAAAAAAAAAATTCTCTGCTCATGGATTGGAAGAACAAAAATTGTTAAAATCTCTGTTACCCAAAGCAATCTACACATTTAATGCAATCCCTATCAAAATACCACCAGCATTTCTCACAGATTAGAACAAACAATCCTAAAATTTGTATGGAACCACAAAAGACCCCAAATAGACAAAGCAATCTTTTTTCTTTTTTTAATTTTGAGTTTGTTAACATATAGTGTAGTATTGGTTTCAGGAGTAGAATTTAGTAATTAATCATTTACATATAACACCCAATGCTAATCTCAACAACTGCCGTCCTTAATGCTGATCATCCATTTAGCCCATCCCCCCACCTCCCCGCCAGCAACCCCCAGTTTATTCTCTATAGTTAAGTCTCTTATTATTTGCCTCCCTTTCTGATTTATCTTATTTTTCCATCCCCTCACCTATGTTCGTCTGTTTTAGTTCTTAAATTCCACATGAGTGAAATCATAAAGTTGTTTTCCTCTGATGTATTTCACTTAGCATAATATACTCTAGTTCCATCCACGTTGCTACAAAAGATTTCATTCTTTTTAATTGCTGAGTAATATTCCCACATATATGTGTGAGTGTGTGTGTGTGTATACCTCACATCTTTTATATATATTCCATCATATATATATATATATATATATATATGAAGTATATATATATACTCCACATCTTTTTGTGTGTGATCAGTGTGCTTTTATTTTTTTATTTAAATTTTATTTAGTTAACATACAGTGTAACTTTGGTTTCTAGACTAGAATTCCGTAATTCATCACTTACATACAACAATCAGTGCTCATCACTAGTGCCCTCTTTATCAGCACCACGCTCTAACCAACTGAGCTAACCGGCCAGCTGCTACTAGTGCCCTCTTTAATACCCATCATCCATCTAGCCCATCCCTCACCCACATCCCTCCATCAACCCTCAGTTTGTTCTCTATCATAAGAGTCTCTTACGGCTTGTTTCCCTCTCTCCTTTTCTCCCCATTCCCATATGTTCATCTGTTTTCCTTCTTAAATTCTACATATAAGTGAGATCATATGGTATTTGTCTTTCTCTGACTGACTTATTGCACTTAGAATAATACACACTACCTCTATCCACATCATTGGAAATGGCAAGATTTCGTTCTTTTTTTTTTTTTAAAGATTTTATTTATTTATTTGAGAGAGAGAATGAGAAACAGAGAGCACGAGAGGGAAGAGGGTCAGAGGGAGAAGCAGACCCCCTGTGGAACAGGGAGCCCGATGCAGGACTCAATCCCGGGACTCCAGGATCATGACCTGAGCTGAAGGCAGTCACTTAACCAACTGAGCCACCCAGGCGCCCAAGATTTCGTTCTTTTTGATGGCTGACTAATATTCTATTATATATGTATATATGTATACCACTTCTTTATCCATTCGTCAGTTGATGGACACTTGGGCTCTCTCTGCATAGTTTGGCTATTGTTGATAAAGCTGTTATAAACACTGGGGTGCATGTAACCCTTTCAAATCTGTATTTTTGTATCCTTTGGGCAAATACCTACTAGTGCAATTGCTGGATTATAGGGTAGTTCTATTTTCAACTTTTGGGGGAACTTCCATACTGATCTGCAGAGGGCTGTACCAGTTTGCACTCCCACCAACACTGTAAAAGGGTTCTCCTTACTCTGCATCCTTGCCAATACCTGTTGTTTCCTGTGTTAATTTTAGCCATTCTGACAGGTGTGAGGTGGCATATCATTGTGGTTTTGATTTGTAATCCCCTGATAGTGAGTGATGTTCAGCATCTTTTCATGTGTCCATGAGCCATCTGTACATCTTTGAAAAATGTCTACTCATGTCTTCTGCCTATTTCTTAACTGGATTATTTGTTTTGGTTGCTGAGTTTGATAAGTTCTTTATAGACTTTGGATACTAGCCCTTTATCAGATATGACATTTGCAAATATTTTCTCCCATTCCATAGGCTGCCTTTCAGTTTTGTTGATTGCTTCCTTTGCTGTGCAGAAGCTCTTTATTTTGGTGATGTCCCAATATTTCATTTTTCCTTTTGTTTGCCTACAAAGACAAATCTACTAAGAAATTGCCATGGCCAAGGACAAAGAGGTTGTTGCCTGTGTTCTCCTTTAGGCTTCTGATGGATTCCTGTCTCACATTTAGGTCTTTCATCCATGTTGAATTTATTTTGGTATGTAAGAAAATGGTCCAGCTTCATTCATTTGCATGCTGCTGTCCAGTATTCCCAACACCATTTGTTGAAGAGTCTATTGTTGATTTTTTTTTTCCCATTGGATATTCTTTCCTGCTTTGTCAAAGATTAGTTGACCATATAGAAGTGGGTCCATTTCTTGGTTTTCTATTCTGTTCCATTGATCTATGTGTTTGTTTTTGTGCCCGTTCCATACTGCCTTCATCACTACAGCTTTACAATATAGCATGAAGTCTGGAAATTCCATACAAATTTTAGGATTGTTTGTTCTAGCTCTGTGAAAAATGTGTGTGGGGGAGTGGGGGAGTATTTTGATAGGGATTTCATTAAATGTATAGATTGCTTTGGGTAGCATAGACAGTTTAACAATGTTTGTTCTTCCAATCCATGAGCAAGGAATGTTTTTCCATTTCTTTGTGTCCTCTTAAATTTCAGAAGTGTATAGATTTCAGAGTACAGATCTTTTACCTCTTTGGTTAGGTTTATTCCTATGTATCTTATGGTTTGGGGTGCATTTGTAAATGGGATCATTTCCTTGATTTCTCTTTCTGCTGCTTTTGTATAGAAAAACAACAGATGGGAGAAGAAAAGATGGCAGAGGAATAGGGGACCCTATTTCAACTGGTCCCCGGAATTGAGCTGGATATCTACCAGACCACTCTGAGCACCACGAAATCAGCCTGAGATGTAAGAAGATCTGGATCTCTACAAACAGAATATCGCGGGTGGTTGGTTTCAAGGTACAAAGCAGGAAGCCGTGATTCCGCGGGCAGATAAGAGAGGATAAACAGTAGCAGGAGGGAGACTGGCCATGGGGATCCTACACTGCTGGTGAGTGACAGCCTCACTTGCTGGGGACAAGGCACAGACTCGCAGACCGGTAGCAGTGGGGAAAGGATTTTAGGGCACCCCTGGGGTGGAAATCCAGAGCAGGGGGTCACACAAGCGACCTGGGAGCAGCTGGCGGTTTTAGAAGCACAAAGGTCAAAGTCATGTCCCAACCTATAGGCAGGACTGGGAGTGCTGCAGAGGGGTGCACAACCCAGGATGCTGCAGTTTATAGCAGCACAGACAGAAACAGAGACAGTGTGGCCTGGAGAGCTCACTGAAGAACAGACTGCGATCTCTCTGCTCTGAGGTAGAGGGTTGGATATGGTCTCTTCTGCACTGATTCTTGGAAGAGATGCGGAAAGCTTCCAGGGAAAGCCACCAGAGAAAAAAAGCCCCAAAAAACAAATTCCCACTGAGACCATCCCCCGCCAAAGGGGGGCAGGGCAACTCTGCCCAAACAGGGTTGCCTGAGTAACAGCATGGCAGGGCCCTCCACCAGAAGACAGGCTGGGAAAACAAGAGGCCAGCAACCATAAGGTTCCTAGAAAACAGGAGCATCTTGCTTGGCTTCTGGTAAATAATTTGGACTCTCTATATTCCCTCAAACACCCATCCACAGAATGACTAGGAGGAGGAACCCCCAAAATAGGAAAGACTCAGAGATTATGATGTATGCCACAGATTTACAAATGGATGCAGATATAACCAAGATGTCAGAGATGGAATTCAGGCTAGCAATTGTGAAGACAGTGGCTAGAATGGAGAAATCAATTAATGGCAACATACAGTCTCTAAGGGCAGAAATGAAAGTTGAATTGCCAGAACTTAAAAATGCTATAAATGAGATCCAATCCAACCTAGAAAATCTAACAGCTAGGGTAAGTGAGGCAGAAGAAGGAAAAAGCAACCTGGAAGACAATTTACTAGATAAAAAGGGAAAAGAGGAGGCAAGGGAAAAACAAGCCAGAATCCATGAAAATGGAATCAGAGAAATAAGTGACACCATGAAGTGCTCCAATGTCATAATAATTGGAATCCCTGAGGGAGTGGAGAGAGAGAGAGGGCTAGAAGATGTATTTGAGCAAATCGTAGCTGAGAACTTTCCTAATCTGGGGAATGAAACAAACATTCGCATCCTAGAGGCAGAGAGGATCCCTCCCAAGATCAAGGAAAACAGGCCAACACCCTGGCATGAAATAAAACTCACAAATCTTAGAACCAAGGAAACCATCTTAAGGGCAATTAGGGGGAAGAGATTCCTTACATACAGAGGGAGGAACATCAGAATCACGTCAGACCTATCCACAGAGACCTGGCAAGCCAGAAAGGCCTGGCAAGACATATTCAGGGTACTAAATGAGAAGAACATGCAGCCAAGAATACTTTATCTGGCAAGGCTGCCATTTAGAATGGATGGAGAGATGCAGAGCTTCCAAGACCAGCAGAAAATGAAAGAATATGTGACCAGTAAGCCAACCCTGCAAGAAATATTAAGGGGGGTTCTATAAAAGGAGAAAGACCCCAAGAGTGATATACTACAGAAATTTACAGGGGCAATCTATAAAAAAAATGTCTTCACAGGCAACATGATGATAATAAATCCATATCTTTCAAAAATCACTCTCAACGTGAATGACCTAAATGCTCCCATAAAAAGGCGCAGGATTGCAGATTGGATAAAAAGACAGGACCCATCCATATGTTGTCTACAAGAGACTCATTTTGAACCTAAAGATACATCCAGACTGAAAGTGAAGGGATGGAGATCCATCTTCCATGCCAGCGGGCCTCAAAAGAAAGCTGGGATAGCAATTCTTAGACCAGACAAATTAGATTTTAAACTAAAGTCTGTAGTTAGAGACACGGAAGGACACTATATCATTCTTAAAGGGTCTATCCAACAAGAAGATCTAACAAATGTAAATATCTATGCCCCCAACATGGGACCAGCCATCTATATAAGCCAACTGTTAAACAAACTAAAGAGTCACATTGATAACAATATGTTAATTGTAGGAGACCTCAATACTCCACTCTCAGCAATGGACAGATCATCTAAGCAGAAAATCAACAAGGAAACAAGAGCTTTGCAGGACACACTGGACCAGATGGACCTCATAGATATATACAGAACATTCCACCCTAAAAAAACAGAATATTCATTCTTCTCGAGCACACACGGAACTTTCTCCAGAATAGACCACATACTGGGTCACAAATCAGGTCTCAAACGATACCAAAAGATTGAGATTATTTCCTGCATATTCTCAGACCACAAAGCTTTAAAACTGGAACTCAATCACAAGAAACAATTTGGCAGAAATTCAAACACTTGGAAGCTAAAGACCACTCTGCTCAAGAATGTTTGGGTTAACCAGGAAATCAAAGAAGAACTTAAAAAATTCATGGAAATCAATGAGAACAAAAACACATTCGTCCAAAACCTATGGGATACTGCAAAGGTGGTCCTAAGGGGAAAATACAGAGCCATCCAAGCCTCACTCAAAAAAAAAATAGAAAAATCCCGAATTCACCAACTAACTCTACACCTTAAAGAACTAGAGAAAAAGCAAAAAATGATACCTAAGCCACACATTAGAAGATATATAATTATAATTAGAACAGAGATCAATGAATTAGAAACCAGAAACACAGTAGATCAGACCAATGAAACTAGACTTTGGTTCTTTGAAAGAATTAATGAGATCGATAAACCACTGGCCAGATTTATCCAAAAGAAAATAAAGGACCCAAATTAATAAAAGTATGAATGAAAGGGGAGAGATCATGACTAACACCAAGGAAATAGAAACAATTATTAGAAATTATTGTCAACAACTATATGCCAATAAACAGCAGTCTGGATGCAATGGATGCCTTCCTGGAAACCTATAAGCTGCCGAGACTGAAACAGGAAGAAATTGACAACCTGGATAGGCCAATAACCAGTAACAAGATTGAGGCAATGATCAAAAACCTCCCAAAAAACAAGAGTCCAGGGCCTGATGGATTCCCTGGGGAACTCTACCAAACATTCAAAGAAGAAATAATACCTATTCTCCTGAAGCTGTTTCAAAAAATAGAAACAGAAGGAAAACTTCCAAAGTCATTCTATGAGTCCAGCATTACCTTTATCCCCCAACCAGGCAAAGACCCCATGAAAAAGGAGAATTTCAGACTGATATCCCTGATGAATATGGATTCCAAAGTCCTCAACAAAATCCTAGCTGATAGGATCCAACAATACATTAAAAGGATCATCCACCACGACCAGTGGGATTTATCCCCGGGATGCAAGGGTGGTTCAACGTTCACAAATCAATCAGTGTGATACAACACATTAATAAGAGGAGAGAGAAGAACCATATGGTCCTTTCAATTGATGCAGAAAAAGCATTTGACAAAATACAACATCCTTTCTTGATTAAAACTCTTCAGAGTATAGGGATAGAGGGAACATTCCTCAAGTTCATAAAATCCATCTATGAAAAACACACAGCAAATATCATCCTCAATGGGGAAAAGTTGAGAGCCTTTCCCTTAAGATCAGGAACACGTCAAGGATGCCCACTCTTGCCACGATTGTTCAACATAATACTAGAAGTCCTAGCAACAGCAATCAGACAACCAAAAGAAATAAAAGGTATTCAAATTGGCAAAGAAGTCAAACTCTCTCTTTTCGCAGAAGACATGATACTTTATGTGGAAAACCCAAAAGACTCCACCTCCAAATTATAGAATTCATACAGTAATTCAGTAATGTGGCAGGATACAAAATCAATGCACAGAAATCAGTTGCTTTCTTATACACTAACAACACAACTGTAAAAAGAGAAATTAGAGAAATGATTCCCTTTACAATAGCACCAAAAGCCATTAGATACCTTGGAATAAACTTAACCAAAGAGGTAAAGGATCTATACTCTAGGAACTACAGAACACTCAAGAAAGAAATTGAAGAAGACACAAAAAGATGGGAAAACATTCCATGCTCATGGACTGGAAGAATAAACATTGTTAAAATGTCTATGCTACCCAGAGCAATCTATACCTTCAATGCCATCTCAATCAAAATTCCAATGACGTTTTTCAAAGTGCTGGAACAAACAATTCTAAAATTTGTATGGATTCAGAAAAGACCCCAAATCGCCAAGGAAATGTTGAAAAAGAAAAACAAAGCTGGGGGCATCCCATTGCCTGATTTCAAGTTATATTACAAAGCAGTGTTCACCAAAACAGCATGGTACTGGCACAAAAACAGACATATAGACCAATGGAACAGAATAGAGAGCCCAGATATGGACCCTCAACTCTATGTTCAAATAATCTTTGACAAATCAGGGGAAAATATGCAATGGAAAAAAATCTATTCAATAAATGGTGCTGGGAAAATTGGACAGCCACATGCAAAAGAATGAAACTTGACCATTCTCTAACACCATACACAAAGATAAACTCAAAATGGATGAACGACCTCCATGTGAGACAGGAATCCATCAAAATTCTAGAGGAGAACATAGGCAGTAACCTCTTTGACATCGACCACAGCAACTTCTTTCAAGATACACCTCCAAAAGCCAGTGAAACAAAAGCAAAAATGAACTTTTGGGACTTCATCAAGACAAAAAGATTCTGCACAGCAAAGGAAACAGTCAACAAAACTAAGAGGAAACCCACAGAATGGGAGAAGATATTTGCAAATGACACTACAGATAAAGGGCTGGTATCCAAGATCTATAAAGAACTTCTCAAACTCAACACCTAAAAAACCAAATAATCAAGTCATAAAATGGGCAGAAGATATGAAAAGACACTTCTCTGAAGAAGACATACAAATGGCTAACAGACACTTGAAAAAATGTTCATCATCATTAGCCATCAGGGAAACCCAAATCAAAACCACATTGAGATACCACCTTACACCAGTTAGAATGGCAAAAATGGACAGGGCAAGAAACAACAAATGTGGGAGAGGTTTTGGAGAAAGGGGAATCCTCTTACACTGTTGGTGGGAATGCAAGTTGGTACAGCCACTTTGGAAAACAGTGTGGAGGTTCCTCAAAAATTTAAAAATAGAGCTACCCTATGACCCAGCAATTGCTCTCCTGGGTATTTACCTGAAAGACAGAGATGTAGTGAAAAGAAGGGCCATATGCACCCCAATGTTCATAGCAGCAATGTCTGCAATAGCCATACTGTGACAAGAGCCAAGATGCCCTTCAACAGATGAATGGATAAAGAAGATGTGGTCCATATATACAGTGGAATATTACTCAGCCATCAGAAAGGATGAATACCCAACTTTTACATCAACATGGATGGGACTGGAGGAGATTATGCTAAGTGAAATAAGTCAAGCAGAGAAAGTCAGTTATCATATGGTTTCACTTATTTGTGGAACATAAGGAATAGCATGGAGGACATTAGGAGAAGGAAGGGAAAAATGAAGGGGGTAAATCGGAGGGTGAGATGAACCATGAGAGACTATGGACTCTGAAAAACAAACAGGGTTTTAGAGGGGAGCAGGGAGGGGGATTGGTTAGCCCGGTGATGGGTATTAAGGAGGGCACGTACTGACTGCATGGAGCACTGGATGTTTTTCGAAAACAATGGAGCATGGGTCACCACATCAAAAACTAATGATGTATGGTGACTAACATAACATAATAAAATTTAAAAAAAAAAAGCGTTCCATGGGAATCTGTTGGCTATAAGGAAATTATAATAAAGAGTATTGTATCATTTGTGATTTATGAAAAAAATTGCTTGAACTGATACAGGAATCTAGCTTATTTGCAGGATATAAAATCAACACACAGAATTCTATTGCATTTCTATACACTAACAAGGAAGCAGTTGAAGGAGAAATCAAAGAATCGATCACATTTGCAATTGCACAAATACCATAAGATACCTAGGTATAAACCTAACCAAACAGGTAAAAGAACTGTACACTGAAAACTATAGAACATTTATGAAAGAAATTGAGGAAGACACAAAGAAATGAAAAAACATTCTATGCTCATGGATTGGAAGAAGAAATATTGTGAAAATGTCTATGTTCCTGAGAGCAGTCTACACACTCAATGCAATCCCTATCAAAATACCATCAGCATTTAGTCACAGAGCTGGGAAAAACAATCCTAAAATTTGTATGGAACCAGAAACGACCCCAAATAACCAAGTATGTTGAAAAAGAAAACCAAATCTGGTGGCATCACAATTTCGGGCTTCAAGCTATATTACAAAGCTTTAATCATCAAGACAGTATGGTACTGGAACAAAAACAAACACACAGATCAGTGGAACAGAATAGAGAACCCAGAAATGGACTCTCAACTATATGGTCAACTCATATTCAACAATGCAGCAAAGAATATCCAATGGACAAAAGACAGTCTCTTCAACAAATGGTGTTGGGAAAATTGGACAGCCACATGCAGAAGAATGAAATTTCACTAATTTCTTACACCATACACAAAATTAAAGTCAAAATGAATGAAAGACTTACATGTGAGACAGGAGTCCATCAAAATCCTAGAGGAAAATGCACACAACAGCCTCTTTGAACTCAGCCCCAGGAACTTCTTGCTAGAGACATCTCCAGCAGCAAGGGAAACAATAGCAAAAATGAACTATCAGGACTTCATCAAGATAAAAAGCTTTGTGTTTGTGTGTGTGTGTTATCTCATCCACTTAAGAGTTTCAACTGTCATTTATATGCTGATGATGGTCTGTATGACAAATTGCATCTCCAAGCTGAATGTTTTTCCTGAGACTGGACCTACCCATTTATCTGTTAAGTGAACATCTTGACACCTCATACTTAATATGTCTAAAACTGAATTCATCATCAAACTCTTCACTCTCACATCAAGTGCCCCCCTTAATGCCCATCTTACCCCCTACCCCCCTCTCCTTCTGCAACCCTGTTTGTTTCTTATACTTAAGTCTCTCATGGTTTTACTCCCTCTCTGATGACTTCCCATTCAGATTTCCCTCATTTCCCCTATGATCCTCTGCACTGTTTCTTATATTCCACATATGAGTAAAACCATATAATTGTCTGTCTCTGACTGACTTATTTCACTCAGCATAATACCCTCCAGTTCCATCCACATCGATGTAAATGGTAGTATTCATCCTTTCTGATGGCTGAGTAATATTCCAATGTATATATATATATATATATATATATATATATATATATATATATATATATATATATATATATACCACACCTTCTGTATCCATGCATCTGTTGGACATCTTGGCTCATTCCACAGTTTGGCTATGGTAGAGATTGCTGCTATGAACATTGGGTGCAGATGGCCCTTGGAATCACTACATTTGTATCTTTGGGGTGAATATCTAGTAATGCAATTGCTGGGTCATAGGGTGGCTCTATTTTTAACTTCTTGAGGAACCTCCATACTGTTTTCCAGAATGGCTATACCAGGTTGCATTCCCACCAAGAGTGGAAGAGGGTTCCCCCTTCTCCCCATCATCACCAACATTTGTTGTTTCCTGTCTTGTTCATTTTAACCATTCTGACTGGTGTGAGGGTGGTATCTCATTGTGGTTTTGATTTCTATTTCCCTGATGGCAAGTGATGTGAAGCATTTTTTCATATGTCTTTTGGCCATTTGTATGTCTTCTTTGGAGAAAGGTTGTTCATGTCTTCTGCTCATTTCTTGATTGGATTATTTGTTTTTTGGTGTAGTAGCCTTGGTGGTATCCTTGGATACTAGCCCTTTATCTGATACATCATTTGAAAATATCTTCTCCCATTCTGTAAGTTGCCTTTTAGTTTTGTTGACTGTTTCCTTTCCTGTGCAGAAGCTTTTTATCTTGATGAAGTCCCAATAGTTCATTTTTGCTTTTGTTTCCCTTGCCTTTGGAGACATGTCTAGAAATAAGTTGCTCTGGCTGTGGTCGAAGAGGTTGTTGCCTATGTTCTCCTCTAGGATTTTGATGGGTTCCTGTCTTACATTTAGGTCTTTCATCCATTTTGAGTTTATCTTTGTGTATTCTTCTACATGTGTCTGTCTAATTCTCCCAGCACCATTTATTGAAGATACACTTTTCTCCATTGGATATTCATTCCTGCTTTGTTGAAGATTAGTTGACCATAGAGTTGAGGGTCCATTTCTGGGTCTCTATTCTGTTCCATTGATCCATGTATCTGTTTTCTGTTTTGATGATCACAGCTTTTTAATATAGCTTAAGCCAGGCATTGTGATGCCACCAGCTTTAGTTTTCTTTTTCAACATTCTTCTGGCTATTCGGGGTCCTTTCTGGTTCCAAACAAATTTTAGGATTCATTGTCCCAGCTCTGTGAAAATGTTGATGGTATTTTGATAAGGCTTGCTTACAATGTGTAGATTGCTCTGGGTACAATAGACATTTTAACAATATTTGTTCTTCTGATCCTTGACCATGGAATGTTTTTCCATCTTTTTGTGTCTTCCTCAATTTCTTTCATAAGTGTTCTGTAGTTTTTAGAGTGCAGATCCTTTACCTTTTTGGTTAGGTTTATTCCTAATTATCTAATGGTTTTTGGTGCAATTATAAATGGGATCAATTCCTTAATTTCTCTTTTTTCAGTCACATTGTTAGTGTATAGAAATGCAACTGATTTGTGTGCATTGATTTTATATCCTGCCATGTTGCTGAATTGCTGTATGAGTTCTAGAAATTTTGGGGTGGAGACTTATGGGTTTTCTGCATAAAGTATCATGTAATCTGTGAAGAGTGAGAGTTTGAATTCTTCATTGCCAATTGGAATGCCTTTTATTTCTTTTTGTTGTCTGATTGCTGAGACTAGGACTTCTAGTATTGTTTTGAACAACAGTGATTAGAGTGGGCATCCTGTCATGTTCCTGACCTTAAGGCAAAGCTCTCAGTTTTTCCCCATTGAGAATGATATTTGCTGTGGGATTTTCATAGATAACTTTTATGATATTGAGGTATATTCCCTCTCTCTACACCATAGAGAGTTTTAATCAAGAAAAGATGCTATATTTTGTCAAATGCTTTTTCTGCATCTATTGAGAGGATCATATGGTTCTTGTCCTTTCTTTTATTAATGTGATATATCATGTTGATTGATTTGCGAAAGTTGAACCATCCGTGGATTCCAGGAATACATCCCACTTAGTCATGGTGAATAAGCCTTTTAATGTACTGTTGGATCCTATTGGCTAGGATCTTGGTAAGTATTTTCGCATCGATGTTTATCAGGCATATTGGTCTCTAATTCTCCTTTTTGGTGGGATCTTTGTCTGGTTTGGGGATCAAGGTAATGCTGGCCTTATAGAATGAGTTTGGAAGTTTTCCTTCAATTTCTGTTTTTGAAAACAGCTTCAGTAGAATAGGCATAATTTCTTCTTTAAATATTTGATGGAATATCCCTGGGAATTCATCTGGACCTGGACTCTTGTTTGTTGGGAGGTTTTTGATTACTGCTTCAATTTCCTTGCTGGTTATTGGTCTGTTCAAGTTTTCTATTTCTTCCTGTTTCAGTTTTGGTAGTTTATAAGTTTCCAGGAATGTATCCATTTCTTCTAGATTGCTTAATTTATTGGCATATAGTTGCTCATAGTATGTTCTTAAAATTGTATTTCTTTGGTGTTGGTCATCATATCTCCTCTTTCATTCATGATTTTATTAATTTGGGTCCTTTCTCTTTTCTTTTTGATAGGTCTGGCTAGGGCCTTATGGATCTTACTAATTCTTTCAAAGAACCAGTTCCTAGGTTCATTGATCTGTTCTACTGTTCTTTTGGTTTCTATTTCATTGATTTTTGTTCTAATCTTTATTATTTCTCTTCTCCTACTTGGTTTAGGCTTTATTTGCTGCTCTTTCTCCAGGTACCTTAGGTGTAGGATTAGCTTGTGTATTTGATATTTTTCTAATTTTTTGAGAAAGGCTTATATTGCTATGTACTTTCCTCTTAGGACCACCTTTGCTGCATCCCAAAGTTTTTGAAAAGTTTTATTTTCATTTGTTTCAATGAAATTCTTAAAATTCTTCTTTAATTTCCTGGTTGACCTATTCATTCTTTAGTAAGATGCTCTTTAAACTCCAAATATTTGAGTTCCTTCCAAATTTCCTCTTGTGATTGAGTTTAAGTTTCAAAAAGTTGTGGCCTGGGCACCTGGGTGGCTCAGTTGGTTAAGCGACTGCCTTCGGCTCAGGTCATGATCCCAGGGTCCTGGGATCGAGTCCGACATCGGGCTCCCTGCTCGGCAGGAGGCCTGCTTCTCCCTCTCCCACTCCCCCTGCTTGTGTTCCTGCTCTCGCTGTCTCTGTCTCTGTCAAATAAATAAATAAAATCTTAAAAAAAAAAAGTTGTGGCCTGAAAATATGCAGGGAATAGTCCTAATCTTTTGATACTGGATGAGACCTGATTTGTGACCCAGTATGTGATCTATTCTAGAGAATGTTCCATGTGCACTCAAGAAGAATGTGTATTCTGTTGCTTTAGGATGGAATGCTCTCAATGTATCTGTGAAGACCATCCGGTCCAGTGTATCATTCAAAGCCCTTGTTTCCTTGTTGATCTTCTGCTTAGATGATCTGTGCATTGCTGTGAGTGGGGTGTTGAAGTCCCCTACTATTATTGTATTATTATCAATGTTTTTCTTTAATTTGGTTATGAATTGATACATAGAATTGGTTGCTCCCATGTTAGGAGCATAAAGATGTATAGTTGTTAGATCTTTTTTTTTTATTCAGTCTGATACCCTATGCCTTTTGCTTGGAGCATTTAATCCATTTACATTCAGAGCAATTATTGAAATTTGAAATATATTGAAATAACTGAAAATTGAAATATATGAATGTAGTGCCATTGTAAAGCCCCTGTTTCTTTAGATTTTCTCTGTTGTTTTTGTTTTTATCTGGTCCATATTTCTTTTCAGCTCTGTCTTTCCTTACAGGATCCCCTTTAGTATTTCTTGCAGGCCTGGTTTAGTTTTCACAAATTCTTTTAGTTTCTGTTTGTCCTGGAATCTCTTTATCTCTCTTTCCAATCTGAATGACAGCCTTGCTGGATAAAGTATTCTTGGCTGCATGTTTTTCTAATTTAGTACCCTGAGTATATCATGCCGGCCTTTTCTGGCCTCCCAGGTCTCTTTGGATAGGTCTGCTTCCAGGCTAATGTTCCTATCACTGTACATTAAGTAGTTCTTGTCTTGAGCAGCTTCCAGTATTTATTCTTTATCTCTGAAATTTGCAAGCTTCACTATTTTATGTCAGGGTGTTGATCTATTTTTATTGATTTTGAGGGGGGTTCTCATTGCCTCCTGGACTTGCATGCTTGTGTCCTTCCCCAGATTAGGGAAATTCTCTGGTATGATTTGCTCAAATATACCTTGTGTCCTTCTCTCTCTCTTTCTTCTACCTTGGGGACCCCAATAATTCTAATATTGTTTCATTTTATGGCATCGCTGATTTCTTGAAGACTCCCCTCATGGTCCATTAGTTGTTTTTCTCTCTTTTCCTCAGCTTCCTTCCTTTCCATCATTTTGTGTTCTATATCACTGATTCTCTCTTCTGCCTCAGTTACCCTAGCTGTTAGAGCATCCAGTTTATATTGCATCTCAGTTAAAGCATTTTTTAATTTTGGCCTGATTAGATTTTATTTCTGTACTAAGAGATTCTCTTGTGTCTTTTATTCTTTTTTCAAGCCCAGCTAGTTACTTTATAATTTTTATCCTGAACTCCCACTCTGACATTTTACTTATATCCTTATGGATTAGACCTGTGGCAGAGAGTATTACCTCTGGTTCTTTCATTTGTTGTGAATTCCTCCTTCTTTTCATTTTGCCCAGAGAAGAATGGGTGAACGAGTGAACAAAATAAAAAATATGAACCACATCCCAAGTGAAATACACAGTAGGCAAATCTGAAGAGGTCAGAAACCAAAGAAGAAAATTAAAAGAAAAAAAAAGGCAAAAAAAGAATATAATCTCACAGGTAGACAAAACAGAGTTATCCACTTCGTCCTGGGTGTATTTTGATCTGTTTTTTAGAAGACACTAAATCCCAAAATTGTAAAGAAAGCTAAAAATATATATACAAAAATAAAATTGAATACAATGAAAGGAAGCAAAAAATGAAGAATGTATCTATAAAATATTAATGTGAAAATAAAAATTAAAAGACTAATAAAGAGTTGATAACATAAGAAACTAGTTGAATAGAGGAAAAAAGAAAAAAGACAAAAAATTAAACTGAAAGCCTTTTTTTAAAATTTAAATTTAATTAGCCAACATATAGTACATCATTAGTTTTTGATGTAGTGTTCAATGATTTATTAGTTGCTTATAACACCCAGTGCTCATCACATCATGTGCCCTCAATACCCATCACCCAGTTACCTCATTCCCCCACCCCTCCCTTCTGCAACCCTCAGAATGTTTCCCAGAATCAAGAGTCTCTCATGGTTTGTGTCCCTCTCTGATTTCTTCCCATTCAGTTTTCCCTCCCTTCCCCTATGGTCCTCTACACTATTCCTTATAGTCCACATATGAGTGACACCATATGATAATTGTCTTTCTCTGCTTGACTTATTTCACTTAGCATAATCCCCTCCAGTTCCATCCATGTTGATCCAAATGGTACGTATTCATCCTTTCTGATGGCTGAGTCATATTCCATTGTATATATGAACCACATCTTCTTTATCCATTCACCTGTTGAAGGACATCTCAGCTCCTTCCACAGTTTGGCTCTTGTGGACATTAAATCGAAAGACTAAATCCTTAATGTGTAAAAAAAAAAAAAAAACACTCTAATTCTATACACTATTTTCCCCTTGCACAGGAGTTTTTAAGTTCTGAGTGTTCTATAAATCTGGCATTCACCTGAGGATCCTGCTGGTCTTCTGGGGGAGGAGCCTGTTGCACTGATTCTCAGGTGTCTTTGCCTGGACATTGTTGTACCACCCTTTGCCAGGGGTCCAGGCTTTGTGTAAGCTGCTTCAGGTTGCTCTATGCGGCTTTTGTTCCCTGATGGCTTTTCATGCCCTGTGCTGCTCTAGAAGATGAAAAAAAAAAGTAAAAATGGTGGCACCCTGATCTCCAGCCCCAGAGCTGAACATTGTGGCCTCCACTCTTCAGTGCTCCCTCAGGGAAAGGCATTCAGTCCCTTTTGTGTGCACCAAACTCTCTAGACTCTTGTGGTGCACACCTACACCAATCCTCCCAGGGGAGGCCAGGGTGTCTTACCAGGACCCCACTGCTCACTGGGCCCGTGCTCGGGAGTGATTGCCTGATCGTGCATGCTCCTATGCTGCTCCTCCCAGGAGAAGGAGCCAGATCTTGCAGAGGTTGTTGCTTGCTTGTTCCCTGCTTGAAGAGCAGTGATCCAATTGTGTGGCAGTTTGCAGTTTATAGTAACTCCTAGCTGAGAGGCCACTCCGGGGCTTGCTAATTTTAGCCGGCTTCCCCACTCCAATGCTTGGGACCTCTGCTGCACTCAGGCACCCCCACTCTTTCTGTGGCCCTGGGGATGTTGAGACCACACTGTCCCACCTAGGATTCTGCCATGCTTTGCCACCTGAGGACCTTTCAGGCAGTGATGTCCCTCACAGGAGCAGACTTCTAAAAGTTCTGATTTTGTGCTCTGCTGCATCACTTTCCGGTAGCTGGGTTACAGAGGCTCTCTCCCCCCACGGTTTATCTTCTGTTATATCCCCTCAGATTCACTTCTCCACACCTCCTATCTTGCAAAAAGTGGTTGCTTTCCTGTTCGTAGAATTGCAGCAATTATTTTGTTAGATCTCAGGTTGAATTCACAGGTGTTCAGAATGATTTGAAAGATATCTAGCTGAATTCTAGGGATCAGATGAAACGTGGGTCCCCTACTCTTCTGCCATCTTCCCTCAATCCCCTCAGTTTTGTAGTATATCTTGAAATCTGGAATTCTGTTACCTCCAGTTTTGTTCTTTTTTTCATGATTCCTTTGGCTATTGGTGTCTTTTGTGCTCCCATACAAATTTTAGCATTGGTTGTTCTAGTTTTGTTAAAATCCTGTTGGTATTTTGATAAGGATTGCATTAAATCTGCAGTTTGCTTTGGGTAGTATGGACATTTTTTCAATATTTTTTCTTCCAACCCATCAGCATAGAATATGTTTCCATTGGTTTGTATCATGTTCACTTTCTTTCATCAATGTTTTGCTGTTCTTGGAGTGCAGGTCTTTTATGTCCTTGGTTAAGTTTATTCCTAATTATTTTAATTTTTTGGTGCAATTGTAAATGGGATTGTTTCCTTAATTTCATGTTCTGCTAATTCATTATTAGTGTGTATAAATACTATAGATTTTTTGTATATTGATATTTTTATCCTGTGACTTCACTGAATTAATTTATCAGCTCTAGTAGTTTTGTTTTGTTTTGGTGGAGTGTTTAGGATTTTCCATATATAGTGTCATGTTATCTGCAAATACTGAAATTTTTACTTCTTCTTTACTAATTTGGATGCTTTTTACTTCTTTTTCTTGTCTGATTGCTGTGGTTAGGACTTCAAATACCATGTTGAATAAGAATGGTGAGAGTGGACATATTTGCCTTGTTCCTGATCTTAGAGGAAAAGCCCTCAGTTTTTCATCATTGAGTATGATGTTGGTGTGGGTTTTTCACATATTGCCTTTATTAAGTTGAGGTATCTTCCCTCTAAATCTAATTTGTTGAGAGTTTTTGTAATTAATAGATGTTGTACTTTGTCAAATGCTTTTTCTGCATCTATTGACATGATCATTTGATGTTTATCCTTTCTCTTGTTAATGCAATGTATCACTTTGATTGATTTGTGAATATTGAACCACCCTTACATCCCAGGAATAAATCCCACTTGATTGTGGTAAATGATTTTTTTAATGTATTGATTCGGTTTGCTAATATTTTGTTGAGGATATTTGCATCTATGTTCATCAGTGATATTGGCCTTCAGTTTTCTTTTTTTGTAGTGTCTTTATCTGATTTTGATATCAGGGTAATGCTGGTTTGGTACAATGAATTTGGAAGCTTTCTTTTCTCTTCTTTTTGGAATAGTTTGAGAAGAATTGATATTAACTCTTCTTTTAATGTTTGGTAGAATTCTCCTGTGAAGCCATCTTGGTCAGGGCTTTTGTTTTGGGGAATTTTTTTTTTTTTTTTTTTTTTGCTTACTGATTCAATTTCATTGCTGGTAATCAGTGTATTCAAATTTTATTTTTCTTCCTGATTGAGTTTGGGAGGTTATATGTTTCTAGGAATTTATCCATTTCTTTTAGTTTGTGCAATTTGCTGGCATATAATTTTTCAGAATATTCTCTTATAATATTTTGTATTTCTGTGGTGTTGGTTGTTATTTCTCCTCATTTATTTCTGATTTTTTGTTTGTTTGTTTAAGCTGCCTCTCTTTTTTATTTTTGAGACATCTGGCTAAAAGTTTTTCGATTTTGTTGATCTTTTTAAAGAATCAGCTCCTGGTTTCATTGACCTGTTCTGTACATTTTTAGCCTCCATTTCATTTATTGCTGCTCTAGCCTTTATTATGTTCTTTCTTATACTGGCTTAGGGTTTATTTTTTTCTTCTTTTTCTACCTCTTTTATGTGTAAGGTTAGGATGTTTGAGGGTTTTTTTGTTTTGTTTTGCTTCTTGAAATAGGTCTATATTGCTATAATCTTTCATCTTAAAACAACTTTCCTGCATTCCAAAGATTTGAGATCAATTGTGTTTTCATCTTCATTTGCCTCCATATATTTTTTTTATTTCCTCTTTGATTTCTTGGTTGACACATTCATTGTTTAGTAGCACATCATTTAACCTCTATGTTATTTGTGTTCTTTCCAGGTTTTTTCTTGTGGTTGATTTATACTTTCATACTGTTGTGGTTGAAATCATAATATGATTTCAGTCTTTTTGAATTTGTTGAGAATTGTTTTGTGGTGTAAAATGTTATGTATTCTGGAGAATGTATTTGTGTACTTGGAAAGCATATGTAGTCACTGTTTTGGATGGAATGTTTTTTTTAATGTTTTATTTATTTATTCATGAGAGTCAGAGAGAGAGAGAGAGAGAGAGAGAGAGAGAGAGGCAGAGGCAGAGGGAGAAGCAGGGACCCCGATGCGGGACCCGATCCCAGGACCCTGGGATCATGACCTGAGCCAAAGGCAGACGCTTAACCATCTGAGCCACCCAGGCGCCCCTTGGATGGAATGTTTTGAATATATATGTTAGGTCCATCTTGTCCAATGTGTCATTCAAAGCCATTGTTTCCCTGTTGATTTTCTGCTTAGATGATCTGTCTGTGGATGTAAGGGCGGGTGTTAAAGTCCCTACTATTATTGTATTTTTATCAATGAGTTTCTTTATGTTTGTTACTAATTGATTTATGTATGTGGGTGCTTCCAAGTTGGGGACATAAATATTTACAATTGTTAGAGCTTCTAGTTGGATAGTCCCTTTTATTATGACATAGTGTCCTTCTTCATCTCTTGTTACAGTCTTTGGTTTAAAATCTAGTTTTTCTGATGTAAGTACTCCAGCTTCTTTTGACATATGTTAACATGATAAATGGTTCTCTATCCTTTCACTTTCAGTCTTTATGAGTCTGTAGGTCTAAAGCGAGTCTCATGTAGGCAGCATATAGATAGGTCTTGTTTTTTTAATGCATTCTGACAGCCCATGTGTTTTGATTGCAGCATTTAGTCCATTTACATTCACAGTGATTACTGATAGATATGAATCTAGTGCCATTATATTACCTGTAAAGTCATTGTTTCTGGAGATTTTCTCTTTTCCTTTCTAGTCTTTGTTGTTTTGGTCTTTCTTTCCCACTCAAAGTTTCCCCTTTAATATGTCTTAAAGGGCTAGTTTAACAGTCCTGAACTCTTTTAGGTTTGTTTTTCTGGGAAACTCTTTATCTTTCCTATTCTGAATGACAGCCTTGAGTGTTCTTGGTTGCATATTTTTCACATTCAGAATTTGAATGTATCATGCTACTCCCTAGCCTGCCAAGTTACTATTGATAAATCTGCTGTTACCCTGATTTGTCTTCCCTTGTAAGTTAGGGATTTCTTTTCCCTTACTGCTCTCAGGATGTTTTCCTTATCTCTGCATTTTGTAAATTTTACTATGATATGTCTTGTTGTTGGCCTGCTTTTGTTGATTTTGATGGGAGTTCTCTGTGCCTCCTGGATTTGGATGTTTGTTTCCTTCTCCAGATTAGGGAAGTTTTCAACTATAATTTGCTCAGATAAACCTTCTTCCCCCTTTCTCTCTCTCTTTTTTCTGGGATTTCTATGATATGAATGGTATTATGCTTTGTGGAGTCACTGAACTCCCTAACTCTACATTCATGATCCAATATTTTTTCCCTCTTCTTTTCAGCTTCATTATTTTCCATAATTTTATCTTCTTTATCACTCATTTATTCCTCTGCTTCTTCCATCCTTGTGTTCATTACATCCAATCATTTTCACATCTTGGTTATAGCATTTTTTATTTTGGCTCAACTGGTTTTTAGTTCTTTTATCTCTGCGCTAAGGAACTCCATGGTGTCTCCTGTGCTTTTCTCAGTGCAGCTAGTATCCTTATGATTGTTTTTTAAAGATTTTATTTATTTATTTGAGAGAGAGAGACAGAGAGAGAGTGTACAAGCAAGGGCAGTGGCAGAGGGAGAGGGAGAAACAGGCTCCCTGCTGAGCAGGGAGCGTGATGCGAGGCTCGATCCCAGGACCCCAGGATCATAACCTGAGCTGAAGGCAGACACTTAACTGACTGAGCCACCCGGGTGCCCCTTATGATTGTTTTCAATTCTGGATCAGACATATTACTTATATCTGTTTTGATTAAATCCCTGGCTATGACCTTTTTTTTCTTTCTTTCTTTCTTTTCTTTTCTTTTTTTTTTTTTTGGATGAATTCCACCATCTTGGCATTTTTCTTAGGTCTCTGTCTTCTATATATTAGGGAAGCCTCTTATAGTTCCTGCTCCTGAGAGTAATGACTCTATAAAGATGTCATATATTGACCAGGTTCTGGCACTTCAAGTAGTGTTTCTGTTGTATGCTCAGTGTACTCTGCTCTTGCGTTTTGGCTGCTCTTTCCCTAATGTCAGTCCTCTGCAGTTTCTCCTTGCCTGCAGTGGGGAGTTTTTGGACTTTGTCCACTGTGTGGTGAGTTTTAACTAGGTGTGTTTTGTTCAGTTAAAAGAGGCTAGGTCCAACTTCCACTAAAGGTGATGTTTTGCAGCACTCTATAGTCTGTAGACTTGGTGTGTGTGTGGGGGGGGAGGGGGTGGTTTGTGCTGGTCTTTTCAGAGAGAGACCCTCTGCTGTTCTGGCTCTCAGGTATGTTTGCCCTATTAAAAAGCACCTTTGGAGTACAGGTGGGCGGGGCTTGGTGTAAATGGCTCAAGCCTCCACTTTGGATGCTCTGCTGCCCACTGAAGTCTGTTTGTGCTGATGGGCAGGGGGATAAAAATGGCATCAGCCCACTCTCTTGTCACCGTAGAGGGAAGTTTGTAACTGCCGCTGTTCAGGGAACCCTCACAGAAGAACAAACAATCTCTCCTCTTGTGTCCCAGGGATCTCTGCCTTCACCCAGTCTGTGTCCTAGCCATCTTCTCACCCAGTGGTGGAGTGCTCCTGTGTTTTATCTAGGGCACGCTGACTGTGTTTCAAAACTCCAAATTTTAGGGACCTGATGAGATATGGACCTGCAGTGATCTTCTGGGGGAGCATCTTTCTGCATTGTGGCTGGTGCCAGGTTGTCCCAGAAGGGCAGTCACATGAAGGTGCGGTGGCTTGGAGTTTATGGTAAAGTGCAACAAAAAACCAGCATTTAGGTTAGCTGCCCTTAGCAGATGCCTCTCTGCCTATGCTAATGAATGGGGCAGCACAATGGCAACTGTTGGCCCTTTTGTTCCCTGAGAGGCAGTGCCACCTCTCCCAAATGCACTCCAAAAGTTGGAACTGTCTCTCCTGGTGCAACCCAGGGGATCCTAAGGCCATGCTGTCTGCTCCAGGGCCTCTGCCCTCCTTCTCCACAGGAGTACCGCTATGCCTGTCAGGCTCTACCCTGTGATAGTGCAGACTTCTAAAACTTCAGACTTTGAGCTTTATAAAAACTTTGATAATCAGCCCCCCTCGTTTTCCCAATCATTGGTTTTGGAAAAGTGTTTTTCTTGTTCAGTCCCCTGCATGCTGATAATTCTCTCTCTGCCCCACCTACAGTGATCAGGGCTCTCTCTCCTCCACAGCACTGCTGATTCTTTTCTCCCCCAGATCACATCTTTGTACTTCCTACCTTATGTGATGTGGCCTCTTTTCTCCCTCTAGTTGTGAGTTTATTCTCTCAGTCCTCCAGTCCTCAGATAGATTTCTTGGGTGTTCAGAATGATTTGATATTTATCTGGCTGTGTTCAAGGGATGAGGCAAGCATAGGGTCCCCTTACTACCCCACCATCTTAACACCTTAGTACACCTTAGTTTCTTTTTTTACTACAGTGCTCTCAAATAAAAAATAATAAATATTACAGGCACAACTAAAGCTCCACTCTTCTCATCTATTTCCTGTTTGCCTATAAAGAGGTAATCACTATCCTAAATTTTGTATTTATCATTCTCATCCATATGTCTGTTGGTAATTTTATTACATATGAATGTGTCCACAAAAATATATAGTATTATTTGAAGTTTTAAACCTTTATGTAAAATGATATCATACCCTACTTGTCTTTTTGCAACTTGTTTTTACTCAAAAATGTGCTTTGTGACTTTTCCCTGTTGACATATATGAATCTAGATCTTTCATTTAACTGCTTGATAGTATTCTATCCATTTAATATATTTTACCTGTCCATTTTCTGAGGACCATTGTATTTTTTTCCCCCTTCCAATCTCTTTCTCCATTTGTTAATTGGAATTTTTCTGTAAGAAATGTTTGTCCTTGCGCACCTGGGTGGCTCAGTTGGTTAAGCGACTGCCTTCGGCTCAGGTCATGATCCTGGAGTCCTGGGATCGAGTCCCGCATCGGACTCCCTGCTCAGGGGGGAGTCTGCTTATCCCTCTGACCCTCCCCCCTCTCATGCTCTATCTCATTCTCTCTCTTAAATAAATAAATAAAATCTTTTAAAAAAAGAAATATTTGTCCTTGTATTCCCAAATATTCATTTATTCAATCACTCATGTATATTCGTTTGGACTCATGGAGATTTGTTTTATTCTTGAATTTATACTCCAACACTATTGTTATTTATTTGTTGCTCAAATTGCTCCAGCTTTGGCTATTGGGAGGTCTTTTAGATTGCCTCTTCTGCCCTTTTGACATACCTCCATCTTTTTTTTTTTTTTAAGATTTTATTTATTTATTTGAGAGAGAGAATGAGAGAGAGAGAGCACATGAGAGGGGGGAGGGTCAGAGGGAGAAGCAGACTCCCTGCTGAACAGGGAGCCCAATGCGGGACTCGATCCCGGGACTCCAGGATCATGACCTGAGCCGAAGGCAGTCGCTTAACCAACTGAGCGACCCAGGCGCCCCTCCATCCTTTTTATAGTGGGTGGTTTTTTTGTTGTTTGTTTTTAATTGTTTATGCTATTTTATTGTTTAAAAGTTTTAACTTTTTTGATTTTTTCATTGAAGTATAATTAATATACACTGTTATATTAGTTTTGGGTGTACAATATAATAGTTCAACAATTCTATGCATTTCATCAAGGTAAGTGTACTCTTAATCCCCTTTATCTGTTTCACCTATCCCCCCATCAACTCCCCTATAACAATCAACATCTTGTTCTCTGTATTTAAGAGTCTGTTTTTTTTTTCTTTTTTTCTTTATTTGTTTTGTTTCTTAAATTCCACATATGAGTTATATCATCTGGTATTTATCTTTCTCTCACTGATTTATTTCACTTACCATTTTACCTTCTATGTGCATCCATGTTGTGGTAAATGGCAAGTTCTCATTCTTTTTTATGGCTGAATAATATTCTATTGTATACATGTACCCTGGCTTCTTTATTTATTCATCTATTGATGGAAACTTAGGTTGCTTCCATATCTTAGCTATTGGAAATAAAGCTTCAATAAACATAGGGGTACATATGTCATTTTGAAAGTGTTTTCATTTTCTTTGCATAAATAATCCATAGTAGAATTAGTGCATCTTATGGTAATTTCATTTTTTTTTTGAGTAACCTCCATAGTGTTATCCATAGTGGCTGCACCAATTTCCATTCCCACCAACAGTGCATGAGAGTCTCCTTTTCTCTACATACGTAGAAACACTTTATTTCTCATGATTTTTATTTTAGCCATTCTGACAGTTATAAAGTGATATCCCATTGTGGTTCTAATTTACATTTCCTTGGTGATGAGTGATGTTGAGCATCTTTTCATGTGTGTGTCAGCTATCTGTATGTCTTCTTTGGAAAAATCTCTATTCAGTTCCTCTGCCCAATTTGAAATTGGATTATTTGGGGTTTTTTGGTGTTGAGTTGTAATATATTCTTTTTTTTTCTTTGATGTACTTTATTTTCTCCATCTTAGCATTTTTAAAAACAAAACAAAAACAAACTAAATAGAGTATGCCAGAAAATCTTGCCAGTATCTTACCACTATATTGAGTCAATTTTTAAGAGGTAAAAATATGTATCTAAACATTGCTTCACAATGTCAGCTTTAAACCAGAACTTTCATTTCAATGAAGCAAAAATTTAAAGGAAAAGAAAATTTCATCATGTTTACCCTTCTGATATTAGAATTCTACAGAATAAGATATATTTGGTAGTAGTTAAGATGTAAATGGAATTCTTATGAACTTAGTAGGACTTTTTTAAAAAAGATTTTATTTATTTATTTGAGAGAGAAAGAATGAGACAGAGAGAGCATGAGAGGGAGGAGGGTCAGAAGGAGAAGCAGACTCCCCGCCGAGCAGGGAGCCTGATGCGGGACTCGATCCCAGGACTCCAGGATCATGACCTGAGCTGAAGGCAGTTGCTTAACCAACTGAGCCACCCAGGTGCCCTAAGTAGGACTTTTTTATCCAACCTAAGAGGTTTGTCTCAGTCTCTCTGTGCCTCTGTCTCTGTATCTTTCTCTCATATTATAATTCAATGAGAGAGGAAACTTTTTTCCCATTGGCTCAGATTTTCTGCAGAGTATAAATGAGTCCCATGGTAGAGTTTATATTCAAAGACACATCAAATTATTAATTGCTCCGAAATATCAAAGGGCGAATTTTGCTTTTTATTTTATTTTATTTTTTATTATTTTTTGTATTATGTTATGTTAGTCACCATACAGTACATCATTAGTTTTTCATGTATTGTTCCATGATTGATTATTTGCATATAACACCCAGTGCTCATTACAACATGTGCCCTACTTAATACATATCACTGGGCTACACCATTCCCCCAATCCACTACCCTCTGAAAACCTCAGAATGTTTCCCTTCCTTCCCCTAATATCCTCTGTGCAATACCTTATGTTCCACATATGAGTGAAAACCATATGATAATTGTCTTTCTCTGATTGACTTATTTCACATAGCATAATCCCCTCCAGTTCCATCCATGTCTATGCAAATGGTGGATATTCATCTTTTTGGATGCCTGAGTAATATTCCATTGTATATATGGACCACATCTTCTTTTTCCATTCATCTGTTGAAGGGCATCTCAACTCTTTCCACAGTTTGGCTATTGCGGACATTGCTGCTATGAACATTGGGGTGCATATAGCTATTCTTTTCACTACATCTGTGTCTTTACCTCTTAGGTTAAGTTTATTCCTATATATCTTGTGGGATTTGGTGCTATTTATTTATTTATTTATTTATTTATTTATTTATTATTGAGTTTTGGTGCTATTGTAAATGGAATCGATTACTTAATTTCTCTTCCTACAGTTAAGTTGTAGTGTATAGAAAAGCAACTGATTTCTCTGCACTGATTTTGTATCCTGCCACATTATTGAATTTCTGTATGAGTTCCAGTAATTTGGGGGTGGAGTATTTTGGGTTTTCCACATACGGTATCATGTCATTTGCGAAGAGAGAGAGTTTGACTTCTTCTTTGCCAATTTGAATACATTTTATTTTGTTTTGTTGTCTGATTACTGATGCTAGGACTTCTAGTAGAATGTTGAACAATAGTGGAGAGAGTGGGCATCCTTATAGTGTTCCTGATCTTAAGGGAAAAGCTCTCAGCTTTTCCCCATTGAGAATGATATTCACTGTGGGCTTTTCATAGATGGTTTTTATGAAATTGAGGAATGTTTCCTCTATCCTTACACTCTGGAGAGTTTTAATTAGGAAAGGAGGCTGTTATTTGTCAAATGCTTTTTCTTCATCAATTGAAAGGATGATATGGCTCTTGTCTTTTCTTTATTAATGCATTCTATCACATGTATTGAATTGCAAATGTTGAAACACCCTTACATCCCTGGGATAAATCCCACCTGGTCATGATGTATAATGCTTTTATTTTTGATTTAAATTTTGAAAATTTTATTATGTTATGTTAGTCACCATACAATACATCATTAGTTTTTGATGTGGTGATCCAGGTTCCACTGTTTTCGTATAACACCCAGTGCTCCATGCAGTACGTGCCCTCCTTAATATCCATCACCGGGCTAACCAATCCTCCTCCCTCCTCCCCTCTAAAACCCTGTTTGTTTCTCAGAGTCTATTGTCTCTCATGGTACATCTCTCCCTCCAATTCCCCCTCCCCTTCATTTTTCGCTTCCTTCTCCTAATGTCCTGCATGTGTTCCTTATGTTCCAAAAATAAGTGAAACCATATGATAATTGACTTTCTCTGTGTGACTAATTTCACTTAGCATAATCTCCTCCAGTCCCATCCATGTTGATGTAAAAGTTGGGTATTCATCTTTTCCGATGGTTGAGTTAATATTCCATTGTATATATGGACCACATCTTCTTTATCCATTCATCTGTTGGAGGGCATCTCAGCTCTTTCCACAGTTTGGCTATGGCGGACATTGCTGCTATGAACATTGGGGTGCATATGGCCCTTCTTTTCACTACATCTGTGTCTTTCGGGTAAATACCCAGGAGAGCAATTGCTGGGTCATAGGGTAGCTCTATTTTTATATTTTTGAGGAACCTCCACATTGTTTTCCAAAGGGGCTATACCAACTTGCATTCCCACCAACAGTGTAAGAGGGCTCCCCTTTCTCCACAACCTCTCCAACATTTGTTGTTTCTTGCCTTGTCCATTTTTGCCATTCTAACTGGTGTAAGGTGGTATCTCAATGTGGTTTTGATTTGAATTTCCCTGATGGCAAATGATGATGAACATTTTTTCATGTGTCTGGTAGCCATTTGTATGTCTTCTTCAGAGAAGTCTCTTTTCATGGCTTCTGCCCATTTTTTGACTTGATTATTTGATTTTGGGGTGTTGAGTTTGAGAAGTTCTTTACAGATCTTGGATACCAGCCTTTTATCTGTAGTGTCATTTGCAAATATCTTCTCCCATTTTGTGGGTTCCCTCTTTGTTTTGTTGAATGTTTCCTTTGCTGTGCAGAAGCTTTTGATCTTGGTGAGGTCCCAAAAATTCATTTTTGCTTTTGTTTCACTAGCTTTTGGAGGTGTATCTTGAAAGAAGTTGCTGTGGCCGATGTCAAAGAGGTTATTGTCTATATTCTCCTCTAGGATTTTGATGGATTCCTGTCTCACATTGAGGTCTTTCATCCATTTTGAGTTTCTCTTTGTGTATGGTGTTAGAGAATGGTCGAGTTTCATTCTCTGCATGTGGCTGTCCAATTTTCCTAGCACCATTTATTGAAGAGACTGTCTTTTTTCCATTGCATGTTTTTTCCTGCTTTGTCAAAGATTATTTGAACATAGAGTTGAGGGTCCATATCTGGGTTCTCTATTCCGTTCCATTGGTCTCTATATCTGCTTTTGTGCCAGTACCATGCTGTCTTGTGATCACTGCTTTGTATTATAGCTTGAAATCAGGCAACGTGATGCCCCCAGCTTTTCTTTCTTTTTTTTTTTTTCAACATTTCCTTGGCGATTCAGGGTCTTTTCTGATTCCATACAAATTTTAGGATTGTTTGTTCCAGCACTTTGAAAAATGTCATTGGAATTTTGATCGGGATGGCGTTGAAGGTATAGAATACTCTGGGTAACATAGACATTTTAACAATGTTTATTCTTCCAATCCATGAGCATGGAATGTTTTTCCATCTTTTTGTGTCTTCTTCAATTTCTTTCCTGGGTGTTCTGTAGTTCCTATAGATCTTTTACCTCTTTGGTTAGGTTTATTCCGAGGTATCTTATGGTTTTTGGTGCTATTGTAAATGGAATCGTTTCTTTAATTTCTCTTTCTACAGTTGCGTTGTTAATGTATAAGAAAGCAACTGATTTCTGTGTATTGATTTTGTATCCTGCCACATTACTGAATGGCTGTATGAGTTCTAGTAATTTGGGGATGGAGTCATTTGGATTTTCCACATAAAGGATCATGTCATCTGTGAACAGAGAGTGTTTGACTTCTTCTTTGCCAATTTGAATACCTTTTATTTCTTTTTTCTTTTGGTTGTCTGATTGTTGTTGCTAGGACTTCTAGTACTATGTTGAACAATAGTGGCGAAAGTGCACATCCTTGATGCATTCCTGATCTTAAGGGAAAGACTCTCAGCTTTTCCCCATTGAGAATGATACTTGCTGTGGGTTTTTCATAGATGGAATTTAAGAACTTGAGAAATGTTCCCTATATCCCTATACTCTGAAGAGTTTTAATCAGGAAAGGGTGCTGTATTTTGTCAAATGCTTTTTTTGCATCAATTGAGAGGACCATATGGTTCTTCTCTCTCCTCTTTTTTTTTTTAAATTTTTTTCATTATTATGTTATGTTAATCACCATACATTACATCATTAGTTTTTGATGTAGTGTTCCAGGATTCATTGTTTGTGTATAACAACCAGTGCTCCATGCAGATCATGCCCTCCTCAATACCCATCACCAGGCTAACCCATCCCCCAACCCCTCCCCTCTAGAACCCTCAGTTTGTTTTTGTTTCTCTCATGGTTCATCTCCCCCTCTGATTTCCCCCCTTCATTCTTCCCCTCCTGCTATCTTCTTTTTTTTTTTTAAACATGTAATGTATTATTGTTTCAGAGGTACAGGTCTGTGATTCAACAGTCTTACACAATTCACAGCACCTACCATAGCACATACCTTCCCCAATGTCTATCACCCAGGCACCCCATCCCTCCCACCCCCCCCACTTCAGCAACCCTCAGTTTGTTTCCTGAGATTAAGAATTCCTCATATCAATGAGGTCATATGATACATGTCTTTCTCTCATTGACTTATTTCGCTCAGCATAATACCCTCTGTTCCATACACGTTGTTGCAAATGGCAAGATTTCATTCCTTTTGATGGCTGCATAATATTCCTTTGTATATATACACCACATCTTCTTTATCCATTCATCTGTCCATGGACATCTTAGCTCTTTCAACAGTTTGGTTATTGACATGTCTGCTATAAACATTGGGGTGCATATAGCCCTTCGGATCCCTACATTAGTATTTTGAGATAAATACACAGTAGTGCAATTGCTAGATCATATGTTAGCTCTAATTTCAATTTTTTGAGGAACCTCCATACTGTTTTCCAGAGTGGCTGCACCAGCTTGCATTCCCACCAACAGTGTAGGAGTGTTCCCCTTTCTCCGCAACCCTGCCAACATCTGTCGTTTCCTGACTTGTTCATTTTAGCCATTCTGACTGGTGTGAGGTGATATTTCATTGAGGTTTTTATTTGGATTTCCCTGATACCGAGTGATGCTGAGCACTTTTTCATGTGTCTGTTGGCCATTTGGATGTCTTCTTTGGAAAAATGTCTGTTCATGTCTTCTGCCCATTTCTTGATTGGACCGTTTGTTCTTTGGGTATTGAATTTAATAAGTTCTTTATAGATTTTGGATACTAGACCTTTATCTGATATGTCATTTACAAATATCTTCTCCAACTCTGTCGGTTGCCTTTTGGTTTTGTTAACTGTTTCTTTCGCTGTGAAAAGCTATTTTCTTGATTAAGTCCCAATAGTTTATTTTTGCCCTTGCATCCCTTGCCTTTGGCGATGTTTCCAGGAAGAAGTTGCTGCGGCTGAGGTCGAAGAGGTTGCTGCCTGTGTTCTCCTTTAGGATTTTGATGGACTCCTGTCTCACATTGAGGTCTTTCAACCATTTGGAGTCTATTTTTGAGTGTGGTGTAAGGAAATGGTCCAGTTTCATTCTTCTGCATGTGGCTGTCCAATTTTCCCAACACCATTTGTTGAAGAGACTGCCTTTTTTACACTGGACATTCTTTCATACTTTGTTGAAGATTAGTTGACCATAGAGTTGAGGGTCCATTTCTGGGCTCTCTATTCTGTTCCATTGGTCTTTGTGTCTTTTTTTGTGCCAGTACCATACTGTCTTGATGGTGAGAGCTTTGTTATAGAGCTTGAGGTCCGGCATTGTGATGCCATCAGCTTTGGTTTTCTTTTTCAACATTTTGTTGGCTATTTGGGGTCTTCTGATGCCATACAAATTTTAGGATTATTTGTTCCATTTCTTTGAAAAAAGTCGATAGTGTTTTGATAGGGATTGCATTGAATGTGTAGATTGCTCTAGGTAGTATTGACACCTTCACAATATTTGTTCTTCCAATCCATGAGCATGGAACATTTTTCCATTTCTTTATGCCTTCCTCCATTTCTTTCATGAGTATTTTATAGTTTTCTGAGTACAGATTCTTTGCCTCTTTGGTTAGATTTATTCCTAGGTATCTTATGGTTTTGGGTGCAATTGTAGATAGGATCGACTCCTTAATTCCCCTTTCTTCTGTCTTGTTGTTGGTGTATAGGAATACCACTGATTTCTGTGCATTGATTTTATATACTGCCACTTTACTGAATTCCTGTATGAGTTCAGGCAGTCTTGGGGTGGAGTCTTTTGGGTTTTCCACATAAAGTATCATATCATCTGCAAACAGTGAGAGTTTTACTTCTTCTTTGCCAATTTGGATGCATTTTATTTCTTTTTGTTGTCTGATTGCTGAGGCTAGGACTTCTAATATTACGTTGAATAACAGTGGTGATAGTGGACATCCCTGCCATGTTCCTGACCTTAGGGGGAAAGCTCTCAGTTTTTCCCCATTGAGAATGCTATTTGCTGTGGGTTTTTCATAGATGGCTTTTATAATATTGAGGTATACACCCTCTATCCCTATACTCTGAAGAGTTTTGATCAAGAAAGGATGCTGTACTTTGTCAAATGCTTTTTCTGCATCTCTTGAGAGTATCATATGGTTCTTGTTCTTTCTTTTATTTAATGTATTGTATCACATTGATTGATTTGGAGATGTTGAACCAAACTTGCAGCCCAGGGGTAAATCTCACTTGGTCATAGTGAATAATTAATATACTGTTCGATTCTATTGGCTAGTATTTTGGTGAGAATTTTTGCATCCATGTTCATCACGGATATTGGTCTGTAATTCTCCTTTTCGATGGGGTTTTTCTCTGGTTTGGGGATCAAGGTAATTGTGGGCTCATCAAATGAGTTTGGGAGTTTTCCTTTCATTTCTACTTTTTGGAACAGTTTCAGAAGAATAGGTATTAATTCTTCTTTAAATGTTTGGTAGAATTCCCCTGGGAAGCCATCTGGCCCTGGGCTTTTGTTTGTTGGGAGTTTTTTGATGATTGATTCAATTTCCTTAGTGGTTATAAGTCTGTTCAAGTTTTCTATTTCTTCCTGGTTCAGTTTTTGTAGTTGATACATCTCTAGAAATGCATCTATTTCTTCCAGATTATCGAATTTGCTGGCATATAGTTGTTCATAATATGCTCTTATAATTGTTGGTATTTCTTTGGTGTTGGTTGTGATCTCTCCTCTTGCATTCATGATTTTATTTATTTGGGTCATTTCTTATTTCTTTTTGATAAGTCTGGCCAGGGGGTTACCAATCTTGTTAATTCTTTCAAAGAACCAACTCCTACTTTCGTTGATCTGTTCTACTGTTCTTTTGGTTTCTATTTCCTTTATTTCTGCTTTGATCTTTATTATTTCTCTTCTCCTGCTGGGCTTAGGCTTTATTTGCTGTTCTTTCTCCAGCTCCTTTAGGTGTAGGGTTAGGTTCTGTATTTGAGACCTTTCTTGTTTCTTGAGAAAGGCTTGTATTGCTATATACTTTCCTCTTAGGAATGCCTTTGCTGCATCCCAAAGATTGTGAACAGTTGTGTTTTCATTTTCATTGGTTTCCATGAATTTTTTTTAATTCTTCTTTATTTCCTGGTTGACCCATTCATTCTTCAGTACGATGCTCTTTAGCCTCCATGTATTTGAGTTCTTTCCAACTTTCCACTTGTGATTGAGTTCTAGTTTCAAAGCATTGTGGTCTGAAAATATTCAGGGAACGATCCCAAACTTTTGGTACCAGTTGAGACCTGATTTGTGACCTAGGATGTGATCTATTCTGGAGAATGTTCCATGGGTACTAGAGAAGAATGTGTATTCTGTTGCTTTGGGATGGAATGTTCTGAATATATCTGTGAAGTCCATTTGGTCCAATGTGTGATTTAACGTCTTTATTTCCTTGTTGATCTTTTTCTTAGATGATCTGTCCATTTCAGTGAGGGGGGTGTTAAAGTCCCCCAATATTATTGTATTGTTGTTGATGTGTTTCTTGGCTTTTGTTATTAATTGGCTTATATAATTGGTTGCTCCCATGTTAGGGGCATAGATATTTACAATTGTTAGATCTTCTTGTTGGATAGACCCTTTAAGTATGATATAGTGTCCTTCCTCATCTCTTATTACAGTCTTTGGTTTAAAATCTAATTTGTCTGGGGTGCCTGGATGGCTCAGATTGTTAAGCATCTGCCTTCAGCTCAGATCGTGATCCCAGTGTCCTGGGATCGAGCCCCACACTGGGCTTCTGGCTCAGTGGGGAGTTTGCTTCTCCCTCTCCCTCTACCTCTCCCACTGCTCATGCTCTCTCTCGCTCTGTATCTCTCTGTCTCAAATGAATAATAAAATCTTTTAAAAAATAAATAAAATCTAATTTTTCTGATAGAAGGATTGCCACCGCAGCTTTCTTTTGGTGTCCATTAGCATGGTAAATGGTTTTCCACCCTCTCACTTTCAATCTGGGGGTGTTTTTGTGTCTAAAATGAGTCTCTTGCAGACAGCATATCAATGGGTCTTGTGCTTTATCCAGTCTGATAGCCTGTGTCTTTTGATTGGGGCATGTAGCCCATTTACATTCAGGGTAACTATTCAAAGATATGAATTTAGTGCCATTGTATTGCCTGTATGGTGACTGTTACTGCATATCGTCTCTGTTCCTTTCGGGTCTATGTTACTTTTTGGCTCTCTCTTTGCTTAGAGGACCCCTTTCAATATTTCTTGTAGGGCTAGTTTCATGTTTGCAAATTCCTTTAGTTTTTGTTTGTCCTGGAAGCTTTTTATCTCTCCTTTTATTTTCAATGACAGCCTAGCTGGATATAGTATTCTTGGCTGCATATTTTTCTCATTTAGTGCTCTGAATATATCATGCTGGTCCTTTCTGGACTGCAAGGCTTCTGTGGATAGCTCCATTGCCAATCTAATGTTTCTACCATTGTAGGTTACAGATCTCTTCTCCTGAGCTGCTTTCAGGATTTTCTCTTTGTCTCTGACTCGTAAGTTTTACTCTTAGATGTTGGGGTGTTCACCTATTTTTATTGATTTTGAGGGGGTTCTCTGTGCCTCCTGGATTTTGATACCTGTTTCCTTCCCTAAATTCGGGAAGTTCTCCGCTATAATTTGCTCCAGTAAACCATCTGCCACTCTCTCTCTTTCTTCTTCTTCTGGGATCCCAATTATTCTAATGTTGTTTTGTTTTATTGTATCACTTAACTCTCAAATTCTGCCCTTGTGATCCAGTAGTTGTTTATCTCTTTTTCTCAGCTTCTTTATTTTCCATCATTTGGTCTTCTATATCACTAATTCTCTCTTCTGCCTCATTTATCCTAGCAGTTAGAGCCTCCATTTTTGATTGCACCTCATTAATAGCTTTTTTGATTTTGACTTGGTTAGATTTTAGTTCTCTTATTTCTCCAGAAAGTGTTTCTCTAATAACTTCCATGCTTTTTTGAAGCCCAGCTAGTATCTTTGAAATCATCATTCTGAACTCTAGTTCCGACATCTTACTAATGTCCCTATTGATTAGGTCCCTGGCAGTCGGTATTGCCTCTTGTTCTTTTTGTTGAGGTGATTTTTTTTTCTGTCCTGTCATTTTGTCCAGAGGAGAATAGATGAATGAGAGAACAAAATGTTAACAGGGTAAAAACGTTACCAGAAAATATACACTAAACAAATCAGAAAAGACGTGAAACTGGGAGAAAAGAAAGGGAAAGAAAGAAAAGTGAAAAAAAATAGAAAAAGATAAAAACAAACAAAAACAAAACAAAACAGAATATGGTGAAATATGATCAAGCTGGTGCATAGATCAGTGCCACACACTAGATTTTGAGTGTATTTTGGTCTGTGAGAAGAAAGTGCCTCCCAAAATTTTAAATAAAGAAAAACTTAAATATGTGCAAAAATAAGGGTTGATATGATGAAGGGATGGAATATGTCTGTAAAGATGGAAATTATAAAAGATTTTATAAAACAAATTGATAAGAAGTTGGTTGAAGAAAGAAAGAAGAGGACTTAAAAAAAAAAGTAGAGAATGTGATCAGGCAGGAGACTAGAACAAAGCAATGCAGTAGAGATTCAGGGTATATTTTGATCTGTTAGAAGAAAATGTATCCCAAAATTTTAAAGAGAGAACAACTTATATATATATATGCCAAAAATTAGGGTAACTACAATGAAGGGATAAAATATGACTCTAAAAATGAAAACTAGAAAAGATTTTTTTAAAAAAGGGATGGATAAGATGTTCATTGAAAGAGGGAAAAAGAAATATTTTTAAAAAAAGACAGTTAAAAAAATTAACTTTGAAAGACTGAAGAATCATGGGAAAAAAAGCCATGAATTCTATGTGCAGTATTCCCCTAGGGCTGGAGTTCTGCCGTTCTCATTGATCGGTAAACTTGGTCTTCGCTGGCTGTTCTTGCTGATCTTCTGGGGGAAGGGCCTGTTGCCATGGTTCCCAAATGTCTTTGGCGGAGGCAGAATTGCCCCACCCTTCCCGGGTGCCAGGGTAAGTAATCTGTTTGGGTTTGCTCTCGGGACCTTTTGTTCCCTGCAAGCTTTCCGTACAGCTTTGAAGGCCAAGAGTGAAAATGGCGGCCTCCCAATCTCCGTCCCGGAGGAGCTGAGAATTTGGGGCCCCACTCCTCAGTGAGCCCCCAGAGAAAAGCAGTCAATCACTCCCATCTCCCTGGTCTCTGGCTGCACTCTGTGCTCACCCGGCCTGTGACCAAGCATTTCTATCTCTGGCTCATGACACTATGTGGAGTCTCCAAACCCAGCAGGTCCCAGCAGTGCACTCCTGTGCCTCTCCTCCTGAGGGAGGAAGGGGAGTCTCCCTGGATCTGCCACTTGTTGGGTCCCTGCTGGAAGAGCAGTAGCCCGGCTGTGCCATGGACCACCGTTTATGGCAACCCCGAGCTGAGAGCCCACTCTTTGGCTCCATCTCTGCAGCCGGCTTCCCCACTCTGATACCTGGGAGCTCTGCCCCACTCAGGCACCCCCAGTCTTTTTGTGACCCAGAGTGTCCTGAGACCACACTGTCCCAGCGAAGGTTCCACTCCCCGCTTGGAACTGGAGTGGTGTCCCTCAGCAGAGGAGAGTTCTAAATGTTCCTATTTTGTGCTCTGCTGCACTATCGCCTGCCAGTAGCGGCCGACCGAGGCCCCCTCCCCCACCATCTATCCTCCCCAATATCGCCTCGGATTCACTTCTCTGCACATCCTACCTTCCAGAAAGTGGTCGCTTTTCTGTTCAGAGAGTTGTTGTATTCTTTTCTTCAATCTCCTGTTGAGTTTGTATGTGTTCAGAATGGTGTGATCCCTATCCAGCTGAATTCCTGGAACCAGACGAAATCCAGATCTCCTACTCTTCCTTTCTCCAGAATAGACCACATACTAGATCACAAATCAGGTCTCAACCAATACCAAAAGACTGAGATTATTCCCTGAATGTTATCAGACCATAATGCTTTAAAACTGGAACTCAATCCCAAGAAAAAATTTGGCAGAAATTCAAACACTTGGAAGCTAAAGACCACTCTGCTTAAGAATGCTTGGATCAACCAAGAAATCAAAGAAGAACTTAAAGAATTCATGGGAACCAATGAGAAAGAAAACACATCAGTCCAAAACCTATGGGATACTGAAAAGGCAGTCCTAAGGGGGAAATACATAGCCATCCAAGCCTCTTTCAAAAAAAAAAAAAAAGGAAAGAAAAATCCCCAATTCACCAACTAACTTTACACCTTAAAGAACCAGAGAAATAGGAACAAATGATGCTTAAGCAACACATTAGAAGAGAAATAATTAAGATTAGAGCAGAGATCATTGAATTAGAAACCAGAAACAACAAAACTAGAAGTTGGTTCCATGAATTAATAAGATCAATAAACCACTGGCCAGACTTATCCAAAAGAAAAGAGAAAGGACCCAAATTAATAAAATTATGAATGAAAGGGGAGAGATCATGACTAACACCAAGGAAATAGAAACAATTATTAGAGATTATTAACAAACTATGCCAATAAATTGAGCAACCTGGAAGAAATGGATGCCTTCCTGGAAACGTATAAACTGCCAAGACTGAAAGAGGAAGAAATTGACAACCTGAATAGGCCAATAGCCTGTAGGGAGATTAAAGTAGTGATCAAAAACCTCCCAAAAAACAAGAGTCCAGGGCCTGATGGATTCCCTGGGGAATTCTACCAGACATTCAAAGATGAAATAATACCTATTTTCCTGAACCTGTTTCAAAAAATAGAAACAGAAGGAAACCTACCAGACTCATTTTATGAAGCCAGCATTACCATAATCCCCAGTCCAGGCATAGACCCCATCAAAATGAGAATTTCAGACTGATATCCATGATGACAATGGATTCTAAAATTCTCAACAAAAATCCCAGCTTATAGGATCCAACAATACATTAAAAGCATCATCCACCACGACCAAGTGGGATTTCTTGCCAGGATGCAAGTGTGGTTCAACATTCACAAATTAATCAATGTGGTAGAACTCATTAATAAGAGGAGAGAGAAGAGCCATATGATCCTCTCAATTGATGCAGAGAAAGCATTTGACAAAATCCAGCACCCTTTCCTGATTAAAACTTTTCAGAGTATTGGGATAGAGCAAACATTCCTCAAGTTCATAAAATCCATCTATGAAAAACCCACAGCGAATATCATTCTCAATGGGGAAAAGTGGAAAGCCTTTCCCTTAAGATCAGGAACACGACAAGGATGCCCACTTTTGCCACTATTGTTCAACATAGTACTAGAAGTCCTAGCAACAGCAATCAGATGACAAAATGAAATAAAAGATATTCAAATGGGCAAAGAAGTCGTCAAACTCTCTCTTCACAGACGACATGTACTTTATGTGGAAAATCTAAAGGACTCCACCCCCAAATTCCTAGAACTCACACAGCAATTCAGTATTGTGGCCGGATACAAAATCAATGCACAGAAATCAGTTGCTTTCTTATACACTATCAATGCAACTGTAGAAAGAGAAATTAGAGAAACAATTCCATTTACAATAGCACCAAAAATCGTAAGATACCTCAGAATAAACCTAACCAAAGAGGTAAAGGACCTATACTCTGGGAACTACAGAACACTTATGAAGGAAATTGAAGAAGACACAAAAAGACGGGAAAACATTCCATGCACATGGAACTGAAAAATAAATATTGTTAAAATGTCTATGCTACCCAAAGCAATCTATACCTTCAATGCCATCTCAATCAAAATTCCAATGACATTTTTCAAAGTGCTGGAACAAACAATCCTAAAATTTGTATGAAATCAGAAAAGACCCCGAATCACAAAGGAAATGTTGAAAAAGAAAAACAGAGCTGGGGGCATCACGTTGCCTGATTTCAAGCTATATTACAAAGCTGTGATTATCAAAAGAGCATGATACTGCCACAAAAACAGACACATAGACCAGTGGAACAGAATAGAGAGCCCAGATATGGAACCTCAAGTCTATGGTCATATAATCTTTGAGAAAGCAGGAAGAAATAAGCAATGGAAAAAAGACTGTCTCTTCAATAAATGTGCTGGGAAAATTGGACAGCTATATACAAAAGAATGAAACTCGACCATTCTCTTACACCATACACAAAGATAAACTCAAAATGGATGGAAGACTTCAATGTGAGACAGGAATCCATCCAAGTCTTAGAAGAGAACATAGGCAGTAAGCTCTTTGACATTGGCCACAGCAACTTTTTTTGAAGAGACATCTCCAAAGGCAAGTGAAACAAAAGCAAAATGCACTTTGGGGACTTCATCAAGATCAAAAGCTTCTGCACAGCAAAGGAAACAGTCAACAAGACAAAGAGGCAGCCCACAAAATGGGAGAAGATATTTGCAAATGACACTACAGACAAAGCACTGATTTCCAAGATTTATAAAGAACTTCTCAAACTCAACACCCAAATAGCAAATCATCAAGTCAAAAATGGGCAGAAGACATGAACAAACACATTTCCAAAGAAGACATACAAATGGCTAACACAAATGAAAAAATGTTCATCATCATTAGCCATCAGGGAAATTCAAATCACAACCACATTGTGATACAACCTTACACCGGATAGAATGGCAAAAATAGACAAGGCAAGAAACAAATGTTGGAGAAGTTGTGGAGAAAGGGGAACAATTTACACTGTTGGTGGGAATGCAAGTTGGTACAGCCACTTTGGAAAACAGTGTGGAGTTTCCTCAAAAAAAAATTAAAAATAGAGCTACCCTATGACCCAGCAATTGCACTCCTGGTTATTTACCCCAAAGACACAGATGTAGTGAAAAGAAGGGCCATATGCACCCCAATGTTCATAGAGGCAATGTCCGCAATAGTTAAACTGTGGAAAGAGTCAAGATGCCTTTTAACAGAGGAATGGATAAAGATATGGTCCATATATACAATGGAATATTACTCAGCCATCAGAAAGGATGAATACCCAACTTTTACATCAACATGGATGGGACTGGAGGAGATATGCTAAGTTAAATAAATCAAGCAGAGAAAGTTAATTATCATATGGTTTCATTTATTTGTGGGACATCAGGAATAGCATGGAGAACATTAGGAGAAGGAAGGGAAAAATGAAGGGGGGAAATTGGAGAGGGAGTTGAACCATGAGAGACTGAAGACTCTGTGAAACAAACTGAGGGTTTTAGAGGGGAGGGGGTTGGAGGGGTGTTAACCTGGTGATGAGTATTAAAGAGGGCATGGAGCAATGGGTGTTATACGAAAACAGTGAAGCGTGGATCACTACATCAAAAACTGATGATGTGTGACTAACATAACATAATAACATTAAAATAAATTTAAAAAAATAAATATTTGGTAGAATTGCCATGGGAATCCATCTGTCCCTGGACTCTTGTTTTTTGGAGGTTTTTGATCACTGCTTCAATTTCTTTACTGGTTAATGATCTATTCAGTTTGTTATTTTCTTCCTGTTTCAGTTGTGGTAGTTTATAGGTTTCCAGGAACGCATCCAGTTCTTCCATATTGCTTAATTTGTTGGCGTATAGTTGCTGACAATACTTTCTAATAATTGTTTCTATTTCCTTGGTGTTAGTCATGATATCTCCTCTTTCATTCATATTTTATTAATTTGGATCCTTTCTCTTTTGTTTTGGATACATCTGGCCAGTGGTATATCCATTTTATTAATCTTTCAAAGAACCAGCGTCTAGTTTTTTGATCTGCTCTACTGTTTTGTTTTGTTTTTGTTTTTTTTTTTTTTTGGTTTCTATTTCATTGATCTCTGCTCTAATCTTTATTATTTCTCTCCTCCTGCTTGGTTTAGATTTTATTTGCTGTTCTTTCTCCAGTTCCTTTAGGTGTAAGGTTAGCTTGTGCATTCAGGATTTTTCTACTTTTTTGAGTGAGGCTTTGATGGCTATGTATTTTCCCCTTAGGACTGCCTATGCAATATTCTATCAGTTTTGGACCAATGTGTTTTCATTCTCATTGGTTTCCATGAATTGTTTAAGTTCTTTGATTTCCTGGTTTACCCAAACATTCTTGAGCACAGTGGTCTTTAACTTCCAAGTGTTTGAATTCCTTCCAAATTTTTTTCTTATGATTGAGTTCCATTTTCAAAGCACTGTGGTCTGAAAATATGCAGGAAATAGTCTCATTCTTTTTGTATCAGTGGAGACCTGATTTGTGACCCAGTATGTAGTCTATTCTGGAGAAAGTTCCATGTGCACTCGAGAAGAATGCGTATTCTGTTGTTTAGGGTGGAATGTTCTGTATATATCTATGAGGTCCATCTGGTCCAGTGTGTTATGCAAAGATCTTCTTTCTTTGTTGATCATCTGCTTAGATGATCTATTACTGTGAGTGGAGTCTTGAGGTCTCCTACTACTAGTGTATTATTATCAATATGACTCTTTATTTTGGTTAACATTTGGCTTATGTAGTTGTCTGCTCCCATGTTAGGGGCATAGATATTTACAATTGTTAGATTATCTTTTTGGATAGACCCTTTAAGTATGATATACTGTCCCTCTATATTTCTTACTATGGTCTTTAGTTTAAAATCTAATTTGTCTGATATGACGATTGCTACCCTAGCTTTATTTTGAGGTCCATTGGCATGAAAAATTGTTCTCTGTCCCCTATCTTTCAGTCTGGATGTATCTTTAGGTTCAAAATGTTTTTTGTAGACAGCACATGGATGGGTTCTGTCTTTGTATCCATTCTACCACCCTGTGCCGTTTCTTGGGAGCATTTAGGCTGTTCAGTTTGAAAGTTATTTTTGAAAGATATGATTTTAATGCCATTATGTTTCCTGTGAAGTCCCTGTTTCTATGGATTGTGTCTGTAATTTCTGGTCTATATTTCTCTTGGGGTCTTCTTCTTTCATAGAACCCCCCCTTAACATTTCTTGCAGCTTGGTGGTCATGTATTCTTTCAGTTTCTGCCAGTCCTGGAAGCTCCTTGTCTCTCCATCTATTCTGAATGTCAGCCTTGCTGGATAAAGTATCCTTGGCTGCATGTTCTTCTCATTTAGTACCCTGAATATGTCTTGCCAGGTCTCTATGGACAGGTCTGATGTTATTCTGATGTTCCTCCTTCCATACATTAGAAATCTCTCCCTCTCTAGCTGCTCTCAGGATTATTTCCTTGGATCTAAGATTTAGGAGTTGTATTATTATATGTCAGGGCATTCATCTGTTCTCATTGAATTTGGGAAGGGTCCTCTCTTCCTCTTGTACACTAATGCTTCTTCCTTCCCCAGATTAGGGAAGTTCTCAGCTAGGATTTGCTCAAATATATCTTCTAGACCTCTCTGTCTCTCTCTCCACCCCCTCAGGGATCCCAATAATTCTGACACTGGAACATTTCGTGGCATCATTAATCTCTCTCATTCTGATCTCTTGGGCTTTATGCTGTTTTTTTCAGGCCTCCTTGGTTTCCTTCTTTTCTATCATCTATCTTCTAGCTCACTAATTCGTTCTTCTGCTTCATTTACCCTGGCAGTCAGAGTATCCAGTTTAGACTGCATTTCATTCATAGCATTTTTAAGTTCTGCCTGATTAGATCTCATTTATGCCCTTAGAGATTCTATATTGGCGCTTAGATATCAACTTCATAATGGTTACTCTGAAGTCTATCTGACATCTTGCTTATATCCATATCCAGTAGGTCTGTGGAAGAGGCCACAGCCTCTGATTCTTTTCTTTGTTGGTGGTTTCTCATCTTAGTAATTCTGTTGGAGGTTATTGAGGGAATGTACAGAGTCCAAAGTATTAAGCACATCTCAAGCAAGATGCACGTGTTTTATAGGGACCCTAAGGTTGTAGTCCTCTTGTTCTTCCAGCCTGTTTTCTGGGGGAGGAGCCTGCTGAGCTGTTACTCAGGCAACCCTACCCTCTGTCGGGGGTGGGTGTGGGCTCAGTGAAAACCAGTTTTTTGAGCTTTTGTTCTCTGGAGGCTCTCCTCCTCTATTCTGAGAGTCAGGGCAGAAGTGACCACACCTAAACCATCGTCCCAGGACAGAGAAATTGCAGTCTGCTCTTCACTGAGCTCTCCAGGACACATGGTCTCCGTTTCTGTCTGTGCTGCTAAAAACTGCAGCCTCCCCAGTTGTGCACCCCATAGCAACTCTCCCAGATGTTAATCCCAGGGCCGGGCATCTCTCTGCCCTTTGTGCTTCTAAAACCACGAGCCACCCCCCGTTCACACACATGCACCCACAGCTCCTGTGTCCTGTCCAGGAGGTGCACTAAAGTCCTTTCCCTGCCACTACTGGCCTGCAAGTCTCTGCCCAGTCCCCAGCATGGGATGCTTTTGTGCTCTGGTGTTATATCACCTTCCCTGCACCAGCTTATGGCAGCTCCCTTCTTCTGTTTATCTTCCCATATCTGCCCACAGAATCATGGCTCTGCACTTCATACCTTGAGACCGCAGGAGATTTTCTTCTTGTAGAGATCCAGATATATATTCTTACATCTCAGGCTGATTTTGTGGGTGTTCAGAATGGTTTGGTAGATATCCAGCTAAATTCAGGGTGACAGTTGAAATAGGGTCCCGTAGTCCTCCACCATCTTCCCTGTAAGATATTTTTTATATATTTTGGATATTAACCTATTATCAGATATACCAGTTGCAAATTCTTCTCCCATTCAGTAGGTTGCCTTTTTGTTTTGTTGATAGTTTCCTTAGCTAAGGTAGTCAAAACCCTATGGTTCTGGCACAAAAATAGACACATAGGCCAATGGAACAGAATAGAGAGCCCAGAAATAACCTCTCTTGTGCTGTTGGTGGGAATGCAAACTGGTGCAGCCACTCTGGAGAACAGAATGGAGGGTCCTCAAAAAGTTAAAAATAGAACTACTCTATGATTCAGCAATTACACTACTAGGTATTTACCCAAAGGATACAAAAATACAGATTTAAAGGGGTACATGTACCCCAATGTTTATAGCAGCACTATCAACAATAGCCAAACTATGGAAAGAGCCCAAGTGTCCACTGACTGATAAATGGATAAAGAGGATGTGTGTGTGTGTGTGTGTGTGTAATGGAATATTACTCAGACATTAAATATAATGAAATCTTGCCATTTGTAATGATGTGGATGGAGCTGGAGTGTATTATGCTAACTGAAATGAGTCAGTCACAGAAAGACAAATAACACATGATCTCATATATGGAATTTAAGAAAGAAAACAGATAACATATGGGAAGAGGGAAAAGAAAAAAAAAAGGAGGAAGAGACAGAAACCATAAGAGACTCTTAATGATAGAGAACAAACTGAGGGTTGATGCAGGGATGTGGGGGTTGGAATGGGCTAGATGGGTGATGGGTATTAAAGAGGGCACTTGTGATGAGCACTGGCTGTTTTATATAAGTGATGAATCACTAAATTCTACCCCAGAAACCAATATTGCACTGTATGTTTACTAACTAAATTTTTAAATTAGAAAAAAAGAATATACAGTGGGAAATCAATCTCTTTAACAAATGGTATTGGAAAAACGGGCTACATGTAAAAGAATGAAACTTCCTTACACACACACACACACACACACACACACACACTTGAAGTGGGATTAAAGACCTAAATGTGGACCTGAAATGGTAAAATTCCTAGAGGAAAACAGAAGCAGTAATTTCTTTGACATTGTCTATAGAAACATTTTTCTAGATATGTCTCCTCTGGCAAGGGAAACAAAAGCAAGATTAAACTATTGGGACTACACCAAAATAAAAATTTCTTCATGGTGAAGATTTTAACTTTTGATGTAGCAAAATGGACTAATATTTTCCTTATTGTTTGTGCATATTTTTCTATATTATTGAAGAATCTTTCCTTGTGATTTGCTGGATTTGCTGTGATTTGATGGAATCCTTTGTGTATTCTAAAAGTTTTACAGTTTTGTTTTTTTATATACTTTGATCTCTAATGCATCTGTGTTTTATTTGTATGTGAAGTAGAAGTCTAATTTTATATTTTTCTATATGACTATGTGGTTGTCCCATCACTAAAAACAAAGCAAAACAAAAACAAAACTGCCTGTTCCTTACTGACTTGTATACCCAGCCAAAAGTGTATAGAACTAATCTTAGAATGAATAATATCTACTCCAAGGTGACTTGCCCTCTCTACCTAGATAGATAAGTGGTTGGCAATGTTATGAAAGCTTCCCTTGCTTAAATAAAGCTCTGCTTTTTTATGACAAGAATACAGGAAATGACAAACAAGGAGGTTATCTCTGTTATGCTATTAAAAATGATCAGCTATTAAATGACCAGTTTAAGGGGAAGTAATGTAATTACCACGATTCAGAGACCTTATAAAGTCTTTAGAAAATACTTTGACTAGGAGTTAACCCCTCACCCTGAAATTTTGGATTACTGGCATTTCTGTTGAAAATTCCATATTTTTCAGCAACTGTTTTTATGGAACACAATTTTCTGTTTTTTTTTTTTTTTTTTTTTTTAAGATTTTATTTATTTGACAGAGAGAGACACAGCGAGAGAGGGAACACAAGCAGGGGGAGTGGGAGAGGAAGAAGGAGGCTTCCCGCTGAGCAGGGAGCCCGATGTGGGGCTTGATCCCAGGGCCCCGAGATCATGACCTGAGCCGAAGGCAGACGCTTAATGACTGAGCCACCCAGGCGCCCCACAATTTTCTGTTTTCACTAATGAATATATGCATGTGTGTGTGTGAATTTTGCTTTCCCACAGTTTTCTCTGTCCTAGGGAGAAAATAGGAGAGACTTGGTATCCGTGACTTGCCTGTGCTTACCCTCCAACCTGGATTTTTTTCTCTTCCTTTCTATTTACCAAATATGATCTGTTCATAAGATTATCACTATCCATGGGGAACTCCAGTAACATTTACTGCTTTGCCTTAATTTGAAGAGACTTCTAATTGTAAATCACAGCATGGATTGATAATAGCTTTTCAAGAAAATAAATGTCACACTATAAATTTACATCAATTATAAGATAAATCTTGATGAGTCATCAGAGCTGTTAAAAAATAGAAAGAAAAGAAAAGAAAAAAATGTATATCTTAGAAATGAGGAAATATGGTATTACTTCATCCATTTTGGAAATTATATACTTTTTGAAAAGTATCTTTTGAGTGTTTAGCTGGATGGCTTAGCTAATCTATGTGTAAATTTTGCCTTTAGTTTGTGAATTTTTAGGGCAGAATCCATTCCAGCCGTGGTGTATAAAAGGTGCTCAATAAATATTTGTGGGTGGAATTCAACTGAGTTATTCTCTCTCCTCATCCTAGCACCCATAATAGGGCTGGGTATAGGGTAGCCAAATACTTATCAATGAAAAAAAAATCAGGTTAACTGAGGCATGGCTAGAAAAAGTAAAGATCTCAAGGATTTACAGCATTCCATCAAAAGGAAGCAAAGATGCAGTAGTCAGACCCAGAAGTCTAACAGAGGGCCCTGCCCTCTTTCAGCCATCTCTTTGAATTCCAGTGTAAATAGTGCTAGACTTTGAATGAAAGAAAGTTATTAGCATTCTTTTCTCCTCCTTTCTGGCCATGGTAATATTCAGTTGTCTGTTCAACCAGAATCTCTTTCTAGTCTCTACTTCCTCAGTTAGCTTCTAGCTGATAGCTTTAACTCATTATGCCTTCAGAAATCAGTGTCTGTTAGCAGGAATGATGCCATCAAGAAAAGCAAAGTTTTGGGGTGCCTGGGTGGCTCAGTCGTTAAGCGTCTGCCTTTGGCTCAGGTCATGATCCCAGGGTCCTGGGATCGAGCCCCACATCGGGCTCCCTGCTCGGCAGGAAGCCTGCTTCTCCTTCTCCCACTCCCCCTGCTTGTGTTCCCTCTCTCACTGTCTCTCTCTCTCTGTCAAAATAAATAAATAAAATATTTTTAAAAAAAGAAAGGAAAATTTTCAAATTGATTAAAATCCTCCTCCCCATTCACTGTGTGATCCAGTTGCCTGCCCAATGCTCTGCCTTGGTGGGACATTGGTAGGCTCCTGGGGTCACTGGATCCTTCTGGGGAAAACATAAGAAAGAGGATAGTAGACCACAAGAAGCTGTCTTTGTTAGGGATGGATCCAACCCTTCTGGTGGCCACATACTTTATAAATGAAGGGGGATCACATATGCATCCAGGGAAAAAGATTGCAGTGGAGAACATAATTAGTTTAAAAAAATAATTGCTGGTGAAGATGTATAAGACTATGAACTCTCTGAGTATAAATTGATACAAGGACTTTGGAAATAGTTTGGCATTACTAGTAAAGTAGAAGACTTACATAACCTGTGTTCCAGTAATTCTACTACTGGATATAGACTCTCTAAAGCCTTGCTACTCCAAGTGTGGTTCACAGACAAGCTCCAACAGCATCACCTGAGATCTTATTAGAAATGCATAATCTCAATCCACACCCCAGACCTGAAGAATCAGAACCTGATTCCTGGTGATTTGTATGCACATTAAAGTTTAAGAAACATCTTGATGAACTCTCACCCATGTGTATAAGGAGACGGGATCATGAATACGGGGAAAGAAAACAGAAACAACCCAAATAGCAATCAATAGAACAGATAATTATGGTATTCTGATACCATTTATAGCAGTGCTAAATAATGACCTAGAGCCACATGAATAAATTTCAGAAAAACAATATTGGAGTGGGGGGAGCAAATTGCAGGATGGATATAATGTGATAAGATTTATATAAAGTTTTACATATTGGCTGTACTGATTGGAAGTATGGAGACATATATACTAAAAGTATAAAAAACATGCATGAGAATAAGAACCAACGAATTTATGATAGTAGTTACTTCTAGGAAGTAGAGAAATGGCACCTTGGAGTGTTATTCAGTTGGCTTGAGGCACATTTGTAATATTTTATCATTTTTTTTCAAATAAGAGGTTAAGTAAATATAGCATCATGTTATAATTTGATAAAGTGGAGAGATAGTTACATGGGTTTTTATTTTTATTCTTTATATTTTTTCAATTGACCTGCCAGAAAGAAATGAACCCAAAAGTATCATGACTTCATTAAGATAGGTACTTAGGACATACTAAACATTTTTCAGTTTCTTTCCCTCAGTTAATTAAATTATCTTTTATTTATATGTGATCTATGGTCAATGACCACCCCTGCCCCCCACCAGCATCACTACCAGTTTGGTGGAACTCTAGGCCCCAAAGTCCATACATCCTTTCGTTAGATATTTTATTGACCACATACTAGATAAGCATATCATTGTGAACAAGATGAAAAACATCTTACTTTCCTGGAGCTTACATTCTAGTGGTGAGATACTTATAAGAATCCTGTAAACAAATACATGGCCAAGATTATTTCAGCTAATGGTAAGTGTTATAGTGAAAATAAGACAGGATAATGAAGAGAGAAGGACTAGAATATGTATGGGGTGAGGATCCTTTTGATTAAATACTTAGGGAAGTTTTTATATTGGGTTATCTTTGGGCTGATTCTAGAATAATGAGAAGGAGCCAGCCAGTCATGTGGGAGAAGAGAATTCCAGACACATGTCAGCAAGTGCAAAGTCCCTGAAGTAGAGGCAAGTTTAGACTGTTAGAGGAATATTGGGCAAAAAACCATTTTCATCTCAGTCATGTCAGTCTGATCTGTGGAAGATCTGAGACCTGTTAAAAGACTGTTGCTGTGGTCCAAACAAAAATAATAATAATAATAATTGTTGGGTTTAGATGGCAGCAGAGGAGACAAAAAAGTGGACAGATTCAAAATCTATTTTAGAAGTAGAATTGACTAGACTTGCTAATAGACCAAATGTTGGAAGTGAGGGAAAGAGAAAAGCCAAAGATGATTTTTAATTTTTGTCATGTGTAACAGAGTAGATGGTGATGCTCTTTACTGAAACATGGAAGAAGGAAGCTGGGTTTTGGAAGTAAAACCAAGAGTTCTGTGTTGACACTTAACAAGAAAGCATATGAACTCTCTTTATACTTGAGGAGGTCTGATGTGTAAGCAGCCTCTCCCCATCTACTTAGCCACTCTCTTCATCACCACCCCAATTATGGTTACAGTGCTACCAGATTATAGATGGTAGCTAATTTTTCTTTACCTATTTTCTAATGTCACAATTTCTGTTTGCCCAATTGGATCATTTGTATGTTAGCCATTTCTGTAACCAACCCTTATCTGGCAACATAATTGCAGCACAATAATGATTTGCATGATACCTTGAAATTTGGGGGGAGGGGGCATGCCAAGTTGGGCATCACTTTGTCTTAGCAATTAATGGGATATTAATAACTAAAATAAGGTAATATCAAGCAAGGTGCCAGCTGAACAATCTTTAATTTGATCAGTGTCTGTTCAGCACTTTGAGCATTTACTTACCTCATTTAGTCTTCCTTTTGTAGCACATGGTTGGGAGGAAAAAGTGCATGCATCTTCCCTTCAATCCTCTTTTCCCACCCTTTCCCTTTGCACATAGGTATTTGGTTTGCTTCCATCTTTTATGCAGTGCCTGGTAGTTTGCTTTTAGTATTGTTGCTGCACTTGAGTAGAGACAAACCTTTTGTCTACAGGATACATGAAGAGTGCAACTGCAAAACAAGAGCAAAAGGCACTTCCTCCCATGAACCTTACAGTAACCATACTGATTGAATCTCCAGGGACATTCCATCATTGTAATAGCTCAGATTTTTGTTCCTGTCCTTTTCTTTTCACACCAGCTCTACTCTTTAGTAAAATTGAAAAAGGCTGCCATTATGGACATTAGGTATCCCAACATTACCTTCTGGAGTGTGTTCAGTTTGTTATTCATAGGACTAATTTTTATTTGCAGTTTGGATTTTTATTATGAAGTTGCATTATTGTGGACTTCACTGTCTTTTTTTTAAAGATTTTATTTATTTATTTATTTATTTATTTGAGAGAGAGAGAATGAGAGAGAGAGAGAGCACACATGAGAAGGGGGAGGGTCAGAGGAAGAAGCAGACTCTCTGCTGAGCAGGGAGCCCGATGCGGGACTCGATCCTGGAACTCCAGGATCATGACCTGAGCTGAAGGCAGTCGCTTAACCAACTGAGCCACTCAGGCACCCCTGGACTTCACTGGTCTTGTGATGAATTTTTTCATATGTGTTCTGTGCCATATTACTGTGGAGTTTTTTGATTAATTATAAGTAGCCTTCATGCCCAACATGGAGCTTGAACTCATGACCCTGAGATTGAGTCTCATATTCTACTGACTGTGTCAGCCAGGTGCCCCATGGGCCATGCTATTATTAAAATGAACTGTTGCTACTGTGAGATGCATTTTAAGTGCCTATTAAAGGTTTCTTTCAAACGGCACTATAGGGATATTCTGGTATTTGCTTCTATCATTTGGGCCTTGTGGATAATGTACAGATTTAAAACAAATTTTCTTGCTGATTTGTCCATTTCTTTCCCTGTACTTTGTTACATCTAGGATATAGTCTAACTCATCTGATTTAATATGCATTTTTAAAGTGCTATAACTATTAAATACCTTGTTTACAGACAGATGAAATAAATTTATTCCAACAAAAAATAAGAGTTCTGTGTTGAGCATATTGAATTTGAGATGCTTATTAGATGTCCAGGTGGAACCACTGGAGCAGCACTTTTGGTGTCATTAGCATATCTGAAAATGTGAGACTGAATGAGATCACCTAAGGAAATGGTATACATGAAGAAGAAAGGAGGTTTGAAGGCTGAGCCTGGGGCATGCCAACATTTAGAGGTCTGGTAGAAAAGGAGCCCTCACTGGTGTTTTTGATGAGTATATTCAGTGGGGGAGGTGAAAGGACAGTTGATGGATTGGTCTCTGATGACTAAAAGCTGAATTTTGACGATAGATTTCACTTTAACCAAAAAAACTTATTGGTAGCTCTTGGTACCAATAGGTAGTGAAGTGGGCAGGTAAGGTAGTGAAGTGGGCAGGTAAGGTAGTGAAGTGGGCAGGGGCTTTGGGGTGGGAGGAAATTCCAGGGAATAAAAACTTAAGTTTGATGCAAATAGAGTTGGGTGTGTGCCTGCAAAGGAATGTGAATGGCTTACAGCTCTGGTTTTCAGCTACATTGGACTTTCAGCTGCACACTGAAAGGTCATAATAAAAAGCAGCTTCTTTGGAGCGTTGCTGTTTAAGCTGCCTGCCTTTCCTTAAGAACTCTCCTAATTTCTGGAACCTCCTTTTTAAAAAATAATAATTAATTTAAAGAATTTGAATATAGTTGACACATAATGTTACATTAGTTTCCCTCATTCTTAATTGGCCCTACACACCTGAAGCCCGGATGCTGCATAGAATAAAGATTTCAAGAGGCCCAAATCTTGTTGTTCAAAGAGATAATTATGAATTAAATTTTAGGAATAGCTTCCTCAAATATAATTTCCTGTTTTTAATTTTGTTTTTTTGTTTTTATTTTGTATTTGATAGAAATGTTTCTTCCATAGGAGCAGATTCATAGAGTATTGAAGATCAGAATAGAATCAAATCAAATCTTTGAATTTTGTGCACATTAACACATCATCACCTCCTACTGACTTTATCTAAGCAGACTTATAAAATAAATACTATATATTATAATGTAGATCTGTAGGTGTATAATACATTCTCCAAAATTTTCAGGGACATTTTACTTTAAAAATTATACATGTATTTAAAGTAGTTTGTAAGAAGAAAACTATATTTCATAAAAATATGATCTACATATTTACTGGAGGTGCAATATAATACAGGGAATTATTATATATTTATTTTTTTGCCAATAATCAAACCCATATTTTGCATCATTTTTAAAAGTTTTTATTTTAATTCTAGTTAGTGAACACACAGTGTTATATTAATTTCAGGTGTACAATATACTAATTCAACACTTCCATATACCACCCTGTGCTCATCAGGACAAGTGCACTCCTTAATCCCCATCACCTATTTAATCCATCCCCCAACACCGTCCACTCTGGTAACCATCAGTTTGTTCACTATAATTAAGAGTCTGTTTCTTGATTTCTCTCTGTCTCTCTCTCTCTCTGATTTTTGTCTTTGGGTATTGAGTTTTATAAGTTCTTTATACATTTTGCATACTAACACTTTATGGGATATGTCATTTGCAAATATCTCCTCCCATTCCACAGGTTACCTTTTAGTTTTGTTGATTGTTACTTCGCTGTGCAGAAGTTTTTTGTTTTTGTTTTTTTAGATTAGATTATTTTTTATTTTTTAAATTTAATTTAATTTTATTATGTTAGTCACCATACATCATTAGTTTTTTAAATATAATTTTATTATGTTATGTTAATCACCATACATTACATCATTATTTTTTGATGTAGTGTTCCATGATTCATTGTTTGCGTATAACACCCAATGCTCCATTCAGTATGTGCCCTCTTTAATACCCATCACCACACTAACCCATCTCCCCACCCCCCTCCCCTCTAGAATCCTGTTTGTTTCTCACAGTCCATAGTCTCTCAACACATCATTAGTTTTTTATGTAGTGATCCATGATTCACTGTTTTCGTTTAACACCCAGTGCTCCAGGCAGTACGTGCCCTCCTTAATACCCATCACTAGGCTAAACCATCCCCCCACCCCCCCTTCCCCTCTAAAACCCTCAGTTTGTTTCTTGGAGTCCATAGTCTCTCATGGTTCGTCTCCCCCTCTGATTTCCCCCCGTTTATTTTCCCTTCATTCTCCTAATGTCCTCGGTGCTATTCCTTATGTTCCACAAATAAGTGAAACCATATGGTAATTTTTATTTTGATATAGTCCCAATAGTTTATTTTTGCTTTGGTTTCCCTTGCCTCAGCACACATATCTAGAAAGAACTTTGTATGGCTGATGTCAATAGTTATTGTTTGTGTTCTCTTTAGGACTTTTATGGTCTCAGGTCTCACATTTAAGTCTTTAATTGATTTTGAATTTGTGGTCCAGTATCATTCTTTTGCATCTTTCTATCCATTTTTCCCAACACCATTTGCTGAAGAGACTGTCTTTTTCTCATTGGATATTCTTTCCTGCTTTGCAGAAGATTAATTGATCATATAATTTTGGTTTTATTTCTGGATTTTCTCTTCTGTTTTAATGCTCTATATGTCTGCTTTTGTGCCAGTCCCATACTGTTTTGATCACTACAGCTTTGTAATATAACTTGAAGTCCAAATTTGTGATGCCTCCAGTTTTGCCTTTCTTTTTCAAGGTTGCTTTGTCTATTCAGGGTCTTTTGTGGTTTCACACAAATTTTAGTATTCTTTGTTCTTGTTCTGTGAAAAATGCTGTTGGTAATTTGATTGGGAGAGCATTAGATGTGTAGAGAGCTTTGAGTAGTATAGACATTTTAAGAATTCTTTCAATCTATGACCATAGACTGTCTTTCCATTTCTTTGTGTGGTCTTCAATTTCTTTCATCACTGTTTTGTAGTTTTCAGAGTACAGGTCTTTCACCCCCTTGATTGGGCTTATTCTTAGGTATCTTATTATTCTGCATACAATTATAAATGGGATTGGTTCCATAATTTCTCCTTCTGTTGCTTCATTATTGGTGTATATAAATGCAACAGATTTCTGTACATTGATTTTGTATCCTGCAACAATTACTGAATTCCTTTATCAGTTCTAGTAATTTTTTTTTATGGAGTCATTCAAAGTTTTCTATATAGAGTATCATGTCATCTGCAAACAGTGAAAGTTTGACTTTTTCTTTACTGACTTGGATGCCTTTTATTTCTGTTAGTTGTCTGAGTGCTGTAGCTAGGACTTCTAGTACTATGTTAAATAACAACAGTGAGAGTGAACATCCCTGACTTGTTCCTGATCGCAGAGGAAAAGCTTTCAGGTTTTCCCCATTGAGAATGACATTAACTGTGGGTTTTTCATATATACCCTTCATTATATTGAGGTATGCTCCCTCTAAACTTACTTTTTTTTTTTTTACCATGAGTGGCAGTTGTACTTTTTCAAATGCCTTTTCTGCATCTATTGAAAGGATCATATGGTTCTTATCCTTTCTTTTATTAACGTGGTTTATCATGTTGATTGATTCGCAATATTGAAACACTGTTGCAACCCAAGAATAAATGCCATTTGGTTGTGGTGAATAATTTTTTAATGTATTGTTGGATTAAATATGATTTATTTTATTGAGAATTTTTGCATTGGGTTCATCAGGGACATTGGCCTATAGTCTTCTTTTTTGTTATTGTGTTTATCCGCTTTTGGTATCAGTGTCCTGAACCCTCTTCTACTGGATTTAGGCTACATTTATTGTTCTTTCTTTGGCCCCTTTAGGTGTAAGGTTAGGTTGTTTATTTGGGATTTTACTTGCTTCTTCAGGTAGGCATTTACTGCCATATCCTTACCTCCTAGAACCACTTTAGTGGAATCCCAGAGGTTTTGGAATATTGTGTTTCCATTTTCATTTGTTTGCATGTTTTTCCCTTTCTTCTCCTAATGCCCTCCTGCTATTCCTTACATTCCACAAATAAGTGAAAACCACATGATGATTGACTTTCTCTGCTTAACATATTTCAATTAACATAATCTCCTACAGTCCCATTCATGTTGATGTAAAAGTTGGGTATTCATCCTTTCTGATGGATGAGTAATATTCCATTGTATATATGAACCACATCTTCTTTATCCATTCATCTGTTGAAGGGCATCTTGGCTCTTTCCACAGTTTGGCTATTACGGACATTGCTGCTATGAACATTGGGGTGCGTATGGCCATTCTTTTCACTACATCTGTGTTTTGGGGGTCAATAACCAGGAGTGCAATTGCTGGGTCATAGGGTAGCTCTATTTTTATATTTTTGAGGCACCTCCACACTGTTTTCCAAAGTGGCTGTACCAACTTGCATTCCCACCAACAGTGTAAGAGGGTTCCCCTTTCTCCACAACCTCTCCAACATTTGTTGTTTCTTGCCTTGTCCATTTTTGCCATTCTAACTGGTGTAAGGTGGTATCAAATGTGGTTTTGATTTGAATTTCCCTGATGGCTAATGATGATGAACATTTTTTCATGTGTCTGTTATCCATTTGCGTGTCTTCGTCAGAGAAGTGTCTGTTCATGTTTTCTTCCCATTTTTTTGACTTGATTATTTTTTTTTTTTTTGAGTGTTGAGTTTGAGAAGTTATTTACAGATCTTGGATACCAGCCCTTTATGTGTAGTGTCATTTGCAAATATCTTCTCCCCTTCTGTGGGTTGCCTCTTTGTTTTGTTGACTGTTTCCTTTGTTGTGCAGAATATTTCATCTTGAAGAAGTCCCAAAAGTTCATTTTTGCTTTTGTTTCCCTTGCCTTTGGGGACGTGTCTTGAAAGAAGTTGCTGTGGCCAATGTCAAAGAGGTTAGTGCCTATGTTCTCCTCTAGAATTTTGATGGATTCCTGTCTCACATTGAGGTCTTTCATCCATTTTGAGTTTATCTTTGTGTATGGTGTTAGAGAATGGTCGAGTTTCATTCTTCTGTATATAGCTGTCCAATTTTCACAGCACCATTTATTGAAGAGACTGTCTTTTTTCCATTGCATGTTTTTTCCTGCTTTGTCGAAGATTATTTGACCACAGAGTTGAGGGTCCATATCTGGGCTCCCTATTCTGTTCCATTGGTCTATGTGTCTGTTTTTATGGCAGTATCATGATGTTTTGGTGATCACAGCTTTGTAATATAGCTTGAAATCAGGCAACGCGATGACCCCAGCTTTGTTTATCTTTTTCAACGTTTCCTTGGTGATTCAGGGTCTTTTCTGATTCCATACAAATTTTAGGATTGTTTGTTCCAGCACTTTGAAAAATGCCATTGGTATTTTGATCAGGATAGCGATGAAAGTATAGATTGCTTTGGGCAGCATGGACATTTTAACAATGTTTATTCTTCCGATCCATGAGCATGGAATATTTTTCCATCTTTTTGTGTCTTCTTCAATTTCTTTCATGAGTGTTGTGTAGTTCCTAGAGTATAGATCCTTGACCTCTTTGGTTAGTTTATTCCAAGGTACCTTATGGTTTTAGGTGCTATTGTAAATGGAATCAATTATGTAATTTCTTTTTCTACAGTTACATTGTTACTGTAGAAGAAAGCAACTGATTTCTGTGCATTGATTTTGTATTATTGCTTTTTGCAGTAATTTTTTGTACTATTGATTTTTGCATTACTGAATTGCTGTATGAGTTCTAGAAATTTGGGGGTGGAGTCTTTTGCGTTTTCCACATAAAGTATCATGTCATCTGTGAAGAGAGTTTGACTTCTTCTTTGCCTATTTGAATACTTTTCATTTCTTTTTGTTCTCTGATTGCTGTTGCTAGGATTTCTAGCACTCTGTTGAACAATAGTGGCGGGAGTGGGCATCCTTGTTGTGTTCCTGATCTTAAGGGAAAGGCTCTCAGCTTTTCCCCATTGAGAATGATATTTGCTGTGGGTTTTTCATAGATGGATTTTATGAACTTGAGGAATGTTCCCTCTATCCCTCTACTCTGAAGAGTTTTAATCAGGAAAGGGTGCTGTGTTTTGTCAAATGCTTTTTCTGCATCAATTGAGAGTACCATATGGTTCTTTTCTCTCTTCTTATTAATGTGTTCTATCACATTGATTGATTTGCAAATGTTGAACCACACTTGCATCCAGACAAGAAATCCCACTTGGTCATGGTGGATGATCCTTTTAATGTATTGTTGGATCCTATTAGCCTAGGATTTTGTTGAGAATTTTGGCATCCATATTCATCAGGGATATTGGTCTGAATTTCTCCTTTTTGATGGGCCTTTGCCTGGTTTGGGGACCAAGGTATTCCTGGCCTCATAGAATAAGTCTGGAAACTTTCCTTCTGTTTCTATTTTTTGAAACAGCTTCAGTAGAATAGGTATTATTTCTTCTTTGAATGTTTGGTAGAATTCCCCAGGGAATCCATCAGGCCCTGGACTCTTGTTTTTGGGGAGGTTTTTGATCACTACTTCAATGTTGTTACTGATTATTGGCCTATTCAGGTTGTCAATTTCTTCCTGTTTCAGTCTTGTCAGCTTATAGGTTTCCAGGAAGGCATCCATTTCTTCCAGGTTGCTTAATTTATTGGCATATAGTTGTTGATAATAATTTCTAATAATTGTTTCTATTTCCTTGGTGTTAGTCGTGATTGCTCCCCTTTCATTTATAATTTTATTAATTTGGGTCCTTTCTCTTTTCTTTTGGATAAATCTGGCCAGTGGTTTATTGATCTTATTAATTCTTTCAAAGAACCAGCATCTAGTTTCATTGATCTGCTGTACTGCGTTTCTGGTTTCTAATTCATTGATCTCTGCTCTAATCTTAATTAATTCCCTTCTCCTGCATGGGTTAGGCTTAATTTGTTGTTGATTTTCCAGTTCTTTAAGGTGTAAAGATAGTTTGTGTATTTGGGATTTATCTATTTTTTTTGAGTGAGGCCTGGATGGTTATGTATTTTTCCTTTAGGACCACCTTTGCTGTATCCCATAGGTTTGGGACAAATGTGTTTTTGTTCTCATTGGTTTCCATGAATTGTTTAAATTCTTCTTTGATTTTCTGGTTGACCCATACGTTCTTGAAGAAGATGGTCTTTACCTTCCAAGCTAAACTTAGCCTGGGCCCTGGCAGCAGTGGTGGCCAACCCCCCGGTCTGTGGGCACAGTTCTAAGCTGGGTCCTCTTGGGCATGGGTGGTGGTGGAGGCAGTGTCACCATTGTTGGTGGTGGCCGCCTCCAGCCCCTTGTCCTCGGGCCCAGGCCTGTGCTGGGTCCTCTCTGGCGCAGTTGCAGGTGCAGGCAGTGGCTGCAGTGGCAGTGCTGGGGCCGCCCAGTCCCAGCATTTGCTCTTTAAGTCCCTTTGTTCTGCTTGATAGCTGTTATCAGTCCCTTCCCATCCATCGGCCACCTCTCTCTAAGCTATTGTTGGTCCCTAGGCACAGGACGCTTTTGCACTGGGGTATTACTTTAGAAAGCCTAGCTTCTGGCAGTCCCCTCCCCCTTCATTTATCCTCCAACATCTGTCCAAGCAATTCCAACTCCATCCTTCATACCTCTCGACTGATGATCCTCTGCCCCATAGAGATTCAGACATATAATCTTACATCTCAGGCTGATTTCATGGGTGTTCAGACTGGCTTGGCAGATATCCAGCTAAATTCAGGGCACTGGTTGAAATGGAGTCCCCTAATCCTCCACCGTCTTGCCTCTGAAAAAAGCAATCTTTCTTTTAAAGTATACTTTGTCCAATGTAAGTACTGCTACCCTGGCTTTCTTTTGATTCCATTTTCATGATAGATGTTTCTCCATCCTTTAACTTTCAATCTTCAGGTACCTTTAGGTCTAAAATGGGTCTCTTGTAGACAGCATATGGATGGGTCCTGATTTTTTATCCATTCTGTCACCCTATGTCTTTTCTTAAAAATATTTTATTTATTTATTTGAGAGAGAGAGGGAAAGAGAAAGAGAGCACATGCACAAGTGGGGGGCAGAGGGAGAAGCAGAATTCCCATGGAGCAGGAAGCCCTACAAAGGGCTTAATCCCAGGACCCTGGGACCATGACCTGAGCTGAAGGCAGCCAGTTAACCAATGAGCCACCCAGGCTCCCAACCCTATGTCTTTTGACTAGAGCATTTTGTCCATTTACATTCAAAGAATTATTTATAGATATGTATTTATTGCCATTTTATTATTTGTTCAGTGGTTGTTTCTGGTGATTTTCACTGATGCTCTCTTGTCTTTCTTTCATGCTTGCTGGTTTTCTTTCATGATATATTTGGATTTTTTTCTCTTTATTTTTTTCATATATAATAGTGGGTTTTGATATATGGTTACCATTAGGTTTCTATATAAACTATTCTGCATATAGCAGTCCATATTAAGTTGATGGTTATTTAAGTTTGAATCCATTATTTTCTACTCTCCTCCACACATTAAATATATATTAATATATTTTATATACTTTTTAGTGAGTTTCTAGATTGATTTTTTACAATATCATTATTTTTACTTCATTAGTATTTCCTACCTCTATATTGTCCCTTGTGATCTCTCCTTCCACTCCAAAAGTCCCTTTTAATATTTCATGCAGCACGAGTTTAGTGAAAATAAGCTCCTTTAGTTTTTGTTTCTCTAGGAAACTCTTTTCTTTTTTAAAATTTATTTACTTATTTATTTATTTATTTAATTTTTTTAAATTCAAAAATTTTTTTTCTTGCCATGAGAATTTTATTATGTTAGTCACCTTACAATACATCATTAGTTTTTGATGTAGTGTTCCATGATTCATTATTTGCATATTACACACAGTGCTCCTTACAACACGTGCCCTCCTCAATACCCATCACCCAGCTACCCCATGCCCCTATGCCCCTACCCTCTGAAACCCTCAGATTGTTTCCTGGAGTACATAGTATCTCATGGTTCATCTCCCCCTCTCATTTCCCACACTTCAGTTTTCCCTTCCTTCCCCTAATGTCCCCCATGCTGTCCCTTATGTCCCATGCATGAGTGAAACCATATGATAATTGTCTTTCTCTGCTTGACTTACTTCACGTAACATAATCCCCTCCAGTAGCATCCATGTATCTGCAAATGGTGGGTATTCATCCTTTCTGATGGATGAGTAATATTCCATTGTATATATGAACAACATCTTTATCCATTCATCTGTTCGGCATCTCGGTTCCTTCCACAGTTTGGCTACTGTGGACATTACTGCTATGAACATTGGGGTTCATGTGCCCCCTCTTTTCACTACATCTGTGTCTTTGGGGTAAATAGCTAGTAGTGCAATTGCTGGGTCATAGGGTAGCTCTATTTTTAACATCTTGAGGAAACTCCATACTGTTTTCCAGAGCGGCTATATCAGTTTACATTCCCACCAACAGTGTAAGAGCATTCCCCTTTCTCCACATCTTTGCCAACATTTGTTGTTTCCTGTTTTGTTAATTTTTGCCATTCTTACTGGTGTAAGGTGGTATCTCAATGTGGTTTTGATTTGAATTTCCCTGATGCTAAGTGATGTTGAGCACTTTTTCATGTGTCTGTTAGGCATTTGTATGTCTTCTTTGGAGGAGTCTGTTCATGTCTTCTACACATTTTTTTTACTGCACTATTTGTTTTTTTGATGTTGAGTTTGAGAAGTTCTTTATAGACCTTGGTTACCAGCCCTTTATCTATAATGTCATTTGCAAATATCTTCTCCTATTCTGTGGGTTGCCTCTTAGTTTTGTTGACTGTTTCCTTTGCTGTACAGAAGCTTTTTATCTTGATGAAGTTCCAAAAGTTCATTTTTGCTTTTGTTTCACTTACCTTTGGAGACGGGTCATGAAAGAAGTTGCTGTCACCGATGTTGAAGAGGTTACTGCCTATATTCTCCTCTAGGATTTTGATGGATTCCTGTCTCACATTGAAGTCTTTCACTCACTTTGAGTTTATATTTGTGTATGGTGTAAGAGAATGGTCAAGTTTCATTCTTCTGTATGTACCTGTCCAATTAGCATAAAATGTATTATTGGTTTCAGGGGTACAGGTCTGTGATTCATCAGTCTTACACTACATGCAGTTCTCACCACAACACATACTCTCCCCAATTTTCATCACCAAGCACCCCATTCCCACAGTCCTTCCCCTCCAGCAACCCTGTTTGTTTCCTAAGATTAAGAGTCTCTTATGGTTTGTCTCTCTCTCTTGTTTTATCTTATTTCATTTTTTCCTCTCTTGCCCTATGATCCTCTGCCTTGTTTCTTAAATTCCCCATGTCAGTTAGATCATATGATAATTGTCTTTCTCTGATTGACTTATTTCACTTAACAATATACACTCCAGTTCCATCCACATGGTTGTAAATGGCAAGATTTCATTTTTTTGATGGCTACATAATATTCCATTGTATATATATACCACCTTTTCTTTACCCATTCATCTGTTGATGGGCTCTTTCCACAGGTTGGCTATTGTGGACATTGCTACTATGAACATTGGTGTATGGGTGCCCTTTGGATCACTACATTTATATATTTGGGGTAAATACCCAGTACTGCAATTGCTGGGTTGTAGAGTAGCTCTATTTTAAACTTTTCATGGAACCTCCATACTGTTTTTCAGAGTAGCTGCAACAACTTGCATTCCCACGAACAGTGTAAGAGGGTTCCCCTTTCTCTGCATCCTCACCAACATCTGTCATTTCCTGACTTGTTAATCTTAGTCTTTCCGACTGGTGTGAGGTGGTATCTCATTGTGGTTTTGATTTCTATTTCCTATGCTGAGTGATGTTGAGCACTTTCTCTTGTGTCTCTTTGCCATTTGGATGTCTTCTTTGCAGAAATGTCTATTCATGTCTTCTGCCATTTCTTGATTGATTATTTGTTCTTCGGGTGTTGTTTGGTAAGTTCTTTGTATACCTTGGATACTAGCCCTTTATCTGGTATGTCATTTGAAATTATCTTCTCCCATTTCATGGGTTGCCTCTTAGTTTTGTTGACTGTTTCCTTTGCTGTGCAAAAGCTTTTTATGCTGATAAAGTCCCAATTGTTCATTATTGCCTTTGTTTCTGTTACCTTTGGAGATGTGTCTAGCAAGTAGTTGCTGTGGCCAAGGTCAAAGAGGTTACTGCCTGTGTTCTCCTCAAGGATTTTGATGGATTCCTGTCACATATAGATCTTTCATCCATTTTGAGTCTATTTTTGTGTATGGTGTAAGAGAATGGTCCAGTTTCTTTCTACTGCATGTGGCTGTCCAATTTTCCCAAAAACATTTTTTGAAGAGACTGTCTTTTTTCCATTGGATATTCTTTCCTGCTTTGTTGAAAATTAGTTGACCATAGAGTTGAGGGTCCATTTCTGGTTCTTTATTTTGTTCCATTGGTCTATGTATCAGTTTCTGTGCCAGTACCATATGGTCTTGATGATTACAGCTTTGTAATAGAGCTTGCAATCCGGAATTGTGATGCCACCAGCTTTTTTTTTTTTTTCAACATTCCTTTGGCTATTTGGGGTCTTTTTCGGTTCCATGCCAATTTTAAGATTATTTGTTCCAATTCTGTGAACAAAGTTGATGGTATTTTGCTAAGGATTGCATTGAATGTGTAGATTTCTCTAGGTAGCATAGACATTTTAACAATATTTGTTCTTCCAATCCATGAGCATGGAATGTTTTTCTGTTTCTTTGTGTCTTCCTCAATTTCTTTCATGAGTATTCTATAATTTTCTGAGTACAGATCCTTTGCCTCTTTGGTTAGATTTATTCCTACATATCTTATGGTTTTGAGTGCATTTGTATTTGGGATCAACTCCATAATTACTCTTTCTTCTGTCTCATTGTTGGTGTATAGAAATGCAACTGATTTCTGTGCATTGATTTTATATCCTGCCACTTTACTGAATTCCGGTATGAGTTCTAGCAATTTTGGGGTGGAGTTTTTTGGGTTTTCCACATAAAGTAACTTGACATCTGCCAAGAGTGAGAGTTTGACTTGTTCTTTGCTGATTCGGATGCCTTTTATTTCCTTTTGTTGTCTGATTGGTGATGCTAGGACTTCTAATACTATGTTGAACAGCAGGGGTGATCGTACACATCCTTGCTGTGTTCCTGACCTTAGGGGAAAAGCTCTCAGGTTTTCCCCATTGAGAATAATATTCGTTATGGGTCTTTAATAGATGGCTTTTATATTGAGGTATGTACCCTCCATCTCTACACTCTGAAGAGTTTTAATCAAGAAAGGATGCTGTACTTTGTCAAATGCTTTTTCTGCATCTACTGAAAGGATCTTACGGTTCTTGTCCTTTCTTTGTTTTATGTAGTGTATCACATTGATTGATTTGTGGATGTTGAACCACTCTTGCAGCCCAGGAATAAATCCCACTTGGTCATGGTGAATAAGTCTTTTAATGTACTGTTGGATCCTATTGGCTAGTATTTTGGTAAGAATTTTAGCATCCATGTTCATCAGGGATATTGGTCTGTAATTCTCCTTTTTGGTTGGATCTTTGTCTGGTTTTGGCATCAAGGTAATGATGGCCTCATAAAATGAGTTTGGAAGCTTTCCTTCCATTTCATTTTTTGAAACAGCTTCAGAATAGGTATTATTTCTTCTTTAAATGTTTGGTAGAATTCCCCTGGGAAGTCATCTGGCCCTGGGCTCTTGTTTTTTTGTTTTTGCTTTTGTTTTTTGCTTTTTGTGTTTTTTTTTTTTTTTTTTTTTTTTTTTTTTGTGGGAGGGTGATTTTTTATTATTGCTTCAATTTAATTGCTAGTTATGGGTCTGTTCAGGTTTTCTATTTCTTCCTGGTTCAGTTTTGGTAGTTTATACATCTCTAGGAATGCATCCATTTCTTCTAGATTGTCTATTTTTTTGGCATATAGTTGCTCATAATATGTTCTTATATTGTATTTCCTTGGTGTTGATAGTGATCTCTCCTCTTTCATTCATGATTTTATTTATTTGGGTCCTTTCTCTTTTCTTTTTGATTAGTCTGGCCAGGGATTTATCAATCTTATTAATTCTTTTGAAGAACCAACTCCTAGTTTTGTTGATCTGTCCTACTGTTCTTTTGGTCTCTATTTCATTGATTTCTACTCTAATCTTTATTATTTGTCTTCTCCTGCTGGGTTCAGGCTTTATTTGCTGTTCATTCTCCAGCTCCTTTAGGTGTAGGTTTATGTTGTGTATCTGAGACCTTTCTTGTTTCTTGAGAAAGTCTATTAGTGCTATATACTTCCCTCATAGGACTGCCTCTGTTGCATCCCAAAGATTTTGAACAGCTGTGTTTTCATTTTCATTTGTTTCCATGAATGTTTAAAATTCTTCCTTAATTTCCTGGTTGACCCATTCATTATTTGGTAGGATACTCTTTAGCCTCCATGTATTTGAGTTCTTTCTGACTTCCCTCTTGTGATTGAGTTCTACTTTCAAAGCATTGTGGTCCGGGGCTCCTGGATGGCTCAGTTGGTTAAGCAACTGCCTTCAGCTCAGGTCATGATCCTAGAGTCCCGGGATCGAATCCCACATCGGGCTCCCTGCTCAGCAGGGGGTCTGCTTCTCTCTCTGTCCTCTTCCCTCTCATGCTCTCTGTCTCTTATTCTCTCTCTCTTAAATAAATAAATAAAATCTTTAAAAACACACACACACACAAAGCATTGTGGTCCAAAAATATGTAGGGAATGATCCCAATCTTTTGGTACTGACCAACATTAGTTTTGAGACCTGATTTGTGACCCAGGATGTGATCTATTCTGGAGAATGTTCATATGCACTCGAGAAGAATGTGTATTCTGTTGCTTTGGAGTAGAATGTTCTGGATATATCTGTGAAGTCCATCTGGTCTTGCGTGTCTTTTGAATCCCTTATTTCCTTGTTGATCAGCATATTGATGGGTCTGGCTTTGTTATCCAATCTGATACCCACTGTCTTTTGACTGGGGCACTTAGCCCATTTGCATTCAAGGTAACTATTGAAGGATATGAATTTAGTGCCATTTAATTCTCTGTTAGGTGACTGTTATTTTATATTGTCTCTGTTCCTATCTGGTCTGTGTTACTTTTTGGCTCTCTTTTTGCTTAGAGGACCCCTTTCAATATTTCTTGTAGTCCTGGCTTGGTTTTCACAAATTCTTTTAGTTTCTGTTGACCTGGAAGCTTTTTATCACCCCTTCTATTTTGAATGACATTCTAGCTGGATAAAGTATTCTTGGCTGCATATTTTTCTCGTTTGTACCCTGAATATATCATGCCAGTCCTTTCTGGCCTGCCAGGTCTCTGTGGATAGGTCTATTGCCATTTTATTGTTTCTACCCTTGTAGGTTGCTCACCTCTTGTCCTGAGCTACTTTCAGGATTTTGTCTTTGTCTCTGTGATTTGTAAGTTTCACTGTTTGGTGTTGGTTTGTTGATCTATTTTTATTGATTTTGAGAGGGATTCTCTGTGCCTCCTGGATTTTGATCCCCGTTTCCTTCCCCAGATTAGGGAAGTTCTCTGCTATAATTTGCTCTAATATACTTTCTACCCCTCTCTTTCTTTCTTCTTCTGGGATCCCAATTATTCTAATATCATTTCGCTTTATGGTATCACTTATCTCTCAAATTCTCCCATCATTATCCACTAGTTGTTTATTTCTCTTTTTCTCAGCTTCTTTATTCTCCATCATTTGGTCTTCTATATCACTAATTCTCTCTTTTGCCTCATTTCTCCTAGCAGCTAGAGCCTCCATATTTGATTGCATCTCATTAATAGCCTTTTTTATTTCAACTTCATTAGATTTTAGTTCTTTTATTTCTCTAGAAAGGGATTCTCTAGTGTCTTCTAGCTTTTTTGAAGCCCAGGTAATATCTTTATAATTGTTATTCTGTAGTCTAATTCTGACATCTTACTAATGTCCGTATTGGTTGGTTCCCTGGCAGTCAGTACTGCCTCTTGTTCTCTTTTCTGAGGTGTGTTTTTCTGTCTTGTCATTTTGTACAGAGAACAGATGAACGAGAGAACAAAATACTAAATGTGCAACAACAACCACAGAGAAATATACACTAAACAAATCGGAAGAGACCTGAAACCGGGGGGTGGGGGTGGATATAACCAGTCAGGTGAACAGAATAGAACAATACGCTAGATTCTGTGTATATTTTTTCTTGCTTTTTAGAAAACTAGATCCCAAAATTGTAGAGAAAGAAAAATTGAATATGTACAAAAATAAAATGAAAGGATAGAATGTAAGTATAAAAATGTAAATTTAAAAAGCAAGAAAAAAAAGAAAGAAAAAACAGCAACAGCAACAAAAAAGGAAGGGATATAAACAGGCAGGTGAACAGAACAGAGCAATAAACTATCTCCTGAGTGTATTTTTGTCAGTTTTTTTTAAGAGAAAACCACATTTCAAAATTGTAAAGAAAGAACAACTTATATATACAAAAATAATATTAAATACATTGAAAGGATAGAATGTAACTGTAACGATGAAAATTTTTAAAAGCCTTTAACAAAACAAAGAAAAAAAAGAAAAAAGGAAGAAGAGAAAAAAATAAAACAGAATATGATCAAGTGTTTGAATAGAATGGAGCCATACTTTAGATTTTGGGTGTATTTTCGTCTGTTAGAAGAAACTGCATCCCAAAATTTTAAAGAATGAAAAGCTTATATATATACAAAAATAAGGTGAAATACAATGAAGGGATAGAATATGACTGTAAAAATGAAAATTAGGAAAGATTTTTAAAAAGGAATTGATAAGAAGTAGGTTGAAAAAGCAAAGAAGGAAAATTTTTTTTAATGAAAAAATAAAGAAAATTAAAAAAAATAAAGTTGAAAGACTAAAGAATCATGGGGGGAAAAAAGCCATGAATTCTATGTGTTGTACTGCCCTAGCACTAGAATTTTGCAGTTCTCATTGATCGATAAACTTGGTCTTGGCTGGATGTTCTTGATGATCTTCTGGGGGAGGGGCCTGTTGTGTTGATTCTCAAATGTCTTTGCCTTGGGTGAAATTGCACCCCCCTTGCCAGGGGCCAGGCTAAGTAATCTTCTCGGGTTTTTTCTATGTTGCTTTTGTTTCCTGAAAGCTTTTTGTACAGCTTTAGAGGATGAGAATAAAATGGCAGCATCCCAATCTCTGGCCCTGGAGCCAAAAGCTTAGAGCCCCACTCCTCAGTGAGCCCTCAAATTAAAGCAGTCAGTCACTCTATGCTCATCCGGCCTGTGACCTAGCATTTCTATCTCAGGTACACGACCCAGCTTGCAGTCTCCAAACCCAGCAGACTCTTTTGGCAGGCTCCCACACTGCTCCTCCTGGTGGAGGAAGGGTGCTCTCCTTGGTTCCACTGCTTGTTGGGCCCCTGCTCATAGAGCAGTGGCCCGACTGTGCCATGGATAATGATTTATGGCAACCCCAAGCTGTAAGCCCACTCCTGGGCTCACTCTTTGCAGCTGGCTTCCCCATCTGATACCTGGGAGCTCTGCCACACTCAGGCACCCCCAGTCTTCCTGTGACCCTGAATATCTTGAGACCACACTGTTCCAGTGAGGGTTCCATCCCCCGCTTAGCCACCTGAGCAACATCACTCACCATAGCAGATTTCTAAAAGTTCCGATTTTGTGCTCCTCTGCTCTATCACTTGCTGGTAGCTGGCTGACAGAGGCTCTCTCCATTTTTGGTCTATCTTCTCATATATCACCTCCAATTCTCTTCTCCACACTTCCTACCTTGCAGAAAGTGTTTGCTCTTCTATTTGTAGAGTTGCAGCTACCCTTTACTTCAATCTCTGGTTGAGTTTGCAGGTGTTCATAATGGTTTGATAGCTATCTAGCTGAATTCCTGGGACCAGATGAAATTAAGGTCTCCTACCCTTATCTTTGGGAAACTCTTTAAATCTCCTTGTATTCTGATCTGCCACAGCAACTTCTTTCAAGACACATCTCCAAAGGCAAGGGAAACAAAAACAAAAATGAACTTTTGGGACTTGAAGATAAAAAGCTTCTGTACAGCAAAGGAGACAGTCAACAAAACCAAGAAGCAACCTACAGAATGGGAGAAGATATCTGCAAATGACATTACAGATAAAGGGCTGGAATCCAAGATCTATAAATATCTTCTCAAACTCAACACCCAAAAAACAAATAATGCAGTCAAAAAATGGACAGAAGACATGAATAGACGCTTCACAAAGAAGACATACAAATGCCTAATAGACACATGAAAGAATGTTCAACATCACTAGCCATCAGGGAAATACAAATAAAAACCACAATGATATACCACCTTACACCAGTTAGAATGGCAAAAATTAACAAAACAGGAAACAACAAATGTTGGCGAGGATGTGGAGAAAGGGGAACCCTCCTACACTGTTGGTGGGAATGCAAGCTGGTACAGCCACTCTGGAAAATAATATGGAGTTTCCTCAAGATGTTAAAAATAGAGCTACCCTATGACCCAGCAATTGGACTACTAGGTATTTACCCCGAATATACAGATGTAGTGAAAAAAAGGGGCACATGAACCCTAATGTTCATAGGAGCAATGTCCACAATAGCCAAACTGTGGAAGGAGCCAAGATGCCCTTCAACAGATGAATGGATAAAGAAGATGTGCTTCATATATACAATGGAATATTACTCATCCATCAGAAAGGATGAATACCCACCATTTGCATCGACATGGATGGAACTGGAGGGGATTATGCTAAGTGAAATGAGTCAATCAGAGAAAGTAAATTATCATATAGTTTTACTCATATGTGGAACATAAGGAATAGCATGGAGGACATTAGGGGAAGGAAGAGCAGTCTGAAGGGGGAGAAATCAGAAGGAGATGAACCATGAGAGACTATGAACTCTGGGAAACAAACTGAGGGTTTCAGAGGGTAGGGGGGTGGGGGGATGTGGTAGCTGGGTGATGGGTATTGAAGAGGGCACATGTGATGAGCACTGGGTGTTATACTCAACTAATGAATCATTGAACACTACATCAAAAACTAATGATACAGTGGCTAACTTAACATAAAAAAAAAAAAACAAAAAAAAAAACCTCCTTGTATTCTGAATGATAGCCTTGCTGTATATAGTATTCTTGGCTGCAAATTTTTCCTAATCAGCCCTTTGATTTTATCATGACACCTTTTTCTGGCTTGCCAAGTTTCTGTTGAAAAAAATCTTCTGCTCGCCTAATGGGTTTTGCCTTGTAAATTAATGATTTCTTTGTCTTGACATTTTTAAATTTTGTTGTCACTATATTTTGCAAATTTAATTACAATATGTCTTAGTGTGGGTCTACCTTTGTTCTTTTGCTGAGGTTTCTCTCTGCCTCCTGGATGTGGATATCTGCTTCCTTCCCCAGATTAAGGAAGTTTTCAGCTATAATTTCTTCAAATAAATTTTCTATCCCCTTTTCTCTCTCTTCTTTTTCTGCAACTCCTATAATACAAATGTTATTACATTTGATGGAGTCACTGAATTTCATACATATGTCCTCATTCTGTTTAATAGGTTTTAGTCTATTTTCTTCAGCTTGATTAATTTCCATTACTCTGTCTTCTAGGTCACTAATTCATTCCTTAGCTCATCCATCCTATTCATATCATCATGCGTGTTTCTCATTTTGTTTATTGTGTACTTTTATCTGCTATATTATTCCTTAACTCTGCATTAAGGGTCCTCACTCATGCCTTCCACTCTTTTCTCAATCAAGTTACATCCTTATTATCATTGCTTTAAATTCTCTATCAGGCATGTTACTTATATCTGTTCCACTTAGATCTCTGGCCCTGGCCTTGTGCTGTTCTTTTCTTTCATTTGAGATAAATTTGTCTCCTAATTTTGTCTGCCTCTCTGTGTTGAGAAAGTCATCTGTGTCTTCTGCTCTTGAAAGTAGTGATTTTAGGAAGAAGAGTTCCTGGAGTGCCCTTCAGTGCTATGTACCCTGTTCACTACAATCTGGCACTTCAGGAGAGTATTCTATGCATGTTGGTTACACCTTGCTGTTGTGTCTGAGTCACTTTTCCTTTCAGTGCAGTCGTTTGCACCATCTCTCTTCATATTGTTGACTGTGATTTCTCTCTGTGGTATTAGTGGGGCCCAGGCAGAGCATCTCTGAAGGGGCATGCTTGCCAGAGGACTTGGAAGCAGGGCATCAGTGTTAGCAAAATTTGTGCTGTTCCACTAGTCCTATGCTGGACTCTATGAAGTGCTAGGGTAAATGGAGGATGGATGCTGGAGTGGCTGGTGGCACAAGGCTGGGTGCAGCACTCAACAATTGTTGGCCTATTGGTATCTGGTGCTAGACAGTGGCTGGGAGCACACAGCTGGGGATGACTTGTGACAGTAGCTAGGAGTTGTTACAGCCCACAGCGTGTGCTGGCCACTGTGATCTCATGACTGGACAGGCACATGAGGGTGCCTAGGGGGCATGCAGTGAAGCATGACATGCAATGGTGCTGAGGGGCATGCAACTGAGTGCAACATGTGATGGCAGTTTGGGGCACACAGTTCGGTGCAGTAAGGTGGATATGTGTGGCATATGGTGGCAGCTGTGCACCCAGCAACTAAGTGGGGCTTATGTGCAGGTTTAACAATATTTGCCCTGAGCCTAGCATCAAGGCTAGGAGGTTTGGAGAGGGCAAGTCCTCAGGAGAACTTGTGGGCATGGCACTCTGCTAGTAGATTAGGTAGAAAGTGTCTGTGCAGCCCAACCTTCAGCAGGTGTCTCTGTATTTATACTGGGTGGTGGGGGAGGAAAATGGTGCCTGCCATCTCCCATGTTTTAGAAGTCCCCCAACATATTCTGAAATCAGTATGAACAGATTTGTCTCTCATTTGCCCCTGACATTGTGTAAACCGCTACTTTTATGTTGTCTCTCTGTGCAGGCTGCTATCTCTTTAAGGGCAGAGACCCAGCTATCACTTGTACAATTAAGTGATTCAACACTTATATACGACTACCTGGTACTTATCGACAAAAAGAGTACTGGTTAATCCCCATCACCCATTTAATCCAGTCTCCCCACCTCCCCTCTGGTAACCATCATTTTGTTCTCTATAGTTAATAGTCCATTTCTTGGTTTGCCTCTCTCTTTCCCCCCATGATTGTTTGTTTTGTTCCTTAAATTCCACATATAGGTGAAACCATATGGTATTTATCTTTCTCTCACTGACTTATTTTGTTTAGCATAATAACCTCTAGATCCATCCACATTGTTGCAAACGGCAATATTTCATTTTTTTATGGCTGACTAGTATTCCATTGTGTGTATATACCACATTTTTTAAAAAAGATTTTATTTATTTATTTGACAGAGACACAGCAAGAGAGGGAATGCAAGCAGGGGGACAGGGAGAGGGAGAAGCAGGCTTCCCACAGAGCAGGGACCCCAATGCGGGGCTCAATCCCAGGACCCTGGGATCATGACCTGAGCTGAAGGCAGATGCTTAACGACTGAGCCACCCAGGCACCCCTATACCACATCTTTTTATCCATTCATCAGTTGATGGGCATTTGGGCTCTTCCCATAATTTGGCTATTGTTGCTAATGATGCTATAAACATCTGGGTGTATGTATCCCTTCAAATTAGTATTTTGGTGTCCTTTGGGTAAATACCTAGTGCAATCCCTGGATAGTAGGGTAGTTCTACTTTAACTTTTGGGGGGAACTCCATACTGTTTTCCAGAGTGGCTGGTCCAGTAAGCATTCCCATCAACAGTGTACAAGAGTTCCCCTTTCTCCACATCCTTGCCCACACCTGTTGTTTCCTGTGTTGTTAATTTTAGCCATTCTACAGGTTTGAGGAGATATCTCATTGTAGTTTTGATTTGTATTTCCTTGATGATGTTGAGTATCTTTTCATGTGTCTGTTGGCCATCTGGATGTCTTCTTTGGAAAAATGTCTATTTATGTCTTCTGCCAATTTCATAACTGGGTTATTCATTTTTTGGTATGTTGAGTTTGGTAAGTTCTTTATATACTTTGGATACTAACCCTTTATCAGATATGTCATTTGGAAATATGTTCTCCATTCTGTAGGTTGCCTTTTAGTTTTATTGATTGTTTCCTTTGTTGTGCAAAAGCTTTTTATCTTGGTGATATCCCAAAAGTTCATTTTTACTTTTGTTTTCCTTGCCTCAGGAGGCATGCCGAGTAAGAAGTTGCTATGGCTGATGTCAAAGAGGTGGCTGCCTGTTCTCCTTTAGGATTTTAATGGTTTCCTGTCTCAAGTTTAGGTTTTTCATCCATTTTGAATTTAAGAAAGCAGTCCAGTTTGGTACTTTGCATGTAGCTGTCCAGTTTTCCCAACACCATTTGTTGAAGAGACTGTCTTTTTCCCATTGGATATTGTTTCCTGATTTGTAGAAGATTAATTAACCATATAATTGTGGATTCATTTCTGGGTTTTCTATTCTGTTCTATTGATCTGTGTGTCTATTTCTGTGCCAGTACCATACTGTTTTGATAAATGAAGCTTTGTAATATAGCTTGAAGTCTGGAATAGTGGTGCCTCCAGCTTTGCTTTTCTTCTTCAAAGTTGCTTTGGCTATTCAGGGTCTTTTGCACTTCCATACAATTTTCAGATTGCTTGTACTAGCTCTGTGGAAAATGCTTTTGGTATTTTGAAAGGGATTGCATTAAACACATAGATTGCTTTAGGTAAGATAGGCAATTTAACTATATTTGTTCTTCCAATCCATGAGCATGGAATGTCTTTCCATTCCTTTGTGTTATCTTCAGTTACTTTCATCATTGTTTTATGGTTTTCAGAGTACAGAACTTTTACCTCTTTGATTAGGTTATTTGTAGGAATCTTATGATCAGGTGAAATTGTAAATGGGATCAACTCCTTGATTTCTGTTTCTGCTGCTTCATTATTGGTGTGTAGAAATGCACCAGATATATGTACATTGATTTCATACCCTGCAACTTTACTGAATTTGTGTGTCAGTTCTAGCAATTTTTTGGTGGAGTCTTTCAGGTTTTCTACTTAGAGTATCATGTTATCTGCAAATAGTGAAAGTTTGACTTATTTCTTGCAGATTTGGATATCTTTTGTTTCATTTTGTTGTCTGATTGCTGAGGCTAGGACATCCAGTATTGTGTTAAATAACAATGATGAGACTGTGCATCCTTCTCTTGTTCCTGACCACAAAGGAAAAGCTCTCAGTTTTTGCTCATTAAGGATTATATGAGCTGTGGGTTTTTCATATATGGCCTTTATTATGTTGAGATATGGTGACTCTCACCCTATTTTGTTGAGTTTTTTTTTTTTAATCACGAATGTATGTCGTACTTTATCATATGTTTCGTGTACATTTATTGAAAGGATCATATGGGTTTTGTCTTTTTTTTAATTAATGTGGTGTATCATGTTGATGGATTTGCAAATATTGAACCACCCTTGAGCCCAGGAATAAATTCCAATTGACTGCGGTGAATTTTTCTTTTAGTGTATTGTTGGTTTTGATTTTCCGGTATTTTGAAAATTTTTGTGTAGTTTGAGATTTTTACAATCCATATTCATCAAGGATATTGGCCTATAATCCTCTTTTTTTAGTGGAGACTTTATCTGGTTTTGGTATCAGGTTAATGCTGACCTCATAGAATGAATTTGGAAGTTTTCCTTCCATTTATATTTTTTGGACTAGTTTGAGAAGAATAGGTATTAATTCTTCTTTGAATGTTTGGCAGAATCTACCTGTGAAGCCATCTGGCTCTGGAGTTTTGATTTTTGGGAGATTTTTGATTACTGATTCTATTTCTTTGCTCATTATCTGTCCAAGTTTTCCATTTCTTCCTGTTTCAGTTTACATGTTTCTAGAAATTCATCCATTTCTTACACATTGCCCAATTTCTTGGCATATAATTTTTCATAGCATTCTCTTATAATTGTATATCTCTTGTGTTGGTTGTGATCTCTCCTCTCTCATTTTTTATTTTATTTATTTGGGTCCTTTTTCTTTTCTTTTTGTTAAGTGGCTAAGGGTTTATCCATGTTATTATTTTTTTCAAAGAATCAACTCATGGTTTCATTGATCTGTTCTATTGTGTTTTTTTGTTGTTGTTTTGTTTTGTTTTGTTTTGTTTTTAGTTTCTATATCATTTATTTCTGCTTTAATCTTTATTCTTCCCTCTTGCTGGATTTAGGCTTCAATTACAGTTCTTTCTCTAGTTCCAGCTCCTTTATGTATACAGTTAGGTTATTTATTTGGGATTTTTCTTTCTTTCTTCTTCTCCTTCTCCTTCTTCTTCTTAATCTTCTTCTTCTCTTCTTCTTCTTCTTCTTCTTCTTCTTCTTCTTCTTCTTCTTCTTCTTCTTCTTCTTCTTCTTCTTCTTCTTCTTCTTCTTCTTCTTCTTCTTCTTCTTCTTCTTCTTCTTCTTCTTCTTCTTCTTTATGAGAGAGAGAGAGTGTGAGGTGGGAAAGGGGCAGAAGGAGAGAGAGAGAAAATCTTAAGCAGACTCTGTGCATGGAGCCTGGTGTGGGGCTCAGTCTCATGACTCTGAGATTATGACCTGAGCTGAAATCAAGAGTTGGACACTTAATTGACTGAGCCATCCATGTGCCCCAAGATTTTTCTTGCTTCTTGAGGTAGGCCTGTATTGCTATTACTTCCTTCATAGGATTGCTTTTGCTGCATCCCAAAGATTTTGGGCCATTGTGTTTTCATTTTCATTTCTTTTCATGTATTTTTCTAATTACTTCTTTTCTTTCCTGGTTGACCCATTCAATCTTTAGTAGCATGTTCTTTAATCTCCATGTATTTGTGGTCTTTCCAAATTTTTTCCTGCCTTTGACTTCAATTTTCAAAATGTTGTGGTCAGAAAGTGTGCCTGGTATGATCTCAGTCTTTTTGTACTTGCTGAGGCCTGATTTGTGAGCTAGTATGTAATCTATTCTGGAGGATGTCCCATGTGCACTTGAAAAGTATGTGTATTATGCTGTTAATTTAAGATGGAATGTTATGAATATATCTGTTAAGTCCATCTGGTCCAGTTTGTCATTCAAAGGCATTGTTTCCTTGTTGATTTTCTCCTTAGATGATCTGTCCATTGATGTAAGTGGGGGTGTTAAAATCCCCTACTATTATTGTATTATTATCAATGAGTTCCTTTATGTTTGTTATTAATTGTTTTATATTTGTGTGGTTCCATGTTGGGGGCATAAATGTTTACAATTGTTAGGTCTTTTTGTTGTACAGTCCCCTTTATTATAATATAGTGTCCTTCTTCATCTCTTGTTACAGTCTTTGGTTTAAAATCTATTTTTCCTGGGGCGCCTGGGTGGCTCAGTCATTAAGCGTCTGCCTTCGGCTCAGGTCATGATCCAAGGGTCCTGGGATCGAGCCTGCATCGGGCTCCCTGCTCCGCGGGAAGCCTGCTTCTCCCTCTCCCACTCCCCCTGTTTGTGTTCCCTCTCTTGCTGTGTCTCTCTCTGTCAAATAAATAAATAAAATCTTAAAAAAAAAAAAACTATTTTTCCTGATATAAATTTTGGTACTCTGGCTTTCTTTTGTTATATATTTGCTTGATAATTTGTTTTCCATCCTTTCACTTTCAATCTTCATGTGTTTTTAAGTCCCACGTAAATCTCTTGTAGGCAGAATATAGATGGGTCTTATTTTTTTTAGCCATTCTGACAGCCTATGTCTTTTGATTGGAGCATTTAGTCCATTTACACTCAGAGTAAGTAGTGATAAATATGTATTTAGTACCATTTTATTACTTGTTTTGTCATTGTTTCTGGAGATTTTCTCTGTTACATTTTTGTCTTTGTGAGTTTTTGTCTTACCTTTCCACTCAAAGAGTCCCCTTTGTTATTTCTTGCAGGGCTGGCTTATTGGTCATGAACATTTTTAGTTTTGTTTGTCTAGGAAACTCTTTATGTCTCTTTCTATTCTGAATGATAGCCTTGCTGGATAGAGTATTCTTGTCTGCATATTTTTTCCAATTCTGCATGTTCAATATATCATGCGACTCCCTTCTGGGTTGCCAAGTTGCTGTTGAGAGATGTGCAGCTAGCCTTATGGTTCTTCTCTTGTAAGTTGGGGACTTCTTTTGCCTTGTTGCTTTTAGGATTTCTTTTTTACCATTATATTTTGAAAATTCAATTACAATATGTGTTTGTGTTGCCCTGCTTTTGTTGATTTTGATGGGAGTTCTCTCTGCCTCCTGGAAATGGATATCTATTTCCTTTCCCAGATTAGGGAAGTTTTCACCTCTCATTTCCTCAAATACATTTTCTGCCCCCCTTTTCTCTCTCTTTATTCCTGGAACTCCTTTAATATGAATGTTAGTACATCTCATGGAGACACTGAGTTCCCAAGTCTATTCTTTTTTTTTTTTAATATTTTATTTATTTATTTGAGAGAGAGAATGAGATAGAGAGCATGAGAGGGGGGAGGGTCAGAGAGAGAGGCAGACTCCCTGCTGAGCAGGAAGCCCGACATGGGACTCGATCCCGGGACTCCAGGATCATGACCTGAGCTGAAGGCAGTTGCTTAACCAACTGAGCCACCCAGGCGCCCCCCAAGTCTATTCTTATGTTCCATTTTTCATTCTCTCTTTTCCTCAGCCTCATTATTTTTTTCTATGATTTTGTGCTCTGTATCAATTAATCATTCCTCTGCTTCACCCAGCCTTGTCTGAATTGCATCAAAGCTATTTCCAATTTCAGTTATTGCATTATTCATTTCTTTTTTTGTAAATTCTATATTATTATTTATGTTAGTCACCATACAATACATCATTAGTTTTTGATGTAGTGATCTACGATTCATTGTTTTCATATAACACCTAGTGCTCCATGGAGTACATGCCCTCCTTAATACTGATCACCAGGCTAACCCATCCCCCCAACCCCCTCCCCTCTAAAACCCTCAGTTTGTTTCTCAGAGTCCATAGTCTCTCGTGGTTCATCTCTCCCTCCGATTTCTGCCCCCCCCTTCATTTTTCCCTTCCTTCTCCTAATGTCCTCCATGCTATTCCTTATGTTCCACAAATAAGAGAAACCATATGATAATTTCCTTTCTCTGCTTAACTTATTTCACTTAGCATAATCACCAGTCCCATCCATGTTGATGTAAACGTGGGTATTCATCCTTTCTGATGGCTGAGTAATATTCCATTGTATAAATGGACCACATCTTCTTTATCCATACGTCTGTAGGAGGGCATCTCGGCTCTTACCACAGTTTGGCTATTGTGGACATGGCTGCTATGAACTTTGGGGTGCATATGGCCCTTCTTTTCACTACATCTGTGTCTTTGGGGTAAACACCCATGAGTGCAAATGCTGGATCATAGGGTAGCTCTATTTTTAATTTTCTGAGGAACCTCCACACTGTTTTCCAAAGTGGATGTAGCAACTTGCCTTCCCAACAAGAATGTAAGAGGGTTCCCCTTTCTCCACAACCTCCCCAATATTTGTTGTTTCTTGCCTTGTCAATTTTTGCCAATCTATCTAGTGTAAGGTGGTATCTCCATATGCTTCTGATTTGAATTTCCCGGATGGCTAATGATGATGAACATTTTTTCCATGTGTCTGTACTGTCATTTGCAAATATCTTCTCCCATTCTGTGGGTTGCCTCTTTGTTTTGTTGACTGTTTCCTTTGCTGTGCAGAAGCTTTTTATCTTGATGAAGTCCCAAAAATTCATTTTTGCTTTTGTTTCACTAGCCTTTGGAGATATATCTTGAAAGACGTTGCTGTAGCTGATGTCAAAGAGGTTACTGCCTATGTTCTCCTCTAGGATTTTGATAGAATCCTGTCTCACATTGAGGTCTTTCATCCATTTTGAGTTTATCCTTCTGTGTGGTGCTAAACAATGGTCGAGTTTTATTTTTCTGCATGTGGCTATCCAATTTTCCCAGCACCATTTATTGAAGAGACTGTCTTTTTCCATTGCATGTTTTTTCCTGCTTTGTCGAAGATTAGTTGACCATAGAGTTGAGGGTCCATATCTGGGCTCTCTATTCCTTTCCATTGGTCTATATGTCTGTTTTTGTGCCAGTACCATGCTGAATTGGTGATAACTGCTTAGTAATATAGCTTGAAATCATGCAACATGATGACCGCAGCTTTGTTTTTCTTTTTCAACATTTCCTTGGCATTTTGGGGTCTTTTCTGATTCCATACAAATTTTAGGATTGTTTGTTCCAACACTTTGAAAAATGTCATTGGAATTTTGATCGGGATGGCAATGAAGGTATAGATTGCTCTGGGTAGCATAGACATTTTAACAATGTTTATTCTTCCGATCCATGAGCATGGAATATTTTTCCATCTTTTTGTGTCTTCTTCAATTACTTTCATGAGTGTTCCGTAGTTCCTAGGGTATAGATCCTTTACGTGTTTGATTAGGTTTATTCCAAGGTATCTTATGGTTTTTGGTGCCATGTAAATGGAATCATTTCACTAATTTCTCTTTCTACAGTTGCACTGTTAGTGTGTAAGAAAGCAACTGATATCTGTGCATTGATTTTGTATCCTGCCACATTACTGAATTGCTGGATGAGTTCTATTAATTTGGGGGTGGAGACTTTTGGGTTTTCCACATAAAGTATCATGTCATCTGCAAAAAGTGAGCGTTTGACTTCTTCTTTGCCAATTTGAATACATTTTAATTCTTTTTGTTGTCTGCTAGGACTTCTACTACTATGCTAAACAATAGTGGTGAGAGTGGGCATCCTTGACGTGTTCCTGATCTTAAGGGAAAGGCGCTCAGCTTTTACCCATTGATGATGATATTTGCTGTGGGTTTTTCATAGATGGATTTTATGAACTTGAAGAATGTCCCCTCTATCCCTGTACTCTGAAGAGTTTTAATCAGGAAAGGAAGCTGTATTTTGTCAAATGCTTTCTCTGCATCAACTGAGAGGATCATATGGTTCTTCTCTCTCCTCATTAATGTGTTCGATCACATTGATTGATTTGCAAATGTTGAACCACCCTTGCATCCCGGGGATAAATCCCACTTGGTTGTGGTGGATGATCCTTTTAATGTATTGTTGGATCCTATTAGCTTGGATTATGTTGAGGATTTTAGAATCCATATTCATCAGGGATATCGGTCTGAAATTCTCCTTTTTGATGGGGTCTTGCCTGGTTTGGGGATTAAGATAATGCTGGCCTCATAGAAAGAGTTTGGAAGTTTCTTCTGTTTCTATTTTTTGAAACAGCTTCGGTAGAATGGGTATTATTTCTTCTTTGAATGTTTGGTAGAATTCCCCAGGGAATCCATCAGGCCCTGGACTCTTGTTTTTGGGGAGGTTTTGGATCACTACTTCAATCTCGTTACTGGTTATTGGCCTATTCAGGTTGCGAATTTCTTCCTGTTTCAGTCTTGGCAGCGTATAGGTTTCCAGGAAGGCCTCCATTTCATCCAGATTGCTCAGTTTCTTGGCATAGACTTGTTAATAATTTCTAAGAATTGTTTCTATTTTCTTGCTGTTAGTCGTGATCTCTCTCTTTTCATTCATAATTTTATTAATTTGTGTCGTTTTTCTTTTCTTTTGGATAAATCTGGCCAGTGGTTTATCGATCTTATTAATTCTTTCAAAGAACCAGCTTCTAGCTTCATTGATCTGCTCTACTGTATTTCTCGTTTCTATTTCATTGATCTATGCTCTAATCTTAATTATTTCTCTTCTATTGCGTGGCTTAGGCATCATTTGTTGCTTTGTCTCCATTTCCTTAAGGTGTTAAGTTAGTTGGTGAATTCGGGATTTTTCTATTTTTTTGAGTGAGGCTTGGATGGCTTTGTATTTCCCACTTAGGATCGCCTTTGCAGTATCTGATAGGTTTTTGACTGATGTGTTTTCATTCTCATTGGTTTCCATGAATTGTTTAGGTTCTTTGATTTCCTGGTTGACCAAAACTTTCTTGAGCAGAGTGGTCTTTAGCTTCCAAGTGTTTGAGTTTCTGCCAAATTTTTTCTTGTCATTGAGTTCCAGTTTCAAGGCATTGTGGTCTGAAAACATGCAGAGAATAATCTCAGCATTTTGGTATCAGTTGAGGCCTGATTTGTGAACCAGTATGTGGTCTATTCTGGAGAAAGTTCCATGTGCACTGAAGAAGAATGAGTATTCTGTTGTTTTAGTGTCGGATGTTCTGTAAATATCTATGAGGTCCCTCTGGTCCAGTGTGTCATTCAAAGCTCTTGTTTCCTTGTTGATTTTCTGCTTAGATGATCTCTATTGCTGAGAGTGGAGTATTGAGGTCTCCTACAATTAACGTATTATTATCAATATGACTCTGTATTTTGATTAACATTTGGCTTATGTAGTTGGCTGCTCCCATGTTGGAGGCATAGATATTTACAATTGTTAGATCTTCTTGTTCGATAGACCCTTTAAGAATGATATAGTGTTCTTCTGTGTCTCTAAGTACAATGTTTAGCTTAAAATCTAATTTGTATGGTATAAGAATTGCTACCCCAGCTTTCTTTTGAGGTCTGTTGGCATGGAAGACGGATCTCCATCCATTCACTTTCAGTCTAGATATATGTTTAGGTTCAAAATGAGTCTCTTGTAGGCAGCATATGGATGGGGCCTGTCTTTTTATCCAAATGCAACCCTGTGCCATTTTATGGGAGCATTTAGCCCATTCATGTTGAGAGTGATTATTGAAAGATATGAATTTATTTTCATCATGTTCCCTATGAAGTCCTTGTTTCTATAGATTGTCTCTGTAAGTTTCTGTTCTATATCACTCTTGGGGTCTTTCTCCTTTTATAGAACCCCCCTTAATATTTCTTGCAGGGCCAGCTTAGTAGTCACATATTCTTTCAGTTTCTGCCAGTCCTGGAAGCTCTGCATCTCTCCATTCATTCTAACTGACAGCTTTGCTGGATAAAGTATTCGCGGCTGCATGTTCATCTTATTTAGTACCCTGAATTTCTTGCCAGTCCTTTCTGGCTTGCCAGTTCTCTGTGGATAGGTCTGACGTTATTCCGATGTTCCTCCTTCTGTATGTAAGGAATCTCTTCCCCCATGTGCCCTTAAGATGGTTTCCTTGGTTCTAAGATTTACGATTTTTACTATTACATTTTGGGGCATTGGTCTGTTCTCCTTGATCTTTGGAGTGGTCTTCTCTGCCTCTAGGACACGAATGTTTGTTTCTTTCCCCAAATGAGGGAAGTTCTCAGCTATGATTTCCTCAATTATATCTTCTAGTCCTCTCTCTCTCTCCACCCCCTCAGGGAGCCCAATAATTCTGACATTGGAATGTTTCATGGCATCAGTTTTTTCTCTAATTCTGTTTTCATGGATTTTAAGGTGTTTCTCCCAGCCCTCCTCTTTTTCCTTCTTTTCTATCAGTTTTTCTTCTAGATTACTAATTCATTCTTCTGCTTCCTTTACCCTAGCTGTTAGAGTATCTAGGTTAGATTGGATCTCACTGATAGCATTTTTAAGTTCTGCCAGTTTAGCTCTCATTTCTGCCCTTAGAGATTCTATGTTGCCACTAATTTATTTCTCCATTCTAGCTATCGTCTTCATAACTGTTACCCTGAAGTCTATTTCCGACATCTTGCTTATATCTGTATCCATTTGTAAATCTGTGGCTGAAGTCACAGTCTCTAAGTCTTTCTTATTTGGGGGGTTCCTCCTCCTAATCATTCTGTTGAGGGGTGGTTGAAAGAATGTACAGAGTCCAAATTATTGACCACAACCCAAGCAAGATGCACCTCTTTTGTAGGGACCTTAGGGTTGTTGGCTTCTTGTTCTCCCAGCCTATCTTTTGGGAGAGGGGCTTGCTGCACTGTTATTCAGGCAACCCTGTTTGGGCAGAGTTGCTCTGCCTCCTATGGGAGGGGATGAGCTCAGTGAAAACTGGTTTTGGGGGTTTTGTCCCTGGTGGCTTTCCCTGGTGGTTTTCCGCATTTCTTCCATGAGTCAGAACAGAAGCGGCCATTTCCAACCCTTTGCCTCAGAACAGAGAGTTCACAGTCTGTTCTTCAGTGAGCTCTCCAGGCCATACTATCTCCATTTCTGTCTGTGCTGCTATGAACTGCAGTGCCCTGGGTTGTGCACCCCTCAGTAGCACTCCCAGTCCTTGCCTCCACGTTTGGGCATGTCTCTACCCTTTGTGCTTCTAAAACCTCCAGCTGCCCCCAGTTCGCATGTGTGGCCCTGCTGCTCCAGGTTTCAGTTCAGGGGGACTGCCCTAAAGTCCTTTCCCCACAGCTACTGGTCTGTGAGTCTGTGCCCCATCCCCAGCATGGGAGGCTTTCACTCACTGGAGGTGCAGGATCCCAAATGCTCCCTCCCCCTTCCGTTTACCTTCTGATATGTGCCTGTGGAATCACAGCTCCCTGCTTCATACCTCGAAACCAACCACCAGCAATATTCTGTTTGTAGAGTTCCACATATATCTTTTTACATCTCAGACTGATTTCATGGGTGTTCAGAGTGGTCTGGTAGATATCCAGTTCAATTCCTGGGACCAGTTGGAATAGGGTCCCCTACTCCTCCTCCATCTTTTTTCTCTCCTAGTAACATAATTCTTATAGAAAATCCCTTCTTAAAAATTGCCACATTTGGCTTTCTTAAGGAGCTGGCAGCCTGATGTAGATTTTCCTTGCTAGTGACCCTTAAATTCTTTGTAAACTTGCATTAGCAGTTCAAGCTCATTTCTGTTTTTATGGGTGTCTTTTTGAAGGGATGGTGTGAAATATTATCCAACGTGCTGAACTAGGGAAATGTGTTCATCCAGTCCCAGCCATCTGTACTAATGGAAAAATCACTTAGCAGTATTACACTCTTTATCTCCCTACTCCTACCTTTTCCTAGAATCCCAACTTTATCTCACCCCACATGTACCAGTCATGGATGCTTCTCCACTTGGTCATGTCAGTCCAGAAAATGGAACTGGAAGGCCTTAGGAATCAGCAAGTGTAATCAAACTGATCAGCTGTAATTACATAACAGCAATTTATGAGATTCATCGACCCAGAACTGAGAGAGGCACTTGGCTGATTACAGATCTCAGAGGCCTTCAGAGCTGGAGGGAAGTGTAGAGAAGATGAAACAGGCCCAGAGCCATTAGAAACTTGCCTATAGTCATGCTGCTGACAAAGGAAGAACCTGAACTCGGGTGTTCTTCCAAGGCTGGCTCCCATGCAGCCACATTGGCTTCTGCTCATGAGGCTCCAACAGCTGTGTACCAATGAAGTTTTGCTACAGCAGAATTCCTCCAGGTTACACTGGCTTAGGGTCTGGATCAAATGAACAGAAGAAAGAATCAAGCCAAGGGCAGGCTGATCTGGCATCCATACACAGGCTCCAGGTGGCCTCTTGCCAAGGAGGGTTTCTCTTCCGCTGAAATTCCCAGTACCCAGACCACCTTTTATCCATCTCCCCACTGCCCCCCACCCTCCAGTCCTATGCCAAGGATCATATCAAGTAGTATTTGATTTCCATTGAGGTCAACATTGAGTTGGGGCATTCAAAACCTTCATCTTGTAATGTTTTTTATCCATTTCGGTTATTTATAATGTCACCTATGGGACAGCACCACCATTTGGTCCATTCATGGAAACCTGATTTATTTTCATTAATAACAAGAACTGACATTTATAGAGTTGCTTCCCTGTGCAATGTTGGGCTTAACACTCGAGATGGTTCTCCTAACATGTGGCTGAGAGCCCAGCCACCAGGAACCCAGAGTTCTAACCCTGAGTCTTAGGCTAATTTGCTCTGTAGCCTTCAACAAGTCATTTTACTTCCAGTCTGTTAAATGGACCTAATACTCCCTGCCTTACATGTTGTTGAATGGATTAAATGAAGTAATTCATGCAAGTGCTCAGCAGAGCGCTAGCATTGGATCTTAGCCTGTGTTCTTCCAGGAGCTCCCTGAGCCAAGAAGTTCAGTGCAAGTGGTTTATTTAACACAGGATTATTTAATCTTGTTTTCACTATCTCCTCTTTGAGAAGTTTTTAAGACATTTTTCCCTAATTGCCCCCAACATGACATTTTAATGCCACGGATATACTGCATATTTCTTGTGTACTGTATGTATATCTGAGCTTGATATATTTAAAAAAAAAAAAGTAAGATTTCTTTCACCCAGCCTCATTTCCCCAAGAACTGATTTGGCCCCTTTGAAGGTGATACCATTCTTATTGACAATACACAATTTAGGAGGGGATTAAAAAAAAGAGAGAGAAATACGTAAAACTGGGGAAAGGCAGGGAAATCCAACAGGAAGGAGAAAATGTTTGGAGGATGCATTTTCAAGCAGGTTACTATGGGGGCCCTTGAAGCTCACCCCCGAAGACCCTGGACTGCGGTGTGGAAGGTTGCACAGTTATCCTAAAACTCCATCCATTCCTGGCTAGGGGCTGCTCCAGGGTATCACCTCTAAGAGAAATCTCTTAGACGAAAATGTGGCCTGTTTGCCAAAGGTATTTTGTTTGTCAGGTGCTGCCAATGAGTTCTGGAGCAGTATGGGAGGGGACCAGCCATGACTGCTAGACACTTTGTAAGTGAAGGAAATATGACATGAATGAGTTCACAATTGTTTCTGTGTTTTCTCAATGGTTCTTAAGTAAAGGAAGTCTTTGTGGCCTAAGGGTCATGGTAATTCTGTAGTGTTTTCCCCCCTAATTAATTTTTCTTTTAGGACAGTCATTCAAGAAAAAAATTCGAAATAAAAGTACGTGTAAATATGTAAAAAAAAAAAAAGATTAGAGCAGAAATAAATGATATAGAAATAAAAAAAAAAAAACAACAATAGAACAGAGCAATGAAACCAGGAGCTGGTTCTTTGAAAGGTGTAATAAAATTGATAACCCCCTAGCCAGACTTATCAAAAAGAAAACAAAAGGACCCAAATATATAAAATCACAAATGAGAGAGGAGAAATAACAACCAACACCACAAAAATACAAACAATTATAAGAGAATACTATGAAAAATTATATGCCAACAAGTAGGGCAATCTGGAAGAAATGGACAAATTCCTAGAAACATATAAACTACCAAAATTGAAACAGGAAGAAATAGAAAATTTGACCAAACCCATAACCAGCAAAGAAATTGAATCAGTAATCACAAATCTCTCAACAAATTAAAGTCCAAGGTCAGATGGCTTTCCAGGTGAATTCTACCAAATATTTAAAGAAGAGTTAATATCTATTCTTCTCAAACTCTTCCAAAAAATAGAAATGGAAGGAAAAATTCCAAATTTATTCTATGAGGCCAGCATGACCTTGGTTCTAAAACCAGACAAAAACCCCACAAACATGGAGAATTACAGGCCAATATCCATGATGAACATGGATGCAAAAATTCCCAATAGAATACTAACAAACAGAATCCAACAGTATATTAAAAGCATCATTCACCATGACTAAGTTGGATTTTTCCTGGGCTTCAAGATGGTTCAATATTTGTAAATCAATCAAAATGATATACACATTAATAAAAGAAAGGATAAGAACCATATGATTCTGTCTATAGATACAGAAAAAGCATTTGACAAGGTGTAGCATCCATTCTTGATAAAAATCCTCAACAAAGTAGGGATAGAGGAAACATACCTCAACATCTTTAATGCCATATATGAAAGACTCACAGTTAATATCATCCTCAATGGGGAAACACTGAGAGCTTTTCCTCTATGATTAGGAACAAGAGAGGGATGTCCACTCTCACCATCGTTATTTAACATAGTACTGGAAATCTTAGCCTCAGCAATTAGACAACAAAAAAAATTTGACTTCAAGGTATGTTACAAAGCTGTAGTGATCAAAATAGTAAGGTACTGGCACAAAAAGCAACACATAGATGATTGGAACAGAATAGACAACTCAGAAATGGTCTCACAACAGAGTCTTCACAAATGATGTTGGGAAAACTGGACAGTAACACGTGAAAGAATGAAACTAGACCACTTTCTTACACCATACACAAAATTAATTCATATAATAGGCTGCTCCCATGTTGGGGGCATAGACATTTACAACTGTTAGATATTCTTGTTGGATAGACCCTGTAATTATGTTATAGTGTCCCTCTACCTCTCTTACTACAACCTTTGGCTTAAAATCTAATTCAAAATGGATGAAAGACCTAAATTTGAGATAGAAAACCATCAAAATCCTATAGGAGAACAAAGGCAGCAACTTTGACATAGGCTGTAGCAACTTCTTCCTAGAAACATGTCTGGAGGCAAGGGAAACCAAATAAAATATAAACTATTGGGAGTTCATCAAGATAAAAACTTCTGCACAGCAGAGGGAACAATCAACAAAACTAAAAGGCAACCTATGGAATTAGAGGATATTTGCAAATGACATATCCGATAAAGGGTTAATAACCAAAATATTTAAGGAACTGATCATACTCAACACTCAAAAAGCAAATAATCCATTTAAGAAATTTCCAGAAGACTTTTTTTTTTAAGATTTTATTTATTTATTTGACAGAGAGAGAGACAGCGAGAGAGGGAACACAAGCAGGGGGAGTAGAGGAGGGAGAAGCAGGCTTCCTGCAGAGCAGGGAGCCCAATGCAGGGCTCGATCCCAGGACCCAGGGATCATGACCTGAGCAGAAGGCAGACGCTTAACAACTGAGCCACCCAGGCGCCCCTGCCAGAAGACATTAATAGATATTTTTCCAAATAAGACATACAGATGACTAACAGACACATGAAAAGATGTTTAATATCAGTGACCATCAGGGAAATAAAAATCAAACTGCACACCAGTTAGAATGGATAAAATTAACAACTCAGGAAACAACAGATGTTGGATTAAGAGAAAGGGGAACCCTCTTACACTATTGTTGAGAATACAAACTGGGGGGCACCTGGGTGGCTCAGTTGGTTAAGCCACTGCCTTCGGCTCAGGTCATGATCCTGGAGTCCCAGGATCGAGTCCCGCATCGGGCTCCCTGCTCGGTGGGGAGTCTGCTTCTCCCTCTGACCCTCCTCCCTCTCATGCTCTCTGTCTCTCATTGTCTCTCTCACAAATAAATAAATAAAATCTTAAAAAAAAATTTTTTTTTTAAAAAGAGAATACAAACTGGTGTAGCTACCCTGGAAAACAGTATGAAGTTTTCCTCATAAAGCTAAAAGTAGAACTACCCTACAATCCAGCAATTGCATACTAGGTATTTACCCAAAGAATGCATAAATACTGATTGGACAGGACACATACACCTCCATTTAGCTAAATTTAGCTAAATTTAGCAGCACTATCAACAATAGCCAATTATGGACAGAGCCCAAAGGTCCATTGACTGATAAACGGATAAAGAAGTTGTGGTGTATATATATAATTTATATAAAATACTCAACCATAAAAGAAGTGGAATACAGTGGACTATTACTCAGTGATAAAAAAATGAATATCTTGCTATTTGTTGTGACGTGGTTGGAGCTAGAGTGTATTATACTAAGTGGAATCAGTCAAAGACAAATACCATATGATTTCACTCATATGTGGAATTTAAGAAACAAAACAGATGAACATATGGGGGAAAAAAGAGTGAGGCAAACCATAAAACAGACTTATGTACAGAGAACAAACTGAGGGTTGCTGGAGAGGATGTGGGGCAGGAGGGATGAGTTAAATGGATGATGGTTATTAAGGAGGGCACTTGTGGGGCACCTGGGTGGCTCAGTTGGTTAAGCGACTGCCTTCAGCTCAGGTCATGATCCTGGAGTCCCGGGATCGAGTCCCACATCAGGCTCCCTGCTCAGCAGGGAGTCTGCTTCTCCCTCTGACCCTCTTCCCTCTCATGCTCTCTCTCATTCTCTCTCTCAAATAAATAAATAAAATCTTTAAAAAAAAAAGGAGGACACTTGTGATGAGCACTGGGTGTTATATATAAGTGATGACTTGCTAAATTCTACTCTTGAAACTGATATTACAGTATATGTTAACTAACTGGTATTTAAATAAAAACTTGAAATAAAAATAAACAAATAACTCCACATACTTAATGCTTAAGATTTAAAAAAAAATGATCAGTTTCTTTAGCCAGCTAATGTAGCTTAAATACTACCCCACTGGACCCTAATTCTGAAACTTTCATATTTTAGCTCTCAAAGAATAGTCACTATGTCCTTCTGCAGTGTTCCAAGGCATCCTTCTTCGCCAAAGACTCACCACCTGCATGAGAACCTTCTCAGCTGAGAATTTCACTAGATAACATGTGGCACATCTGATGAATTCTGTGGGTTGCTAAGAAGAGTTGATTGTCATGAGTCATTTCTGGCAAAGAGGAGGACATTTCAGAGTGGCCTTCTGCAGTATATGTAGTTAGAAGGTCAATTGGAGCATCAGGGAAAGCAAGATAATGTCGCAGTTAAGAGCAAGTTACCAGCATCAAGAGACAGACCTGGCTTCAGGTCTTACTTCTGCTACTTTCTGTTACATGACCTTAAGCAAGTTGTTTAATCTTTCAAAATTTCAGTTTCATCTGTAAAGGAAGATTGATGATAATGGACCTAACTCACTATGGCTGTTGTGAGGATTAAATGTGCTAGTGCATAAAAGTGTTCATTCAGGGGGCGCCTGGGTGGCTCAGTTGGTTAAGTGACTGCCTTCAGCTCAGGTCATGATCCTGGAGTCCCTGTATCGAGTCCCGCATCAGGCTCCCTGCTCGGCAGGAAGTCTGCTTCGTCCTCTGACCCTATCCCCTCTCATGTGTTCTCTCTCTCTCATTCTCTCTCTCTCAAATAAATAAATAAAATCTTTAAAAAAAAAGTGTTCATTCAGCACAAGCAGCATTAAGTGACAGTATTGATCCTCTACTAGCATACCCTACTTTCAGGCAGTTAGGCCCTGTGGAAAAATCCTAATTCTGTTATGCTTATCCAAAGTTTTTCCTGATTCCCTGGTGGTACTCTGAACCTCTCTATGACACTTTTCCTAATTTTTTTTTGTCTTAAATTATAAACCTACTTCCCTTATCTTTCCTTACTAGACTGGAAGTGTCTTTTTAAAAAATATTTTATTTATTTGAGAGAGAGAGCATGAGCAGGGATAGGCGCTGGGTAAAAGGGAGAAGCAGACTCCGTGCTGAACAGGGAACCTGATGTGGGGCTCAATACCAGGACCCTGGGATCATGACCTGAGCCAAAGGCAGAGGCTTAACTGACTGAGCCACTCAGGCACCCCTAGACTGAAAGTGTCTTGAGGATAGAGATCATATATGTTTCCTCACTAAGACTGAGTGCCCCTACATGTGGTAGGCACTCAACATTTATTGAGCTGAACTATATTGAATGTGTTTATATTTAAAATATACTTACAAACAAGTACCAGCAGTTGGTATCATGTTGCAACTCTATTGGCCTTTACCTCTCTCTCTCTTTTATTTTTTTTCAGAAGTCCAGCATATGTCCTAAGTTGATAGTTCAAGATTATCTGCCACAGATGTGAATTGGGAATTCACAGTTTCCACAGAAGGACCAATTCTGTAATACTCAAAGCAGACAAAAGAGACCAAAATGTTAGGAATTGCTGTCAGGTCACTTCAAGAAATATTTACTGAGGGTGTTATATGTAAGAGATTGTGCTAGGTCTGTGAGGGTCTATGCAAAAGCTCCAGGAAAGAGGAGTGGGGGGAACAAAGGACATGAATTCTGTGTTATGCTCTGAATGTTTGTGTCTTCTTAAGATTTATGTTTTGAAATCATGACTCCCAAAGGTATTAGTAAGTGAGGCTTTTGGAGGTACTTATGTCATGGAGGTGGACACTCAGGAATGGGATTAGTGCTTTATAAGAGGTTCCAACAAGATCTCTAGCCCTTTTCACCATGTGAGGACACATGGAGAAGGAACCAACTATGAACCAAAATAGGGTCCTCAACTGACCATGCTGGTGCTATGATCTTGGATTTATTAGCCTCCAGAACTGTGAGAAATAAATTTCTGTTGTTTATAAGCTACCCAAGCCCTTGCTATTTGATTATAGCAGTCTGAACAGATTAAGACAGACTGGAAGACTAATTTCCTTTATTTCTTGGCTAGTAAATGAGACTACAATTTCCAGGTCTGGTGGGCTAATGAGTGGGTGTGTGGTGTGGTTTTGGAGGGGTGGAGACTTCCTAAGAACCTTGACAGATTTGGTTAAAAAATCTTAGAACAGTGATTCTCAATCTCTTTTTTTAACGTTTTTATTTTAATTCCAGTTACTTAACATTCAGTGTTATGTTAGTTTCAGGTGTCTGAATATAGCAATTCAATACTTGTATATATCACCCTGTGCTCCTCACAAGTACACTCCTTAAAAAATCCCCATCACCTATTTAACCCACCCCTCCATCCCCATCTTCCCTGGGAACCATCAGTTTGTTCTCTATGAGAGTCTTTTTTTTTTTTTTATTTACCTCACTCTTTCTTGATTTATCACTCACTCTCCAGCATATTAGGACATATGCTGGACTATTTTTTCCCTTTGTTCATTTGTTTTGTTTCTTAAATTCCACATATGAGTAAAATCATATGGTATTTGTCTTTTTCTAACTGATGTATTTCAATTAGCATTATACTCTAACTCTGTCCATGTCGTAGAAAATGGCAAGGTTTCATGCTTTTTATGGCTGAATAGTTTTCCATTGTATATATATACCACATCTTCTTTATCCATTCATCTGTCAGTGGACACTTGGGCTGCTTTCATATCTTGTATATTCAAAATAACGCTGCCATAATCATAGAGATGCATGTATCCCTTTGAATTAGTGTTCTTGTATTCTTTGGGTAAATACCCAGTAATGCAATTGCTAGATCATAAGGTTGTTCTATTTTTAACTGTTTGAGGAACCTCCATACTGGTTTCAACAGTGTCTGCATCTGTTTGCATTCCCACCAACAGTGCAAGATGTTTCCCTTTTCTCCACATCCTTGCTAACATGTGTTGCTCCTTGTGTTGTTGATTTTAGCCATTCTGACAGGTGTGACATGATACTACATTGCACTTTTGATTTTCATTTCCCTGATGATAAGTGATGATGAGCATCTTTTCATGTGTCTATTGTCCATCAGGATGCATTCTTTGGGGAAATGTCTGTTCATGTCTTCTGCCCATTTTTTAACTGGATTATTATTTGTGTGTGTGTGTGTGTGCGTGCATGTGCACATACATGCACAGTTTTATAAGTTCTTTATATATTTTGGGTACTAACTCTTTATTGAATATGTCATCTGTGAATTTTCCCCATATTGTAGGTTGCCATTTAGTTTTGTTCAATGTTATCCTCATTGTGCAGAAACTTTTTATTTTGATGTAGTCCCAGTAGCTTGTTTCCCTTACCTGAGGAGACATGTCTAGAGAGAAGTTGTTAACAACTGATGTCAAAGAGGTTAGTGCCAGTTTTCTCTTCTAGGATTTTTATGGTTTCAGTTCTCAAAATTAGGTCTTCCATCCAATTTGAATATATTTTAGTGTATGGTAAGAAAGGGGTCCCGTTTCATTCTTTTGCATGTTTCTGTCAATATTTCCTAACACCATTTGTTGAAAAGATTTTTCCCATTGGGTATTCTTTCCTGCTTTGTCAAAGATTAATTGCACATATAACTGTGCATTTATTTCTGGGTTTTCTATTCAGTTCTATTGATCTATGTGTCTAATTTTGTGCTAGTACCATACTGTCTTGATCACTACAGCTTTGTAATATAACTTGAAATCCAAAATTGTGATGCCTCCAGCTTTGCTTTTCTTTTTTTCAGGGTTGCTTTGGCTATTCAGGGTCTTCTGTGGTTCCACACAAATTTTAGGATTGTTTCTTCTACTTCTGTGAAAAATCCTGTTGGTATTTCGATAGAGATTGCATTAAATATGTAGATTGCTTTGGATTGTGTAGACATTTTAACAATTGTTCTTCCAATTCTTGAGCATGGAATGCCTTTTCCATTTCTTTGTGTCATTTTGAATTCCTTTCATCCGTGTTCTATTGTTTTCAGAATACAGTTCTTTCACCTCTTTGGTTTGGTTTATTCCTAGGTATCTTATCATTTGGGGTGCAATTGTAAATGGGGTCAATTCCTTCATTTCTCTTTGTGCTGCTTCATTATTTGTGTATATAGATACAACAGATTTCTGTACATTGATTTTGTATTCCTGTGCCTTTACTAAATTCATTTATCAACTCTAGCAATTTTTTGGTGGAGTCGTTTGGGTTTTCTATATATAGTATCATATCACCTGCAAATAGTGGAAGTTTGACTTCTTACTTGCAGATTTGGATGCCTTTTATTTCTTTTTGTTGTCTGATTGCTGTGGCTAGGACTTCCAGTATTATGTTGAATAGAAGTGCTGAGAGTGGACTTGTCTTGTTCCTAACCTTAGGGGAAAAGCTCTCTGTTTTTACACCATTGCGTATGATGTTCAATGTGTGTTCTTCATACATGGCCTTTATTATGTTGAGGTGCATTTCCCTTAACCCTATTTTATTGAGGGTTTTTATTATGAATGGGTGCTGTACTTTCTCAAATGCTTTTTCTGTACCTATTGAAATGATCATAAGATTTTAATCATTTCTCTTAAAGATGTAATGTATCACTTGATTGATTTGTGAATATTGAACCACCCTTGCATCTCAGGAATAATCCAACTTGATTGTGGTGAATGCTTTTGTTAATATATTGCTGGATTTTGTTTGCTAATATTTTGTTGAGAATTTTTGCTTCTGTGTTCATCAGAACATAGAAGTTGTAGTTCTCTTTTTTTTATGGTGTCTATATTTGGTTTTGATATCAGTGTGAAACTTACCTCATAGAGAATGAATTTGAAAGTTTTCATTCTTCTTTTCTCTGGAACAGTTCAAGAAGAATAGGTATTAAGTCTTACTTAAATGATTGGTAGAATTCACCTGTTTAGTCATCTGGCCATGGACTTTTGTTTTGGGGGAGTGTTTGTTTTTTGTTTTTTGTTTTTAACTGATTAAATCTCCTTGCTGATAATTGGTGTGTTCAAATTTTCTATTTCTTCCTGCTCAGTTTTAGTAGGTTATATATTTCTAGTAATTTATCTGCTGGGAAGCCATTAAGCCCTGGACTCTTGTTTGAGGGGAGATTTTTGATTACTGATTCAATTTATTTGCTGATAACGAGTCTGTTCAGGTTATCTATTTCTTCCTGTGTCAATTTTGGTAGTTCATATGTTTCTACAAATTTATCCATTTCTTCCATATTGCCTAATTTGTTGGAATATAATTGCTCATAATATTCTTTTTATAATTGTATTACTTCATGTTGTGATCTCTCCTCTTTCATTCATGATTTTATTTATTTGGGTCCTTTCTCTCTCTCTCTCTCTTTCTCTGTTTTTTCTTTTTGGATTATCCTGGCTAGGGGGTTAGCAATTTTGTTGAATCTTTCAAAGAACCAGCTCCTAGTTTTGTTGATCTGTTCTACTGTTTTGTGGTTTTTTTTTTTTTTTTATTTCTATAGCATTGATTTCTGCTCTAATATTTATTATTTATCTTCTACTGCTGGATTTAGGCTTTTTTTGGGGGGGGGTGTTCTTTTTCCAGCTCCATTAGGTGAAAGTTTAGTTTATTAGAGACTTTTCTTGCTTCTTGAGGAAGTCCTGTATTGCTAAACACTGCCCTCTTAGGACCGCCTTTTCTGTTTCCCAAAGGTTTTGGACTGTTGTGTTTCATTTTCATTTGCTTCCATGTATTTTCTAAGTTCTTCTTTAGTTTCCCATTCATTCTTTAGTAGGATGTTCTTTATCTTCCATGTATTTATGGTCCTTTTAAATCTGCTCTTGTGGTTGACTTCAAGTTTTATAGCATTATGGTCTGAAAATATGTATGGTTGCATGGTATGCTCTCTTTTTGTAGTGGTTAAGTCTTAATTTGTGAACCAGTATGTGATCTATTCTGGAGAATGTTCTCTGTGCACTCAAAAAGAATGTGTATTTTGCTTCTTTAGGATGAATACTCTTAATATCTGTTAAGTCCATCTGGACCAGTGTGTCATTCAAAACCTTTGTTTCTTTATGATCTTCTCCTTAGATGATCTGTCCACTGCTTTGAGTGGAGTGTTCAAGTCCCCTACTATTACTACATTATCAATGAGTTTCTTTAAGTTTTTTATTAATTGATTTAAACCTTTGGCTGGTCCAAAGTTAGGGGCATAAATATCTACAATTGGTAGATCTTCTCGTTGGATAGACCCCTGTATTATGATATAGTGTCCTTCACTCTTATTACAGTCTTTGGTTTAAAATCTTGCTTTTCTGATATAAGGATGGCTACTCCAGTTTTCTCTTGATGTCCATTACCATGGTAAATGGTTCGCCAGCTGCTTACTTTCAATCTAGAGGTGTTTTTGGTCAAAAAATGTGTATCTTATAAGCTGTATATCAATGAGTCTTGTGTTTTTATCCATTCTAATACCCTATGTCTTTTGATTGGAGCATTAGTTCATTTACATGTGGAGCATTATTGAAAGATATGAATTTAATGCCATTGTATTACCTGTAAAGTCACTGTTTCTATAAATTGTTTCTGTTCCTTTCTGGTCTTTGTTAATTTTGGTCTCTCTTTCTGTGTTCAAAGTGTCATCTTTAATACCACACTAAGGTTCCTACCATTCCTCCTGCACCCTGGGGATCCTCAGATCACACTGTCACCCCTGGGAGTCCATGATTCCATGCCACTTCAACACCTGCATGCCTTTAAGTCAGGCACATCCCCCACTGTAGCTGACTTCTGAAAGTTCTTTTTTTTTTAAGATTTTATTTATTTATTTGAGATAGAGCATGAGCAGGGTGGAGAGGCAGAGGGTGAGGGAGAAGCAGACTCCCTGCTGGGAGCCCAATGCAGGACTCTCTATCCCAGGACCCTGGGATCATGACCTGAGCTGAAGCAGATGCTTAAAACTCTAAGCCACCTAGGCACCTTAAAAGTTCTAATTCTGCACTCTGATGCTTATAATACTTTGCAGTAGCCTCCTTAAGCAAGTTTCCTCCCCTCCACTGTATCCTCAGGTATATCACACTGGAGTGAGGCCTCTGCTACTCCTACTTCCAACACTGGTCACTTTTCTACTTGTAGACTTGCACCATTTTTTTCTCCTCAGATCTCTGATTGATTTCTCGGGTGTTCAGAATGATTTGATACATATCCAGTTGTATTCGAGGGATGATACAAACTTAGAATTCCCTACACCTCTGCCAATTTAACTCCTCCCCTTATTTATCTATGTTGAACCATCCTTGCATTGTAGGGATAAATTGCACTTGGTCATGATGTATAATTATTTTAATGTATTCTTGGATACTATTTACTAATATTTTGTGGAGACTTTTTACATATACATTCATCAAGGATTTGGTATATATTTTTCTTTTCTTATACTGTCCTTCTCAGGCTTTTGTATCCAGGTAATGCTGGCCTTGGAAAATGAGTTTGGAAGTGTTCCCTCCTATTTAATTTTTTGGATATTTTGAAGACTGCCATTAATTGATCATTAAATGTTTGGTAGAATTCACCAGTGAAGACATCTGATCATGGGATTTTCAATGTTAGGACATTTTTTTGATAACTGATTCAATCTCTACTCATTATTGATTTCTTCAGATTTTCTATTTCTTCTTGATTCAGACTTGATAGGTTGTGTATTTCTAGGAATTTATCCATCTCTTATGGCGTATATATGTTATTGACAAATAATTGTTTATATTAGTAACATATGATCCTATGTATTTCTTTAGTGTCAATTGTAATGCCTCCTCTTTCATTTTTGATTTTGAGTCTCCTTTTTTTCCCGTTTACTCTAGCTAAAGGATTGTCAATTTTGTTTTCAAAAAATCTGTTTCTAGTTTTGTTCATATTTTCTACTGATTTTCTTCATTACTTTATTTCTATTCTGTTCTTTATTATTTCCTTTCTTTTACTAACTTTGGGCTTATTCTTTTTTTTTTTATTTCCTTGAGATGGAAACTTAGGTTATTCATTTTACATATTTCTTTTTTTTAAAGATTTTATTTATTTATTTGACAGAGAGTGAGAGAGCACAAGGAAGTGGAGCAGCAAAGGGAGAAGGAGAAACAGGCTCCCTGCTGAGCAGGACCCTGGGACCACAACCTGAGCCAAAAGCAGATGCCTAACTGACTTAGCCACCCAGGTGCCCCATTTTACTTATTTCAAATTTCTTACTATATGCATTTAATGCTATAAATTTCCCCTCAGAACTTTTTTTGCAGTATCCCATAGGTTGTGGTATGTCAGTTTCCATTTTCATTAGTGATTTTTCTGTTTTGGCTCTTCAGGGTCTCTTGTGGTTCTATACAAATTTTAAGATTGTTTGTTCTAGCTCTGTGGAAATTGCTGTTGCTCTTTTGTTATGGATTGCTATATTTTTTATATTTTCTCTCTGTTTTTAATTAACACATAGTGCAATACTGATTTCTGGAGTAGAATTCAGTGATTCCTCACTTATATACGAAACCCAGTGCTCATCACAAAAAGTACCATCTTTAATTCCATCAGCCATCTATCCCATACCCAACCCACATCCTTCCATCAACCCTCAGTTGGTTCTCCATCATTTACAGTGCTTTAAATGTGTAGATTCATAGAGATGCCTGGGTGGTGTTTTCCAGTTTGCAGAGTACAGGTCTTTCACTTCTTTGGTAAAGTTTATTCCTAAGTATCTTATGTTTTTGGTGAAATTGTAAATGGGATCGAGTACTTGATTTCTCTTTCTGTTGCTTCATTATTGCTATATAGAAATGCAACCAATTTCAGTACATTGATTTTGTATCCTGCAACATTACTGAATTCGTGTATCAGTTCTAGGAACTTTCTGGTGGAATCTTTTTGAGTTATTTATATAGAGTATTATGTCATCTGAAATAGTGAAAGTTTGACTTCCTTGCTGATTTGGATGCCTTTTATTTCTTTGTGTTATCTCATTGCTGTGGCTAGGATTTCCAATGCTATCTTAAATAACAGTGGTTAGATTGGACATCCCTTTCTTGTTCCTACCAAAGAGGACAATGTCTCGGTGTTTCCGCACTGAGGATGATATTAACCTGTGGGATTTTCATATATGGACTTTATTATGTTGAGGTATGTTCCCTCTAACCCTACTTTGTTGAGGGTTTTTATCATGAATAGATGTCTTACTTTGTCAACTTCTTTTTCTGCATCTATTCAAAGGATCATATGGTTCTTTTCCTCTCTTTTATTAATTTGGTGTATCATGTTGACTTGTTTGCAAATAATAAACCACACTTATAGCTCAGAACAAATTCCAATTGATTTTGGTGAATGATTCTTTTATTTAACGTTTGGATTTAATTTGCTAGTATTTTATTGAGAATTTTTACATCCATGTCCCTCAAGGATATTGGCCTATTGTTCTCTTTTTTAGTGGTGTGTTCTTCTGGTTTGGGTATCAGGGTAATCCTGGCCTCATAGAATGAATTTGTAACTTTTCCTTACATTTCTATTTTTGGATAGTTTGAGAAGAATGGGTATGAACTCTTCTTCAAATATTTGGTAGAATTCCCCTGGGAAGCCATCTGGCCCTGGGCTTTTGTTTTTTGGGAGATTTTTGATGACTTCTTCAATTTCCTTAGTGGTTATAAGTCTGTTCAGGTTTTCTATTTCTTCCTGGTTCAGTTTTGGTAGTTGATACATCTCTAGGAATGCATCCATTTCTTCCAGGTTATCTAATTTGCTGGCATAGAGTTGCTCATAATATGTTCTTATAATTGTTTGTATTCCTTTGGTGTTGGTTGTGATCTCTCCTCTTTCATACATGATTTTATTTATTTGGGTCATTTCTTATTTCTTTTTGATAAGTCTGGCCAGGGGTTTATCAATCTTGTTAATTCTTTCAAAGAACCAGCTCCTAGTTTCATTGATCTGTTCTACTGTTCTTTTGGTTTCTATTTCATTGATTTCTCCTCTGATCTTTATTATTTCTCTTCTACTGTTGGGTTTAAGCTTTATTTGCTGTTCTTTCTCCAGCTCCATTAGGTGTAGGGTTAAGTTGTGTACTTGAGACCTTTCTTGTTTCTTGAGAAAGGCTTCTATTGCAATATACTTTCCTCTTAGGACTGCCTTTGCTGTATCCCAAAGATTTTGAACAGTTGTGTTTTCATTTTCATTGGTTTCCATGAATTTTTTTAATTCTTCTTTAATTTCCTGCTTGACCCATTCATTCTTTAGCAGGATGCTCTTTAGCCTCCATGTATCTGAATTCTTTCCGACTTTCCTCTTGTGACTGAGTTCTAGTTTCAAAGCATTATGGTCTGAAAATATGCAGGGAACAATCCCAAACTTTTGGTACCAGTTGAGACCTGATTTGTGACCTAGGATGTGATCTATTCTGGAGAATGTTCCATGGGTACTAGAGAAGAATGTGTATTCTGTTGCTTTGGGATGGAATGTTCTGAATATATCTGTGAAGTCCATTTGGTCCAGTGTGTCATTTAAAGTCTTTATTTCCTTGTTGATCTTTTCCAGATGATCTGTCCATTCCAGTGAGGGGGGTGTTAAAGTCCCCCACTCTTATTGTATTGTTGTTGATGTGTTTCTTTGCTTTTGTTATTAATTGGCTTATACAATTGGTTGTTCCCATGTTAGGGGCATAGATAATTACAATTGTTAGATCTTCTTGTTGAATAGACCCTTTACATATGATATAGAGTCCTTCCTCATCTCTTATATAGTCTTTGGTTTAAAATCTAATTTCTCTGATAGGATTGCCACCCCAACTTTCTTTTGGTGCCCATTAGCATGGTAAATGGTTTTCCACCACCTCACTTTCAATCTGGGGGTGTCTCTGGGTCTAAAATGAGTCTCTTGCAGGCAGCATATTGACGGGTCTTGTTTTCTTATCCAATCTGATAGCCTGTGTCTTTTGATTGGGGCACTTAGTGCATTTACATTCAGGGTAACTATTGAAAGATATGAATTTCATGCCATTGTATTGCCTGTAAGGTGACTGTTATTGTATATTGTCTGTGTTCCTTTCTGGTCTATGTTACTTTTAGGCTCTCTCTTTGCTTAGAGGACCCCTTTCAATATTTCTTACAGGGCTGGTTTTGTGTTTGCAAATTCCTTTAGTTTTTGTTTGTCCTGGAAGCTTTTTTTCTCTCCTTCTATTTTCAATGACAGCCTAGCTGGCTATAGTATTCTTGGCTGCATATTTTTCTCCTTTAGTGCTCTGAATATATCTTGCCAGTCCTTTCTGGCCTGCCAGGTCTCTGTGGATAGGTCTGTTGCCAATCTAATCTTTCTACCATTGTAGGTTACATATCTCTTCTCCCGAGCTGCTTTCAGGATTTTCTCTTTGTCTCTTGGACTCGTAAGTTTTACTCTTAGATGTCGGGTTGTTGACCTATTTTTACTGATTTTGAGAGAGGTTCTCTGTGCCTCCTGGATTTTGATGCCTGTTTCCTTCCCCAAATTAGGGAAGTTCTCTGCTATAATTTGCTCCAATACACCTTCTGCCCCCCTCTCTCTTTCTTCTTCTGGGATCCCAATTATTCTAATATTGTTTGGTCTTATGATATCACTTAACTCTCAAATTCTGCCCCCGTGATCCAGTTTATCTCTCTTTTTCTCAGCTTCTTTATTTTCCAACAATGGTCCTCTATATCACTAATTGTCTCTTCTGCCTCACTTATCCTAGCAGTTAGAATCTCCATTTTTGATTGCACCTCATTAATACTTTCTTGATTTTGACTTGGTTAGATTTTAGTTCTTTTATTTCTCCAGAGAGGGTTTCTCTATCGTCAATGCTTTTTTCAAGCCCAGCTAGTACCTTTAAAATCGTCATTCTGAACTCCAATTCCGACATCTTACTAATGTCTGTATTGAATAGGTCCCTGGCATTCAGTACTGCCTCTTGTTTTATTTTTGGATTTTTTGTTGTTGTTGTTGAGGTGATTTTATCCGTCTTGTCATTTTGTCCAGAGGAGAATAGATGAATGAGAGAACAAAATGCTAACAGGGTAACAACGATCCCAGAAAAATATATGCTAAACAAATCAGAAGAGACCTGAAACCAGGGAAAAGAAAGGGAAAGAAAGAAAAAAGAAAAAAAAGAAAAAGAAGATAAAAAACAAACAAAGAAAGAAAAAAACAGAATATGATCAGATATGATCAAGCTGGTGCCTAGATCAGTGCCACACACTAGATTTTGGGCGTATTTTGGTCTGTTAGACGAAAGTGCCTCCCAAAATTTTAAAGAAAGAAAAACTTATATATGTACAAAAATAAGGAAAAATATGATGAAGGGATGGAATATGGCTGTAAAGATGAAAATTATAGAAGATTTTATAAAAGGAATTGATAAGATAAGAAGTTGGTTGAAAAAAGAAAAAGAGGATAAAAAAAAAAGAGAGAGAGAATGTGATCAGGCAGGAGACTAGAACAAAGCCATACACAAGATATTTGGGTTTTGGGGGGTCTGTTAGAAGAAACTGTATCCCAAACTTTTAAAGAGAGAACAACTTATATATATGTACCAAAAATAAGTTTAACTACTATGAAGGGATAAAATATGACTCTAAAAAAGTACAATAAAAATTTTTTTTGAATTTTATTATGTTATGTTAGTCACCATACAATAAATCATTGGTTTTTGATGTGGGGATCCACGATCCATTGTTTTCATAAAACACCCAGTGCTCCCTTCTGTACATGCCCTCCTTAATACCCATCACCGGTCTAACCAATCCCCCCTTCCCCCTCCTCTCTAAAACCCTGTTTGTTTCTCAGAGTCCATAGTCTCTCATGGTTCATCTCTCCTTCCAATTCCCCACCCCTCATTTTTGCCTTCCTTCTCCTAATGTCCTCCATGCTATTCCATATGTTCCACAAATAAGTGAAACCATATGATAACCGACTTTCTCTACTTGATTTATTTCATTTAGCATAATTTCTTCTACTCCCACCCATGTTGATGTAAAAACTGGGTATTCATCCTTTAGGATGGCTAATATTCCACTGTATATATGGACCACATCTTCTTTATCCATTCATCTGTTGAAGGGCATCTTGGCTCTTTCCACAGTTTGGCTATTGTGGACATTGCTGCTATGAACATTGGGGTGCATATGGCCCTTCTTTTCAGTACATCTGTGTCTATGGGGTTAATACCCAGGAGTGCAATTGCTGGGTCATAGGGTAGTTCTATTTTTAATTTTTTGAGGAACCTCCACACTTTCCAAGGTGGCTGTACCAATTTACATTCCCACCAACAGTGTAAGAGGGTTCCCCTTTCTCCACAACTTCCCCAACATTTGTTGCTTCTTACCCTGTCCATCTTTGCCATTCTAACTGGTGTAAGGTGGTATCTCAATGTGGATTTGATTTGAATTTCCCTGATGGCTATTGATGATTAACCTTTTTTCATGTGTCTGTTAGCCATTTGTATGTCTTCTTCAGAGAAGTGTCTGTTCATCTCTTCTGCCCACTTTTTGACTTGATTATTTGTTTTATGGGTGTTGAGTTTGAGAAGTTCTTTATAGATCTTGGATACCAGCCCTTTATCTGTAGTGTCATTTGCAAATATCTTCTCCAATTCTGTGGGTTGCCTCTTTGTTTTGTTGACAGTTCCTTTGCCGTGCAGGAGCTTTTTATCTTGAAGAAGTCCCAAAAGTTCACTTTTGCTCTTGTTTCACTAGCTCTTGGAGGTCCTCCTAGAAATCTATAAGCTGCCAAGACTGAAACAGGAAGAAATTCACAACCTGAATAGGCCAATAACCAGTAACGAGATTGAAGCAGTGATCAAAAACCTCCCAAAAAACAAGAGTCCAGGGCCTGATGGATTCCCTGGGGAATTCTACCAAACTTTCAAAGAAGAAATAATTCCTATTCTACTGAAGCTGTTTCAAAAAATAGAAACAGAAGGAAAACTTCCAAACTCATTCTATGAGGCCAGCATTACCTTAATCCCCAAACCAGGCAAGACCCCATCAAAAAGGAGAATTTCAGACTGATATCCCTGATGAATATGGTTTCCAAAATCCTAAAAAAAAATCCTAGCTAATAGGATCCAACAATACATTAAAAGGATCATCCACCATGACCAGTGGGAGTTATCCCTAGGATGCAAGGGTGGTTCAACACTGGCAAATCAATGTGATAGAACTCATTAATAAGAAGAGGGAGAAGAACCATATGGTCCTCTTAATTGATGCAGAAAAAGCATTTGACAAAATACAACATCCTTTCCTGATTAAAACTCTTCAGAGTATAGGAATAGAGGGAACATTCCTCAAGTTCATAAAATCCATCTATGAAAAACCCACAGCGAATATCATCCTCAATGGGGAAAAGCTGAGAGCCTTTCCCTTCAGATCAGGAACACGTCAAGGATGCCCACTCTCGCCACTATTGTTCATCATAGTACAAGAAGTCCTAGCAACAGCAATCAGACAACAAAAAGAAATAAAAGGTATTCAAATTGGCAAAAAAGAAGTCAAACTCTGTCTCTTTGCAGACGACATGATACTTTATGTGGAAAACCCAAAAGTCTCCACCCCCAAATTACTAGAACTCATACAGCCATTCAGTAATGTGGCAGGATACAAAATCAATGCACAGAAATCAGTTGCTTTCTTATACACTAACAATGCAACCGTAGAAAGAGAAATTAGAGAAACGATTCCATTTACAATAGCACCAGAAACCATAAGATACCTCGGAATAAACCTAACCAAAGAGGTGAAGGATTTATACTCTAGGAACTACAGAACACTCATGAACGAAATTGAAGAAGACACAAAAAGATGGAAAAATATTCCATGCTCATGAATCAGAAGAATAAACATTGTTAAAATGTCTATGCTGCCCAGAGCAATCTATACCTTCAGTGCCATCCTGATCAAAATTCCAATGACATTTTTCAAAGTGCTGGAACAAACAATCCTAAAATTTGCATGGAATCAGAAAAGACCCCGAATCACCAAGGAAATTTTGAAAAAGAAAAACAAAGCTGGGGGCATCACGTTGCCCGATTTCAAGCTATATTACAAAGTTGTGATCACCAAGACAGCATGGTACTGGCACAAAAACAGACATATAGACCAATGGAACAGAATAGAGATCCCAGATATGAACCCTCAACTCTATGGTCAAATAATCTTCAACAAAGCAGGAAAAAACATGCAATGGAAAAAAGACAGTCTCTTCAATAAATGGTGCTGGGAAAATTGGACAGCCACATGCAGAAGAATGAAACTCGACCATTCTCTAACACCATTCACAAAGATAAACTCAAAGTGGATGAAAGACCTCAATGTGAGACAGGAATCCATCCAAATCCTAGAGGAGAACATAGGCAGTAACCTCTTTGACATCGGCCACAGGAACTTCTTTCAAGATACATCTCCAAAAAAGATTTTTTTTTTTAAAAGGGATTGATAAAATGTTGGTTGAAAAAGGGAAAAAGAAAAATTAAAAAAAAAAAAGAAAAAGAAAGTTAGAAAAAATAATTAACTTTGAAAGACTAAAGAATCATGGGAAAAAAGCAATGAATTCTATGTGCAGTATTCCCCTAGTGCTGGAGTTCTGCCCTTCTCATTGACTGGTAAACTTGGTCTTGGCTGGCTGTTCTTGCTGATCTTCTGGGGGAGGGGCCTGTTTCTGTGGTTCTCAAATGTCTTTGCCAGAGGCGGAATTGTCCACCCTTACCTGGGCGGGCTAAGTGATCTGCTCGGGTTTGCTCTCGAGAGCTTTTGTTCCCTGCAAGCTTTCTGTACAGCTTTGGAGGACGAGAGTGAAAATGGCGGCCTCCCAATCTCCACCCCAGAGGAGCCGAGAACTTGGGCCCCCAGTCCTCAGTGCGCCCCAGAGAAAAGCAGTCAATCACTCCCGTCTCCCTGGTCTCTGCCCGCACTCTGTGCTCAACCGGTCTGTGACCGAGCATTTCTATCTCTGGCACAGAAGCCCCTTTGGAGTCTCCAAACCCAGCAGTTCCCTGCAGTGCACTCCTGCACTGCTCCTCCCAGGGGGAGGAAGGGGAGTCTCCCTGGATCTGCTGCTTGTTGGGTCCCTGCTGAAAGAGCAGTGGCGACTGTGCCGTGGATCATGGTTTATGGCAACCCTGAGCTGAGAGCCCATTCCTTGGCTTCGTCTCTGCAGCTGGCTTCCCTGCTCCGATACCTGGGAGCTCTGCCACCCTCAGGCATCCCAGTCTTACTGTGACCCCAAGGGTCCTGAGACCTCACTGTCTCAGCGAGAGTTCCACCCCCCGCTTAGCCACTGGAGCGATGTCCCTCAGCAGAGCCGACTTCTAAAAGTTCCGATTTTGTGCTCTGTTGCTCTACCACTTGCCAGTAGCGGCTGATGGAGGCCCCCTCCCCCACCGTCTGTCTTCCGGAATATTGCCTTGGATTCACTTCCCCGCATGTCCTACCTTCCAGAAAGTGGTCGCTTTTCTGCTCAGAGAGTTGCTGCTATTCTTTTCTTCTATCTCCTGTTGAGTATATAGGTGTTCAGAATGGATTGATCCCTATCTAGCTGAATTCCTGGGACCAGACAAAATTTAGGTCTCCTACTCCTCTGCCATCTTGCTCCTCCTCCCTGTTTTCTTTTTCATAAGTCTGGCTACAGGTTTATTGATCTATTATTTTTTTCAACGAATCAGCTCATGGTTCCTTTGATCTGTTCTATTGATTTTTTAGTTTCCATATCATTTATTACTTCTCCAATCTTTATTATGTCCCTGCATCTGCTGGCTTTAGGATTAATTTGTTTTTCTTTTTCTGGCTACTTTAGGTATAAGGTTTGGTTGTGTATTTGAGATTTTTCTTGATCTTGGGGTAGGCATGTATTACTATATACATCCCTCTTAGGAATTTTTATTTTTTTGCTACATTGAAAGGGTTTGGGACTGTTGTGTTACCCTGTTTTTTCTTCTTTTTTAAAACATTTAAATTTAATTAATTAACATATAGTGTATTATTAGTTTCAGAGTTAGTGTTCAGTGATTCATCTGTCATATATAATACCCAATGCTCATTTCATCATGTGTCCTCCTTAAAGCCCATCACCCTGTTACCCCATCCCTCAACCCCCCACATTAACATTCCTCTGGCTATATTTTTCAGAGGATAGACCCTTTACCTCTTGGTTAGGTCTATTCCTAGATATCTTATGGTTTTCGGTGCAGTTGTAAATAGGATCAATTTCTTAATTTCTCTTTTTTCTGTTTCATTGTTACTGTATAGAAATTCAACTGATTTCTTTGCATTGATTTTGAATCCTGCCACTTTGTTGACTTCCTGTATGAATTCTAGCAATTTGGGGGTGGAGTCTCTTGGGCTTTCCACGTAGTATATCATGTCATCTGCAAAGAGTGAGTGTTTGACTTTACCTTGGCTGATTCAGATGCCTTTTATTTCTTTTTGTTGTCTGATTGCTGAAGCTAGGACTTGTAGTACTATGTTGAACAACAGTGATGAGAGTGGACATCCCTGCCATGTTCTTCACCTTAGGGGTAAAGCTCTTAGTTTTTCCCCTTTGAGAATGATATTCGCTCTGGGCTTTTCATGGTTTTTATGATAATGAGGTATTTTCCTTCTATCCCTACACTGTGCAGAATTTTCTCAGGAAAGGATGCTGTACTTTGTCAAATATTTTTCTGCATCTATTGAGAGGACCATGTGGTTTTTGTCCTTTCTTTTATTAATGTAGTGTATCACAATGATTGATTTGAGGATGTTGAACCACACTTGCAGCCCAGGAATAAATCCCATGTGGTCATGGTGAATAATCCCTTCAATTTACTGTTGGATCCTATCGTCTATGTATCTTGGTGAGAAATTTTGGATCCATGTTCATCAGGGATATTGGTCTGTAATTCTCCTTTTTGGTGAGATCGTTGGTTTGATGAATTAGGTAATGCTGGCCTCATAGAACGAGTTTGGAAGTTTGCTTTCCCTTTCTATTTTTTGAAACAGCTTCAGAAGAATAGGTATTAATTCTTCTTTAAATGTTTGGTAGAATTCCCCTGGGAAGCCATCTGGCCCTGTACACTTGTTTGTTGGGAGATTTTTGATTACTGCTTCAATTTCCTTGCTACTATGGGTCTGTTTAAGTTTTCCATTTCTTCTTGTTTCAGTCTTGGTAGTTTATATGTTTCCAGGAACGCATCCATTTCTTCCAGATTGCCTAATTTGTTGGCATATAGTTGCTCATATGTTCTTACAATTGTTTGTATTTCTATGGTGTTGGTTGTGATCTCTCCTCTTTCATTCATGATTTTATTAATTTAAGTCCTTTCTCTTTTTGATAAGTCTAGTTAGGGGTTTATTGATCTTAATTCTTTCAAAGAACCAGGTCCTAGTTTTGTGATCTGTTCTACAAAAAAATAAATTTTAATGCAATGAAAGGGAGCCCAAAATGAACAATATATCTATAAAATGTAAATGTAAAAATGAAAATTTAAAAAGAATTTTATTTTATTTTATTTTATTATGTTATGTTAGTCACCATACAATACATAATTAGTTTTTGATGTGGTGATCAACGATCTGTTGCTTTCATATAATACCCAGTGCTCCATACACTACATGGCCTCCTTAATACCCATCACCGGGATAACCCAACCCCCTACTCCTCTAAAACCCTGTTTGTGCAAATAAGTGAAACCATACAATAATTGACTTTCTCTGCTTGACTTATTTCACTTAGCATAATCTCCTCCAGTCCCATCCATGTTGATGTAAAAGTTGGGTATTCATCTTTTCTGATGGCTGAGTAATATTCCATTGTATATATGGACCACATTTTCTTTATCCATTCATCTGTTGAAGGGCATCTCGGCTCTTTCCACAGTTTGGCTATTGCAGACGTTGCTGCTATGAACATTGGGGTGCATATGGTCTCTCTTTTCATTACATCTGTGTATTTGGAGTAAATACCCAGGAGTGCAATTGCTGGACCATAACGTAGTTCTATTTTTAATTTTTTGAAGCACCTCCACACTGTTTTCCAAAGTGGCTGTACCAACTTGCATTCCCAACAACAGTGTAAGAGAGTTCCCCTTTCTCCACAACCTCTCCAACATTTGTTGTTTCTTACCTTCTCAATTTTTGCTGTTCTAACTGGTGTAAGGTGGTATGTCAGGATGGTTTTGATTTGAATTTCCCTGATGGCTAATGATGATGAACATATTTTCATGTGTCTGTTAGCCATTTGTATGTCTTCTTCAGAGAAGTGTCTGTTCATGTCTTCTGCCCATTTTTTGACTTATTTGTTTTTTTAGGTATTGAGTTTGAGAAGTTCTTTATAGATCTTGGATACCAGCCCTTTATCTGTAGTGTCATTTGCAAATATCTTCTCCCATTCTGTGGGTTGCCTCTTTGTTTTGCTGACTGTTTCCTTTGCTGTGCAGAAGCTTTTTATCTTGATGAAGTCCCAAAAGTTCATTTTTGCATTTGTTTCACTAGCTTTTGGAGATGTATGTTGAAAGAAGTTGCTGTGGCTGATGTCAAGGAGGTTATTGTCTATGTTCTCTAGGATTTGGATGGATTCCTGTCTCACATTGAGGCCTTTCATCCATTTTGACTTTATCTTTGTGTATGGTGTTAGAGAATGGTTGAGTTTCATTCTTCTGCATGTGGCTGTCCAATTTTTCCCAGCACCATTTATGGAAGAGACTGTCTTTTTTCCATTGCATATTTTTCCTGCTTTGTCGAAGATTAGTTGACCATAGAGTTGGAGGTCCATATCTGGGTTTTCTATTCTGTTCCATTGGTCTATATGTCTGTTTTTGTGCCAGTACCATGCTGTCTTGGTGATCACTGCTTTGTAATATAGCTTGAAATCAGTCAACGGGATGCCCCCAGCTTTGTTTTTCTTTTTCAACATTTCCTTGGCGATTCGGGGTCTTTTCTGATTCCATACAAATTTTAGGATTGTTTGTTCCAGCACTTTGAAAATGTCATTAGAACTTTTAAAAGTTGAAAAATAAACTAGTTGAAAGAGAAAAAAAAAAGAAAAAGAAATTTTAAACTGAAAGCCTAAAGAATCATGAGAAAAAAACCTCAAATCTATGTACTATTTAACCTAGCACTGGAGTTTTTCATTTCTGTGTTATTGGTAAATTTGGTATTAGCCTGAATTTCCTGCTGGTCTTGTGGAGGAGGGGTCAATGACACTGATTCTTAGGTGTTTTTGCCCTGGTGCAGTTGCACCACCCTTGCCAGGGTCACAGGCTCACTGTAAGCGTCTCTGGATTGTCTATGTGGCTTTTGTTCCCTGAAGGCTTTCCGTACGACTTTAGAGGTTGAAAATAAAAATTGCCATGCCCCAATCTCTAGCCATGATGGTGAAAGGTCCGGGCTCTCACTCTTCAGTTTGCCCTCAGGGAAAAGCAGTCAATCACTTTTGTCTCCCTGGTTTCTGTCCACACTTTGTGTTCACCCCGCCTGTGACCAAGCATTTTTATCTTAGGCATTTGACCCCACTTTGAGTCTCCAAACATTGTATACTCCTGTGTGTGCACACCCCTGTTGCCTGAGTCTCTCAGCTCTGCAGACTCCTGTGGCACATACCCCTGCCACTGGAGTCTCAAAACCCTGTGGATTCTTACAGTGCCCATTCATGTCTCTCCTCCTGGGGGAAGGAGGAGGGTCTCATTTTCGTTCTGCTGCTTGCTGTGCCCCTGCTCTGAGAGTGGTCACCCAGTCATGCAACAGTTTGAGCGCTGTAGCAACACCAAACTGAAAGCCCACTCCAGTGCTTGCTGATTGCAGCTGGATTACCTGATCTGATGTTTGGGAATTCTGCAGTGCTCAGGCACCCCCATTCTTTCTGTGACCCTGGGGATCTTGTGACCACACTGTCCCACCTAGGATTCTGCCCAGTTTTGCCACCTGAGTGCCTTTCAAGCAGGGACATCCCTTACAGGAGCAGGCTTCTAAAAGTTCTGATTTGGAGCTCCGCTGCTTTATCACTTTAGTAGACAGCTTACAAAGTCTTCCACCCCCTGCAGTTTATCTTCTTATATATTGCCTCAGAATCATTTCTCTGTACATCCTACCTTGCAAAAAGTGGTAGCTTTTCTATTTGTAGACTTGTAGCAATTTTTTCTTAGATCTCATGTTGAGTGCACAGGTTTTCAGAATGATTTGATAGCTGTCTAGCTGAATTCCATGGACCAGGTGAAACTAGTGTCCACCAATCCTCCACCATCTTTCTTGAAGTCCTGGATTGTTGTGTTTTCATTTTCAAATTTTCCCGGTATTTTTTAATTTCTTTCTTAATTTCTGGATTAACCCACTCATTGTTTAGTACCATGTTGTTTCACCTCAATGTATCTGTGTCCTTTCCAATTTTTTTTTGTCATTGATTTCTAGTTTCATGGTGTTATGGTTAGAAATATGCATAGTATGATCTCAATCTTTGTGTATTTGTTGAGGCCTGATTTGTGACCTGGTGTGAGACCTATCCTGGAAACTATCCTATGTGCACTTGAAAATAATGTGTATTCTGTTGCTTTAGGATGGCATGTTTAGAATATATCTGTTAAGTATATCTGGTGCAGTGTGTAATTCACAGCTATTGTTTCATTGCTGATTTTCTGCTTAGAAGATGTGTCTATTGATGCAAATGCAGTGTTAAAGATTATTATCAATTAGTTCCTTTATTTTTGTCATTATCTTATATATTTTGGTGATCTCATGTTGGGGGAATAAATATTTAAAACTGTTAGATCACCTTCTTAGATAGTCCCATTTTTTTCTACTGGGTATTCACCCCAAAGATACAGATGTAGTAAAAAAAAGGGGGGGCACACACACCCCAATTTTCATAGCAGCAATGTCCACAATAGCCAAACTGTGGAAGGAGCTGAGATGCCCTTCAACAGATGAATGGATAAAGAAGATGTGGTTCATATATACAATGGAATATTATTCAGCCATCAGGAAGGATGAATACCTACCATTTGCATCAACATGGATGAAACTGGAGCATATTATGCTAAGTGAAATGAAAGACAATTATCATATGGCTTCACTCATATGTGGAATATAAGGAATAGCACAGAAAACCATAGGGGAAGGGAGGGAAACTGAATGGGAAGAAATCAGAGAGGTAGGCAAAACCATGAGAGACTCTGGACTCTGGGAAGCAAACTTAGGGTTGCAGAAGGGGATGAGGGTGCCGGGATGGAGTAACTGGGTGGTGGGCATTAAGGAGGGCACGTGATGCAATGAGCACTGGGTGTTATATGCAACTAATGAATCATTGAACACTACATCAAAAACTAATGATGTACTATATGTTGGCTAATTGAATTTAAACTTTAAAAAAAGTACTAATTCAAGGGATACCCTGGTGTCTATAGCAGCATTATCTACAATAACCAAACTATGGTAACTGCCCAGTGTCCATTGACTAATGAGTGAATAAAGAAGTGTATCTTGTCTAGGATTTTGATCTATTCTTGTCTCACATTTATGTCTTTCATCCACTTTGCATTTATTTTTCTGTATGGTTTAAGAAAGTGGTCCAGTTTCATTCTTCATCATGTTGCTGTCCAATTTTCCAGCACCTTTTGTTGAAAAGACTGCTTTTTTTCCATTGGATATTCTTTCCTGCTTTGTCAAAAATTAGTTGACTATATAGTTGTGGGTCCGTTCCTGGGTTTTCCATTCTGTTCCACTACCAGATCTATGTGTCTGTTTTTGTACCAGTACCATGCACTGTTGATGATTACAACTTTGTAATCCATTTCTTTGTGTCTTCTGCAATTTCTTTCATAGTGTTCAATAGTTTTCAGACTACAGATCTTTCACCATTTTTGTTAGGTTTATTCCTAGGTATCTTATGGTTTTGGTGCAGTTGTAAATGGGATCAATTCCTTGATTTCTCACTGTGCTGCTTCATTATTGCTGTATGGAAATGCAATGGATTTCCGTGCATGGATTTTATATCCTGTGACTTACTGAATTCCTGTATCAGTTCTAGCAATTTTTTGGTGAAGTTTTCCGGGTTTTCTACACAGAGTATCATATTCTCTGTGAAGAGTGAATATTTCACTTATTCTTTGCCAATATGGGTGCATTTTATTTCTCTTTGTTGTCTGACTGCTGAGGCTAGGACATCCAGTACAATGTTGAACAACAGTGGTGAGAGTGGACATCCCTGACTTGTTCCTGACCTTGGGGGAAAACCTCTCAGTTTTTCTACATTGAGGATGATATTAACTCTGGGTCTTTCATATATGTGTGAATGAGTTTGGAAGTTTTCCTTCCATTTCTTTTTTTTTTTTTTAACAGCTTCAGAAGAATATGTATTAATTCTTCTTTAAATGCTTGGTAGAATTCCCCTGGGAAGCCATTAGTCCCTGGACTCTTGTTTGTTGGGAGTTTTCGATTGCTGATTCAATTTATTTGCTGGTTATGAGTCTGTTCAGGATATATATTTCTTCCTGTTTCAGTTTTGGTAGTATATATGTTTTCAGGAATTTACCCATTTCTTCGAGATTGTCCAAGTTTTGGCATATAATTTTTCATAGTATTCTCTTATATTTTTTTTGTATTTCTTTGGTGTTGTTTCTGATCTCTCCTCTTTCAATCATGATTTTATTTATTCAGGTCCTTTCTCGTTTCCTTTTGATAAATCTGGCTAGGGGTTTATTAATCTTATTAATTCTTTCAAGAACCAGCTCCAAGTTTCATTGATCTGTTCTACTTTAAAAAAAATTATATCATTTATTTCTGCTCTACTATTTTTTGTTTCCCTCCTGCTGCTGGATTTATGTTTTATTTGCTCCTGTAGGTGTACATTTAGATTGTGTATTTGCGACTTTTCTTGCTTCTTGAGGAAGTCTTGTATTGGTATATTCTGCTGTCTTATAACTGCCTATGCTGCATCCCAAAGGTTTTGGGCTATTGCATTTTCATTTTCCTTTTTTTTATTTCTTCTTTAATTTCTTGGTTAAACCGTTCATTCTTTAGCAGAATGTTCTTTGACCTCCATGTATTTGTGCTGTTTCCAATTTTTTTGTGTGTGTATTTGACTTCAAGTTTTATAGCATTGTAGTCTGAAAATATGCATGGTATGATCTCAATCTTTTTGTACAGGTTGAGGTCTGATTTGTGTTCCAGTATGTGATCTACTCTGGAGAATGTTCTATGTTCAATCAAAAAGAATGTGTATTCTTCTGCTCTAGAATGAAATACTCTGAATATAGTTGTTAAGTCCATTTGGTCCAGTGTGTCATTCACAGCCACTCTGTCCTTACTGATCTTTTGCTTAGATATCTGTCCATTGCTGTGAGTGGGGTGTTAAGGTCCCCCACTATTATTTTATTTTTGACAATGAGTTTAAGTTTGTTATTAATTGATTTATATATCTGGCTGTTCCGAAGTTAGGGGCATTAATATTTACAATTGTTAGATCTTCTTGTTGGGCAGACCCCTTTATTATGATATAGTACCCTTCTTTATCTCTTATTACAGTCTTTGGTTTAAAGTCTAGTTTGTTTCATATATGTATGGTTACTCCGTCTTTCTTTTTGATGTCAATTAGAATAATAATTTGTTCTTCAGCCCCTCACTTTCAATCTGGAGGTGTTTTTGTGTCTAATATTAGTCTATTATAAGTAGCATTTTGATGGGTCTGGTTCTTATATCCTGTGTCTTTTGATTGAAGCATTTAGTCCATTTACATTCTAAGTAATTTTTGAAAGATATCAATTTAATACCTTTGTATAACTTCTAAAGTTATTGTTCCTATAGATTATCTTTTTTCCTTTTTAGTGTTTTTGCATTTGTTCTCTCTTTCCCATTCAATAGGTTCCCTTTAGTGTTTCTTGAAGAGCTAGTTTAGTGTTCAGGAACTCCCTTAGTTTTTGCTTGTCTTGTAAACTCTATCTCTCCTTCTGTTCTGAATGACAGCCTTGCTAGATCAAATATTCTTGGCTGCATATGTTTCCCATTTAGCACATTGATTATTCTTTCCATTCCTTTCTGGCCTTCCAGGTCTCTCGGAGCAGGTCTGCATCTAACCTTATTTTCTACCCTTTAGTTTAAGAACCTTTTGTCCTAAGCTTCTTACAGAACTCTCTATCCTTGTATTTTGCAAGTTTCACTATGATATGCTATGGTGTTGACCTGTTTTTGTTTATTTTGATGAGAGTTCTCTGTGCCTCTTAGACTTGAATGCCTGTTTACTTCCCCAGATTAAGGAAGTTTTCATCTGTCATTTGTTCAAATAAACCTTATGCCCTTTTTTCCTTCTCTTCTTTTGGGATTCCTATGATACAGATAATATCTGCTCTATGGAATTGCTGATTTCCCTAAGTCTACCTTTGTGATTTAATAGTTCTCTTTCCTTCTTTTTTCAACTTCATTATTTTCCATGATTTTATCTTCTATATCACCTATTCTCACCTCTGCTTCTTCAATCCTCATTGTCCTTATATCCAGTCTGTTTTGCATCTCAGTTATAGTATTTTTTATTTCAACCTGACTAGTTTTTAGGTCCTTTATCTCTGCTGCAGGGTTTTCTCTGGTATCTTCTATGCTTCTTTCAAGCCCAGGTGGTATTCTTATGACTATTGTTCTAAATTCTTGTTAAGATATATTGTTTATATCTGTTTTGAGCAAGTCCCTGGTTGTGATTTCTTTTTGACATTTATTTGAGGAGAGTTCCTTTATCTTGTCATTTTGGCTATGTTTCTGTCTTTTGTGTGTTATGAAAGCTTGTTATGTTTCTGCACCTGAGAGTACTGCTATATTAAAAAAGGGATCATACACTGTTTGGGGCCTGGCACTTCAGGATGTGTTTCTTGTGTATTCTGTGTTCACGCTGTTATTGCATTTTGGCTGCTTTTTCCGCCTGGTCAGTCTTCTGCAGAGTTCCTCCTTGCTTGCAGTAGGGAATTTTTTGGACCTTTAACTAGGTATGCTTTGATTTATTTGTTAAAATATGCCTGGAAAAAAAAAAACTAAAGAAGGAAAGAAAGAAAGATGAAAAAAGAATAAAGAAAGAAAGAAAGAAAGAAAGAAAGTCTGTTTCAAAAAAAAAAGATAAAAGGAAAATGAATGACAAAAACCTAACAGACAATCAAGAAATTATAAGCCTGACTGCAAAGAAAAGGCAAGGGAAAAAAGGAAAAAGAAAAGTACAAAAGAAGTCTGATAAAAAAAAAAAGAAAAGGTAATGAAAAAACAAACAAAAAACTATAAGCCTGATTCCAAAGAGGGAAAAATAAAGAAATATACAAAGAAAAATATAGACTGGTCCTATTTCTATCAGAACTGAAGATGACACTTTGAAACGCTATATGATCAGTAGACTTGGTGCATGAGGGTTGCTGACTGTGCTGGTCTTCTGGGGGAAAGGCCTACTGCACTGGCTCAGAATCAGTCCTGCCCCAGTAAATATACACTTGCCAGGCACAGGGGACTAGGGTTTGGTGTAAGTGACTCCTGCCTTTACTGCAGGCTGTTATATTGCTCTCTGAAGTCTGACAGTGATGGTGTGGAGGGGAAAATGACACACATCACTCTCTCATCTCTGTCACCCCTCCCCCTCACCCGCTGTTCAGGAAGCCCTCACAGGAAAGTGATGTCATCGCACCAGGCACCACAGCTCTCCTGAATTTTATCTTTAGCACATGGCTAGGATACAAAACTCCAAATCTTAAAGGACCCTGTATGGCATGCATCCATTCCCTTTGGAGTAGAACCTCCCTGCTGTGCTGTGTCTAGTGTCCTTTTCAAGAAAAACAGTCCCATGTTTGTGTGGTACATGGAATCTATGGTGTAACACCTGGAAAAGTAGCAACCAGGTTATCCACTTTCTGTGCATGCCTCTTTCCCCTGCTGATGGAAGGACATTTGCTGGTGCCTGTAGAGTCTTTTGTCCTTGGAGAGGCAATATATCCTCTTCCAAATGTACTTCAGGAAGGGGAATGTTCTCTCCCAATGTAACCCAGGAGATCCCTACACCATTTTGTGTGCTCTCCAGCCAGTGTCCTCCTTCTCCCCAGGAGTATGCACCACAGGTCCACTTCAGCAAAAGCTGCACACTTCCAAAACCTCAGAGTTTGATCTCCACACACTGCAAATAATCCCCACATTCAGTTTCTCTTGCTCTCAAGTCTGTGTTCTGGAGAGGTTTTCTTCTTATGTAGACCCAATGCCACACTCACTCAACCCTTCTCTTTTTCTCGCCCTTTTCTCTCCCCGTGGAAAGGGCTCCCACCCCTCTGGGGCATGGCAGTTTTTCTTTCCCCCAATTCACTTCCATGCACCTTGCACCTGCCTTGATGTCTCCTTCCAACCATGGAGATCCTTCTTCCAATCTTCAGATCAATTTCCTGGGTGTTCCAAGTGCTCTGATTTCAATACAGCTGTGTTCAAGGGATGAGGAAAACCCGAGGTCCCCCTACTTCTTTGCTCTCTTAACTCTTCCACCTAGATAGTCCTATGTATTATGATATTGGGCTCTTCTTCATCCCTTGTTACAGTCTTTGCTTTAAAATCTAGTTTTCTTTTTTTTAAGATTGTATTTATTTATTTAAGAGAGAGCAAGTAGAGCACGCACAAGAGAGAGCACGAGTGGAGGTGAGGGGCAGAGGGATAGGGAGAAGCAGACTCTCCACTGAGCAGGGAGCCCAATGTGGGGCTCAATCCCAGGACCTTGAGATCATGACCTGAACTGAAGGCAGCCGCTTAACTGACAGAACCACCCAGGCTCCCCTAAAATCTAGTTTTCTGATATAAATATTGTTACTCCAGCTTTCTTTTGATGTCCATTTGCATGATAAATATTTCTCCATCCCCTCACTTTCAATCTACAGGTGTCTTTAGGTCAAAAATGAGTCTCCTGTAGGTAGCATACAGATGGGTCTTGTGTTTTTTGTTTGTTTGTTTGTTTGTTTGTTTTATCCATTCTGACACCCTGTGTCTTTTAATTGGAACGTCCATTTACTTGCAGAGTAGTTATTGATAGGTATGAATTGCGCCATTTTATTACTTCTTTTGTCATTGTTTCTGGATATTTTCTCTGCTCCTTTCTTGTCTTTGTCACTTTTTTTTCCTTTCCTTTCCACTCAAGGAATCCCTTTTAATATTTCCTGAGGTACCAGTTTAGTGGTCATGAACTCATTTAGTTTTTGTTGGTCTGGGAAACTCTTTATCTTTCCTTCCATTCTGAATGATAGACTTGCTGGATAGAGTATTCTTGGCTGCAGATTTTGCCCACCCATTCAATACGTTGGATGTATAATGCCACTCCTTTCTGCTTTGCCACATTTTTTTTAATTTTTTTATTCTAATGTTAATCCCCATACATTACATCATTAGTTTTAGATGTAGTGTTCCATGATTCATTGTTTGTGCCACATTTCTGTTGAGAGATCTGCAGCTAGCCTTATGGGTCTTCCATTATAAGCTAGGGACTTTTTTTGTCTTGCTGCTTTTATGATTTTTTTTCTTTATTGCTATATTTTGCAAATTTAATTGCAGTATGTCTTGAGGTTGCCTGCTTTTTTTTTATTTTGATGGGAGTTCTGTGTGCCTCTTGGATTTGGATGTCTATTTCCTTCCCCAGATTAGGAAGTTTTCACCTCTCATTTCCTCAAATACATTTTCTGCCTCCTTTTCTCTCTTTTCTCCTTCTGGGACTCCTATAATATGAATGTTATTATGTTTCATGAAGTGATTGAATTCCTATAAATGAATCCTCATTTAACAAACAGACCAGAGCACATGAGTTAAAACTCAATAAGAGTTTTAACTGGACACAATAAGCCTATTCCTATGTTCCATAATTTTTATTTCCTTCTTTTGTTCAGCTTCATTATTTTCCATTACTTTATCTTCTATATCACTTATTCATTCCTCTGATTCTTCCATCCTTGTGTTCATTGCATCAAGTCTGTTTTGAATCTCCATTTTCGTATTTTTCATTTTTGACTGATTGTTTTGTAACTATTATTTCTGTTGTAAGGATCTCCCTGAAGTCTTCCATTCTTTTCTTAGGCCCAGCATGTATCCTTATCATTGTTGCTTTAAATCTCCATCAGGCATGTTACCTCTATCTATTATGTTTAGATATCTGGCCATTACCTTATCTTGTTCTTTCATTTGGGATGAATTCCTCCATCTTGGCCTTTTGTCTAAGTCTCCATATTCTTCTTTGTGTTAGAAAAGCCTGTTATGGTTCCTGCTCCTGAGACCAAAGACTTTATATAGAATAACTCATATAGTGTTCAGGGCCTAGTGCTTCAGGGCATGTGTCTGGTGTGTGCTGCATGCACTCTGCTGTTCTATTTTGGCTAGTATCCTTCATGCTTGTCCCCTGCAGAGGTTTTCCTTTTCTGCAATGGTCAGTATTTGGTCCTTTGACAGAATGTGGTGAGTTTTAACTAGTGTGCTCTGGTCTGCTTGTTAAATGAGACCTGATACCACTTCCACTAGAACTGAAGCCCTGCAGAACTCTATTCATGAAACATGGTGTGGGCAGGGATTTCTGGAGGAAGGGGCCTGTTGTGCTGGGACTGAAGCAAAATTGACTAAGAAGGGCAGTACTGCCAGACAACTGGTGTGTGGGACTTGGCACAAGCAGGTTAGGCAACCAGTGTAGGCACTGTGCTGTTTACCTCAGGTGGCTCTGTGTTTATGCTGAAGGACTGGGGAGGTAAATGGTGCCAGTCAGCTTCTTTGTCCCCTTGGAGGGGTCTCCAGGCTTGCTTCTCTCAGGGAAGCACTGGAAGAAGAGCTAATTATTTCCTTACTGTGTGCCCCAGGAGTTTTTCAGATTGCTGTTTCCACACTGTCTGCCTCCAGGTTGTTTGTCTACCTTCTCTCCAGGAGCAACACAGTGCCCTCCGTGCTCTATTCTAGCCAAGCCTGCTTACTTTTTTTTTCATTTCTTTTTTTAAATTTTATTTTATTATGTTATGTTAATCACCATACATTACATCATTAGTTTTTGATGTAGTGTTCCATGATTCATTGTTTGCATATAACACCCAGTGCTCCATTCAGGACATGCCCTCTTTAATACCCATCACCAGGCTAACCCACCCCCCCACCCCCTCCCCTCTAGAACCCTCAGGTTTTCTCAGAGTCCATAGTCTCTCATGGTTCGTCTCCCCCTCCGAATCCCCCCCCTTCATTTTTCCCTTCCTACTATCTTCTTCTTTTTTGTTTTTTAACATATAATGTATTATTTGTTTCAGAGGTACAGGTCTGTGATTTACTTTTAAAACTCTAGACTTTAGGGACATGATGTGGGCAGGGGCCTGCACTGGTCTTCTGGAGGAGGGTCTCGCTGCACTGGGACTGAGGAAGGTTTGATCAAGAACAGTAGTCATGCCAGCGTGCAGGGGCAATGGACTTGGTGCAAGCAGGCTAGGCAGCCTCTGTGAGCCCTGGGCTGCTTCCCACAGGTGGCTCTGTGTTTATGCTGAGCTGTGGGGGAGGGAAATGGTGTCAGCCATCTCCTTTTTTCCTGTAGAGTCATCTCCAGGAACACTGCCTCTCAGGGATGAGCTCCAAGAAGAGCAAATAAAATCCCACCTGTGTGCACCTGGCATACCTCAGATCACTGTTTCCATGCCATCTGCCCCCACATTGATTGCCTTCCTTCTCTCCAGGAGTAGGGCAGCGCTCTCAGGGTTTTATCCCAGCCAAGCCAGTCAACCTTTAAAACTCCAGTCTTCAAGCCCTGCTGGTTGCAAGAACTCATGAATATTAGCCCCTTTCATTTTCCCGGGCAATGGCTTTGGGAAGTGTTACCTTTGTGCATTCCCCTGTGTGCTCCTCTCTCTCTTGCCTTTCTCCTTGACCATGACTCTCTGCCCTCCACAGCACCCACAGTCCACTTCTCCCCCAAACCATGTCTCTGTACTTCCTACCTTTCTCAATGTGGCCTCTTCTCTCCCTCTACTTGTAGAGTTTTTTCTGTTAGTCCTCAGGTTGACTTCTCTGGTATTCTGAATGATTTGATAATTACCTAGTTGTGTTTGAGGGATGATATCAGCCTAGGGTATGCTTACTATGATGCCATATTAGCTCCTTCTCCTCTTTTTTATTTCTACTTTTTTCTCTGTATTTCTTCCTACCCTTGTAAATTGGTGATTTTGCGTTGAGATATGCTCTGTTTCCTCTTTTTAAAAAATCTTTCCTACATCTATTCTAGATTTTTTATTTTTACCAGGAAATTTACATAACACATATCAGATTTTATGATGTCCATTTAATGCTCAGAGCAACTTATATTCTATCATATACAGTGGTTCCACCCTTTTCTTTTTTCCTTTTATATTTTTATATCACTTCACCTCTTTTTATTATGTATAATTGTTAACAAATTACAGTAGCTATAGTTATTTTTGATACTTGTTTCCTTTAATGTTTATCCTATAGTCAAGTGGTTAACACACCATCCTATGAAATAATTAGAGTTTTCTAATTCAGACTGTTTTCACATTTTTCAGTGTGTTGTATTCTTTTGAATGGTTACATATCACTGATAAATGTCTTTTCATCTCAGTTTGAATAATTCCTTTCTACATTTCTTATAAGTCAACTCTAATAGTGATGAACTCCCTCAGCTTTTGTTTACCTAGAAAACTATTTCTCTTTCATTTATGAAGGTTAATTTTGCCATAGAATATTCCTGGCTGGCATTTTAATCTTTTAGCCTTTTTAATATTCCTCTCCACTCTCTCTTGATCTGTGTGATTTCTCCTGAGAAATGTACTGATAGCCTAAAGGTGATGGCAGTATTTTTTTTTTTTTTACATTTTTTCTTGGCTGTCTTTAAGATTCCTTTTTTATTTTTTAATTTAATTTAATTTTATTATGTTATATTAGTCACCATACAATACATCATTAGTTTCTGATGTAGTGATCCAAGAATCATTGTTTTCATATAACACCCAGTGCTCCATGCAGTACATGCCCTCCTTAATACCCTCACCGGGCTAACCCATCTCCCCACCTCCCTTCCCTCTAAAACTCTCAGTTTGTTTCTCGGAGTCCATAGTCTCTCATGGTTTGTCTCCCCCTCCGACTCCCCCCCTTCATTTTTCCCCTCCTTCTATTAATGTCCTCAATGCTATTTCTTATGTTCCACAATTAAGTAAAACCATAAGATAATTGACTTTCTCTGCTTGACTTATTTCACTTACCATAATTTCCTCCAGTCCGACCTATGCTAATGTAAAACTCGTGTATTTTTTTTAAAAGATTTTATTTACTTATTTGAGAGAGAGAGAACGAGAGACAGAGAGCAGGAGAGGGAGGAGGGTCAGAGGGAGGGGAAGCAGACTCCCCGCCAAGCAGGGAGCCCGATGCAGGACTCGATCCCAGGACTCCAGGATCATGACCTGAGCCGAAGGCAGACGCTTAACCATCTGAGCCACCCAGGCGCCCAGAAAACTCGAGTATTGATCCATTCTGATGGCTGAGTAATATTCCATTGTATATATGGACCACATCTTCTTTATCCATTTCTGTTGAAAGGCATCTCGGCTCTTTCCACAGTTTGGTTATGGCGGACATTGCTGCTATGAACATTGGGGTGCATATGGCCCTTCTTATCACTACATCTGTGTCTTTGGGGTAAATACGCAGGAGTGCAATTGCTGGGTCATAGGGTAGCTCTATTTCTAATTATTTGAGGAACCTCCATAGTGTTTTCCAAAGTGACTGTACCAACCTGCACTCCCACCAACAGTGTAAGAGGGTTCCCCTTTCTCCACAACCTCCCCAACATTTGTTGTTTCTTGCCGTGTCAATTTTTGCCATTCTAACTGGTGTAAGGTCTCAATGTGATTTTGATTTGAATTTCCCTGATGGCTAATGATGTTGAACAGTTTTTCATGTGTCTGTTAGCCATTTGTATGTCTTCTTTGGAGAACTGTCTGTTCATGTCCTCTGCCCATTTTTGACTTGATTGTTTGTTTTTTGGGTGTTGAGTTTGAGAAGTTCTTTGTAGATCTTGGATACCAGCCCTTTATCTGTAGTGTCATTTGCAAAGATCTTCTCCCATTCTGTGGGTTGCCTTTCTTTTGTTGACAGTTTCCTTTGCTATGCAGAAACTTTTTATCTAGATGAAGTCCCAAAAGTTCATTTTTGCTTTTGTTTCACTAGCTTTTGGAGATGTATCTTGAAAGAAGTTGCTGTGGGTGATGTCAAAGAGTTTACTGCTTATGTTCTCCTCTAGGATTTCAAGGGATTCCTGTCTCACAATGAGGTCTTTCATCCATTTTGACTTTATCTTTGTGTATGGTGTAAAAGAATGGTCGAGTTTCATTCTTCTGTATATAGCTGTCCAATTTTCCCAGCAAGATCTTTTGAAGAGACTGTCTTTTTTCCATTGCATATTTTTTTCTTGCTTTGTCGAAGATTATTTGACCATAGAGTTGAGGGTCCATATCTGGGCTCTCTATTCTGTTCCATTGGTCTATATGTGAGTTTTTGTGCCAGTACCATGCTGTCTTGCTGATCACTGCTTTGTAATATAGCTTGAAATCAGGCAACGTGATGCCCCCAGCTTTGTTTTTCTTTTTCAACATTTCCTTTGCGGTTTGGGGTCTTTTCTGATTCCATAAAAATTTTAGGATTGTTTGTTCTAGCACTTTGAAAAATGTCATTGGAAATTTGATCAGGATGGCACTGAATGTCTAGATTGTTCTGGGTAGCATAGACATTTTAACAATGTTTATTCTCCCGATCCATGAGCATGGAAAATTTTTCCATCTTTTTGTGTTTCCTTCAATTTCTTTCATGAGTGTTCTGTAGTTCCTAGGGTATAGATCCTTTACCTCTTTGGTTAGGTTTATTCTGAGGTATCTTATGGTGTTTGGTGCTATTGTAAATGGAATCGTTTTTCTTTCTACAGTTGCATTGTTAGTCTATAAGAAAGCAACTGATATCTGTGCAGTGGTTTTGTATCCTGCCACATTACTGAATTGCTGTATGAGTTCTAGTAATTTGGGGGAGGAGTCTTTTTTTTAAAGATTTTTATTTATATATATATATTAGGGAGAGATAGAGAGCACGAGCTGTGGAAGGGTCAGAGCAAGAGGGGGAGAGAGAGAGAGAGAAACAGACTCCCTGCTGAGCATGGAGCCCTATTCAGGGCTCGATCTCACAACCCTGAGATCATGACCTGAGCCAAATCAAGAGTTAGATGCTTAACCCACTGAGCTACCCAGGCACTCCTAGGATTCTTTTTTTTATCTTTGATTTTTGATGTCACATTTTAACTTTTTACAAATTTTATGTATCCGTTAACTATTGTAATTTTAATTTTACTATGTTTGTCTTTTAACCTTAATAGTAGCTTTATAAATTATCTGTCCACTACCTTTACTATATATTTGCCTTTTCCAGTCAGATTTTTACTTTCATATGTTTTCTTTTTCTACTTAATTAGTGCCATTCACTCTCAGCTTAGAAAAAGTCCCTTAACATTTCTTGTAAGGCAAGTTTAGTGGTGATTAATTCCTTTAGCTTTTGTTTATCTGGAAATCTCTTTACATCTTCTTCAATTCTGTTTGATAAGCTTGTCAGGTAAATTATTCTTGGTTGGACGTTTGTTCCTTTCAGTACTTTGATATGTCATGCCATTCCATCTGGCCTGCAAAATGTCTGCTGAAAAACCTTCTGATGGTCTGTAGGGTTCTCCTTGTATGCAAAAAGTTGCTTGTATCTTGCTGCTTTTATGATTCCTCTTTAGCTTTAACTTTTGACATTTTAATAATAATGTGTCAGTGTGAGTCTCCTTGCGTTTATTTTATTTGAAACTCTCTGGAATTCCTTGGGAGGAAAAATGTTTAGTTTTGGAATGTGTTCAAGTTTAAACTTATATCAACCTAAAATATACTGTTTTATACATAGATTGATATATGTGACACTGATGGTAAGTCCAAAGCAAAAACTTACATTACGCACATAAACAAAATTGAGAAAAGAATCTAACCATAACACTAAAGAAATGCATTATATATTCAAGGAAGAAAAAAAAGAAAAAGAAGGGAGGAAATATAAAAACAGCCAAAAAATAATTAACAAAATGGAAATAAGTACATGCTTTTTTTTTATTAAGTTATGTTAGTCACCATACAATACATCATTAATATTTGATGTGGTGATCCATGATCCATTGTTTTCATATAACACCCAGTGCTCCATGCAGTATGTGCCCTCCTTAATATCTATCACCAGGCTAACCACTCCCCCTTCCCCCAACCACTCTAAAACCCTGTTTGTTTCTCAGAGTCCATAGTCTCTCATGGTTCATCTCTCCCCCAATTTCCACCCCCCTTCATTTTTCCCTTCCTTCTCCTAATGTCCTCCATGCTACTCTTTATGTTCCACAAAAAAAAGTGAAACCATATGATAATTGAATTTCTCTGTGTGACTTATTCACTTAGCATAATCTCCTCCAGTCCCATCCATGTTGATGTAAAGGTTGGGTATTCATCTTTTCTGATGGCTGAGTAATATTCCATTGTATATATGAACCACATCTTCTTTATCCATTCATCTGTTGAAGGGCATCTCGGCTCTTTCCACAGTTTGGCTATTGCAGACATTGCTGCTATGAACATTGGGGTGCATATGGCCCTTCTTTTCAGTACATTTGTGTCTCTGGGGTAAATACCCAGGAGTGCGATTGCTGGGTCATTGGGTAGCTCTATTTTAAAATTTTTGAGGAACTTCCACACGGGTTTCCAAAGTCGCTGTACCAACTTGCATTCCCACCAACAGTGTAAGAGGGTTCTGCTTTATCCACAGCCTCTCCTACATTTTTTGTTTCTTTCCCTGTCCATTTTTGCCATTCTACCTGGTATAAGGCGGTATCACAATATGATTTTGATTTGAATTCTGCTGATGGCTAATGATGATGAACATTTTTTCATGTGTCTGTTAACCATTTGTAAGTCTTCTTTGGAGAAGTGTCAGTTCATGTCTTCTGCCCATTTTTGATTGATTATTTGGTCTTTGGGTGTTGAGTTTGAGAAGTTCTTTATAGATTTTGGATACCAGCCCTTGATCTGTAGTGTCATTTGCAAATATCTTCTCCCATTCTGTGGGTTGCCTCTTTGTTTTGTTGACTGTTTCTTTTGCTGTGCAGAAGCTTTTGATCTTGAAGAAGTCCCAAAAGTTCATTTTTGCTTTCGTTTCACTAGATTTTAGAGAGCTATCTTGAAAGAAGTTGCTGTGGCCGATGTCAAAGAGGTTACTGCCTGTGTTCTCCTCTAGGATTTTGATGGATTCCTGTCTCACATTGAGGTCTTTCATCCACTTTGAGTTTATCTTTGTGAGTGGTGTTAGAGAATGGTCAAGTTTCATTCTCCTCATGTGGCTGTCCAATTTCCCTAGCACCATTTATTGAAGAGACTCTTTTTTCTATTGCATATTCTTTCCTGCCTTGTCGAAGATTATTTGACCATAGAATTGAGGGTCCATATCTGGGCTCTCTCTTCTGTTCCATTGGTCTATATGTCTGTTTTTGTGCCAGTACCATGCTGTCTTGGTGATCACAGCTTTGTAATATAGCTTGAAATTGGGCCACGTGATGCCCCCAGCTTTGTTTTTCTTTTTCAACATTTCCTTGGCATTTCGGGGTCTTTTCTGATTCCATATAAATTTTAGGATTGTTCATTCCAGCACTTTGAAAAATATCATTGGAATTTTGATCAGGATGGCATTGAAAGTATAGATTGCTCTGGGTAGCATAGACATTTTAACAATGTTTATTCTTCCTATCCGTGAGCATGGAATATTTTTCCATCTTTTTGTGTCTTCTTCAATTCCGTTCATGAGTATTCTGTAGTTCATAAAATATAGAACTTTTACCTCTTTGGTTAGGTTTATTATGAGATATCCTATGGTTTTTGGTGCTATTGTAAATGGAATAATTTCCCTAATTTCACTTTCTACAGTTGCATTGTTATTGTATTAGAAAGCAACTGATTTCTGCACATTGGTTTTGTATCCTGCCACATTACTGAATGGCTGTATGAGTTCTAGTAATTTCGGGGTGGAGATTTTTGGGTGTTCCACATAAATTATCATGTTATCTGCCAAAAAGTGAAAAGGGTTTAACTTTTTCTTTGTCACTTTGAACAACTTTTATTTCTTTTGTTGTCTGATTGTTGCTGCTAGGACTTCAAGTACTATGTTAAACAGTAGTGGTGAGAGTGCACCTTCTTGATGTGTTCCTCATCTTAAGAGAAAGGCTCTCAGCTTTTCCCCATTGAGGATGATATTCGCTGTGGGTTTTTCATAGATGGATTTTATGAACTTGAGGAATGTTCCCTCGATCCCTATACTCTGAAGACTTTTAATCAGGAAAGGATGCTGGATTTTGTCAAATGCTTTCTCTGCATCAATTTAGAGGCATATATGGTTCTTCTCTCTCCTCTTATTAATGAGTTCTATCACACTGATTGATTTGCGAATGTTGAACCACACTTGCATCCTGGGTATAAATCCCACTTGGTTGTGGTGGATGATCCTTTTAATATATTGCTGGATCCTATTAGCTAGGATTTTGTTGAGGATTTTGGAATCCATATTCATCAGGGATATCAGTCTCAAATTCTCCTTTTTGATGGGGTCTTTGCCTGGTTTGGGGATTAAGGTAATGCTGGCCTCATAGAATGAGTCTGGAAGTTTTCCTTCTGTTTCTATTTTTTGAAACAGCTTCAGTAGAATAGGTATTATTTCTTCTTTGAATGTTTGGTAGAATTCCCCAGGGAATCCATCAGGCCCTGGACTCTTGTTTTTGGGGAGGTTTTTGATCACTGCTTCAATCTCGTTACTGGTTATTGGCCTATTCAGGTTGTCAATTTCTTCCTGTTTCAGTCTTGGAAGCTTATAGGTTTCCAGGAAGGCTTCCATTTCTTCCAGATTGCTCAGTTTATTGGCATAGAGTTATTGATGATAATTTCTTTTATTTTTAAAGATTTTATTTATTTATTTGACAGAGAGAGACACAGCGAGAGAGGGAACACAAGCAGGGGGAGTGGGAGAGGGAGAAACAGGCTCCCCGCAGAGCAGGGAGTCCGATGTGGGACTCGATCCCAGGACCCTGGGATCATGACCTGAGCTGAAGGCAGTCGCTCAACTGACTGAGCCACCCAAGCGCCCTATTGATGATAATTTCTAATAATTGTTTCTATTTCCTTGGTGTTAGTCGTGATCTCTCCCCTTTCATTCAACATTTTATTAATTTAGGTCCTTTCTTTTTTCTTTTGGATAAGTCTGGCCAGTGGTTTATCGATCTTATTAATTCTTTCAAAGATCCAACTTCTAGTTTTGTTGATCTGATCTCCTGAGTTTCTGGCTTCTAATTCATTGTTCTCTGCTCTACTTTTAATTATTTCTCTTCTAATGCGTGGCTTAGGCATTGATTGTTGCTTTTTCTCTATTTCTTTAAGGTGTAGGGTTAGTTGGCGAATTCGGGATTTTTCTATTTTTTTGAGTGAGGCTTGGATGGCTATGTATTTCCCCCTTAGGACCACCTTTGCAGTATCCCATAGGTTTTGGACCAATGTGTTTTCATTCTCATTGATTTCCATGAATTGTTTAAGCTCTTCTTTGATTTCCTGGTTGACCCAAACATTCTTGAGCAGAGTGGTCTTTAGCTTCCAAGTGTTTGAATTTCTCCCAAATTTTTTCTTGTAATTGAGTTCCAATTTTAAAGCACTGTGTTCTGAGAATATGCAGGGAATAATCTCAATGTTTTGGTATTGGTTGAGACCTGATTTGTGACCCAGTATGTGGTCTCTTCTGGAGAAAGTTCCATGTGCACTGGAGAAGAATGAGTATTCTGTTGTTTTAGGGTTGAATGTTCTGTATATATCTTTGAGGTCCATCTTGTCCAGTGTGTCATTCAAAAGTCTTGTTTCCTTGTTGATTTTCTGCTTAGGTGATTTGTCCATTGCTGAGAGTGGAGTATTGAGGTCTCCTACAATTAACATATTGTTATCCATATGAGTCTTTATTTTGGTGAACAGTTGGCTTATGTAGATGGCCGCTCCCATGTTTGAGGCATAGATATTTACAATCGTTAGATCTGCTTGTTGGATAGACACTTTAAGAATGATATAGTGTCTTTCTGTGTCTCTAACTACAGACTTTAGTTTAAAATCTAATTTGTGTGATATAAGAATTGCTACCTCAGCTTTCTTTTGAGGTCCGCTGGCATGGAAAATTGATCTCCATCCTTTCACTTTCAGTCTGGATGTATCTTTAGGTTCAAAATGAGTCTTTTCTAGACTGCATATGGATGGGTCCTGTCTTTTTATCCAATCTGCAACCCTGTGCCCTTTTTATGGGAGCATTTAGGCTGTTCACGTTGTGAGTGATTATTAAAAGATATGAATTAATTCTCATCATGTTGCCTGTGAAGACCTTGTTTTTGTAGATTGTCCCTGTAAATTTCTTTTCTATATCCCTCTTGGGGTCTTTCTTCTTTTATAGAACCCCCCTTACTATTTCTTACAGGGCCGGTTTAGTGGTCACATATTCTTTCAGTTTCTGCTGGTCTTGGAAGCTCTGTATCTCTCCATCCATTCTTAATGACACCCTTGCTGGATAAAGTATTCTTGGCTGCATGTTCTTCTCGTTTAGTACCCTGAATATGTCTTGTCAGTTGTTTCTGGCTTGCCAGGTTTCTGTGGATAGGTCTGATGTTATTCTGATGTTCCTCCCTGTGTACGTAAGGCATCTCTTCCCCCTAACTGTCCTTAAGATGGTTTCCTTGGTTCTAAGATTTGCAAGTTTTATTATTACTTGCTGGGGTATTGGCCTGTTTTCCTTGATCTTGGGAGTGGTCTTCTCTGCCTGTAAGACAGTAATGGTTGTTTCCTCCCCCAGATTAGGGAAATTCTCAGCTATGATTTGATGAAATATATCTTCTAGTCCTCTCTCACTCCACTCCCTCCAGGATTCCAATAATTCTGACATTGGAATGTTTCATGGTTTCACTTATTTCTCTGATTCTATTTTCATGGATTCTGAGCTGTTTTTCCCTGGCCTCCTCTTTTCCCTTTCTATCTATTAAATTGTCTTCAGGTCACTTATTCGTTCTTCTGCCTCACTTACCCTAGCTGTTAGATTATCTAGATTAGATTGGATCTCATTGATTGCATTTTTAAGTTCTGCCAATTCAGCTTTCATTTCTACCCTTAGAGACTCTATGTTGCCATGAATTGATTTCTCCATTCTAGGTTTTGTCTTCACAATTGCTAGCCTGAATTCCATTTCTGACATCTTGGTTATATCTGCATCCATTTGTAAATCTTCAGCATAAGTCATAATCTCCGAGTCTTTCCTATTTTGGGGGTTCATCCTCCTAGTCATTCTGTTGATGGGTGGTTGAGGGAATGTATAGAGTCCAAATTATTGACCAGAACCCAAGCAAGATGCACCTGTTTTCTAGGGACCTTAGAGTTGCTGGCCTCTTGTTTTCCCAGCCTGTCTTGTTGGGGAGGGGCCTACCACGCTGTTACTCAGGCAACCCTCTTTGGGCAGAGTTGCCCTGCCCCCCTGTGGTGGGGGATGGGCTCGGTGGGAACCATTTTTGGTGGGCTTTTTTTCTCTGGCAGCTTTTCCTGGTGGCTTTCCACCTCTCTTCTGAGAGTCAGAGCAGAAGAGATAATTTCCAGCCCTCTGTCTCAGAGCAGAGAGATCGCTGTCTGTTCTTCAGTGAACTCTCCAGGCCACACTATCTCCATTTCTGTCAGTGTCCTCTGTTGTGTACCCCTCCACAGGGCTTCCAGTCCTGCCTCCAGGTCGGGGCACATCTCTGCTATTTGTGCTTCTAAAACCGCCAGCCGCTCCCAGTTCGGGTTTCTGTCCCGGGGGCTGCCCTAAAGTCCTTTCCTTGCTGCTACTGGTCTGAGAGTCTTTGCCTGGTCCCCAGCACAGGAGGCTATTGCTCACCGGTGGTGCAGGATCCCCATGGCCAGGCTCCCTCCCACTGCCATTTATCCTCCAATATCTGCCCGCAGAATCACGCCTCCCTGCTTTGTACCTTGAAACTGACCGCCCGTGATATTCTGTTTATAGAGATCCAAATCTATTTTCTTACATCTCAGGCTGAATTCGTGGCTCAGAGAGGTCTGTTAGATATCCAGCCCAATTCTGGGGACCAGCTGGAATCGGGTCCCCTACTCCTCCACCATCTTTTCTCTTCTCCCGAAGTAAGTACATGCTTATCAATATTTACTTTAAATGGAAATGGAATAAATTTTCCAATTAAACTCATATAGTAACTGGATAGATTTAAAAAAAAAAGACTCAACTCTATACTAACCACAAGAGACTCATTTCACAAGTAAAGATACACATAGACGGAAAGTGAGAGGATAGAAACAGATATTACATGCAAATGTACATGAAAGTAAAATTGTTTAGCTCTACTAATATCAGATAAAATATTTTTAAAACAAATGTGTAGTAAAAGACAAGGGAGGAAATTATAAGTAATAAAAAAACTCAGTCCATCCAGAAGATATAACATTTATAAATATATATGCACCCAACATAGAAGCACCAAAATATATAAAGCAAAGATTAACATTCCTACAAGGGAAATTTGACAGCAATACAATAATAGTAGTGGGCTTTTATACCCCACTTACATCAATGGATAGATGATCAAGGCAGACAATCAATAAGGAAATATTGGCCTTATATGACATATTAGACCAGATGTACTTAATAGATATATGTACAATATTCCATCTAACAGCAGCAGAATGTGGCACCTGAGTGGCTCAGTTGGTTAAGCATCTGCCTTCAGCTCAGGTGATAATCCCAGAGTCCCAGGATCGAGCCCTGCATCAGGCTCCCTGCTCAGTGGAAAGCCTGCTTTTGCTTCTCCCTCTGCCCTTCCTGCCACTTGTGCTCTCTCTTGCTCACTCTCTCTCTAAAATAAATAAATAAAATCTTTACAAAAATTTAAAAAAATAAAAGCAGCAGAATACACATTTTCATTCTCAAGTGAACATGGGATATTGTTCAGGATTGATCACATTTGAAGCCAGAATATAAGTCTTAAAAAATCCAAGAACATTAAAATCAAATTACACATCTCTTCTGGCCACAGTGGTATGAATGTAGAAACCAATGACTTGTAGAAAACAGGAAAAATTACAAAAACATGGAGATTAAACATGCTACTGAAAAACTACTGAGTCATTGAAAAATTCAAAGGAGAAGTTTAAAAAAAACTGGGGACAAATGGAAACAAAAATATGAACTACCAAAAACTGTGGGATGCAGCAAAAGTTGTTCTGTGAGGGAAGATCATAGCAATATAGGCCTACCTCAAGAAACAAGGAAAATCTTAAATAAGCAACCTAACTGTAACTCCTAAAATACGTAGAAAAAAATTAAAGCCCAAAGTTAGTAGAATGAAGGAAATAAAGTTGAGAGTGAAAATAAATGTGTAAAAGACGGAAAAAAAAAAGGAATAGAAAAGATCAGTGAAACCAAGAGCTAGTTCTTTGGAAAGAAAAAACTTAACATATCTTTAATTTGACTGGCCATGAAAAAACAAAAGTGTTCATATAAATAAAATCAGAAATGAAATACAAGAAGTTATGACTGATACCATAGAAATACAAAGGATTATAAGAGACTACTATGAACAATCATATACCAACAAGTTAGACAACATAGGAGAAATGGATAAATTTCTAGAAACATACAATCTTCCAAGACTGGATCAGGATGCAATAGAAAATCTGAATAGACTGATTAATAGTAAGGAGATTAAATCAGAAAACAAAAATCTCTCAACAAACAAAAGTCTTGGGCCAGTAGTCTTCACTGGTGACTTCTACCAAATATTAAAAAAAATAATTTAATACCCATCCCTCTCAAAATCGTTTTTAAAAATGAAGAGTAGAGAAAACATCCACTCATTTTCACAGGGAAGCATTACTTTCATACCAAAACTAGACAAGAGCATAACAAAAAAGAAAATTACAAGGCAATAATCCTGATGAGATAGATGCATAAATCATCCACAAAATATTAGCAAACTGAACTCAAAAATACATTGAAAGGTATTAATGAAGGGACTATATGTTGGCTAATTGAATTTATTATTTTTAAATATTATTTTATTATGTTAGTCACCATACAATACATCATTAGTTTTTGATGTAGTGATCCACGCTTCATTGTTTTCATATAACACCCAGTGCTCCATGCAATACGTGCCCTCCTTAATAACCATCACCAGACTAACTCATCCCCCACACCCCCAACACCCTCAGTTTGTTTCTCAGAGTCCATATTCTCTCATGATTCATCCCTCCCTCCGATTTCCTCCCTTCATTTTTTCCTTCCTTCTCCTAATGTCCTCCATGCTATCCTTATGTTTCACAAATAAATGAAACCATATAATTGACTTTCTCTGCTTGACTTATTTCACCTAGCATAATCTCCTCCAGTCCCATCCATGTTGATGTAAAAGTTGAGTATTCATCCTTTCTGATGGTTGAGTAATATTCCATTGTATACATGGACCACATTTTCTTTATCCATTCGACTGTTGAAGGGCATCTCAGTTCTTCCCACAGTTTGGCTATTACGGACATTGCTGCTATGAATGTTGGGGTGCATATGGCCCTTTTTTCACATCTGTGTCTTTAGGGTCAATACCCACTAGAGCAATTTCTGAGTTATAGGGTAGCTCTATTTTTAATTTTTTGAGGAATGTCCACACTATTTTCCAAAGTGGTAGTACCAACTTGCATTCCCACCAACAGTGTAAGAAGGTTCCCCTTTCACCACAACCTCTCCAACATTTGTTGTTTCTTTCCCTGTGAATTTTTGCCATTCTACCTGGTATAAGGTGGTATCTCAATTATGGTTTTGATTTAAATTTCCCTGATGGCTAATGATGACAAACCTTTTTTCATGTGTCTGTAAGCCATTTGTATGTCTTCTTTGGAGAAGTGTCAGTTCATGTCTTCTGCCCATTTTGTTGACATGATTATTTGTTTTTTGAGTGTTGAGTTTGAGAAGTTCTTTATACATCTTGGAAATTAGCACTTTGTAGTGTCATTTGCAAATATCTTCTCTCATTCTGTGGGATGCCTCTTTGTTTTGTTGACTGTTTCCTTTGCTGTGCAGAAGCTTTTGATTTTGATGAAGTCCCAAAAGTTCATTTTTGCTTTTGTTTCACTAGCTTTTGGAGAGGTATCTTGAAAGAAGTTGCCGTGGCCGATGTCAAAGAGGTTACTGCCTATGTTCTCCTCAGGATTTTGATGAATTCCTATCTCACATTGAGGTCTTTCCATTTTGAGTTTATCTTTGTGAATGGTGTTAGAGAATGGTCGAGTTTCATTCTTCTGCATGTGGCTGTCCAATTTTTCCCAGCACCATTTATTGAACAGACTCTCTTTCATCCATTGCATATTTTTTCCTGCTTTGTCAAAGATTAGTTGACCATAGAGTTGAGGGTCCATATCTGGGTTCTCTATTCTGTTCCATTGGTCTATATGTCTGTTTTTGTGCCAGTACCATGCTGTCTTGGTGATCACTGCTTTATAATATAGCCTGAAATCAGGCAACATGATGTTCCAAGCTTTCTTTTTCTTTTTCAACATTTCCTTGGCGATTCGGGGTCTTTTCTGATTCCACACAAAGTTTAGGATTGTTTGTTCTAGCACTTTGAAAAATGTCATTGGAATTTTGATCGGGATGGCATTGAAGGTCTAGATTGCTCTCGGTAGCATAGACATTTTAACAATGTTTATTCTTTGGATCCATGAGCATGGAATATTTTTCCATCTTTGGTGTCTTCTTCAGTTTCTTTCATGAGTGTTCTGTAGTTCCTAGAGTATAGATCCTTTACCTCTATGGTTAGGTTTATTCTGAGGTGTCTTATGGTTTCTGGTGCTATTGTAAATGGAATCATTTCTCTAATTTCTCTTTCTACAGTTGCATTGTTACTGTATAAGAAAACAACTGATTTCTGCACATTGATTTTGTATCCTGCCATATTACTGAATTGCTGGATTAGTTCTATAATTTGGGGGTGAAGTATTTTGGGTTTTCCACAAGGAGTATCATGTCGTCTGTGAAAAGAGAGAGATTGACTTCTTCTTTGCCAATTTGAATACATTTTATTTCTTTTTGTTGTCTGATTGCTGTTGCTAGGACTTCTAGTACTATGTTGAACAATAGTGTTGAGAGTGGGCATCCTTGTCGTGTTCCTGATCTTAAGGGAAAGGCTCTCAGCTTTTCCCCATTGAAGATGATATTTGCTGTGGGTTTTTCATAGATGGATTTTATGAACTTGAGGAATGTTCCCTCTATCCTTATACTCTGAAGACTTTTAATCAGGAAAGGATGCAGTATTTGTCAAATGCTTTCTCTGCATCAATTGAGAGGACCATGTGGTTCTTCTCTCTCCTCTTATTAATGTGTTCTATCACATTGATTTATTTGCAAATGTTGAACCACCCTTGCATCCCAGGGATAAATCCCACTTGGTCGTGGTGGATGATCCTTTTAATGTATTTTTGGATTCTATTAGCTAGGATTTTGTTGAGGATTTTGGAATCCATATTTATCAGGGATATTGGTCTGAAATTCTCCTGTTTGACAGGGTTGTTGCCTGGTATGGGGATTAAAGTAATGCTGGCTTCATAGAATGAGTCTGGAAGCTTTCCTTCTGTTTCTGTTATTTGAAACAGCTTCAGGAGAATAGGTATTATTTCTTCTTTGAATATTTGGTAAATTTCCCCAGGGAATCCATCAGGCCCTGGACTCTTGTGTTTTGGGAGGTTTTGGATCACTGCTTCAATCTCGCTCCAGGTTATTGGCCTATTCAGGTTTTAAATTTCTTCTTGTTACAGTCTTGGGAGTTTATAGCTTTCCAGGAAGGCATCCATTTCATCCAGATTGCTCAATTTATTGGCATATAGTTGTGGATAATAATTTTTAATAATTGTTTCTATTTCCTTGGTGTTAGTCATGATCTCTCCCCTTTCATTCATAATTTTATTAATTAGCATCCTTTCTCTTTTATTCTGGATAAGTCTGACCAGTGGTTTATCGTTCTTATTAATTCTTTCAAAGAACCAGCTTCTGGTTTCATTGATCTGATCTACTGTGTTTCTGGTTTCTAATTCATTGATCTCTGCTCTAAACTTAATTATTTCTCTTCTAATGCATGGCTTAGACATCGTTTGTTGCTTTTTCTCTAGTTCTTTAAGGTGTAAAGTTAGTTGGTGAATTGGGGATTTTTTTATTTTTTTGAGTGAGGCTTGAATGGCTATGTATTTCCCCTTTAGGTCCACCTTTGTAGTATGCCATAGGTTTTGGACCGATATGTTTTCATTCTCATTGGTTTCCATGAATTGTTTAAGTTCTTCTTTGATTTCCTGGTTGACCCAAACATTCTTGAGCAGAGTGGTCTTTAGCTTCCAAGTGTTTGAATTTCTGCCAATTTTTTTCTTGTGATTGAGTTCCAGTTTTAGAACATTGTGGTCTGAGAATATGCAGGAAATAATCTCAGTCTTTTGGTAATGGTTGAGACCTGATATGTGACCCAATATGTGATCTCTTCTAGATAAAGTTCTGTGTGTGCTCGAGAAGAATGAGTATTCTGTTGTTTTAGGGTGGAATGTTCTGTAAATATCTATGAGGTCCATCTGATCCAGTGTGTCATTCAAAGCTCTTGTTTTTTTGTTGATTTTCTGCTTAGATGATCTATGTATTGCTGAGAGTGGAGTATTGAGGTCTTCTACAATTAACGTATTGTTATCAATATGACTCTTTATTTGGTTAATAGTTGGCTTATGTAGATACCTGCTCCCATGTTGGGGGCATAGATATTTACAATTGTTAGGTCTTCTTGTTGGACAGACCCTTTAAGAATGATATAGTGTCCTTCTGTGTCTCTAATTACAGACTTTAGTTTAAAATCTAATTTGTCTGATATAAGAATGGCTACCCCAGCTTTCTTTTGAGGTCCGTGGACATTGGAGAAGGATCTCCATCCTTTCATTATCAGTCTGGATGTATCTTTAAGTTCAAAATGACTCTCTTCTGTAAAGCATATGGATGGGTGCTGTCTTTTTATCCAATCTGCAACTCTGTGCCATTTTAAGGGAGCATTTAGGCTGTTCACATTGAGAGTGATTATTGAAAGATACGAATTTATTTTCATCATGTTGCCTGTGAAGACCTTGTTTTTATAGATTGTCCCTGCATATTTCTCTTCTATATCACTCTTGGTCTTTCTCCTTTTATAGATCCACCCTTACTATTTCTTGCAGGGCCTGCTTAGTGGTCACATATTCTTTCAGTTTCTGCCAGTCTTGGAAGCTCTGCATCTCTCCATCCATTCCAAATGACAGCCTTGCCAGATAAAGTATTCTTAGCTGCATGTTCTTCTCGTTTAGTACCCTGAATATGTCTTGCCAGTTGTTTCTGGCTTGCCAGGTCTTTGTGGTTAGGTCTGAGGTTATTCTAATTTTCGTCCCTGTGTACATAAGGAATCTTTTCCCCCAACTGCCCTTAAGGTGGTTTCCTTGGTTCTAAGATTTTCGCATTTTACTATTAGATGCCAGTGTGTTGGCCTATTTTCCTTGATCTTGGGAGGGGTCCTCTCTGTCTCTTGGACACAAGTATTTGTTTCATTCCCTAGATTTGGGAAGTTCTCAGGTATGATTTTCTCAAATATATCTTCTAGTCCTCTCTCTCTCTCTCCACCCCCTAAGGAATCCCAATAATCCTGACATTTTTACTTTTCATGGTGTCACTTATTTCTCTGATTCTATTTTCATGGATTCTGAGTTGTTTTTCACTGGCCTCCTCTTTTCCTTTCTTTTGTATTAATTGGTTTTCTAAATCACTAATTCATTCTTCTGCTTCACTTACCCTCACTGTTAGAGTATGTAGATTAGATTGGATCTCATTGATAGCATTTTTAAGTTCTGCCAATTCAGCTTTCATTTCTGCCCTTAGAGACTCTCTGTTGTAATCGATTTCTCCATTCTAGCTATCGTCTTCACAACTGCTACCCTCAATTCCATTTCTGACTTCTTGGTTATATCTGAATCCATTTGTAAATCTGTGGCAGAAGTCATAGTCTCTGAGTTTTTCCTATTTTGGGGGTTCCTCCTTCTAGTCATTCTGTTGAGGGTGGTTGAGGGAATGTATAGGGTCCAAATTATTGACCCAAACCCAAGCAAGTTGCACCTGTTTTATAGGCACCTTAGGGTTGCTGGCCTCTTGTTTGCCCAGCCTGTCTTCTGGGAAGGGACCTGCTGTGCTGGTACTCAGGTAACCCTGTTTAGGCAGAGTTGACCTGCCCCCTGTGCAGGGGATTGGCTCAGTGGAAACTGGTGTTTTCGGGCTTTTGTTCCCTGGTGGCTTTCCCTGGCCGCTTTTCACATCTTCTCTGAGAGTCAGAGCAGAAGAGATCATTTCTTACCCTCTGCCTCAGAGCAGAGAGATCGCATTCTGTTCTTCAGTGAGTTCTCCAGGCCACACTATCTCCGTTTCTGTCTGTGCTGCTATAAACTGTGGTGTCCTGGGTTGTATGCCCCTCAGCAGCACTCTCTGTCCTCACCTCCATGTCGGGGCACGTCTCTGCCCTTTGTGCTTCTAAAACCGCCAGCCACCCCCAGTTCACAGGCATGGCCCTGATGCTTCTGGTTTCCTTCCAGGGGGCTGCCATAAAATCCTTTCCCCATCACTACCGTTCTGTGAGTCTGTGCCCCGTCCCCTGCATGGGAGGCTGTTGCTCACTGGCGGTATAAGATTCAGATGTCTCTGCTCCCTCCCCCGGCCATTTATCCTCCAATACCTGCCCGCAGAATCAGGGCTCCCCACTTTGTACCTTGAAACCAACTGCCTGTGATATTCTGTTTGTAGAGATCCTGATCTATCTTCTTACATCTCAGACTGATTTTGTGGGTGTTCAGAGTGGTCTGGTAGATATCCAGCTCAATTCTGGGGACCGGTTGGAATAGGGTCCCCTATCCCTCTGCCATCTTTTCCCCTCTCCTCCTAATTGAATTGAAATGAAAAAAAAAATAAAATTATGAACCAAAAAAAAAAAAACCACATTGAAAAAATTACCTATTGCACACACACACAATGGAATACTGGTCAGGTATAAAAAGGAATGGAATATTGTCATTTGCAACAACACAGATAGACATTGAAGTTATTATGTCAAGTGAAATAAGTCAGATAAAAACAAATACTGCATGATTTTACTTGTATGTGGAATGTAAACAAACAAACAAACAAAGCAAAATTCAGACTCATAGATACAGAAAACAGATTGGTGGTTGCCAGAGCAGAGACTGATTGGGGGACACAAAATGGATGAAAGGGTTCTAGAAGCATAAATTTCCAGGTATAAAATATATAAGTCATGAGGATATAACTTACAGCATGGAATATAGTCAGTAATATTATGTTAACTTTATAATGTGATAGATGGTAACCAGAATTATTGAGGTGAACATTTTGCAATGTACACAATGTTCAAATCACTATGTTTTACAGCTGAAACTAATATAATGTTTTATGTCAATTATGCTTCAGTAAAAAGCGGGAGGGTAGGAAGGAGGACTATGTTATCCTCCGTGATGTTGATATCTTGTACATTTTTGAATTGAGTTATTTGATTTTTATTGTTGAGTTTTGAGAGTGCTTAATATATTCTATGTATTAACCTCTGATTAAATACATTTGATCTATTTGTCTTTATGTCAGTGCCCCACTGTTTTGATTTCTGCAACATTGTAGGAAGTTCTTACATCAGGAAATATGGAGCTTCCAACTTTATTCTTTTTTCAAAATTGCTATCTCTATTGGTGATCCCTTAATATTCCATGAGTTTTAGAATAAATTTTTCTGTTTCTTAAAAAATTTCCATTGTGTTTTTTTTTAAAGATTTTATTTATATATTTGACAGAGAGAGAGAGAGAGCAAGAGCAAGAACACAAGCAGGGGGAGTGGGAGAGGGAGAAGCAGGCTTCCTACTGAGCAGGAAGCCCAATGCAGGGCTCAATCCCAGGACCCTGGGATCATGACCTGAGCTGAAGGCAGATGCTTAAGGACTGAGCCACCCGGGCGCCCCTCCATTGTGATTTTAATAGGTGGTCTTGTTGAATCTCTAGATTATCTTCGGGTAGTATTGACATCTTAATAATACTGTCACCCCACTGGGTGCTGTATGGAAGTGTTGACTAACTAAATTGTACACCTGAAACTAATATTACACACTACATTCACTAACTGGAATTTAAATAAAAACTTTAAAAAATGGGTGAATTGTATGATATGTGAATTATATTTCAATATATTTTTTTTAAAAATGAAAATAATAATACGTTTTCCCAGTCAATGAACACGAAGTATCTTTCCATTTAATTGTGTCCTCTTTCATTTCTTTAGCAATGCTTTGCAGTTTTCAGTGTGTAAGTTTTTCTCCTCCTTGGTTAGGTTTTTTCCTAAATATTTTTTATGCCATTGTAAATTGAATCATTTTCTTAATTTGTTTTTTGGATTTTTTATCGTTAATTGTTTGGAGTATTTTTTTTTTAATTTAACCTCTGACCTTGAGGTTTGAGCATGAGTAAATTATAAAATTTTCTTATGCAGAATATCATTACAATTTATCCATTTGGGCAATAATAATGGCATACAATTAGCATTTACTATGTCCCAGACATTAAGGGTTTGCCATAAACTCATTTAATTATTAACAACCCTATGAGGTTGTGCCATTATTATTTCATGTAACAAATGAGAAAATTAAGGCATGGAGTGGTTAAGTAACTTGTTCAAGATTACACAACCAGGGAGAATCAGATGCAGTAGTAGAAAAACAAATAGAAACATATTAGTTTGGATTAGCCAGATAAAGATATTTAGCTGATAGTAATTATGGTCTTGTCTCTTTGAATATTAGGAATAAATATGCCACATCTCTGATGTAATAGATGTGGTAGAAAAGGATCATTCAAGACTTCTCTTTCTTTCTGATAAACAGGCCATTTAAGGGTAAAGAGAATTGAATAACACTGAGGGAATAGGGCTGTTTAAAGGCTTATTTTGTTTTAGATTAACTATAAGATTCTACTTAACCTTTTCATTACTTCCTTTATAAAAAGTTAAATAACAGAAATTGTGTGGCTGTGGGGTGAGGGTTAGACATTGTTGTATCTTCAGCAAAGGTCTGCTCCAAAGAGTTTATACCTGTAACCAGCCACATTTAGTTTGAAGAAGGATCCTCTAGCTTTAAAAATTTCATAGCTTGCCATCAGAAATAAAAGTGCAGGTCAATTTTTTGTCTCCTTTTTATAATCCATACCCAAATAAATGGCCCTATTCCATTTGTAAGGTCCCTGGGTAAGTGTGCTTTTCGTTTTACAAGTGTGCAGAGATGTTTTTGATTCATTTCAATTCGAAAATCCTGCTGGGCCACAGAAATGGACTGAGAATGATGTCACCAAAATGGCAATATAAGATATATCCCTATAAAGATACAAAAATTATATAGCTGTCCATGAACAAAAACAGCTCTGGGACAGAACTGGAATCCAATTAAGAAACTTTATCAATACACTGGAACAAAACTGGAGAATGTATAAAAATGGGAGGAAAACCACTTTATTTTACCTGCATCATCCCATCCCCCTGGCCAGCATTTCTCAGTGCCATGAGGTAACTCCCCAGCTAGAAAGAGTTTCTCTCATTGAGAAAAGCAATGGTGAGGGAATTATCGGTTTCACAGGCTTTTGTGGCACTGTACTTACTTCAGTTTCATCCCACTCAGAGACCAGAAAAGCTGAGATGTATAGAGACAGCTAGGAACAAGAAGAAAAGCAGAGGCTACCAGTATCAATCACACAGTGAAGAGACCTGCTCTGTAGATGACCTCACTAGCTTTCTGCATTGAAGAAAACAATGGCCAGTACAGTCACTGTGGGAGCCCTGCCAATCTCACCGGAATTTTGTCCCACAGATATTCACATTCACAGACACCAACTACCTGGGCCTCTCTTGGCTCCCTCCCTTACCTGCCAGAGCTAGAAACTACACTGGAAGCCAGCCCAGGTCGCGACAGCTATATGCATGCATAAAACAGCTTAAATCTCTGAGAAGTTCCCCACCAACATGCACACACTCAGGGCTAGCCCCTCCATCTGTGCACCTACATGTTCCTGGCCTGAGTCCTAATACTGCCATTCACTGTCATGCACCCATGGCTAGACCCAGCAGTCACAATAGTGTGCTAACAGCCAAGGCACCTTTGTAACCACAGTTGGCCCCAGCCTTGATGCTTGTTTTTTTTTAAGATTTTATTTATTTATTTGACAAAGAGAGACACAGCGAGAGAGGAACACAAGCATGGGGAGTGGGAGAGGGAGAAGCAGGCTTCCTGTGGAGCAGGGAGTCTGATGCAGGGCTTGATCCCAGGACCCTGGGATCATGACCTGAGCCGAAGGCAGATTCTTAACCATCTGAGCCACCCAGGCACCCCTCCCTTGCTGTTTGTCTTGACCCTCACCACTATGTATGTGTCTGCCACTGCCCTCTTCCACTACATAAGCACCTTCAATTGGCCCCCACAACCAAGTGTATGTGCACCAGCAGTTGTGGCCACAACTGCAACCTTTTCTGGTCCCTAGTTGCTGGACCTGAAGGTGCCACACACCCCTGAAATTAGCACCCTGCACTATTGACCTGGGTTCACAGTTCCAGTTTGCTTCCACTCTCAGGTGAAGGCCTTTCCTTACCAAAGTCAGTCCCTAAAATCTGGAAAAGGTGACTGCTTTTTCAAATGTTCAGGCATATATGCAAGGCTACAAGGGTCATGAATAATCAGGGAAACATGACACCACCAAATCAACACAGTAAATTTCCATTTACTGACCCCAGAAAAATGGATATCCACGAATTGCTTGACAAAGAATTCAAAGTAAGTATTGGAAAGAGTCTCAGGGAGCTACAAGAGGACACAGAAAAACAATGTAATGAAATCAGCAAAACAAGGTGTGAGACAAAGGGATATAAATTATATAAAGAATCAAACAGTAATTTTGGAGCTGAAGGATGCAATGACTGAATTGAAAAATTTAAAAGAGAACTTCAATAGCAAATTTGACAAGGAAAAGAAAGAATTGGTGAGCTCAGAGACAGATTAAGTGAAATCATCAAATAGAGGATAACAAGAAAAAAAATAATCAAAAGTCATAATGAAATGGATTGATTAAAAATTACTTAAACTTGTCTGGAAACATTTAGCAACAGCAAGTAAATCACTTGTTACTATTGTAGAGAGTATTTAAACATTGAATAGAGAGTAGGAATAGATGGGGTTTTTGTCAACTCAGATTATATAATTAGGTAAAATAATAGAGATAGTTTGGTAGGGTGATGAGTAAAGGTCTTTTCTGTGTTGTACATTTCCTATTAATTGTATAAAATGTTTGGACATTTATAGAAAATTAGATAGATTAACACAAAACTTAACATAAATATTTACTTAAAGGCATTCTGATCAGTTATTTATTCACTCATTTACCTATTTATTCAATAAATATTTATTATGACTAAATGCCAGGCACTGAATCTAGGTCCTAGAGTACTGCATGAACAAGACATTTTGTCCCTACCCTTTTGGAACTTAGAGTCTAGTAGGGGGAGAGAGAAAGCAAAATAAATAGAAGATTATTTAATAAACACACTAATACAAACTGTGAAATGTGTTATGATGGAAATGAACAGGTACAATGAAAGAGAATGATTAGATAAGATCACTTAGGGTGGTCAAGCTTCCATGAAGAGCTTACATTTGAATTGAGATCTGAAAGATAAGAATAAACCAGTAAGACAAAAGCTGGGGAAAACAGTGTTCCAGGCAAGGGAAAAAGTGCAAGGCCCTGAAGAGAGAATGTGCTTGTCATGTTGGAGAATCTAAGTGTGGTAGAAGTGTGGTAAACAAGAGGAAAAGTAAGTGAGGAGGTCTAAAAGGTAGGCCTGGTCTTGTAAGGAATAATTTGTAACAAAAATTATGTTTATTAATATATTTCTTTTTCTTATTTTAATCTCTCTGTAGCACCCCACCACCACCCTGTAGGATTTTTTTTTTTATAAGTATCACACATAAAGTTGAATTACCCAAAGTTTTTTCATGGTAAGGCAAGTGCACTTTTACCACATGTGCTAGCTAAAGTTGACCCAGGTTTTATTCTGAGTGTTATGGGGAAGCCATTGGAAAGTTTAAAGAAAGGGAGAGACATTATCTGATTTATGTTTTAGGATTACTTTGCCTACTGGGTGGTTGAGATTGTAGGAGACAAAGTAGAAACACAGAAACCAGTGGTAGTTGTATCAGTCCAGGAGCCACTTTCATTTTCTAGCTTTATTGAGATATAATTGACATATAACATTGTGTAAATTTAAGATGAACAACATAATGGTTTTATATATATGCACATATATACACATATAATGAATATATAAAGTAAATATATACATATAAATAATTACCACAATAAGGTTAATGAACACCCCCACACTTCACATAGTCACATTGTGTGTGTAGACTGAGAACTTTTAAGATTTGCTCTTTTTTTAAATTTTTATTTATTTTTTATTATGTTAATCACCATACATTACATCATTAGTTTTTGATGTAGTGTTCCATGATTCATTGTTTGCGTATAACACCCAGTGCTTCATGCAGTAGGTGCTCTCCTTAATACCCAACACCAGGGTAACCCATCTCCTCACCACCCTCCCCCCTAAAACCTTCAGTTTGTTTCTTGGCGTCCATAGTCTCTCATGGTTCATCTCCCCCTCCAATTTCCCCACCTTCATTTTTCCCTTCCTTCTCCTAATGTCCTCCATGCTATTCCTTATGTTCCACAAATAAGTGAAACCATATGATAATTGATTTTCTCTGCTTGACTTCTTTCACTTAGCATAATCTCTTCCAGTCCCATATGTTGACGTAAAAGTTGGGTATTCATCCTTTCTGATGGCTGAGTCATATTCCATTGGATATATGGACCACATCTTCTTTATCCATTCGATTGTTGAAGAGCATCTAGGCTCTTTCCAAGTTTGGTTATTGCGGACATTGCTGCTATGAACATTGGGGTGCATATGGCCCTTCTTTTCAGTACATCTGTGTCTATGGGGTAAATACCCAGGAGTGCAATTGCTGGGTCATAGGGTAGTTCTATTTTTAATTTTTTGAGGAACCTCCATAGTTTTCCAAAGTGGCTGTACCAACTTGCATTCCCACCAACAGTGTAAGAGGGTTCCCCTTTCTCCACAACCTCTCCAACATTTGTTTCTTGCCTTATTAATTTGTGTAAGGTAGTATCTCAGTGTGGTTTTGATTTGAATTTCCCTGATGGCTAATGATGATGAACATTTTTTCATGTGTCTGTTAACCATTTGTGTGTCTTTTTTGGAGAAGTGTCTGTTCATCTCTTCTGCCCATTTTTTGACTCGATTATTTGTTTCTTGGGTGTTGAGTTTGAGAAGTTCTTTATAGATCTTGGATATGAGCCCTTTGTCTGTAGTGTCATTTGCAAATATCTTCTCCCATTCTGTGGGTTGCCTCTTTGTTTTGTTGACTGTTTCCTTTGCTGTGCAGAAGCTTTCGATCTTGATGAAGTCACAAAAGTTCATTTTCCCATTTGTTTCACTTGTCTTCAGAGATGTATCTTGAAAGAAGTTGCTGTGGCCGATGTCAAAGAGGTTACTGCCTGTGTTCTCCTCTAGGATTTGGATGGATTCCTGTCTCATATTGAGGTCTTTCATCCATTTTGAGTTTATCTTTGTGTATGGTGTTAGAGAATGGTAGAGTTTCATTCTTCTGTGTATAGCTGTCCAATTTTCCCAGCACCATTTATTGAAGAGACTGTCTTTTTCCATTGCATACTTTTTCTTGCTTTGTCAAAGATTAGTTGACCATAGAGTTGAGAGTCCATATCTGGGTTCTCTATTCTGTTCCATTGATCTATGTGTCTGTTTTTGTGGAAGTACCATGCTGTCTTGGTGATCACAGCTTTGTTATATAGCTTGAAATCAGGCGACGTGATGCCCCCAGCTTTTCTTTTTCTTTTTCAACATTTCCTTGGTGTTTCGGGGTCTTTTCTGATTCCATACAAATTTTAGGATTGTTTGTTCCAGCACTTTAAAAAATGTCATTGGAATTTTGATTGGGATGGCATTGAAGGTATAGATTGCTCTGGGCAGTATAGACATTTTAACAATGTTTATTCTTCTGATCCATGAGCATGGAATGTTTTTCCATCTTTTTGTGTCTTCTTCAATTTCTTTCATGAGTGCTCTGTAATTCCTAGAGTATAGATCCTTGACCTCTTTTGTTAGGTTTATTCCTAGGTATCTTACGGTTTTTGGTGCCATTGGAATCTTAATAGGGATTACACTGAAGCTGCAGGAAAGTTTTTACACAGTAAGGGCAGGGAGAACTCTATTATTTTACAATGATGATTATTTGTGCTGGAGTGGCTGTTTTATTAGCCTTTATTAAAACTGTGGGTTATTTTTCAAAGGAAAAAAAAGTTGATGATCTGACATCTGGGCTAGTCCAAACGTGTTCTGGTCACTTTATTTCACTTTGTATGTTTCCATTCTCTTCTTCAATTTCCCCCTCAATCCCATATGAGTGCTGTTTCCACGTTAGGGCTTATTTTCTTATTATCCTCTTAACCATAAGAAAAAGAAGAAGCATTCTCCAATATTTTTATTTGGAAGATTTGGCCACCAGATCTTTTAGTTCCCTTATATAGATATGTGTACAAGTTGTTGCTTTCCAACTTCCAACTTTAAGTGTAGCAGAGGTTGCAATTCAAGAAACTGGTAACCTCAGGCTCCTGGGTGGCTCAGATGGTTAAGCGTCTGCCTTCGGCTCAAGTCATGATCTTAGGGTCCTGGGATTGAGTCCCGCATCGGGTTCCCTGCTCGGTGCAGAGCCTGCTTCTCCCTCACCCTCTGCCATTCCCTCTGCTTGTGCTCTTCTGTCTATCTCTCTGTCAAATACATAAATAAAATCTTAAAAAAAAAAGAAACTGGTAACCTCACTTGAAAAATTTCATTTATACTAGTTATTTTCTGCCCAAAAAGCTCTTTAGGAGGGAATGTGTGCCAGGAAATACTTTCCAACTTATTTTTTCTTTTGAAAAGTTTCTTTCTTACAACTTTATTGATGGGGAAGTTCATAAGACTTGTCTTTTTACACTTTTCAGAGGGAACCTAGCTGCATACCTAGAAACAACCTGAGTTTTTATTATTAGAAAGTACATCCTTAGGTTGAGCTGAAATAGTATCTCTGTAATTTTTACACAGGTTCTGTATTTTGTCTCAGAGTCTAATAGTAGAGACAGTCAGGAAAACAAATAAAATAATTTATGTATTACAGGTTCCAGTAGATAAACACCTGCAGATTATACTGAGGTTAAAAAGAAGGCAATGATAGGTCTACCGAAGCAAAGAATGGATTGCCAGAGGAATGTTTGACCTGTCTCGAAAATAAGAATTGGATTTGAGTAGACTGCAGATTTGGATACTATAGACAAATGATACTTTATGAATAGAGACAAATTAATGAAAAAACTTGACCTGCTTCAAAGAATTATAAGGAGTTCTATAAGACTGGGGCATGAATGGCAAAAGAGATGTGGTAAAATATAGAAATGAGGAGACCAAATCATAAGAACTTGTATATTTTAATTGGAATTTTGTAGCCTCTTTATAGGTAGTGGATATATATTGATACATTTTTTGCAGTTTTTTTTTTAAAAGTAAGCTCCATGCCCAACGTGGGGTTTAAACCCATGACCCCAAGATCAAGAGTCACATGCTCTATGGATTGAGCCAGCCAGGCACCCCTTTTTATTTTTAAGTAGGATGTTGATAAATTTTAAGCATTTAGTATGGCCAGTTTTAATAAGATTACTCTTCGTGAAGCAACAATGTAGAGACTGGACAGAAGGAACAGAGATTGCAGATAGGAGATTGGTTAGGAAATTATTGCTGTAGTCCAGGAAGAGATGGCTTCCAAAACTAGAGCAAAGGCTGTGGGAATTGAGAATTGAGTTTGAGAGATATTTTAAGATTGATTCAATAGGATTTGATGACGAATTTGATGTGAAAGGTGAGGGAGAGTAAAGCATGATTCCCATATTTTTGACTGTGTGGATATGGCAGGCATTCACTGAGACAGGAACACCATGAGAAAAAGTTGGCTCTGTAGTAACATGTATCATTTTAGGAACAGGAGATGCCAAACAAAAGCAATTAGAACTAGGGGAGAGCAAAGGCAGAAAGGATTCTAAGGGAAAAGTAAGTATACCATTGAAGTAGCTGACCATGGCCAAGAGGAAAGCAAGTGAAGCTTTAATAGGGCTGATGAACTGAGAGAAGTGTGATGTGCTGAGGGAATTGGAAATCAGAATAAGAACTCAAAGAAGGTTCATTGGGAAAGGCTGGGTGGGAGAAGTTCAGAGGTTTGAAGAACAGGATCATGTAGTAAGAATAGTTTGGGGAAATGAGAAGAGAAACTAGCATTCACTGAGTGTCTAAGTCAGGTGCCACATGTGTTACTTCCTTTAATCCTCAAGATAGATATCAACTTCATTGGACCTCAGGTAATTAATTTCTTAAATAGAGACAATCTGATCATACATAGGGAATATGGGAAGAGAAAACTTGGATAAAGAATGGAAGAAATAATTCAATTGCTATTATATCAAGTTTGAAGACTAGCTGTGCTCTCAAGTTAGTATACAGCAATATACCCTGTGACATTCATTCTGATTAGTCAGTGCACACACCTTGTTAGTTGAATATTTTGAATATCACCCCTGCGCTTGGCAGTCTTCACAGTGCCTACTTGGATGTCATTGTGGGAAAGGACAAATTACTATAGAATACTGTATTTTAATTCTTTCTTAATGATTCCTGGGCTGAGAGACATTGTTGAACCAATTATCCTTAATGCTACAATTTCATTCATCAATTTTGTGCTCTAAAAGGAGTCAGTACCATGTAGTGGATAGAGGATGGGCTTTGAGATCAGATCATGCAACTAATAAGTGCTTGAACTACTATTTGCTCTTAAAGCTTAGGCTGTTTTTTTCATCACAGTATACAACCTCTTTTTATAGGTTAAGGTCTTGAGGTAGAATTATTTTAACTAATGGCAAGTTTCAAAAGTAGGTGGTTGAGAGAATATTGCAATTTACTTCATTTTCTGCATAAGAAAAATTCTTATGGTGGTCACAGTTTGGGAATTGAAGTGTTTAATTAATGGTATTTATTGGTAGCAGTGTATATGTGTTCACATGACACTGCTTTTATGAAACCCTAACTTTGTAAGACATCCTTTCATTCCAACCTTTCCTCTTTTGGAGATATCAAACAATAAATGTAAGAGAAAAAATCCTCCACTTTGGTAGCATGAAAATTTCCTTGTAGGAAACAGATTTTATCTAAGAATTACCCAGATTATGATTGAAATTCAATTTCTAGTAAGGGAAGTTCTTTATAGATCTTGGATATCAGCACTTTATCTGTAGTGTCATTTGCAAATATCTTCTCCCATTCCGTGGGTTCCCGCTTTGTTTTGTTGACTGTTTCTTTTGCTGTGCAGAAGCTTTTTATCTGATCAAGTCCCAAAAGTTCATTTTCGCTTTTGTTTCACTTGCCTTTGGACACATGTCTTGAAAGAAGTTGCTGTGGCCGATGTCAAAGAGGTTACTGCCTGTGTTCTCCTCTAGGATTTTGATGGATTCCTGTCCCACATTGAGGTCTTTCATCCATTTTGACTTTATCTTTGTGTATGGCATAAGTGAATGGTCAAGTTTCATTCTTCTGTGTATAGCTGTCCAATTTTCCCAGCACCATTTATTGAAGAGACTGTCTTTTTTCCATTGTATATTTTTTCCTGCTTTGTCAAAGATTAGTTGACCATAGAGTTGAGAGTCCATATCTGGGTTCTCTATTCTGTTCCATTGATCTATGTGTCTGTTTTTGTGGAAGTACCATGCTGTCTTGGAGATCACAGCTTTGTAATATAGCTTGAAATCGGGCAACGTGATGCCCCCAGCTTTGTTTTTTTTTTTTTTTTCAACTTTCCCTAGGCGATTCGGGGTTTTCTCTGGTTCCATACAAATTTTAGGATTGTTTGTTCCACCACTTTGAAAAATGCCATTGGTATTTTGATTGGGATGGTGTTGAAAGTATAAATTGCTCTGGGCAGCATAGACATTTTAACAATGTTTATTCTTCCGATCCATGAGCATGGAATATTTTTCCATCTTTTTTCTGTCTTCTTTAATTACTTTCATAATCGTTCTGTAGTTTCTAGAGTATAGATCCTTGACCTCTTTGGTTAGGTTTATTCTGAAGTATCTTATGGTTTTTGGTGCTATCGAAAATGGAATCGATACCCTAATTTTTTTTTCTACAATTACATTGTTAGTGCACAGGAAAGCAACTGATTTCTGTGCACTGATTTTGTATCCTGCCACATTACTGAATTGCTGTATGAGTTTTAGTAATTTGCGGATGGAGTTTTGGGTTTTCCATATAAAGTATCATGTCATCTGCCAAGAGAGAGAGTTTGACTTTTTCTTTGCCAATTTGAATACCTTTTATTTCTTTTTGTTGTCTGATTGCTGTTACTAGGACTTCTAGTACTATGTTGAACAATAGTGGTGAGTGTGGGCATCCTTGTCATGTTCCTGATCATAAGGGAAAGGTTCTCAGCTATTCCCCATTGAGGATGATATTCACTGTGGGTTTTCATAGATGGATTATATGAAATTGAGGAATGTTCCCTCTATCCCTACACTCTGAAGAGTTTTAATCAGGAAAGGATGTTGTATTTTGTCAAATGTTTTTTCTGCATCAATTGAGAGGACCATATGATTCCTCTCTCTCCTCTTATTAATGTGTTCTATCACATTGATTGATTTGCAAATGTTGAACCACCCTTGTATCCAAGGATAAAACCTACCTAATCATGATGGATAATCCTTTTAATGTACTGTTGGATTTTTGGAGAATTTTGGCATCCATATTCATCAGGGATATTAGTCTGAAATTCCCCTTTTTGATGGAGTCTTTACCTGGTTCTGGGATCAAGGTAATATTGGCCTCATAGTATGAATCTGGAAGTTATCCTTTTGTTTCTCTTTTATGAAATAGCTTAAGGAGAATAGGTATTATTTCTTCTTTGACTGTTTGGTAGAATTCCCCAGGGAATCCATCAGGTCCTGGACTCTTGTTTTTTGGGAGGTTTTTGATCACTGCTTCAATCTCATTACTGGTTATTCATCTATTCAGGTTGTCAAATTCTTCCTGCTTCAGTCTTGGTAGTTTATATCGTTCCAGGAAGGCATCCATTTCTTCCAGATTGCTAAATTTCTTGGCATATAGTTGTTGATAATAATTTCTGATAATTGTTTGTATTTCATTGGTGCTAGTCCTGATCTATCCCCTTTCATTCATAATTTTATTAAATTACCTCTATTTTCTTTACTTTTGGATAAGTCTGGCCAGTGGTTTATCAATGTTTTTAATTCTTTCAAAGAACCAGCTTCTAGTTTTGTTGATCTGCTCTACTATATTTCTGGTTTCTAATTCATTGATCTCTGCTCTAATCTTAATTATTTATCTTCTTGTGCATGGCTTAAGCATCATTTGTTGTTTTTTCTCCAGTTCCTTAAGGTGTAAAGTTAGTTGGTGAATTCAGATTTCTCAGGGTTTTTTTTGTTTGTTTTTTTTTAGGGAGGCTATGTATTTCCCCTTTAGGACCATCTTTGAAGTATCCCATAGGATTTGGACTAATGTGTTTTCATTCTCATTGGCTTCCATGAATTGTTTAATTTCTTCTTTGATTTCCTGGTTGACCCAAACATTCTTAAGCAGGATGGTCTTTAGCTTCCAAGTGTTTGAATTCCTTCCAATTTTTTTCTTGTGATTAAGTTCCAGTTTCAAGGTATTGTGGTCCAATAACATTCAGGGAATAATCTCAGTCTTTTGGTATCAGTTGGTACCTGATTTGTGACCCAGTATGTGGTCTATTCTGGAGAAAGTTTCATGTGCACTCGAGAAGAATGTATTCTGTTGTTTTAGGGTGGAATGTTCTGTATATATCTATGAGGTCCATCTGGTCCATTGTGTCATTCAAAGTTCTCATTTCTTTGTTGATCTTCTGCTTATATGATCTGTCTATTGCTGAGAGTGGAGTGTTCAGGTCTCCTACAATTAATGTATTATTATTCAATATGTCTCTTTATATTGGTTAACAGTTGGTTTATGTAGTTGGCTGCTCCCATGTTGGGGGCAGAGATATTTTAAGTTGTTAGAACTTCTTGTTGGATAGACCCTTTAAGAATGATATAGTGTCCTTCTGTGTCTCTAATTACAGTCTTTAGGTTAAAATCTAATTTGTCTGATATGAGTATTGCTACCCCAGCTTTCTTTTGAGGTCTGTTGGAATGAAAAATTGTTCTCTATCCCTTCACTTTCAGTCTGGATGTAGCTTCAGTTTCAAAATGAGTCTCTTGTAGACAGCATATGGATGGGTCCTGTCTTTTTATCCAGTCTGCAACCCTGTGCCATTTCATTGGAGCATTTAAGCATTCATGTTGAGAGTGATTATTGAAAGATATGATTTTATTGTCATCTTGTTGCCTGTGAAATTACCATTTCTATAGATTGTCTCTGTACATTTCTGTTCTATATCACTCTTGGGGTCTTTCTCTTTTCATAGAACCCCCCATAATATTTCTTGCCAGACAGGTTTAGTGGTCATACATTCTTTCATTTTCTGCCCGTCTTGGAAGTTCTGCATCTCTCCATCCTTTCTGAATGACAGTCTTGCTGGATAAAGTATTCTTGGATGGATGTTCCTCTCATTGAGTACCCTGAATATGTCTTGCCAGCCCTTTCTGGCTTGCCAGGTCTCTGTGGACAGGTCTGACATTATTCTGATTTTCCTTTCACTGTACGTAAGGAATCTCTTCCCCCCTAACTGCCCTTAAGATGGTTTCCTTGGTTCTGAGATTTGCGAGTTTTACTATTATGTGCTGGGGCATTTGTTCTCTTTGATCTTGGGAGGGGTCCTCTCTGCCTCTAGGACCCGAATACTTGTTTCATTCCCCAGACTGGGGAGTCTATCAGCTATGATTTGCTCAAACATATCTTCTAGTCCTCTGTCTCTCCACCCCCTCAGGGATCCCAATAATTCTGACATTGGAACTTTTCATGGTGTCATTTATTCTCTAATTCTGTTATCATGGTCTTTAAGGTGTTTGTGCCAGGCCTCCTGTTCCTTCCTCTCTATCAGTTTGTCTTCTAGATCACTAATTCATTCTTCTGCCTCATTTATCTTAGCTGTTAGAGTATCTTGTTTACACTGCATCTCATGTATAGCATTTTTAATTTCTGCCTAATTAGCTCTCATTTCTGCCCTTAGCAAATCTATGTTGCCAATAATGGTTTTCTCTAGCTTAGCTATTGTCTTCATAACTATTACCCTGAAGTCTATTTCTGACATCTTTCTTATATCCTAATCTGTTAGGTCTGTGGGAGAGGCCATTATCTCTAGGTCTTTTCTTTGTTGGGAGTTCCTCCTCCTAGTCATTCTGTTGAGTTGTGGTTGAGGGAATATGCAGTCGAAAATATCAACTACAATCCAGGCAATGTCCTTGTAACTTTGGATTGTGATGAGTATATTTATATTTGCTCCATAAATTATTCCCACTGTTCTTGTTTTGAATGACAATGAATATAGTTTTAGTCTACGGCCATCCCACCCTGAGTGCACCCAATCTCGTCTGAATATAGTTTTAAATTCCTATTATCACATATTGCATTTTTTATTTTAATTTTTAGAGACCAAATTCCTCTATGTATTCTATTTCTACTGTAGACATTCTCTTAGTTTTGCTGAACACAAGTATTTGTCTTATTTTTGTCCTATTTCTTTTAATTGCTAAGGAAATTGTACTTTTAATCTTTTATTAAAATAGGAAATATTTTGTATAGAGAAAAGTACCAAAAACATAAGTGAATAATCTAATAAATATTTATAAAGTGAAAATTTCTGTCATCAGATTGAGAAATAGAACATTTCTACCTCTCTAGAAGGTTCCCCATCTATCCCCTCCTGATTAAAAATGCTGAATAACAAGTCCAAATCCATTAATCTCTACCCTAACATAGACATTGCCTTTACATCTCTGGCATAATTTTCTTTTTTTTTCTCTTTCTCTCTTTTTAAAAATAATTTTACTACTTATGACTGTATCCCTGAACATCATAGGTAGCTGTATTTGAACTTTACATAAATGGGATCATACTCTTTGTTCTTTTGTAACTTGCTTTTGTTTCAACTGAAGATATTTTTTAAAACGATAGTAAAAACTGTTGGAAAATATAAGTGTATTAACATACTGTAAAAAAAAATGTGATAAAAAAGTACCAGTAGGAAGAGGAACCAGATGGCTGAGGATTAGGAGACCTAAATTTCATCTGGTCCCAGGAATTTAGGTAGATAGGTATCAAACCATTCTGAACACCTACAAACTCAACAGGAGATTGAAGAAAAGGATATCAGCAACTCTCTGAACAGAAAAGCGACCACTTTCTGGAAGTTAGGACTTGCAGAGAAGTGAATCCCAAGGCAATATTTGGGAAGATAGACTGCGGGGGAAGGGAGTCAGCTAGGGCAAGTGATAGAGCAGTGGAGCACAAAATTGGAACTCCTAGAAGTCTGCTCAGCTGAAGGGCGTCACTCTAGTGGCTAAGTGGGGGTTGGAACCTTCGTTTGGACAGTGTGGTCTCAGGACCCTCAGGGTCACAAAAAGACCTGGAGTGCCTGAGTGTAGCAGAGCTCCCAGGTTTTGGAGCTGGGAAGCTGGCTGCAAAGACAGAGACTAGGAGAGGGCTCTCAGCTCAGGGTTGCCATAAACCATGATCTGTGGCACAGTCGGACAACTAGTCTTCCAGCAGGGATGCAACAAGAGGCAGATACGGGGAGACTCACCTTCCTCCCCTTGGAGGAGCAGTGTGGGAGTGCCCCACAGGAATCTACTGGGTTTGGAGACTCCAAATGGGGTTGTGTGCCAGAGGAAGAAATGCTCATTCACAGGCCAGATGAGCACAGAGTGCAGCTGGAGACTGGGGATACAGGGGTGACTGCTTTTCTCTAGGGGCTCACTGAGGAGTGGGGCCCCAAGTTCTCAGCTGCTCCAGGACCAGAGATTAGGAGGCCGCCATTTTTTTCTCATCCTCCAATGCTGTACAGAAAGATTTCAGGGAACAAAAGCTACTGACAGAAAACCCTAGCCGATTACTTAGTCTGGCACCAAGCAGGGGCAGTGCAATTCCCCCTCAGGCAAAGACTTTTGAGAATCACTGCAACAGGCCCCTCCCCCAGAAGATCAGCAAGAACAACCAGCCAAGACCAAGTTTACTGATCAATGAGAATGGCAGAACTCCAGCACTAGGGGACTACATCAGATAGAATTCTTGGCTTTTTAGTCCCATGATTCTTTAGTCTTTCAAAGTTAATGATTTAAATTTATTTTTTCTATTTCTATTTCTTTTTGAATTTTACTTTTTCCCTCTTTTAATCAATATCTTACCAATACCTTTTTTATAAATCTTTTTTGTTTTTCATTTTTAAAGTCATATTCTAACCCTTCATTGTACTTAACCTTATTTTTTGTATATATATATATATTTCTCTCTTTAAAATTTTGGGATACAGTTTCTACTAACAGGCCAAAATACACCCTATATCTCTAGGGTACGGCTTTGTTCTAGTCTCCTGCCTGACCACATTCTCTCCCTTTTTTTTAAATTTCTCTTCTTCTTTTTTCAACCAACTTCTTATCAATACCTTCTATAAAATCTTCTATAATTTTCATCTTTACAGTCATATTCCATTCCTTCATAGTGTTTATCCCTATTTTTGTACATATATAAGTTTTTCTTTCTTTAAAATTTTGGGAGGCAGTTTCTTCTCACAGACCAAAATACACCCAAAATCTAGTGTGTAGCACTGATCTATTCACCAGCCTGATCATATTTGATTATTATTTTTTCTTTCTTTCCCTTTCTTTTCCCTCCACTTTTGCATTTCTTCTGATTGGTTTAGTGCATATTTTTCTGGGGTTGTTGTTACCTTGTTAGCATTTTGTTCTCTCATTCATCTATTCTTCTGTGGACAAAATAACAGGATGGAAAAACTCACCTCAAAAAAGAGAACAAGGGGCATTACCAACTGTAAGGGACCTAATCGATACAGACATTAGTAAGATGTTGGAACTACAGTTCAGTTTGACGATTATAAAGATACTAACTGGGCTTGAAAAAAGCATGCAAGATACTAGAGAATCCCATTCTGGAGAAATAAAGGAACTAAAATATAACCAAGTTGAAGTAAAAAAGGCTATTAATGAGGTGAAATAAAAAATGGAGGCTCTAACTGCTAGGATAAATGAGGCAGAAGAGAGAATCAGTGATATAGAAGACCAAATGTTGGAAAATAAAGAAGCTAAGAAAAAGAGAGATAAACAACTTCTGGATCACAAGGGCAGAATTCAAGAGGTAAGTGATACCATAAGACAAAACAATATTAGAATAATTGGGATCCCAGAAAAGAAAGAGAGAAAGGGGCAGAAGGTATATTGGAGCAAATTATAGCAGAGAACTTCCCTAATTTTGGGAAGGAAACAAGCATCAAACTCCAGGAGGCACAGAGAATCCCCCTCAAAAAAAAAAAAAAAAATAGGTCAAGACCCCGACATCTACTAGTAAAACTCAAAAGTCTCAGAGAAAAACAGAAAATCCTGAAAGCAGCTCAGGACAAGAGGTCTGTAACATACTATGGTAGAAACATTAGATTCGCAGCAGACTATCCACAGAGACCTGGCAGGCCAGAAAGGACAAGCATGATATATTCAGAGCATTAAACGAGAAAAATATGCAGCCAAGAATACTATATCCAGCTAGGCTGTCACTTAAAATAGAAGGAGAGATAAAAAGCTTCCAGGACAAACAAAAACTAAAGGTATTTGCAAACACAAAACCAGCCCTGCAAGAAATATTGAAAGGGAAACAGCCTAAAAGTAACATAGACCAGAAAGGAATAGAGACAATATACAATAATAGTCACCATACAGGCAATACAATGGCACTAAATTCATATCATTCAATACTTAACCTGAATGTAAATGGGCCAAATGCCCCAATCAAAGGACACACGGTATCAGAATGGATTAAAAAAACAAGACCCATCGATATGCTACTGGCAAGAGACGCATTTTAGACCCAAAGACACCTCCAGATTTAAAGTGAGGGTGTAGAGGGCGCCTGGGTGGCTCAGTTGGTTAAGCGACTGCCTTCGGCTCAGGTCATGATCCTGGAGTCCCAGGATCGAGTCCCACATCGGGCTCCCTGCTCGGCAGGGAGCCTGCTTCTCCCTCTGACCCTCCTCCCTCTCATGCTCTCTGTCTCTCATTCTCTCTCTCGCAAATAAATAAAGTCTTAAAGTGAGGGTGTAGAAAACCATTTACCATGCTAATGGACATCTAAAGAAGGCTGGGGAGACAATCCTTATATCAGACAAATCAAGTTTTAAATGAAACGCTATAATCAGAGATGAGGAAGGACACTATATCATACTTAAAGAGTCTATCCAACAAGAAGATCTAACAAATGTAAATATCTATGCCCCCAACTGGGGAGCAGCCATCTACATGAGCCAACTGTTAACCAAAATAAAGAGTCATATTGATAACAATACGTTAATTGTAGGAGACTGCAATACTCCACTCTCAGCAATGGGCAGATCATCTAAGCAGAAAATCAACAAGGAAACGAGAGCTTTGAATGTTACATTGGACCCGATGGACCTCATAGATATTTACAGAACATTCTACCCTAAAACAACAGAATACTGATTCTTCTCGAGCACACATGAAACTTTCTCCAGAATAGACCATACTCTGGGTCACAAATCAGGTCTCAACCGATACCAAAAGTTTGAGATTATTCCCTGCATATTCTCAGACCACAATGCTCTAAAACTGGAACTCAATCTCAAGAAAAAATTGGGCAGAAATTCAAACATTTGGAAGCTAAAGACCACTCTGCTCAAGAATGTTTGGGTCAGCCAGGAAATCAAAGAAGAACTTAAACAATTCATGGAAATCAAAGAGAACGAAAACACATCGGTCCAAAACCTATGGCATACTGCAAAGGCAGTCCTAAGGGGGAAATATATAGCCATCCAAGCCTCACTCAAAAAAATTGAAAAATCACGAATTCACCAACTAACTCTACACCTTAAAGAACTAGAGAAATAGCAACAAACAATGCCTAAGCTACACATTAGAAGAGAAACACTTAAAATTAGAGCAGAAATCAATGAATTAGAAACCAGAAACACAGTAGATCAGATCAACAAAACTAGAAGTTGGTTCTTTGAAAGAATTAATAAGATCGATAAACCACTGGGCAGACTTATCCAAAAGAAAAGAGAAAAGATCCAATTTAATAAAATTATGAATGAAAGGGGAGAGATCACGACTAACACCAAGGAATTAGAAACAATTATTAGAAATTATTATCAACAACTACATGCCAATAAACTGAGCAATCTGGATGAAATGGAGGCCTTCCTGGAAACCTATAAGCTGCCAAGACTGAAACAGGAAGAAATTGAAAACCTGAAAAGGCCAAAACCAGTAACGAGATTGAAGCAGTGCCCAAAAACCTCCCAAAAAACAAGAGTCCAGGGCCTGATGGATTCCCTGGGGAATTCTACCAAACTTTCAAAGAAGAAGTAATACCTATTCTACTGAAGCTGTTTCAAAAAATAGAAACAGAAGGAAAACTTCCAAACACATTCTATGAGGCCAGCATTACCTTAATCCCCAAACCAGGCAAAGACTCCATTAAAAAGGAGAATTTCAGGCTGATATCCTTGATGGATATGAATTCCAAAATCCTCAACAAAATCCTAGCTAATAGGATCCAACAATACATTAAAAGGATCATCCACTACCACCAAGTGGGATTTATCCCCAGGATGCAAGTGTGGTTCAACATTTGCAAATCAATCAATGTGATGGAACACATTAATAAGAGGAGGGAGAAGAACCATATGTCCTCTCAATTGATGCAGAAAAAGCATTTGACAAAATACAACATCCTTTCCTGATTAAAACTCTTCAGAGTATAGGGATAGAGGGAACATTCCTCAAGTTCATAAAATCCATCTATGAAAAACCCACAGCGAATATCATCCTCAATGGGCAGAAGCTGAGAGCCTTTCCCTTCAGATCAGGAACACATCAAGGATGCCCACTCTCGCCACTATTGTTCAACATAGTACTAGAAGGCCTAGCAACAGCAATCAAAAAACAAAAAGAAATAAAAGGTATTCAGATTGGCCAAGAAGAAGTCAAACTCTCTCTTTTCACAGACGACATGATACTTTCTGTGGAAAACCCAAAAGACTCCACCCCCAAATGACTAGAACTCATGCAGAAATTCAGTAATGTGGCAGGATACAAAATCAATGCACAGAAATCAGTTGCTTTCTTATACACTAACAACGCAACTGTTGAAAGAGAAATTAAAGAAATGATTCCATTTACAATAGCACCAAAAACCATAAGATACCTCGGAATAAACCTAACCAAAGAGGTAAAGGATCTATACTCTAGGAACTACAGAACACTCATGAACGAAATTGAAGAAGACACAAAAAGATGGAAAAATATTCCATGCTCATGGATCGGAAGAATAAACATTGTTAAAATGTCTATGCTACCCAGAGCAATCTATACTTTCAATGCCATCCCAATCAAATTCCAATGACATTTTTCAAAGTGCTAGAACAAACAATCCTAAAATTTGCATGGAATCAGAAAAGACCCCGAAACGCCCAGGAGATGTTGAAAAAGAAAAACAAAGCTGGGGGCATCATGTTGCCCGATTTCAAGCTATATTACAAAGCAGTGATCACCAAGACACCATGATACTGGCACCAAAACAGACATACAGACAAATGGAACAGAATAGAGAAACCAGATATGGACCCTCAAATCTATGGTCAAATAATCTTTGACAAAGCAGGAAAAAAACATGCAATAGAAAAAAGACAGTCTCTTCAATAAATGGTGCTGAGAAAATTGGACAGCCACATGCAGAAGAATGAAACTCGACCATTCTCTAACACCACTCACAAAGATAAACTCAAAGTGGATGAAAGACCTCTATGTGAGAGAGGAATCCATCAAAATCCTAGAGGAGAACATAGGCCACAGCAACTTCTTTCAAGATACCTCTTTGACATTGGCCACAGCAACTTCTTTCAAGATACATCTCCAAAAGCTAGTGAAACAAAAGCAAAAATGAACTTTTGGGACTTCATCAAGATGAAAAGCTTCTGCACAGCAAAGGAAACAGTCAAGAAAACAAAGAGGCAACCCACAGAATGGGAGAAGATATTTGCAAATGACACTACAGATAAAGGGCTGGTATCCAAAATCTATAAAGAACTTCTCAAACTCAACACCCAAAAAACAAATAATCAAGTCAAAAAGTGGGCAGAAGAGATGAATAGACACTTCTCTGAAGACGTACAAATGGCTAACAGACACATGAAAAAATGTTCATTATCATTAGCCATCAGGGAAATACAAATCAAAACCACACTGAGATACCACCTTACACCAGTTAGAATGGCAAAAACGGACAGGGAAAGAAACAAGAAATGTTGGAGAGGTTGTGGAGAAAGTGGAACCCTCTTACACTTTTGGTGGGAATGCAAGTTTGTACAGCCACTTTGGAAAACAGTGTGGATGTGCCTCAAAATTTTTAAAATAGAGCTACCCTATGACCCAGCAATTTCACTCCTGGGTATTTACCCCAAAGACACAGATGTAGTGAAAAGAAGGGCCATATGCACCCCAATGTTCATAGCAGCAATGTCCGCAATAGCCAAACTGTGGAAAGAGCTGAGATGCCCTTCAACAGATGAATGGATAAAGAAGATGTGGTCCATATATCCAATGGAATATGACTCAGCCATCAGAAAAGATGAATACCCAACTTTTACATCAACATGGATGGGACTGGAGGAGATTATGCTAAGTGAAATAAGTCAAGCAAAGAAAGTCAATTATCATATGGTTTCATTTATTTGTGGAACATAACGAATAACATGGAGGACCTTAAGAGAAGGAAGGGAAAAATGGGCGGGGGGAATTGGAGGGAGAGATGAACCATGAGAGATTATGGACTCTGAGAAACAAACTGAGGGTTTTAGAGGGGAGGGGGGAGGGGTGATTGGTTAGCCCGGTGATGGGTATTAAGGAGGGCAGGTACTGCATGGAGCACTGGGTGTTATATGAAAACAATGGATCGTGGATCACTACATCAAAAACTAATGATGTATTGTATGGTGACTAACATAATAAAATTAAAAATTAAAAAAAGCATATGATAATTGTCTTTCTCTGCTTGACTTATTTCACTTATAATTATCCCCTCCAGTTCCATCCATGTCAGTGCAAATGGTGGGTATTCATCCTTTCTGATGGCTGAGTAATATTGATTGTATATATGTACCACGTCTTCTTTATCCATTCTTCTGTTGAAGGACATCTTGGTTCCTTCCACAGTTTGGCTATTGTGCACATTGCTGCTATGAACACTGGGGTTCATGTGCCTCTTCTTTTTACTACATCTGTATCTGTGGGGTAAATACCTAGTAGTACAATTGCTGGGTGGTAGTGTAGCTCTATTTTTAACATCCTGAGGAACCTCCATACTGTTTTCCAGAGTGGCTGCACCAGCTTGCATTCCCACCAACAGTGTAAGAGGGTTCCACTTTCTCCACATTCTCTCCCGACATTTGTTGTTTCCTGTCTTGTTAATTTTAGCCATTCTACCTGGTGTAATGTGGTATCTTATTGTGCTTTTGATTTGTATTTTCCTGCATCCCATGAATAAATCCCACTTGGTCATGGTGAATAATCCTTTTAATGTGCCTTTGGATCTTATTGGCTAGTATCTTGTGAATATTTTGGCATCCATGTTCATCAGGGATATTGGTCTGTAATTCTCCTTTTTGGTGGGATCTCTGTCAAGTTTTGGGATCAAGGTAATGCTGGCCTCATAGAATGAGTCTGGAAGTTTTCTGTCCATTTCTATTTTTTGAAACAGCTTCAGTAGAATAGGTATTATTTCTTCTTTAAATGTTTGGTGGAATTCCCCTGGGAAGCCATATGGCTCTGGACTCTTGTTTTTTGGGGAGGTTTTTGATTGCTGCTTCAATTCCCCATTGGTTATTGGTCATTTCAGATTTTCTATTTCTTTCTGTTTCAGTTTTGGTAGTTTATAACTTTCCAGGAATGCATCCATTTCTCCCAGATTGTCTAATTTGTTGGCATATAGTTGCTCATAATATGTTCTCTTTTTTTTTTAAGATTTTATTTATTTATTTGAGACAGAGAGAATGAGAGAGAGCGAGTACATGAGAGGGGGGAGGGTCAGAGGGAGAAGCAGACTCCCTGCCGAGCAGGGAGCCCGATGCAGGACTCGATCCAGGGACTCCAGGATCATGACCTGAGCCGAAGGCAGTCGCTTAACCAACTGAGCCACCCAGGCGCCCTCATAATATGTTCTTAAACCTCTCTATTTCCTTGGTGTAAGAGGGTTCCCCTTTCTCCACATCCTCACCAACATCTGTTATTTACTGAGTTGTTAATTTTAGCCATTCTGAAGATATAAGGTAGTATATCATTGTGGTTTTGATTTGTATTTCCCTGATGATGAGTGATGTTGTGCATCTTTTCATGTGTCTGTTAGCCATCTGGATGTCTTTTGAAAAGTGTCTATTAATATCATTTGACCATTTCTTAACTGGATTATCTGCTTTTTTGGTGTTGAGTTTGATAAGTTCTTTACAGATTTTGGATACTAACCTTTTATCCAATATGTCATTTGCAAATAACTTCTCCCATTCCATTGCTTGACTTTTAGGTTTTGGTTTTTTGTTTTTGTTGTTGTTGTTTTGATTATGTCCTTCACTGTGCAGAAACTTTTTATCTTGATGAGGTCCCAAGAGTTCATTTTTTCCATTGCTTTCCTTGCCTGTAAAGATGTGTTTAGTAAGAAGATGTTGTGACCAAGGTCAGAGAGGTTGCTGCGTGCTTTTTTCTCTAGGATTTTGGTGGTTTCCTGTCTCACATTAGGTCTTCAATCCATTTTGAATTTGTTTTTGTGTATGCTATAAGAAAGAGGTCCAGTTTCATTCTTCTGCATTTTGCTGTCCTGCTTTCCCAGCATAATTTTTTGAAGAGACTTTTTTTCTGCTGAATATTTTTTCTTGCTTTGACAAAAATTAGTTGGACATACGTTGTGAGTCCATTCCTCGGTTCTCTATTCTGTTCTATTTATCTATGTGTCTGTTTTCATGCCAGTACCATACTGTCTTGATGATTACAGCTTTGTAATACAGCTTGAGGTCTGGAATCCTGATGCCTCCCAATTTGTTTTCCTTACAACATTATTTTGGCTATTTGGGGTCTTTTTGGTTCCATACAAATTTGAGGATTGTTTTAACTCTGTGAAAAATGCTGTTGGTAATTTGATAGGAATTGGATTAAATGTGTAGATTGCTTTGGGTAGTAAAGACATTTTAACAATATCTGTTCTTCCAATTTAAGAGTATGGAATGTTTTTCCGTTTCTTAGTCTCTTCTACATTTTTTTTCATAAATATTCTACAGTTTTCAGCATTCTAATCTTTTACCTCTTTGGTTAACTTTATTCCTAGGTATCTTATCATTTTTGGTGCAATTGTAAATGGGATCAACTCTTTGATTTCTCTTTCTGATACTTCATTATTGGTGAATAGAAATGCAACACTTTTCTGTAGATTGATTTTATATCTTGCAACTTTGTTAAATTTATCAGTTCTAGCAATTTTTTCGTGGAATCTTTGGGTTTTCTACACAGAGTATCATGTCATCTGCAAAGAGCGAATATTTGACTTCTTGCTTGCCAATTCGGGTGTCTTTTATTTCTTTTACTGTCTTATTGCTGAGGCTAGGACTTCCAGTACTAGGTTGAACAACAGTGGTGAGAACAGACATCCCTGTTGTGTTCCTGACCTTAGGGGAAAAGCTCTCAATTTTCCCTCATTATGGATGATTTTAGCTCTGGGTCTTTCATACATGGCCTTTATGATGTTGAGGTATATTTCATCCATCCTTACTTTGTTGAGGATTTTGATCAAGAATGGATGCTGTATTCATATAAACTAATGATGTAATGTATGGGAATTAATATAAGAATAAAGAAACCAATGATGTATTGTATGGTGACTAATATAACATAATAAAATTAAAAGAAAAAGAAAAAAAAAGAATGGATGCTGTATTGTGTCAAATACTTTTTTCTGCCTCTATTGAGAGGATCATGTCATTCTCATCCTTTCTTTAATTAGTGTAATGTATCACATTGATTGATTTGCAGATATAGAACCATGCCTGCAGACCAGCAGTAAATCCCACTTGCTATTGGTGATTAATCCTTTTAAGGTGCTGTTGGATTAATTTAGCTAGTATCATGTTTGAGTATTTTTACATCCATGTTCATCAAGGTTATTTGTTTGTAATTGTCCTTTTTAGTGGAGTGTGTTCTTGGAATCAAGGTAGTCCTGCTTCATAGAATGAGTTTGGAAGTTTTCCTTCCATTTCCATTTTTTGGGAACACTTTCAGAAGAATGGGTATTAATTCTTCTTTAAATGTTTTGTAGGATTCACCGGGGAAGCCATCCAGCCCTGGACTCTTGTTTGTTGGGAGATTTTTAATTACTGATTCAATTTCCTTGTTGGTTATGGATGTCTTCAAGTTTTCTATTTCTTCCTGTTTCAGTTTTAGTATGTGTTTCTAGGAATTTATCCATTTCTTTCAGAGTGCCCAGTTTGTTGGCATCTAATAGTTCATAGTTTTCTCTTAAATTTTTTTGTATTTCTGTGGTGTTAGTTGTGGTCTCTCCTATTTCATTCATGTTTTTTGTTTGTTTCTCTTTTCTTTTTGATTTTTTTTAATAATTCTGGCTAGGGGGTTATCAATTTTGTTAATTCTTTAAAAGAATCAGCTCATACTATCATTGATATGTTCAACTTTTTTTAAAATTTTATTTTATTATGTTAGTCACCATACAATACATCATTAGTTTTTGATGTAGTGATCCAAGAATCATTGTTTCCATATAACACCCTGTGCTCCATGCCATACATGACCTCTTTAATACCCATCACCGGACTAAGCAATCTCCCCTCCCCCCTCCTCTCTAAAACCTTCAGTTTGTTTCTCAGAGTCCATAGTACCTCATGGTTCATCTCTCCCTCTGATTTTCCCCTTGACTTTTCCTTCCTTGTCCTAATGTTCTCCATGCTATTCCTTATGTTCCACAAATAAGTGAAACCATATGATAATTGACTTTCTCTGCTTGGCTTATTTCACTTAGCATAATCTCCTTCAGTCCCATCCATGTTGATGTAAAAGCTGGGTATTCATCCTTTCTGATGGCTGAGTAATATTCCATTATATGTATGGACCACATCTTCTTTATCCACTCATCTGTTGAAGGGCATCTCGGCTCTTTCCACAGTTTGGTTATTGCGGACATTGCTGCTATGAACATTGGGGTGCATATGGCCCTTCTTTTCACTACATCTGTGTCTTTAGGGTAAATACCCAGGAGTGCAATTGCTGGGTCATAGGGTAGCTCTATTTTTAAATTTTTGAGGATCCTCCACACTGTTTTCCAAAGTGGCTGTAACAACTTGCATTCCCACCAAGAGTGTAAGAGGGTTCCCCTTTCTCCACAACCTCTCCAATATTTGTTGTTTCTTGCCTTGTCCATTTTTGCCATTCTAACTGGTGTAAGGTGGTATCTCAATGTGGTTTGGATTTGAATTTCCCTGATGGCTACTGATGATGAACGTTTTTTCATGTGTCTGTAAGCCATTCGTATGTCTTCTTCAGAGAAGTGTGTGCTCAACTTTTTAAAAAAAATTTCTGTATCATTTATTTCTGCTCTACTCTCAGTTACTTTCCTACTCCTGCTTGATTTTGATTTTATTTGCTGATCTTTTTCAAGCTCCCTGAAGTCGAAAGTTAGGTTGTGTATTTGAGATTTTTCTTGCTTCTTAGGTAAGGCCTATAATGCTATATACTTCCTTCTTAGGACCACCCTTGCTGTATCTCAGAGGACTGTCGTGTTTTCATTTTCATTTGTTTTTATGTATTTTTCTAATTTATTCTTTAAGTTCCTGGTTAACACTTTCATTCTTTAGTAGGATGTTCTTGAACCTACATATATTTGTATTCTTTCTAAATTTATTATTCTGGTTGATTTCACATTTCATACCATTGTGGTCTGAAAATATGGATGGTATGATCTCGATCTTTTTGTACTTGTTGAGGCCTGATTAGTGACCCAGTAGGTGATCTATTCTGGAGAGTGTTCCATGTGCCCTCGGGAAGAATGTGCAGCATATTGTGCTGCTTTAGGATGAAATGTTCTGAATATGTCTTTTAAGACCCTCTGGTCCAGCATGGCATTCAAAGCTAATGTTTCCTTGTTGATCTTCTGCTTAGATGATCTGTCCATTGCTGTGAGTGAGGAGTTAAAGTCCTCTACTATTATTGTATTATTATCAATGAGTTTCTTTATGTCTCTTATTAATTGGCTTATATATTTTTGTGCTCCTTAGTTGGGGACATAAATATTTATAATTGTTAGATCTTTTTGGTTAGAACCCTTTATTATGATATAGTGCCCTTCTTCATCTCTTATTACAGTCTTTGGTTTAAAATCTAGTTTGTCTGATATAAGGATGGCTACTCCATCTTTCTTTTGATGTCCATTTACATGATAAATAGTTTTTCACCCCCTTGCTTGCAATCTGGAGGTGTTTTGGGGTCTAAAATGATTCTTTTGTAAGCAAGATATCGATGGGTCTTGTGTTTTTTTGTTGTTGTTTGTTTTGTTTTTATACAATTCAATACCCCATGTCTTTTGATTGGAGCATTTAGTCCTTTTATATTCAAAGTAATTTTTGATATGTATGAATTTAGTACCATGGTAGCACCTGTAATGTCACTGTTGATGTAGGTTGTCTGTTTTTTTTCTAGTCTGTTGCTTTTGGTCTCTCTTTCCTGCTCAAAGGGTCCCCTTTAATATTACTTGTAGAGCTGGTTTACTGTTCATGAACTCCCTTAGTTTTTCCTTGTCTTGGAAACTATCTCTCTTCTGTTCTGAATGACAGCTTTGCTGGATAAAGTGTTCTTGTCTCTATATTTTTCACATTTATGACATGAATATGCCTTGTCACTGCCTTCTGGCCTGTCAACTTTCTATGCACAGGTGTGCTGCTAGCATTATGTGTCTACCTTTGTAGGTTAAGGACCTTATGTCCCCAGCTTCTTACAGAATTCTTTTTCTTTGTATTTTCCAAGTTTCAGTCTGATATGTCTTCATGTTATATTTTCGTTGGTTTTCAGGGGAGTTCTTTGTGCCTCTTAGACTTGAATGCCTATTTCCTTGCCCAGATTAAGGAAGTTCTCAGCTATAATTTGTTCAAATAAACCTTATGCCCCTTTTTCCTGCTCTTCTTCCTCTAGGACTCTTATGATAGAGATATTATTGTGCTTTGTGGCATTTCTGAGTCTCTTAGTCTTCTTAGTCCTCTTAGTCTTAGTCTCTATATTCATGATCTAATAGTTTTCTTTCCCATTTCCTTTCAGCTTCATTATTTTCCAGAATTTTATCTTCTATGTCACCTATTCATTCTTCTGAGTACGCCTTCTTACTTGTGATTGCATTGAGTCGATTTTTGCATCTCAGTTATAGCATTTTTTAATTTTGGCCTGACTAGTTTTTAGGACATTTATCTATACAGTCAGGGTTTCTCTGGTGTCTTCTATGCTTCTTTCAAACCCACCAAGTCTTCTTATGACTGTTGTTCTAAATTCTTATTCAGATATATTGTTTATATCTGTTTTGAGTAAATCCCTGCCTGTGATTTCTTCTTGATCTTTCTTTTGAGGAGAATTGCTCCATCTTATCATTGTGTTTAAGTTTCTGCCTTTTGCATATTGTGAAAGCTTGTTATGTTTCTTGCTCCTGAGAGTAATGCTATATTAAGAAGGGGTCATACAGTGTCCAGGGCTTGGCACTTCAGGAAGTGTTTATGGTGTATGCTGTGTGCAGTCTGTTGTGTTTTGGCTGCTCTGTCCCCTAACTCAGTCCTCTACAGATTTCTTCCTTGCTTGTAGTGCGTAGAGTTTGGAAATTTAACTAGGTGTGCTTTGAATTTTTTTAAGATAATCCTGGGGGGGGGGGGGAGACCTGATTGAAAAGGAGAGAAAAAGAAAATGAACAAAAAAGCAAATGAGCAGTGAAACAAAAAGCAATAAGCCTGATTCCAAAGAAAAGGAAAGAAAGAAGGAAAACAGGAAAAAAAAAAAGAAAGAAACCTGATCCAAAAAACCGAGAAAAGGAAATAATGAACAAATGAGCAAAAGACTATAAACCTGGAGGAAAAGATGGTGGAGGAGTAGGGGACCCTATTCCAACTGGTCCCTGGAATTGAGCTGGATATCTACCAGACCACTCTGAACACCCATGAAATCAGCCTGATATATAAGAAGATCTGGATCTCTACAAACAGAATATCGCAGGTGGTTGGTTTCGAGGTACAAAGCAGGAAGCTGATTCCGTGGGCAATTATTGGAGGATAAATGGCAGTGGGAAGGAGCCTGGCCATGGGGATCCTACACAGCTGGTGAGCGATAACCTCCTGCACGTGGGACGGGGCACAGACTCACAGACCATTAGGGGTGGGGACAGGACTTTAGATGGAAACCCAGAATGGTGGGGTCACGCGTGTGAACAGGGGTGGCTGGCGGTTTTAAAATCACAAAGGGCAGAGATGTGCCCCAACCTGGAGGCAGGAATGGAAGCACTGTGGAGGGGCACACAATGCAGGATGCTTCAGTTTATAGCAGCATGGACAGATTTGGAGATAATGTGGCCTGGAAAGCTCACTGAAGAACTGACTACAATCTCTCTGCTCTGAGGCAGAGGGTTGGAAATGGTCTCTTCTGCTCTGACTCTCAGAAGAGATGTGGAAATCGGCCAGGGAAAGCTGACAGAGAAAAAAAGTCTCAAAAAACCAGTTCCCACTGAGCCCATCCCCCGCCAAAGGGGGTCAGGGCAACTCTGCCCAAACAGGGTAGCCAGAGTAACAGCGCAGAAAACAGACTGGGAGAACAAGAGGGCAACAACCCTAATGTCGCTAGAAAACAGGCGACTCTTGCTTGGGTTCTGGTCAATAATTAGGACTCTATACATTCCCTCAACCACCCATCAACAGAATGACTAGGAGGAGAAACCCCCAAAATAGGTAAGGCTCAGCTATTATGACTTATACTGCAGATTTACAAATGGATGCAGATATAACTAAGATGTCAGAGATGGAATTCAGGCTAGGAATTGTGAAGACAATAGCTAGAATGGAGAAATCAATTAATGGCAACATAGAGTCTCTAAGGGCAGAAATAAAAGGTGAATTGGCAGAACTTAAAAATGCTATCAATGAGATCCAATCCAATCTAGATAATCTCTCAGCTAGGGTAAGTGAGGAAGAAGAACAAATCAGTGACCTGGAAGACAATTTAATAGATAAAAACTGCAGAGAGGAGGCTGGGAAAAACAACTCAGAATCCATGAAAATAGAATCAGAGAAATAAGTGACACCATGAAGCGTTCCAATGTCAGAATAATTGGAATCCCAGAGGGAGTGGAGAGAGAGAGAGGGCTAGAAGATGTATTTGAGCAAATCATAGCTGAGAACTTCCCTAATCTGGGGAATGAAACAAACATTCGTGTCCTAGAGGCAGAGAGGACCTGTCCCAAGATCAAGGAAAACAGGCCAACAAATCGGCATGTAATAGTAAAACTCGCAAATCTTAGAACCAAGGAATCCATCTTAAGGGCAGTTAGGGGGAAGAGATTCCTTATGTACAGAGGGAGGAACATCAAAATAACATCAGACCTATCCACAGACACCTGGCAAGGCAGAAAGGCCTGGCAAGACATATTCAGGGTACTAAACGAGAAGAACATGCACCCACAACTACTTTATCTAGCAAGGCTGTCATTTAGAATGGATGGAGAGATGCAGAGCTTCCAAGACCAGCAGAAACTGAAGGAATATGGAACCACTAGGCACCCCCCTGCAAGAAATATTAAGGGGAGTTCTATAAAAGGAGAAAGACCCCAAGAGTGCAAGACAATAGAAATTAACAGGGACAATCTATAAAAACAACGTCTTCACAGGCAACATGATGACAATTAATTTATATCTTTTAATAATCACTCTCAATGTGAACAGCCTAAATGCTCCCATAAAATGGCACAGGGTTGCAGATTGAATAAAAAGACAGGACCCATCCATATACTGTATACAAGAGACTCATTTTGAACCTAAAGATACATCCAGATTGAAAGTGAAGGGACAAAGATCTATCTTCCATGCCAGCGGACCTCAAAAGAAAGCTGGGGTAACAACTCTTATATCAGACAAATTAGATTTTAAACTAAAGTCTGTAATTAGAGACACAGAAGGACCCTATATCGTTCTTAAAGGGTCTATCCAACAAGAATATCTAACAGTTGTAAATATCTATGCCCCAACATGGGAGCAGCCATCTACATAAGCCAACTGTTCACCAAAATAGTCATATTGATAACAATACGTTAGTTGTAGATGACTTCAGCACTCCACTCTCAGCAATGGACAGATCATCTAAGCAGAAAATCAGCAAGGAAACAAGAGCTTTGAATGATACACTGGACCAGATGGACCTCATAGATATATACAGAACATTCAACACTAAAACAAAAGAATACTCGTTCTTCTCGAGCACACATGAAACTTTCTCCAGAATAGACCACATACTGGGTCACAAATCAGATCCCAACTGATACCAAAAGATTGAGATCATTCCCTGCATATTCTCAGACCACAATGCTCTAAAACTGGAACTCAATCACAAGAAAAAATTGGGCAGAAATTCAAACACTTGGAAGCTAAAGACCACTCTGCTCAAGAATGTTTGGGTCAACCAGGAAATCGAAGAAGAACTTAAACAATTCATGGAAATCAATGAGCACGAAAACACATCAATCCAAAACCTATGGGATACTGCAAAGGCAGTCTGAAGGGGAAATACATAGCCATCCAAGCCTCACTCAAAAAAATAGAAAAATCCCCAATTCACCAACTAACTCTACACCTTAAAGAACTAAAGAAAAAGCAACAAACAATGCCTAAGCCACACTTAGAAGAGAAATAATTAAGATTAGAGCAGAGATCAATGACCTAGAAACCAGAAACACAGTAGATCAGATCAACAAAACTAGAAGTTGGTTCTCTGAAAGAATTAATAAGATCAATAAACCACTGGCCAGACTTATCCAAAAAAAAGAGAAACGACACAAATTAATAAAATTATGAATGAAAGGGGAGAGATCATGACTAACACCAAGGAAATAGAAACAATTATTAGAAATTATTATCAACAACTATATGCCAATAAAGTGAGCAATGTGAATGAAATGGATGTCTTCCTGGAAACCTCTAAGCTGCCAAGACTGAAACAGGAAGAAATATACAACCTGAATATACCAATAACCAGTAACAAGATTGAAGCAGTGATCAAAAACCTCCCCAAAAACAAGAGTCCAGGGCCTGATGGATTCCCTGGGGAATTCTATCAAACATTCAAAGAAGAAATAACACCTATTCTACCAAAGCTGTTTAAAAAAATAGAAACAGAAGGAAAACTTCCAAACTCATTCTATGAGGCCAGCATTATCTTAATCCCCAAGCCAGGCAAAGTTCCCATCAAAAAGGAGAATTTCAGACCGATATTCCTGATGAATATGGATTCCAAAATCCTCAACAAAATCCTAGCTAACAGGATCCAGCAATATATTAAAAGGATCATCCACCACAACCAAGTGGGATTTATCCCCGGGATGCAAGGGTGGTTCAACATTTGCAAATCAATCAATGTGATGGAACACATTAATAAGAGGAGGGAGAAGAACCATATGGTCCTCTCAATTGATGCAGAAAAAACATTTGACAAAATACAACATCCTTTCCTGATTAAAACTTTTCAGAGTATAGGGATAGAGGGAACATTCCTCAAGTTCATAAAATCCATCTATGAAAAACCAACAGCGAATGTCATCCTCCAAGTGGAAAATCTGAGATCCTTGCCCTTTAAGATCAAGAACACGTCAAGGATGCCCATTCTCGCCACTATTGTTCAACATAGTACTAGAAGTCCTAGCAACAGCAATCAGAAAACAAAAAGAAATAAATGTATTCAAATTGGCAAAGAATTCAAACTCTCTCTTTTTGCAGATGACATGAGTCTTTATGTGGAAAATCTAAAAGACTCCATCCCCAAATTACTAGAACTCATACAGCCATTCAGTAATGTGGCAGGATACAAAATCAAAACACAGAAATCAGTTGCTTTCTTTTACACGAACAATGCAACTGTAGAAAGAGAAATTAGAGAAACGATTCCATTTACAATAGCACCAAAAACCATAAGATACTTCAGAATAAACCTAACCAAAGAGGTAAACGATCTATACTCTAGGAACTACAGAACAGTCATGAAAGAAATTGAAGAAGACACAAAAAGATGGAAAAACATTCCATGCTTATGGATTGGAAGAATAAACATTGTTAAAATATCTATGCGACCCAGAGCAATCTATACCTTCAGTGCCATCCTGATCAAAATTCCAATGACATTTTTCAAAGTGCTGGAACAAACAATCCTAAAATTTGTATGGAATCAGAAAAGACCCAGAATCGCCAAGGAAATGTTGAAAAAGAAAAACAAAGCTGGGTGCTTCACGTTGTCCAATTTCAAGCTATATTAAAAAGCAGTGATCGCCAAGACAGCATGGTCCTGGCACAAAAACAAACATATAGACCAGTGGAACAGAATAGAGAGCCTAGATATGGACCCTCAACTCTATGGTCAAATAATCTTCGATAAAGTAGGAAAAAATATGCAATGGAAAAAAGTATCTTCAATAAATGGTGCTGGGAAAATTGGACAGCCACATGCAGAAGAATGAAACTCGACCATTCTCTAACACCATACACAAAGATAAACACAAAATGGATGAAAGACCTCAATGTGAGACAGGAATCCATCAAAATCCCAGAGTAGAACATAGGCGATAACCTCTTTTACATCGGCCACAGTAACTTCTTTCAAGATACATCTCCAAAAGCCTGTGAAACAAAAGCAAAAATGAACTTTTGGGACTTCATCAAGATAAAGAGCTTCTGCACAGCAAAGGAAACAGTCAACAAAACAAGGAGGCAACCCACAGAATGGGAGAAGATATTTGCAAATGAAACTACAGATAAAGGGCTGATATCCAAGATGTATAAAGAACTTCTCAAACTCAACACCCAAAAAACAAATTAGTCACAAAATGGGCAGAAGACGTGAACAGACACTTCTCCAAAGAAAACATACAAATGGCTAACAGACACATGAAAAAATGTTCATCATCATTAGCCATCAGGGAAATTCAAATCAAATCCACATTGAGATACCATCTTATACCTGTTAGAATGGCAATAATGGACAGGGCAAGAAACAACAAATGTTGGAGAAGTTGCGGAGAAAGTGGAACCCTCTTACACTTTTGGTGGGAATGCAAGTTGGTACAGCCACTTTCCAAATCAGTGTGGAGGTGCCTCAGAAAATTAAAAATAGAGCTACCCTATGACCCAGCAATTGCACTACTAGGTATTTACCCCAAAGACACAGATGTAGTGAAAAGAAGGGCCATATGCACCCCAGTGTTCATAGCAGCCATGTCCACAATAGCCAAACTGTAGAAAGAGCCGAGATTTGCTTCAACAGATGAATGGATAAAGATGTGGTCCATATATACAATGGAATATTACTCAGCCATCAGAAAGGATGAATACCCAACTTTTACATCAACATGGATGGGACTGGAGGAGATTATGCTAAATGAAATATGTCAAGTAGAGAAAGTCAATTATCATATGGTTTCACTTATTTGTGTAATATAAGGAATGGCATGGAGGACATTAGAAGGAAGGGGAAAAGGAACTGGGGGAATAGGAGGGAGAGATGAACCATGAGAGACTATGGACTCTGAGAAACAAACTGAGGGTTTTAGAGAGGAGGGCGGTCGGGGGATAGGTTAGCCAGGTGGTGGTTATTAAGGAGGTCTTGTACTGCATGGAGCACTGGGTGTAATACAAAAACAATGGATCGTGGATCACTACATCAAAAACTAATGATGTATTGTATCGTGACTAACATAACATAATAAAATAAAAATTTTAAAAAAAGGACTATAAACCCAATACCAAAGAAAAAAAGAAACAACAATAAAAAAACACACACCAGAATAACACAAAGTAAAATAAAAATAAAATAAAATGTGAAATATAAAAAATAAAAATTTTAAAAAATATTTTAAAAAGAAAGGAAAAAATAAAAATATAAGTGTGGTCCTATTTCCACCAGAACTGAAGCTGACGCTTTCTAGCACTCTATAATCAGTAGACTTTATGTATGTAGTGGCTTATGTTGGTCTTCTGATAGAGAGGCCCGGTGCACTGGCTCACAGTCAGACCTGCCCTTGTAAAAATGCTCTTGCTGGGCACAGGGGGATGGGGTTTGGTGTAAGAGACTCCAGCCCCCACTGGAGACACTGTTTCTCTCTGAATTCAGACCCTGCTGGTGTGTGGGAGGATGAAAGATGTCCAGTTTTCCAAACATAATTTCTTGAAGAGACTATTATTTTCCCATTGGATATTTGTTCCTCCTTTGTCAAAGATTAATTGATGTTATAATTATAAATTTATTTCAGGTTTTTCTATTCTGTTCCATTGATCTGTGTGCCTGTTTTTGTGCCAGTACCATACTGTTTTGATTAATACAGCTTTGTAATTTAATTTGAATTCTGGAATTGTGATGCCTTCAGCTTTGCTTTTCCATTTCAAGGTTGCTTTCACAATTCTGGATCCTTTGTTGTTCCCTACAAATTTTAGGATTATTTCTTCTAGTTCACTGAAAAATGCTATTGGTATTTTGATAGGGATTTCATTAAGTGTGTGCCTTGCTTTGGGTAGTATAGGCATTTTAACAATATTTGTTCTTTCAACGAATAAGCAAGGAATGCCTTTCCATTTTACTGTGTTATCTTCAATTTCTTTCATTGATGACATACAGTTTTCAGAGGACAGTTCTTTCACCTCTTTAATTAGGTTTATTTCTAGGTATTTTGTTATTTTTTGGTGCAGTTGTAAATGGAACTGTTTTCTTAATTTCTTTCTGCTTCTTCATTATTATAGAAATGTGACAGATTCCTGTACACTGATTTTATATCTTGCAACATTTATGAATTCATTTAATAATTCTAGTAGATTTTTGGTTAAGTGTTTAGGGTTTTTTATATATGGTACCATGTCATATGCAAATAGTGAAAATTTACTTCTTCCTTACTAATTTGTATGCAATATATTTGTTGTTGTTGTTGTTGTTGTCTAATTGCTATGTCTCGTACTTCTAGTCTTATGTTGAATAAAAGTGATGTGAGTGGACATCCTTGTCTTGTTCCTGACTTTACCGGGAAAACTCAGATTTTCCCCACTGGTGATTATGTTAGCCATAGGTTTTTCATATAAGGCCTTTATTATGTTGAGGTATGTTCCCACTAAACCTACTTAGTTGAGGGTTTTTATCATAAGTGGATATTGTGCTTTATCAAATGGGTTTTTTTTTGCATCTATTGAATAGATCATATGGTTTTTATTCTTTATTTTATCAATTTGGTGTATCACATTGATTGATTTGCTAATATTGAATAACAGCTGCATCCTGGGAATAAATCCCACTTGATCATCATGAATGACTTTTCATGGATTTTTTTTTTTAATTTGGTTTGTCAATATTTTGTTGAGAGATTTTTCATCTATGTCCATCAGAGATATTGGCCTATGATTCTCTTTTTCTATGGTGCCTTATCTGGCTTTGATATCAGTGTGATGCTGGCCTCATAGAATTAATTTGGAAGTTTTCTTTCCTCTTCTATTTTTTTGAATAGTTTGAAGAGAATAAGTATTAACTCTTCTTTAAATATCTGATGGAATTCACCTGTGAGCTGTCTAATCCTGGGCTTCTGTTTGTTAGGAGTTTTTGGATTTCTGATTCAATTTCATTGCTAGTAATCAGTCTGTTCAAATGTTCTATTTATTTTTGCTTAAGTTTTAGTAGGTTATATGTTTCTAGGAATTTATGCATTTCTTATAAGTTGTCCAATGTGTTGACATATAATTTTTCATAATATTCTCTTACAATTGTTTGTATTTCTGTGGTCTTGGTTATTTTTTCTCTTTCATATGTGATTTTATTTATTTGAGTCATCTCTCTTTTTTTCTTTTTTGGTGAGTTTGGCTAGAGCTTTACCAATTTTGTTGATCTTTTCACAGAACTAACTCCTGGTTTCATTGATCTCTTCTACTGTGTTTTGTTTTGTTTTGTTTCTATATCATTTATATCTGTTTTAATCTTTATTATTTCTTTCCTTTTGCTGGTTTTGGGTTTTGTTTTTTTTTTTTTTTCTAGCTCCTTCAGGTATAAGGTTAGGTTGTTTATTTGAGATATTTCCTGTTTCTTGAGGTAGGTGTATATTGGTATAAACTTCCCTCTTAGTATCCCTTTTACTGTATCACAAAGATTTTGGGGCATTTTGTTTGCATTCTCGTTTGCTTCCATGTAATCTTTATTTCTTCTTTTATTTCTTGATTGAACCATTCATTGTTTAATAGCGTGTTGTTTAACCCCCATGTATTTTTGGTGTTTCCAGATTTTTTCTTGTGCTTGATTTCTAGTTTCTTAGCATTGTGATTACAAAATATGCATGGTATGACTTCAATCTTTTCGAATTTGTTGAAACTTGTTTTGTTACCTAATATATGGCCTATTCTGGGGAATGTTCCATGTGCACTTGAAAATAATGGGCATTCCTCTGTTTTAGGATGGAATGTTCTGAATAGATCCATTAAGTCCCTCAAGTTCCATTCAAGCCCGTTTCCTTGTTGATTACCTGTTTGGATTATCAGTCCATTGATGTCCGAGAGGTGTTAAAATCCCATACCATTTTTGTATTACTATCGATTAGTTCCTTTATGTTTGTTATTAACTGTTCTGTGTATTTGGTGCTCCCACATTGGGTGCGTAAATATTTACAAGGGTTACATCTTCTTGTTGAATTGTCCTCTATTATTTTATATTGTCCTTCTTTGTCTCTTGTTTCTATTTTAAAGTCTCTTTGGTCTGATATAAATATTACTACCCTGGCTTTCTTTTGTCAATCATTTGCATGATAAATGTTTCTCCATCCCCTCAAGTCCAATCTGCTGGTGTCTGCGGATCTGAAATGAGTGTTATGTAGGCAGCATATAGGTGGGTCTTCTTTTTTTATCTGTTCTGGCACCCTATGTCTTTTGATTGAAACATTTAGTCCATTTACATTCATAGTAATTATTGATAATTATGTGTGTTGCCACTTTTTTTCTTGTTTTGTAGTTGTTTTTTAGTTTTTCTCTGATTCTTCCCTTTCTTTCATGGTTTGTTGGCTTTCTTTAGTGATATACTTTAATTTCTTTCTCTTTATTCTTTGCATACATATTACTGGTTTCTGATTTGTGGTTACTGTGAGGTTTGTATATAAAATTTTCTGCACACAGCAATCTATATTAAGTTGATGGTCAATGAAGTTTGAACCCATTCTTTCCTCCCCTTCTTCCCACATTTTAGGTATATAGTGTCATATATTACATCTTTTTATTTTATGAATTTTTTGACTGACTGTTACAGAAATACTTATTTTAACTGCTTTTGTGTTTCCTAATTTTCATACTCTCACTTAAGGTCTTTCCTTTCCTCTCAGAGTCCCCTTTAATATTTCTTTGAGGGCTGGTTTAGTTGTCATGAACTCCTTTAGTTTTTGTTTGTCTGGGAAACTCTGATAGCCTTGTTAGGTAAAGTATTTTTGACTCCAGATTTTTCCATTTCAGCACTTTGAATATATCATGCCACTCCCTTCTGATCTGTAATGATTCTGCTGAAAAACCCGATGTTACCCTAATTGGGTTTCCCTTGTATGTACCTCCCTTCTTTTCTTTTGCTACTTTTAATCTTTCTCTTTATCAATCTTTTTTTTTTTTTCAATTTTAATTACCACATGCAGGGTGTGGACCACCTTTGGTTGATTTTGTTGGGGGAATCTCTGTGCCTCCTGTATCTGTAAATGTTTCCTTCCCCAAATTAGGGAAGTTTTCAGCTTTTATTTCTTCAAACAAAATTTCTGCCCCCTTTTCTCTCTTCCTCTTCTGGGATCCCGATAATGTGAATATTATTACACTTGATGGATTCACTGAGTTCCCTAATTCTGTTCTCAGTTTGCATAATTTATTTTTCTCTCATTTGGTCAGGTTGATTAATTTCCATTACTGTGTTTTCCAGGTCATTAATTTGTTCCTCTGTTTGCTCTAGTCTGCTATTTTTTCCATCAAGTGTATTTTTAATTTCATTTATTGTGTTCATCTCTGACTGGTCTGTTTTTATCTTTTTCTTAAAGGTCTTGCTGATGTCCTCCACTCTTTTTCCAAGTCCTGTGAGTATCTTTATGATCATTAGTTTAAATTCTCTATCAGGCATGTTACTTATATCCATTTTGCTTAGGCCTCTTACTGTGATTTGGTCCTGTTCTTTCATTTGAGACACATTTCTTTCTTCTCATTTTTTTCTAACTCTCTGCATCTGCTTTTGTGTGTTACCAAAGTCAGTTGTGTCTCTTGCTCTTGTAGATAATGGCCTTAAGAAAAAGAGGTACTGTAGTGCCCTGTGGTGCAGTGTCCTCTGTTCCCAGGATGTGGTGCTTCAGTGAGTGTCTCCCCTGGGTCTTGTCTATGCTCTGCTGTTGAATCCTGGACTTATTTTTCATTCTGTCCAGTTGTCTGCAGAGGCTCTCTTTAAGTGTTTTGGGCAGTGTTTAATCCCTGGCCAGATGGGGCACATTTTAAGAAGGTGTGCACTGGTATGCTTGTGAGATGAGACCTGCCACCATTGCCACCAACAGAACTGGAGATCCTGCAAAATGTGTGGGTCAAGAGACAATGTATTGGTGGGATATGCATCAGTCTTCTGGGGACAAGAGTGCACAGTATGAGGAGTGATGCAAGTGTGACTGGAAAGGGCAGATTTGCTCAATCATGGGGTGGTGGGGCTTGGTGTAAGGAAGTTAGTGAGTGCCAATGACTTGCTGGTCCCCACAGGTGGCCTTGTGTTTATGCTGCTGGCTGGGAAAGGGAAATGGGCCTTCCAACTCCTTTATTTTTGAAGGGGTCTCCCCAAGAACTCCCTGAAGAACTCTTCAGGTTATGCTCTGAGACGAGTACATTACTTTCCCTCCCAACTGCCCTTAGCATTTTTCAAACTGCTGTTTCCTTGCTGTATCTCTGTAGACTGTTTGTCTTGCTGTCTCTTTAAGGGCAGGGACTCTACTTCCTAATGCCCTCTGGGCTCTCCCAGAGCTGAGCCTGCTGATTTTTAAAATCCCAGGCTTTAAGTATAGCTGGTTGTAGTAACTCATGAGATTCGGCCTCTCTCACTTTCAAGACAGTTGTAATGGAGATTAATTTTCCCCATTTGGGCTCCCCAGTGTGATAGTATGTTTTTAACCCTTTGTTACACAACTGGCTCCCTCCCCACCTCAGATGACCAAAGACTCTTTCACTCCCAAACGACGACTTCACCCTTCCTACCTTCTTCAATGTGACCTATTCTCTACCTTTAGTTGTGGAGTTTGTTCTGCTAGTCTTCAGGTCATTTTCTGGGTTATTTAAATTGGTGTGTGTTATATAGTATCCATGGGATGAATCAAGCTTATGGTCCTCCTATTCCATCTTCCCAGCCTCCTGTTCTCCATTTTTAAGATGGAGGGTGCATGTAAATTTGTTGCTATCGAGTCCCTCTGACCCAGAGAGTAATCGCACAACTCCTTGGCCATTTGGTGGAGTTAATGTTGTCTTTTTTATATGCTGGTTGCTCTTCTAAACCACAGAGAAATCTGTTCCTAGTCCCTCAGTATCATCCTTCCAAACTGCATTTTGCAGCTTCAGGAGTGGAGGTCCCCTTTGTTACCCTGTTCCCAAGCCTCTTGGTATTCTTTATTTCCCATACCCTGCATTTTCTGTTGTGCAAAATCTGTTCAGTTAACCCTCAGATCTTCTTCAATAGGAATTGTTCTGTAAGTAGGTGTAATTTGCTGTGCTACATGGAAGGAGGGAGTTCAAGATTTTTTACATTGCCATATTGGATTGGAACCTATTGATTAATATGTTTAACCAAAGTAATTGACTACTTTTCTCCAGACACATAAGTATAGAATTGAAAATTAATAATTGTTTAGATGGTTTTTATTCATGCAGGCTTAGTTTATGTTATTTTAATGATTTTGAGGAAGTTAAAATAAACATATGCACATACCAACAGACATACACATTAGCATCTAAAGGCATTTTAAATACTCTTTTGTCATTTTAAGAAATATAAACTAAAATTGCCTTTTGAGATCTGTGATTAATATGTTTTTTTAATTTAGAAATTAAACAGGCATTCAAGGATTGTTTATTAATTAACTTAGGCACAGTTATTAAAGTTAGTTAAGGATCTGAATATTATAATTTAGCTAACACATTAAAATATTATGATTGATATCTTTAATATTTTTATGAAATAAAATTTCAAAAGTCATCCTTTATTATTATTTTATTTAGTTAGATACAATTTTGTACATGCATTTTTAAATTTTAAATAAGTTATGGAAATACAGAACTCAAAACTCATTCAACTCATAACAATTAACATTTAGCTTATAACATAACATTCATATTTAACTCATAAAACCAACATAGGAAATATAGAAGATTTAAACTATAAATTAAACCTAGTCTTTAAAAAAATGAAATATTGTTCTAATATCATTTTTATATGGCAAACTAATTTTTAAAGTCCCTAGAACATGCCAAAATCATTTTACCTTGAAACCAGAGCCTTTCTTATTTTCTCATAGCTATATTAACAAAGGCTATTATGTAAACATATTTTTCAGTGTTCACTAAAAGAAACACTTTTATCATTTCTTTACATTACTTGGAGGTAAGATGGATGAGGACTAGGGTGACCCTAAGCTTGCCTCCTCCCTCAAATGCAGCTTGATAAATATCAAATCATTCTGAACACCCAAGAAATTGATGGGAAGTCTTAGAAACCAAAGCTGCATGTCTACAAACATCCGTGGAAGATAGGAACTGTAGAGAGTTGATTCATGGGAGAAAAGAGCTGGGGGCGCTGCCCAGGGTGGGGAGCCCTGATCACAGACGGAATAGTGAGAGAGAAGGAGGAGAGAGAGAGAAAGCAGGGGGAAAAAATGAAAAGAATGAAAACATGTGCAAGTAACTGTACAAGAAAACTGTTCCCCAAAACGATTGACAGGGGAAAAGGAGACAGTTACAATATCACTGTTTTTTTAATGAATAACATGTGCAGGTAACTGTACAAGAAAACTTGCCCAAAACGACAGGGAAAAGGGAGACAGTTACAATATCACCGTTTTTTTTAATGAATAGTGGAGAACAGAGTCTGAAGTTTCACATGTCTGCAACATTCCCAGGATCCTACTTGAGGAGCTGAGCAGTGCTCAGGTGGGGAAACAGGGCAGAGTCCCAGGAGCAGCAGTCTGAGGATCCGCTGGCTCACACGGGGAGAAGCAGTTCCCCTGCTTGGAGTGCATTTGGTAGAGGTGATACAGCTTTTCCATGGGCAAAGGACATTACAGGTACCATTGAGCTGTCCCGCTCACCAGTATAGGAACAAAGACCCAAGCTGAGGGCAGCAATCCACAGCACCAGCTGTGTGTTGTGATTTAACATAAACTCCAAACCTGGGCAGTCGCACACACAGGCACTGGCCACCAGCCACAGTGCAGCAAGACCCTTCCCAAGAGGACCAGCATTGGTCAACACTGCCATGGTCTCTGAATTGTGGGATTTTGAAACACAACCACACCTGAAAAAAAAACAAAGGAGCACTGTACCACTTGGTAGGTGGAAAACTCAGACACAGACAGGGAGAAGGCAGGGATCTGACAAAAACTAGGGACACAGGAGGGGTGAATGTTTGCAAATATATGAGGGCTTCCTGAAGAGGGGTGTCATGTATTACCCCCTCTGGAGAGGAGAGAATAAAGTGAAGCCATTTAATCCCCACCCCCTTCCCCAACAGCTTGATCAACCTCGGTGAACTAAAGAGCACCACCAAGTGGAGACTGGAGCTGCTATACCAAGCCACACCCTGCTGCTCCCTACAGGTGTAACTCCATTACAGCAATTCCACCTGAGAAGAAGAGCAGGCTCCCCCGCCTAGAAAACCAGCACAAACCCTACCCCAAACCAAGTCCACTGATCACAGAGTACTGCAAACTTCAGCTCTAGGGGAAACAAATTCTAACTTTCTTTGATAATTTTTCATTGTTTCTTTTTGGTTTTGTGTTTTTCATTTTCTTTTCTTTTTTTTTGGATACAGAAAGAACAATTTTTAATTTTTTATTTACTTTTATTTTTATAAATTTCCCTTAAATTTTATTTTTTTAATTATCTTTCTACCTTTTTTATTTTATTATTTTATTTTTTAATCTAAATTCAATTAATTAACATAGAGTGTATTGTTAGTTTCAGAGGCAGAGTTCAGTGATTCATCAGTCTTATATAATACCAGTGCACATTACATCATGGGCCCTCAATGTCAATCACCCAGTTACTCCATCCCCCCACCAACAACCCAGTTTTAGTCCTATTATTAAGAGTCTCTTATGGTTTGTCTCTCTCTCTGATTTTTGTATTATTTTATTTTTCCTCCCTTCCCCTATGATCCTCTGCTTTGTTTCTTAAATTCTGCATATGAATGAGATCATATAATTGTCTTTCTCTGATTGACTTATTTCACTTAGCATAATACATTCTACTTCCAGCCATGTAGTTGCAAATGGCAAGATTTCATGTTTTTTGATGGCTGAGTAGTATTCCATTCTCTCTCTATATATACAGACAATCAGATGTCGGCAATATTCCCAGGGTCTTTATCCATTCATTTGTCAGTGGACATCTTGGCTCTTTCCATAGTTTGGCTATTGTGGACATTGCTGCTGTGAACATTGGGGTGTAGGTGGCCCTTCATATTACTACTTTGTATCTTTTGGGTAAATACCTATTAGTGCAATTGCTGGGTTGAAGAGTAGCTCTATTTTCAAATTTTTGAGGAATGTCCATACTGTTTTCCAGAGTAGCTGCGCCAGCTTACATTCCTACCAACACTGTAAGAGGGTTCCCTTTCTCCACATCCTCACCAATATCCATCATTTCCTGAGTGTTAATAGTAGCCATTCTGACTGGTGTGAGGAGGTACCTCATTGTGGTTTTGATTTGTATTTCCCTGATGCCTAGTGATGTTGAGCATTTTTTTCATGTATCTGTTGGCCATTTTTATGTCTTCCTCAGAGAAGTGTCTATTCATGTCTTCTACCCATTTCTTTTTTTAATTTAATTTAATTTTATTATGCTATGTTAGTCACCATACAATACATCATTACTGTTCATTTCTTGACTATATTATTTGGTTTTTGGGTGTTGAGTTTGATAAGTTCTTTATAGATCTTGGAGACTAGTCCTTTATCTGATATGTCATTTGCAAATATCTTCTCCCATTCTGTAGGTTGCCTTTTAGATTTCTTGACTATTTCCTTTGCTGTGCAAAAGTTTTTATCTTGATGAATTCCCAATAGTTCATTTTTGCCTTTGTTTCTCTTGCCTTTGGAGACATGTCTAGCAAGAAGTTGCTGAGGCCAAGGTCACAGAGGTTGCTGCCCTTGTTCTCCTCCAGGATTTTGATGGATTCCTGTATCACATTGAGGTCTTTCAACCATTCTGAGTCTATTTTTGTGCAGGGTATAAGAAAATGGTCCAGTTTCACTCTTCTGTATGTGGCTATCTAATTTTGCCAACACATTTGTTGAAGGGACTGTATTTTTTCTATTGGATATTTTTTCCTGCTTTCTCAAAGATTACTTGACCATAGAGTTGTGGGTATATTGCTGGATTCCCTCTTCTGTTCCATTGATCTATGTGTCTGTTTTTGTGCCAGTACCATAATGTCTTGATAATTGCAGCTTTGTAATACAGCTCAAAGTCTGGAATTGTGATGCCTCAGCTTTGGTTTTCTATTTCAACATTCTTTTGCTATTTGGGGTGTTTCCTGGTTCCATACAAACTTTAGGACTATTTGTTCCATTTCTGTGAAAAAAGTTGATGGTATTTTGATAGAGAATGCATTGAATGTGTAGATTGCTCTAGGTGGCATAGACATTTTAACAATTTTTGTTCTTCCAATCCATGAGCATGGAACATTTTTCTGTTTCTTTATGTCTTCCTCAATTTCTTTCATGCGTGTTCTATAGTTTTCTGAGTACATATCCTTTGCCTCTTTGATTAGGTTTATTCCTAAGTATCTTACAGTTTTGGGTGCAATTGTAAATGGGATCAACTCCTTAATTTCCCTTTCTCCTGTCTCATTGTTAGTGTATAGAAATACTACTGATTTCTGTGCATTGATTTTATATCCTGCCATGTTGCTGAATTCCTGTATGAGTTCTACCAATTTTGGGGTGGAGTCTTTTGGGTTTTCCACATAGAATATCATGTCATCTGCAAAGAGTGAGAGTTTGACTTTATCTTGGCTGCTTCAGATGCTTTATTTCTTTTTGTTGTCTGCTTGCTGAGGCTAGAACTTCTAGTACTATGTTGAACAGTGGTGAGAGTGGATATCCCTGTGTGTTCCTGACCTTAGGGGAAATGCTCTGCTTTTTCCCATTGAGAATGATATTTGCTGTGGGCTTCTTGTATATGGCTTTTATGATATTGAGGTATGTTCCCTATGTCCCTGCACTGTGAAGAGTTTTAATCAAGAAAGGATGTTGTACTTCTCAAATGTTTTTTTTTTCTGCATTTATTGAGAAGATCAGATGGTTCTTCTCCTTTTATTTATGTAGTGTATCACCCTGATTAATTTGAGGATGTTGAACCACACTTGCAACTCAGGAATAAATCCCACTTGGTTGTAGTGAATAATATTTTTAAAGTACTGTTGGGTCCTACTGGCTAACATTTTTGGTGAGAAGTTTTGCATCCATGTTCATCAGGATATTGGTGTGTAATTCTCCTTTTTGGTGGGGTCTTTGCCTGGTTTTGGGATCAAGGTAATGATGGCCTCATAGAATGAGTTTGGAAGTTTTCCTTCCTTTCCTATTTTTTTGAAACAGCTTCAGAAGAATAGGTATTAATTCTTTACATGTTTGGTAGAATTTCCCTGGGAAACTATCTTGCCCTGGGCTCTTGTTTTTTGGGAGATTTTTGATGACTGCTTCAATTTCCTTTCTGGATATGGGTCTGTTCAGGTTTTCTATCTCTTCCTGGTTCAGTTTTGGTAGTTTATACATTTCTAGGAATGTATCCATTTCTGCCAGATTGCCTAAATTGTTGGCATATAGTTGCTCATAATATGTTCTTACAATTGTTTGTATTTCTTTGGTGTTGGTTGTGATAGCTCCTCTTTCATTCATGATTTTATTTATTTGGGTCGTTTCTCTTTTCTTTTTGATGTCTGGCCAGGGGTTTATCTATCTTATTAATTCTTTCAAAGAACCAGCTCCTAGTTTTGTTCTGTTCTACTCTTCTTTTGGTTTCTATTCCATTGATTTCTGCTCTGATCTTTATTATTTCCCTTCTTCTGCTGGGTTTAGGCTTTATTTGCTGTTCTTTCTCCAGCTCCTTTAGGTGTAGGGTTAGGTTGTGTACTTGAGACCTTTCTTGTTTCTTGAGAAAGTCTTGTAGTGCTATACACATCCCTCGTAGGACCACCTTTGCTGCATCCCAAAGGTTTTGAACAGTTGTGTTTTCATTTTCATTTGTTTCCATAATTTTTAAAAATTCTTTAATATCCTGCTTGACCCATTCATTCTTTAGTAGGATGCTCTTTAACCTCTTTGCATTTGAGTTCTTTCCAACTTTCCTTTTGCAAGTGAGTTCAAGTTTCAAAGCATTATTGTCTGAAAATATGCAGGGCATTATCCCAAACTTTTGGTACCAGTTGAGACCTGATTGGTGACCCAGTATGTGATCTATCATGGAGAATATTCCATGTGCTCTTGAGAAGAATGTGTATTCTGTTGCTTTAGGATGGAATGCTCTTTATATCTGTGAAGTCCTTCTGGTCCTGTGTGTCATTCAAAGCCCTTGTTTCCTTGTTGATCTTCTGCTTAGATGATGTGTGCATTGCAGTGATTATGGTGTTAAAGTCCCCTAGTATTATTGTGTTATTATCAATGTGTAACTTTAATTTTGTTATTAATTGGTGTATATATTTGGCTGCTCCCAAGTTAGGGGCATAAATATTTACAATTGGTAGATCTTCATGTTGGATAGAGAAATTAACTATGATATAGTGTCCTTCCTCATCTCTTATTACAGTCTTTGGTTTAAAATCTAATTTGTCTGATATAAGGATTGCTACCCCAGCTTTCTTTTGATGTCCATTAGCATGATAAATGGTTTTCCACCACCTCACTTTCGATCTGGAGGTGTCTTTGGCTCTTTGTCTTTGCAGACAGCATATTGATGGGTCTTGTTTTTTTAATCCAGTCTGATACCCTGTGTCTTTTGATTGAATCATTTAACACATTTACATTGAGTATTTTTTTTAAGATTTTATTTATTTATTTGACAGAGAGAGACACAGTGAGAGAGGGAACACAAGCAGGGGGAGTGGGAGAGGAAGAAGCAGGCTTCCCGCAGAGCAGGGAGCCCAATGTGGGGCTCGATCCCAGGACCCTGGGATCATGACCTGAGCTGAAGGCAGATGCTTAACAACTGAGCCACCCAGGTGACCCATTCAGAGTAATTATTGAAATATATGAATTTAGTGCCATTGTATTACCTGTAAAGTCATTGTTTTTGTAGATTGTCTGTGTTCCTGTCTGGTATATGTTACTTTTGGGCTCTGTCTTCCCTTAAAAGACCCCCTGTAATATTTCTTGCAGGGCTGGTTTAGATCACAATTTTTTTAGTTTCTATTTGTCCTGGAAGCTATTTTTTTTTTTTATCTTTCCTTCTATTTTGAATGATAGCCTTGCTGGATAAAGTATTCTTGTCTGCATATTTTTCTCATTTAGCACCCTGAATATACCATGCCAGTCCTCTCTGCCAGGTATCTGTGGATAGGTCTGCTGCCAGTTGAATATTTCTATCCTTGTAGGTTATTGACCTCTTGTGCTGAGCTGTTTCTCTCCAGGAGTAGCGCAGTCTCCTCTGGGCCCTATCACAGCCAAACCCTTGGCCTTTAAAGCTCCAGGCTTTAAACCCCACTGGTTGCAAGAACTAAAGAAATCCAACCCCTCTTGTTTTCCAAGCCAGTGACTTTGGGGAAATAATCTCTTTATGTATTCCCCTGTGTGTTCCTCTTTCTCTCTGGCCCTTCTCTGTGATATGGCTTCCTCCCCTCCTCAGCACCCACAATGTTTCTCCCCTAAACCTCATCTCCCCACTTCTTACATTCTTTGATGTGGCCTCTTCTCTCCCTTTATTTGTGGAGTTTCTTTTGTCAGTCTTCAGGTCTATTTCAAGGGTATTTAAAATGATTTAATAGTTATCTAGTTGTGTTCATGGGAGTAGGTGAGCCTAGGGACCTCCTACTCTGCAGCCATCTTCCTCTTCTCCCAAATTTCTGTTCTAATTTTATGATTTCCATCCTTGTACTGGTTTTGAGTTTGGTGTGTTGTTCCTTTACTAGTGCCTTTAGATGAATGTTTAAGATTTTTATTTTGGATTTTTCTTGCTTCCTGTGGTAGGCATGTATTGCTACAAACTTCCTCTTAGAACAACTTTTGCTGCATCCCAAAAATTATTGTTTTCATTCATTTGTTTAATGTATTCTTTTATTTCTTTACTTTTTATTTTCTGGTTGAACTGTTCATTGTTTAGTAGCATGTTAGTTTACCTCCATGTATTTTTGTGCTTTCCAGGTTTTTTTCTTATGGTTAATTTCTAATTTCATAACATTGTGGTAAAAAATGATTCATGCTAAGACTTTGGTCTTTTTTAATTTGTTGAGACTTGTTTTGTAGCCTAATATGTGATCTATTCTAGAGAATGTTTCATGTGCACTTTAATAAAATGTGTATTCTGCTGTTTTAAGATGGAATGTTCTGAATATATCTGTTAGATCCATCTGGTCCAATGTGTTTTTTAAAGCCACTGTTTCCTTGTTGATTTTCGGTTTTGATGACCTGTCCATTGATAAAAGTCAGGTATTAATGTCCTCTACTATTTTTGTATTATTATTGAATAGTCCCTTTATGTTTGTTATTAACAGTTTTATGCAGTTGTGTGCTGCTTTGTTGGGTGCATAAATATTTACAATTATTATATCATCTTATTTGATTGTACCATTTATGGTTATATAGTGTCCTTCTTTGTTTCTTCTTGCAGCCTTTGTTTTAAAGTCAATTTTGTCCAATACAATATTGCTTCTCCAACTTTTTTTTCAATGCCATTTGCATGGTAAAGTTTTTTTTTCCATCCTTCACTTTTAGTTTGCATGTGTCCTTAGGTTTGAAATTAGTCTCTTGTAAGCAGCATAAAGATGGGTATTTTTTTTAATCCAATCTGTCACCCTATGCCTTTGATTGGAGAATTTAGTCCATTTACATTCAAAGTAATTATTGATATGTGTGTATTTATTGCCAATTTGTTACTTGTTTGACTGTCGTTTTTGCAGTTCGTCTCTGTTCCTTTCTTCTCTGGTTCTCTTCTGTCATGTTTAGTTGACTTTCTTTAGCAAAGTACTTGGATTCCTTACTGTTTACTTTTTTTCACATCTATTACAGTTTTTTGTGGTTTTGTTTTTTGTTTTTTGTTTTTTTTTTGTAAACTCAGTTTATATACAACATATTCTGCATATAGCCATCTGTACTAAACTGATGGTCACTTAATTTCAAACTCATTCTTTACTCTTCTCCCTTCTATGTTTCAGGAATTTGGTATCATATTTTAAGTTCTTTCATTTTGTAGTTCTCTTGACTGATTTGTACAGAAATACTAATTATTTTGCTTCTGTGCTTTCTATTTTTCTGACTCTTACTTATGGTTTTAGTTTTGCACTCAGAGTGTCCCCCTTAACAATTCTTGTAGGGCTGGTTTAGTGGTCATGAATTCCTTTCACTTTTGTTTGTCTCTGAGACACTTTATCTTGGTTTCTATTCTCAGTGATAGCTTTGCCGGATAGAGTAGTCTTGACTGCAGGTTTTTCCATTTCAGCATTTTACTGTATCATGGCACCTACTTCTGGCCCACAAAGTTTCTGCTGAAAAATCAGCCTTATGTAGTTTCCTTTTGATGTTACTGTCTCCTTTTCTCTTGCAAGCTTTAAAACTCTTTCTTCATCATTATTTTTTGCCATTTTAATGACTGTGTGTTTTGATGTGGTCCTCCTTGGGTTGAATTTGTTGGGGGGATCTCTGTGCTTCCTGAATCTGGATCTCTGTTTCCCTCCTGAGATTCAGAAGTTTCAGCTATTATTTCTTCAAATACATTTTATGCTTCCCTTTCTCTGTCTTCTCCTTCTGGGATCCCTATAATACTAATGGTATTACGCTTGATGGTGTCACTGAGTTCTCTAAGTCTATCCTCATTATGCACTATTTGTTTATCTCTCACCTGTTCAGCTTAATTTCCATTACTATATTGTCTAGGTCACTTAGGTGTTCCCTTGCTTCCTGTAGCCTACTATGTAGTCCATCTATTGTATTTTAATTTCATTTATTGAGTTCTTCATATCTGAAGTTGCTTTTTTATCTCTTTGTCAAAGTTCTCACTGATGTCCTCCACTCTTTTCTGAAGTCCAATGAGTATCTTTATGATGATTACCTTAAAATATCTATCAGGTATATTACTTATTTATGTTTTGCTTAGATCTCCCGCTGTGAATTTGTCCTGTTCTTTCATTTGGGACATATTCCTTTGTCTCCCATATTTATCTACATCTCCGTGTCTAACTGTATTAGGAAAGTCAGCTATGTCTTCTACTCTTGAAAGTAAATGACTTTCTGAATAAGAGTTCCTATAGTGACCTGCAGTGTAGTGTCCCCTGTTCATCAGAACCTGGCAGCTCAGGAGAGTATACTGTGTGTATTGATTGCCTCTTACTATTGTGTCCAAGTCACTTTTCTTTCAGTTCACATATCTGCATTGATTCTCTACCTGTTGTGAGCTGTGCTTGTTCTCTGTAGTATTAATGAGACCCAAGCAGGCTGACTCTGTGAGGCATGACTTCAGGAGGGATCAGGGGCAAGGTGGCAGTGTTAGCAAAATTTGTGCTGAGCCATTATTCCTAAGCCAGAAACCCCAATATGGGGTGGTTGTGGCAGGGGGCATGGTATGTGCAGAAGTGGCAAGGGCTGGAGTGCAGCACACATGGAGATGGTATTGGCTGGGGTGATGCAGCCTCTTATGTGTGCGGCCACTGGGGAGGGCATGTGCATGCAGCATTAACATAATTTGTGCTGAGCCCAGGGCTGAGGTCAGTAGACTTGGAGTAGACCAGTCCTTAGGAGAACACACACGCATGGCACACTGCCAGCAGGTTAGGTAACAAGTATCTGTGCAGTACAGCCTCCTGCATGTGGCCCTGTGTTTATGCTGGGTGACAGGGGAGGGAAATGGCATGTGCCATCTCCTTTGTTCCCAGAGAAGTCCACCAATGTGCTATGAAATCAGTATAAATGGATCTTCATCCCCTTTGCTCCAGGCGTTGTACAAACAGTTGCTTCTATGTTGCCTCTCTATGGCTTGCTGTCCCTTTTTGGGTGGGGACCCAGTTATCACTATCCCTCCTGGCTAGCCCAGCGCTGAGTCAGCTGACTTTTAAATTTCCATGATGCAAATCTTGTTGGTTATACAAATTCATGGAATTCAGCCCCTCTGATTTTTAAAACCAGACATTATGGGAATTTTTCTGCCCTATGTGGGCTCTCTGGTGCAAGGAACATTCTTTCCCCTAACTGTGTGTGCAGCTTCCTCCCTCTTGTGGGCAGCTTCCAACCACAATTCTCTCCTTCTTAACCTCTCAGGCACAGCTTCTTCTCTGTATTTAGTTGTGGAATTTCTTCTGCCTGTATTCAGATAACTCTCCAGTTTATTTATGTAGCTGTCAGTATTATCTAGTTGTAAATGTGGGGCAGGGAGATCTTAGGATCCTCTTAGTCCACCATCTTCCCAAGCTCCTTGACAAAATAGACTTTAAAACAAAGACTCTGAAAGGAGACAAAGAATGGCATTACATAATGATAAAGGGGTCAATGCAACAAGAGGATACAACAATTGTAAATACCAACATACCCAATGCTGAAGCACCTAAATACATAAAGCAAATATTAATAAACACAGAGAATTTGATGGTACTACAATAAAAGTAGGGTTGTTAGCACTCCACTTACATCCAGACAGAAAATCCACAAGGAAACAATGTCTTTGAATGGAACATTGGACTAGATGGACATAAGGGTTATATACAAAATATTTTATCCCCCAAAAAACCAGAATACACATTCTTTTCAAGTACACATGGAATATTTTCCACAATAAATCAAATACGGGCCGATAAAACAAGCCTCAATAAATTTATGAAGATTGAAATTATAAGATGCATCTTTTCTGACCATAATGGAATGAAACCAAAAATGAATCTCAAGAAGAGAACTGGTTAAAAAAAAAATGTGGAGACTAAAAACATAATACAAAAAAAAACAATAGGTCAATGATAAAGTAGTCAAAGAAGAAAAATTTTTTAAAAGCATAGATGGAGGGGGAGGAACAAGATGGCAGAGGAGTAAGAGACCTAAATTTTCTCTGGACCCAGGAATTCAGCTAGATAGGGATCAAACCATTCTGAACACATATGAACTCAACAGGAGATTGAAGAAAAGAATAGCAGCAATACACTGAACAGAAAAGCGACCACTTTCTGGAAGGTAGGACGTGTGGAGAAGTAAATCTGAGGTGATATTCGGGAAGATGGATGGCGGGGGAAGGAGCCTCCATCAGCTGCTACCAGTAAGTGAAAGAGCTACACGTAGAGCACAAAGTCGGAACTTTTAGAAGTCTACTCTGCTGAAGGACATCACTCCAGTGGCTAAGCAGTGGGGTGGAACACTCACTGGGACAGTGTGGTCTCAGGAACCTCGGGGTCAGAAAGACTGGGAGTGCCTGAATGTGGCAGAGCTCCCAAGTATCAGAGCAAGGAAGCTGGCTGCAAACGGAGCCTAGGAGTGGGCTCTCAGCTCAGGGCTGCCATAAACAGGCCCCTCCCCCAGAAGATCACAGGAACAGCCTGCCAAGACCAAGTTTACCAATCAATGAGAATGGCAGAATGCCAGTACTAGGGGAATACAGCACATAGAATTCATGGCTTTTTTTCCCCCCTGATTCTTTAGTCTTTCAAAGTTAATTTTTCTAATTTTATTTTTTTCTTTTCTTTTTTTTTTGAATTTTTCTTTTTCCCTTTTTCAACCAACATCTTATCAATCCCTTTTTTTTTAAAGATTTTATTTATTTATTTGAGAGAGAGAATGAGAGAGAGAGAGAGAGCATGAGAGGGGGGAGGGTCAGAGGGAGAAGCAGGCTCCCTGCCGAGCAGGGAGCCCGATGCAGGACTTGATCATGGGACTCCAGGATCATGACCTGAGCCGAAGGCAGTCACTTAACCAACTGAGCCACCCAGGCGCCCCAATCCCTTTTTTAAAAATCTTTTTTATTTTTCATTTTTAGAGTCATATTCTATCCCTTCATAGTAGTTAACCTTATTTTTAGTATATATATATATATATATATATATATATATATATATATATATATATATACTCTCATGAATATATATATATATAAGTTGTTCTCTCTTTAAAATTTTGGGATACAGTTTCTTCTAACAGACCAAAATATACCTAAATCTCTAGTGTATGGCTTTCTTCTACTCTCCTGCCTGACCACATTCTCTCCTGTATTTTTTTAGTTGCCCTTCTTTTCCTTTTCAACCAAATTCTTATCTTATCAATTCCTTTTATAAAATCTTTTATAATTTTCATCTTTACAATCATATTCCATCACTTCATTGTATTTACTCTTCTTTTTGTACATATATAAGTTTTTCTTTCTTTAAAATTTTGGGAGACATTATCTTCTAACAGACCAAAATATGCCCAAAATCTAGTGTGTGGCACCGATCTATGCACCAGCCTGATCATATTTGATTATATTGTTTTTTTTAATCTTTTTCTTTTTCTTTCTTTCCCTTTCTTTTCCCCTGGTTTCAGGTCTCTTTTGGTTGTTAAGTGTATATTTTTCTGGGGTTGTTATTACCCTGTTAGCATTTTGTTCTCTCATTCATCTGTTCTCCTCTGGACAAAATGACAAGATGGAAAAAATCACCTCAAAAAAAAAAAAAAAAGAATGAGAGGCAGTACCGACTGCCAGGGACCTGATCAATATGGACATTAGTAAGATGTCGGAACTAGGGCTCAGAATGACGATTATAAAGATACTAGCTAGGCTTGAAAAAAGCATGGAAGATATTAGAGAAACCCTCTCTGGAGAAATAAAAGAACTAAAATCTAACCAAGTCGAAATAAAAAAGGCTATTAATGAGGTGCAATCAAAAATGGAGGCTCTAACAGCTAGGATAAATGAGGCAGAAGAGAGAATCAGTGATATAGAAGATCAAATGATGGAAAATAAAGAAGCTGAGAAAAAGAGAGATAAACAACTACTGGATCACGAGGGCAGAATTCGAGAGATAAGTGATACCATAAGATGAAACAACATTAGAATAATTGGGATCCCAGAAGAAGAAGAAAGAGAGAGAGGTCAGAAGGTATATTGGAGCAAATTATAGCAGAGAACTTCCCTAATTTGGGGAAAGAAACAGGCATCAAAATCCAGAGGGCACAGAGAACCCCGCTCAAAATCAATAAAAAAGGTCAACACGCCAACATCTAATAGTAAAACTTATGAGTCTCAGACACAAAAAGAAAATCCTGAAAGCAGCTCAGGACAGGAGATCTGTAACCTACAATGGTAGAAACACTAGATCGGCAACAAACCTGTCCACAGAGACCTGGCAGGCCCAAAAGGACTGGCATGATATATTCAGAGCATTAAACGAGAAAAATATGCAGCCAAGAATACTATATCCAGCTAGGCTGTCATTGAAAATAGAAGGAGAGATAAAAAGCTTCCAGGAAAAACAAAAACTAAAGGAATTTACAAACACGAAACCAGCCCTACAAGAAATATTGAAAAGAGTCCTGGAAGCAAAGAAAGAGCCTAAAAATGGGGCACCTGGGTGGCTCAGATGGTTAAGCGTCTGCCTTCGGCTCAGGTCATGATCCCAGGGTCCTCAGATCGAGTCCCGCATCGGGCTCCCTGCTGGGCGGGGAGCCTGCTTCTCCCTCTGCCACTGCCTCTCTCTATCTCTCTGTCTGACTCTCATGAATAAATAAATAAAACAAACAACAACAAAAAAAGAAAGAGCCTAAAAATAACATAGACCAGAAAAGAACACAGACAATATACAGGAACAGTCACATTACAGGCAATACAATGGCACAAAATTCATATCTTTCAATTGTTACCCTGAATGTAAATGGGCTAAATGCCCCAATCAAAAGAAGCAGGGTATCAGACTGGATAAAAAAACAAGACCCATCTTGTTTGTATGCTGTCTGCAAGAGATTCATTTTAGACCCAAAGACACCTACAGATTGAAAGTGAGGGGGTGTAAAAGCATTTACCATGCTAATGGACACCAAAAGAAAGTTCAGGTGGCAATCCTTATATCAGACAAATTAGATTTTAAACCAAAGACTATAATAAGAGATGAGGAAGGACACTATATCATACTTAAAAGGTCTATCCAATAAGAAGATCTAACAATTGTAAATATCTATCCTCTAACATGGGAGCAGACAATTATATAAGCCAATTAATAACAAAAGCAAAGAAACACATCGACAACAATACAATAATAATGGGGGGGACTTTAACACCCCCCCTCACTGAAATGGACAGATCTGCAAAATATCAACAAGGAAATAAAGACTTTAAATGACACACTGGAACAAATGGAATTCACAGATATATTCAGAACATGTCATTCCATAGCAACAGAATACACATTCTTCTCTAGTGCCCATGGAACATTCTCCAGAATAGATCACATCCTAGGTCACAAATCAGGTCTCAACCAGTACCAAAAGATTGGGATGATTCCTGCATATTTTTGGACCACAATGCTTTGAAACTAGAACTCAATCACAAGAGGAAAGTTGGAACGAACTCAAATACAGGGAGGCTGAAGAGCATCCTACTAAAGAATGAATGGGCCAAAGAGAAAATTAAAGAAGAATTTTAAAAATTCATAGAAAGAAATGAAAATGAAAACACAACTGCTTACAGTCTTTGGGATGCAGCAAAGGCAGTCCTAAGAGGAAAGTATATAGCAATACAAGCCTTTCTCAAGAAACAAGAAAGGTCTCAAATATAAAACCTAGCCCTACACCTAAAGGAGCTGGAGAAAGAACAGCAAATAAAGCCTAAACCCAGCAGGAGAATACAAATAATAAAGATCAGAGCAGAAATCAATGAAATAGAAACCAAAAGAATAGTAGAACAGATCAACAAAACTAGGACCTGGTTCATTGAAAGAATTGACAAGATTGATAAACCCCTGGCCAGACTTATCAAAAAGAAAAGAGAAAGGACCCAAATAAATAAACTCATGAATGAAAGAGGAGCGATCACAACCAACACCAAAGAAATACAAACAATTATAAGAACATATTATGAGCAACTATATGCCAGCAAATTAGATAATCTGGAAAAAATGGATGCATTCCTAGAGATGTATCAACTACCAAAACGGAACCAGGAAGAAATAGAAAGCCTGAAAATATCTATAACTACTAAGGAAATTGAAGCAGTAATCAAAAATCTCCCAACAAACAAGAGCCCAGGGCCAGATGGCTTCCCAGGGGAATTCTACCAAACATTTAAAGAAGAATAAATACCTATTCTTCTGAATCTGTTCCAAAAAATAGAAATGGAAGGAAAACTTCCAAACTCGTCTTATGAAGCCACCATTACCTTGATCCCAAAACCAGACAAAGACCCCATCAAAAAGGAGAATTCCAGGCCAATATCCCTGATGAGCATGGATGCACAAATTCTCACCAAAATACTAGCCAATAGGATCCAACAGTACATTAAAAGGATTATTCACCATGACCAGATGGTATTTATCCATGGGCTGCAAGGTTAGTTCAACATCTGCAAATCAATCAATGTGATACAATACATTAAAAAAAAACAAAGAACAAGAACCATATGATCCTCTCAGTACATGCAGAAAAACCATTTGACAAAGTACAGCACCCTTTCTTCAACAATACTCTTCGGAGTATAGTGATAAAGGGTACATACCTCAATATCATAAAAGCCATCTATGAAAAATACACAGTGAATATCATTTCTTTCTTTCTTTCTTTCTTTCTTTCTTTCTTTCTTTCTTTCTTTCTTTCTTTCTTTCTTTCTTTCTTTCTTTCTTTCTTTCTTTCTTCTTCTTTCTTTCCTTTCTTTCTTTCTTCTTTCTTTCTCTTTCTTTCTTTCTTTCTTTCTTTCTTTCTTTCTTTCTTTCTTTCTTTCTTTCTTTCTTTCTTCTTTCTTTCTTTCTTTCTTTCTTTCTTCTTTCTTCCTTTCTTTCTTTTTTCTTTCTTTTAATTTTCTTCTCTTATATTAGTCACCATACAGTACATCATTAGTTTTTCATGTGGTGATCCACGATCCATTGTTTTCATATAACACCCAGTGCTCCATGCAGTACATGCCCTCCTTAATACCCCTCACTGGGCTAACCAATCCCCACTCTCCCAGCCCCTTTAAAACCATGTTTGTTTCTCAGAGTCCATAGTCTCTCATGGTTTATCTCTCCCTCCGATTGCCCCCCCCCATTCATTTTTCCCTTCCTTCTCATAATGTCATCCATGCTATTCCCATATTCCACAAATAAGTGAAACCATATGATAATTGACTTTCTCTGCATGACTTATTTCACGTAGCCTAATCTCCTCCAGTCCCATCCATGTTGATGTAAATTTGGGTATTCATCCTTTCTGATGGCTGAGCAATATTCCATTGTATATATGGACCATATCTTCTTTATCCATTCATCTGTTGAAGGGCATCTCAGCTCTTTCCACAGTTTGGCTATTGTGGACATTGCTGCTATGAACATTGGGGTGCATATGGCCCTTCTTTTCACTACATCTGTGTCTTTGGGGTAAATACCCAGGAGTGCAATTGCTAGGTCATAGGGTAGTTCTATTTTTAATATTTTGAGGAACGTCCACGCTGGTTTCTAAAGTAGCTGTACCAACTTGCATTCCCACTAAGAGTATAAGAGGGTTCCCCTTTCTCCACAAGCTCTCCAATATTTGATGTTCCTTTCCATGTCCATTTTTGCCATTCTAACTAGTGTAAGGTGGTATCTCAATGTGGTTTTGATTTGAAATTCCCTGATGGCTAATGATGATGACCATTTTTTCATATGTCTGTTAGCCATTTGTACGTCTTCTTCAGAGAAGAGATTTTTAATATCTTCTGCCCACTTTTTGACTTTATGATTTGTTTTTTGGGTGTTGAGTTAGAGAAATTCTTTATAGATCTTGGATACCAGCCCTTTATCTGTGGTGTCATTTGCAAAAATCTTCTCCCATTCTGTGGGGTACTCCTTTGTTTTGCTGACTGTTTCCTTTGCTGTGCAGAAGCTTTTTATCTTGATGAAGTCCCAAAAGTTCATTTTTGCTTCTGTTTCACTAGGTTTTGGAGATGTATCTTGAAAGAAGGTGCTCTGGCCAATGTCAAAGAGGTTACTGCCTATGTTCTCCTCTAGGATTTGGATGGATTTCTGTCTCACATTGAGGTTTTTCATCCATTTTGACTTTATCTTTCTGAATGGTGTTAGAGAATGGTCGAGTTTCATTCTTCTGCATGTGGCAGTCCAATTTTCCCAGCACCATTTATGGAAGACACTGTCTTTTTTCCATTGCATGTTTTTTCCTCCTTTGTCAAAGATTATTTGACCATAGAGATGAGGGTACATATCTGGATTCTCTATTCTGTTCCATTGGTCTATATGTCTGTTTTTGTGCCAGTACCATGCTGTCATGGTGATCACAGCTTTGTAATATAGCTTGAAATCGGGCAACGAGATGCCCCCACCTTTGTATTTCTTTTTCAGCATTTTCTTGGCGATTTGGTGTCTTTTGTGATACGATACAAATTTTAAAATTGTTTGTTCCAGCACTTTGAAAAATGTCATTGGAATTTTGATTGGGATGGCATTGAAGTTATAGATTGCTCTGGGTCTCATAGACGTTTTAACAATGTTTATTCTTCTGATCCATGAGCATGGAACGTTTTTCCATCTTCTTGTTTCTTCTTCAATTTCTTTCATGAGTGTTCTGTAGTTCCTAAAGCTGAGACCTTTTACCTCTTTGGTTAGGTTTATTCCAAGGTATCTTATGGTTTTTGGTGCTATTGTAAATGGAATCGTTTCTCTAAATTCTCTTTCTACAGTTGGATTGTTAGTGTATAAGAGAGCAACTGATTTCTGTGCATTGATTTTGTATCCTGCCACATTACTGAATTGCTGTATGAGTTTTAGTAATTTGGGGGTAGAGTCTTTTGGGTTTTCCACATAAAGTATCATGTCATCTGTGAAAAGAGAGAGTTTGACTTCTTCTTTACCAATTTGAGTACCTTTTACTTCTTTTTGTTGTCTGATTGCTGTTGCTAGGAATTCTAGTACTATGTTGAACAATCATGGCGAGAGTGGACATCCTTGATGTGTTCCTGGTCTTAACGGAAGGGCTGTCAGCTTTTCCCCATTGGGGATGATATTCGCTGTGGGATTTTCATAAATGGATTTTATGAACTTGAGGAATGATCCCTCTATCCCTATACTATGAAGAGTTTTAATCAGGAAAGGATGTTGTATTTTGTCAAATGCTTTTTCTGCATCAATTGAGAGGACGATATGGTTCTTCTCCCTCCTCTTATTAATGTGTTCTATCACACTGATTCCTTTGCAAATGTTGAACCACGCTTGCATCCCGAGGATAAAACCCACTTGGTAGTTGTGGATGATCCTTTTAATGTATTGCTGGATTCTATTAGCTAGGATTTTGTTGAGGATTCTGGAATCCATATTCATCAGGGATATCAGTCTCAAATTTTCCTTTTTGATGGGGTCTTTGCCTGGTTTGGGGATTAAGGTAATGCAGGCCTCAAAGAATGAATTTGGAAGTTTTCCTTCTGTTTCTATTTTTTGAAACAGCTTCAGTAGAATAGGTATTAATTCTTCTTTGAATGTTTGGTAGAATCCCAAGGGAATCCATCAGGCCATGGACTCTTGTTTTTGGGGAGGTTTTTGATCACTGCTTCAATCTCGTTACTGGTTATTGGCCTATTGAGGTTGTATGTTTCTTCCTGTTTCAGTCTTCAAGCTTATTGGTTTCCAGGTAGGCCTCTATTTTATCTAGATTGCTCAGTTTATTGGCATACTGTTGTTGATAATAATTTCTAATAATTGTTTCTATTTCCTTGGTGTTAGTCATGATCTCTCCCCTTTCATTCATCCTTTTATTAATTTGCATCCTTTCTCTTTTCTTTTGGATAACCCTGGCCAGTGGTTTATCAAACTTATTAATTCTTTCAAAGAACCAACTTCTAATTTCATTGATCTGATGTACTGTGTTTCTGGTTTCTAATTCACTGATCTCTGTTCTAATTTTAATTATTTCTCTTCTAATGCATGGCTTAGGCATCATTTTTTGCTTTTTCTCTAGTTCTTTAAGGTGCAGAGTTAGTTGGTGAATTCAGGATTTTTCTATTTTTTTGAATGAGGCTTGGTGGCTATGTATTTTCCCCTTAGGACTCCCTTTGCAGTATCCCATAGGTTTTGGACTGATGTGTTTTGTTCTTATTGGTTTCCGTGAATTGTTTAAGTTCTTCTTTGATTTCTTGATTGACCCAAACATTCTTGAGCAGAGTGGTCTTTAGCTTCCAAGTGTTTGAATTCCTTCCAAATTTTTTTCTGGTGATTGAGTTCCAATTTTAAAGGACTGTGGTCTGAGAATATGCAGGGAATAATCTCAGTGTTTTGGTATTGGTTGAGACCTGATTTGTGACCCAGTATGTGGTCTATTCTGGAGAAAGTTCCATGTGTGCTCGAGAAGAATGAGTATTCTGTTGTTTTAAGGTGGAATGTTCTGTATATATCTATGAGGTCCATCTGGTCCAGTGTATCATTCAAAGCTCTTGTTCCCTTGCTGATTTTCTGCTTAGATGATCTGTCCATTGCTGAGAGTGGAGTATTGAAGTCTCCTACAATTAACGTATTGTTATCAATATGACTTTTTATTTTGGTGAACAGTTGGCTTATGTAGATGGATGCCCCCGTGTTGGGGGCATAGATATTTACAACTGTTAGATATTCTTGTTGGATAGACCCTTTAAGAACGATATAGGGTCCTTCTGTGTCTCTAATTACAGACTTTAGTTTAAAATCTAATTTGTCTGATATAAGAATTGCTACCCCAGCTTTCTTTTGAGGTCCGCTGGCATGGAAGATGATTCTCCATCCCTTCACTTTCAGTCTGGATATATCTTTAGCTTCAAAATGAGTCTCTTGTAGGCAGCATATGGATGGGTCCTGTCTTTATATCCAAACTTAAATCCTTTGCCATTTTATGGGAGCATTTAGGCCGTTCACGTTGAGAGTGATTATTGAAAGATATGAATTAATTGTCATCATGTTGCCTGTGAAGATGTTGTTTTTATAGATTGTCCCTGTAAATTTCTGTTGTAGATCACTCTTGGGGTGTTTCTCCTTTTATAGAATTCCCCTTAATATTTCTTGCAGGCCCGGTTTAGTGGTCACATATTCTTTCAGTTTCTGCCAGTTGTGGAAGCTCTGCATCTCTCCATTCATTCTAAATGACAGCCTTGCCGGATAAAATATTCTTGGCTGCATGTTCTTCTCATTTAGTACCCTGAATATGTCTTGCCAGGCTTTTCTGGCTTTCCATGTCTCTGTGGATAGGTCTGACGTGATTCAGATGTTCCTCCCTCTGTACGTAAGGAATCTCGTCCCCCATGTGCCCTTAAGATGGTTTCCTTGGTTCTAAGATTTGCAAGTTTTATTATTACATGCCAAGGTGTTGGCCTACTTTCCTTGATCTTAGGAGGGGTCCTCTATGCCTCTAGAGTGCCAATGTTTGTTTCATTCCCCAGATTAGGGAAGTTCTCAGCTACAATTTGCTCAAATACATCTTCTAGTCCTCTCTCTCTCTCCACTCCCTCCGGGATTCCAATTATTCTGACATTAGAACGCTTCATGGTGTCACTTATTTCTCTGATTCTATTTTCATGGATTCTGAGTTGTTTTTCCCTGTCCTCCTCTTTTCCCTTTTTATTATATTGTCTTCCAGGTTGCTTATTCGTTCTTCTGCTTCACGTACTCTGCTGTTAGATTACCTAGATTGGTTTGGATCCCATTGATAGCATTTTTAATTTCTGCCAATTCACCTTTTATTTCTGCCTTTACAGACTCTATGTTGCCATTAATTGATTTCTCCATTCTAGCTATTGTCATCACAATTGCTAGCCTGAATTCCATCTCCTACATTTTGGTTTTATCTGCATCCATTTGTAAATCTGCAGCATAAGTCATAATCTCTGAGTCTTTTCTATATGGGGGTTCCTCCTCCTAGTCATTCTGTTGATTGGTGGTTGAGGGAATGTATAGAGTCCAAATTATTGACCAGAACTGAAGCAAGATGCACCTGTTTTCTAGGGACCTTAGGGTTGCTGGCCTCTTGTTTTCCCAGCCTGTCTTCTGGGGTAGGGGCCTGCCAGGATGTTATTCAGGCAAACCTGTTTGGGCAGAGTTGCCCTGCCCCCCTGTGTTGGGGGATGCGCTCAGTGGGAATCAGTTTTGGGGGCTTTTCTTCTCTGACAGCTTCCCTGGTGGCTTTCTGCATCTCTTCCAGAAGTCAGAGCAGAAGAGACCATTTCCAACCCTCTGCCTCAGAGCAGAGAGACCACACTCTGTTCTTCAGTGAGCTCTCCAGGCCACACTGTCTCCTTTTCTGTCCGTGTTGCTATAAACTGCAGTGTCCTGCATTGTGTGTCCCTCTGAAGTGCTCCCAGTTCTGCTTCCAGGTTGGGGCACGTCTCTGCCCTTTGTGCTTGTAAAACCACCAGCCGCCCCTAGTTCACATGTGCGACCCCACCGCTCTGTGTTTTGCCCCTGGGGCTGCCCTAAACTCCTTTACCCACCACTACTGTTCTGCGAGTCTGTGTCCCATCCCCAGCGCATGAGGCTGTCACTCACTGGTGGTGTAGGATCCCCATGGCTGGGCTCCCTCCCGCTGCCATTTATCTTCTGATATCTGCCCACAGAATCACTGCTTCATACCTCAAAACCAACCACCTGCAATATTCTGTTTGTAGAGATCCAGATCTTCTCACATCTCAGGCTGGTTTCATGGGTGGTCAGAGCAGTCTGGTAGATATCCAGCTCAATTCCAGGGACCAGTTGAAATAGGGTCCGCTACTCCTTCGCCATCTTTCCTTCTGGCTCACAAATATCATTTTCAATGGGGAAAAACTGAGAGCTTTCCCCATAAGGTCAGGAACACGGCAGGGATGTCTAATATCACTATTGGTATTCAACATAGTGTTTGAAGCCCTAGCCACAGCAATCAGACAACAAAAAGATAAAAGGCATCTGAATCAGCAAAGAAGAAGTCAAACTCTCACTCTTTTCAGAGGATATGATACTTTATGTGGAAAACCCAAAAGACTCCACAACAAAACTACTAGAACTCATACAGGAATTCAGTAAAATGGCAGGATATGAAATCAATGCACAGAAATCAGTGACATTCTGATACACCAACAACAAGACAGAAGAAAGAGAAATTAAGGAGTCAATCCCATTTACCATTACACCCAAAACCATAAGATACCTAGGAATAAATCTAACCAAAGAGGCAAAGAATCTGTACTCAGAAAACTATAAAACACTCATGAAAGAAATTGAGGAAGGACGCCTGGGTGGCTCAGTTGGTTGAGCGACTGTCTTCGGCTCAGGTCATGATCCTGGAGTCCCTGGATCGAGTCCCGCATCGGGCTCCCTGCTCAGCGAGGAGCCTGCTTCTCCCTCTGGCCCTCCCCACTCTCATGTACCCTCTCTCTCTCTCTCATTCTCGCTCTCTCAAATAAATAAATAAATCTTTAAAAAAAAAAGAAAGAAATTGAGGAAGACACAGAAAAATGGAAAAATGTTCCATGCTCTTGGATTGGAAGAACAAATATTGTGAAGATGTCAATGCTACCTAGAGCATTCTACACATTCAAAGCAATCCCCATCAAAATACCATCCACTTTTTTCAAAGAAATGGAACAAATAATCCTAAAATTTGTATGGAACCAGAAAAGACCCCGCATAGCCAGAGGAATGTTGAAAAAGAAAAGCAAAGCTGGTGGCATCACATCTGGACTTCCAGCTCTATTACAAAGCTGTAATCATCAAGACAGTACGGTACTGGCACAAAAACAGACACATAGATCAACGCAACAGAATAGAGAGCCCAGAAATGTACCCTCAACTCTATGGTCAACTCATCTTCGACAAAGCAGGAAAGAATGTCCAATGGACAAAAGGCAGTCTCTTCAACAAATAGTGTTGGGAAAATTGCTCAGCCACATGCAGAAGAATGAAACTGGACCATTTCCTTACACCACACAAAAAAATAGACTCAGAATGGTGAAAGACCTAAATGTGAGACAGGAATCCATCAAAATCCTAAAGGAGAACACAGGCAGCCACCTCTTTGACCTCAGCCACCGCAACTTCTTCCTAGAAACATTGCCAAAGGCAAGGGAAGCAAGGGCCAAAATGAACTATTGGGACTTCATCAAGATAAAAAGCTTTTGCACAGCAAAAGAAACAGTCAATAAAACCAAAAGACAACCGACAGAATGGAAGAAGATATTTGCAAATGACATATCAGATAAAGGGCTAGTATCCAAAATCTATAAAGAACTTATCAAACTCAACACCCAAAGAAGAAATAAGCCAATCAAGAAATGAGCAGAAGACATGAACAGACATTTTCCATAGAAGACATCCAAATGGCTAACAGACCCATGAAAAAGTGTTCAACATCGCTCGGCATCAGGGAAATCCAAGTCAAAACCTCAATGAGATACCACCTCACACCAGTCAGAATGGCTAAAATTAACAAGTCAGGAAACGACAGATGTCGGCAGGGATGCGGACAAAAGGGAACTCTCCTGCGCAGTTGGTGGGAATGCAAGCTGGTGCAGCCACTCTGGAAAATTGTATGAAGGTTCCTCAAAAAGTTGAAAATAGAGCTACTCTATGACCCAGAAATTGCACTACTGGGTATTTACCCCTAAGATCCAAAGTAGTGATCTGATGGACACATGCACTCTGATGTTTATAGCAGCAATGTCCACAATAGTCAGACTATGGAAAGAACCAAGTTGTCCATCGACAGATGAATGGGTAAAGAAGATGTGGTATATTTATACAATGGAATATTATGCAGCTATCAAAAGGAATGAAATCTTGCCATTTGCAATGACATGGATAGAACTGGAGAGTATTATGCTGAGTGAAATAAGTCAATCAGAGATAGACATGTATCATATGATCTCACTGATATGAGGAATTCTTAACCTCAAGAATCAAACTGAGTGTTGCTGGAATGGTGGGGAGTGGGAGGGATGGGGTGCTTGGGTGATGGACATTGGAGAGGGTAAGTGCTATGGTGAGCACTGTGAATTGTGTAAGACTGTTGAATCTCATATCTGTACCTCTGAAACAAATAATACATTATATGTTTAAAAAAGAAGACGATAGTAGGAATGGAAAAATGAAGGGGAGGAAATCGGTGGAGGAGATGAACCATGAGAGACTATGGACTCTGAGAAACAAACTGAGGGTTCTAGAGGGGAGGGATTTGGGGGGTGGGTTAGACTGGTGATTGGTATTAAACAGGGCACGTATTGAATTCAGCTCTGGGAGTTACATGCAAACAATGAATCATGGAACACTACATCAAAAACTAATGGTGTAATGTATGGTGATTAATGTAACGTAATAAAATTTTTTTAAAAAGCATAAATGGAGACAAATTAAAATGAAAACACAATGTTCAAAAATCTTTGGGACATGGTCAAACGGTTTTAAGAGAAAACTATATAGAGATACAGGCCTACCTCAAGAAACAAGAAAAAGCTTGAATAAACAATCTACTTTACACCTAAGGGAACTAGAAAAAGAAAAGCAACCAAAGCCCAAGGTGAGAAGCAGAAAGGAAATTAGAACAGAACAGAAATAAATTACATAGAGACTAAAAAATTAGAAAAAAATAAATGAAACCACAAGCTTGCTCTTTGAAAAGATATACAAAATTGACAATTCCTTAGTCAGATTCATCATGGAAAAAAGAGAAAGGACCTAAATAAATAAAATTGAAAAATGACAGAGGGAAGTAACTGACACCACAGAAATAGAATGATAAGAGAATACTACCAAAAAATATAGGCCAAAAAATTGGAGAACCTAGAAGAAATGAATGAAGTCCCAGAAGCATAAAATCTTCCAAAACTAAACCTGAGAGAAATGGAAAATCTGAGTATACCAATTACAAGGAACAAAATTGAATTGATAATCAAAAAACTACCAAGAAATATAATTCCAGGACCAGATGGATTCACAGGTAAATTCTACCAGACACTCAAAGAGTTAATACTTATTCTCAAACTATTCCAAAAAATAGAAAAGGAAGGACCAAAACCAGACAAAGACATCAAAAAAAGAAAACTACAGGCCAGTCTCCCTGATGAATATAGACCCCCAAATCCTCAATAAAATGTATACCACATACAAGAATGCATTAGCAAGATTATTTATCATAAGCAGGTGGGATTTAATCCCAGGATATTAGGATGGTTCAATACTTGAAAATCAATCAACATCATACAACATATCAATAAAATGAAGGATAAAAATTATATGATCATCTCAGCAGATGCAAAAAAAAAAAAAAAAAACTTTGACAAGACTCAGCATCCATTCATGATAAAAAACCTCCACAAAGTGGGGTTAGAGGGAAAACACATCAACATAATAAAGGCCATATTTGAAAAACTTACAGCTAACATCATACTCAATGGTGATCTTTCCTTTTAAGGTCAGGAAAAAGACAAGGATGTTTACTCTTGCTGCTTTTATTCAACATAGCAATGGAAGTTCTAGCTACAGCAATCAGACAAGAAAAAGAAATAAGCAGCATCCATATTGGTAAAGAAGTTATTAAACTGTTGCTATTTGCAGATGACATGATACTCGACATAGAAAATCCTAAAGACTCCACTAAAAACCTGCTAGATGTAATAAATGAGGTCAGTAAAATGGCAGGACACAAAATTAATACCCAGAAACTGGTAGTGTTCCTACACACTGAAAACAGAGTCTCTGAAAGAGAAATTAAAGGAAAAAAAATGCCATTTACAATCGCACCAAAAATAATACACCTAGGAATAAACATAACTAAGGAAGTGAATGACCTATAATCTCTAAACTATAACACACTGATGGAAGAAATTGAAGATGATACAAACAAATGGAAAGCTATTCCATGCTCATCAATTAGAAGAGTTAGTATTGTTAAAATTTCCATATTACCCAAAGCAATATACAGATTCAGTGAAATCCCTATCAAAATACCAACAACATGTATTACCAGATTAAAATAAATAATAGTAAAATTTGTATGGAACTGCAGAAGACCCTGTATATCCAAAACATTCCTGAGAAACAAAAATAGTGGAGGTATCACAATAACATTTTTCAAGACACACTACAATGTTGTAGTAATCAAAACAATATGGTACTAGCAGAAAAATAGATACATAGATCAATGGGACTGAATAGAGATCCCAGAAATAAGCTCCTGATTATATGGTCCATTAACCTATGACAAGGTAGGCAAGATTATACAATGGGGAAAAGACAATCCTCAAAAATGGTGCTGGGAAAACTGGACAGCTACATGTAAAAGAATGAAACTGGACTACTTTCTAACATCATACACAAAAATTAACTCAAAATGGATTAAAGACTTAACCATGAAACCTGAAACCATAAAAATCCTAGAGGATAACACAGGCAGTAATTTCTCTGACATTAGCCATAACAACATTTTAGTAGACATATTTCCTAAGGAGGGGAAAAAAAACAAAATTAAACTCTTAGGACTGCATTAAAATAAAAAGCTTTGTGCAGCAAAGGAAATCATCATCAACAACAAAAAAGACAACCAATTGAATGGGAGAATATACTTGCAAATGATATGTCCAATAAAGGGTTATTACCTAAATTATAAAAAGAACTTATACAACTCAATACCAAAAAAATCTGATTTAAAATGGGCAGAGGATTTGTGTTCCCTGATGATCAATGATGTGCATTTTTTTCATGTGTCTGTTGGCCATCTGGATGTCTTCTTTGGAAAAATGTCTATCATATCTTCTGCCCATTTTTTAATTGGATTATTCATTTTTGGGGTGTTGAGGTTTATAAGTTCCTTATATATCACCTTACAACCTGTCACAATGGCTAAATTCAGCAACACAAGAAACAACAGGTGTTGGCCAGGATATGAAGAAAGGGGAACACTTTTGCACTGTTTGTGGGAATGCAAACTGACTGGTGCAGCCACTCTGGAAAACAGTATGGAGGTCCTCAAAAGTTAAAAATAGAACTACCCTATGATCCCGCAATTGCACTTCTAGGTATTTACCCAAAGAATACAAAGGTACTCATTGAAAGGAATATATGCACCCTGATGTTTATATCACATTATCTACAATTGTCAAATTATGGAAACAGGTCAAGTGTCCATATACTGATGAATGGATAAAGAAGATGTCACACACACACACACACACACACACACACACACACCGGAATATTACTCAGCCATCAAAAAGAATGAAATCTTGCCATTTGCAATGACATGGATGGAGCTAGAGAGTATTATGCTAAATGAAATAAGTCAGTCAGAGAAGACAAATACCATCTGATTCACTCATATGTGGAATTTAAGAAACAAAACATATGAGCAGGGGAAATAGAGAGAGAAACAAACCAAGAAACAGACTCTTAACTAGAGAACAAACTGATGGTTACCAGAAGGGAGGTTTGTGAGGATGGGTTCATTAGGTGATGGGGATTAAGAAGTGCACTTGTAATGAGCACTGGGTGTTGTATAGAAGTGTTGAATTACTATATTGTACACCTAAAACTAACATAACATTGTATGTTAACTTACTGGAATTCAAATAAAAACTTTAAAGATTTTATTTATTTATTTGAGAGAGAGAGTGCACAAGCAAGGGGAAGGGCAGATGGAGAGAAAAAGCAAACTCTTTGCTGAGCAGGGAGCCCAATGTGGGGCTCAATCCCAGGATCCAGAGATCATAACCTGAGCCAAGGGCAGATGCTTAACTGACTGAGCCATCCAGCGCCCCTCAAATAAAAACTTACAAAAAAATAACAAAATAGGCAGAGGGCCCAAATAGATATTTTTTTCAAAGAAATATACATGACCAGTGAATGCATGAAAACTACACAACATCACCAATAATCAGGGAATGCAAATCAAAACCATAATCAGATATCACTTCATACCTCTTAGAATGGCTAAAATAAAATACAAGTAACAATAATGTTGACAAGGATATGGAGAGAAAGGGACCCTCATGCACTGTTGGTAGGAACGCAAATTTGTACAATCACTGTGGCAAACAGTATAGAGGTTCCTCAAAAAATTAGAAATACAATGTAATCCTGTAATTCCACTAGTGGGTATTTACCTGAAGAATACAAAAACACTAACTTGAAAAGATGATATGCCCTCTTATGTTTATTGTAGCATTATCTACAATAACCAAGATATAGAAGCAACTTAAGTGTTCATCAAAAGATGAAAATATTATATATATAGTGATATACATACATATATTGTCATAAAACATCATGAGACATCTTGGAGAAAGACAAATACCATATAAGTCCCCTCAATTTTATGACCTCTCAAACCTCTTGCAGCTTTAATTTGTAGAATTCTGTGATCCAGCAGGTTAGACAGTGAACAGTAAACTTTGGGTGTCACTACCTGTGTTAAGAGGAATGAAAAGTAGAATGCCTTCATATTGAACAAGGACATAGACATAGCTTTTTATATGGAATGCCTGGGCAAAAACATATATTGTCACTGCACTTTGGTTTGCCTATCTGCTTTGTGAGAAAAATCAGTGACTAAGAAATTTTGACCAGTTATTCTGGAAATGACTTCTTTTCTCAAGTTTTCTGAGGTGAAATTAAAGGATATGTAAGGTGATAAGAAGAAGCATTACAATTTTATACAAATAAACCAAAGGTAGTATGATATAAAAGAGTTGAATTTTGGCTTCAGGAGCCTTGGCTTGTAGTTTTATTTTTTACCCACTAGGCTGGTTTATTTTATGCGTGGTTTTTTCTCCAAACTTCAGTTCCCCTTGTCTATAAAACAAAGAGGTTGTACAAAATCATTCTTTCCAGGTAACCTTTAAAACTGGAATAGCTATGGATTTCTTTGAATGTGTACTAATATGTACAGCAGGGGATTCAGGTTTTCCATTTGTGATAATATATTTTCCTCTTTAAATTATTTTATATTATACATGAGTCAATTTCAAAACCTTTTTAAAATATTTATTTATTTATTTTAGAGATAGAGAGCGAGCATGAGTGTGGGGAGGGGCAGAGGGAGAGAATCTCAAGCAGACTCCCTGCTCAACATGGAGCCCAATGCCGGGTTGAATCTCAGGACCCATGAGATCATGACCTGAGCCAAAACCAAGAGTCTGCCACTTAACAAACTGAGCCACCCAGGCACCCCTAAAAAACTTTTAAGTAAAAAAATAAAGTCATAAGGTGAACAATAGATAGTCTCTAAGGTCTCTTTATTATTTTTTTCTTTATAGCTTTGGTGTATTTTATTGGTTTTCTCTAAGGTGTCTTTCTGAGCCTCAATGAGTCTCACTTTTTCTCATCCCAAAGATGGAAACAAGACAAATCTGAAAAGGCAATTTTTCTCACTGGCTGAGAATTTTTATGATTATTTCTAGGTTTGGGCATATAAATAGCTAAGGTATATTTAACATGGTGGAAAACATAATCAAAAGAAGCTTTATTCCCTATGCATCTTGAGGTTATGCCATTCCCAGCTAATGAGTGATAAGGCTAGACTTTGTCATTTATTAACAGGAGCTAGGAGTTGCTTTAACTCTTACAGTCTTTAAGGGAAGGCATTAGGTATTAAAATATCTTTTAGTGCACCAGATGTAGTTCAATGGACTGAAATTGTACCTGGGTAAGCAGAGTCCAAAACTGGCATTTACATAATAATAATATCATTTACTGAGTACTTACCTTGTGTCAGGCAAGGTTCTAAGTGCTATATATGGACTATCTCATTGTATATTTGTGACAATTCTATAGCATATATACCATGATTACCACCTTTTTCCAGATGAGAAAACTGGTGCTCAGACCAATTAAGTACCGTATCAAGGTCACACAGCTAATTAGTAAAAGTTTGGATTCAAGCATTGACCCTTTCATGTGCTATCTGAGAAACTGTTCCCTTAGTTAATCCCCCACAAAAGTTACCAAGTACACTTGATTAATTATGAGCCCATCAATTCATGGTCATGTTATGTCTTAAGCAACATTTTCCCCTTGACCTGTCTATTCTGTGTTTTCCTCTCTGCCTTTGAACCTAGACTGTTCCTGCTCTTAAATTAAAGCTGTCTGAGAATTAGCATCTAGCTAAAGGAATCCGGGCTGCAAGTCTGAGTACTCACATGGAGCTGGGCCTGGCAGGGATGGGTGACATGAGGACGAACCAGCCAGGGACTCTGAGAGGAGGACTAGCTCTGTTGCAATACAGTACTTACAAGCAAAAAGGTGCCCCAATGTGATCCAATGATAAGAAATGATTTTAAAAAAGAGCTAGTGAAAAATAGCTACTTTCATCACCACTCAGTTGAAGACTGATTCCAAAACCTTCCTTTACCTTTGGTGGCCTTGTTTTTTTGACATAAATCCATGTAATGGCTGAGAAAATGCAAGTTCCTGAAGAGAGCCTGGAAAGCTGGAAGGGATTAAGAAAGAGTGAGCATCAGTTTGCTGTGGGTTTTTTCCTTCACTTTGAACAATATTTTTTTTTATCATTTTCTTCCAGCTTTGAGATGTAACTGACATATAAGATTATGTAAGTTTAAGGTGTATAATGTGAGGGTTTGATACATGCATATATTACAAAATAAATTACCCTGTAAAGGTTAATTAACACATCCATCACCTCACATAAATACAATTTCTTTTTGTGGTGAAAACATTTAAGATGTTCTTCTAGTAGTTTTCCATTGTATGCTACAATATTGTTAATTATAGTCACCATGTGTTGGGAAAATTGGAACAACCACATGCAGAAGAATGAAACTGGACCATTTCCTAACACCACACACAAAAATAGACTCAAAATGGATGAAAGACCTCAATGTGAGACAGGAATCCATCCAAATCCGAGAGAAGAACACAGGCAGAAACCTCTGTGACCTCGACCACAGCAATTTCTTGTTAGACACATCTCCAAAGGTAAGGGAAACAAAGGCAAAAATGAACTATTGGGACTTCATCAAGATAAAAAGCTTTTGTACAGCAAAGGAAAGAGTCGACAAAACCAAAAGACAAACGACACAATGGGAGAAGATATTTGCAAATGGCATATCAGATAAAGGGCTAGTATCCAAAATCTATAAAGAACTTATCAAACTCAACACCCAAGAAACAAATAATACAGTCAAGAAATGGGCAGAAGACATGAACAGACATTTCTCCAAAGAAGACATCCAAATGGCCAACAGATACATGAAAAAAATGTTCCACATCACTAGGCATCAGGGAAATACAAATCAAAACCACAGTGAGATACCACCTCACACCAGTCAGAATGGCTAAAATTAACAAGTCAGGAAACAACAAATTGGTGAGGATGTGGAGAAAGGGAAACCCTCTTACACTGTTGGTGTGAATTCAAGCTGGTACAGTCACTCTGGAAAACAATATGGAGGTTCCTCAAAAAGTTAATTATTGTATAAGACTGTTGAATCACAGACCTGTACCTCTGAAACAAATAATACATTATATGTTAAAAAAAGAAGAAGAAGAGAGAGGAGGGGAAGAATGAAGGGAGAGAAATCGGAGGGTGAGATGAACCATGAGAGACTATGGACTCTGGGAAACAAACTGAGGGTTCTAGAGGGGAGGAGGGTGGGGGGATGGGTTAGCCTGGTGATGGGTAATAAAGAGGGCACATTCTGCATGGAGCACTGGGTGTTATACGCAAACAATGAATCATGGAACACTACATCAAAACTAATGATGAATGTATGGTGATTAACAAAACATAATAATAATAAAAAGATAAAAGAAAGTTAATTATAGAGCTACCATATGACCCAGCAATTGTTGTACTACGTATTTACCCAAAAGATGCAAATGTATTGATCTGATGGGGCACCTGCTCCCCAATATTCATAGCAGCAATTTCCACAATAGCCCAACTGTGGAAAGAGTGAGATGTCCATTGACAGACAAATGGATAAAGATGTGGTATATCTATCTATCTATCTATCTATCTATCTATCTATCTATCTATCTATCATCTATCTATCTATCTATCTATCTATCTATCTATCTATCTATCTATATCTATATATAATGGAATATTACTCAGCCACCAGAAAGGATAAATACTTACCATTTACATTGAAATGGATAGAACTGGAGGGTATTATGCTGAGTGAAATAAGCCACTAAGAGAAAGAAAATTATCATATGGTTTCACTCAAATGTGAAATTGAGGAAACAACACAGAGGATCATAAGGGAAGGGAGAGAAAACCAAATGGGAAGTCATCAGAGGGGAAGAAAAAACATGAGATGCTTAAGTATAGGAAACAAACTGAGGGTTACTGGAGGAGAGGTCAGTGGGGGGTTGGGATAATTGGGTGATGGACATTAAGGAAGGTACGTGATGTGATGAGCATAGTGTTATACACAACTGATGGATTATTGAACTCCACATCTGAAACTAATGATGTGTTATATGTTGGCTAATTGAATTTAAATAAAAAACTAATAAAAATAAAATAAGTGAAACCTTGTTTTGAAGGAAAAGAGTTGAGAATATTAAATATTTATGGGAAAGGTCAAATAGGGAGAGGCTAAAGAGACAGAAGAAAGTGAGTATTATTAACAGTTTGAGGGAGGTGAAATTAAGAGCAGAAAGGGAAAAATATGCCTTAGGAGAGGAGAAAACTGAAGGGGGAAATAGACAATAATAGTTGAGGACATAAATACTCCACTTTCAATAATGGACAGTATATGTAGAGAAATGAATAAAGAAATAACAGACTTCCCTGTAGCTTGAGAGTGAGGAAAAGGAAGAACATTTATCATGCAAATAGACCTCAAAAGAAAGCCGAATAGCCATAGTAATATCAGACAAACAAGATTTTAAACCAAACACTGAACCAATACATGAAAAATACTGTATCATAACAGAGGGGACTATCCACCACGAAGATCTAACAGTTGTAAATATTTATGTACCCAACATGGGAGCACCCAAATATATAAAACAATAACAAATGTAAAGGAACTCACTGATAATAATACAATAATAAAAGGGATGTTAACACCCACTTACATCAATGGACAGATAACCTAAGCAGAAAATCAACAATGAAACAATGGCTTTCAATGACACACTGGACCAGATGGACTTAAAAAATATATTCAGAACATTCCATTCTAAAGTAGTAGAATCCACATTTTTTTCAAGTGCACTTGCAACATTCTCCACAATAGATCACATACTAAGGCACACATCACACCTGAACAAGTACAGAAAGATCCAGGCCATACCATGCATATTTTTTTACCAAAACACTATGAAGCTAGAAGTTAACCACAAGAAAAAAGTTGGAAAGACCACAAATACATGGAGCTTAAATAACATGCTACTAAACAATGAATGGATCAACCATGAAATCAAAGAAGAAATTTTTAAAAAATAGAAGGAAATAAATGAAAGTGAAAATGCAATGGTCCAAAACTTTGGGATGCAGCAAAAACAGTCCTAAGAAGCAAATATGTAGTATATAGTAATTAAGGTCCACCTGAAGAAGCAAGAAAAATCTCAAATACACTACCTCACCTTACACCTAAAGGTGCTAGAAAAAGAACAACAAATGAAGCTAAAGCCAGCAGAAGAAGAGAAATAATAAAGACTAGAGCAGAAATCAATGTTATAGGGAAAAAAAACCAGATCAATTAATTATGGGTCTTTTGTATATGGCCTTTATGATGTTGAAGTATGTTCCTTCTATCCCTAGTTTCTTGAGGATTTTTATCAAGAAAGGATGCTATATTTTGTCAAATGCTTTTTCTGCATCTATTGAAAGGATCATATGGTTCTTATATTTTCTTTTATTAATATGGTATATCAAATTGTTTGATTTCTGGGTATTGAACCACATCTGCAGCCCAGGAATAAATCCCACTTGGTCATGGTGAATAATCCTTTTAATGTACTATCAGATTCGTTTAGCTAGTATGTCATTGAGAATTTTTGTATCCATGTCCATCAGAGATACTGGACTGTAATTCTCCTTCTTAGTGTGGTCTTTGTCTGGTTTGGGGATCAAAGTAATGGGGCTTCATAGAACGAGTTCAAAGTTTTCTTTCCATTTCTATTCTTTGGAACAGTTTGAGAATAATAGTTATTAACTCTTCTTAAAATGTTTTGTAGAATTCTACAGGGAAGCCATCCGGCCCTGGACTCCAATTTTTGGGAGATTTTTGATTTCTGATTCAATTTCATTGCAGGTTATGGGTCTGTTCAGATTTTCTATTTCATCCTGTTTCAGTTTTTGTAGTTTATATGTTTCTAAGGATTCATCCATTTCTTCCAGATTGCATCCATTTCTTCCAGAATTTGTTGGCATATAATTGCTCATAACATTCTTTTATAATTGTATTTCTGCAGTATTGTTTGTGATCTCTCTTTCATTCATGATTTTATTTATTTTGGGTGTTTTCTCTATTCTTTTTGTAAGTCTGGCTAGGGGTTTTTTAATTTTGTCAGTTGTTTCAAAGAACCAGCTCCTAGTTTTGTTGATCTGTTCTACCATTTTTTTATTTCCTTATCATTTATTACCACTCTAATCTTTATTATTTCCCTTCTCCTACCAGATTTAGGCTTTATTTCACCAGGACCTCGTATATTGAATATATATATATATATATATATATATATATATATATATATATATATATATATATTTGATAAACCCTAAGCCAGACTTATCAAAAAGAAAAGAGAAAGAACCCAAATAATTAAAATAACAAACAAGAGAGGAGAAATAACAACCAACACCATAGAAATATACAAAAATTTAAGAGAATATTATGAAAATCTTTATACCAAAAAGCTGGACAAGCTGGAAGAAATGCATAAATTTCTAGAAATGCACAAACTACCAAAACTGAAACAGAAAGAAATAGAAAACTTGAATAGACTCATAACCCAGCAAAGAAATTGAATGAGCAATCAAAAAATCTCCCACAAGCAAACTGCCAGGACCAGATGTCTTCAGAGGTTAATTCATTCAAACATGTAAAGAAGAGTTACTACCTATATTTCTCAAACTATTCCAAAAAATAAAAAAGGAAGCAAAATTCCATATCATTCTATGAAGCCAGCATTACCCTGATACCAAAACCAGACAAAGTCTCTACTAAAAAAGAGAACTACAGGCCAACATCCCTGAGGAACAGGGAAGAAAAAATTCTCAATAAAATACTAGCAAATTGAATCCAACAGTACATTAAGAGAACCATCATGACAGAAAAGTGGGACTTATTCCTGGGCTTCAAGAGTGGTCCAATATTCTCAAATCAATCAACATTATACACCATATTAATAAAAGAAAGGGTAAGGACCATATAATCCTTTCAGTAGGTGCGGGAAAAGCATTTCACTAAGTACAACATCCATTAATGATAAAAACCCTGAACAAAGTAGGGTTAGAGGGAACATAGCTTTACATCATAAAAATGATATGTGAATAACCCACAGGTAATATCATCCTCAATGGGGAAAAACAGAGTTTTTCTTCTATGGTCAGAAAGAAGATAGGTATGCCCACTCTCCACACTGTTATTTAACATAGTACTGAAGTTTTAGCCACAGCAATCAGACAACAAACAGAAATAAAAAGACATCCAAATTGATAAAGAAGTAATGAAACTATCACTATTTGCAGATGACATAACCACGGAAGACTCCACCAAAAACTTGCTAGAACTGATACACAAATACAGTGAAGTTGCAGGACACAAAATCAATGTACAGAAACTTGTTGCATTCCTATACACCAATAATGAGCATCAGAAAAAGAAATTAAGGAATCAGTCCCATTTATAATTGCACCAAAAACCATAAGATACATTGGAATAAACCTAACCAAAGAGGTGAGAGGTACTCCAAAAAATATAAAAGACTGATAAAAAAATTTGAAGATGACACAATGAAATTGAAAGTTATTCCATACTAAGGATTGGAAGAACAAATATTGTTAAAATGTCTATACTACCGAAAGCAATCTACACATTTAATGCAATCACTATTGAAATACCAATAAGATTATCCACAGAGCTAAAGCTCAAAATTTGTATGGAACCACAAAATACCCTGAATAGACAAAGCAACACTGAAAAAGAAAACAAACACTGGATGCATCATGATTCCGGATTTCAAGTTATATTACAAAGCTGTAGTAATCAAAGCAGTATGGTGCTGGCACAAAAATAGACATGTAGACCAATGGAATAGAACAGAAACCTCAGAAATGAACCCACAACTATGTGGTCAATTAATCTTCGACAAAACAAGGACTATCCCATGGGAGAATGACAGTGTCTTCAACAAGTGGTGATGGGAAAACTGGACAACAAAATGCAAAAGAATGAAACTGGGGGCGCCTGGGTGGCCCAGATGGTTAAGCATCTGCCTTCAGCTCAGGTCATGATCCCAGGTTCCTGGGATCCAGCCCCACATCGGGCTCCTGGCTCAGCAAAGAGGCTGCTTCTCCCTCTCCCTCTCCCTCTCCCTCTAACTCTCTCCCTGCTCATGCTTTCTCTCTCTCTCTCTCTATCTCTGTGTCTCAAATGAATAAATAATAAAAAAAATCTTAAAAAAAAAAGAATGAAACTGTACCACTTTCTTATACTATACAAAAAATTACATTCCTAATAGATTAAAGACCTAAATGTAAGACCTGAAACCATAAAAGTGCTAGAGGAGAACAGAGGCAGTCACCTCTTTGACACTGGATATAATATCTTTTTAGATTTGTCTCCTTATATAAGGGGAAAAAAGGAAAAATAAACTATTGGGAATTCATAAAAATAAAAGGCTTCCTTTTTATTTTATTTTATTATTTTATTATTTTATTTTATTTTATTTTATTTTATTTTATTTTATTTTATTTTATTTTATTTTATTTTATTTTATTTTATGTTATGTTAGTCACCATCATTAGTTTTTGATGTAATGATTCATGATTCATTGTTTTCGTATAACACCCAGTGCTCCATGCAGTATGTGCCCTCCTTAATAACCATCCCTGGGCTAACCCATCTCCCCACCCCCCTCCCCGCTAAAACTCTCAGTTTGTTCCTTGGAGTCCATAGTGTTTCATGATTCATCTCTGCCTCCGATTACTCCCCTTCATTTTTCCCTTCCTTCTTGCAGTATCCTCCATGCGATTCCTTATATTCCACAAAAAAGTGAAACCATATGATAATTGACTTTCTCTGCTTGACTTATTTCACTTAGCATAATCTCCTCCAGTCCCATCCAAGTTGATGTAAAAGTTGGATATTCATCCTTTCTTTTTTTTTTAATTTTATTATGTTATGTTAGTCACCATACAATACATCATTAGTTTTTGATGTAGTGATCCATGATCCATTGTTTTCATATAACACCCAGTGCTCCGTGCAATATGTGCCCTACTTAATACCCATCACTGGGCTAACCCATTCCCCCATCCCCATCCCCTTTAAAACCCTGTTTGTTTCTCAGAGTCCATAGTCCCTCATGGTTCATCTCTCCCTCCAATTTCCCTCCCTTCATTTTTCCCTTCCTTCTAATGTCCTCCACGCTATTCCTTATGTTCCACAGATAAGTGAAGCCATATAATAATTGACTTTCTCTGCTTCTTTCACTTAGCATAATCTCCTCCAGTCCCATCCATGTGGATGTTAAAGTTGGGTATTCATCCTTTCTGATGGCTGAGTAATATTCCATTGTATATATACACCACATCTTCTTTATCCATTCATCTGTTGAAGGGCATCTCAGCTCTTTCCACAGTTTGGCTATTGCAGACATAGCTGCTATGAACATTGGGGTGCATATGGCCCTTCTTTTTACTACATCTGTGTCTTTGTGGTAAATACCCAGGAGTGCAATTGTTGGGTCATAGAGTAGCTCTATTTTAAAATTTTGAGGCACCTTAAGCTTACAATCTAATTTGTCTGATATAGGAATTGCTACCCCAGCTTTATTTTGAGGTCCACTGGCATGGAAGATGGATCTCCATCCCTTCACTTTCAGTATGGATATATCTTTAGATTCAAAGTGAGTCTCTTGTAGGAAGCATATGGATGGGTCCTCTCTTTTTATCCAATCTGCAACCCTGTGCCGTTTTATGGGAGCGTTTAGGCCATTCACGTTGAGAGTGATTATTGAAAGATATGAATTAATAGTCATCATGTTGCCTGTGAAATCTTTGTTTCTGTAGATTGTCTCTGTAAATTTCTGTTGTATGTCACTCCTGGGGTCTTTCTCCTTTTATAGAACCCCTGTTAATATTTCTTGCAGGGCCAGCTTAATGGTCACATATTCTTTCAGTTTCTGCCAGTCTTGGAAACTCTGCATGTCTCCATCCATTCTAAATGACAGCCTTGCCAGATAAAGTATTCTTGGCTGCATGTTCTTCTCATTTAGTACCCTGTATATGTCTTGCCAGGCCTTTCTGGCTTGCCAGGTCTCTGTGGATAGATTTGATGTTATTCTGATGTTCTTCCCACTATATGTATGAAATCTCTTCCCTGTAACTGCCCCTAAGATGGTTTCCTTGGTTCTAAGATTTGTTAGTTTTACTATTACATGCCAAGGTTTTGGCTTGTTTTCCTTGATCTTCGGAATGGTCTTCTCTGCCTCTGGGACATGAATGCTTGCTTCATTTCCTAGATTAGGGATGTTCTCAGCTATAATTTGCTCAAATATATCTTCTAGTCCATTTTCTCTCTCCACCTCCTCAGGGATCCCAATAATTCTGACATTGGAACGTTTCATGGTGTCACTTACTTCTCTGATTCTGTTTTTGTTTATTTTGAGTTGTTTTTCACTGGCCTCCTCTTTTACCTTTTTTTCTATCAATTGGTCTTCTAGATCACTAATTCGTTCTTCTGCCTCACTTATCCTAGCTGTTAGATTATCTAGATTAGATTGAATCTCATTGATAGCATTTTTAAATTCTGCCAGTCCAGCTTTCATTTCTGCCCTTAGAGACTCTATGTTGCCATTAATCGATTTCTCCATTCTAGCTATCGTCTTCACAACTGCTACCCTCAATTCCATTTCTGACTTCTTGGTTATATCTGTATCCATTTCTAAATCTGTGGCAGAACTCACAGTCTCTGGGTCTTTCTTATTTTGGGGGTTCCTCCTCCTAGTCATTCTGTTGAGGGGTGGTTGAGGGAATTTTTGAGTCCAAATTATTGACCAGAACCCAAGCAAGATGCACCTGTTTTATAGGGACCTTAGGGTTGTCAACCTCTCTCTCCCAGCCTATCTTCTGGGGGAGGGGTCTGCCGCACTGTTACTCAGGCAACCCTGTTTAGGCAGAGTTGCCCTGCCTCCTGTGGGCAGAGATGGGCTCAGAGAAAACCGATTTTTGAGGGCTTTTGTTCTATGGTGGCTTTCCTTGGCATCTTTCCAGGTCTCTTCCAAGAGTCAGAACAGAAGAGATCATTTCTAGTCCTCTGCCTTGGAGCAGAGAGATCACAGTCTTTTCTTCAGTGAGCTCTCCAGGCCACACCATCTCTATTTCTGTCTGCTGCTATAAACTGCAGTGTCCTGGGTTGTGCGCCCCTCAGCATGGTTCCCAGTCCTTGCCTCTAGGTTGGGGCACTAGGACACGTCTGTGCCCTTTGCACTTCTAAAACTGCCAGCCACCTCCAGTTCTCATGTGTAGCCCCACTGCTCCAGGTTTCAGTCCAGAAATGCTGTCCTAAAGTCCTTTCCCTGCTGTTACTGGTCTGCAATTCTGTGCCCTGTCCCCAGCACAGGAGGCTTTCACTCACCGGCAGTGCATGATCCCCATGGGTCCCTCCCCCTTCCATTTACCTTTGGATATGTGCCTGCAGAATCACAGCTCCCCTCTTCATACCTCAAAACCAACCGCCTACAATATTCTGTTTGTAGAGATCCAGATATATCTTCTTACATCTCAGGCTGATTTTTTGGGTGTTAAGAGGGATCTGGTAGATATCCAGCTCAATTCCAGGGACTGGTTTGAATAGGGTCCCCTACTCCTCTGCCATCTTTTCCTCCCCCCTAATAAAAAGCTTCTGCACAGTGAAGGAACCAACACAACTAAAAGGCTACCTACAGGATGGGAGAAGATATAAACAAATGACATATCTGATAAAAAGGGTTAGTATCCAAAATATATGAAGAACTTATCAAACTCAACACCCATAAAAACGAATATTCCAATTTAAGAGAGAGAGAGAGATTAAGGCTAAGTGAAATAAGCCAGTCAGAGAAAGAGAAATACCATATGATTTCACTCACATGTGGGATTTAAAAAGCAATACTACTGAACAAATGGATAAAAAAGATAGAGCCGAGATGCCCTTCAACAGATGAATGGATAAAGAAGATGTGGTCTATATATACAATGGAATATTACTCAGCCATCAGAAAGGATGAATACCCAACTTTTACATCAACATGGATGGGACTGGAGGAGATTATGCTAAGTGAGATAAGTTAAGCAGAGAAAGTCAATTATCATATGGTTTCACTTATTTGTGGAACATAAGGAATAGCACAGAAGACATTAGAAGGAAGGGAAAAATGGGGGGCGGAATTGGAGGGAGAGATGAACCATGAGGGACTATGGACTCTGAGAAACAAACAGGGTTTTAGAGAGGAGGGGGGAGGGGGAATTGGTTAGCCCAGTAATGGGTATTAAGGAGGGCACATACTGCATGGAACAATGGGTCGTGGATCACCACATCAAAAACTAATGATGTATTATATGGTGACTAACATAACATAATAAAATTTTTAAAAAATTAAATTAAAAAAATAAAACATAAAAAAATAAATAAAATAAATAAAAACAAACAATAAAAAAAGATAGAGACAATCCATAAAACAGAATCTTAACTACAGAAAACAAACATGTTTACCAGAGGGGAGTGGGTGGGTGGATTAAATAGGTGATCGGGATTAAGGAGTGCAGTTAGGTGTTGAGCACCACCTGTTGTATGGAAGTGCCAAATCACTATATTATACAAATGAAACTAATACTACACTGTATGATAACCAGAATAAAAGTAAAACCTTGAAAAATGGGTAGAAGACATGAAGAGACATTTTTCCAAAGAAGACATACAGATGTCTAATGGACACACCAAAAGGTGCTCAACATCACTCATCTACAGGGAAATACAAATCATAACTACAATATTGTATCACCTCACACCTGTCAGAATGGTTAAAATCAACAAGATAAGATACAACAGGTGGTGGATAGGATGTCGAGCAAGGAGAACATTCTTGCACTGTTGGTGGGAATGCAAACTGTTGCAACCATTCCAAACAAGAGTATGATGATTACTGAAAAAGTTAAAAATAGAACTGCCATACAACCCAACAATTGCACTACTAGGTATTACCCAAGGAATGCACAAGTACTATTTCAAAGGGATGCATGCACACTGATGTTTATAGCAGCTGTATGGACCAGAGCCAAATTTTGGAAACAGGCCAAGTGTATATCAACTGATGAATGGTTGAAGAATTTGTATATATATACAATGGAATATTAACCTTAAATAAATGAAATCTTTCCATTTGTAATGATATCCATGAAGCTAGAGAGTATTATGCTTTGTCATATAAGTCATTCAAAGACAAATATCGTGTGATTTCACATATTTTTTAAAATAAAATATTAGGTTCTTTTAGATAAAGAGTGGAAAAAATTGAGATTCAATCTTAAACTGTCCATTTGATATTCTGTCTTTAAATTGTATTGACATGGCAAATTTCTTTGTTACTGTATTTTCTTTTTCTCTTTCTTTTCTTCTTGTAATGCAATTTTCTACAGTTGAACGTGGTTTTAATACTTCTCCTTTGCCTTGCCTCACTTAATTCCTTACCTAATTTCCTTCCTTTGTTGGTTCTCATACACTGTTATCTAAATCTGCCTTTTATTCCACCCACTCCCCACACGAAAATGCACACACAAAAAATGAATGAAGTTTAAGAGATCAAAGGAGATGTTCATTATCATTCCTGAATTCATTGCATTTCTAGTGACTTAGAGAACGTTGATTATGGAATGAGAGCTCCCCATTATGGTTCTATTCAACATTTTCCTCTTCCTGTTTCCTAAGCATCCCCCCCATATGTATTTTAAGAAACTCAGTGCAATCTCTTTACTTCATGAAAAGAGTAATCAATAATGATTAGCCATGAAATGAAAACGTAGGCCTAGAATTCTACCATTTAACAAAGGCTTAGTACCTATTCTTCTCAAACTATTCTAAAAAATATAAGAGGAAGGAAAACTTTTAAGTTCATTCTCTGAGGCCAGCATTACCCTGATACCAAAACCGGATAAAGACACAACAACAACAACAACAAAAGAACTACAGGCCAATATCTCTGATGAACATACATGCAGAAAGGAAAGATGATGGAGGAGTAAGGGACCCTATTTCAACTGGTCCCCAGAATTTAGCTGGATATCTACCAGACCACTCTGAGCACACACAAAACCAGCCTGAGATGTAAGAAACTCTGGATCTCTACAAGCAGAATATAGCAGGTGGTTGGTTTTGAGGTATGAAGCAGGGACCCCTGATTCCATGGGCAGATATTGGAGGATAAATGGCAGCGGGAGGGAGCCTGTCTGTGGGGATCCTACACCACCAGTGAGCGACAGCCTCCTGTGCTGGGGACAGGGCACAGATTCTCAGACCAGTAGCGGGCAGGGAAAGGACTTTAGGGCAGGCCCCAGGGCGGAAACCCAGAGCGGTGGGGTCTTGCAGGCAAACTGGGAGCAACTGGCGGTTTTAGAAGCACAAAGGGCAGAAACGTGCCCGGACCTGGAAGCAGGACTGGGGTCGCTGCAGAGGGGCACACAACCCAGGAAGCTGAAGTTTCTAGCAGCACGGACAGAAATGGAGACAGTGTGGCCTGGAGAGCTCACTGAAGAAAAGAATGCAGTCACTCTGCTCTGAGGCAGAGGGTTAGAAACGGTCTCTTCTGCTCTGACTCATGAAAGAGACACAGAAAGCCACCAGGGAAAGCCGCCAGAGAACAAAAGCCCCCAAAATGGATTCCTACTGAGCCCATCCCTTGCCACAGGGGGGCAGGGCAACTCCACCCAAACAGGGTTGCCTGAGTAACAGCACGGCAGGCCCCTCCCCCAGAAGACAGGCTGGGAAAACAAGAGGCCAGCAACCCTAAGGTCCCAAGAAAACAGGTGCATCTTGCTTGGGTCCTGGTCAATGATTTGGACTCTATACATTCCCTGAAACACACATCAACAGAATGACTAGGAGGAGAAACCTCCAAAATAGAAAAGACTCAGAGATTATGACTTATGCTACAGATTTACAAATGGATGCAGATATAACCAAGATGTCAGAGATGGAATTCAGGCTAGCATTTGTGATGACAATGGCTAGAATGGAGAAATCAATTAATGGCAACATAGAGTCTTTAAAGGGCAGAAATGAAAGGTGAATGGGCAGAACTTAAAAATGCTATCAATGAGAACCAATCCAATCTAAATAATCTAACAGCTAGGGTAAGTGAGGCAGAAGAACGAACAAGCGACCTGGAAGACAATATAATAGATAAAAAGGGAAAAGAGGAGGCCAGGGAGAAACAACTCAGAATCCATGAAAATAGAATCAGAGAAATAAGTGACACCATGAAGCGTTCCAATGTCAGAATAATTGGAATCCCGGAGGGATTGGAGAGAGAGAGAGAGAGAGAGAGAGAGGACTAGAAGATGTATTTGAGCAAATTGTAGCTGAGAACTTCCCTAATCTGGGGAATGAAGCAAACATTTGTGTCCTAGAGTCAGAGAGGACCCCTCCCAAGGTCAAGGGAAACAGGCCAACACCCCAACATGTAATAGTAAAACTTGCAAATCTTAGAACCAAGGAAACCATCTTAAGGGCAGTTATGGGGAAGAGACTCCTTACGTACAGAGGGAGGAACATCAGAATAACGTCAGACTTATCCAAAGAGACCTGACAAGCCAGAAAGGCCTGGCAAGACACATTCAGGGTACTAAATGAGAATAACATGCAGCCAAGAATACTTTATCTGGCAAGACTGTCATTTAGAATGGATGGAGAGATGCAGAGTTTCCACAACCAATTGAAACTGAGAGAATATGTGACTACTAAGCCGGCCCTGCAAGAAATATTCAGGGGGGTTCCATAAAAGGAGAAAGACCCCAAGAGTGATCTACAACAGAAATTTACAGGGACAATCCATAAAAACAATGTCTTCACAGGCAACATGATGACAATTAATTCATATCTTTCAATAATCACTCTCAACATGAATGGCCTAAATGCTCCCATAAAAAGGTACAGGGTTGCAGATTGGAAAAAAGACAGGACCCATTCATGTGCTGCCTGCAAGAGACTCATTTTGAACCTAAACATATCCCGACTGAAAGTGAAGGGATGCAGATCCATCTTCCATGCCAGCGAACCTCAAAACAAAGCTGGGGAAGCAATTCTTATATCAGACAAATTAGATTTTAAACTAAAGTCTGTAATTAAAGACACAGAATGACTATATCATGCTTAAAGGGTCCATCCAACAAGAAGATCTAATAATTGTAAATATCTATGCCCCTAACATGGGACCAGCCATCTACATAAGCCAACTGTTAACCAAAATAGTCATATTGATAACAATATGTTAATTGTAGGAGACCTCAACACTCCACTCTCAGCAATGGACAGACCACCTAAGCAGAAAATCAACAAAGAAACAAGAGCTTTGAATGACACACTGGACAAGATGGACCTCATAGATATATACAGAACATGCCACCCTAAAACAACAGACTACTCATTCTTCACGAGTGCACATGGAACTTTCTCCAGAATAGACCATACTCTGGGTCACAAATCACGTCTCAACCGATACCAAAAGATTGAGATTATTCCCTGCATATTCTCAGACCACAATGCTTGAAAACTGGAACTCAATCACAAGAAACAATTGGGCAGAAATTCAAACACTTGGAAGCTAGAGACCACTCTGCTCAAGAATGTTTGGGTCAATCAGGAAATCAAAGAACTTAAACAATTCGTAGAAATCAATGAGAATGAAAACATCAGTCCAACCCTATGGGATACCGCAAAGGCAGTCCTAAGGGGGAAATACAGAGCCATCCAAGCCTCACTCGAAAAAATAGAAAAATCCCAAATTCACCAACTAACTAACTAACACCAAAGAACTAGAGAAAAAGCAACAAACGATGCATAAGCCACGCATTAGAAGAGAAATAATTAAAATTAGAGCAGAGATCAATGAATTAGAATCCAGAAACACAGTAGATCAGATCAACGAAATGAAGTTGGTTCTTTGAAAGATTTAATAAGATCAATAAACCACTGGCCAGACTTATCCAAAAGAAAATAGAAAATACCCAAATTAATAAAATTATGAATGAGAGAGGAGAGATCATGACTAACATCAAGGAAATAGAAACAATTATTAGAAATTATTATCAGCAACTATATGCCAATAAACTGAGCAATCTGGATGAAATGGAGGCCTTCCTGAAACCTATAAGCTGCCAAGACTGAAACAGGAAGAAATTGACAACCTGAATAGGCCAATAATCAGTAACGAGAGTGAAGCAGTGATCAAAAACCTCCCAAAAAACAAGAGTCCAGGGCCTGATGGATTCCGTGGGCAATTCTACCAAACATTCAAAGAACAAATAATACCTATTCTACTGAAGCTGTTTCAAAAAATAGAAACAGAAGGAAAACTTCCAAACTCATTCTATGAGGCCAGCATTACCTTAATCCCCAAACCAGGCAAAGACCCCATCAAAAAGGAGAATTTCAGACCAATATCCCTGATGAATATGGATTCCAAAATCCTCAACAAAATCCTAGGTAATAAGATCCAACAATACATTAAAGGATCATCCCCCATGACCAAGTGGGATTTATCCCTGGGATGCAAGGGTGGTTCAACATTCGCAAATCAATCAATGTGATAGAACACATTAATAAGAGGAGGGAGAAGAACCATATGGTCTTCTCAATTGATGCAGAAAAAGCATTTGACAAAATACAGCATCCTTTCCTGATTTAAACTCTTCAGAGTATAGGGATAGCGGGAACATTCCTCAAGTTCATAAAATCCATCTATGAAAAACCCACAGTGAATATCATCCTCAATGGGGAAAAGCTGAGAGCCTTTCGCTTCAGATCAGGAACACGTTAAGGATGCCCACTCTCACCACTATTGTTCAACATAGTACTAGAAGGCCTAGCAACAGCAATCAGAAAACAAAAAGAAATAAAAGGTATTCAAATTGACAAAGAAGAAGTCAAACTCTCTCTTTTCACAGACGACATGATACTTTATGTGGAAAACCCAAAAGACTCCACCCCCAAATGACTAGAACTCATCCAGCAATTCAGTAATGTGGCAGGATACAAAATCAATGCACAGAAATCAGTTGCTTTCTTATACACTAACAATGCAACTGTTGAAAGAGAAATTAGAGAAACGATTCCATTTACAATAGTACAAAAATCAATACGATACCTCGGAATAAACCTAACCAAAGAGGTAAAGGATCTATACTCTAGGAACTACAAAACAGTCATGAAAGAAATTGAAGAAGACACAAAAAGATGGAAAAATATTCCGTGCTCATGGATCAGAAGAATAAACATTGTTAAAATGTCTATGCTACCCAGAGCAATCTATACCTTCAATGCCATCCCGATCAAAATTCCAATGACATTTTTCAAAGTGCTGGAATGAACAATCCTAAAATTTGTATGGAATCAGGAGAGACCCTGAATCGCCAAGGAAATGCTGAAAAAGAAAAACAAAGCTGGGGGCATCCCGTTGCCCGATTTCAAGCTATCTTACAAAGCTGTGATCACCAAGACAGCATGGTACTGGCACAAAAACAGACATAGACCAATGGAACAGAATAGAGAGCCCAGATATGGACCCTCAACTCTATGGTCAAATAATTTTTGACAAAGCAGGAAAAAACATGCAATGGAAAAAGACAGTCTCTTCAATAAATGGTGCTGGGAAAATTGGACAGCCACATGCAGAAGAATGAAACTCGACCATTCTCTAACACCATTCACAAAGATAAACTCAAAGTGGGTGAAAGACCTCAATGTGAGACAGGAATCCATCCAAATCCTAGAGGAGAACATAGGCAGTCACCTCTTTGACATCAGCCACAGCAACTTCTTTCAAGATACATCTCCAAAAGCTAGTGAAACAAAAGCAAAAATGAACTTTTGGGAGTTCATCAAGATAAAAAGCAAAGGAAACAATCAACAAAACAAAGAGGCAACCCACAGAATGGGAGAAGATGCAAATGACACTACAGATAAAGGGCTGCTATCCAAGATCTATAAAGAACTTCTCAAACTCAACCCCCCAAAAACAAATAATCAGGTCAAAAAGTGGGCAGAAGGTATGAAAAGACACTTCTCTGAAGAAGACACATGAAAAAATGTTCATCATCATTAGCCATCAGGGAAATCCAAATCAAAACCACATTGAGATACCACCTTACACCAGTTAGAATGGCAAAAATGGACAGGGAAAGAAACAACAAATGTTGGAGAGGTTGTGGGTAAGGGGGAACCCTCTTACACTGTTTGTGGGAATGCAAGTTTGTACAGTCACTTTGGAGAACAGTGTGGAGGTTCCTCAAAAATTTAAAAATAGAGCTACCCTATGACCCAGCAATTGCACTCCTGGGTATTTACCCCAAAGACACAGATGTAGTGAAAAGAAGGGCCATATGCACCCCAATGTTCATAGCAGCAATGTCCACAATAACCAAACTGTGGAAAGAGCCAAGATGCCCTTCAACAGATGAATGGATAAAGATGTGGTCCCTATATACAATGCAATATGACTCAGCCATCAGAAAGGATGAATACCCAACTTTTACATCAACATGGATGGGACTGGAGAAGATTATGCTAAGTGAAATAAGTCAAGCAGAAAAAGTCAATTATCATATGGTTTCACTTATTTGTGGAACATATGGAAAACATGGAGGACATTAGGAGAAGGAAGGGAAAAATGAGGGGTGGGGAATTGGAAGGAGAGATGAACCATGAGAGACTATGGACTCTGAGAAACAAACAGGGTTTTACAGGGGCGGAGGGAGGACAGATTGGTTAGCCCCGTAATGGGTACTAAGTAGGGCATGTACTGCATGGAGCACTGGGTGTTATACGAAAACAATGGATCGTGGATCATCACATACAAACTAATGATGTATTGTATGGTGACTAACAGAACATAAAAAAAAAAAAAAAAGAACATACATGCAAAAATTCCCAACAAAATACTAGGAAACCAAACAGAACAATACACTTAAAAAACCATTCACCATGGAGCGCCTGGGTAGCTCAATCAGTTAAGTGTCTGCCTTCAGTTCAGGTCATGATCTCAGGGTGCTGGGATCAAGCCCTGTGTCAGCTCTCTGATTGTCAATGAGTCTGTTTCTCCCTCTCCCACTGCTTGTGCCCTCTCTCTCTCTGTCAAATAAATAAATAATTTTTAAAAATTTAAAAAAATCATTCACCAAGATCAACCGGGATTTATTCCCAGGACGGAAAGGTGGTTCAATATTTGCCAATCAAAAATTCTGATACATCACATCAATAAGAGAAAGAATGAAAATCATCTGATAATTTCATAGATGGAGAAAAAGCATATGATAAAGTACAACACTGATTCATGATAAAGACCCTCAACAAGGTAGGTTTAGAGGTAACATACCCCAACAAAATAAAGGCCATATATGAAAAACCCACAGCAAACATCATCCTCAGTGGAAAAAACTCAGAGCTTTTCCCCAGGGTCATGATGATGACAAGGATATCCACCTTCACCACTTTTATTCAACAGAGTAATGGGAGTCCAAGGCACGGGAATCAGACAAGATAAAGGAATAAAAGACATCCAACTTGGTAAGAAAGAAGTAAAACTTTCACTATTTGCAGATCACATGATATTATATAGAAAACCCTAAAGACTGCACCAAAACACTACTGGAACTGATAAATGAATTTAATAAAGTCATAGCATACCAAATCAAGGTACAGAAATCTATTGCACTTCTATACACTAATAAAAAGTAGCTGAAAGAAAAATTAAGAAAATTAAGAAAACTATACCATTTATAATTGCACCGAAGTTATAACATATCTAGGAATAAATTTATCTAAGGATGTAAAAGACATGTATTCTAAAAACTATAAAACACTAATTAAAGAAATTTAAGAAGACATGAAGACAAAATGGAAAGACATGCCAAGCTCATGGGTTGGAAGAAGAAATATTGTTTAAATGTCTATTCTACCCAAAGCAATCAACAACTTTAAAGCAATCCATATTAAAATATGAAGAGCAGAGAAGACTCTACGATGGCACCATGGAGTGGTGCAGAGCCAGACCGGAGTGATGCCGGACGTGCCTGATCTTCCTCACCGAACCATGTTGAAGCAAAAAGCAGGCGCCAACACCTCCTCATGGGTTGTTGCTTCCCGGTGAAACTCAGCAGTGTCCCGTGCTCCGGAAAGGAGGCCGACGGAGGACCCGAATCAAAGAGGTCAGGAGGCCGGTAGGGGCGGCAGAGGTGGCGGCTGGAGGAACCCCTCCTGCCTCCAGCAACCTGGGGCCGCTGGCCTCCGAGAACCGCTGCTTTGCTTTGGATTGAATAACGTGTGGGTTGGCACTGTGATCGGTCGTGGAGGATCAAAAATAAAAGACATCCAAAGTACAACAAACACGAAAATACAGATAATAACATGTAATTCAGAAGAAGCAGATGTCAAAATCTTTGTCAACAAGGTGATGCAGGCGAAGGCCAAAACTGTGATAGATAATCTTGTTAAAAAACAAGAAAATTACAATTCAGAACTCAGAACTGATATTGTTGCATTCCAACCTTCTGTTGGAAGAGATGTAAAGACAGATAGTAATGTTACAGAGAATCAGCCATTGATTGATTGGGATCAAATTCGAGAAGATGCTTTGAAGTGGGGGAAAAAATAGTGGGAAGATTTACCACCAATTAAGAAAAACCTTTACGTGGAGTCAGAAGCAACAAGTTCAATGTCACAGTGCAAGTAGACACTCGGAGGAAAGAAAATTATAATGTGTGATGACTCGAAAGAAGGGGAGAAGCGTCATATACCCAATCCTACTTGTAAATTTGAGGATGCTTTTCAGTGTTATCCTGAGGTTATGGAAAACATTAAAAAGGCAGGCTTTCAAAAGCCAACACTGATCCAGTCGCAGTCATGGCCGATAGTTTTACAAGGTGTAGATCTTATAGGCGTAGCCCAAACTGGAACCGGGAAAACACTGTCCTACTTAATGCCTGGATTTATACACTTGAATTCACAGCCTGTAATTAGAGGAAAAAGGAATGGACCCAGCGTGTTAGTCCTTACACCTACGCATGAGTTAGCACTTCAAGTGGAAGCTGAATGTTTTAAGTATTCATATAAAGGCCTCAAAAGTGTGTGTATATATGGTGGTGGAGATAGAAATGGACAAATAGAAGATCTGAAAAAAGGAGTAGATATTATTATTGCAACTCCTGGAAGACTGAATGATCTACAAATGAATAACTTTGTTAACCTCAGAAATGTAACCTACTTGGTTTTAGATGAAGCCGACAAGATGCTAGATATGGGATTTGAACCCCAGATAATGAAGATTTTATTAGATGTGCGCCCATACAGGCAGACTATTATGACAAGTGCAACATGGCCATATGCTGTCCGTCGACTTGCACAGACTTATTTGAAAGAGTCAATGACTGTATATGTTTGTACTTTGGATCTAGTGGCAGTAAGTACTGTGAAACAAAACATAATTGTCACCACCGAAGAAGAGAAATGCTCTCATATCCAAACTTTTCTAGAAAGCATGTCTCCCAAAGACAAAGTCATAGTGTTTGTCAGCAGAAAAGCTGTTGCTGACCACCTATCAAGCGACCTGATTCTGCGACATGTTATCAGTGGAATCCCTTCATGGTAATAAGGAGCAGAGTGACCAAGAGAGGGCATTAGAAAACTTTAAAACAGGTAAGGTAAAAATATTGATTGCCACCGACTTGGCATCTCGGGGTCTTGACGTACTTGATATCACACATGTCTATAATTATGATTTCCCCCGAACATCAAAGAATACATGCACAGAGTAGGGCGTACTGGAAGAGCAGGGAGAACTGGGATATTTATTATTCTCCTCACTAGAAATGACTGGAGGGTTGCTGGAGAGTTAATTAATATTCTGGAAAGAGCACAACAGAGTATCCCAAAGGATCTTGTGGCAATGGCCAAGAGGTAGGAGGTGAATAAATTGAAAAAAGAAATGGAGAAAAAATTGGGGGAAACCCCAAGGAAAACCCCAAAAGTTTTATTATTAATGCCCTTGTTGAAAAGTGTTACCAGCCTCCTGAGAGGAGATCTCAAGATATATGGAAGTATGGGAAACATGCTGGCTCTATGAAGAAATAAGTGATTCTTAAAATAGTAGTGTTTAAAAATGTAGAATTTGGTATTTTATACTTTCTTTAATAAAATCAAAAGTAGGGCGCCTGGGTGGCTCAGATGGTTAAGCGTCTGCCTTCGGCTCAGGTCATGATCTCAGGGTCCTGGGATCGAGTCCCGCATCGGGCTTCCTGCTCCTTGGGAGCCTGCTTCTCCCTCTGCCTCTCTCTCTCTCTCTGTCTCTCATGAATAAATAAATAAAATTTAAAAAATAAATAAATAAAATCAAAAGTATTTAAACTTGAGTTAAAATTTTTTTCATGGATATTAAGGAATGTAGCATTACATTTTTTCACTTTTTACTATCCTTATTTAAAAATGTAAATTTTATCTCCTGTAATGTTGTTATATTAAGGTCAGTCTTTAAAGAGTTGAAAGCCTGTTCAGATGTCATGGCAGTGGAAGATACTGTTAACAAATAAATGTTTTTCTATGATAAAAAGAAAAAAATATGAATAGCATTTTTCACAGAGATAGAACAAATAATCCTAAAAAGACCCCAAATAGCTATAGCAATCTTCACAAAGAAAAAAAAAAAAAACCTGGAGATATCACAATTCCAGACTCCAAAGTGTATTACAAAGCTGTTGTAATCAAAACAGTATGGTACTGGTGCAAAAACAGACACATAGATCAATGGAACAGAATAGAAAGCAGAGGATTAAACCAACAATTTTATGGTCAATTAATCTTTGACATAGGTGGAAAGAATATCCAATGGTAAAAAGATAGTCTCTTCAACAAATGGTGCTGGGAAAACTGGACCACTTTCTTACACCATACACCAAATATACTCAAAATGAATTAAGGACTTAAATGTAAGACATGAAACCATAAATATCCCAGAAGAAAGCACAGGTAGTAATTTCTCTGACATCACCCATAGCAACATCTTTCTAGATAGGTCTCCTGAGGAAAGGGAAAGAAAAGCAAAAATAAACTATTTGTGCTATATCAAAATAAAAAACCTTCTACACAGCAAAGGAAACAACAAAACTAAAAGGCAATCTACCTAATGGGACAAGATATTTGCAAATGACATATCTGATAAAGGGTTAGTATCCAAAATGTATAAATAATTTATACAACTCAACACACAAAAACAAATAATGCAATTAAAAAATGGGCAGATGACATGAATAGACATTTCTCCAAAGAAGACATCCAGATGGCAAACAGAAACATGAAAATATGCCTAACACCACTCATTATAAGGGAAATGCAAATTAAAGCTACAATGAGATATCTGTATCCTTTGGCTAAATATCTAGCAGTGCAAATGCTGGATCGTAGGATAGCTCTATTTTAACTATTTGAGGGATTTCCATACTGTTTTCCAGAGAGGCTGCACCAGTTTGCCTTCCCAACAACAGTGGAACAGGGTTCCCCTTTCTCTGCATTCTCACCAACATCCATAGTTTCTTGAGTTGTAAATTTTAGCCATTCTGACAGGTGTACGGTGGTATCTTATCCTGGTTTTGGTTTGTATTTCCCTGATGATGAATGATGTTGAGCATCTTTTCATGTGTTTCTTAGCCATCTGGATGTCTTCTTTGGAAAAATGTTTACTCATGTCTTCTTCCCATTTCTTAACTAGATATTTATTTTTTGGATGTTAAATTTGATAAGTTCTTTACAGACTTTGGATATTAACCCTTTATCAGATATGTCATTTGCCAATATCTTCTCCCATTCCATAGGCTTCCTTTTAGTTTTGTTGATTGTTTCCTTTGCTGTGTAGAAGTTTTTGTTTTGTTTTGTTTTGTTTTTATGTTGATGAAATCCCAATAGTTCATTTTTGCTTTTGTTTCCCTTGCCTCTGGAGACATATCTAGTAAGAAGTTGCTATGACCAATGTCAAAGAGGTTACTTCCTGTGTTCTCTAAGATTTTGATGGTTTCCTGTCTCACATTTAGGTCTTCCAACCATGTTAAATTTATTTTTGTATATGGTGCAAGAAAGTGTTCCAGTTTCATTCTTCTTTCCATTGAATATTCTTTCCAGCTTTGTTGAACATTAGTTGATATAGTTGTGGGTGCATTTTTAGGTTTTCTCTTCTGTTCTATTGATCTATGTGTCGTTTTTGTGCCAGTAACATACTGCCTTGATGACTACAGATGTAATATAGCCTGTAGTGTGGAATAATTATGCCTCTAGCTTTGCCTTTCTTTTTCAGGGTTGCTTTAGCTATTCATGGTCTTTTGTGATTCCATACAAATTTTAGGATTGTTCTAGCTCTGTGAAAAATGCTATTGGCATTTTGATAGGCATTGCACTGAATGTGTAGATTCCTTTGGGTAGTATAGACATATAGTATAGACATTTTAACAATGTTTGTTCTTCCAATCCATGAGCATGACACGTTTTTCCATTTCTTTTGTCCTCTTCAATGACTTTCACAAATGTTTTATACTTTTCAGAGTACAGATCTTTAACGTCTTTTGTAACATTTATTCCTAGGTATCTTATGGATTTAAGTGCAATTTGTAAATGGGATTGATTCCTTGATTTCTCTTTCTGCTGCTTCATTATTGGTGTATAGAAATACAACAGATTTCTGTGCATTGATTTTGTATGCTGCAACTTTATGGAATTCATGTATCAGTTCTAACGATTTTTTGGTGGAGTCTTTCAGGTTTTCTATTTATCTTTATTTAAATTCAATTAGCCAACATATAGTACATCATTAGTTTCAGATGTGGAGTTCAATAATCCATCAGTTGCATAACACCCAGTGCTCATCACATCATGTGCCTTCCTTAATGGCCATCATCCAATTACCCCATCCACCCACTCATCTCCCCTCAGTTTGTTTCCTATAGTTGAGTCTCTCATGGTTTGTCTCCCTCGCTGATGACTTCCCATTCAGTTTTCCCTCCCTTCCCCTATGATCCTCTGCACTCTTTCTTATATTCCACATATGGGAGTGAAACCATATAATTGTCTTTCTCTAACTTATTTCACTCAGCGTAATACCCTCTAATTCTTCCTTTGGAAATAGTGAAAGCTTGAATTCTTCCTTGATGATTTGGATGCCTTTTATTTCTTTTTGTTGTCTGATTGCTAAAGCTACAATTTCCAGTACTACATTAAATAACAATGGTGAGAGTGAACATCCCTGTATTGTTCCTGACCATAGAGGAAGAACTGCCCTTTTTTTCCCCAAGAGAATGATATTAACTGCGGATCTTGAGGAATGTTCTATCAGTAAGTTGTAAAGTGATTTTTCTCAGAATGGATGCTGTATTTTATCAAATGCTTTTTCTGCTTCTATTGAGAGGAATATATATTTTGTATCCTTTCTCTCTTTAATGTGCTGTCTCATGTTGATTGATTTGTGAATATTGATCCACACTTGCAGCCCAGTAATAAATCCCACTTGATCCTGGTAAGTGATTCTTTTTATGCACTATTGGATATGATTTGTTAGTATCTTCCTGAGAATTTTTGCACCCATGTCCACCAGGAATACTGGCTGGTATGTCTCCTTTTTAGTGGGATCTTTGTCAGGTTTTGGAATCAAGGTAATGCTGGCCTTGTAAATGAGTTTGGAAGTTTTCCTTCCATTTCTATTTTTTGTAACACTTTGAAAAGAATAGGTATTAACTCTTCTTTAAATTTTTGGTAGAATTCTACTGGGAAGTCATCTGGCCCTGGACTCTTGTTTCTTGGGAGATTTTTGATTACTCATTCAATTTCTTTGCTGCTTATGGTTCTATTCAAATTTTCTACTTCTTCATGTTTCAGTTTTGGTAGTTTACATGTTTCTAGGAATTTATCCATTTCTTCCAGATTGTATGATTTTTTGGCACATAATTTTTCATAGTATTCTTTTATAATTGCTTGTATTTCTGTGGTGTTGGTTGTGATCTCTCCTCTTTCATTCATAATTTTATTTATTTCAGTCCTTTCTTCCTTTTGATCATACTGGTTAGGGTTTTTTCAATTTTATTAATTTTTTCAAAGAACCAGCTTGTTTTGTTTATCTGTTCTACAAGTATTTTGTTTGTTTCTTTGTTTCTTTCTGTCATTTATTTCTGCTCTAATCTTTACTATTTCCCTTCCTCTGCTGGCTGTTAACTTCATTTGTTGGTCTTTTACTACCTCCGCTAGGTATAAAGTTAGGTTGTATATTTGAGTTTTCCTTGCTTCTTGAAATAGACCTGTATTGCTATATACGTCCATCTTATGACTGCTTTTGCTATATCCCAAAGGTTTTGTACCATAATGTTTTCATTTTCATTTGTTTCCATGTAATTTTCTTATTTCTTTTTTACATTCCTGGTTAACCCATTTATTCTTTAGTAGGACGTTCTTTAACCTCCATGTATTTGTGGTCTTTCCAAATTTTTTCTTGTGGTTGACTTCAAATTTCATAGCATTATGGTTGGTAAAGATGCATGGTATGATCTCAGTCTTTTTGTACTTGTTGAGGCCTGATTGTGATGTATATGTGATCTATTCTGGAGAATGTCCTATGTGCACACCAAAAGTATGTGTATTCTGCTACTTTAGGACAAAATGTTCTTAATATAACTGTTAAAACCATATGTTCCAGTATGTCATTCAAAGCCATTGTTCCCTCCTTGATATTCTGCTTAGCTAATCTTTCCATTGATATAAGTGGGATGTTAAAGTCCCATACTATTTTGATCACAAAAAGAATTCCATTTAGTATTGTTTTTCCTAGTACAGAGTTTTCAAGTTTAGCAAAAAGGCATACTTCCAGATAATTGTCAGGGGGAAAAGGCCCAGACAATTACATAGCTATAAAGAGAAATTGGCAGGAAACTCAGTGGGAACAAGCATGGTCAATGTTCACTCCAAAGGACTTAAGACGTATTAATTTGGACAGACTGAAACAACCCACTGATTTTGACCTAAATAAATCACCCAATAGTAACAAAAGTTCTATCATAGGAATTGGGCCATAGCCATCACTTCCTTACTCATTTTGCTTCAAACCAATGAATTTGTAACATTAGAAATTTTCCATAGTGGAGTGTAGGGTAGGAAGAAAGAAAAATAAGTTTTTTTTTTAAATTTAATTAGTCAACATATAGTACATCATTAGTTTCAGATGTAGTGTACAATGATTCATCAGTTGCACATAACACCCAGTGCTCATCACATCATGTGCCTTCCTTAACGTCCATAATCCAGTTACCCCATCCTCCCACCCACCCACCCCTTCCACAAGCCTCAGTTTGTTTCCCAGAGTCAAGAGTCTCTCCTGGTTTATCTCCAACTCTGATGACTTCCCATTCAGTTTTCCCTCCCTTCCCCACGATCCTCTGTGCTATTTCTTATATTCCACCTATGAATGAAACCATATGAGAACTGTCTTTCTCTGATTGACTTATTTCACTTAGCATAATACTCTCCAGTTAAATCCACACTGAGGTAAATGGTAGGTATTCAGAATTTCTGATGACTGAGTAATATTCCATTATAAATATAAACCACATCTTCTTTATCCACTCATCAGATGAAGGACATCTCGGCTCCTTCCACATTTTGGTTATTATGGACATTACTGCTAAGAAAATTGGGGTGCCCCTTTGTTTCACTACATCTGTATCTTTGGAGTAAATACACAGTAGTGCAATTGCTGGGTCACAGGGTACCTCCATTTTTTAATTTCTTGAGGAATCTCCATACTGTTTTCCAGAGTACTGTACCAGCTTGCATTCCCACCAACAGTGTAAGAGGGTTCCCCTTTCTCCACATCCTCACCAACACTTGTTGTTTCCTGTCTTGTTAATTTTAGCCATTCTAACTAGTGTAAGGTGGTATCTAATTAAGGTTTTGATTTGTATTTCCCTGACGACAAGCGAAGTGCAGCATTTTTTCATGTGTCTGTTGGCCATTTGTATGTCTTCTTCAGAGAAACGTCTGTTCATGACCTCTGCCCATTTCTTGACTGGATTATTTGTCTCTTGGATGTTTGGTTTGATCTACAGTCCTTTATAGATCTTGGATACCAGCCCTTTGTCTGTAGTGTCATTGGCAAATATCTTCCACCATTTCGTAGGTTACTGTTTAGTTTTGTTGACTGTTTCTTAGCTGTGCAGGAGCTTTTTCTCTTGATGAAGTCCCAAAAGGGACTTGTGCTTTTGTTTCCCTTGCTTTTGGAGATGAATCTAGCAAGTTGCTGTGGTCTAGGTCAAAGAGGTTGCTACCTGTGTTCTCCTCTAGGATTTTGTTGAACTCGTATTTCACAGTTAGGTCTTTCATCCATTTTGACTTTATCTTTGTGTATTGTGTAAGAGAATTGTCCAGTTTCATTCTTCTGCATGTGGCTGTCCAATTTCCCCTGCACCACTTATTGAAGAGACTTTTTTTTTTTTTTCAATTGGACAATATTTCCTGCTTAGTTGAAGATTAGGCGACCATAGATTTGAAGGTCCATTTTTGGCATCTCTATTCTGTTCCATTGATCTATGTGTCTGTTTTTTGTGCCAGTACCGTGCTTTCTTGATGATCACAGTTTCATAATATAGCTTGAAGTGAGGCATTGTGATGCCCCCGGCTTTGGTTTTCTTTTTCAACATTTCCCTGGCGATTTGGGTCTTTTCTGGTTCCATACAAATTTTAGGATTGTTTGTTCCAGGTTTGTGAAAAACATTGATGGTATTTTGATAGGGATTGCATTGAATGTGTACATTTCTCGAGGTAGCATAGAAATTTTAACAATATTTGTTCTTCCAATCCATGAGCATGGAATGTTTTTCCATCTTTTTTGTGTCTTCTTCCATTTCTTTCATAAGTGACTGTCGTTTTTACAGTACAGATCCTTTACCTCTTTAGTTAAGTTTATTCCTAGGTATCTTATGATTCTTGGTACAATTGTAAATGGGATCAATTCCTTAATTTCTCTTTCTTCTGTCACATTGTTAGTGTATAGAAATGCAAGTGATTTCTGTGCATTGATTTTTGTATCCTGCCACATTGCTAAATTATATGAGTTCTAGCAATTTTGGGGTGGAGTGTTTTGGGTACTCCACATAAAGCATCATGACATCTGTAAAGAGTGAGAGATTGAATTCTCCTTTGCCAAATTGGGTGTCTTTTATTTCTTTTTGTGGTCTGATTGCTGAGGCTATGACTGCTAGTGTTATGTTGAACAAATGTGATGAGAGTGGGAGTCCCTGTCATGTACCTGACCTTAGGGGAAAAGCTTTCAGTTTTTGATGATTCAGATTTTGATCTCATTCATTGAGAATGATATTCATCATGGACTTTTTAAGATGGCTTTTATGATATTGAGGTATGTTCCCTCTCTCCCTATACTTTGAAGAGTTTTAATCGAGAAAGGATGCTATTTTTTTATTATGTTATGTTAATCACCATACATTACATCATTAGTTTTGATGTAGTGTTCCATGATTCATTGATTGTGGATACCACCCAGTGCTCCATTCAGTACATGCCCTCTTTAATATCCATCACCAGGTTAACCCATCCCGCCACCCCCTCCCCTCTAGAACCCTCAGTTTGTTTCTCAGAGTCCATAGTCTCTCATGGTTCGTCTCCCCCTCTGATTTCCCCCCCTTCATTTTTCCCTTCCTGCTATCTACTTCTTTTTTTTTTTTTTAACATAGAATGTATTATTTGTTTCAGAGGTAAAGGTCTGTGATTCAACAGTCTTACACAATTCACAAAGCTCACCCTAGCACATACCTCCCCCAATGCCTATCACCCAGCTACCCCATCCCTCCTACCCCCACCACTCCAGCAACCCTCAGTTTGTTTCCTGATATTAAAAATTCCTCACATCAGTGAGGTCATATGATACATGTCTTTCTCTGATTGACTTATTTCGCTCAGCATAACACCCTCCAGTTCCATCCACGTCACTGCAAATGGCAAGATTTCATTCCTTTTCATGGCTGCATAATATTGCATTGTATATATATACCACTTCTCCTTTATCCATTCATCTGTCGATGGATATCTTGGCTCTTTCCACAGTTTGGCTATTGTGGACATGGCTGCTATAAACATTAGGGTGCACATACCCCTTCGGATCACTACATTTGTATCTTTGGGGTAAATACCCAGTAGTGCAATTACTGGATCATATGGTAGCTCTATTTTCAACTTTTTGAGGAACCTCCATACTGTTTTCCAGAGTGGCTGCACCAGCTTGCATTCCCACCAACAGTGTAGGAGGGTTCCCTTTTCTCTGCATCCTCACAAACACCTGTTGTTTCCTTACTTGTTAATTTTAGCCATTCTGACTGGTGTGAGGTAGTATCTCATTGAGGTTTTGATTTGGATTTCCCTGATGCCGAGCGATGTTGAGCACTTTTTCATGTGTCTGTTGGCCATTTGGATGTCTTCTTTGCAGAAATGTCTGTTCATGTCTTCTGACCATTTCTTGATTGGATCATTTGTCCTTTGGGTGTTGAGTTTGATAAGTTCTTTATAGATTTTGGATACTAGCCCTTTATCTGATATGCCGATTGCAAATATCTTCTCCCATTCTGTCGGTTGTCTTTTGGTTTTGTTGACTCTTTCTTTTGCTGTGCAAAAGCTTTTTATCTTGATGAAGTCCCAATAGTTCATTTTGGCCCTTGCTTCCCTTGCCTTTGGCTATGTTTCTAAGAAGAAGTTGCTGCGGCTCAGGTCAAAGAGGTTGCTGCCTCTGTTCTACTTTAAGATTTTGATGGACTCCTGTCTCACATTTAGGTCTTTCAACCATTTTCAATCGATTTTAGTCTGTGGTGTGAGGAAATGGTCCAGTTTCATTCCTCTGCATGTGGCTGAACAATTTTCCCAACACCATTTGTTGAAGAGACTGTCATTTTTCCATTGGACATTCTTTCCTGCTTTGTCGAAGATGAGTTGACCATAGAGTTGAGGGTCCATTTCTGGGCTCTATATTCTGTTCCATTGACCTATGTGTCTGTTTTTGTGCCAGTACCATACTGTCTTCATGATGACAGCTTTGTAATAGAGCTTGAAGTCTGGAATTGTGATGCTTCCAGCTCTGCTTTTCTTTTTCAACATTCCTCTGGCTATTCAGGGTCTTTTCTGGTTCCATACAAATTTTAAGATTATTTGTTCCATTTCTTTGAAAAAAGTGGATGGTATTTTGATGGGGATTGCATTGAATGTGTAGATTGCTCTAGGTAGCATTGACATCTTCACAATATTTGTTCTTCCAATTCATGAGCATGGAACGTTTTTCCATTTCTTTGTGTCTTCCTCAATTACTTTCATGAGTATTTTATAGTTTTCTGAGTATAGATTCTTTGCCTCTTTGGCTAGATTTATTCCTAGGTATCTTATGGTTTTGGTGTAATTTTAAATGGGATTGACTCTTTAATTTCTCTTTCTTCTGTGTTGTTGTTGGTGTATAAGAATGCCACTGATTTCTGTGCATTGATTTTATATCCTGCCACTTAACTGAACTCCTGTGTGAGTTCTAGCAGTTTTGGGGTGGAGTCTTTAGGGTTTTCCACATAAAGTGTCATATCATCTGCAAAGAGTGAGAGTTTCACTTCTTCTTTGCCGATTCGGAGGCCTTTTATTTCTTTTTGTTGTCTGATTGCTGTGGCTAGGACTTCAAACACTATGTTGAATACCAATAGTGATATGGGACATCCTGCCGTGTTCCTGACCTTATGGGGAAAGCTCTCAGATTTTCCCCATTGAGAATGATATTCGCTGTGGGGTTTTCAAAGATGGCTTTTATGATATTGAGGTATGTACCCTCTATCCCTATACTCTGAAGAGTTTTGATCAAGAAACGTTGCTGTACTTTGTCAAATGCTTTTTCTGCATCTATTGAGAGGAATCATATGGTTCTTGTTCTTTCTTTTATTAATGTATTGTATCACATTGATTGATTTGTAGATGTTGAACCAACCTTGCAGCCCAAGGATAAATCCTACTTGGTCATGGTGAATAATCCTTTTAATGTACTGTTGGATCCTATTGGCTAGTATTTTGGTGAGAATTTTTGCATCCCTGTTCATCAAAGATATTGGTCTGTAATTCTCCTTTTTGATGGGGGTCTTTGTGTGCTTTTGAGATCAAGGTAATGCTGACCTCATAAAACGAGTTTGGAAGTTTCCCTTCCATTTCTATATTTCGGAAGAGTTTCAGAAGAATAGGTATTAATTCTTCTTTAAATGTGTTGTAGAATTGCCCTGGGATGCCATCTGGCTCTGGGTTCTTGTTTTTTGGGAGATTTTTGATTGCTACTTCAATTTCCTTCGTGGTTATAGGTCTGTTCAGGTTTTCTGTTTCTTCCTGGTTCAGTTTTGGCAGTTTATACATCTCTAGGGATGCATCCATTTCCTCCAGATTATCTAATTTGCTAGCATATAGTTGCTCATAATATGTTCTTATAATTGTTTGTATTTCTTTGTTGTTGGTTGTGATGTCTCCGCTTTCATTCATGATTTTCTTTATTTGGGTCCTTTCTCTTTTCTTTTTGATAAGTCTGGCCAGGGATTTATCAATCTTGTTAATTCTTTCAAAGAACCAGGTCCTAGTTTTCTTGATCTGTTCTACTGTTCTTTTGGTTTCTATTTCATGATTTCTGCTCTGGTCTTTATTATTTTTCTTCTCCTGCTGGGTTTAGGCTTTATTTGCTGTTCTTTCTCCAGTTCCTTTAGGTGTAGGGTTAGGTTGTGTATTTGAGACCTTTCTTGTTTCTTGAGAAAGGCTTGTATTGCTCTATACTTGCCTCTTAGGACTGCCTTTGCTTTATCTCAAAGATTTGAACAGTTGTGTTGAGACCTGATTTGTGAGCTAGGATGTGATCTGTTCTGGAGAATGTTCTATGGGCACTAGAGAAGAATGTGTATTCTGTTGCTTTGGGATGGAATGTTCTGAATATATCTGTGAAGTCTATTTTGTCCATTGTGTCATTTAAAGTCTTTATTTCCTTGTTGATCTTTTGCTTAGATGATCTGTCCATTTCAGTGAGGAGGGGTGTTAAAGTCCCCCACTATTATTGTATCATTGTAGATGTGTTTCTTTGCTTTCGTTATTAATTGGGTTATATAATTGGCTGCTCCCATGTTAGGGGCATAGATATTTAGAATTGTTAGATCTTCTTGTTGGATAGACCCTTTTTGTATGATATAGTGTCTTTCCTCATCTCTTATTATAGTCTTTGGTTTAAAATCTAATTTGTCTGATATAAGGATTGCCACCCCAGCTTTCTTTTGGTACCCATTAGCATGGCAAATGGTTTTCCACCCCGTCACTTTAAATCTGGGGGTGTCTTTGGGTCTAAAATGAGTCCCTTGCAGACAACGTACTGATTGGTATTGTTGTTTTATCCAATCTGATACCCTGTGTCTTTTGATTGGGGCATTTAGTCTATTTACATTCAGGTTAACTACTGAAAGATATTAATTTCATGCCATTGTATTGCCTGTAAGGTGACTGTTACTGTATATAGTCTGCATTCCTTTCTGGCCTATGTTAGCCTCTTTTAGGCTCTCTCTTTGCTTAGAGGACCCCTTTCAATATTTCTTGTAGGGCTGTTCATGTTTGCAAATTCCTTTAGTTTTTGTTTGTCCTGGAAGGTTTTTATGTCTCCTTCTATTTTCTTTTTTTTTTTTAAGGATTTTATTTATTTATTTGACAGAGAGAGACATAGCGAGAGCAGTAACACAAGCAGGGTGAGTGGGAGAGGGAGATTCGGGCTTCCCACAGAGCAGGGAGCCCAATGTGGGACTCGATCCCAGGACTCTGGGATCATGACCTCAGCCGAAGGCAGACACTTAACGACTGAGCCACCCAGGCGCCCTGTCTCCTTCTATTTTCAATGACAGCCTAGCTGGATATAGCTTACTTGGCTGCATATTTGTTTCGTTTAGTGCTCTGAATATATCATGCCAGTCCTTTCTGGCCTGCCAGGTCTCTGTGGATAGGTCTGTTGCTAATATAATATTTCTACCATTGTAGGTTACATATCTCTTCTCCTAAGCTGCCTTCAGAATTTTCTCTTTGTCTCTGAGACTCGTAAGTGTTACTATTAGATGTCTGGGTGTTGACCTATTTTTATTGATTTTGAGGGGGGTTCTCTGTGCCTCCTGGGTTTTGATGCCTGTTTCCTTCCCCCAATTAGGGAAGTTCTCTGCTATAATTTGCTCCATTATACCTTCTGCCCCTCTTTCTCTTTCTTCTTCTTCTGGGATCCCAATTATTCTGATATTGTTTCGTCTTATGGTATCACTTACTTCTCAAATTCTGCCCCCGTGATCCAGTAGTTGTTTTTCTCTCTTTTTCTCAACTTCTTTTTTTTCCATCATTTGGTCTTCTATATCACTAATTCTCTCTTCTGCCTCATTTATCCTAGCAGTTACAGCCTCCATTTTTTATTGCTCCTCATTAATAGCCTATTTGATTTCGACTTGGTTAGATTTTAGTTCTTTTATTTCTCCAGAGAGGGTTTCTCTAATATCTTCCATGCTTTTTTCAAGCTCAGCTAGTATCTTTAAAATCGCCATTCTGAACCCTAGTTCTGACATCTTACTAATGTCCATATTGATTATGTCCCTGGCAGGCAGTACTGCCTCTTGTTCTTTTTTTTCTTTTTGAGGTGATTTTTTCCGTCTTGTCATGTTGTCCAGAGGAGAATAGATGAATGAGAGTACAAAATGCTAACAGGTTAACAATGACCCCAGAAAAATATACACTAAGCAAATCAGAAAAGACCTGAAACTGGGGGAAAAGAAAGGGAAAGAAAGAAAAAAGCAAAAGAAAAGAAAAACAAACAAACAAAAATACAGAATCTAATCAAATATGATCAGGCTGGTGCATAGATCAGTGCCACACACTAGATTTTGGGAGTAATTTGGTCTGTTAGAAGAAAGTGCCTCCCAAAATTTTAAAGAAAGAAAAAATATATGTACAAAAATAAGGGTAAATACAATGAAGGGATGGAATATGAATGTAAAGATGAAAATTTTAAAAGATTTTATAAAAGAAATTGTTAAGATAAGAAGTTGGTTGAAAAAAGAAAGAAGAGGATTTAAAAAAAAAAGGGGGGGTAGAGAATGTGATCAGGCAGGAGACTAGAACAAAGCCATACACTAGAGATTTAGGGTATATTTTGGTCTGTTAGAAGAAACTGTATCCCAAAATTTCATGAGAGAACAACTTATATATATATACTAAAAATAAGGTTAACTACTATGAAGGGATAGAATATGACTCTTACAGAAAGTGGTTGCTTTTCTGTTCAGAGAGTTGCTGCTATTCTTTTCTTCAATCTCCTGTTGAGCTCGTAGGTGTTCAGAATGGTTTGATCCCTATCTAGCTGAATTCCTGGGACCAGACGAAATTTAGGTCTCCTACTCCTCTGCCATCTTGCTCCTTCCCCCAAGGATGTTATATTTTTTCAAATGCTTTTTCTGCATCAATTGAGAGGATCATATTGTTCTTGTCTTTTATTAATGTGATCTATCATGTTGATTGATTTGCGAATGTTGACCCACTTTTGCCTCCCAGGAATAAATCCCACTTGGTCATGGTGCATAATCCTTTTAACGTATTGTTGGATCCTATTGGTTACTATCTTGGTGAGTATTTTGGCATTCATATTCATCAGGGATATTGGTCTGTAATTCTCCTTTTTGATGGGGTCTTTGGTTGTGGGACCAGTGTATTGCTGGCTTCATAGAATGAGTTTGGAAGTTCTTCCCTTTTTATTTTTTGAAACAGCTTCACTACAATAAGTATTACTTCTTCTTTAAATGTTTGGTAGAATTCCCCTGGGAAGCCATCTGGCTCTGGACTCTTGTTTTGGGGGAGGTTTTTGATTACTGCTTAAATTGCTGGTCATTGGTCTGTTTAGGTTTTCTATTTCTTCCTGTTTCAGTTTTGGTGTTTATATGTTTCCAGGAATGCATCCATTTCTTTCAGATTGCCTAATTTGTTGGAATATAATTGCTCATCATATTTTCTTAAAATTGTCTGTATTTCCTTGGTGTTGGTATGATCTCTCCCCTTTCATTCGTGATTTTATTAATTTGGGTGTTTTCTCTTTTTGAAAATTCTGGCCAGAGGCTTATTGATCTTATTAATTCCTTCAAGGAACCAGCTTTTAGTTTTGTTGATCTGTTCTACTGTTCTTTTTGTTTCTATTTCATTGATATCTGCTCTATTCTTTATTATTTCTCTTCTCCTGCTTGGTTTAGGCTTTATTTGCTGTTCTTCCTCTAGGTCATTTATGTGTAAGGTTAGCTTGTATATTTGATATTTTTCTAATTTTTTGAGAAATGCTTGTATTGCAATGTACTCCCCTCTTAGGACCACCTTTGCTGTATCTCAAAGTTTTGGGATAGATATGTTTTCATTCTCATTAGTTTCCATGAATTTTTATTTTTTCAGACAAATTATACTTTTTTAATAATTTTTTATTATGTTATTTTAGTCACCATACAGTGCATCATTAGTTTTTGATGTAGTGTTCCATGATTCGTTGTTTGTGTATAACCCCCAGTGCTCCATGCAATACGTTCCCTTAATTTCCTGGTTGACCAATCATTCTTTAGTAGAATGTTCTTTAATTTCCAAGGGTTTGAGTTCCTTCCAAATTTCCTCTTGTGACTGAGTTCAAGTTTCTAAGTATTGCGCTCTGAAAATTTTCAGGGAATAACCTCCATCTTTTGATATTGTTTTGAGACCTGATTTGTGACCCAGTATGAGATCTATTCTGGAGAATGTTCCATGTGCACTCTAGAAGAATGAGTATTTTGTTGTTTTAGGATGGAATGTGCTGTATATATCTGTGAAGTTCATCTGGTCCAGTGTGTCATTCAAAACCTTTGTTTCTTTGTTGAGCTGTTTAGATGATTTGTCCATTGCCATGAGTGGGGTGTTGAAGTCCCCTACTATCAATTTATTATTATCAGTGTGTTTCTTTACTTTGCTTATTAATTGCTTTATATAATTGGCTGCTCCCATGTTGGGAGTGTAAGTATTATAGTTGTTAGATCTTCTTGTTAGATGGACCCTTTAAGTATGATATAGTGTCCCTCTTCATCTTCATCTCTTGCTACATTCTTTGGTTTAAAATCTAATTTGTCTGATATGAGGATTGTTACCCTAGCTTTCTTTTGAGGGCCATTAGCAAGGTAAATGATACTCTATCCCCTCACTTTCTGTCTGGGTGTGTCTTTAGTTCTTAAATAAATCTCTTATAGATAGTACATGGATGGGTCTTGCTTTTTTATCCAATATGAAACCCCATGTCTTTTAATGGGAGCATTCAGCCCATTTACATTAAGAATAACTATTGAAAGTTATGAATTTAGTGCCATTGTATTGCCTACAAAGTCCCTGTTTCTGTAGATTTTCTGTTTCTTTCTGGTCTGTATTACTCTTGAGCTCTCTCTTCGCTCACAGGGTCCCCCTTAATATTTCTTGCAGGGCTGACTTGGTGGTCACATATTCTGTCAGTTTCTGTCTATCCTGGAAGGTCTTTATCTCTCCTTCCATTCTGAATGACAGCTTTGCTGTAAAAAGTATTCTTGGCTGCATATTCTTCTCATTTATTACCCTGAATATATCATGACAGCCCTTTCTGGTCTTCCAGGTTTCTGTGGATATGTCTGATGTTCGTCTGATGTTCCTCCCTCTATAGGTAAGTAGCATCTTGTCTTAAGCTGCTCTCAGGATTCTCTCTTTTTTACTACAATTTGCAAGCTTCACTAGTATATGTTGGGGTGTTGATCTATTTTTATTGATTTTGGGACTGGTCCTCTCTGCCTTTTGGGTATGAATGCTTTTTTTCCATCCCTAGAGTAGGGAAGTTCTCAGCTATGATTTGCTGAAATATACCTTCTGGACTCTCTCTCTTCCCCCTCAGGCATTGCAATAATTCTGACATAAGTATGTTTCATGTCATCATTAATTTCTTGAAGCCTTTGTTCATGGGCTATTAGTTGTTTTGCTTTGTTTTCCTCAACTTCCTTCCTTTTCAGAGCCTGTCTTCTAGATCACTTACCCTCTCTTCTGCCTCATTCACCCTAGCTTTTAGAGCATCCTATTTGGACTACACCTGTTATAGCATTTTTAAGTTTGGCCTGTTTAGATCTCATTTCTGCACTATGAGATTTTCTAGTATCTTTTATGCTTTTTTTTCAAGCCCAGCTATTAACTCTTTAGTTGTTATCCTGAATTCCATCTCTGACATCTTACTTATATCCATACCCATTAGATCTGTGGCAGAAAACATTACCTCTGGTTCTTTCTTTTGTTGTGAATTCCTCCTTCTAATCATTTTGCCCAGAGAAGAATGGGTATTTGAGTGAACATAATCAAAAATGTCAACCATGACCCAAGCAAAATACACACTAGACAAATCCGAAGTTGTCAGAAACCAAAACAGAAAAGCAAACAAAACAAAGCAAAACAGAACAAAAAAAAAAAAGAAAAGAAAAAGAGGGGAAAAGAGGGAGGGGGAGAGAATATAATCTCATAGGGTGGACAAAACAGGGTGATCCACTTGTTCCTGAGTGAATTTTGGTCTGTGTGTTAGAAGACACTAAATCCCAAAATTGAAAAGAAAGCAAAACTTATATATATACACAAATTAGGTGGCATTTTCATCCAAGTAGGGCATGTGCCATGTGAATAAGTGTTGAGGGTTCTTTCTAGTCTATGTTCTTATATTATTGGTTGTCCATATTCTCCAACTTGATGTCACATCTCTGACAGAGTGAGAATATTTCAATAATGTTAGAGAATTTAGAGTCAACCTCCAGTTATTCATGGGTTGACCCTCTTAAAGTCCCCTACTCTTCTTATTGTATTATTATCAATGAATTTCTTTAGTTTGTTATTAATTGTTTTATATATTTGTGTGCTCCTAAGTTGAGGGCATAAATATTTACAATTGTTAGACCTTCTTCTTGGATAAACCCCTTTATTTTTATATACTTCCCTTCGTCATCTCTAATAACAGTCTTTGGTTTAAAATCTAGTTTGTTTGATATAAGTATGGCTACTCCAGCTTTCTTTTGACATCCATTAGCATGATAAACCTTTCTCCATCCCCTCACTTTCAATCCGCAGGTGTCTTCAGGTCTAAAATGAGTCTCTTGTAGGCAGAGTATGGAAGAGGCTTGTTTTTGTTTTTGTTTTGTTTTGTTTTATCCATTTTGATACACTCTGTCTTTTGATCAGAGCATTCAGTTCATTTACATTCAGAGTGATTATTGATAGATATGAATTTAGTGTCATTGTATTACCTATTATGTCATTGTTTCTGGAGATTTTCTCTATCTAGTCTTCGTTGCTTTTGGTCTTATTTTCTCACTCAAAGAGTCTCCTTTAATCTTTCTTGTAGGGTTGGTTTAGTGGTCATGATCTCCTTTTTGTTTGCCTGGGAAACTGTTTATCTCTCCTTTGATTCTGAATGTCAGCTTTGCTTGATACAGCATTCTTAACTGCATGTTTTTCCCTTTCAGCACGTTGAATATATCATGCCACTCCTTTGTAGCCTGCCAAGTTTCTGTGAAGAGATCTGTTGCTAATCTTATCTGTCTTCTTTTGTAATTAAGGATTTCTTTTGTCTTTCTGCCTTTAGGGTTTTTTCCTTATCTCTATATTTTGCAAATTTGACTACAATATGTCTTGGTGTTGTCCTGCTTTTGTTGATTTTGATGGGAGCTTTCTGTGCCTTCTGCATTTGGATATCTGTTTCTTTCCCTAGATTAGGGAAGCTATCAGCTATAATTTCCTCAAATAAAACTTCTGCCTCCTTTTCCTTCTCTCCTTCTTCTGAGACTTCTATGATACATATGTTACTATGCTTTATGGAGTTACTGAGTTCCTTAAGTCTACATTTGTAATCCAATATTTTTCTTTCACTCTTCTTTTCAGCTTCATTATTTTCCATAATTTATTGTCTATATTACTTATTCATTCCTCTGCTTCTTCTATCCTTGTGGTCATTATATCCAGTTGATTTCACATCTTGGTTGTAGCATTTTTTATTTTGGCCTGTCTTCCTTTTAGTTCTTTTATCTCTGTGGTAAGGGACTCCCTGGGGTCTTCTATGCTTTTCTCAAGCCCAGCTAGTATCCTTATGATTGTTATTTTTAAATTCTGGTTCAGGCATATTACTTATATCTGTTTTGACTAGATCCCTCACTGTGACCTTTTCTTGTTCTCGTTTTTGTGATGAATTCCTCCATCTTGGCATTTTACCTAGACCTCTGTCTACTGTGTGTTTGGAAGCCCTGTTATATTTCCTGCTCCTGGGAGTAATGACTCTATTAGGAAGAGGTCATATACTGTCCAGGGCCTGGCGTTTCAAGATTTTTTTTGGTGTATGCTGTGTGCACTCTGCTGCTGTTTTGACTGCTCTTTCCCTCAGGTCAGTCCTCTGCAGAGTTTCTCCTTACCTGCAGCAGGGAATGTTTGCACCTTGTCCAGTATGTTGCAAGTTTTAAGTAGGTGTGCTCTGGTCTGTTTGTTAAAAGAGGTCTGATCCTCTTTCCTCTAGAGTTGAAGCTTTGAAGAACTCTATGGTCAGTAGACTTGGTATGTGCAGGGCGGGGGGTGGAGGGTTGTTGTCCTGGTCTCCTGGACAAGGGGCCTGCTATTCTGGCTCTTGGGCTCACTTGCCCGAATAAAGAAGCACCTACAGAGCACAGGGGGTGGGTCTTGGTGTAAGTGGCTCAGGTCTTCACTGTTGGCACTGTGCTGCTCACTGAAGTCAGTCCATGCTGATAGGCAGGGGGAAAATGGCATCAACCCTCTCCATCATCCCTGGAGATGAGAGTTTGTGCCTGCCACTGTCTGGGAAGCCCTCCCAGAAGAGTGAACAGTCTCCCCTCAAGTGTCCAGGGCATCCTTCGGATCCCTGTGTTCACCCTGTCTGTGTCTAGGCAATCTGCCTGCCCAGTAGTGCAGTACAACTGGCTTTTGTTTTGTTTTGTTTTATCTCAGAAATGCTGCCTGAGTTTCAAAACTTCCAACTTTTGGTACCTGGTGCAACACAGACCCATGCTGTCCTCTGGGGGAATGTCTTGTCATGCTGGGGCTGGTGCCCGTTTGTTCCAGAAGGGTAGTTGCACCAACATGCAGATCTGAGTTTGGAGCAAATTGCAGCATAAAGCCTGAGTTCAGGTTAGCCACCCTCAGCAGTTGTGTCTGCCTGTGCTTAAGGGGTAGGGGAACATAATGGCACCCAATGGCTTTTTTCTCCTGAGAGGCAAAGCCACCTCTCCCAGATGCACTCCAAGAAGGGAAAACTGTTCCTCCCATTGTCTCCCTGGGAGTCCTCAGATCACACCGTCTGCTCCTGTGCCTCTGCCCTCCTCCACATGAGCACTGCAGTGCCTCCGAGGCTCCACACCAGGCACAGCACAGAACTCTAAAACTGTCTTTGAGCTCCACTGGCTTTAAACACTCAAATCCCTCTCATTTTCCCAGTCAATGGCTTTAGGGAAGAGTTTTCCTTGTGCAATCCCCTGTGCACTGCTTTATCTCTCTCCTCTTTCTCTCTCCTCTCTCTGTGATCAGGGCTTTCTTCCCTCCACAGTGCCCACAATCCTTTTTTTTCCCCAAATCATGTCTCTGCACCTACTATCCTCCACAATGTGGCCTCTTCTCTCCCTCTAGTCATGCAGCTTGTTCTGTCAGTCTTAAATTGATTTCTTGGGTATTCAGAATGGTCCATTATTTATCTAGCTATGTTCAAGGGACGAGAAAAGCATAAGGTCTTGCTACTACTCCACCATCTTAACTCCCCCCATTAACATTCTATATCATTATCTGGCACCTTTTCTAGGGCTCAGCAAACTTGTTTTTTCATATATATATATATATATATATATATATTTTTTTTTTAGCAAAGAATGTTTTTCCCCACCTTTATTGAAATATAATTGAGGGGCACCTGGGTGGCTCAGTTGTTAGGCGTCTGCCTTCGGCTCAGGTTGTGATCCCAGGGTCCTGGGATCGAGCCCCACATTGGGTTTCCTGCTCAGCGGGAGGCCTGCTTCTCCCTCTCCCACTTGCCCTGTTTGTGTTTCCTCTTTCACTGTCTCTCTCTCTGTCAAAAAAATAAAATCTTAAAAAAAGAAAGAAATATAATTAATATATAATAATATATCAGTTAAAGTTGTATAATGATGATTCACTATACATATATACTGTTGTACAGTAATGATTTAGTATACATATATAGTGAAATATTTACCATAATGAGGTTTATTAACTTATCCATCACCTCACATAGAATATTTGTGTGTATGGTGAGCACTTTTAAGATCTGTTCTTTTAATAACTTTCAAGTATACAACACAGTACTGTTAACTATAGTCACTATACAGTTCATTGAATCACCAGAACTTATTCATCTTAGAACTGGAATTGTGTAACCTTTTACCACTTTTGCTCATTTCTCCCACTTTTTTTGCCTCTGACAACCACCAATTTACTCAGTTTTTATGAGTTTATTTTTTAAGATCCCACATATAAGTGAGATCATACAATATTTCTCTGTCTGACTTATTTCACATTATTTCATAATTCTTTCAAGGTCATCCATCCCTGTTACCACAAATGGCAAGATTTCCTCCTTTTTATGTCTGAATAGTAGTCCGTTGTTTATGTGTGTAACACATTTTCATTAAAAAAATATTGAGGTATAATTAACATATATTATATTAATTTCAGGTGTATAATATAGTGAATTGACATTTATATACATTGTGAAATGGTCCCCATAATAAATCTAGTTACCATTTGTCACTTTAGAAAGTTAATACAATATTAATAACTATATCCCCCATACTGTACATTACATATTCATCAATTATTTATTTTATAACTGAAAGTTTGCACTTCTTAATCCCCTTCAACAATTTTTCACCCTACCTTTTGGAAACCACCAATCTGTTCTCTATATCTATGAATCTGGGTTTTGTTTTGTTTTGGTTGGTTGGTTGGTTTTGACTCTACATATAAGTGAAATCATGCAGTATTTTCTTTATCTGACATATTTCACTTAGCATAGTAACCTCAAGGTCCATCCCTGTTGTTGCAAATGGCAGGATTTCATTCCTTTTTTAATCATCCTCCTTAAGTGTGAATGGTGTTCCATTTTATATATATGCCCCCCATTGATGAACTTGCAGATTGTTTCCATTATCTTAGCTATTGTAAGTAGTGCTGCAATGAACATGGAGTGCACATATCTTTACAAATTAGTGTTCCCATTTTGTTCAGATAGATACCCAGCAGTGGAATTGCTGGATGTTATGGTATCTCTATTTTTTTTTTAATTTTTTGAGAAAACTCCATATTTTCCATAGTGGCTGCACAAATTTATATTCCCACCAACAGTTCACAAAGGTTTCCTTTTCTCCATTTCCTTGCCAACATTTTTAATTTCTTGTTGTTGTTGTTGTTGTTGTTGTTGTTTTGATACTAGCCATTCTGAAAAGTGTAAGGTGATACCTCATTGTGATTTGGATTTGCATTCCCTGGTGAGTGGTGACGTTGAACACCTTTTCATGTATTTTTTGTCCATCTGTAGGTCTTTGGAAAAATGTCCACACAGATCCTCTGACCATTTTTAATCACATTTTTTTTGGTTATTGAGTTGTATAAGTCCATATATATATATATATATATATATATATATATATATATATATGATATTAATCCCTTATCATATGAATCATGATTTGCACATATCTTCTTTAATTTTGTAGGTTTTCTTTTTGTTTTGTTGATGGTTTCCATTGCTGTGCAGAAGCTTTATGTTTGAAGTAGACCCATTTGTTTATTTTTGCTTTTGTTTCCCTTACCTTTGGAGTCAAGTCCCCTCAAAAAAATAAATAAGTAAATCACTAAGACCTATATTAAGCAGCTTACTGCCTATGTTTCGTTTTAGAGTTTTGGGTTTCAGGTCTTATATCCAAGTCTTTAATCAATTTTGAGTTAATTTTTGTGTATTTTGTAAGATAGTGGTCCAGTTTCATTCTTTTAAATGTAACTGTGCAGTTTCCTCAACACCATTTATTGAAGAGACTGTTCTTTTCCCATTGTATATTCTTGCCTCCTTTGTCATAAATTGACCATATATATGTGGGTTTAATACTAGAGTCTCTATTCTGCTCCATTGATCCACGTGTCTGTTTTAATGCCAATACCATATTATTTTGATTACTACAGCTTTGTAGTATAGTTTGAAATAAAGAAGTGTGATGTTTCCAACTATGATCTTTCTCAAGATTGTTTTGGATATTTGGGATATTTTCTTTTGTTCCATACAAATTTTAGAATAATTTTTTCTAACTCTGTGAAAAATACAGCTAGTATCTTGACAGAAATCACAATGAATCTGTAGATTGCTTTGGTAGTATGGACATTTTAACAATATTAATTCATCCAATCCATGAACATGGAATGCTTTTCCATTTATTTGTGTCTTTTTCAATTCTTTTTTTTTTCTAATTTATTTACTCCTTATTCATGTTAGTTTATATTAACCAGTTATTAAATATTTTTAATATCACCTGAGTCCATATAATGCCCTCACAGATGTACAGCACCTTGCATTATTTACAGAATACAAAACACAAACATGAACAAATCACATCCAGACCTCTTATTAAAAAGAGAAGCACAACTAAGGGTCTTAGAGGGGAGGGGGGAGGATGGGCCAGCCCAGTGATGGTCACCAAGGAGGGCACACACTGCATGGAGCACCGGGTGCCACACACAAACAATAAATTATGGAACACTACATCAAAAAGCAAATATGCACTTTATGGTGACCAACACAACACAACAAAAATAAACAAACAAACAAACAACTAAAAACAAAGCACAGAATGAAAAGAACTCCTTTGACCAGGGACATTCAAGTCAGAATCCTGAATCAGAAAACATAAAATGCCAGAGAACATAGTAGAAAATAATACGTTTTAAGATGTTAAGAACAACCTTATCCATAGGAAAAATCAGAAACAGACTAAATATCAGTAACTAAAAACTGCTCAATAACCATAGCACACACATGTAATAATATATTGTACAATTTGTATATGTGATGTTGTGAAGTATTTATGTTGGCAAGAAAAGATGTATTTTTGAGTGGAACAAAAGCAGATTACAACACCGTGAAGAAACCCATTTTAATTTTAAAAATAGGTATGCCAAAAAAAATGTCCATGAAAGGATAAAAAAAAATAAAAACAATGATGGGAATATGAGTAATTATTCTTTCTGTCATTGGTAATTTCTTTTTTTTAAATTTTATTTTATTATGTTATGTTAGTCATCATACATTACATCACTAGTTGTTGAAGCAGTGCTCCATGATTCACCACTTGTGCACAACACCCAACCCTCCACCCAACACACGCCCTCCCCAACACCCATCACCAGGCAAACACAAACCCCCCCTCCCATCCAAAACCCTCAGTTTGTTTCACAGTGTCCATAGTCTCTTATGGTTCGTCTCCCCCTCTGATTTCCCCCGCTTCATTTTCCCCTTCCTACTATCTTGGTTTTTGTTGGTTTTTGTTGTTGTTGTTGTTGTTGTTGTTGTTGTTTTGTATTATTTGTTTCAGAGGTAAAGGTCTCTGATTCATCAGACTTACACACTTCACAGCGCTCACCATAGCACATAACCCCGCCAATGTCTATCACCCAGCCACCCCATCCCTCCCATCCCCCACCACTCTAGAAACACTCAGTTTGTTTCCTGAGATTAAGAATTCCTCACATCAGTGAGGTCATATGATACCTGTCTTTCTCTGATTGACTTATTTTGCTTAGCATAATACACTCTAGTTCCTTCCAAGTCATTGCAAGTAGCAAGATTTCGTTTTTTTGATGGCTACATAATATTCCATTGTATATATATACCACATCTTCTTTATCCATTCATCAGTCGATGGACATCTAGGCTATTTCCATAGTTTAGCTATTGTGGACATTGCTGCTATAAACATTGGTGTGCACGTGCCTGTTCGGATCACTACATTTGTATCTTTGGGGTAAATACTCAGTAGTGCAATGGCTGGGTCGTAGGGTAGCTCTATTTTCAACTTTTTGAGGAACCTCCTTACTGTTTTCCAGAGTGGCTGCACCAGCTTGCATTCCCACCAACAGTGTAAGAGGGTTCCCTTTTCTCTGCATGCTCACAAACACCTGTCGTTTCCTGACTTGTTAATTTTAACCATTCTGACTGGTGTGAGGTGGGTCTCTTTGAGATTTTAATTTGGATTTCCCTGATGCCAAGTGATGTTGAGCACTTTTTCATGGGTCTGTTGACCATTTGGATGTCTTCTTTGGAAAAATGTCTGTTCATGTCTTCTGCCCATTTCTTGATTGGATCATTTGTTCTTTGGGTGTTGAGTTTGATAAGTTCTTTACAGATATTGGATACTAGCCCTTTATCTGATATGTCATTTGCAAATATCTTCTCCCATTCTGTCAGTTCTCTTTTGGTTTTATTGACTGTTTCTTTTGCTGTGCCAAAGCTTTATCTTGAAGTCCCAATAGTTCATTTTTGCCCTTGCTTCCATTGCCTTTGGCGATGTATCTAGGAACAAGTTGCTGTGGCTAAGGTCAAAGAGGTAGCTGCCTGTGTTCTCCTCTAGGATTTTGATGGATTCCTGTCTCATATTTAGGGCTTTCATCCATTTTCAGTCTATTTTTGTGTGTGGTGTGAGGAAATGATCCAGTTTTATTCTTCTGCTTGTGGCTGTCCAATTTTCTCAACACCATTTGTTGAAGAGACTTTTTTCTATTGGACATTCTTCCCTGCTTTGTCAAAGATGAGTTGACCATAGAGTTGAGGGTCCATTTCTGGGCTCTCTATTCTGTTCCACTGATCTATGTGTTTTTGTGCCAGTACCATAATGTCTTGATGATGACAGCTTTGTAATAGCACTTGAAGTCCTGAATTGTGATACCACCAGCTTTGCTTTTCTTTTTCAACATTCCTCTGGCTATTCGGGGTCTTTTCTGGTTCCATACAAATTGTAGGATTATTTGTTTCATTTCTTTGAAAAAAGTAGATGCCATTTTGATGGAGATTCCATTAAATGTGTACATTACTCTAGGTAGCATTGACATTTTCAGAATATTTGTTCTTCTAATCCATGAGTGTGGAAAGTTTTTCCAATTCTTTGTGTCTTCCTCAATTTCTTTCATGAGTATTCTATAGTTTTCTGAGTACACATTCTTTGCCTCTTTGGCTAGGTTTATTCCTAGGTATTTTATGGTTTTAGGTACAATTGTAAATGGGATCGACACCTTATTTTCTCTTTCTTCAGTCTTGTTCGTGTATGGAAATGCAACTGACTTCTGCACGGTTTTATATCCTGCCACTTTACTGAATTCCTGTATGAGTTCTAGCAGTTTTGGGATGGAGTCTTTAGGGTTTTCCACATAAAGTATCATATCATCTACAAAGAGTGAGAATTTGACTTCTTCTTTTTTTTTTTTTTTAAAGATTTTATTTATTTATTTGACAGAGACATAGCCAGAGAGGGAACACAAGCAGGGGGAGTGGGGGAGGGAGAAGCAGGCTTCCTGCCAAGCAGAGAGCCTGATGTAGGGCTCGATCCCAGGACCCAGGGATCATGACCTGAGCTGAACGCACACACTTAACAACTGAGACACCCAGGCGCCATGAGAGTTTGACATCTTCTTTGCCTACTCAGATGACTTTTATTTCTTTTTGTTTTCTGATTGCTGAGGCTAGGACTTCTAGTGCTATGTTGAAAAGCAATGGTGATAGTGGACATCCCTGCCGTGTTCCTGACCTTAGGGGAAAAGCTTTCAGTTTTTCCCCATTGAAACTGATATTTGCTGTGGATTTTTAATAGATGGCTTTTATGATATTGAGGTATGTACCCTCTATCCATACACTCTGCAGAGTTTTAACCAAGAAAGGATGCTGTACTTTGTCAAGTGCTTTTTCTGCATCTATTGAGAGGATCATATGGTTCTTGTTATTTCTTTTATTAATGTATTTATCACATTGATTGATTTGCGGATGTTGAACTAAACTTGAAGCCCAGGACTAAATCCCACTTGGTCGTGGTGAATAATGCTTTTAGTGTACTGTTGGATCCTATTGGGTAGTATTTTGGTGAGAATTTTTGCATCTATGTTCATCAGAGATATTGGTCTATAATTCTCCTTTTTGATGGGGTCTTTGATTTTAGGATCAAGGTAATGCTGGCCTCATAAAATGAGTTTGGAAGTTTTCCTTCCATTTCTATTTCTTGGAACAGTTTCAGAAAAATAGTTATTAATTCTTCTTTGGTAGAATTGCCCTGGGAAGCCATCTGGACCTGGGCTCTTGTTTGTTGGGAGATTTTTGATTACTGCTTCTATTTCCTTAGTGGTTATAGGTCTGTTCAGGTTTTCTATTTCTTCCTGGTTCAGTTTTTATAGTTTATACATCTCTAGGAATGCATCCATTTCTTCCAGATTATCTAATTTGCTGGCTTATAGTTGCTCATATGTTCTTATAAGTGTTTGTATTTCTTTGGTGTTGGTTGTGATCTCTCCTCTTCCATTCATGATTTTCTTTATTTTGGTCCTTTCTCTTTTCTTTTCAATAAATCTAGCCAGGGGGTTATCAATCTTATTAATTCTTTCAATGAACCAGCTCCTAGTCTCATTGATCTGTTCTACTGTTGTTTTGGTTTCTATTTCATTGATTTCTGCTCTGATCTTTATTATTTCTCTTCTCCTGCTATGTGTAGGCTTTATTTGCTGTCTTTCTCCAGATCCTTTAAGTGTAGCGTTAGGTTATGTATTTGATACCTTTCTTGTTTCTTGAGAAAAGCTATATACTGTCCGCTTAGAATGGCCTTTGCTGTATCCCAAAGATTTTGAACAGTTGTGTTTTCATTTTCATTTGTTTCCATGAATTTTTTTTAATTCTTCTTTAATTTCCTGGTGGACCCATTCATTCTTTAGTAGGATGTTCTTTAACCTCTATGTATTTGAGTTCTTTCTGCCTTTCCTCTTGTGATTGAGTTCTACTTTCAAAGTATTGTCTGAAAATATGCAGGGAATGATCCCAATCTTTTGGTACCAGTTGAGACCCGACTTGTGACCTAGGAGGTGATCTGTTGTGATCCTAGAATGTTCCATGGGCACTAGAAAAGAATGTGTATTCTGTTGCTTTGGGATGGAATGTTCTGAATATATCTGTGAAGTCCATCTGCTCCAGTGTGTCATTTAAAGTCTTTATTTCCTTGTTGATCTTTTGCTTAGATGATCTGTCCATTTCACTGAGGGAGGTGTTATAGTCCCCTACTATTATTGTATTGTTGTCCATGGATTTCTTTGATTTTGTTTAATTGGCTTATAAAATTGACTGCTCCCATGTTAGGGGCATAGATATTTACATTTGTTAGGTCTTCTTGTTTGATATACCCTTTAAGTATGATATAGTGTCCTTCCTCATCTCTGATTATAGTCTTTGGCTTAAAGTCTAATTTGTCTGATATAAGGATTGCCACCCAGCTTTCTTTTGATGTCCATTAGCATGGTAAATTGTTTTCCACCCCTCTCACATTAAATCTGGATGTGTCTTTGCGTCTAAAATGAATCTCTTACAGACAGCATATCAATTGTTTTTTTACCCAATCTGATACCCTGCTTCTTTTGATTGGGGCATTTAGCCCATTTACATTCAGGGTAACTATTGAAAGATATGAATTTTGTGCCATTGTATTCCCTGTAAAGTGACTGTTACTGTATATTGTCTGTGTTCCTTTCTGGTCTATTTTACTTTTAAGCTCTCTCTTTGCTTAGAGGACCCATTTCAATATTTCTTACAGGGCTGGTTTTGTGTTTGCAAATTCCTTTAGTTTTTGTTTGTCCTGGAAGCTTTTTATCTCTCCTTCTGTTTTCAATGACAGCCTAGCTGGATATAGTATTCTTAGCTGCATATTTTTCTCGTTTAGTGTTCTGAATATATCAAGCCACTCCTTTCTGGCCTGTTAGGTCTCTGTGGATAGGTCTACTGCCAATCTAATGTTTCTACCATTGTAGGTTACTGATCTCTTCTCCCAAGCTGCTTTCAGGATTTTCTCTTTGTCTCTGAGACTCGTAAATTTTACTATTAGGTGTCAGGGTGTTGACCTATTTTTATTGATTTTGAGGGGTTCTCTGTGCCTCCTGGATTTTGATGCCTATTTCCTTCCCCAAATTAGGGAAGTTCTCTGCTATAATTTGCTCCAATATACCTTCTGCCCCTCTCTCTCTTTCTTCTTCTTCTGGGATCCCAATTATTCTAATATTGTTTCATCTTATGGCATCACTTATCTCTCGATTTCTGCCCTTGTGATCCTTAGTTGTTTAACTCTCTTTTTCTCAGCTTCTTTATTCTCCATCATTTGGTCTTCTATATCACTAATATTCTCTTCTGCCTTATTTATCCTATCAGTTAGAGCCTCTATTTTTGATTGCACCTCATTAATAGCCTTTTTTACTTTGACTTGGTTACATTTTCGTTCTTTTATTTCTCCAGAAAGGGATTCTCTAGTATCTTCCATGCTTTTCTCAAGCACAGCTGGTATTTTTATGATCATCATTCTGAACTCAGTTCCGACATATTACTAATGTCCATATTGATTAGGTTCCTGGCAGTAAGTACTGCCTCTTGTTCTTTTTTATTGGAGGTGAGTTTTTCCATCTTGTCATTTTGTCCATAGGAGAATAGATGAATGAGAATACAAAATGCTAACTGGTATCAACGACCCCAGAAAAATATATACTAAACAAGTAGGAAGAGACCCAAAACCAGGGGTGGTGGGGTGAGGAAAGTGAAAGAAAGAAAAAAAAAAGGATATGGTCAAATATGATCAGGCTGGTGAATAGATTAGTACCACACACTAGATTTTGGGCATATTTTGGTCTGTTAGAAGAAACTGCCTCCCAAAATTTTAAAGAAAGAAAAACTTATATATGTACAAAAAAAAGGGTAAATATGATGAAGTGATGGAATATGATTGTAAAGATGAAAATTATAAAAGATTTTATAAAAGGAATTTATAAGATAAGAAGTTGGTCGAAAAAAAGAAAAGAGAAGTTTAAAAAGAACAAAAAAAAAAGAGGGGAGAGAATGTGATCAGGGTGGAGACTAGAACAAAGCCATACACTAGAGATTTAGGGTATATTTTGGTCTGTTAGAAGAAACTGTATCCCAAAATTTTAAAGAGAGAACAACTTATATATATACCAAAAATAAGGTTAACTACTATGAAGGGATAGACTATGACTCTAAAAATTAAAAATAAATAAGATTTTTAAAAAAGAGATTGATATTAGTTGAAAAAGGGAAAAAGAAAAATTCAAAAAAATAGAAAAAGAAAAAAATAAAGAAAACTAAAAAAATTAACTTCGAAAGACTAAAGAATCATGAGAATAAAAAGCCATGAATTCTATGTCCTGTATTCCCCTAGTGCTGGAGTTCTGCCATTCTCATTGACCAGTAAACTTGGTCTTGGCTGGCTGTTCGTGCTGATCTTCTGGGGGAGGGGCTTGTTGCAGTGATTCTCAAATGTCTTTGCCTGAGGTGCAATTGCACTGCCCTTGTTTGGGGCTGGGCTAGTTAATCGGCTTAGATTTGCTCTCAGTAACTTTTGTTCCTGAAATCTTTCCATACAGCTTTGGAAGATGAGAAAGAAAGAAAATGGCGGCCTCCTAATCTCCACCCCAGAGGAGTCGAGAACTCGGGGCCCCACTCCTCAGTGAGCCCCCAGAGTAAAGCAGTCAATCACTCCTGTCTCCCTGGTCTCCAGCCACACTCCATGCTCACCTGGCCTCTGACCCAGCATTTCTATCTCTGGCACACGACCCCATTTGGATTCTCCAAACCCAGCAGATTCCTGCAGTGCAGTCTCATGCCACTCCTCCCAGGGGTGGAAGGGGAGTCTCCCCGGATCTGCCACTTTTTGGGTCCCTGCTCGAAAAGTAGTGGCCTGACTGTACCACAGATCAGTTTATGCCAACCCTGAGCTGAGAGCCCACTCCAAGTCTCCATCTTTGCAGCCTGCTTCCCCACTCCAATACCTGGGAGCTCTGGCACACTCAGGCACCCTTGGTCTTTCTGTGACCCTGAGGGTCCTGAGACCACACTGTCTCAGCAGAGCAGACTTCTAAAAGTTCCAATTTTGTGCTCTGCTGTTCTATCATTTACTGGTAGCCAGCTCCCTCCCCTGTGGTCTAACTTCCCAAATATTGCCTCGGATTCACTTCTCCACACGTCCTACCTTCCAGAAAGTGGTTGCTTTTCTGTTCAGAGAGTTGTTTCTATTCTTTTCTTCAATCTCCTGTTGAGTTTGTAGGTGTTCAGACTCGTTTCATACCTATTTAGCTGAATTTCTGGGACCAGACTAAATTTAGATCACCTACTCCTCTGCCATCTTGCTCCCTCTCCTATTTGTGTCTTTTTCAATTCTTTTCATCAATGTCTTACACTTTTCAGTGTACAGGTCTTAAGCTCCTTGGTTTAATTTATTCATATGTATCATATTCTTTTTGATGCAATTCTAAGTGGGATTTTTTAATTTCTTTTTTTGGATAATTTGTTATTACTGAAAAATGGAACAGATTATTGTACATTAACTTTCCATTCTGCAACTCTATTGAATTCATTTACTAGTTCCAAACGTTTCTTGCTCAAGTCTTTAGGGTTTTCTATATATACTATCTTGTCTTCTGCAAATAGTGACAGTTTTGCTTCTTCCTTTCTGATATGGATGTCCTTTATTTCTTTTTCTTGCCTAATTGCTTTCGCTAGCACTTCTAATGTAATGTTGAATAATATTCGAATAGTGAGTGGTTTGTTAAAGTTCCCTACTATTATTGTATTGTTATCAATCAGTTCCTTTATGTGTGTTATTAATTGTTTTATATATTTGGGTGCTCCCATGTGGGGGGCATATTTATAATTATTATATATTTTTGTTGGATTGTCCCTTTTATGATTATATAGTGCTCTTCTTTGTCTCTTATGGTCTTTGTTTAAAGTCTAGTTTGCCTGATGTAAGTATTGCTACTCTGGCTTTCTTTTAACATCGATTTGTGTGATAAGTATTTCTCCATCCCTTCACTTTCAATCTGTATGTGTCTTTAGGTCTAAAATGAGTCTCTTGTAGGCAGCATATAGATGGGTCTTGTTTTTTTTAATCATTTCTGACACCCTATGTCTTTTGATTGGAGTGTTTAGTCCATTTATGTTCAAAATAATTATTGATAGATATGTATTTATTGCCATTTTATTACTTGTTTTGTTGTTGTTTCTGTAGATTTTCACTGATCCTTTCTTGTATTTTTCACTTTTGGTCTCTCCTTTGCAATCAGAGTCCCCTTTAATATTTCATGCAGTGCTGATTTAGTGGTCAGGAACTCCTTTAGTTTTTGTTTGGGAAACTCTATCATTCTATTCTGAATGATAGCCTTGGTGGATAGAGCATTCTTGGCTGCAGATTTTTTTCCATTCAGCACTTTGAATATGTCATGCCACTTTCTTCTGGCTTGCAAAGTTTCTGCTGAGATATCTGCTGATTGCCTTATGGTGTTTCCTTCATATGTAACAATTTGTTGCCCATGAGATTCTCTCTTTATCTTTAATTTTTGACATTTTAGTTATAATGAGTCTTGTTGTGGATATCTTTAGGTTAATTTCATTTGGAACTCTAGAATTCCTTCACCTGAATGTGTATTTCCTTACCTAGGTTAAGGGTGTTTTCAGCCATTATATCTTTGAATAAGTTTTCTGCCCTTTTCTGTTTTTCTGTTTCTGGGACCTCTATAATGCAAATGTTATTCTGTTTGTTATTCTAGAGGTCCCTTAAGTTATCCTAATTTTTTAAAAAAATTATTTTTTTTCTTTTTGCTGTTTGGTCTGGGTGAGTTCCATTGTTACATCTTTCTGCTCTTTGTTCCATTCTACTTCATCAGTCTGATGTTGACCTCCTCTAGTTTATTTCTTTAGTTAAGTAATTGTATTTTTTGGCTCTATGACTTCTGTATGGTACTTTCTTATGCTTTCTATTTCTTTGTTTAGGTTCTTTTACTGTGTTTATTCTTTTTTTAAAGATTTATTTATTTATTTTTAGAGAGAGAGAGAACACAAGCAAGGACAGGGGAGGCTCAGAGGGAGAGAGAGTCTTAAGCAGACTCTGTGCTGAGCACAGAGCCTGACAAGGGCTCAATCTCATGACCCTGAAATCATGACCAGAGTCAAAACCAAGAGTCAGATGCTTAAATAACTGCACCATCCAGGCATTCTTGTTTATTCTTCTTCTAAGTTCAGTTAGCATCTTTATGACCACTACTTTTAATTTTTTCTGTTAGATTACTTACCTCCATATCATTAAGTTATTTTTCTCAGAGTTGTCTTGTGTTTTTTTTTTTTAAACATATTTCTATGTTTCCCCATTTTGTTTGACTCTCTGTTTCTATATATTAGATGTAACAGCTACTTCTCCCACTCTAGAAAGAGAAACATTGTGGAGGTGATGATCCTTCTCACTCTAACTTGTCCTAGCTCTTGGTTGCCTTTTAAAACTGTGATTGTCTTGATGAATCCCAAAAGTTCATTTTAGCAAAGCAAAGGAAACAGTCAACAAAACTAAGAGGCAGCCCATGGAATGGGAGGTTATTTGCAAATGACATTACAGATAAAGGGCTGATATCCAAGATCTATAAAGAACTTCTCAAACTCCACACTCAAAAACAAATAACGCAGTCAAAAAATGGGCAGAAGACATGAACAGACAATTCTCCAAAGAAGACATACATATGGCTAACAGACATATGAAAAAATGCTCAATATCATTAGCCATCAGGAATATACAAATCAAAACCACAATGAGATACCACCTTACACCAGTTAGAATGGCAAAAAGTAACAAACCAGGAAACTACAAATGTTGGCAAGGATGTGGAGAAAGGGGAACCCTCTTACACTGTTGGTGGGAATGCAAGCTGGTACAGCCACTCTGAAAAACAGTATGGAGGATCCTCAAGATGTTAAAAATAAAGCTACCCTATGACCCAGCAATTGTACTACTAGGTATTTACCCCAAAGATACAGATGTAGTGAAAAGAAGGGCCACATGCACCCCAATGTTCATAGCAGCAATGTCCACAGTAGCCAAACTGTGGAAGGAGCCAAGATGTCCTTCAACAGATGAATGGATAAAGAAGATGTGGTCCATATATACAAAGGAATATTATTCAGCCATCAGAAAGGATGAATACCCACCATTTGTAACTACATGGATGGAACTGGAGGGGATTATGCTAAGTGAAGTAAGTCAAGGAGAGAAAGACAATTATATGGTTTCACTCATATGTGGAACATAAGCAATAGCACAGTGGACTAAGGGGAAGGGAGGGAAATCTGAATGGGGAGAAATCAAACAGGGAGATGAACCATGAGAGACTATGGACCCCAGAAAAGAAATGAACTGAGGGTCTCAGAAGGTGGGGCGGAGGGGGTAACAGGGTGATGGGTATTAAGGAGGGCCGGTGTTGTGATGTGCACTGGGTGTTATACATAACTAATGAATCATTGAACACCACATCAAAAACTAATGATGTACTATACAGTGGCTAACCGAACATAATAAAAATAAATAAAATAATACTGCAATTGAACCACTTGATTTATGCTTGATATGTCCCTGTTGCTGAGAATGTGCCAAGACCTGTCAGTGACTCAATGTGAGTAATCTCATTTAACACCTAATTTCAGGCTGATTGGAAGCTAAGCCCTCAAGCAGCAGGTTTAAAGTATGCAAATATCTATAGTCCAGTGGTGCTTCATTTGTAATTCCTACTGGCTTCCAGATCTGGAGAACTTCAAATGTCCCCTGGATGATAGCTGTGAAAATCTGAGCTTCAGATGAATGTATAATCTTATTTCTAGGAGGTCTCATTGAGCTGTAGTGAGGATAAATGTGTGTACAAGTATAGTTTCGCCCTGCTTATGTTCTCTTAGAGGATCTTGTTCACCAATAGATGTGTGGGAAATCTGAAGCCTGTCCTTCAGGCTGAAGCTCCAGGATAAGTAAAGAGGCCTTTTTCATAGGAAGACTGGAGGTGTGTTTCCATCTGCTGTCTGTGGAGTGTCCTGGGTGCAGTGAACTGCCAAGCACTGTCCTTGTAATTGTTACAGTTCTGTAGAGCTCTGAAGGGCCATCCGTCTTGACCACCAGGGCCAGGTGATCAAGGGGTGTCCCCTGTATGAATTGTGTGTGTTCACTCACTGATTTTAGCAAGGCATCTGTAGAGTGTAAGGGGTGGGTCATATTCACTGGCATCCGAAAGACAGCTGGAAAAATTGTTGGCTGCTCACATTCAGGGTCTTCAGAAATGCAATGGGACAGTGCCTTGTCTGGACATTCATGTCAGTTTTAGGATGGGAGCAGGAGAATGCCACTACTACAAATGCACACCAGCCCCAGCCAAGGGAAGGCAGTTTCACAACCATCTACACTAACAGATTTTACCTAGGGAACAGAAGAACTCCCCAACCATTCATGTTCTCCATCCCAGCCAGGGAGTGAGAAAGCACTGCAACTGTCTCATGCTCCTTGGCCTCAGCAATGCCGCCACCATTTGCTCCCATGCATCCCAGCAAAGCAGTGGGAGAGTGCCACAGCAGAGCTCACCAGACAGTACTAGCAGACTATGTGAACCATGCAACAATGATGTCCACCAGCACCTCTGTCTCTCGGGAGCATCTCAACTGCCCCCCACCTCCAGATAATGCCCTAGATCAGTAAATTAATTTTCTTCACATATAGTCTAGGCACATTTCAAATACCTTCTCTCTCTCTCTCTCTCTCTCTCTCTCTCTCTCTTTTTTTTTTTGCCAGTGTCTCAGGATGAGCAAGACCACATCCAAGACCTCCAAGAGGGAAATCTGTTTACTATAGCACCTTAGGACCCCTGATGTCAGCCCCATTGGTTTTCCAAGCTGGATGTTCTGGGGGTTCATCCTTCTGTTTTATATCTCAAAGGCTAGGGTGCCCAACGTAAGACATGAACTCTTCACTCCTCTGAGAAAAGTGCCTATCTGGTTAGATCCCTCTTTATTGTTTGGTGCTGCACTTGGGTAGATTTTTCTTTGTGTGGGGGGGTGTTTTTTGTGGGACCATGTTTCTGCCTCCCCTACCCAACTCAATGTGGTCCTATTATCCTTTGTCATGGAGAGCAGTTCATCTAGTTTTCAAATCTTTTTCAGAGGTAAATAATCTGTATATAACTGTAGATTTGGTGTGTCCAGGGGAGGAGGTGAGTTCAAGGCCTTTTTAAACTGCCTTCTTGGACCCCCACTCCCACACTGTCTTAATCCCTTCATCTGTTGATGGACACTTAGTTTGTTTCCTTGTCTCTGCTACTGTGAATAATCCTGCAATGAATATGGGGTTGCATGTGTCTCTTAAGGGTAATGATTTCATTTCATTCAGATATAAACCCAGAAATGGGATTACTGGAATAAATCATAGTTTAATTTCTAATTTTTTTTTTTTGAGGAACCTCCAGTGTGTTCCATAGTAGCTATACCAATTTACATTCCCACCAACGGTACACAAGTGTTCCGTTTTCCACATTTTGACCAACATTTATTATCTCTTGTCTTTTTGATGACAGTCATTCTAACAGGTTTGAGGTGATGTTTCATTGTGGTTCTGATTTGCATTTCGCTAATGATTAGTGACGGTGAGCATATTTTCATGTTGGCCATTTGGATATCTTCTCTGGAAAAATGGTTATTCAGGTCCTATGATTATTTTTTAATTGGATTTTTTTGCTTGTTTTGGATATTCAGTTGTATCAGTTCCTTATATATTTTGGATATTAACCCCTTATCAGATAGATGATTTGCAAATATTTTATCCCATTTTATAGGTTGCCTTTTCATTTATTTATTATTTTACTGTTCAGAAACTTTTTAATTTGATGTAGTCCTACTATTTTGCTTTTATCACTTATGCATTTGGTGTCATATCCACAAGTTCATTGCCTACTTTATTGCTATATATTTCCCTTTTAGGATTGCCTTTGCTGCTTCCCAAAGGTTTTGAATTGTGTTCATGTTTTTGTTGTTGTTGTTGTTTATTTGTTTTGTTTTTTGTTTGTTTTTTTAAGGGGTAATGTAGTTTTTCTTTAATTGAAAATGAAAAAACATTAAAATTTAGAATAAGGAGCTGAAATTACATTTATGTAAATATTTCATATATTTAATATTTCAAATATTACATATATGTAAATATGAAATGTAATTTCAAAAGATGTGTTAATGAAAGCAAAGCATTAGGAAATGGATAAAGAAGTAAAGAAATTATTCTGTTTTCATAGATGATTACCCTCCTCATCAGATGCTATATAGTTTCCTTTTTAAATCTTGTTTAAAGTATGGATTGGGACAGAATTAAAACAAACCAAAAATGCAGACAGTAAGTTGTGAAAGCAAGTGGCATAGTGCTATCAGTGCTTTTGTGGGGGGACGGGGGGACACTTAGATGAAGCAGTCACCTCCCAGAATATATTTCTTCATATGGTTGATCTGGGGACACCACTGTAGGCCCTGGTTGCCAATTGGTTTTAATTTCCTGCATGCCTGGCATATTTTAAATGCTCAATAAATGGTAGCAATTTTTAAGGATACTACTTCTTTGCCTTGTGAACTTCTCAACCTCTAAAGTTCAACTCAAAGATTACTTTTTTTCTTTGAAACATTCTCAACTTCCCTTTCTTCCTCTCTTGAACTGTCATGTTTTCATTTTCATTTGCTTCCATGTATTTTTTTTTAATTCTTTAATTTCCTGGTTAACCCATTCAATCAATAGTAAGATGTTTTTTAACCTCCATGTATTTGTGGTCATTCCAAATTTCTTCTTGTGGTTGACTTCAATTGTCATAGCATTGTGACCTGAAAATATGCATGCTATGATTTCAGTGTTTCGGTATGGTTTGAGGCCTGATTTGTGACCTGGTATGTGATCTATTCTGGAGAATGTTCCATGTATATCAAAAAGAATGTGTATTCTGCTACTTTAGGATGAAATGCTCTGAAAATATCTGAAGTCTATCTGGTCCAGTGTGTCATTTAAAGCCCTTGTTTCCTTGTTGGTCTTCTGCTTAGATGATCTGTCCATTGCTGTGAGTGGGGTATTAAAGTCCTCTAGTATTATTGTATTGTATCAATGAGTTTCTTTATGTTTGTTATTAATTGGTTTGCCTAATTGGCTGCTCCCCAGTTAGGGGCATAAATGAGGCATAAATATTTACAATTGCTAGATCTTCTCGTTGGATAGACCCCTTTATTATGACATAGTGTCCTTCATCTCTTATTACAGTCTTTGGTTTAAAATCTACTTTGTCTGATATAAAGTTGGCTACTCCAGCTTTCTTTTGATGTCCATTAGCATGATAAATGCTTCTCCAACCCCTCATTTTCAACCTGGACGTATGTTTGGGTCTAAAATGAGTCTCTTGTAACCAGCCTATCAATGGGTCTTGCTTTTTTGTTTTGTTTTGTTTTGTTTTGTTTTAATCCAAATTGTTACTCCATGTCTTTTGATTGGAGCATTTAGTCCATTTACATTCAGAGTAATTTTTGAAAGATATGAATTTAATGTCATTGTATTACCTGTAAAATCGCTAGTGCTGTAGATTGTGTCTGTTCCTTTCTGATCTTTGTTACTTTTGGGCTCTCTCTCTGCTCAAAGGATCCCCTTTAATATTTCTTGCAGGGTTGTTTTAGTGTTCATAAATTCCTTTAGTTTTTGTTCCTTCTTCAAAACTCTTCATCTCTCCTTCTATTCTGAATGACATCCTTGCTGGATAGAGTATTCTTGGCTACATATTTTCTCATTTAGCATATCGAATATGTCATGCCAGTCCTTTCTGGCCTGTGGACAGGTCTGCTGCCAGCCATATGTGTCTACCCTTGTAGATTAAGGACCTCTTGTCCTGAGCTGCTTTCAAGATTTTCTCTTTATGTTTGTAATTTGCAAGCTTTGCTATAATATGTCAAGGTGTTTATTTATTTTTGTTGATTTTGATGGGGCTTCTCTGTGCCTCCTGGGTTTGTATGCCTGTTCCCTTCCCCAGACTAGGGAAGTTCTCAGCTATAATTTGTTCAGATAAACCTTCTGCCCCTTTCTCCTGCTCCTCATCTTCTGGGACTCCTATAATAATGATATTTTGCTTTATGGAATTGCTGAGTTACCTCAATCTATCTTCATGATCTAATAATTTTCTTCCCTTTTTCTTTTAAGTTTCCTTATTTTTCATAATTTTATCTTCTATGTCACTGCTCACTCTTCTGCCTCATTCATCCTCATTTTTATAGCCTCCTCTTGGGACTGAATCTTGATAATAGCATTTGTAATATCAGCCTAAGGAGATTTTTGTTCTTTTGTCTCTACAGTAAGGGATTCTCTGGCGTCTTCTGTGCTTTTTTCAATCCCAGCTGGTATGTTTATAATTTTTTAATAATTTTTACTTATTTGTTTGAGATAGAGTGAGCAAGGGAGAGCACAAGCAGGGTGGAGGGACAGAGGGTGAGGGAAAAGCAGTCTCCCCGCTGAGCAGGGAGACCAATGTGGGGCTTGATTCCAAGACCCCAAGATCATGACCATAGCCAAAGGCAGATTCCTAACTGACTGAGCCACACAGGTGCCCCTGTTTAAAATTCTAGGTCAGATATCTTAGCTATATCTGTATTGATTAAATCCCTCCAGTATTACTGCTTATTCTTTCTTTTGGGGTGAATTTCTCCTAGTCATTTTGTCCAGGGAAGAAAGGTAGAAAGAAGAAAACAACAAAAATAAGAACAACAACAAAAACTTCAGCATGTGTTTCTGGTGTATACTGTGTGCACTCTGCTGTTGCATTTTTGCTGCTCTTTCCCACTGGTCCATCCTCTATAGCCCCTCCTTGCTTGCAGTGGGGAGTGTTTGTACCTTTAACTAAATGTGCTTTGATTTGTTTGTTAAGATAAGCTTGCAAAAGAAAAAAATAAAATGGAAAAAAAAATAAAGCCTGTCCAAGAGAAGAGAATAGGAAAATGAACAAAAATGGAAACAAACAAACAAAAAACTATAAGCCTGATTCCAAATAATAAGAAAGCAGGGGAAAGGGGTAAGGAAAGAAGAAAGGAGGAAAAAAAAATAAGAAACCTGATCCAAAAAAATAAGAGAAGGAAACAAAGAAACCAACAAATGACAAAAAAAATTATAAGCCTTATACCAAAAAATAGAGAAAAGAAAAAAGAAAAAAATATATATGGTAAACAATCAAGATAAGAAATGGAAAAATTAAAAATTTTAAAAATTAAGGAAAAAAAAACCCCAAAACAATACTGTTCCTATTTCCACCAGAAACTGATATTCTGGAGCATTCTTTAATTAGTAGACTTGGTACATGCCAAGGGCCTGTTGTGGCTTTCTGCGGGAGAGGCCTACTGGGCTGGCTTAGAAGCTGTCTTGCTTGCCCTTTTATATATGACCCTGTCAAGTGTAGGGAGGTGGATTTTAGTGTCAGGACTCCAGCCTCCAGGGGAGGCACTGTGTTTCCCTCTGAGGTTTGTGCTGGGGAAGGGGGATTGGAGGAAGGGGTGGTGGAGGAAGAAGAATATAGAATCACCCTGCCCTCTTATCCCTGGGGAGAGGAACTCTTGGCCACCGCTGTTTAGGAGGTCCTTACAAAAAAGCCCTATGTCCCAGGCTTTCATCAGTACTCTGCCCTTAACCTGTCTGTTCCTGGGTTTTTGGCATGTCCCATGCCACTGATCTCCTGTATTTTATCTCTGGCTGGTGGCTGGGATTCAAAACTCCAGGTTTTAAAAGGCTGGCAAAGTGCAGGAGGAGGAGGAGAACCTCTTGGTGCTCCCAGCACCGTTCTGTCCCAGAAAATCAGTCACACAGTTCGCTCATGGATGCTAGAGTTTACTGTAAGGCTCAGTGAAAGGCTAGAACTTGGTTATAGGCCTTCTGCATGTGACTCAGTCCCCTACTCCATTCTGTTCCAGAAAAGCAGTCATACAAATGCTTGAATCTATTGTGGCGATCACAAAAAGCAGTAACCAGGTTATCTGCAGTCTGCCTATGTCTCTGCTCTCTGCTTAGTTCTGTCTCAGAAAAGCAACAGCTCAATGCACACGCAAAGATTTCAGCCTATTGTAGCTCACACTGAAAAGTTGTTAAAAGGTTATTCAACCTCTGTGCACACTTCTGTCCCTGCTGTTGAGTGCTGCTCAATGGCTCCCAGTTGGCCTTTTGTCCTTGGAAAGGCAAAATATGCTCTTCCAAATACACTCTGGGAAGGGGAGCGACCTCTCCCAGTGAGACTCAGGGGATCTCCTCACCATGGCTTATTGTGTGATTCCTACTCACTGAGCTCTTTCTTGCTCTCTCCCCTTTGCAGCCCCATGGCTTTCCTCTCTCCCAATTCATGGCTCCAAACCTCACATCTGCCATGTTCTCTCCCTCCAACTGTGCAGGTTGTTTTCTTAATCTTCAGATCATATTTTTAGTTGTTCAAAATAGTTGGATGTTGATCTACCTGGGTTCAAGGGACAAGGCAAGCTCAGGGTTCCCCTACTACTCCACTAACTTAACTGCCTCCTTTTGAAGTGTTCTTACCCACCTTTGGTATCAGGGTGATTCTGGCCTCATGAAATGAGTTTGATAGTGTTCCCTTCTCTTCAATTTTTGGAAGAGTAGAGAAGGATTGACATCAATTCTTTAAATATTTGATAGAACACACCAGTGAAATTACCTGGTCCTGAATTTTCCCTTTTGTGGGAGTTTTTGATTACTGATTTATTTTATTTATTTGTTAAGGATTTTATTTATTTATTTGACAGAGAGAGACACAGCAAGAGAGGGGACACAAGCAGGGGGAGTGGGAGAGAGAGAAGCAGGCTTCCTGCCGAGCAGGGAGCCCAATGTGGGGCTCGATCCCAGGACCCCGGGATCATGACCTGAGCCGAAGGCAGACGCTTAACGACTGAGCCACCCAGACGCCCCTGATTACTGATTTAATCTCCTTTCTCATTATTGTTCTATTTATATTTTCTATTTATTCATGATTCAGGTTTGGTAGCCTATATGTTTCTAGAAATTTCTCCACTTCTAGGTTGTCCAATTTGTTGTTGTATAATTTTTATAGTAATTTTTCATGATCTTTTGTATTTCTGTGATACCAGTTGTAATATCCCCTCTTTTACTTATACATTTATTTATTCAAGTCCTTCTCTTATTTTCTTGGTTTAAAGATTTGTCAGTTTTGTTTTTCTTTTCAAAAAAAACCAACTCAGTTTTGTTAATCTTCTTCATTGTGTTTTTCTTCTTTTATTTTACTTATATATATAATCTTTATTATTTCTTCCTTTCTGCTAATTTTGCACCTAGTTTGTTTCTCTTTTTCTAGTTCCTTGAGGTGTATAATGTTAGGTTGTTTATTTGAGATCTTTCTTTTTTCTTAAGGTATGTGTTTATGACTATAAACCTGTTTCTTAAAACTGTCTTCTCTGCATCCCGTAAGTTTTGGTATGTTGTGTTTCCATTTTTATTTGTCTCAATATTTTTTTAATTTCTCTTTTGATTTCTGTTTTAGCCCATTGGTTCTCCAGCCTTGTGTTGTTTAATTTCTATGTATTTGTGAATTTTGCTATCTCTCTTGTTTATTTGTATCAGCAAATGTGTTTTTGTTTTGTTTTTTAAATGAGGGAATGCTTCTCTGGAATATGGTATCTTTAAGTCTGAATCACTGCTAGTGTCAGACCTTAACTTTTCCCTTCCTCAATATCCATTTCCCTAAATATAAAAATGGACAAACCATACTACAGCAAGGATGGTTCAAATCTAGTTTATGGGCAAAAGTAGAAATACAATAATAATCTTTGAGTGTGATATACTTGGCACTTAGCAGCACAGTGTCATTCCTTGCACAGGATGTTTAAGTTCTCTGAACCTCAGTTATATATTCTGAAAAAAAAAAAAGAAAAAATATTATTTTTATGGTCTGGAGAAAGATGAGATGTAAGATCATGCATATAAAGTTCCCACTATGTCTGGTACATATATTCTATTCAATAAATTGCAGTAATTTTTATCATTGTTACTAATTTTGGTTTTATAGTTTTGTGAATGGTACCTCAGAAAACACCAAAGTCAGGTAGACTTAATCTGGTTCTAAGGAAGACATGAACACTATTCATCATCACCTATTCATCTTAACTTGTCCCATTCTTAAACTAGCCAAAGTACGACTCAAAGTTCCCATGGCTTTCACCAACCTGTTCCTCACAGACCTCTCCTTTTCAGTAAATTGAAACTTCTTGCAGTTGATCAGGCCAAAAACATTAGAGTCATCATTATATCTCATATGTATTAAATACATAAGCAAATGCTATTGACTCTAACATAATAAAACAGAATATCCCAAATCCAACCATTTCTTCCCACCATCCACATACTCCCCATGGTCTAAACTACCACCATCTCTCCCCTGGTGTATTGTAATAACTTCTTAACTGGACCTCCTACTTTTTCTTTACCCCTCAAAATTTATTCCTAATACATCATCCAGAGTGATCTTATTATAACCTAGGTCAGATCATGTCAACCCTTTGCTCAAAGCTCTCTAATGACTTCCCATCTCACTCAAACTGAAAGCCAAAGTCCTTACCTGGCATACAAGAAACTGTATGATTTGGTTTCTTTACCCTCTCTGACCCCATCTCCTACCACCTTTCCCCATTCTCTCTGGCCAAGCCACAGGCACTCTGAACATGCCATTTCCTCTGCTTGGAATCCTCTTCCTTGCAATAGCCACATGGCTCACTTTCTTTTTCTTTTAGAACTCTGTTCAAATATTACCTCCCCAAATAGAACTATGTAAAATAGTAACACCCTCTCCAGCACTCTCCATATCTCCTATATTATTTTCTCTGACATATTCTATATTGTTTATTGTTGGTTTCCCCTGACTAAAATTTAACTTCCATAAGGGACTTTTTTTTTTTTCACTAATCTCCAGTGTTGAACAAATGAATGAAAAATTTACTGAGTGCCTGGTATGTTACAAACACTGTGTCAAGTACCAGGGCTACAGATAACACATGAACTCTACCCTGAGCTCACAAACTAAAGTAAGATGAAGGCCCTAAAAGAAATAATATAAGCACACAATTCTTATTATGATGTATAATACAGATCTTCACCAGGTGCTATAGTAGTTTAGACACAGAACTTAACAGCATGATGGAACTGCATGACAAGAAATTCTTCATCAAGAAGGTGATACTAGAGCTAGAATTTGAGCTGAATCTTGAAGGATGAATAAGAAAAGTATGTAAAGTTTACAAAGTTCCATTTACTGGGAAAGAGCTCTGATGGACAGGAGGAACTATTGATGTTTTTGAAAGTTATTCAAATTCTGTCCTTCAGGCACAGATTATGTGCCTCCGGTCAGCATGTCTTCTACTTTGGATAAGGAACAGAACAATGGAAAACATATTAGAGTCAAACCCTTTTGCAACTCACCACACTTGGGTAAAATTGTCAGGGTATCCTTTCTCTAGAGATTTGGCAGGGAAATCTATTACTTATTTACTCTCACAGAACCATTTTTGTACAAAAGAGACAATTTGCCACTCTTACTCCAACCCCAACCCCAAAAGATGAAAGAAGAAAATGCAGATGTATTTTCATATTTGACATAATATAAAGAGGTTTCTCTTTAAATCAATGATGTAGCATGTATCTGTTTAATTATTTCACAACTTGTGAAGTCTTTGTACCCATCTACACACCAAACTGATACCCTCTGGTAATGTACCAAATGAGATAAAAATAGGTGAGTTGTCTAACTCTGCATTTAGTCTAGGTTGTGAAGGTTTTATTAAAGTGGCAAATCAGATCAGAAATACAGAGCAAAACAACCCAAAACTTAAATCTGCATAGTTGATGTGGAAATACAGCTAATGAGAGAATTGGATTTAGTGTCATATTGCGAGGTATTGTGAACTTCTCAAACACCTTTCGTTGAACAAATGTGAATTGAGTAACAGATATGTGCAAGGCAGTGTACTGAGGGAAAAAGATAAATAAATTACTAGTTGTACGGTTGGGTTTTTTTTTTTTTAATCTTCTTATGCTAGATCATACTTTTGTGTGGGTTAATGGGGTGCCATTTGTCGAGTTGGGCAGTGCAAATGAGTCACTTTCTTATGTCACCTAACTCTAATGAGTTTTAAAACCAAAACGTGTCTTTTTAAATCTCTGTCATATCCATCTTTTCAATGTCCCTCTAGGTTCTCATGCCCGAATTAGTAAAAATGTCTTATAACTGTTTTCTCTGCCTCCAGTATGACCTGGTTCCACATATGCCTTAGGGTCTCTGAGTGATGTCATTCCTCATGTTACTTCCATGTTTTCTGTTAATCAACATCATCAAACTGTGCCTGACTTCCATAACTTTCCATAAATAGGTAATTCCAATGGGAAGCCTCCTTTTGGTCTAGCTGTTTGCTTCCCTCTTCTAGGAACAGTGTCTGCTCCTTTCTGTTCACACAAGTTACTTCAGCTAGAATTTTCACAGTAATCCAGTAATAGACGTTTCAGAGCCATGATGGAGAGGAATACAAGGAGGTGAATATAATGAAATGAGAGACGTGGAGGTAGAGTAGAATACAAAATTTCAGACACATATGACGTGTATGAGCATTCCGTTTCCAGAGTTGGATTACTCTGGTTTGACTTTTAGCTTACTTCCAGGCTGTGTGAACTCAGGCAAATTACTTATCTTCACTGTGCCTCAATCACTTAGCTTGTAAAAGAGTATAATATTAGTATACCCACCTCAGAGATTTGTTGTGAGAATTAAATGAGGTAGTAGAGGTAAAAACTCTTAGAACAGTTTCTGGCTCATAGTTATGCTCAATAATATGATGATGATTCCAGGGAAAATCGCAGAGTAAGACCCAAGGTTCACCTCATCCTATGGTTACAACTAGAGAACACTCACAGCAGTGTAAATAACTCACTAAAGGACACTAAGATTGGCAGAATAAACACAACTAAATGTAGAGAAGAGGCCACATTGAAAAGGGTAGAAAGGGCAGAGATGCATTTGAGAGCTAATGGGACTCACAGGACTGGGGGGGGGCAGGGGAAGGAAGGAATGCTACAGACATGGACAGGGAAGAGAAACTAATCCCCAAACCCAGGGGCACCCACAAGAGAAAGAAAAATCCCAAAAACATTTGGCTTTGAAAACCAGAGGGGCTGAATTTTATTAATTTTTACAATCATTTGGACTTAAAACCTGAAGTTAAAAAAAAATAGTGAACTTGGGGCTCCTGGGTGGCTCAGTTGGTTAAGCGACTGCTTTCGGCTCAGGTCATGATCCTGGAGTCCCGGGATTGAGTCCCGCATCGGGCTCCCTGCTCGGCAGGGAGTCTGCTTCTCCCTCTAACCCTCCTCCCTCTCATGCTCTCTGTCTCTCATTCTCTCTCTCTCAAATAAATAAATAAATAAATAAATAAATAATCTTTAAAAAAAATAGTGAATTCAATTCTGGGAGAGCTGAGAGGGCTAGAGGAAACTGAATGCCCACTGTTAAAGGGACAGTACAACAACAGCCCTCAGAGATATACCATATGAGTTTGAAAGATGCCTGGGGCATATGGGAGGGAGTTTTTACTCAACTCAGTGCCTTTCCCAGAGGGACAGAATCTTGGGGGAACTCCTCTAGGGACAAAGGAACTGGCAAGTGTTATTTTCTTTGTGGACCCCCCCAGGGTAAACACACAGGCACCTGAGGGACTGAATACCTTACCTGCTAGCACTGTCATCCTCCCCAATACACACACACTGTGCTTCCCCCAATCCACCTCTCCAGAAGACCCATCTTAGTCAGAGCACTGCAAGGCCTCTCCTGCAAAGGACTCAAATGCACAAAACTTGCTAGTACTGCCCCCTTCTGCACCACCTGCGCTGTGCTTCTGTGGAGCTCTTCTGGCTATTTCAGTCCCAGTGTTGCAGGGTCACTCCTGTGACACACAAAGCTTGTTAGCACTGCCACCCCTCTGCACCACCCCTGCACAGTGCCTCCAAGGATCTGCCCTTTCCAATACACTCTTGGCCAGAGCCCATACAGGGTTATACCACAGGCCTGGCAGTATACAAGCAGCCCCTAAAGTGCTGAGCAGCACTCCAAAGTGACTCATGCTAGGTAGAGAGGGGAAGATAAAGACACACACCAGTCAGACAGGCCCCAGCAGTGGACTGGAGACAGACAACTGGTCTGACTGCAGGTCCCACCCACAAATGAAAGCTTTCCGGGGACAACTCAGGGGATGCAGTTTGGTGCTACTGCATCTCTGGAAAACACCTGTTCTGACTCAACTCAAGCCCAAGGCATCCCTAGATTAACCCATTAACAACACAGGAACCAAACAGTGCCCACAACAGGCAAAGAGAGCCATTGCAGATGACCAGACTGAAAGAAAAAGCAGATCACAACAGCAGGGTACACACATCACATAGAGGAGACACATCTGAAGTGCCAGGTTCTGGTGAACAGGGGGAACTACATGGCAGAGCACTACAGTACCTCTTCTTAATAAGGTCACTACTTTCCAGGGCAAGAGACATAGCTGAAAGACCATGAATAAAAGTACAAAAAATAAGTATATCTGAAAAAACTTCAATTCACACACAAAAAAACGCCTGTTATTCATAAAACAAACGGATGTAAATTATGGGACCATGTATCTAAAACTTGACAGGGAGAGGAGTAAAGAATGGGTTCAAACTTAAATGACAATCAACTTAATATAGACTGCTATATGAAGGATGTTATATACAAACCTAACAGTAACCACAAAGCAAAAACCAGTAATAGAGATGGACAAGATGGTACCACTGGTGCAGGGCTCAAGTGCTATAGTTACCTAAAACCTCAGGCAGAAGAGGAAAGGAGTTTAGCAGCTGAAGAGAAAAAGAAGCAGGATGAGCAGAAATAAGTTGAGAGAGAACTGGCAAAAGCCCAAGATGGCAGCATACTAACATGAGCCTACCTTTCTCTGGAACAGTGTGGATGAATAAAGCCTTCTGTGTTGTGTGAAAACAAACAAACAGTGATATATATGCAAAGAATAAAGACAAAGGAATTCAAGTACATCACTAAAGAACACCATGAAAGAGAGCAAGGGAAGAAAGTACCAGAGGAAAACTCCAGAAACATCCACAAAACAAGTAACAGAATGGCAATAAATACATACCTATCAATAATTACTTTGAATGTACATGAAAGAAACATCCAAATCTTATCCAGACATAAGGTGATGAAGTAGATTTAAAAAAAAAAAAAAGACAATCCACATGCTGCCTACAAGAGATTCATTTTAGACCCCAAAACACATAGATTGAAAGTGAAGGAATGGACTGCTCTTCAACATAGTACTAGAAGTCCAAACCTCAGCAATCAGACAACAAAAAGAAATAAAAGGCATCCAAATTGGCAAAGAAGTGAAACTCTCACTTTTTACAGGTGATATGATACTTTATGTGGAAAACCCAAAAGACTCCCCCCCAAAACTGCTAGAACTCATACAGGAATTCAGTAAAGTGGCAGGATATAAAATCAATGCTCAGAAATCAGTTGCATTTTTATACACCAACAACAAGAAAGAAGAAAAAGAAATTAAGGAGTCAATCCCATTTACAATTGCACTCAAAACCATAAGATATCTAGGAATAAATCTAACCAAAGAGGCAAAGAATCTGTACTCAGTAAACTATAGAACCTTTTGCACCAAAGATGTCTCAAGAATTCTTGGTCATCGGCTCCGGACCTCACCCTACCGAATTTCACCTATATTCCAAAACCCCATCAAGAAGAGCACCCCTTGGACTTAACACCACCCACTCCAAATTTCCCCACCAGTATCTCTCCACTTAGTGCAAGACTCCGTCCCTACCATAACTTCACATCAACAGATGATTCTTACCACCCACAGAGATACTTCCTGACTTCCTGTCAGCCTTAGATTCAACTGCCTCCCCTTTCGTAACTCCCCTAGGTAGGGACATCTCTGCGCCCCTATTCAGCAGGAGGATGTTACAGAAAATGAGACCTTCTGCTTTCAACAACCTTAGATTTAAGGGTCAAAATTGCTCAGGGGGGAAATGATGAGGGAGCAGAAGGGGCTAGCTGAAGACAAAGAAAAAGCACAACCTCTCCCACCCAACCACAGTGGCCCCCTGGGTGGGACCTGTGTGACATTCTTCCAGGAATCTCTCAACTGTTTTAATGTTAATACCTTGCTGGGGGAGAAACAAGCTTGACAATGGCTCTGGTATCTTGTATGTCAGTCCTCTTTAGCATGTGAAAGTTCTTTTGAAACCTCCCTTTTCCTTACTTTCTTCAACATGGGGACAGGACCCATGCTTTAATAAACCACCATTTTGCACCAAAAAAAAAAAAAAGAAAAGAAAAGAAAGAAAACTATAGAATACTCATGAAAGAAATTGAGGAAGACACAAAGAAACAGAAAAACGTTCCATGCTCATGGATTGGAAGAACAAATATTGTGAAAATGTCTATGCTACCTAGAGCAATCTAAACATTTAATGCAATCCTTATCAAAATAGCATCAACTTTTTTCAAAGAAATGGAACAAAGAATCCTAAAATTTGTATGGAACCAGAAAAGACCTTGAATAGCCAGAGGAATATTGAAAAAGAAAAGCAAAGCTGATGGTATCACAATTCTGGACTTCCAGCTCTATTACAAAGCTGTCGTCATCAAGACAGTATGGTACCGGCACAAAAACAGACACATAGATCAATGGAACAGAATAAAGAGCCCAGAAATGGACCTTCAACTCTACGGTCAACTAATCTTCTACAAAGCAGGAAAAAAGACTCTCTTCAACAAATGGTGTTGGGAAAATTGGACAGCCACATGCAGAAGAATGAAACTGGATCATTTCCTTACACCACGCACAAAAATAGACTCCAAATGGTTGGAAGACCTCAATGTGAGGCAGGAATCCATCAAAATCGAGGAGAACACAGGCAGCAACCTCTTCGACCTCAGCTGCAGCAACTTCTTCCTAGAAACTTTGCCAAAGGCAAGGGAAGCAAGGGCCAAAATGAACTATTGGGACTTCATCAAGATAAAAAGCTTTTGCACAGCAAAGGAAACAGTCAACAAAACCAAAAGACAACTGACAGAATGGGAGAAGATATTTGCAAGTGACATATCAGATAAAGGGCTAGTATCCAAAATCTATAAAGAACTTATCAAACTCAACACCCAAAGAACAAATGATCCAATCAAGAAATGGTCAGAAGACATGAACAGACATTTCTGCAAAGAAGACATCCAAATGGCCAACAGACACATGAAAAAGTGCTCAACATCACTCAGCATCAGGGAAAACCAAATCAAAACCTCAATGAGATACCACCTCACACTAGTCAGAATGGCTAAAATGAACAAGTCAGGAAATGATAAATGTTGGCGGGGATGTGGAGAAAGGGGAACCCTCCTACACTGTTGGTGAGAATGCAAGCTGGTGCAGCCACTCTGGAAAACAGTATGGAGGTTCCTCATATGAGGAATTTGAGAAATAAGACAGAGAATCATAGGGGAAGGGAGGGAAAAATGAAACAATACGAAACCAGAGAGGGAGACAAACCACAAGAAACTCTTAAATTCAGGAAACAAACTGAGGGTTGCTGGAGTGGCGGGGGTGGGAGGGATGGGGTGGCTGGGTGATGGACATTGGGGAGGATATGTACTATGGTGAGCGCTGTGAATTGTGTAAGACTGATGAATCACAAACCTGTACCCCTGAAACAAATAATGCATTATATGTTAATTTAAAAATTAAAAAAAAAAAAGAAAGTGAGGGGATGGAGAAATGTTTCTCATGCAAATTGATGTCAAAAGAAAGCCAGGGTAGCAATATTTATATTGGACAAAAAAAAAAAAAAAGACTTTAAAACAAAGTCTATAACATGAGACAAAGAAGGACACTACATAATAATAAAGGGGAAAATCTAACAAGAAGATATAACAATTGTAAATATTTATGCACCCAACATAAGAATACCCAAATACATAAAACAGCAAATAACAAATGTAAGGGAACTACTCTATGGCAATGCAATAATAGTAGGGGACATTAACACCCCCTTCATAGATTGATGGACAGATCACCCAAATAGAAAATCAGCAAGGAAACAGTGGCTTTGAATGACACAATGGACCAGATAGATCTAACAGACATATTCAGAACATTGCATCCTAAAACAGCAACATACATTCTTTTCAAGTGCACATGGGACATTATCCAGAATAGACCCATATGAGGCCAAAAAACATGTCTCAACAAATTTAAAAAGATGGAGGTCATACCCTGAATTTTTATGACCACAACACTATGAAACTAGAAAACAATGACAAGAAAAAATATGGAAAAAGCACAAATACGTGGAGGTTAAGTAACATGTTCTTAAACAATGAATGGGTCAACAAAGGAATCAAAGAACAAATCAGAAATTACAACACAAAAGAACATGAAAACACAAAGATCCAAAATATTAGGATGCAGCAAAAGCGGTTCCAAGAAGGAAGTTTATAACAGTACAAGCTTACCTCAAGAAGCAAGGAAAATCTCAAATAAACAACTTAACCTTACTATTTTAAAAAAGCTAGAAAAACGGGATGCCTGGGTGGCTCAGCCAGTTAAGCAGCTGCGTTCGGCTCAGGTCATGATCCCAGGGTCCTGGGATCAAGCTCCACATCGGGCTCCTTGCTCAGCAAGGAGCCTGCTTCTCCCCTGCCTGGTGCTCCCCCTGCTTGTACTTACTCTCTGTCTCTACCTCTCTCTAGCTCTCTCTGTGTCAAATAAATAAATAAAATCTTTTTTTAAAAAGCTAGAAAAAGAATAAAAGATTAGAGCAGAACTAAATGATATAGAAACAAAACAAAACAATAAACAAACAAAAAACCAGTAATACAGATCAATGAACCCTGGAGCTGGTTCTTTGAGAAGATCAAAAAAATTAAATTTATAGACAGACTCATTGAGAAAAAGAAAGGCCTCAAATACACAAAATCGCCAATGAAAGAGGAGAAATAACAACCAACACCACAGAAAAATAAATAATTGTAAAATAATATTATGAAAAATTATATGTCAGCACATTGGACAAACTTGAAGAAATGGATAAATTCCTACAAACAGGTAAACTACAAAAACTGAAACAGAAAGAAATAGAAAAACTTAAGAGTTCATTAACCATCAATGAAATTGAATGAGTAATCACAAAACTCCCAACAAGCAAAACTCCAGGACCAAATGGCTGCACAGGTGAATCCTACCAACATTTAAAGAAAAGTTAATACCTATACTTCTCAAACTATTCCAAAAAATAGAAGAGGAAAGAAAACGTCCAAATTCATTCTGTGAGGCCAGCATTACCCTGATACCAAAACCAGATAAAGACACCACCAAAAAAAGAGAAATACAGGACAATATCTCCGATGAACATAAATGCAAAAATCGTCAACAAAATAGGAAAAAATAAAATCTAACAATACATTAAAAAATAATATTCACCACAATGAAGTAGGATTTATTCCTGAGTGTCAAAAGTGGTTGAATGTTCACAAATCAATGTGATACATAACATCAATAAGAGAAAGAATGAAAACTGTATGATCTCTTCAATGGATGCAGAAGCATATGACAAAGTACAACATCAATTCATAATAAAAACCACCAACAAAATAAATTTAGAGGGAACATACTTCAACATAATTTGGCTTTATATGAAAAACCCACAGTGAACACCATACTCAATGGGGAAAAACAAAGAACTTTTCCTGTAAGGTCAGGAACAAGACAAGGATGTCCACTATCACCACTTTCATTCAACATAGTATTGGAAGTCCTACCCACAGCAATTAGAAAGCAAAATAAAATAAAATAAATTAAATAGAATAAAATAAAATAAAAGGCATTCAAATTGGTAAGGACAAAGTAAAACTTCCACTGTTTGCAAATGTTTAGAAAACCCTAAAGATTCCACCAAAGGAAACTACAAGAACGGATAAATGAATTCAGTAAAGTCTCACAATACAAAATCAATATACAGAAATCCATTGCATTTCTACTACTAATAATGAAGCAGAAGAAAGAGAAATAAAAAAAAAAAACATTTTCAATAACACCAAAAGTAATAAAATACCTAGGAATAAACCTAGCCAAAGAGGTGAAGGACCTATACTTTGGAAACTATAAAATACTGATGAAAGAAATTGAAGATGACCCAAAGATATGGAAAGATATCCCATGCACATGGATTGGAAAAATAAATATTATTAAAATTTCTATATTACACATACTGCACACACAATACACACATACTACATATACATCACAAACACACCACACACCACACAATAAACCCACGGGAAGTGCACATATACCACACACATAATACACACATATATCACAAAATCCATACATATAGTATGCAAACATTACACACACCAAATACACAAAACAAACAACATATATAACACATACACACCAAATGTACACACAAACACCACACACACTCCAAAATATAACACACACCACACAGATTCCATGCATGCACACAATATGCCACACACACATACCACACACAACTAATACCACAAAAACAACAAAAAACAACACTGAAACAACACACACCACACAGCATACACACACACAAAAAATAGAATAGAATAGAATCACTAATATTGGAAAAAAAATACATCAGTCCAAAATCTTTGGGATGCAGCAAAAGCAGTTCTGAGAGAGAAGTATATAGTAATGCAAGCTTACCTCAAAAGGCAAGAAAAATCTCAAAGAAACAACATAACCTTACACCTAAGGGTGTTAGAAAAAGAACAAATAAGGGCGCCTGGGTGGCTCAGTCGGTTAAGCCACTGCCTTCAGCTCAGGTCATGATCCTGGAGTCCCGGGATCAAGTCCCGCATCGGGCTCCCTGCTGAGCAGGGAGTCTGCTTCTCCCTCTGACCCTCCTCTCTCTCATGCTCTCTGTCTCTCATTCTCTCTCTCGCAAATAAATAAAATCTAAAAAAAAAGAAAAAAGAAAAAGAAAAAGAACAAATAAAATGCAAAGCCAGCAGAAAGAAGGAACTAATAAAAATTAAAGCAGAAATAAATTATATTGAAACTAAAAACAATAGAACAGATTAATGAAACTCAGAGATGATTCTTTGAAAAGATCAACAGTATTGATAAACCTCTAGCCAGACTCATCCAAAAAAGAGAGAGAGAGAGAGAAATGATTCAAATAAACAAATTCATAAATGAGGGAGGAGAAATAACAACCAACACTACAGAAATAGAAAAATCATAAGAGAATATTATAAAAATTATGTCAAAAAATTGGACAACCTAGAAGAAATGGATAAATTACTAGAAGAATATAACCTACCAAAACTGAAACAGGAAGGAACAGAAAATTTGCACAGACTGATTACCAGCAAGAAAATTGAATCAGTAATCACAAAATTTCCAACAAACAGAATTCCAGGACCACACTGTTTCATAGGGGAATTCTACCAATCATTTAAAGAAGAGATACCTATTCTTCTCAGACTATTCCAAAAAAAAGAAGAGGACTAAAAACTTCCAAATATATTCTCTGAGGCCAGCATTACCCTGATACCTAAACCAGATAAAGCCAGCACCAAAAAAAAAGAGTACCACAGACCAACATCTCTGATAAACATAGATGCAAAAATCCTCAACAAAATATTAGCAAACTGAATGCAACAATACATTAAAAAATTAATTCACAATCAAGAGGAATTTATTTCTGAGATGTAAGGGTGGTTCCATATTCACAAATCAGTCATCATGATATATAGCATCAATAACAGAAAGGATGAAAACCATATGATCATTTCAATTGATGCACAAAAAATCATGTAACAAAGTACAACACTCATTCATCAAAAAAACCCTCAACAAAGTAAGTTTAGAAGGAACATACCTTAACATAATAAAGTCCTTATATGAAAAACCCACATTAAACATCATATTCAATGGGGAAAAACTGAGAGCTTTTCCCCTAAGGTTAGGAACAAGACAAAGATATCCACTCTCACCACTTTTATACAACATACTATGGGAAGTCCTACCTACAGCAATCAGGAAACAGAAAAAAAGTAATAAAAATCAGAAAAAAGAAATAAATTCACATTGGTAAGGAAGAAGTAAAACTTTCACTATTGGCAAATGACATATTACAATACAGAGAAAACCCTAAAGACTTCACCAAAAAACTATTAGAACTGACAAATGAATTCAGTAAAGTCTCACAATACAAAATCAAAATACAGAAATCCATTGCATTTCTATATACTAATAATGAAACAGCAGAAAGAGAAATTTTTAAAAAAACTACCATTTACAATTGCACCAAAATTAATAAAGTGCATAGGAATAAACTTAACCAAACAGGTGAAAGTCCTGTACTCTGAAAACTATTAAAACACTGATGAAAGAAATTGAATAAGATACAAAGAAATGGAAAGGTATCCCATGCTCATGGATTGGAAGAACAAATATTGTTAAAACATCTATATTACCCAAAGCAATCTACACATTTAATTCAATCCCTATCAAAATACCAGCAGCATTTTTCACAGAACTAGAACAAATAATCTCAAATTTGGTATGGAAACACAAAAGACTTTGAATAATCAAAGCAGTCTTGAAAATAAAAAAAGCAATGCTGCAGGTATCACAATACCAAGTTATACTACAAAGGTGTAGTACTCAAAACAATATGGTACTATCACAAAAATAGACGGACCACTGGAACAGAATAGAAAACCCAGAAATACACCCACAATTATATGGGCAATTAATCTTTGAAAAAGCAGGAAAGGGGTGCCTGGGTGATTCAAAGGATTAAGCATCTGACTCTTGGTTTCAGCTCAGGTCATGATCTCATGAGTTGTGAGATTGAGCCCTGCATTGAGCTCCCCAATCAGCAGGGAGACTGCTTGAAAGATTCTCCCCCTCTCCTCCTCCCCTGCCTCCTGTATCTCTCTCTAAAACAAATAAATAAATCTTAAAAAAAAAAAAAAGGAAAGACTATCCAATGGGGGGGGGGAGGTCTTTTCAAAAAATGGTCTTGGGAAAACTGGACAACAACATGGAAAAGAATGGAACAATTTCTTACACCATACACAAAAATAAATTCCAAATGGATTAAAGACCTAAATGTGAGGGACGCCTGGGTGGCTCAGTCAGTTAAGTGTCTGCCTTCAGCTCAGGGCATGATCCTAGTGTCCTGGGATCGAGTCCCATATGAGGGTCCCTGCTCAATGGGGAGTCTGCTTCTCGCTCTGCCTGCTGTTACCCCTGCTTGTGCTCTGTATCTGTCTCACTCTGACAAATAAATAAAATACTAAAAAAAAAGACCTAAATGTGAGACAGGAAACCATCAAAATCCTAGAAGAGAACACAGGCAGTAACCTCTTTGACATCAGCTGTAGCAATTTCTTTCTAGATATGTCTCCTTAGTTAAGGGAAACAAAAGCAAAAATAAACTATTGGGACTACATCAAAATTAAAAGCTTTTGCACAGTGAAGGAAACAATCAACAAAACTAAAAGTAAACCTATGGCATGGGAGAAGATATTTGCAAATGATATATCTGATAAAGACTTAGTATCCAACAGCAAGTCTAAGTGCCAGCTTTCTGCTCTGTGCTGCCATGAACTTCAAACTGCTGCAAAGTCTTCTGAACTCTTCCCTGGAAGGGGCCCAGGAACAATCAGAAGATTGGTGAGACACCCCCACTTCTTCCCTGGGGAGGAACAGTGTGGGTCCACACCACAGGACTCCATAAAATTTGGAGTTTTGAAACACAATCGTGTGCCTGAGATAAAAACGCTCAGTCGTAGGCTTGGTGAACAGAGAGTTCTGATGGAAACCAGGGAAACAAGAGTGATTGACTGCTTTTCTATAAGCGCTCACTGAAGAGTGGGGAGATGCAAATTTTCAGCTCCAGGGGTAGAGAGGGGGGCAAAGCTATATTCATCCTGCCCATCAAGGCTGAGAGCATTCAGGGAGCAAAACAGAGCCACCTAGTGGAGTCCGGAGAGCTTACACCAAGTACTGCCTCTCAGCACACTGGAGGTGCATTTGCACTAGGACAAGACCACCTGAGAATCAGCACAACAGGCCCCTCCCACAGAAGACCAACACAAACAACTCACTCTCACCTATTTTTTTTAGTACTTTATTACTTTTATTTTTATCTTATTTCATTTTATATTTTTTTATGTTCAGTTAGCCACTGTATAGTACATCATTAATTTTGATAGTGTTCAATGATTCATCAATTATGCATAACACCCAGTGCACATCACAACATCTGCCCTCCTTAATACCCATCACCCTGTTACCCCCTCCCCTCTGAGACCCTCAGTTCGTTTCCCGGGGTCCATAGTCTCTCATGCTTCATCCCCTTCTCTGATTCCACGCCCTTCAGATTTCCCTCCCTTCCCGTATGGTCCTCTGTGCTATTGCTTATGTTCCACATATGAGTGAAACCATATGATAATTGTCTTTCTCTGCTTGACATATTTCACTTAGCATAATACCTTCCAGTTCCATCCATGTTGATGCAAATGGAGGATATTCATCCTTTCTGCTGGTTGAATAATATTCCATTGTATGTATGGACCACATCTTTATCCATTCATCTGTTGAAGAGCATCTCAGCTCCTTCCACAGTTTGGCTGTTGTGGACATTGCTGCTATGAACATTGGGGTGCATGTGGCCCTTCTTTTCACTACATCTGTAACTTTGGGGTAAATACCTAGTAGTGCAATTGCTGGGTCATAGGGTAGCTCTATTTTTAACATCTTGAGGAACCTCCATACTGTTTTCCAGAGTGGCTGTACCAGCTTGCATTCCCACCAACAGTGTAAGAGGGTTCCCCTTTCTCCACATCCTTGCCAACACTTGTGGTTTCCTGGCTTGTTACTTTTTGCCATTCCAACTGGTGTAAGGTGGTATCTCATTGTGGTTTTGATTTGTATTTCCCTGATGGCTAATGATGTTGAGCATTTTTTCATGTGTCTGTTACCCATTTGTATGTCTTCTTTGGAGAAGTGCCTGTTCATTCCTTCTGCCCAATTCTTGACTGGATTATTTATTTTTTGAGGTGTTGAGTTTGAAAAGTTCTTTATAGATCATGGATATCAGCCCTTTATCTATAATTTCATTTGCAAATAACTTCTCCCACTCCATGGGCTGCCTCTTAGTTTTGTTGACTGTTTCCTTTGCTGTGCAGAGCTTTTAATCTTAATGAAGTCCCAAAAGTTCATTTTCACTTTCATTTCCCTTGCCTTTGGAGACTTGTGTTGAAAAAGTTACTGTGGCTGATGTCGAAGAGGTAACTCGCTGTGTTCTCCTCTAGGATTTTGATGGATTCCTATCTCAAATTGAGGTCTTTCATCCATTTTGAGTTTATCTTTGTGTATTGTATAAGAGAATGGTTCAGTTTCATTCTTCTATATGTAGCTGTTCAACTTTCCCAGCACCACTTATTGAAGAGACCACCTATTGAGACTCTTTTTTCCATTGGATAGTTTTCCTGCTTTGTCAAAGGTTAGTTGACCATAGAGTTGAGGGTCCATTTCTGGAGTCTCTATTCTGTTCCATTGGTCTATGTGTCTGTTTTTGTGCCAATACCATGCTGTCTTGGTGATCACATCTTTGTAATATAGCTTGAAGTCAGGCAACGTGATGCCCCAGCTTTGTTTTTCTTTTTCATCATTACTTTGGAGATTCGGGGTCTTTTCTGGTTTCATACAAATTTTAGGATTGTTTGTGCCAGCTCTTTGAAAAATTCCAATGGTATTTTAATAGGGATGGCATTGAAAGGGTAGATTGCTCTGAGCAGGATAGACATTTTCACAATGTTTATTCTTCCAGTCCATGAGCATAGAATGTTTCTCCATCCTTTTGTGTCTTCCTCAATTTCTTTTATAAGTGTTCTGTAGTTTCTATCTCTCTCTCTCTCTCTCTCTCTCTCTCTCTCATCTATCTATCTATCTATCTATCTATCTATCTATCTATCTATCTATCTCTATCTATCTATCTATCATCTATCTATCTATCTATCTATCTATCTATCTATCTATCTATCTATCTATCTATCTATCTATCTATCTATCATCTCTATAGCAAGGTCTTTCCTTTACCTCTTTGGTTAGGTTTATTCCTAGGTATCTTATAGTTTTTGGTGCTATTGTGAATGGAATTGATTCCTTAATTTCTCTTTCTTCAGGTACATTCTTAGTGTATATAAAAGCAACTGATTTCTGTGCATTGATTTTTTTATCCTGCCACATTGCTGAATTGCTATGTGAGTTCTAGTAATTTGGGGGTGGAGTCTTTTGGGTTTTCCACATGTCATCTGTGAAGAGAGAGAGTTTGACTTCTTCTTTGCCAATTTGGATGCATTTTATTTCTTTTTGTTGTCTGATTGCTGTTTTTAAGACTTCTAGCACTATATTGAAAAATAGTGGTGAGAGTGGGCATCGCTGTCGTGTTCCTGACCTTAAGGGAAAAGCTCTCAGGTTTTCAACACTGATAATGATATTCACTGTGGGCTTTTCTTAGATGTTTTTTATGATATTGAGGAATGTTCCCTCTATCCTTATACTCTGAAGAGTTTTAATCAGGAACGGATGTATTTTGTCAAATGCTTTTTCTGCAACACTTGAGTGGATCATATGGTTCTTGTCTTGTCTTTTGTTAATGTGCTCTATCACTGATTGATTTGCAAATGTTGAACCACCCTTGCATCCCAGGAATAAATCCCATTTGGTCATGGTGAATAATCCTTTTAATGTACTTTGGATCCAAATAGCTAGGATATTGTTGAGTATTTTGGCATGCATGTTCGTCAGGGATATTGGTCTGTAGTTACCTTTTTGATGGGGTCTTTGCCTTGTTTTGGGATCAGAGTAATGCTGGCCTCATAGAAGGAGTTTGGAAGTTTTACTTCTCTTTCTATTTTTTAGAACAGCTTCAGTAGAATAGGTATAATTTCTTCTTTAAATGTTTGGTACAATTCCCCTGGGATGTCATCTGGCCCTGGACTTCTGTTTTTTGGGAGGTTTTTTATTACTGTTTCAATTTCTTTAGTGGTTATTGGTCTATTCAGATTGTCTATTTCTTCCTTTTCCAGTCCTGAACGTTTGTAAGTTTCTAAGAAGGCATCCATTTCTTCCAGGTTGCTTAATTTGTTGGCATATAATTGTTGGTAATAATTTCTAATAACTGTTTCTCTTTCCTTGGTATTAGTCGTGATCTCTCCCCTTTCATTCATGATTTTATTAATTTGGGTCCTTTCTCTTTTGTTTTGGATAATTCTGGCCAGTGTTGTTTTTGTTTTTTGCTTTTTTTTTTTTTTTATCTTATTTATTCTTTCAAAGAACCAGCTCCTAGTTTCAGCGATCTGTTCTAATGTTTTTCTGGTTTCTATTTCATTTATCTCTGCTCTACTCTTTATTATGTCCCTTCTCCTGCTTGGTTTAGGTTTTATTTGCTGTTCTTTCTACAACTCCTTTAGGTGTAAGGTTAACTTGTGCATTTGGGATTTTTCAAATTTTCCGAGAGAGGCTTGGATGGCTATGTATTATCCTCTTAGGACCGCCTTTGCAGTATCCCATAGGTTTTGACCTGAAGTGCTTTCATTCTCATTACATTCCATGAATTGTTTAAGTTCTTCTTTAATTTCCTGGTTGATCCAATCATTCTTTAAGAGGATGCTCTTTAACTTCCAAGTGTTTGAATTCCTTCCAAATTTTTTTCTTATGATTGAGTTCTAGTTTCAAGGCATTGTGGTCTGAGAATATGCAGGGAATAATCTCAGTCTTTTGGTATTGGCTGAGAACTAATTTGTGACACAGTATGTGGTCCATTTTGGAGAACGTTCTATGTGCATTTGAGAAGAATGAGTATTCTGTTGTTTTAGGGTGGAATGTTCTCTATATATCTACAAAGTCCATCTGGTCCAATGTGTCATTCAAAGCTCTTGTTTCTTTGTTGATCTTCTGTTTAGATGATCTGTCCAATGCTGTGAGTGGAGTTTTAAAATCTCCTTATATTAATGTATTATTGTTGATCTGATTATTTTGGTTAACCATTGGCTTATGTAGATGGCTGCTCCCATGTTGGGGGCATAGATATTTACAATTGTTAGATTTTCTTGTTGGATAGACCCTTTAGGAATGATATAGTGTCTCTCTGGATCTCTTATTACAGTCTTTGGTTTAGATTCTAATTTGTCTGATATAAGATTTGTTATCCCAACTTTCTTTTGAGGTCTATTGGCATGATAAATGATGCTCCATCCCCTCACTTTCAGTCTGGAGGTGTCTTTAGATTCGAAATGAGTCTCTTTTATACAGACTATGGATTGGTCCTGTCTTTATATCCAATCAGAAACCCTGTGCTGTTTCATGGGAGCATTTAGGCTGTTCACATTGAGACTTACTACAGAAAGATATGTATTTATTGCCATCCTATTGTCTGTACAGTCCTTGTTTCTATGGACTGTCTCTGTAAATTTCTGGTCTATATTAATCTTTGAGCCTTTCTTCTTTTATAGAATCCCCCTTAGTATTTCTTGCAGGGCTGTCTTGGTGGTCACATATTCTTTCCATTTCTGCCTATCTTGGAAGCTCTTTATCTCTCCACCTGTTCTGAATGACATCCTTGCTGGATAAAGTATTCTTGGCTGCATGTTCTTCTCATTGAGTACCCTGAATATATCTTGCCAGGCCTTTCTGGCTTGCCAGGTCTCTGTGGACAGGTCTGACATTATTCTGATGTTCCTACCTCTGTACATAAGAAATCTCTTCCCCCTAGCTGCTCTCACAATTCCTTCCTTTGTTCTAGGATTTGTGAGTTTTAATATTACATGCCAGGGCATTGGTCTGTTCTCCTTGATCTTGGGAGGGGTCCTCTCTGCCTCTTGGACATGAATGCTCTTTTCATTCCCCAGATTAGGGAAGTTTTCAGCTACGATTTGCTCAAATATACCGTCTAGTCCTCTCTCTCTCCACCCCCTCAGGGAACCTGATAATTCTGACATTGGAACGTTTCATGGCATCATTAATCTCTCTAAGTCTGTTCTCATGGATTTTAAGATGTTCATCCCAGGGGGCACCTGGGTGGCTCAGTCGTTAAGCATCTGCCTTCAGCTCCTGTTGTGATCCCGGGGTCCTGGGTTCGAGCCCCGCATCGGGCTCCCTGCTCGGCGGGGGGCCTGCTTCTCCCTCTCCCACTCCCCCTGCTGTGTTCTCTCTCTCGCTGTGTCTCTATCTGTCAAATAAATAAATAAAATCTTAAAAAAAAAAAAGTAAGATGTTCATCCCAGGCCTCTTCGACTTCCTTCCTATCAGTTTATCTTCTAGATCACTAATACATTCTTCTGCCTCATTTACCCTAGCTGTTAGAGTATCCAGTTTAGACTGCATCTCATTTATAGCATTTTTAAGTTAGGCCTGATTGGCTCTCATTTTTGCCCTTAGAGATTCTATATTGCCACTAATGGTTTTCTCAAGCCTAGCTATTGACTTCATAACTGTTACCCTGAAGTCTGTCTCTGACATCTTGCTTATATCCATATCGATTCTGTCTACAGGAGTGACCATTGTCTCTGGTTACTTTCTTTGTTGAGAATTCCCCCTTCTAGTCATTCTGTTGAGGGGTGGTTGAGGGAATGTACAGAGTCCAAAATATCAACCACAATCCAGGCAAGCTGCACCCTGGGAAAATCCAGAGCAGTTGGAAACCACTACTGAAAAAGCTAAGCCAAAATGAAACCCAAGAATAAAATTTATGAAATCAAAAAATTAAAAACAATTAAAGATTAAAATTTTTTTAAAAGAGGGGATGAGGGGAGGGGGTATATAATCTCTCTGTGTGGGCAAGGTAGGGTGTTTCAGTACTTCCTAGGTGTATTTTGTTCTCTTTGTTAGAGGACACTACTTCCCAGTGTTACAGGGGAAATAAAACTGGTACATATATAAAGGTAGTATTGAATAGGGAAAAAAGGACTACACTGAAGCTTATATCTATAAAAAAAATACATATAAGTGTGAAAAAGTACAACTTAAAAAGCTACTATGAAATATGTTATATTAAACATCTAGTTGAAATGCAGAAAAGGTAAAAAGAAAAAACACAGAGAAGAAACATGAGAAAGAATAAAAAGAAAAAAGAAAAAAAAAGTTGTGTCTTAGAAATACACAAGCCCTGAGACAACACTTGGAGCTCAACATACTATTTACCCCTGGTGTTGAGGTTTTACAGTTTTATGGAGACCCTAGGGTTGTTGTTTTCTTGTTCTTCCAGCTTGTCTTCTGGGGGAGGGGGCTGCTGTGTTGTTTTTCAGGCAACCCTGCTTGGGCGGAGTTGCCCTGCCTCCTAATTGGGGGCTGTGCTTTATGGAAACCATTTTTGGGGGACTTTTGTTCTCTGGAGGATTTTCGCACCTTTTCAGGGGTCAGAGCAAAGAAAAATGTCCACACGCAGACCTCTGCCCCAGGGCAGAGAAATCACAGTCTGCTCTTCACTGAACCCTCCAGAACACACAGTCTCCCTTTCTGTAAGTGCCACTGAGAACCACAGCCACCCACGGGCAGTGCACACCCCCAGCAATCCTTTCAGTGGTCAACTCAGGCCCCTGCTTGTCTTTGCCCTTTGTCCTTCTACAACCGTGAGTGGCCCTGGGTCTGCAGTGGGTGATTCACCTTGGGTCTGCACTAGCACGTCCTCAGCTCCTGGATCCTATTTGAGCAGTGTTATTAGGGCCCTCCCAACCCACTGCTACTACTCTGCAAGTTATCACTGGTCCCCCAGCGCAGGATGCTTTTGTGCTCTGGTGCTATATCACTTTCCAGTGGCCAGCTATGGCGGCCCCCTCCCCCTTTTCTTTATCCTCCAATATCTGCCTGCCGAATCACAATTCTGTCCTTCATACCTCAAAACCACGGATTTTCTGCTTGTGGAGATCCAGATATATATTCCTACATCTCAGGCTGTTTTAGTGGGTGTTCAGAATGGTCTGGTAGATATCCAGCTAAATTCAGGGAACCAATTGAATCCGGGTCCCCTACTCCTCGGACATCTTGCCCTGCACCAAACCTTACCTCACTCTCACCAAGTTAACAGGGCATAGAAGGCTGCAAAGTTTCAACGCTTGTGGAAAACTGTACATAACATTCTTTGAATATTTATTATGTAGTGTTTAGTATTATTTTTTCAGTAGCTTTCTTATTTTTTCAATCATTTTTATTCTTTTTCATTTTTATGTATACTTTATATATATTTTTGTTTCCTTTCATTATATTTTAGTTTATTATATATGTGTATATGTACACATATATATGCATATACATACACATATATATGTTTTAATTTATTTCTTATTTTGGAATCTAGCTTCTTTTAAGAAGCAGACCAAAGCACTAACAGGAACTAGTTTTTTTTTTTTTTTCTGTTGTTGTTCTTATTGTTGTTTTGGTTTTCTTGTTTTTTCTCTTCTTTTCTGGACAAAATGACAAGACAGAGACAGTTGCCCCAAAAGAAACAACAGGAGATAGTACTACCAGGGATTTAATCAATACAGACATGAGTAGGATGTCTGGACCAAAATTGAAAACTACGATTATAAAAATACAAGCTGGGTTTGAAAAAAACATACAAGACACTAGAGTATCCTTTACTGTAGAGATAAAAAAACAAAAATCTGGTCAGGGCAAAATTACAAATGTTATTACCAAGATTCAGTCCCAATAGGAGGCCATAAAAATGAGAATGAATGAAGCAGAAGAGCAAGCAGTGACATAGAAGATAAAATGATGAAAAATAAGAAAGCTGAAAAGAAGAAGGGAAGAAAACTATTAGATCACAAAAGTAGATTGAGGAAACTCAGCAATTCCATAAAGCAAAATATCATTATTGTAGGAGTCCCAGAAGATGAGGAGCAGGAGAAAGGAGCAGAAGGTTTATCTGAACAAATTATAGCTGAGAACTTCCCTAATCTGGGGAAGGAAACAGGCATTCAAACCCAGGAGGCACAGAGAAGTCCCATCAAAATCAACAACAATAAACACCCTGACATGTTATATTGAAGCTTGTAAATTATAAACACAAAGCAAAAATCTTGAAAGCAGCTCAGAACAAGAGGTCCTTAACCTACAAGTGTAGACATAAGGCTGGCGGCAGACCTGTTCACAGAGACCTGTCAGGCCAGAAAGGACTGGCATGACATATTCAACATGCTAAGTGGGAAAATAGGCAGCCCAGAATACTCTATCCAACAAGGATGTCATTCAGAATAGAAGGAGAGATAAATAGTTCCCAAGAAGGAGCAAAAACTAAAGGAATTTGTGAACACTAAACAAACTCTGCAAGAAATATTAAGGGGGATACTTTGAGCAGAGAAAGGATCCAAAAGTAACAAAGAACAGAAAGGAACAGACACAACCTACAAGAAGAGCGGTTTTACAGGTGATACAATGGCACTAAGTTCATATCTTTCAAAAATTACTCTGAATGTAAAAGGACTAAATGCTACAATCCAAAGACATAGAGTATCAGAATGGATTAAAAAAAAAAGACCCATTGATATGCTAGTTACAAAAGACTAATTTTAGACCCAAAGACACCTCCAGATTGAAAGTGAGGGGATGGAAAACCAATTATCATGATAATGATAGCAAAAGAAAGCTAGAGTAGCCTTCCTTATACCAGACAAAATAGATGTTAAACCAAAGACTGTAATAAGAGATAAAGAAGGACACTATATCATAAGAAAGGGGTTTATCCAATGAGAAGATCTAACAATTGTAAATATTTATACCCCTAACTTGGGAGCAGCCAAATATATAATACAATTAATAACAAACTTAAAGGAACTCATTGATAATAATACTATAATAATAGGGGACTTTTACACCCCACTCACAGCAATGAACAGATCATCTAAGCATAAGATCAACAATGAAACAGGGCTCTGAATGACACATTGGGCCAGATGGACTTCACAGATATATTCAAAGAATTTCATCCTAAAGCTTCAGAATACACATTCTTTTTGATGTACATGAGACATTCTCCAGAATAGATCACATACTGGGTTGCAAATCAGGTCTGAACCAATACAAAAAGATTGAGATCATACCATGCATATTTTCAGACCACAATGCTTGAAGTCAAGCACAAGAAGATATTTGCAAGGACCACAAATACATGGAGGTTAAAGAGTATCTTACTAAAGAATGAATGGTTCAACCAGGAAAATAAAGAATTTTAAAACTATATGGAAGCAAATGAAAATGAAAACACCATAGTTCAGAACCTTCAGGATACAGCAAAGGTGGTCTTAATCAGGAAGAACATAGCAATACACGCCTTCCTTAAGAAGCAAGAAAAGTTTAAAATATACAACCTAAACTTACACCTAAAGGAGGTGGAAAAGAAAACAGAAGAGAAATAATAAATATTAGGGCAGAAATCAATGATACAGAAAAAAAAAAAAAAAGAAGAACAGATCAATGAAACTAGGGGCTGGCTCTTGAAAGAATTAATAAGATTGTCTATGCCACCCAAAGCTATCTACACATTCAATGCAATCCATATCAAAATATCATCAGCATTCTTCACAGAGCTGAAACCAACAATTCTAAAATTTATATGGAACCAGAAAAGACCCCAAATAGCCAAGGGAATGTTGAAAAAGAGAACCAAAGCTGGAGACACCACAATTCTGGACTTCAAGCTGTATTACAAAACTGTAATCATCAAGATAGTACGGTACTGGCACAAAAAAAGACAGATCAATGGAACAGAATAGAGAACCCAGAAAAAGACCCTCAAATCTATGGTCAACTCATCTTTAAGAAAGCAGGAAAGAACACCCAATGGGAAAAAGACAGTCTCTTCAACAAATGGTAATGGGAAAAATAGACAGCCACAGGCAGAAGAATGAAATGAGACCACTTTCTTAAAGCATACACAAAAATAAACTCAAAATGGATGAAAGCCCTAAATGTGAAACAGGAATCCATCAAAATCTTAGAGCAAAACATACATCAGCAACCGTTTGACCTCAGCCATAGCAACTTCTTTCTAGACATTTCTCCAGAGGGAAGGGAAACAAAAGCAAAAATCAAATATTGGGATTTCATCAAGATAAAAAGCTTTTGCACAGCATAGGAACAGTCAAGAAAACTAAAAGGCAACCTACAAAATAGGAGAAGATATTCACAAATGACATATAAGATAAAGGGTTAGTATCCAAAATCCATAAAGAACTTATGAAACTAAACACCAAAAAAGCAAAAAAAAACAGTAAAGAAATAGGCAGAAGGCTGGATATCTAGCAGACCACTCTGAGCACCCATGAAATCAGCCCGAGATGTAAGAAGATCTGGATCCCTACAAACAGAATATCACAGACCATTGGTTTCGAGGTATGAAGAGGGGAGCCATGATTCCATGGGCAGATATTGGAGGATAAATGGCAGCGGGAGGGAGCCTGGTGGTGGGGATCCTACACCGCAGGTGAGTGACAGCCTCCCGCACTGGAGATGGGCACAGACTCGCAGACCAGTAGCGGCAGGGAAAGGACTTTAGGGCAGCCCCCAGGAGGGAAACCTGGAGCAGGAGTGTCGCCCATGCGAACTGGGAGAGGCTGGCAGTTTCAGAAGCACAAAGGGCAGAGACATGCCCCAATATGGAGGCAGGACTGGGGGTGCTGCCGAGGGGCACACAACCCAGGACGCTGCAGTTTAAAGCAGGACGGACAGAAACGGACATAATGTGGCTTGGAGAGCTCACTGAAGAATAGACTGCGATCTCCCTGCTCTGAGGCAGAGGGTTAGAAATGGGCTCTTCTGCTCTGACTCTCAGAAGAGATGCAGAAAGCCAAAAGGGAAAGACACCAGAGAACAAAAGCCCCAAAAACCTGGTTCCCACTGAGCCATTCTCCACCACACGGGGCAGGGCAACTCTGCACAAACAGGGTTGCCTGAGTAACAGCGTGGCAAGCCCCTCCCCCAGAAGACAGGCTGGGAAAACAAGAGGCCAGCAACCCTAAGGTCCCAAGAAAACAGGTGCATCTTGCTTGGGTTCTGGTCAATAATTTAGACTCTATACATTCCCTCAACTACCCATCCACAGAATGACTAGGAGGAGGAACCCCCAAAATAGGAAAGACTGAGAGATTATGACTTATGCTGCAGATTTACAAATGGATGCAGATATAACCAAAATGTCAGAGACGGAATTCAGGCTAGCAATTGTGAAGACAATAACTAGAACGGAGAAATCAATTAATGGCAACATAGAGTCTCTAAGGGCAGAAATGAAAGCTGAATTGGCAGAATTTAAAAATGCTATCAATGAGATCCAATCTAATCTAAATAATCTAACAGCTAGGGTAAGTGAGGCAGAAGAACGAATCAGTGACCTAGAAGACCATTTAATAGATAAAAAGGGAAAAGAGGAGGCCAGGGAAAAACAACTCACAATCCATGAAAATAGAATCAGAGAAATAAGTGACACCATGAAGAGTTCCAATGTCAGAATTATTGGAATCCTGGAGGGACTGGAGAGAGAGAGAGGACTAGAAGATATATTTGAGCAAATTGTAGCTGAGAACTTCCCTAATCTGGGGAATGAAACAAACATTCGCATCCTAGGGGCAGAGAGGACCCCTAACAAGTTCAAGGAAAACAGGCCAACACCCTGGCATGTAATAGTAAAACTCACAAATCTTAGAACCAAAGAAACCATCTTAAGGGCAGTTAGGGGGAAGAGTTTCCTTACATACAGAGGGAGGAATATCAGAACAACGTCAGACCTATCCACAGAGACCTGGCAAGCCAGAAAGGGCTGGCGAGACATATTCAGGATACTAAACAAGAAGAACATTCAGCCAAGATTACTTTATCTGGCAAGGCTGTCATTTAGAATAGATGGAGAGATGCAGAGCTTCCAAGACTGGCAGAAACTGAAAGAATATGTCACCACTAAGCCAGCCCTGCAAGAAATATTAAGGGGGGGTTCCATAAAAGGAGAAAGACCCCAAGAGTGATATACAACAGAAATTTACAAGGACAACCTATAAAAACAACGTCTTCACAGGTAACAGGATGACAATTAATTCATATCTTTCAATAATCACTCTCAATGTGAATGGCCTAAATGCTCCCATAAAACGGCACAGGGTTGTAGATGGGATAAAAACAGGACCCATCCATATGCTGTCTACAAGAGACTCATTTTGAACCTAAAGATACATCCAGACTGAAAGTGAAGGGATGGAGATCAATCTTCCGTGCCAGTGGACCTCAAAAGAAAGCTGGGGTAGCAATGCTTATATCAGACAAATTAGATTTTAAACTAAAGTCTGTAATAAGAGACACAGAAGGACACTATATCATTCTTAAAGGGTCTATCCAACAAGAAGATCTAACAATTGTAAATATCTATGCCCCCAACATGGGAGCGGCCATATACATAAGCCAACTGTTCACCAATATAGAGTCATATTGATAATAATCCAAGCCTCACTCAAAAAAAAAATAGAAAAATCCCGAATTCACCAACTAACTCTACACTATGTTTCAAAGAAGAACTTAAACAATTCATGGAAATCAATGAGAACAAAAACACATCGGTCCAATACATATGGGATACTGGAAAGTCTGTCCTAAGGGGGAAATACAGAGCCATCCAAGCCTCACTCAAAAAAATAGAAAAATCCCGAATTCACCAACTAACTCTACACTTTAGAGAACTAGAGAAATAGCAACAAATGATGCCTAAGCCATGCATTAGAAGAGAAATAATTAAGATTAGAGCACAGATCAATGAATTAGAAACCAGAAACACAGTAGATCAGATCAACGAAACTAGAAGTTGGTTCTCTGAAAGACTTAATAATACTGATAAACCACTGGCCAGACTTATCCAAAAGAAAAGAGAAAGGACCCAAATTAATAAAATGATGTATAAAAGGGGAGAGATCATGACTATCACCAAGGAAATAGAAACAATTATTAGAAATCATTATCAACAACTATATGCCAAGAAACTGAGCAATCTGGATGACATGGAAGCCTTCCTGGAAACCTATAAGCTGCCAAGACTGAAACAGGAAGAAATAGATAACCTGAATAGGCCAATGACCAGTAACGAGATTGAAGCAGTGATCATAAACCTCCCAAAAAACAAGAGTGCAGGGCCTGATGGACTCCCTGGGGAATTCTACCAAACATTCAAAGAAGAAATAATACCTATTCTACTGAAGATGTTTCAAAAATGGAAACAGAAGGAAAACTTCCAAACTCATTCTATGAGGCCAACATTACCTTAATCCCCAAACCAGGCAAAGACCCCATCAAAAAGGAGAATTTCAGACCAATATCCCTGATGAATATGGATTCCAAATCCTCCACAAAATCCTAGCTAATAGGATCCAACAATACATTCAAAGGATCATCCACCACAATCAAGTGGGATTTATCCCCGGGATGCAAGTGTGGTTCAACATTCACAAATCAATCAATGTGATAGAACACATTAATAAGAGGAGGGAGAAGAACCGTATGGTCCCCTCAACTGATGCAGAAAAAGCATTTGACAAAATACAACATCCTTTCCTGATTAAAACTCTTCAGAGTATAGGGATAGAGGGAACATTCCTCAAGTTCATAAAATCCATCTATGAAAAACCCACAGCGAATATTTTCCTTAATGGGGAAAAGCTGAGAGCCTTTCCCTTCAGATCAGGAACACGTCAAGGATGCCCACTCTGGCGACTACTGTTCAACATAGTACAAGAAGTCCTAGCAACAGCAATCAGACAACAAAAAGAAATAAAAGGTATTCAAATTGACAAAAAAGAAGTCCAACTCTCTCTTTTCGCAGATGACATGATAATTTATGTGGAAAACCCAAAAGACTCCACTGCCAAATTACTAAAACTCATACAGCAATTCAGTAATGTGGCAGGATACAAAATCAATGCACAGGAGTCTAGTTGCTTTCTTATACACTAACAACGCAACTGTTGCAAGAGAAATTAGAGAAACGATTCCATTTACAATAGCACCAAAAACCATAAGATACCTCAGAATAAACCTAACCAAAGAGGTAAAGGATCTATACTCTAGGAACTACAAAACAGTCATGAAAGGAATTTAAGAAGACACAAAAAGATGGAAAAATATTCCATGCTCATGGATTAGAAGAATAAACATTTTAAAAATATCTATGCTACCCAGAGCAATCTATATCTTCAATGCCATCCCAATCAAAATTCCAATGACATTTTTCAAAGTGCTGGAACAAACAATCCTAAAATTTGTATGGAATCAGAAGAGACCCTGAATCACCAAGAAAATGTTGAAAAAGAAAAACAAAGCTGGGGGCATCACGTTGCCCGATTTCAAGCTATATTACAAAGCAGTGATCAACAAGACAGCATGGTAATGGCACAAAAACAGACATACAGACCAATGGAACAGAATAGAGAACCCAGATATGTACCCTCAACTCTATGGTCAAATAATCTTTGACAAAGCAGGAAAAAATATGCAATGGAAAAAAGACAGTCTCTTCAATAAATGGTGCTGGGAAAATTGGATAGCCACATGCAGAAGAATGAAACTCGACCATTTTCTAACACCACTCACAAAGATAAACTCAAAGTGGATGAAAGACCTCAATGTGAGACAGGAATCCATCCAAATCCTAGAGGAGAACATAGGCAGTAACCTCTTGGACATCGCCCACAGCAGCTTCTTTCAAGATACATCTCCAAAAGCTAGTGAAACAAAAGCAAAAATGAACTTTTGGGACTTCATCAAGATCAAAAGCTTTTGCACAGCAAAGGAAACAGTCAACAAAACAAAGAGGCAACCCACAGAATGGAAGAAGATATTTGCAAATAACCTACACATAAAGCATTGGTATCCAAGATCTCTAAACAACTTCTCAAACTCAACACCCAAAAAACAAATAATCACGTCAAAAAATGGGTAGAAGATATGAAAAGACTCTTCTCCAAAGAAGACATACAAATGTCTTATACATTAGCCATCATTGAAATTCAAATCAAAACCACATTGAGATACCACCTTACACCAGTTACAATGGCAAAAACGGACAGGGAAAGAAACAGCAAATGTTGGAATGGTTGTGGAGGAAGGGGATCCCTTTTACACTGTTGATGGGAATGCAAGTTGGTACAGCCACTTTGGAAAACAGTGTGGAGGTTCCTCAAAAATTTAAAAAATAGAGCTACCCTATGACCCAGCAATTGCACTCCTGGGTATTTACCCCAAAGACACAGATGTAGTGAAAAGAAGGGCCATATGCACCCCAATGTTCATAGCAGCAATGTCCGCAATAGCCAAACTGTGGAAAGAGCCGAGATGCCCTTCAACAGATGAATGGATAAAGAAGATGTGGTCCATATATACAATGGAATATTACTCAGGCATCAGAAGGGATGAATACCCAACTTTTGCATCAACATGGATGGGACTGTAGAAGATTATGCTAAGTGAAATAAGTCAAGCAGAGAATGTCAATTATCATATGGGTTCACTTATTTGTGGAACATAAGGACTAGCATGGAGGACATTAGGAGAAGGAAGGGTAAAATGAGGGGGGGAATCAGAGGGAAAGATGAACTAGGAGAGACTATGGACTCTGAGACAAAAACAGGGTTTTAGAGGGGAGAGGGAAGGGGGGATTGGTTAGCCCAGTGATGGGTATTAAGGAAGGCACACCCTGCATGGAGCACTGGGTGTTATAGAAAAACAATGGATCGTGGATCACCACATCAAAAAGTAATGATGTATTGTATGGTGACTAACATAACATAATAAATTTTTTAAAAAAGGAAAAAAAGAAATGGGCAGAAAACATGAACAAATATCTCTCCAAAGAAGACATACAAATGTCTAACAGACTCATGAAAAACTGCTGAACATCACTCAGCATCAGGGAATTACAAATCAAAACCACAATGAGATACCACTTCACACCAGTCAGAAGAGCTAAAATGTCAGGAAACAACAGATGTTGGTGAGGATGTGGAGAAAGGGGAACCTTCTTACACTTTTGGTGGGAATGTAAACTGGTGCAGCCACTCTGGAAAGCAGGATGGAGGTTCCTCAAAAAGTTCGAATAGAACTATCCAATGACCCAAGAATTGCACTAATAAGTATTTATCCAAAGGATACAAACAGTGATTCGAAAGTTCACATGCACCCCAGTGTTTATAGCTACAATGTCCACAATAGCCAAAGTACGGAAAGAGCCCAGTTGTCCATCGACAGATGTTGGTAAAGAATAGGTTGTATATATAAGTATATATGCAGTGGAATATTACTCAGCCATAAAAAAGAATGAAATCTTGCCATTTGCAATGATGTGGATGGAACTAGAGGGTATTATGCTAAGGAAAATAAGTCAGAGAAAGACAAATACCATATGATTTCACTCATATGTGGAATTTAAGAAACAGAACAGATGAACATAAGGGAAGGGAAGTTAAAATTAAATAAGATGAAAACAAAGAGAGATGCAAACCATAAGAGATGCTGAATTATAGGAAACAGACCAAGGGTTGCTGGAAAGGAGGGGGGGGCGGCATGGGGTAATTAGGTGATGGGAATTAAGGAGAGCACTTGATGTAATAAACACTGCATATTATATGCAACTGATGAATCACTAAATTCTCCCCCTGAAACTAATAATACACTCTATCATAACTAAATCAAATTTAAATAAAAAATTAAAAAAGAGTTAGTATCCAAAATATATAAACAACTTATAAAATCCAATATCTGGGGGCACCTGGTGTCTCAGTTGGTTAAGCATCTGACTCTTGGTCTTGGCTCAGGTTATGATCACTGGGTCCTAGGATCGAGCCCAGTGTCAGGCTCTATGCTTCAGGCAGAGTCTGCTTTACATTCTGTCTCTCCCTCTCCCTCTGCCCCTTCACCCTCTCATTCTCTCCCTCTCTCTCAAATGAAAGAATAAATCTTAAGAAACTAAAAACCTCAAAAACAATAATCCAATTAAAAATGGGCAGAAGATATGAACATTTTTCAAAGAAGACATCCAGATGAAATACAAATCAAAACTACAATTAAGTATCACCTTACACCTCTCAGGTTCAAACTTCTAGCTATAAAATAAATAAGTCATGGGGTGCCTGGGTGGCTCAGTTGGTTAAGTGTCTGCCTTCAGCTCAAATCATGATCCTAGAGTCCTGGGATCAAGCCCACAAGGGGCTCCCTGCTCAGCAGGGAGCCTGCTTCTCCCTCTCCTCCCTGATTGTGTTCTCTGTCACTATCTCTGTCTCTCTAAAATAAATAAATAAAATATTTAAAATAAATAAATAAATAATAAGAAATGGATAATAATGGAAATAATAAGTAATGGATATAAAAAGTTCAGCGTAGAGAAAAAGTCTGTAATTTTCCAGTAATGTATGGTGACAAATGGTGAGTATATTTATTATGGTAAGCACTGAATAATTTATGGAACTGTCAAATTATTTTCTTTTATACCTGAAACTGGTATAACATTGTATGTCAACTATACTTCAACAATAAAAATTAAAAGAAATAGTTGGTAACACTAATTAAGAACTTACCAAACAGATGTTTTGCTGAATATTTTCTACTATAATTTCATTTATTTTTCACAGTAATTTTATGAGTTGGGTACTATCTCCATTCCCATTTACCAAACCAAACCAAACCAAACACAACAATAAAACCTAAGCACAGGGATATTACATGACTTACCCAAGGCCACACTGAAAGTAAGAGGGGTAGTATTTCAGTATAGACAATCCTGATTTGGAACCCATATCCTTTTTTTTTTTTCCAAGTTTTTAAATTCCAGTTAGTTAACATACGGTGTGATATTAGGTTCAGGTATAGAATTTAGTGATTCATCACACACATACAACATCCATTGCTCATCACAATGTACCCTCCTTAATACCCATCACCTCTTTAACCCATCCACCCACCCACCTCCCCTCCAGTAATTACCAGTTTGTTCTCTATAGTTGAGTCTGTTTTCTGATTTCTCTCTCTCTCTTCTTCCCCACCCCATATGTTTATCTGTTTTGTTTCTTAAATTCCACATATGAGTGAAATCATATGGTATTTGGCTTTCTCTTACTGACTTATTTCGCGCAGCATAATACACTCTAGCTCCATGCACATCATTGCAAAAGGCAAGATTTCATTCTTTTTGATGGCTGAGAAATATTCCATTGTATGTATATACCACTTCTTCTTTATCCATTCAGCAGTTGATGGATATTCGGGCTCTTTCCATAATTAGGCTATTGTTGATAATGCTGCTATAAGCATTGGGGTGCATGTGTCCCTTCAAATCAACATTTTTTATACTTTTGGTAAATACCTAGTAGTGCAATTGATGAATCATAGAGTACTTCTCTTTATAATTGTTTGAGGAACCTCCATCCTGTTATCCAGAGTAGCTGCATCAGTTTGCATTCCCACCAACAGCATAAGCGTGTTCCCTTTTCTCCACATCCATGACAACTTCTGTTATTTCCTGTGTTAATTTTAGCCATTCTGACAGATACGAGGTGATATCTCAGTGTGGTTTCAATTTTTATTTCCCTGATGATGAGTGATGTTGAGCATCTTTTCTGCATCTGTTGGCCATCTGTATGTCTTCTTTGGAAAATGTCTATTCATGTCTTCTGCCCATTTTTTAATTAGATTATTTGTGTTTTGGGTGTTGAGTTTTTGAAGTTCTTTATATATGTTGGATACCAACCCCTTTTGAGATATGTTATTTGCAAATATCTTCTCCCATTCCATATGTTGCCTTTCAGTTTTGTTGATCATTTCCTTCACTGTGCAGAAGATTTTTTATCTTGATGAAGTCCCAATAGTTTGCTTTTGCTTTTTTTCCCTTGCCTCAGGAGACATATCTAGTAAGAAGTTGCTATGACTAATGTCAAAGAGGTTACTTCCTGTGTTCTCCTCTAGTATTTTTATGGTCTCCTGTCTCACATTTAGGTCTTTCATCCATTTTGAATTTATTTTTGTGTATTGGAACCCATATTCTTAAGTATAATACCTCTTTCCTACATATGGAAGTTTTTAGGTAAAATCAAATACACATTATTTATCAGACTTTAAATAACAATCAGGGGCATCTGGGTGGCTCTGTCAGTTATGCATCTGCCTTCAGCTCAGGTCATGGTCCCAGGGTCCTGGGATCGAGCCCCATGTCGGGGAGCCTGCTTCTCCCTCTCTCCCCTGCTTGTGCTCCCTCTCTCACTATCTCTCTCTCAAATAAATAAATAAAATCTTTAAAAGAAAATAAATAAATGAGCAAACAAAGTGTATCAATGACTTAGGCCCCATATTCTCTTATTTCTAATGCTGGATTTTCATAGCACATACTACAAGATAGTCATGATATGGGATATATCTTCACATACTTTTCTGTCAGGTGAGATTCCATCAATTTGAAAGGTCATCCTAAGATATTTTGTGAACACAGCCATGTCCTAATAGGGAATGAAAAAGGTGGTAAAAGTCATAAATCACTTGACAATGTGATTCTTAATTATGTCACAGCTTTAGGTAAAACTTTTGTAGGTTTCTAAATACAGTCTCCTAAAAAACCCAGTAGCCTAAATGAGGCTGGCTCTAACTCATTCCTTAAAAATTTCAGTTTTGCTAAACTTACATATGATATATGAATTATATAATTTATCAAGTGAAATAACATGGAGCCAAGTTGCATCGACCATTGATGCTGGGGAATATCCTATCAAACGCCAAAAATTCAGAACTTTTTTGGGATTTATAAGGAACCATAGAAGTATGTCAACAATTTCCCTCTTATTTCCAAGACCTTTAATATTCCATTTGCAAATATCTGTGCATATAAGAGAAGAACAAAGTATCCATCCTTGCAGAGTGAGCATAAACAATGCTGACACGGTCCAATAATCCAATAAATGGACTGTTCTAGTATCTATGAAAGAAAATAGATGCAGATAGAATTTTGAGAACCTTAGTTTCCTCCCACATTGTTTTGGGAGACCCTTTATTGTCAATGCTACTGTTGTTAGCCTCGGTAGAATGGACGTAGTGTTATATTAGATTGATAAAGGATAAATAAGACCAATTGCTGTTGCTAATCAGAGTCCCATAGATTATGACATCCTAGCACAGAGGTACGAAGTCACTGAACATACCTTAAAATATTTCTGTGGCACTCAGCTTCACACAGACAATGACCTAGTCACCTGATGATGCCTCATGGTATAGTGAAATATGCATCAACTTTGGGATCAGTAGAACTAGTTTGAAATGCTGTATCTACAAATAACTATCTGTAAGAACTTGATTCTCAGTGTTATCCTTTACAATGACCTATTTTACATGGGTCACTGGTATAAAGATTAAATGAAATGCAAGCCAATTAATAGTTAACATTCATTAAGTGTGAGTAATGTGCCAGAAATTGTTTTAACTACTTTTTAGATTAATTCTTTTAATCTTCACAACAATCATATGACATAGTATTATTAGTTGAATTGTATTTCCCAATTCTTCATATGTTGAAGTCCTGACTCCCATTATCTGAGAATGTGACCTTATTTGGAAGTACGGTCCTAGCAGATGTCATTAGCTAAGATGAGGTTGTTAGGGGGTGCCTCTCTGGCTCAGTTGGTAGAGCATGCAACTCTTGATCTCAGGATTGTAAGTTTGAGCCCCACCTTGGGTGTAGAGATTACTTAAAAATAAAATCTTAAAAAAAAAAGATGAGGTCATTAGGGTGGACCATAATCCAATATGACTAGCATCTTCAGAAAAAGGGGAAATTTGGACATAGAAACATGAATAAAGGGAAGATTATGTAAAGAGACATAGGTTGAAGACAGCCATCTATAAGCCAAGAAGAGGCACTGGGAACAGATCCTTGCTTTACAGCATTCAGAAGGAACCAACCTTGTTGACATCTCGATTTTGGACTTCTAGGCTTCAGAGCTGTGAGACAATAAATTTACATAATTTAACACAACAAGTTGTGGTACTTTGTTGTGACAGCCCTAGCAACCTAATGTACATAGGTAGTACTATTAGTCTCATTTTCAAAGGAAGAAATTGAGGCATAGAGAGGCTAAATAATGTACCCAAAGCTACAGAGCGAGGATTAACCCAGGCAGCCTAACTCCAAAGTTTTCACTCTTTACTACATTATACTATACACAAATACATCTCAAATACTAGTTTTATATTTGACACATAGTAAGTGCTCAACATATGTCAGTCATCTTTCAACTTAGAAATATAACTATTGATACATTATATGCTATAGGACAGAGGTAAATGGCCAAGTTGATCAGTAGACTAGGAGTTTCCTGCAGATAGTTAGTAGATCTTAATTAATTTTTAATCTCCAGGGTCTATAAAATAAGATGTATCACATATAAGTGTCTAATAATTGTTCTTATTGTTCTTATCAAGGGAATGCAACTTACAACTTAACACTACCACCATTACATTAGTAATATTTGTGTTAAATGAAAAACTCCTCACTATTTTAGAGATGGCTAGCTAATTCAGTAAGAGTTGGTTGGAGTATTCAGGAAAGTTGTTTTGACAAAAGGGAAAAAAATGCCTCCAAACTAAACAAGTCTCCCTTAAGCCTAAAATGCTGCTAGAAAAGAGGCCCAAATAACAGCTCTGAAAAGTGGTTTTATATAAATAGGTCAAGACAGGCCTACAGAAGCAATTGGTGCTCTGTAAGGTTTAGGTCCTCCACAGTGAGTATACAGGTCCTCAGAAAACCACATATGCAATTACTTACTTGGATTGCCTAAAAGGCACCTCAAACTCAACACATCCAAAACCAAACTCATAATTTTCCCTCCCTAAACATTGTTCCTCATTGAATGACATCACTATTCATCCAGTACTCAAATTAGAATTCTAAGAATCATCTTAGATATTTCCCTCTCCCTCACTTCTGGTATTTTATCCATTGCCAACTTCTATTGATAAGACTTCCTAAATATCTCTAAAATTAGTCTACTTCTCTGCATCTTCTCTATCCCTATCTGTTCTAAGCTGTAATTCTTTATTGCTGAACTCCTGCACCACACTCCTAACTTAACTTCCTCTATTACCACAGCTCCCTCCAATAAGATCTCCATACAATTCATACCGGATTATGTTGCACGCCTGCATAAAATATTTAGTGGCTCTTTGGGTAAAAACAAAACTCTTTAGGACCTCTATAAATCCCTGAATAATCTGGCTCCTTTCTGTATCTCCAACCTGAATTTGGACTACTCTCACTCACTTTCTTCCAATCTCTCTACCATTTTGTGTTTGCAAGCATATATAATCCCTTTTGCTACAGGGTGTTTGCCCATGATGCTACTTCTTCCTATTTCCTCCCCTCTGGGATTCATTAGCTTTTATTCGTCCTTGTGTAAGAATATCTGATTTCTTGGGGCAGATGGATGGCTCAGTCAGTTAAGCATCTGCTCGTGCTCTCTCTCTCTCTCAAATAAATAAATAAAAATCTTTTAAAAAAGCATATCTGGGGGCGCCTGGGTGGCTCAGTCCGTTAAGCGTCTGCCTTCGGCTCAGGTCATGATCCTGGAGTCCCGGGATCGAGTCCCACATTGGGCTCCCTGCTCTGTGGGAAGTCTGCTTCTCCCTCTCCTCCCCACTTGTGCTCTCTCACTATCTCTGTCTCTCTCTCTCAAATAAATGAAATCTAAAAAAAAAATAAAAAAAAAAGCATATCTGATTTCTCTTGCTAGCTCTCTCATAGCACATAGTATGTGTCGAACAAATATTAGTTAAATAAACATGTGAATTCCAATAATGAAAGGCCTTAATGGTGCTTGGAATATAGTTTTGCTGATCCATGGTGACCAAGAATGTGAACTTAACAGCTATTTTCACAATAGTAGTGAAAGTATGTGCTGTCTATTTGGAGAACTTAATTAATAGCAAAAACTACTACTCATTGACTCCCTATCTTGGAGACATATTCAAGGATAGTGAGCCACACCCTGGTAATGCTTTTATATATAATATGCCCATTAAAAACCATAACATCACTTCAATTCCAGTAATGTGGAAGAAGAACTTATATTTTTAAAGATTTTATTTATTTATCTAGGATAGAGTGGGAGCAAGAGAGCACGAGTGGGGTGGGAGGGGCAGAGGAAGAGGAAGAAGCAGGCTCCCCTCTGAGCAGGGAGCCCAATGCAGGGCTCAATCCCAGGACCCTGGAATGAGCAAAAGGTAGATACTTAATGACTGAGCCACCCAGGTGCCCCAACCACGAAGGGGGCACCCAGATTGCTTTGTTTCTTAAATTCCACATATCAGTGAGATCATATGATAATTGTCTTTCTCTGATTGACTTATTTCACTGAGCATAATACCCTCTAGTTCCATCCACGTCACTGCAAATGGCAAGATTTCATTTTTTTGATGGCTTTATAATATTCCATTGTGTATATATATATATATATATATATATATATATATATATATATATATATATATACCACTTCTTTATCCATTCATTTGTCATTGGACATCTGGGCTCTTTCTACAGTTTGATTATTGTGGACATTGCTGCTATAAACATTGGGGTGCATATGCCCCTTCAGATTACTACATTTGTATCTTTGGGGTAAATACCCAGTAGTGCCATTGCTGGGTCGTAGGGTAGCTCTATTTTCAACTTTTTGAGGAACCTCTATACTGTTTTCCAGCTTGCATTCCTACCAAGCCTGTAGGAGTGTTCCCCTTTCTCTGCATCCTCGCCAACATCTGTCATTTCCTGACTTGTTAATTTTAGCCATTCTGGTGTGAGATGGTATCTCATTGTGGTTTTGATTTGTATTTCCCTGATGCAGAGTGATGTTAAGCACTTTTTCATGTGTCTGTTGGCCATTTGGATGTCTCCTTTGCAGAAATGTCTGTTCATGTCTTCTGCCCATTTCTTGATTGGATTATTTGTTCTTTGGCTGTTGAGTTTGATAAGTTCTTTATGGATTTTGGATACTAGCCGTTTATCTGATATGTCATTTGCAATATCTTCTCCCATTCCGTCAGCTATCTTGTGATTATTTGTTGCCTATGCTGTGCAAAAGCTTTTTATCTTATGAAGTCCCAATAGTTCATGTTTGCCTTTCATCCCCTTGCCTTTGGCAATGTGTCTAGGAAGAAGTTGCTGTGGCCGAGGTCAAAGAAGTTTTCTCCTCAAGGATTTTGATGGATTCCTGTCTCACATTGAGGTCTTTCATCCATTTTGAGTCTATTTTTTGTGTATGGTATAAGGAAATAGTCTTTCTTCTGCATGTGGCTGTCCAATTTTCCTAACATCATTTGTTGAACAGACTGTCATTTTTCCATTGGTTCTCTATTCTGTTCCATTAATCTATGTGTCTGTTTTTGCACCAGTACCATACTGCCTTGATGATTACAGCATTGTAATATAGCTTGAAGTCCAGAAAAGTGATGCCACCACCCTTGTTTTTCTTTTTTAAGATTCCTCTGGCTATTTGAGGTCTTTTCTCGTTCCATACAAATTTTACAATTATTTGTTCCATTTCTTTGAAGAAAATTGATGCTATTTTGATAGGGATTGCATTGAATGTGCAGATTCCTCTAGGTAGCGTAGACATTTTCACAATATTTATTATTCCAATCTATGAGCATGGAACGTTTTTCCATTTCTTTGTGTCTTCCTCAATTTCTTTCACAAGTATTGTATAATTTTCTGAGTACAACCACTTTGCCTCTTTGATTAGATTTTTTCCTAGGTATCTTATGGTTTTGGGTGCAATTGTAAATGAGATCAACTCCTTAATTTCTCTTTCTTCTGTCTCATTGTTGGTGTATAGAAATGCAACTGATTTCTGTGCATTCGTTTTATAACCTGCCACTTTACAGAATTCCTGTATGAGTTCTAGCAGTTTTGGGGTGGAGTTTTGGGTTTTCCACATAAAGTATCATACCATCTGCAAAGAGTGAGAGTTAGACTTCTTCTCTGCCGATTCGGATGCCTTTTATTATTTTTTTAATTTTTTTAATTGTTATGTTAATCCCCATACATTACATCATTAGTTTAGATGTAGTGTTCCATGATTCATTGTTTGTGCATAACACCCAGTGCTCCATACAGAATGTGCCCTCCTCAATACCCATCACCAGGCTAACACATCCTCCCACCCCCTGCCCTCTAGAAACCTCAGTTTGTTTTTCAGAGTCCACTGTCTCTCATGGTTCGCTTACCCCTCTGATCCCCCCCCTTCATTCTTCCCCTCCTGCTATCTTCTTTTTTTTTTCCTTAACAAAAATTGCATTATTTGTTTCAGAGGTACAGATATGAGATAAAACAGTCTTGCACAATTCACAGCACTTACCAGAGCACATAACCTCCCCAGTGTCTATCACCCAGTCAACCCATCCCTCCCACCCCACCCCCCACACCAGCAACCCTCAGTTTGTTTCCTGAGATTAATAATTCCTCATATCAGTGAGGTCATATGATACATGTCCTTCTCTGTTTGACTTATTTCGCTAAGCATAATACCTTCCAGTTCCATCCACGTCGTTGCAAATGGCAAGATCTCATTCATTTTGATGGCTGCATAATATTCCATTCCATATATATATCACTTCTTCTTTATCCATTCATCTGTCAATGGACATCTTGGCTCTTTCCACAGTTTGGCTATTGTGGACATTGCTGCCATAAACATCGGGGTGCACGTACCCTTTCGAATCCCTACTTTTGTATCTTTGGGGTAAATACCCAGTAGTGCAATTGCTGGATCATATGGTAGCTCTATTTTCAACTTTTTGAGGAACCTCCATACTGTTTTCCAGAGTGGCTGCACCAGCTTGCATTCCCACCAACAGTGTAGGAGGGTTCCCCTTTCTCCGCATCCCCGCCAACATCTGTCGTTTCCTGACTTGTTAATTTTAGCCATTCTGACTGGTGTGAGGGGGTATCTCATTGAGGTTTTGATTTGGATTTCCCTGATGCCGAGTGATATTGAGCACTTTTTCATGTGTCTGTTGGCCATTTGGATATCTTCTTTGCAGAAATGTCTGTTCATGTCTTCTGCCCATTTCTTGATTGGATTCTTTTTCTTTGGGTGTTGAGTTTGATAAGTTCTTTATAGATTTTGGATACTAGCCCTTTATCTGATATGTCATTTGCAAATATCTTCTCCCATTCTGTCGGTTGTCTTTTGGTTTTCTTGACTGTTTCATTTGCTGTGCAGAAGCTTTTTATCTTGATGAAGTCCCAATAGTTCATTTTTACCCTTGCTTCCCTTGCCTTTGGCGATGTTTCTAGGAAGAAGTTGCTGCGGCTGAGGTCGAAGAGGTTGCTGCCTGTGTTCTCCTATAGGATTTTGATGGACTCCTGTCTCACATTGAGGTCTTCCAACCATTTGGAGTCTATTTTTGTGTGTGGTGTAAGGAAATGGTCCAGTTTCATTCTTGTGCATGTGGCTATCCAATTTTCCCAACACCATTTGTTGAAGAGACTGTCTTTGTTCCACTGGACATTCTTTCCTACTTTGTCAAAGATGAGTTGACCATAGGGTTGAGGGTCCATTTCTGGGCTCTCTATTCTGTTCCATTGATCTAAGTGTCTGTTTTTGTGCCAGTACCATACTGTCTTCATGATGACAGCTTTGTAATAGAGCTAGAAGTCCGGAATTGTGATGCCGCCAGCTTTGCTTTTCTTTTTCAACATTCCTCTGGCTATGCGGGGTTTTTCTGGTTCCATACAAATTTTGGAATTATTTGTTCCATTTCTTTGAAAAAAGTGGATGGTATTTTGATGGGGATTGCTTTGAATGTGTAGATTGCTCTAGGTAGCATTGACATCTTCACAATATTTGTTCTTCCAATCCATGAACATGGAACGTTTTTCCATTTCTTTGTGTCTTCCTCAATTTCTTTCATGAGTATTTTATAGTTTTCTGAGTATAGATTCTTTGCCTCTTTGGTTAGATTTATGCCTAGGTATCCTATGGTTTTGGGTGCAATTGTAAATGGGATCGACTCCTTAATTTCTCTTTCTTCTGTCTTGGTGTTGGTGTATAGAAATGCCCCTGACTTCTGTGCATTGATTTTATATCCTGCCACTTTACTGAATTCCTGTATGAGTTCTAGCAGTTTTGGGGTGGAGTCTTTGGGGTTTTCCATATAAAGTATCATATCATCTGCAAAGAGTGAGAGTTTGACTTCTTCTTTGCCAATTTGGATGCCTTTGATTTCTTTTTGTTGTCTGATTGCTGTGGCTAGGACTTCTAATACTATGTTGAATAACAGTGGTGATAGTGGACATCCCTGCCGCATTCCTGACCTTAGGGGGAAAGCTCTCAGTTTTTCCCCATTGAGAATGATATTCGCTGTAGGTTTTTCATAGATGGCTTATATGATATTGATGTATGTACTCTCTATGCCTATACTCTGAAGAGTTTTGATCAAGAAAGGATGCTGTACTTTGTCAGATGCATTTTCTGCATCTATTGAGAGGATCAAATGGTTCTTGTTCTTTCTTTTGTTAATGTATTGTATCACATTGATTAATTTGCGGATGTTGTACCAACCCTGCAGCCCAGGGATAAATTCCACTTGGTCGTGGTGAATAATCCATTTAATGTACTGTTGGATCCTATTGGCTAGTATTTTGGTGAGAATTTTTGCATCCATGTTCATCAGGGATATTGGTCTGTAATTCTCCTTTTTGATGGGGTCTTTGTCTGCTTTTGAGATCAAGGTAATGCTGGCCTCATAAAATGAGTTTGGAAGTTTTCCTTCCATTTCTATTTTTTGGAACAGTTTCAGAGAATAGATATTAATTCCTCCTTCAATGTTTGGTAGAATTCCCCTGGGAAGCCGTCTGGCCCTGGGCTTTTGTTTGGTGGGAGATTTTTGATGACTGCTTCAATTTCCTTAGTGGTTATACGTCTGTTCAGGTTTTCTATTTCTTCCTGCTTCAGTTTTGGTAGTTGATACATCTCTAGGAATGCATCCGTTTCCCCCAGGTTATCTAATTTGCTGGCATAGAGTTACTCATAATATGTTCTTATAATTGTTTGTATTTCTTTGGTGTTGGTTGTGATCTCTCCTCTTTCATTCATGATTTTGTTGATTTGGGTCATGTCTCTTCTCTTTTTGATAAGTCTGGCCAGGGGTTTATCAATCTTATTAATTCTTTCAAAGAACCAGCTCCTCGTTTCGTTGATCTGTTCTACTGTTCTTTTAGTTTCTATTTCATTGATTTCTCCTCTGATCTTTATGATTTCTCTTCTCCTGCTGGGTTTAGGCTTTATTTGCTGTTCTTTCTCCAGCTCCTTTAGGTGTAGGGTTAGGTTGTGTACTTGAGACCTTTCTTGTTTCTTGAGAAAGGCTTGTATTGCTATATAATTGCCTCTTAGGACTGTCTTTGCTGCATCCAAAGATTTTGAATAGTTGTGTTTTCATTTTCATTGGTTTCCATGAATTTTTTTAATGCTTCTTTAATTTCCTGGTTGACCCATACATTCTTCAGTAGGATGCTCTTTAGCCTCCGTGTATTTGAGTTCTTTCCGACTTTCCTCTTGTGATTGAGTTCTAGTTTCAAAGCATTGTGGTCTGAAAATAGACAGGGAATGATCCCAATCTTTTGGTACCAGTTGAGACCTGATTTATGACCTAGGATGTGATCGATTATGGAGAATGTTCCATGGGCACTAGAGAAGAATGAGTATTCCGTTGCTTTGGGATGGAATGTTCTGAATATGACTGTGAAGTCCATATACTCCAGTGTGTCATTTAAAGTCTTTATTTCCTTGTTGATCTTTTGCTTAGATGATCTGTCCATTTCAGGGAGGGGGGTGTTAAAGTCCCCCACTATTATTGTATTATTGTGGATGAGTTTCTTTGCTTTTGTTATTAATTGCCTTATATAATTGGCTGCTCCCATGTTAGGAGCATAGATATTTACAATTGTTAGATCTTCTTGTTGGAGAGACCTTTTAAGTACTATATAGTGTCCTTCCTCATCTCTTATTACAGTCTTTGATTTAAAATCTAATGTGTCTGAACTAAGGATTGCCACCCCAGCTTTCTTTTGGTGTCCATTAGCATGGTAAATGGTTTTCCACCCCCTCACTTTCAATCTGGGGGTGTCTTTGGGTCTAAAATGAGTCTCTTGCAGACAGCATATGGATGGGTCTTGTTTTTTAATCCAATCTGATAGCCTGTGTCTTTTGATTGGGGCATTTAGCTCATTTACATTCAGGGTAACTATTGAAAGATAGGAATTTAGTGCCTGTAAGGTGACTGTTACTGTATATTGTCTCTGTTCCTTTCTGGTCTATGTTGCTTTTAGGCTCTCTCTTTGCTTAGAGGACCCCTTTCAAGATTTCTTGTAGGGCTGGTTTCATGTTTGCAAATTCCTTTAGATTTTGTTTGTCCTGGAAGCTTTTTATCTCTCCTTCTATTTTCAATGACAGCCTAGCTGGACATAGTATTCTTGGCTGCATATTTTTCTCATTTAGTGCAATGAATATATCCTGCCAGTCCTTTCTGGCCTGCCAGGTCTCTGTGGATAGGTCTGTTGCCAATCTAATGTTTCTACCCTTGTAGGTTACATATCTCTTCTCCCAAGCTGCTTTCAGGATTTTCTCTTTGTCTATGAGACTCGTAAGTTTTACTATTAGATGTTGGAGTGTTGACCTATTTTTATTGATTTTGAGAGGGGTTCTCTGTGCTTCCTGGATTTTCATGCCTGTTTCCTTCCCCAAATTAGGGAAGTTCTCTGCTATAATTTGCTCCATTATACCTTCTGCCCCTCTCTCTCTTTCTTCTTCTTCTGGGATCCCAGTTATTCTAATGTTTCGTCTTATGGTTTCGCTTATCTCTCGAATTCTGCTCTCATGATCCAGTAGTTGTTTATTTCTCTTTTTTTCAGCTTATTTTCCATCATTTGGTCTTCTATATCACTGATTCTCTCTTCTGCCTCATTTATCCTAGCAGTTAGTGCCCCCATATTTGATTGCACCTCATTAATAGCCTTTTTGATTTCTACGTGGTTAGATTTTAGTTATTTTACTTCTCCAGAAAGGGTTTATCTAATAATTTCCATGCTTTTTTGAAGCCCAGCTAGTATCTTTAAAGTGATGATTCTGAATTCTAGATCTGACATCGTACTAATGTCCGTATTGAGTAGGTCACTGGCAGTCGGTACTACCTCTTGTTCTTTTTGTTGAGGTGATTTTTTCCATCTTGTCATTTTGTCCAGAGGAGAATAGATTAATGAGAGAACAAACTGCTAACAGGGTAACAACGTTCCCAGAAAATATACTGCAAACAAATCAGAAAAGACCTGAAGCAGGGGGAAAAGAAAGAGAAAGAGAGAAAAAAGAAAAAGAAAAAAAAGAAAAAGAAAAAGATATAAACAAACAAAAACAGAACAAAACAAAACAAAAAAAAAACAGAATGTGATCAAATATGATCAGGCTGGTATATAGATCAGTGCCACACACTAGATTTTCGGTGTATTTTGGTCTGTTAGAAGAAAGTGCCTCCCAAAATTTTAAAGAAAGAAAACCTTATATATGTACAAAAATAAGGGTTGATATGATCAAGGGATGGAATATGAATGTAAAGATGGAAATTATAAAAAATTTTATAAAAGGAATTGATAAGAATTTGTTTTAAAAAATAAAGAAGAGGATTTAAAAAAAAAACGGAGAGAATGTGATTAGGCAGGGGCATAGAAAAAAACCATACACTAGAGATTTAGGGTATATTTTGATCTGTTAGAAGAAACTATCTCAAAATTTTAAAGAGAGAACAACTTACATATATATGCCAAAAATACAGGTAACTACTATGAAGGGATAGAATATGACTCTAAAAATGAAAAATAAATTTTTTTTTTGAAAAGGGATTGATAAAATATTGGTTGAAAAAGAAAAAGAAAAATTAAAAAAAAAAAAGACGGTTAAAAAAAATTAACTTTGGGGGTGCCTGGGTGGCTCAGTCATTAAGCGTCTGCCTTCGGCTCAGGTCATGATCCTGGAGTCCTGGGATCGAGCCCCACATCAGGCTCCCTGCTCTGCGGGAAGCCTGCTTCTCCCTCTCCCATTCCCCCTGCTTGTTTTCCCTCTCTCGCTGTGTCTCTCTCTGTCAAATAAATAAATAAAATCTTTACAAAAAAAAAATTAACTTTGAAAGACTAAAGAATCATGGGAAAAAAGCCATGCATTCTATGTGCATTATTCCCCTAGCGCTGGAGTTCTGCCGTTCTCATTGATCGGTAAACTTGGTCTTGGCTGGCTATTCTCGCTGATCTTCTGGGGGAGGGGCCTGTTGCCATGGTTTCCAAAAGTCTTTGCCAGAGGCGGAATTGTCCCACCCTTGCCCGGTCCGGGCTAAGTAATCTGCTCGGGTTTGTTCTCGGGAGCTTTTGTTCCCTGCAAGCTTTCCATACAGCTCTGGAGGCGGAGAGTGAAAATGGCGGCTTCCCAATCTCTGCCCCAGAGGAGCTGAGAACTTGGGCCCCGCTCCTCAGTGAGCCCCCAGAGAAAAGCGGTCAGTCACTCCCATCTCCCTGGTCTATGGCCACACTCTGTGCTCACCTGGCCTGTGACCCTGCGTTTCTATCTCTGGCACCCGACCCCGTGTGGAGTCTCCAAACCCAGCAGATCCCTGCAGTGCGCTCCCGCGCCTCTCCTCCCAGTGGAAAAAGGTGAGTCTCCCCGGATCTGCTGCTTGTTGGGTCCCTGCTGGAGGAGCAGTGGCCCGACTGTGCCGTGGATCACATTTTATGGCAACCCCGAGCTGAGAGCCCACGCCTGGCCTCTGTCTCTGCAGCCGGCTTCCCCGCTCCAATCCCTGGGAGCTCTGCCATGCTCAGGCACCCCTGGTCTTTCTGTGACCCCGAGGGTCCTGAGACCCCAGTGTCCCACGAGGGTTCCACCCCCCGCTTAGCCACCGGAGTGACGTCCCTCAGCAGAGCTGACTTCTAAAAGTTCTGATTTTGTGCTCTGCAGCTCTATCACTTGCCAGAAGCAGCTGACAGAGGCCCCTCCCCCGCCATTTATCCTCCCGAATATCGCCTCAGATTCACTTCTCCGCACGTCCTATGTTCCAGAAAGTGGTCGCTTTTCTGTTCAGAGAGTTGTTGCTCTTCTTTTCTTCGATCTCCTGTTGAGTTCGTAGGTGTTCGGAATGGTTTGACGCCTATCCAGCTGAATTCCTGAGAGGAGACGAAATCTAGGTCTTCTACTCCTCTGCCGTCTTGCTCCCCCAGTGGATGCCTTTTATTTTTTGTTGCTGTTGTCTGCTTGCTGAGGCTGGGACTTCTAGTACTATGTTGAAGAGCATTGGTGATAGTGGACATTGCTGCTGTGTTCCTGACCTTAGGGGAAAAGCTCTCAGTTTTTCGCCATTGAGAATGATATTTGCTGTGGGTTTTTCATAGATGGCTTTTATGATATTGAGGTATGTACCCATTATCCCTACACTGTGAAGTTTTAATCATGAAAAGATGCTGTACTTTGTCAAATGCTTTTTTTGCATCTATTGAGAGGATCATTTGGTTCTTGTCTTTTCTTTTATTGATATAGTGTATCACATTGATTGATTTGCCAGTGTTGAACCAAATTTGCAGCCCACCAATAAATCACACTTGGTCGTGGTGAATAATCCTCTTAATATACTGTTGGATCTTATTGGCTAGTATTTTGGTGAGATTTTTGGCATCCATATTCACCAGGGATATTGGTCTGTAATTCTGCTTTTCAGTGTAGTCTTTGTCTGGTTTTGGGATCAAGATAATGCTGGCCTCATAAAAAGAGTTTGGAAGTTTTCCTTCCAGTTCTATTTTTTGAAACAGCTTCAGAAAAATAGGTATTAATTCTTCTTTAAATGTTTGGTAGAGTTCCCTGAGAAGCTGTCTGGCCCTGGGCTCTTGGTTTTTTGTTTGTTTGTTTGTTTGTTTGTTTGGGGAAGTTTTGATTGGTGCTTCAATTTCCTTGCTGGTTATGGGTCTGTTCAAGTTTTCTATTTCTTCCTGGTTCAGTTTTGGTAGTTTATATGTCTCTGGGAATGCATCCATGTCTTCCAGGTTGTCAAATTTGTTAACATATAGTTGCTTATAATATGTTCTTATAATTGTTTGTATTTCTTTGGTGTTGGTTGTGATCTCTCCTTTTTCATTCATGATTTTATTTATTTGAGTCATTTCTCTTTTCTTTTTGATTAGTCTGGCCAGGGGTTTATCAATCTTATTAATTCTTTCAAAGAACCAGCTCCTAGTTTTGTTGATCTGTTCTAATGTTCTTTTGGTTTCTATTTAATTGATTTCTACTCTAATCTTTATTATTTCAGTTCTCCTGCTGGGTTTAGGCTTTATTTACTGTTCTTTCTCCAGTTCCTTTAGGTGTAGGGTTAGGTTGTGTATTTGGGACCATTCTAGTTTCTTGAGAAATCTTGTAGTGCTGTATATTCCCTCTTAGGACCATCTTTGCTGCAGCCCATAGGTTTTGAACAGTTGTGTTTTCATTTTCATTTATTTCCATTAATTTTTTAATTCCTTAATTTCCTGGTTGCCCCATTCATTCTTTAGTAGGATGCTCTTTGGCTTCCATGTATTTGAGTTTTTCTAAGTTTCCTTTTGTCATTGAGTTCGAATTTCAAAGCATTGTGTTCTGAAAATATGCAGGTGATGATCCCAATCTTTTGGTACCGTTTGAGACCTGATTTGTCACCTAGAATGTGATCTATTCTGGAGAAGGTTCCATGTGAACTCAAGAAGAATGTGTATTCTATTGCTTTGGGATGGAATGTTCTGAATATATCTGTGAAGTCCATTTGGTCCAGTGTGTCATTCAAAGCCCTTGTTTCCTTGTTGATCTTCTGCTCAGATGATCTGTCCATTGCAGTGTGAGAGGGTGTTAAAGTCCCCTACTATTCCTTTGATTTTGTTACTAATTTGCTTATATAATTGGTTGATCCCATGTTAGGGGCATAAATACTTACAATTGTTAGATCTTCTTGTTGGATAGACCCTTTAGTTATGATACAGTGTCCTTCCTCATCTCTTATTGCAGTCTTTGGTTTAAAATCTAATTTGTCTCATATAAGGATTGCCACCCCAGCTTTCTTTTGATGTTCATTAGTATGGTAAATGGGTTTTCCACACCCTCACTTTAAATCTGGAGGTGTCTTTGGGTCTAAAATGAGTCTCTTCGCCTGGGTGGCTCAGTTGTTAAGCCTCTGCCTTCAGCTCAGGTCATGATCCCGGGGCCCTGGGATCGAGGCCAAAATCAGGCTCCCTGCTCATCAGGAAGCCTGCTTCTCCCCCTGCTTGTGTTCCTGCTCTTGTTATCTCTCTCTCTGTGAAATAAATAAATAAAATCTTTAAAAAAATAAAAATTAAATTAGTCTCTTGCAGTCCACATATCAATTCATCTTGCTTTTTTTTTTTTTATCCAATCTGATACCTTGTGTCTTTTGATTGGGGTATTTAGCCCATTTACATTCAGGGTAACTATTGAAAGATATGAATTTGGTGTTTTAGTGCTGCCTGTAAGGTGACTGTTACTGTATATTGTCTCTTTTCCTTTCTGGTCTGTTACTTTTGGGCTCTCTCTTTGCTTAGAGGACTGCTTTCAATATTTCTTGTAGGGCTGGTTTGGTGATCACAAATTCTTTAGTTTCTGTTTGCCCTGGAATCTTTTTATCACTCTTTCTATTTTCAGTGATATCCTAGCTGGATAAAGTATTCTTGGTTGCATATTTTTTCTCATTTAGTACCCTGAATATATCATGCCCGTCCTTTCTAGCCTGTCAGGTCTCTGTGGACAGGTCTACTGCCAATCTAATGTTTCTACCATTGTAGGTTACTGATCTCTTGTCCTGAGCTACTTTCAGGAATTTCTCTTTGTCTCTGAGATTTTTAAGTTTACTATTAGATTTCAGGGTGTTGACCTATTTTTATTGATTTTGAGGGGTTCTCTGTACCTCCTGGATTTTGATGCCTGTTTCCTTCCCGAAATTAAGGAAGTTCTCTGCTATAATTTTCTCCAATATACCTTCTGCCCCTCTCTTTCTTCTTTTTCTGGGATCCCAATTATTGTAATATTGTTTCACTTTATGGTATCACTTATCTCTTGAATTCTGCCCTCATGATTCAGTAGTTGATTATCTCTTTTTCTCAGTTTCTTTATTCTCCATCTTTTGGTCTTCTCTATCACTAATTTCTCTTCTGCCTCATTTATTCTAGCAGTTAGAGCTTCCATTTTTTATTACACCTCATTAGTAGCCTTTCTTCTTTCAGCTTAGTTAGATTTTACTTCTTTTATTTCTCCAGAAAGGGATTCTCTAGTGTCTTCTATGTTTATTTTCCAAGCCCATCTAGTATGTTTATAATCATTATTCTGAACTCTAGTTCTGACATCTTACTAATGTCCATATGATTATGTCCCTGGCAGTCAGAGCTGCCTTAAAACTCCACTTTTATGCAAGCAGGGGGTAGTGAGGTAATATATGAAAACTGGAGTTCTGGGATCCAACCCCAGAGTTTCGATTAGAGTGATGAAAAGCAGAGTCCTACTCAACAGCAGGTACACCATAAGATATGCTAAAACACAGTCTTTTTGCTGGTTCAAAAAATGTTCTGTGATAGGAACTCTGACGTATATTGGCTGTTTCCTATATACAAGGCTGACAATAAAAATACCACCAATGTCTCCTCTTAAAACCAAAAATCTTCTTTTATTATGAGCATATCATCATTCTGAGCAATATACTATGAAAAACCTGCAATATTTTAGTGACATAATTACACTGCAATGTAAAACATAATGTAAGAGGCACTTTGGGAAAGATGGCAAAGTAGGATTTTAAGCTTACCTTGTCCCTTGAACACATCTAAATAACAGCGACATCAGTGAAACTAATGCAGAAAATGACCTGAAGATTGGCAAAGCAGACTTTCCACATTTAATCATAGGAAAGAACACTGCAAAGAATATGAGGGGCAGAGGCATGGACAGGAACCAAATTCCTGATGAGACTAACTGCAAACTGGAAGGACACCATAACCACAGAGAAGGGAGAGGGGCAGACCCACACCATGCACTCAAGATGGGAAACCTGAACTGGAGAGATGAGTCCCCATAACACTTGGCTTTGAAAATCAGTGGGGCTTAACTATGTGAGTTCTTACAATCATCAGGGCTTAATTTTGGGTACTTTTAATTTTTTTTAAAGATTTTATGTATTTATTTGAAAGAGAGAGAGACAGAGACAGAGAGAGCACAAGCAGGGCAGAGGGAGAAGCAGACTCCCCGCTGAGCAGGGACCCCGACGTGGGGCTCAATCCCAGGACCCTGGGATCATGACCTGAGCCGAAAGCAGATGCTTAATGACTGAGCCACCCAGGTGCCCCAATTTTGGGTACTTATAAAATCAACAGACTTAGCTCTAGGAAAATCAGAGTGTGATATGAAACTGAATTCTCATTCTTAAAGATCCAGCACCACCAATATACAGCATAGAAGCAGCACTTTTTTTAGAAGGGGATGGGGGAGCAAAGGAAGAGAGAGAATCTTAAGCAGGCTCCATGCTCAGGCTCAATCTCACAACTCTGAGATAATGACCTGAGCTGAAATGAAGGGTCAGACAGGTAACCAACTGAGCCACCCTGGTGTCTCCAAGGAAGAGGTACTTTCAAAAGCACCTGGGGGGGCGCCTGGGTGGCTCAGTTGGTTAAGCGACTGCCTTCGGCTCAGGTCATGATCCTGGAGTCCCGGGATCAAGTCCCACATCGGGCTCCCTGCTCAGCAGGGAGTCTGCTTCTCCCTCTGACCTTCCTCCTTCTCATGCTCTCTGTCTCTCATCTCTCTGTCTCAAATGAATAAAATCTTTTAAAAAAAAAAAAAGCACCTGGGGTTATGGGAAAATCTATTTAGTAATTCCAGAACATGTGCCAGAGGGGCAGAGATCTTTAGAAAGCTTCTCAAAGAACAAAACAGCTGGCAGTTGCAGTTTCTCTCCCCTCACTCCAGCCTAGATAAGCAGATACTTGCAGGAACCTGTGCAAACACTCTCCATTTAACTTGCTAAAACCACATAACATGCCTCCACATTGTCCTGTGGATCTACTGCATCCCATCCACCCCCCATTCAGCAGGCAGGCATCTCTCCAAAGCAATTCGTGCCTTGAAACATCCTTCAAGCAGCCCCAGCAATCACTGGTACCATTCCAAAGTGACTCCTGCCTTGGGTAGAGGGTAAGATAACCAACCACACACACCAGTTCAACTGAAATTCCAGAAAACTGATGGGGGCTAGATGTCTGGTCTGACAGCCAGACCTGCCTACCAACAAAAACCTCTCAGGGGATAACACAGGGAGACCACGCTCTAGAACATCACCACTAAACCAGCCTTATAAGAAACGTTAAAAGGAATTCTTTGAGTGGAAAGAATAAGTCATAATCAAGGGTAAGAAAATTATGGAAGGAAAACATTTCACAGGAAAACACAAACATAATAAAAGTAGTAGATTAATCACTTATTAAACCAGTACAAAGGTTAAAGCACAAAAGCAGTAAAATCAATTATATCTATAAAAATCAGTCAAGGATTCACAAAATATATGTAAAGTATGACCTCATATACATAAATGTGGAAGGGGGTTTAAAAGTTACTGCTTCTAAAATGGCCTTAAACTTACGAGACCATAAACTTAATATAGATTGCATATGAGATGTTATATATAAGCCTAATGGTTATTACAAATCAAAATTCTATAATAGAAAAAAAAAATCCTGTAATAGATATAGAAAAAAGACAAAGGAATCCAAACATATCACTAGAGAGAGCCATCAAACCACAAGAGAAAACCAAAAGGGAAGACAGGAAAAGAGTGGAAATACAAAAACTAGGAAACAAGTAAGAAAATGACAATAAGTACAAATCTAGCAATTATTACATTGAATGTAAAGGACTAAATGCTCCAATCAAAAGAAATAGGGGGACTGAGTGGATAAAAAAGCAAGACCCATCTACATGCTGCCTAGAAGAGACTAACTTCAGACCTGAAGACATGTGCAGATTAAAAGTGAGGGGATGGAATAACATTTACCATTCAAATAGAAGTAAAAAGAAAACTACATAACCATACTTATACAAAGTAGAATTTAAAACAAGGACCATAGCAAGAGACAAAGAAGGGCACTACATAGCAATAAAAGGAACAACCCAACAAGAGGATAGAACAATTGTAAACGTTTATGCACTCCATATGGGAGCACCTAAATACATAAAGCAACTATTAACAGACATAAATGAAGACATTTATAATAATACAATAATAGTAGGGGACATTCACACCTGACTTACATCAATGGATAGATCATATTAACAGAAAATCAACAAGGAAACAGAGTCTTTGAATGACACGTTGGACCAGATGGATCTAACGGATACATACAGAATATCTCATCCCAAAACAGTAGAATACACATTCTTTTCAAATGTGAATGGAACATTCACAAAGAATGCATGGCATGTAAGGCAGCAAAACAAGTCTGAATAATTCAAAAAGACTAAAATCATATTATGCATCTCCTCCAACTACAATTTCATGAAACTAGAAATCAATTACAAGAAAAACTCTGGAAAGAACACAAATGCATTGAGACTAAATAACATGCTACTAGACAATGAATGTGCCAACCAAGGCATCAAAGAAGAAACAAAAAAATATGAGGGGACAAGTGAAAATGAAAACACAGTGATCCAACATATTTAAAATGCAACAATAGATGTTCTAAGATGAAAGATCACAGGCCGACCTCAATAAAAAGGAAAATCTCAAATAAACAATGTAACCTTACACCAAAAGTAGCTAGAAAAAAAAAAAAAAAACAAAAAAACAAAAAAAAAACCCTAAGCCCCAAAGCAGTAGAAGAAAAGGAATACTAAAGACTACAGCAGAAATAAATTAAATGGAGACTAACAAACGGTTGAATAGATCATTGAAACCAGGAGATGGTTCTTTGAAAAGATCAACAAAATCGACAAACCATTAGCCAGACTTATTATGAAAAAAAAGGGAGAAGTCACAAATAAATAAGTTCAGAACTAAGGAAAAGGAAATAACAACCAACATCAGAGAAATATAAAGTATTATAAAGAATATTATGCCCATTTCTTGACTGGATTTTTTGGTTTGGGGATGTTGAGTTTGATAAGAAGACATGACAGACATTTCTCCAAAGAAAACATGCAAATGGCTAACAGAAAAAAGAAAAATTGCTGAACAACTTTCAGCATCAGGGAAATACAAATCAAAACCACAATGAGGTACCACCTCACACCAGTCAGAATGGCTAAAATTAATAACTCAGGAAGCAACAGTTGTTGGTGAGGATGTGGAGAAAGAGGAGCCCTCTTACACTGTTGGTGGGAATGTAAATTGGTGCAGCCACTCTGGAAAACAGGATGAAGTTTCCTCAAAAATGTAAAAATAGAACTAACCTAGGACCCAGCAATTGCACTACTAGGTATTTATTCAGAAGATAGAAACGGAGTGATTCAAAGATGCACATGCACCCCAATATTTATAGCAGCAATGTCTACAATAGCCAAACTATGGAAGGAGCCCAAATATCTATCAACTGATGAATGGATAAAGAAGAGGTTTTATATATATATATATATATATATATTCTTACATATATATAAATATATATATTCTTACATATATATATATATGAAGCCCACAGCTAACATTATAGGCAATGATGAAAACCTGAGAGCTTTTCTTCTAAGATCAGGAGGAGGAAAAATATATCCACTCTCACCACTATTATACAACATAGTACTGGAAGTCCTGGACACAGCAATCAGACAAGAAAGAAAGGAGAAGAAGGAGAGAGAAGAAGAAGAAGAAGAAGAAGAAGAAGAAGAAGAAGAAGAAGAAGAAGAAGAAGAAGAAGAAGAAGAAGAAGAAGAAGAAGAAGAAGAAGAAGAAGAAGAAGAAGAAGAAGAAGAAGAAGAAGAAGAAGAAGAAAGAAAGAAGAAAGAAAGAAAGAAAGAAAGAAAGAAAGAAAGAAAGAAAGAAAGAAAGAAAGAAAGAAAAAATTCAAATAGAAAACAAGAAGTAAAACTTTCACTCATTTGCAAATGACATGATACTATATATAGAAAACCTGAAAGACACCACCAAAAATCTACTAGAACTGATAAATGAAGTCAGTAAAGATGCAGGATACAAAATTGATATACAGAAATTGTTTCATTTCTATACACAAAGTAGCAGAAACAGAAACTAAGAAAAGTACCACATTGACAATTGCACAAAAAAGAATAAAATACCAAGGGATAAACTTAACCAAGGAGGTGAAAGACTTGTACTTCAAAAACTAGAAAACATTCATGAATGAAATTGAGGAGCACACAAAGAAATGGAAAGATGTGCCATGCTCATGGTTTGGGGGAACCATTACTGATGAAATGGCTCTACTTAACATAGCAGTTTCTAGATTCAATTCAATCCCTGTCAAAATATCAAAAAACTTTTAAACAGAACTAGAACAAATAATCCTAAATTTATATGGAACCACAGAAGACACTAAATAGCCAAAGCAGTCTTGAAAAAGAATGAAGCTGGAGTTATTACAAGTCCAGATTTCAAGATATAGTACAAACCTGTAGTAACCAAACCATTATTGTGCTAGCACAAATATAGTCACATAGATCAATGGAACAGAATAGAAAGCCCAGAAATAAGCCCATGCTTTTATGGTCAATTAATCTATGACAAAGGAAGTAAGAATAAACAATGAGGAGACGACAGTCTCTTCAAAAATGGTGCTAAGAAATCAGGACAACTATATGCAAAAGAATGAAACTGGATCACTTCTTTATGTCATACACAAAACCAAAAAGAATTAAAGGCCTCAGTGTGACACCTGAAATCATAAAACTCCTAGAAGAAAACATAAACAGTATTTTTTTTTTTAATATCAGCCATTGAAACATTTTTTGACATATGTCTTCTTAGGCAAGGGAATCAAAAGCAAAATTAAACTATTGGGACTACTCCAAAATAAAAACCTTCTGTACAGGGCACCTGGGTTGCTCAGTCATTAAGTGTCTGCCTTTGGCTCAGGTCATGATCCCAGGGTCCTGGGATTGAGCCCCACATCAGGCTCCTGCTCAGCGGGAAGCCTGCTTCTCTGTCCCCCACTGCCCCTGCTTGTGTTCCCTCTCTCGCTGTCTCTCTCTCTGTCAAATAGATAAATGAAATCTTTTTAAAAAGCTTCTGTACAGTGAAGGAAACCATAAACAAAACAAAAAGGCAACCTACTGAAAGAGAGAAGATATTTTCAAATGATATATCTGAGAAGGGGTTAATATCTAAATTACATAAATAACTTATGCAACTCAACACCAAGAAAACAAATAATTCAACTAAAAAAATGGGTGTAGATATATTTCCAAAGAAGACATACACCTGGCCAATAGACACATGAAAACATGATCAATGTCACTAATCATCAGAGAAATGTTAATTAAAACCACAAGGAGATATTACTTTACATCTGTCAGAATAACTAAAATTAAAAACATAAGAAATAAGTATTTGTGAGGATATGGCGAAAAAGGGACACTGTGCATTGTTGGTGGGAATGCAAACTGGTGCAGCAACTGTACAAAACAGTATGGAAGTTCCTAAAAAAGTTAAAAATAGAATTACCATATGATCCAGTAATTCCATTACTGGGTATTTACACAAAGACAACAAAAACACCAATTCAAAAATATGTATGCATTCCTATGATTATTGCAGCATTATTTACAATAGCTAAAATATGGAGGCAAGTTCAGTGTCCATCAATAGATGAATAGATAAGGAGAGCTAAGATGGCAGAATAGTAGGAGGATCCTGGGCTTGCCTCATCACTCAAACACAGCTAGATAAATATCAAATCATTCTGAACACCCAAGAAATCAATCTGAGGACTGACAGAACAAACTGAACAACTAGAGGGAGAGCAGATGCCACATTGTGCAAGGTAGGAGGTGCAGAGGCATGATTTAAGGGAGAAAAGGATGCTTGCTATGAAGGGGATGGAGCCCTGATCACGGAAAGAGACAGTGAGAGAGAGAGAGAGAGAGAGAGAGAGAGAGAGAGAGAGAGAGAGAAGAGTGCACAAGTGATCCCACAAGGAAAATATGTCCCAAAAGCATTGACTGGGAAAATGAGAGGGGCTGATTATCTTGAATTTTTACAACCACCAGAGCTCAAAGATTGGAGTTTTAGAGGTCTGCACCATGGTCGGTGTGGAGCTCAGGAAGCACTGCAGTGCTCTTGTGGAGAAGGGCAGATAGCTCACTAGCAGATGGCTCTATCTGAGGATCCCGTGGGACATATTGGCAGAGACAGTTTCTCCTTCTCGGAGCACATCTGGGAGAGGTGGCATTGCATCTCTGGGCACAAAAGACTTGGCAGTAACCATTATGCTCCCCTGCCCCTCAGCATAGCAGCAGAGACATGTCCTGAAGTGGCTAACCTGGACACAGGCTTTTTGCTACGATTTACACTAAACTCAAAGCTCCTGTGCCTTGGTGGATCTGCCCTTCTGAGAAAAATTTGCACCAGGCCCAGCACACAAGACCTTCCCCTAGAGGATCAGCCCAGGTTCATGCCATGCCAGGTCTCTAAAGCTTGGAGTTTTAAAACTCAGCTGGTCTACCTGGGATAAAGCACAGCTGCACTGCACTACCAGGCAGGCAGATAGCCCAGACACAGACAGGGTGAAGGCAGGGACACAAGAGGGGAGAATGTTTGCCCTTCTGGGAGGGCTTCCCAAACAGTGGTGGGTGTGAACTCCCCTCTCCAGGGATGGGGAGTATTGATGCCATTTCTCACCCCCATCTCTCAACATAAACTAACTTCAGTAAGCAACACAGCAGCCAACATTGGCTGCTAAACCACTTACACCAAGCCCCACCTACCTATACTCTGCAAGTGCTGCATTACTAGGGCAAGTGTGCATGAGAACCAGAGCAGCAGGCCCCTCTCCCAGAAGACCAGAACAAATCTCCCTGCACACACCATGTCTACTGACCATAGGTTCTGCAAAGCTTCAACTCTAGTGGGAACAGCATCAGGTCTCTTTTAACAAGCAAACCAGAACACACCTAGTTAAGCTCACCATACTCAGTCCAAGAACCAAACAATCCCCACTACAGGTAAGGAGAAACACTGCAGAGGACTGACCTAAGGGAAAGAGCAACCAAAACACAGCAGCAGAGTGCACACAGCACACACCCAAAAAACTTCCTGAAGCATCAGTCTCTGGACAGCATATGACATCCTCTTCATAAAGCCATTACTCTTAGGAGCAGGAAACTTAATAGGCTTTCCAAACACACAAGTGGAGACAGAGACCCAGACAAAATGCCAAGATGGAGGAATTCATCCCCCCGCCCAAAAAAAGAACAAAGAAAGATTATGGCCAGGAAGCTAATTGAAACAGACATAAGTAATATGCCTGAATCAGAATTTAAAACAACAATCATAAAGATACTGGATGGACTTGAGAAAAGCATAGAAGACACCAGGAAGTACCTTAACACAGACATAAAAGACCTAAAAACAAGTCAGGGCAAAATTAAAAAATGCTAAAACCAAGATGTGAAAGCACCTGGATATAATGATCAGAGGGACGGAAGAAGAAGAGGAATTAATAAGTGGTATAAAATATAACTGACTGAAAATAAGGAAGCTAAAAAGAAGGGAAAAAGAAAAATATTGGGTCACAAATGTAGACTTAGGGATCTCAACAACTCCATAAAATGTAATAACCTTTGTATCATAGGAATCTGAGAAGAGAGTAAAAAGGGGGCAGAAGGCTTATTTGAGGAAATTATAGCTGAAAACTAGCCTAATCTGGGGGAAGGATACAAACATCCAAAATCAGGAGGCACAGAGAGCTCCCATCAAAATCAACAAAAGCAGGGCAACACCAAGACATATCATATTTGATTTGCAAAATATAGAGATAAAGACAAAATCTTAAAAGCAACAAGACAAATGATCTCCTTAACTTACAAGGCAAAACAAATAAGGTTAGCAACACATCTCTCCACAGGAACATAGTGGACCAGAAGACAGTGGCATGATAAGTTCAGTGTGCTGAATGGGAAAAATATGCAGACAAGAATACTTGATCCACGAAGGCTGTCATTCAGAATAGGAGATGTAGTTTCCCAGACAAACAAAAACTAAAGGAATTCGTGAACACTAAACCAGCCCTGCAAGAAATATTAAAGGGGACACTTTGGGTGGGGAAAAAAAAAAAGATTAAAAGTGAACAAGACAAGAAAGGAAAGGAGAAAATCTATAGAAACAATGACTTAACAAGTAACACAATGGCACTAAATTAAAATCTATCAATAATCACTCTGAATGTAAATGAACTAAATGCTCCAATCAAAAGATGTAGGGTGTCAGAATGAATAATAATTAAAAAAAAACAAGACCCAACTATATGCTGCCTACACAACACTCATTTTAGACCTAAAGACGCCTGCAAATTGAAAGTGAGGGGATAGAGAACCAGTTATCATGCTAATCATTGTCAAGAGAAAGCTGGGGTAGCCATACTTATGTCAGGTTAAATAGATTTTAAACCAAAGACTGTAACAAGAGATAATGAAGGGCACCATATCATAATAAAGAGGTCTATCCCACGAGAAGATCTAACAATTGTAAATATGTATGCCCCAACTTGGCAGCATCCAAATATGTAAAACAACAACAAACATAAAAGAACCCATTGATAATAATAAAATAATAGTAGGGGATTTTAAGACCCAACTTATGGCAATGGACAGATCATCTAAGCAGAAAATCAACAAGGGAAAAATGGCTTTTTCCCTTGTGGACTTAGCAGCCATATAGAGTTGGGTAGTATAGACATCTTAACAATATTTTTCTTCCAATCCATGAGCATAGAATGTTTTCCATTTCTTTATGTCCCGTTTTGTTTCTCTCATAAGTGTAGGATTGACTCCACAGATATATTCAGAACATTTCATCCTAAAGCAGCAGAATGCACATGTACTTTTTTGAAAGTACAAGGGACATTCACCAAAATATATCACATATTGGGTCACAAATCAGGCCTCAAGGAGTACAGAAAGATTAGTATCATACCATACATATATTCCAACCACAATGCTGTGAAACTTGAAGTCAACCACAAGAAAAAAAAAATGGAAAGACCACAAATACATGGAGGGTAAAGAATATACCATACTAAAGAATGAATGGTTACCCAGGAAATTAAAGAAGCAATAAAAGATTACATGGAAACAAATGAAAATGAAAACACAATGGTCCAAAACCTTTGGGATGCAGCAAAAGCAGTCATAAGAGGGAATAATATAGCTAGACAGGTCTACTTCAAGAAGCAAGAAGAATCTCAAATATACAACATAACCTTACACTTAAAGAACAGCAAATGCAGCCTAGTGCTAGCAAAAGTAAGATAATAAAGATTACAGCAGAAATGAATGATATAGAAACAAACAAAAATAGTAGAATGGATCAATGAAACCAGGAGCTGATACTTTGAAAGAATTAATAAAATTGATAAACCACCAGCCACATTTATCAAAAAGAAAAGAGAAAAGAACCAAATACATAAAATCACGAATGAGAGAGATCACAACCAACATCACAGAAATACAATTATGAAAGAATATTATGAAAAATTATGTGCCAACAAATTGAGCAACTGAAAGAAATGGATAAATCCCTAGAAACATACAAACTACCACAACTGAAGCAAAAAGAAATAGAAAATGTGAACAGACCAATAGCCAGCAAAGAAATTGAATGAGTAATCAAAAATCTTCCAAAAAACAGAAGTCTAGGATCAAATGACTTCCTAGGGGAACTCTACCAAACATTTAGAGGAGAGTTAATAACTAATCTTAAACTGTTCTAAAAAGTAGAAATGGCAGGAAATTTTCCAAACTCATTCTATCAGACCAGCATTACCTTGAATCCAAAACCAAGATTCCAGGGGCGTCTGGGTGGCTCAGTCGTTAAGCGTCTGCCTTCAGCTCAGGTCATGATCCCAGGGTCCTGGGATCAAGCCCCGCATCGGGCACCCTGCTCAGCGGGAAGCCTGCTTCTCTCTCTCCCACTCCCCCTGCTTGTGTTCCCTCTCTCACTGTGTCTCTCTCTGTCAAATAAATAAATAAAATCTTTAAAAAAACCCCAAAGACTCCAAAAGAAAGGAGAATTATATGCCAATAACCCTGATGAACATGAATGTAAATACTAGCACATTGAATCCAACAAAACATTAAAAGAATCATTCACCATGATCAAGTAGGATTTATTTCTTGGCTGCAAAGGGGGTTCAATATTCACAAATCAATCAACATGATATACCACATTAATAAAAGAAAGAACAATATGATTCTCTCAATAGATGCAGGGGAAAAAAAAACATTTGACAAAATATAGCATCCATTCTTTTTTTTCTCTTATGTTATGTTAGTCACCACACAGTGCATCATTAGCTTTTGATGTAGTGTTCCATGATTCATTGTTTGCTTATAACACCCAGTGCTCCATGCAATACATACTCTCCTTAATAACCATCACCGGGCTAGCCCATCCCCCCACCCCCCTCCCCACTAAAACCCTCCGTTTGTTTCTCATAGTCCATAGTCTCTCATGGTTTTTCTCCCCCTTTGATTCCCCCCTCTTCAATTTTCCCTTCCTTCTCCTAATCTCCTCCATGTTACTCCTTATGTTCCACAAATAAGTGAAACCATATGATAATTGACTTTCTCTGCTTGACTTATTTCACTTAGCATAATCTCTTCCAGTCCCATCCATGTTGATGTAAAAGTTGGGTATTCATCCTTTCTGATGGCTGAGTAATATTCCATTGTATATAGGGACCACATCTTCTTTATCCATTCATCTGTTGAAGGGTATCTTGGCTCTTTCCACAGTTTGGCTATTGTGCACATTGCTGCTATGAACATTGGGGTGCATAATATGGCCCTTCTTTTCACTACATCTGTGTCTTTGGGGTAAATACCCAGGAGTGCAATGGCTGGGTCATAGGGTAGCTCTATTTTTAATTTTTTTAAAAGATTTTATTTATTTATTTGACAGAGAGAGACACAGCGAGAGAGGGAACACAAGCAGGGGAGTGGGAGAGGGAGAAGCAGGCTCCCCGCAGAGCAGGGAGCCCGATGCGGGACTCGATCCGAGGACCCTGGGATCATGACCTGAGCTGAAGGCAGTCGCTTAAACAACTGAGCCACCCAGGCGCCCTATTTTTAATTTTTTGAGGAACCTCCACACTGTTTCCAAAGTAGCTGTACCAACTTTACAACATCCATTCTTGATTTTAAAAATCTCAACAAAGAAGAGATAGAGGGAACATACTTCAACATCATAAAGGCCATATAAGACAGACCCAGAGCTAATATAATCCCCAATGGGGAAAAACTAAAAGTTTTTCCTCTATGGTCAGGAACAAAACAGGGATGTCCACTCTCACCACTGTTATTTAACATACTACTGGAAGTCTTAGCCTCAGCAATCAGGCAACAAAAAGAAATAAAAGGCATCCAAATCTGCAAGGAAGAAGTCAAACATACAATATTCACGGACGACATGATACTTTATGTAAAAAACATGAAAGAATTCACCAAGAAATGGCTAGAACTGATACACAAATTCAATAAAGAAATGAGATACAAAAATCTCTCTCCTCTTATTAATGTGTTCTATCACATTGATTTGTGAATGTTGAACCACCCTTGCATCCCAGGTATAAATCCCACTTGGTCGTGGTGGATGATCCTTTTAATGTACTGTTGGATCCTATTAGCTAGGATTTTGCTGAGAATTTTGGAATCCATATTCATCAGGGATATTGGTCTGAAATTCTCCTTTTTGATGGGGTCTTTACCTGGTTCAGGGATCAGGGTAATGCTGGCCTCATAGAATGTGTCTGGAAGCTTTCTTTCTGTTTCTATTTTATGAAACAACTTCAGTAGAATAGGTGTTATTTCTTTGAATGTTTGGTAGAATTCCCCAGGGAATCCATCAGGCCCTGGACTCATTTCTTGGGAGGTTTGTGATCACTGCTTCAATCCCATTACTGGTTATTGGCCTATTGAGGTTGTCAATTTCTTCCTGTTTCAGTGTTGGTAGTTTATAGATTTCCAGGAAAGCATCCATTTCTTCCAGGTTGCTTAAATTATTGGCATAGAGTTGTTGATAATAATTTCTAATAATTGTTTTTATTTCCTTGGTGTTAGTCGTGATCTCTCCCCTTTCATTCATCATTTTATTAAATTGGGTCCCTTCTCTTTTCTTTTGGATAAGTCTGGCCAGTGGTTTATCGATTTTATTAATTCTTTCAAAGAACCAGCTGATCTACTATGTTTCTGGTTTCTAATTCATTGATTTCGGCTCTAATTTTAATTATTTCTCTTCTAATGCACGGCTTAGGCATCATTTGTTGCTTTTTCTCTAGTTCTTTAAGGTGTAGAGTTAGTTGGTGAATTGAGAATTTTTCTATTTTTTTGAGTGAGGCTTGGATGGCTATGTATTTCCCCCTTAGGACTGCCTTTGCAGTATCCCATAGGGTTTGGACCAATGTGTTTTTGTTCTCATTGGTTTCCATGAATTGTTTAAGTTCTTCTTTGATTTCCTGGTTGACCCAAACATTCTTGATCAGAGTGGTCTTTAGCTTCCAAGTGTTTGAATTTCTGCCAAACTTTTTTTGGGGATTGAGCTCCAGTTTTAGAGCATTGTGGTCTGAGAATATGCAGGGAATACTCTCAATCTTTTGGTATTGGTTGAGACCTGATTTGTGACCCAGTATGTCATCTATTCTGGAGAAAGTTCCATGTGCGCTCGAGAAGAATGAGTATTCTGTTGTTTTAGGGTTGAATGTTCTGTATATATCTATGAGGTCCATCTGGTCCAGTGTGTCATTCAAAGCTCTTGTGTCTTTGTCAACTTTGTGCTTAGATGATTTGTCTATTGCTGAGAGTGGAGTGTTGAGGTCTCCTATCCCCCAATATATTGCCATAGATTCAAGTCTCTACACCTCCTACCTTTCAAAAAGTGGTTGCTTTTCTATTTGTAAAATTGCAGCATTTCTTTTTCTCAGATCTCCAATTGATTTAGCAGGTATTCAGAATGATTTGATAACTAGCTGAATTCCAGGGACAGAGGAACTTAGGGTCCCCTACTCCTCCACCATTTTCACTCCTACTTTGCAGTTAGTATTTTCATAGGCATTGCATCAAATTTGTACATTGCTTTGGATAGTATAGATATTGTAACATTTGTTCTTCCAATCCATTAGCATGGAATGTCTCCATTTCTTTGTGTCATCTTCAATTATTTCATCAGGGTTTTATAATTTTCAGAGTACAAGTCATTCACCTCTTTGTTTAGGTTTCTTCATAAGTGTCATATGGTGTTTGGTGTAGTTCTAAATGGGATGGATTTCTTAATTTCTCTTTCTGTGGCTTCATTATTGGTGTATGGAAATGCAACAGATTTCTGTACAATTATTTTGTATCCTGTGACTTTATTGATTTTTTTTTCCATTTCTAGCAGTTTTTTGGTGAAGTTTTTGGGTTTTCTATACTGAGTATCATGTCATATTAAATACTGAAAGTTTGACTTTTTCCTTGCCAATTTGGATGTCTTTTATTTCTTATTGTTGTCTGATTGCTCTGGCTAGGACATCCAGTAGTATGTTAAATACTAGTGGTCATAGTGGACATTCTTGTCTTGTTTCTGACCTGATGGGAAAATCTTTCAGTATTTCCCCATTGAGGATGATGTTCTCCATGGGTTTTTAATATACGGGCTTTATTATGTTGAGGTAGATTCCCTCTAAGTATAATTGTTGAGGGCTTTTTTTTTTTTTTATCATGAATGGATGTTCTGCTTGGTCAAAAATTTTTTTTCTGTGTCCTTTGAAATGTCCATTCTTTCATTAATGTGCTGTCCAATGTTAATTCATTCCCGAATATTGAACCACCCTTGCAGCCCAGGAATTAATCCCATTTGATTATGGTGAATGATTTTTTTTTAATGTATTGTGGGCTTCAGCTTGAGAGTATTTGTTGAGAATTTTGCATTTATTTTCATCAGGGATATTGGCCTGTAATTCTCACTTTTAATGTAACCTTTATCTGGCCCAGTATTTGTATTGCTGACCTCATAGAATGAATTTGGAAGTTTTCCTTCCTTTTCTATTTTCAGAATAGTTTGAGAAGAATATGTATTAACTCTTCTTTAAATGTTTGGTAGAATTCACCTGTGAAGACATCTGGACCTGGACTTTTGTTTGTTGGGATTTTTTTTTTATTACTGATTCAATATTCTTGCTATTAGCCTGTTCTCATTTTCTATTTCTTCCTGTCTTAGTTTTGGTAGTTTATATGTTTTAAGGAACTCATCAATTTCTTTCAGGTTGTCCAATTTGTTGGTCTAGAGTTTTTCATAATATTCTCTTACTTATATAATTTTTTTGGTGTTTGTTGTTATTTCTTCTCCCTCATTTGTGATTTTATTTATTTGGGTCCTTTCTCTTTTCTTTTTGCTAAGTCTGGGTAGACGTTTTTCAATTTTTCATTTTTTCAAAAACACAGCTCCTGGTTTCATTGATCTGTTCTATTTTTGTTTGTTTTTAGTTTCTATTTCATTTATTTCTGCTCTAATTTTTATTATTTCCTTACTTCTTCTGGTTTTATGCTTAATTTGTTGTTCTTTTCTGAACTTCTTTAGGTGTAGGCTTAGGTAGCTCATTTAAGATTTTTCTTGCTTCATGAGGTAGGCCTGTATTGCTAAATAATTCCCTCTCAGGACTTCCACTGTTGCATCCCAAAACTTTAGGACAATGTGTTTTCATTTTCATTTGTTTCCATGTATTTTTAAAATTTCTTCTTTGATTTCCTTGTTGACCCCTTTATTCTTTTGTAAATTTTTTAAAGATTTTATTTATTTATTTGAGAGAAAGAGATAGAGAGCATGAGCAGGGGGAGGGGCAGAGGGACAAGTAAACTCCCTATTGTGTGGGGAACATGATACAGAGCTCAACCCCAGGCAGGACCCTGAAAACATGAGCTGAGCTAAAGTCAGACACTTAACCAACTGAGCCACCAGACACCCCTTTAGTGACATATTTTTTAACCTCCATGTATTTGTGGTCTTTCTAAATTTTTTCTTGTGCTTGACTTCAAGTTTCATAGCTTTATGATCAAAAAGGTGCATGGTATGATTTCAATCTTTTTTGTATTTGTTCAGGCCTGATTTGTGACTTAATATGTGATCTATTCTGGAGAATGTCCCATGTGCACTTGAAAAGAATGTGCATTCTGCTATTTTAGGATGGAATGTTCTCAATATATCTGTTAAGTCCATCTGGTCCAGTGTGCCATTCAAAAACATTGTTTCCTTGTTCATTTTCTGTTCAGGTGATCTGTCCCATTGATGTAAGGGGGATGTTAATGTACCCTACTATTGTATTATTGTCAATTAGTTCCTTTCTGTTTGTTATTGTTTTATATATTTGGGTGCTCCCATGTTGAGGGCATAAGTATTTACAATTGCTATATGTTTTTGTTGGATTTTCCCCTTTATTATGAAATAGTGCCTTTCCTCATCTCTTGTTAGTCTTTGTTTTAAAGTGTAGTTTGTCTGATATAAGTATTGCTACTCCAGCTTTCTTCTGACATGTTTGCATGATAAATGTTTCTTTCTCTCACTTTCAACCTCCAGGTGTCCTCAGTTCAAAAATGAGTCTCTTGTGGGCAGCTATAGATGGGTCTTTTCTTTTCTTTTCTTTTAACCCATCTGATACCCTATGTCTTTTGAGTGGAGCACTTAGTCCATTTACAGTCAAAGTATTTTTTTGATAGATACATTGTTTTTGATACATATTTGCCATTTTACTTTTTTGACGTTGTTCCTGGAGATTTTCTCTGATTCTTTCTTGGCTTTGTCACATTTGGTCTCTCCTTTCCACTCAAAGTGTCCCCTTTCATATTTCTTGCAGGGCTGGTTTAGTGGTCATGAATTCCTTTATTTTTTGTTTGTCTGGGAAACTCTTTATCTCTCTTTCTATTCTGAATGTTAGCCTTCCTGGATAGAGTTTTCTTGGATGCAAATCTTTCCCCTTTAGCATTTTGAGTATATGATGCCACTCTTTACAGGCTTGCCATGTTTCTGTTGAGAAATCTGCAGCTAGCCTTATGGGTGTTCCCTTGTAAGTTGAGGACTTCTTTTGTCTTGGTGCTTTCAAGATTTTTTCTTTATCACTATATTTTGCAAATTTAATGACAATATGTCTTGGTGTTGGCCTGCTTTTATTGATTTCAGTGGGAGTTCTCTATGCCTCCTGGATTTGGATGTCTGTTCCTTTACACAGATTAGGGAAGTTTTCAACTATTATTTCACCAAATAAATTTTCTGCTCCCTATTTCTCTTCTTCTGAGAGGCCTTTTCAGAGTCACTGAGTTCCCTAAGTCTAATCTCGTATTGCATGCTTCTTATTTCTCTCTTTTGTTTTGCTTCATTACTTTCCATTACTTTGTCTTCTAGGTCACTAATTTGTTCCTTTGCTTCTTCCAGCCTGCTGTTCATTGTATTAAGCCTGTTTCTAATCTTGTTTATTGCATTCTTCATCTCTGATTGATTCTCTTTTAACTCTTTTATCTCTCCCTGCTGTCTTTTCTTTTTTCCTGAATCCCAGTGAGTGCCTTATGATTGTTGCTTTATATTCTCCATCAGGCATGTTAACTTATATCTCTTTTGTTTAGATCTGTGTCCATGGCCTTATCTTATTCTTTCATTTGGGATAGATTCTTTCCTCTTTGCATTTTCTTAAAGTCTCTTCCTTCTTCTCTGTGTTAGAAAAGCCAGTTATATCTCATGCTCCTGAAATTAATGGCCTCATGAAGAAGATATCATGTAGTGCTCAGGGCCTGGTTCTTCAGGGAGTGTCTCCAATGTGTGCTCTGTGTGCTCTGCTATTTTGTTTTGGCTATTATATCCTTCTGGCCATTCATATGCAGAGTTTCTCCTTCCCTGCTGTGGGCAGGGTTCTGTCACTGACCTGAATATGGTGAGTTTTAATTAGGTATATTCTGGTCTGCTTATAAAATGAGACTTGACACCACCATCTCCAGAACTGAGGTCCTGCAAAAACTCTCTGGTCAGGAGATGTGGTGTTGGCAGGAGTTTGTGCTGGTCTTCTGGGCAGGGGCCTGCCTCACTGGGTCTGGAGCAAGTTTGACTGAGAAGGGCATTTCCACCAGAGTGCAGGGGTGTGGGACTTGGTGTAAGTTAGTTGGACAGCCAGTGTCTGAGCTGTACTTTTTCCCACAGGTGCCTCTATGTTCATGCTCAGTGGCAGGGAGGAATGCCACCAGGCATCTCCTTTCTTCCAGGAGAGGTGCTTCTGGGAAGGCTGCCTCCCAGGAAGAAGTTCTGAGAAGAGCAAGTATTCTCAGTCTTGTGTGCCCCATGCATTCTTCAGATCACTGTTTCCATGCTGTCTGCCCCCAGGTTGTTCGTCTTCCTTCTCTCCAGAAGCAGTGCTATATCCTCCAGGCTCTATTCCAGCCTAGCCACTGACATTTAAAACTCCAAACTTTAAGCCCCGTTGGTTGCAAGAACTCACAAAATCCAGCCCCTCTTGTTTTCAAAGCCAATGACTTTGGGGATCCTCTTCCTTGTATGTGGCCTGTGTGCTCCTCTCTGTTGTCCTTCTCCACAACCATGGCTCCAGCCCCTCAATAGAACCCACCATTCATTTCTCCCCTAAACCAAGTCTCTGAACTTGCTCCTTTTTTTGATGTGGCCTCTTCTCTCCCTTTAGTTGTCAAATTCACTGCAGGAGTTTTCTGGTTGATTTCTGGGGTATTTCAGATGTTTTGTTAGTTATCTAGTTGTGTTCATAGGACATGGTGAATCTAAGGTCCTCCTCTTTGTTGCCGTCTTCCAAACTCTTCAGCTATCCTTTTGTAATGTTAAAATGTGTTTTTTTCCTGTTAAAAATGTGTGACATTTATGTCAAACAAAATTTATATGATAGTGTCAATGTATTTATGTGTCTTGTTTTTACACTTAACATTATTATATAAATAATTTTTATGGTCACTGAGAATTATTGAAAAACTGAAATTTTAATGGTTATACAATCTATCATATGTATATACTGTAATTTAGGTTTCCAATATTTTCTGCTTAGATTATTTATAACGTTTCATTGTTATATATAAATATGGGATGACCTTTGCCCTGTGTCTGATTTTCTGGTAAGAGAGAGATTTATACACACATTTAGATTTTTTCCTGGTTAACAATATGAGAAAGAACCTTGGCCTTTGTGAAATAACATCTCTAACCTGGAACTCCTTATCATTTTGCTCGGATTAACCAAGAAAACAGGTAGTGCAGTTTATGGATTAAACAGGAATGTTTGTAGGAGAGAAAAGAAAGTAATATATTTGAGAGGCCATGATATGGAAGGAGTAGCCTTTCTTCATGTTTCTCCAGAGTTCAGTCCCAGGATTAACAGGTAGATTTCTTGGGGAGGGGGAAAAGATGGCAGAGGAGTAGGGGACCCTATTCCAACCAGTCCCTGGAATTGAGCTGGATATCTACCAGACCACTCTGAACACCTACGAAATCAGACTGAGAAGTAAGAAGATAGATCTTGATCTCTACAAAAAGAATACAGCAAGCAGTTGGTTTTGAGGTACAAAGCAGGGAGCCGTGATTCTGCTGGCAGATATCAGAGGATAAATGGAAGGGAAGGGAGCCAAGTGGTAGGGATCCTACACCAATGATGAGCGATAGCTTCCTGCACTGAGGATGAGGCACAGACTTGCAGACTGGAAGCAACAGGGAAAGGACCTTAGGGCAGCCCCCTGGATGGAAACCCAGAGTGGCAGGGTTGCATGTGTGAACTGGGGAAAGCTGGGAGGTTTAGACGCACAAAGGACTGAGACGTGCCCGACCTGGAGGTGAGGACTGGGAATGCTGCTGAGGGGCACACAACCCAGGACTGCAGTTTATAGCAACACACACAAAAATTGAGATAGTGTGGCCTGGAGAACTCACTGAAGAACAGAATGCAATCTCTCTGCTCTGAGGCAGAGGGTTGGAAATGATCTCTTCTGCTCTGACTCTCAGAAGAGATGAGGAAAGCTGCCAGGGAAAGCTGACAGGAAACAAGAGCTCCCAAAAACCAGTTTCCACTAAGCCCATCCCCTGCCACAGGAGGCAGGGCAACTCTGCCCAAACAGGGTTACCTGAGTAACAAGGCAACAGGCCCCTACTCCAGAAGACAGGCTGGGAGAAAAAGAGGCCAGCAACCCTGAGGTCCCTAGAAAACAGTTGCATGGGTTCTGGTCAATAATTTGGACTCTATACATTCCCTCAACCAACCCTCAACAGAATGACTAAGAGAAAGAACCCCCAAAATAGGAAAGACTCAGAGACTATGACTTCTGCCACAGACTTACAAATGGATTCAGATATAACCAAGATGTCACAGATGGAATTCAGGCTGGCAATTGTGAAGACAATAGTTAGAATGGAGAAATCGATTAATGGCAACATAGAATCTCTAAGGGCAAAAATGAAAGCTGAATTGGCAGAACTTGAAAATGATATCAATGAGATCCAATCTAATCTACATAATCTAACAGCTAGGGTGAGCAAGGCATGAGAAAGAATTAGTGACCTAGAAGACCAATTAATAGATAAAAAGGGAAAAGAGAAGGCCAGGGGAAAAAAAGCTCAGAATCCATGAAAGAATCAGAGAAATAAGTGACACCATGAAACGTTCCAATGTCAGAATTATTGGGATACCTGAGGGGGTGGAGAGAGACAGAAGACTAGAAGATATATTTGAGCAAATTGTAGCTGAGAACTTCCTTAATCTGGGGAATCAAACAAACATTAGTGTCCTAGAGGCAGAGAGGATCCCTTCCAAGATCAAGAAAAACAAGCCAACATTGTGCATGTAATAGTAAAACTCATAAATCTTAGAACCAAGGAAACCATCTTAAGGGCAGTTAGGGGGAAGACATTCCTTACATACAGAGGGAGGAACATCAGAATAATGTCAGGCCTATCCACAGAGACCTGGCAAACCAGAAAGGCCTGGCAGGACATATTCAGGGTACTAAACGAGAAGTACATGCAACCAAGAAAAGTTTATCCAGCAAGGCTGTCATTCAGATTGGGTGAGAGATAAAGAGCTTCCATGAAGGACAGAAACTGAAAGAATATGTGACCACTAAGCTGGTCCTGCAAGAAATATTAAGGGGGTTTCTCTAAAAGGAGAAAGACGTCAAGAGTGATATACACAGAAATTTACAGGGGCTATCTATAAAAACAAGGGCTTCACAGGCAAAATAATCACAATTAATTCATATCTGTCAATAATCACTCTCAATGTGAATGGCCTAAATGCTCCCATAAAATGGCACAAGGTTGCAGATTGGATAAAAGGACAGGACCCATCCATATGCTGTCTACAAGAGGCTCATTATGGACCTAAACATATCTCGACTGAAAGTGAAGGGATGCAGATCCATCTTCCATGCCAATGCCTCAAAAGAAAGCTGGGTTAACAATTCTTATATCAGACAAATTAGAATTTAAACTAAAAACTGTAGTTAGAGATACAGAAAGACATGATATTATTCTTAAACGGTATATCCAACAAGAAGATCTAACAGTTGTAAATATCTACATACCCAGCATGGGAGCAAACATCTACATAAGCCAAAGGTTCACCAAAATAGAGAGTCATATTGATAACAATATGTTAATTGTAGGAAACCTGAATACTCCACTCTCAGCAATGGACAGATCGTCTAAGCAGAAAATCAACAAAGAAATAAGAGCTTTGAATGACACCCTGGACCAGATGGACCTCATAGATATATACAGAACACTCCACCATAAAACAACAGAATACTCATTCTTCTCGAGCTCACATGAAAATTCCTCCAGAATAAACTACATACTGGGTCACAAATCAGATCTCAATGGATACCAAAAGATTAAGATTGTTCCCTGCATATTCTCAGACCATAATGCTTTAATACTGGAACTCAATCACAAGAAAAAATTTAGCAGAAATTCAAACACTTGGAAGCTAAAGACCACTCTGCTCAAGAATGTTTGGGTCAATCAGGAAATCAAAGAAGAACTTCAACAATTCATGGAAACCAATGAGAATGAAGGCACATTGTTCCAAACCTATGGGATACTGCAAAGGCGGTCCTAAGGGGGAAATACATAGCCACCCAAGCCTCACTCAAAAAAATAGAAAAATCCCAAATTCACCAACTAACTTTACATCTTAAGGAACTAGAGAAAAAGCAACAAATGATGCCCAAGCCACACATTAGGAGAGAAATAATTAAAACTAGAGCAGAGATCAATGAATTGAAAACCAGAAACATAGTAGATCAGATCAACGAAACTAGAAGTTGGTTCTTTAAAAGAATTAATAAGATCAATAAACCACTGGCCAGACTTATCCAAAAGAAAAGAGAAAGGACCCAAATTAATAAAATTATGAATGAAAAGGGAGAGATCACGACTAACACCAAGGAAAGAGAACAATTATTAGAAATTATTATCAACAACTATATGCCAATAAATTGAGCAACCTGGATGAAATGGATGCCTTCCTGAAAGCCTATAAACTCCCAAGACTGAAACGAGAAGAAATTGACAACCTGAATAGGCCAATAACCAGTAAGGAGATTGAAGCAGTGATCCAAAACCTCCCAAAAAACAAGAGTCCAGGGCCTGATGGATTCCCTGGGGAATTCTACCAAACATTCAAAGAAGAAATAATACCAATTCTACTGAAGCTGTTTCAGAAAATAGAAACAGAAGAAAAGCTTCCAGACTCATTCTATGAGGTCAGCATTACCTTAATCCCCAAACCAGGCAAAGACCCCATCAAAAAGGAGAATTTCAGACCAATATCCCTGACGTATATGGATTCTGAAATTCTCAACAAGATCCTAGGTAATAGGATCCAACAATACATCAAAAGGATCATCCACCACGACCAAGTAGGATATATCCCCAGAATGCAAGCATAGTTCAACATTGGGAAATCAATCAGTGTGATACAACACATAAATAAGAGAGACAAGAACCACATGGTCCTCTCAATTGATGTAGTAAAAGCATTTGAGAAAATACAGCATCCTTTCCTGATTAAAAGTCTTCAGAGTATAGGGATAGAGGGAACATTCCTCAGGTTCATAAAATCCATCTATGAGAAACCCACAGTGAGTATCATCCTTAATGGGAAAAAGCTGAGAGCCTTTCCCTTAAGATCAGGAACACGTCAAGGATGCCCCTGCTCACCACTATTGTTAAACATAGTACTAGAAGTCCTAGCAACGGCAATCACACAACATAAAGAAATAAAACGTATTCAAATTGGCAAAGAAGAAGTCAAACTCTTTTTTCGCAGATGAAATTATACTTTATGTGGAAAACCCAAAAGACTCTACCCCCAAATTACTAGAACTCATACAGCAATTCAGTAATGTCATAGGATACAAAATCAATGCACAGATATCAGTTGCTTTCTTATACACTAACAACGCAACTGTAGAAAGAGAAATTAGAGAATTGATTCCATTTACAATAGCACCAAAAACCATAAGATACCTCAGAATAAACCTAACAAAAGAGGTAAAGGATCTATACTCTAGGAACTACAGAACACTCATGAAAGAAATTGAAGAAGACACAAAGTGATGGAAAAACATTCCACGCTCATGGATCCGAAGAATAAACATTGTTAAAATGTCTATGCTACCCAGAGCAATCTATATCTTCAATGCTATCCTGATCAAAATTCCAATGACATTTTTCAAAGTGCTGGAACAAACAATCCTAAAATTTTATGAAATAAGGAAAGACCCCAAATCGCCAAGGAAATGCTGAGAAAGAAAAACAAAACTGGGGGCATCACGTTGCCTGACTTCAGCTATATTACAAAGCAGTGATCACCAAGACAGCATGGTACTGGCACAAAAACAGACATATAGACCAATGGAACAGAATAGAGAGATATGGACCCTCAACTCTATGGTCAAATAATCTTCGACAAAGCAGGAAAAATATACAATGGAAAAAAGAAATTCTCTTCCTTAAATGGTGCTGGGAAAATTGGATAGCCACATACAGAAGAATGAAACTGGACCATTCTCTAACACCATACATGAAGATAAACTCAAAATTGATGAACGACCTCATGTGAGACAAGAATCCATCAAAATCTTAGAGAACATAGGCAGTAACCTCTTTGACATTGGCCACAGCAACTTTTTCAAGATTCATCTCCAAAGGCTAGTGAAACAAAAGCAAAATGAACTTTTGGGACTTCATCAAGATCAAAAGCTTTTGCACAGCAAAGGAAACAGTCAACAAAACAAAGAGGCAAACCACAGAATGGGAGAAGATACTTGCAAATGACACTACAGATAAAGGGCTGGTATCCAAGATCTATAAAGAACTTCTCAAACTCAACACCCAAAAAACAAATAATCAAGTCAAAAAATGGGCAGAAGACATGAGCAGACACTTCTCCAAAGAAAACATACAAATGGTTAACAGACACATGAAAAAAAGTTCATCATCATTAGCCATCAGGGAAATTCAAATCAAAAGCACATTGAGATTCCACCTTACACCAGTTAGAATGGCAAAAATGGACAGGAAGAGAAACATCAAATGTTGGAGAGGTTGTGGAGAGAGGGGCACCCTCTTGCACTGTTGGTGGGAATGCAAGTTGGTAGAGCCATTTTGGAAAACAGTGTGGAGGTGCCTCAGAAAATTAAAAATAGATCTACCCTATGACCCAGCTATCACACTTTTAGGCATTTACCCCAAAGACTCAGATGTAGTGAAAAGAAGGGCCATATGCACCCCAATGTTCATAGCAGCAATGTCTGCAATAGCCAAACTGTGGAAAGAGCCGAGATGCCCTTCAACAGATGAATGGGTAAAGAAGATGTGATCCATATATACAACGGAATATTACTCAGCCATCAGAAAGGATGAATACCCAACTTTTGCATCAACATGGATGAGACTGGAGGAGATTATGCTACGTGAAATATGTCAGGCAGAGAAAGTCAATTATCATATGGTTTCACTTATTTGTGGAACATAAGGAATAGCATGGAGGACATCAGAAGAAGGAAGGGAAAAATGAATGGGGGAAAATCGGAGGGAGAGATGAGCCATGAGAGACTATGGACTCTGAGAAACAAACTGAGGGTGTTAGAGGGAAGGGGTTTAGGGAGATGGGTTAGCCTGGTGATGGGTATTAAGGAGGGCATGTACTGCATGGAGCACTGGGTGTTATTTGAAAATAATGAAGCATCGATCACTACATCAAAAACTAATAATGTATTGTATGGTGACTAACATAACATAATAAAATTTAAAAGAAAAGAATTCTCAAGGAGGCATCTTTCAGTTCAAAATAATAAAAGGTTATTATTATATACTGCTTACTCTGTGTCAAATGCAGTTCTAAGTATGTTATATATATTTATTATGTTAAACATAATCCTCTGAATATCTCATGAGGTAGGTACAATTATTATTCCTATGTTATACAGATATGTTAAATAACTTGTCCAAGGTCACACAGCTAGGAAATGGTGAAGCCAGTATGCACACCCAGCCATTGTGCTTCTAAAGTATTCCATTCTACAATCTTTTATTGAGTACTTGTCATATAAGGAGCACTATGCTCAGAGCTAAAAGTACAAAGATGATTGGAACTACTGATGATTGAATTTCAGACTTCAAGGAACTGAAGTCAAATGCATGAGACTGCCATATAAAAAGGTAGGTGTACTACATATAATATAGTCAGCTTCATGAAGGAAGTATAACAGAGTGCTGTAAGGGCTGGAAAAGGGCCCCTCAGCCCAAAATGGAGGTTCAAGGAAAACTTCCTGTTGATGTAATGAAAACTTCCAAATTTCATCTGGGCCCTGTGGAAAACTTCTTTGTTCTATTAGCAACTTTGCCATAGGCACAGGAAGAGGAGGCAGGCTTGCTATATATTTATTGATTCATGGGTTAGACCTCCCCTAAGCCAAGGTGACTAATAAAGGAACTCCTGAATTGGGAGGAGAATTTCATTCAGTCATTGTTTACTAAAGTTTAATTATTTATATTTTGCCTTCATGACTTTATCTGTGTATCGCCTGTACCATTATGAGCTTAATGTGGTTCCTTAAATAAATTGATTTATTTTACTAAAATGATCAAAAGTAGCACTACCTCCATGTCACTGCAAATGGCAAGATTTCATTCTTTTTATGGCTGAGTAATATTCCATTGTATATATGTACCTCATCTTCTTTATCCATTTATCAATCAATGGCACTTGGGCTGTTTCCACACTTTGGCTCTTATAGATAATGCTGCTATAAACATCGGGGTGAATGTATTCCTTTGAATTAGTATTTTTGTATTTTTTTGGTAAATATCTAGTCATGCAATTGCTGGATCATAGGGTATTTCTTTTTTGAACTTTTTGAGGAAGCTCCATACTGTTTTCTGGAGTGGCTCCATCAATCAGAAAAAGACAAATATCATATAATTTCACTCATATGTGGAATTTAAGAAACAAAACAAATGAGCAAAGGGCAAAAAAAGAGAGAGAGAGGCAAATCAGGAAACAAACTCTTTTTTTTTTCTAGGTTTTATTTATTTATTTGACAGAAGGAGAAACAGCGAGAGAGGGAACACAAGCAGGGGGAGTCGGAGAGGGAGAAGCAGGTTTCCCACGGAGCAGGGAGCCCGATGTGGGGCTCGATCCCAGGACCCTGGGATCATGACCTAAGCTGAAGGCAGACGCTTAATGACTGAGCCACCCAGGCGCCCCTGGAAACAGACTCTTAACTATAGAGAACAAACTGATGGTTATCAGAGGGAAAGTGGGTGCAGCATGGGTTAAATAGGTGATGGGGATTAAGGAGTGCACCTGCTATGATGAGCACCAGGTGTTATACAGAAGTTTTGAACCTGAAACTGGTATTACACTGTATGTTAACTAACTGGAATTTAAATTTTAAAAATAGCACTACCGGGGCACCTGGGTGGCTCCGTTTGTTAAGTGTCTGCCTTTGGCTCAGGTCACGATCTCAGAGTCCTGGGATTGAGCCCTGCATCCTGCTCCCTGCTCAGCGAGGAGTCTGCTTCTCCCTCTCCCTCTGCCTCTCCCTCTGCTTGTGTTCTCTCTCAAATAATGATAAAATAAAATCTTTTGAAAAATACATACATAGGGGCGCCTGGGTGGCTCAGTGGTTGAGCGACTGCCTTCGGCTCAGGTCATGATCCCAGGGTCCTGGGATCGAGTCCCGCATCGGGCTCCCTGCTCTGCGGGGAGCCTGCTTCTCCCTCTCCCACTCCCCCTGCTTGTGTTCCCTCTCTTGCTATGTCTCTCTCTGTCAAATAAATAATAAAATAAAATCTTAAAAAAAAAAGAAAAATACATACATAAATAAATAATAGCACTACCATAAATAGAAAGTAAGTTTTACTGTCCATAAATAGAAGACAAGCATAAAAATAAATGCATACTATTAGAAAATATTTAGTGTACCATCTAAAATAATCCTTATTCCACTATTAGTATGCATACCACATGTTGAAAAATACTAGATGAAATAACCTCTTCAGGCCTTTCCTACAACAACATTCTGTGCTTAAGTGAATATTTCTTGTCTCCAATGTGTGCCTCCAATGTCTTATTTTCAGCATATTTGTGTTTCTTCTTTCAACCTCTTGTTCACATTGTCTTGATAATTCCAGCTTTGTGTTTCGAACATGGAAATAGGTGTAGTCGACTATATCCCCATGACATACTAATTAGACTTTTTTCCCAGATCAAATCATTTATCTCACCTTAGGAAGTGAATTACTACTGCTAATCTCTCTGCCTTACTGTTTTAAATTCACTGCTAGCCTGACTAAAGAAGGTGATGTCTTCTCATTGTAGCTTAATGGTAGGCTTCTCCAACAATATTTGTGATATTGACTTGAGAGGAAGGACTACTACAATACAGGAGCAGAGGAAGGAAAGAATAAGGGTGCAGTACTTCAATATGTGTGTTACTGGAAAGGTTTTAAGTAAGCACCAAAGACACAATGCCCTACTTCTTTCTTTTTTCCATTTTACTTTCTGAGGGATGTGATAAGACTGCAATGGGCATAAGGGTGAAAACCAATCTCCCACTGGTCTGGGGAAAAGTGGGAAATGGACACAACTCCTCTGTTAGGGATGTGAGAGCTGCTTGTGATAATGCAAGGATGAAAAACATGAGCCTGCCTTTTGGTGACCTGCAGAGCCTGGTGCCTCTCTCAAGTAGCTCAGTGATTAAGAAGTTCCAGTTCTCAAAAAAAAAAAAAAAGAAAGAAAAGAAAAAAAAAGTTCCTGTTCTCCTCATACATTTCCTTAGACACTCTTATATATTTATCTGAGAATGAGAATATTTTTCTTTTACACTAAATAGGATCCTTCCCTGACTCAGGAATATACATTTTGGGGAGCAGGCCAAGCATGTTATTCTTTTCCTACAGATGAGGTTGAGGCTCCCAGTTTTTCTGCTTTGGCTTGTTTGTTAATTATAAAGCTTCTTACCTCCTCCAATTTATAGGTGTGGTATCATCTAGATCTAGTGTGAAAAATCCATGCATATCCAACCCCCTGGCCCCAACACACACACACACACACACACACACACACACACACACCACACAACTAGTCAAGGTCTTTGCTCATAAAGTTATCAGCCTGAGTACAACTAAACTTGTAAAACTTAGCAGGTCTGCTAAAGCTTGCCTGGGATGGTACTCTACCAGGAGAATTTCATACCCTGGTCATCTGCTCCTTGCCCATTGGCCATTCCTAAGCTGAATTTAATCATGTCTCTGAATGTCTCAATTAAGCAGTTTAGTTATTAATTTTTATAAGTTGGTTTGTTCATATATACAAGGATGGGAGTTATGCAAAACATGGAGGCATGTTCCCAATATCAATGGCCAGAAAGAGACTCCATGGCTCGTAGATTTAAGAGCTGCCATTGCTAAGAATAATAATTATCCTTCATTGAATGCTTTCTTTGTGCTGGTCACCCCGTTTTGTAGGCTATAATTTCATTAGGGGCAGCTAGAGGTTTTGTGAGGCCTGAAGCTTATATAACTTTGGGGATCCTCTTCAAGAAAAACACACTGGACCATCCCAGAGTCTTGAAAAGAGCTCATTCAGCTGAGGGGTCCTGAAGCTCAAGCATCATTAATTTCACTGTAAAGCCAATTCTGCATCTCATTTAATCATTTTGGCAACTCTGAGAAATAAGTACTAGTACTAGCAGTATACCTTTATTTATTTATTTATTTTAAAGATTTTATTTATTTATCTGAGAGAGAGAATGAGAGAGAGAGCATGAGAGGGAGGAGGGTCAGAGGGAGAAGCAGACTCCCCACTGAGCAGGGAGCCTGACATGGGACTTGATCCCGGGACTCCATAATCATGACCTTAGCTGAAGGCAGTTGCTTAACCAACTGAGCCACCCAGGCGTCCCTAGCAGTATACCTTTAAAAAAGATAGATGAGGGGGGAGAAAAAAGATGGCGGAGGAGTAGGGGACCCTATTCCAACCGGTCCCTGGAATTGAGCTGGATATCTACCAGACCACTCTGAACACCCACAAAATCAGCCTGAGATGTAAGAAGATAGATTTGGATCTCTACAAACAGAATATTTCAGGCAGTTGGTTTTGACATACAAAGCAGGGAGCCCTGATTCCGTAGGTAGATATCGGAGGATAAATGGAAGGGGAAGGGAGCTGAGTGGTCAGGATCCTACACCACGGGTGAGCAATAGACTACTGCACTGGGGATGAGGCACAGACTCGCAGTCCAGTAGCGGCGAGGAAAGGACTTTAGGGCAGCCCTGTGGATGGAAACCCAGAGTGGCAGGGCCACACATGCGAACTGGGGGTGGCTGGTGGTTTTAGAAGCACAAAGGGCAAAGATGTGCCCCAACCTGGAGGCGAGGATTGGGAAGGCTGCTGAGGGGCACACGACCCAGGATGCTGCAGTTGATAGCAGAAACTGAGATAGTGTGGCCTGGAAAGCTCACTGAAGAACAGACTGTGATCTCTCTGCTCTGAGGCAGAGGGTTGGAAATGATCTCTCCTGCTCTGACTCTCAGAAGAGATACAGAAAGTGCCAGGGAAAGCTGCAAGAGAACAAAAGCCTCCCAAAACAGTTTTTCACTGAGCCCATCCACCCCCCACAGGGGGCAGGGCAACTCTGCCCAAACAGGGTTGCCTGAGTAACAGTGGGGCAGGCCCCTCCCACAGAAGACAGGCTGGGAAAACAAGAGGCCAGCAACCCTAAGGTCCCAAGAAAACAGGTGCATCTTGCTTGGGTTCTGGTCAATAATTTGGACTCTATACATTCCCTCAACCACCCATCAACAGAATGACTAAGAGGAGGAACCCCCAAAATAGGACAGACTCAGAGACTATGACTTCTGCCACAGAGATAAAGATAGATTCAGATATAACCAAGATGTCAAAGATGAAATTCAGGCTAGTAATTGTGAAGACGATAGCTAGGATGGAGAAATCGATTAGTGGCAACATAGAGTCTCTAAAGGCAGAAATGAAAGCTGATATGACAGAACTTAAAAATGCTATCAGTGAAGTCCAATCTAATCTAAATAATCTAACAGCTAGGGTAAGCACGGCAGAAGAAAGAATTAGTGACCTAGAAGACCAAATAATTGATAAAAAGGGAAAAGAGGAGGCCAGGGAAAAACAACTCAGAATCCATGAAAGAATCAGAGAAATAAGTGACACCATGAAACGTTCCAATGTCAGAATTATTGGGATACCTGAGGGAGTGGAGAGAGACAGAGGACTAGAAGATATATTTGAGCAAATCATAGCTGAGAACTTCCTTAATCTGGAAAATAAAACAAATATTTGTGTCCTAGAGGCAGAGAGGACCCCTCCCAAGATCAAGTAAAACAGGGCAACAACCTGGCATGTAATATTAAACTCTCAGATCTTAGAACCAAGGAAAACATCTTAAGGGCAGTTACGGGGAAGAGATACCTTATGTACAGAGGGAGGAATATCAGAATAACGTAAGACTTATCCACAGAGACCTGGCAAGCCAGAAAGGCCTGGCAAGACATATTCAGGGTACTAAACGAGAAGAACATGCAGCCAAGAATACTTTATCTGGCAAGGCTGTCATTTAGAATGGATGGAGGGATGCAGAGCTTCCAAGACCAGCAGAAACTGAAAGAATATGTCACCACTAAGCCAGCCCTGCAAGAAATATTAAGGGGGGTTCCATAAAAGGAGAAAGACCCCAAGAGTGATATAAAACAGAAATTTACAGGGACAATCTATAAATACAATGTCTTCACAGGTAACATGATGGCAATTAAGTCATATCTTTCAATAATCACTCTCAACGTGAACAGCCTAAATGCTCCCATAAAACAGCACAGGGTTGCAGATTGGATAAAAAGACAGGACCCATCCATATGCTGTCTACAAGAGACTCATTTTGAACCTAAACATACATCCAGACTGAAAGTGAAGGGATGCAGATCCGTCTTCTATGCCAACAGGCCTCAAAAGAAAGCTGGGGTAGCAATTCTTATATCAGACAAATTAGATTTTAAACTAAAGACTGTACTTAGAGACAAGAAGGACATGATATTATTCTTAAAGGGTCTGTCCCACAAGAAGATCTAACAATTGTAAATACGTCCCCAACATGTGAGCAGCCATCTACATAAGCCAACTGTTAACCAGGATAAAGAGTCATATTGATAAAAAAAAAAAAATGTTAATTGTAGGAGAACTCAATACTCCACTCTCAGCAATAGACAGATCATCTAAGCAGAAAATCAACAAAGAAACAAGAGCTTTGAATGACACACTGGACCAGAAGGACCTCATAGATATATACAGAACATTCCACACTAAAACAACAGAATACTCATTCTTCTCGAGTGCACATGGAACATTCTCCAGAATAGGTCACATACTGAGTCACAAATCAGGTCTCAACAGATACCAAAAGATTGAGATTATTCCCTGCATATTCTCAGACCATAATGCTTTAATAGTGGAACTCAATCACAAGAAAAAATTTGGCAGAAATTCAAACACTTGGAAGCTAAAGACCACTCTGATCAAAAATGTTTGGGTCATTTATAGCAGCAATGTCCACAATAGCCAAATTATGGAAAGAGCCAAGACGTCCATCAACCGATGAATAGATAAAGATGTGGTATATATATCCAATGGAATATTATGCAGCCATCAAAAGGAATGAACTCTTGCCATTTGCAACGACGTTGATGGAACTAGAGAATATTATGCTAAGAGAAATAAGTCAATCAGAGAAATACATGTATCATATGATCTCACTGATATATCTCAGGAAACAAACTAAGTGTTGCTAGAGTGGTGGGGGCTGGGAGAGATGGGGTGGCTGGGTGATAGACATTGGTGAGGGTATGTGCTATCATGAGTGCTGTGAACTGTGTAAGACTGATGAATTACAGACCTGTACCTCTGAAACAAATAATACATTATATGTTAAAAAAAAAAAAAAAGAAGAAGATAGTAGGAAGGGAAAAATTAAGGGGTGGAGATCAGTGAGGGAGAAGAACCATGAGAGCCAATGGACTCTGAGAAAGAAACTGAGGGTTCCAGAGGGGAGGGGGGTGGGAGGATGGGTTAGCCTGGTGATGGATATTAAAGAGGACATGTATTGAATGGAGCATTGGGTGTTATACGCAAAAAATGAATCATGGAACACTACATCAAAAACTAATGATGTAATGTATGGTGATTAACAAAACATAATAAAATTAAATTAAAAGAAAAAACATGTTTGGGTCAACCAGGAAATCAAAGAAGACCTTAAACAATTCATGGAAACCAATAAGAATGAAAACACATCGGTCCAAAACTGATGGGATACTGCAAAGGCAGTCCTAAGGGGGAAATACATAGCCATCGAAGCCTCACTTAAAAAAAAAAAACAACAGAAAAATCCCCAATTCACCAACTAACTCTACACCTTAAAGAACTAGAGAAAAAGCAATAAACGATGCCTAAGCCACGCATTAGAAGAGAAATAAAGATTAGAGCAGAGATCAATGAATTAGAAACCAGAAACACAGAAGATCAGAACAATGAAACTAGTAGCTGGTTCTTTGAAAGAATTAATAAGATTGATAAACCACTGGCCACACTTATCCAAAAGAAAAGAAAAAGGACACAAATTAATAAAACTAGGAATGAAAAGGGAGAGTTCATGACTAACACCAGGAAATAGAAACAATTATTAGAAATTATAATCAACAAGTATATGCCAATAAGCTGAGCAACCTGGATGAAATGGATGCCTTCCTGGAAACTTATAAGCTGCCAAGACTGAAACAGGAAGAAATTGACAACCTGAATAGGCTAATAATCAGTAACGAGATTGAAGCAGTGATCAAAAACCTCCAAAAAAAAAAACAAGAGTCCAGGGCCTGATGGATTCTGTACGCAATTCTACCAAACATTCAAAGAAGAAATAATACCTATTCTACTGAAGCTGTTTCAGAAAATAGAAACAGAAGGAAAGCTTCCAAACTCATTCTATGAGTCCAGCATTACCTTAATCCCCAAACCAGGCAAAGACCCCATCAAAAAGGAGAATTTCAGACCAATATCCCTGATGAATATGGATTCCAAAATCCTCAACAAAATCCTAGCTAATAGGATCCAACAATACATCAAAAGGATCATCCACCATGACCAAGTGGGATTTATCCCCGGGATGTAAAGGTGGTTCAACATTCGTAAATCAAGCAGTGTGATACAACACATTAATAAGAGGAGAGAGAAGAACCACATGGTCCTCTCAATTGATGCAGAAAAAGCATTTGACAAAATACTGCATCCTTTCCTGAATAAAAGTCTTCAGAGTATAAGGATAGAGGGAAGATTCCTCAAGTTCATAAAATCCTTCTATGAAAAACGTACAGCAAATATCTTCTTCAATGGGGAAAAGCTGAGAGCCTTTCCCTTCAGATCAGGAACATGTCAAGGATGCCCACTCTTGCCACTATTGTTCAACATAGTATAAGAAGTCCTAGCAACAGCAATCAGACAACAAAAAGAAATAAAATGTATTCAAATTGGCAAAGAAGTCAAACTCTCTCTTTTGGCAGATGACATGATACTTTATGTGGAAAACCCAAAAGACCCCACCCCCAAATTACTAGAACTCATCCAGCAATTCAGTGATGTGGCAGGATACAAAATCAATGCACAGAAATCAGTTGCTTTCTTTTTTTTAAAAAAAAAAAAGGTTTTATTTATCTGAGAGAGAGAATGGGAGACAGAGAGCATGAGAGGGGAAGGGTCAGAGGGAGAAGCAGATCCCCCACTGAGCAGGGAGCCTGATGTGGGACTCGATCACGGGACTCCAGAATCACGACCTGAGCCAAAGGTAGTTTCTTAACCAACTGAGCCACCCAGGTGCCCCAATCAGTTGCTTTCTTACACACTAACAATGCAACTGTAGAAAGAGAAATTATAGAATCGATTCCACTTAAAATAGCACCAAAAACCATAAGATACCTTGGAATAAACCTAACCAAAGAGGTAAAGGATCTATACTCTAGGAACTACAGAACACCCATGAAAGAAATTGAAGAACACACAAAAAGATGGAAAAACATTCCATGCTCATGGATCGTAAGAATAAACATTGTTAAAATGTCTATGCTACCCAGAGCAATTTATACCTTCAATGCCATCCTGATCAAAATTCCAATGACATTTTTCAAGCGCTGGAACAAACAATCCTAAAATTTTTTGGAATCAGAAAAGACCCTGAATTGCCAAAGAAATGCTGAAAAAGAAAAACAAAGCTGGGGGCATCACGTTGCCTGATTTCAAGCTTTATATTACAAAGCAGTGATCACCAAGACAGCATGATACTGGCACAAAAACAGACATATAGACCAATGGAATAGAATAGAGAACCCAGATATGGACCCTCAACTCTATGGTCAAATAATCTTCGACAAAGCAGGAAAAAATATGCAATGGGAAAAAGACAGTCTCTTCAATAAATGGTGCTGGAAAATTGGACAGCCACATGCAGAAGAATGAAACTCGACCATTCTCTAACACCATACACAAAGATAAATTCAAAATGGATGAAAGACCTCAATGTGAGACACAACTCCATCAAAATCCTAGAAGAGAACATAGGCAGTAACCTCTTGGACATCGCCCACAGCAACTTCTTTCAAGATACATCTCCAAAGGCTAGTGACACAAAAGTAAAAATGAACTTTTGGGACTTCATCAAGATAAAAAGCTTCTGCACAGCAAAGGAAGTAGTCAACAAAACAAAGAGGCAACCCTCAGAATGGGAGAAGATATCTTCAAATGACATTACAGATAAAGGGCTGGTATCCAAGATTTATAAAGAATTTCTCAAACTGAACACCCAAAAAACAAATAATCAAGTCAAAAAATGGGCAGACATCATGAACAGACACTTCTCCAAAGAAGACATACAAATGGCTAACAGACACATGAAAAAATGTTCATCATCATTAGCCATCAGGGAAATTCAAATCAAAACCACACTGAGATACCACCTTACACCAGTTAGAATGGCAAAAATCGACAGGGAAAGAAACAACAAAGTTGGAGAGGTTGTGGAGAAAGGGGAACTCTCTTACACCATTGGTGGGAATGTAAGTTGGTACAGCCACTTTGGAAAACAGTGTGGAGGTGCCTCAGATGATTAAAAATAGAGCTACCCTATGACTCAGCAATTGTACTACTGGGTATTTACCGCAAAGACACAGATGTAGTAAAAAGAAGGGCCATATGTACCCCAATGTTCATGGCAGCAATGTCCGCAACAGCCAAACTGTGGAAAGAGCCGAGATGCCCTTTAAAAGTTGAATGATAAAGAAGATGTGGTCCATACATAAAATGGAATATTAGCCCTCAGAAAGGATGAATAGCCAACTTTTGTATCAACATGGATGGGACTGGAGGAGATTATGCTAAGTGAAATAAGTCAAGCAGAGAAAGTCAATTATTATATGGTTTCACTTATTTGTGGAACATAAGGAGTAGCATGGAGGGCATTAGGAGAACGAAGGGAAAAATGAGGGGGGGAAATTGGAGGGAGAGATGAACCATGAAAGACTATGGACTCTCAGAAACAAACTGAGGGTTTTAGAGGGGAGAGCGGAGGGGGGATGGGTTAGCCCGGTGATGGGTATTAAAGAGGGCATGCACTGTATGGAGCACTGGGTGTTATACGAAAACAATGAATCGACTGCATGGAGCACTGGGTGTTATACGAAAACAATGAATCATGGATCACTACATCAAAAACTAATGATGTATTGTTTGGTGACTAACATAACATAATAAAATAAAATTTAAAAAAAGCTAGATGAGGAAATTGACTTATAGAGAAGTAAAGTCACTTGCTCAAGGTTGTACAGATTGTAATTTGTCATTGTTTTTCTCTCACAGTCTCCTTCCAGGCTTTTTCCTCCTCATCTAACTAGATTTCCTTCTCCAAAATATCTTTTATCTTTTTCTGGCAATAAACTTAGCACTGTCCTCTGGGATGTGTGGGGAACTTAACATTTGCTCAACATTAACAGAGGGGTAAAAGGTCTCCTCTTTGCTGAGCCCTCAGGAGGAATGTGCCCTCTGGGGACCTGCAGAGGAAGAAGGAAGTGGGTGAGGAGGGCAATTTTGTTCCCATTAGATTTGAGCTATGCATCGGGTTTAGTTACAATTTTGTTGTTCCATGAACAACAGTAACTTAAGAATTCAGGCTTTTCTGATTATATATTGTTTGACTTCCCTCTTGTCCTCAGACCAGCTCTACCCTTCTGAGCCCCTTGATTCCCCTCACTCTCCCCACCCTTCCTCAGTTCACCCTATTCTGGCCCACATTTTTCTCAACCCCAGCTTCTTAAGCCTTTTTTGGTTGTTGTTTTACTAGGAGCTGGGAGGGTGGAGTCCTCTTTCTGAGGCATTTCCTCCCCTCCCTCTCTCCAGCCCTCAGACTGGGTTCCACCCTAGTAGTTTGTCAGCTGGCTTTCAAAAAAAAAAAAAAAAAAAAAAACGTGGGGGAGAAGCAGGAGGATGAAGAGGAAGAGGGAAAAGGAAGAACAGTATCTTGCGGGCCCTTACACATGGGATATCTGCATATCTCTTAGCTGTTGTTCATTAGGTTCCTTGCTTAATTTAACTCTTATATTCTTCATCTGACTGATTGGGTATAGAGGAAAGCACAGGCTATTACTTTAAGCAGACAGTCTCCCTAAGGCTTAGGATGGGATGGAAGGAGTTGAAGATATTGCAAGTCGCTATTCAGTTTATTTTTTAAGCCAGCTAATAGAAAGGAGAGCCTGTGGTGCTTCCTAGGAGAGGGAAACCGATCACAACTTCTAGTTCTTCATACCTCCTCCCCCACATCCTTTCCTGTGACTTACACAACACCAGCCACATGACGATAATTGACATGTCAAGAGGCCAAGTATAAAGTAAAAGTTTTGCCTTTGCCCTTAACTATGGTCATGAGGTACACAGTTCCCTGTGAGCCATCTTTGAGTCCTAATTTGAGACAAAAGCCAGTTCTAGAAGACTGAAGGGAAATATGGACTAATGTGCTGCTTGGTGAACTAAGGGTTCCTTCACTGGAGGCTCTTGCAAAGACGGACGTTCTCCTTTCTCCCCCTAACAGCATGGTTCTTGATATAACACAATATCTACAATATCCATTTTATTGACTAAATGTATAGAAGACTCTTGGGTTTGTTTTCCAAGTTTCAATAATTTATGTTTTACAGAAACCAAATTTGCCATCTGAGGTCTTAGTTTCCCCACAAATAAAGTTGAAGCAGTATTACTAAAAAGCAAACAAAAAACTTGGGCTTAAAATAAATTAAAGAAAGACTGTTAATAAGAATGTAAACTGTTTAGTTATCTGCAGATGAATATGGCTTCCTGAGAAGCTTTTCCAGATTGGACAAGGAACTCATTATGACCTTGAGGCACACATATCTTAAATCAGGAATTGTACTGGCTACTCTTTAAAATTTTACTTCAGTTACATGCTGATTTTCATCTGCACATCATGAAAATGCATTATTTCTTGCTATAAACAGTTCAACTTCCTTTCATGCACTTGAATCTAAGAGAAAACTTTCTAGTGTTGCTAAAAAAATCGTTGGTTGGAGTAGTGAGAATCCTATGTTGAGTAGAACTCCCCAAATTTTATACATTGAGATACTAAGTCTCCACGGGATAAAGTGATGCATTTTTAAAGAATGTGTGGAGAGTTGTACACTTGTCTATATGGTTTCTTGTCAACACATCTTACTTTGTAAGCTAAGCAGATGGTGGAAAAATATGGTATAGTAAGATAGGGAGTTCTTTATAAAACCCCTACTACAGGGATATTCTTTTGTTCAACAGGGATATGATTTCATTCAACAAATGCATATTCATGTTATTTAATCTCTGTCCCTTAGTTTCCTCATCTGTAAAATGGGGATAGTAACAATACCTACCTATAGGTTGTTAGAAGGATTCAATGACTATATGTGTATGTAAAATATATATGTATATATGTTTGTATACATATACATGTATGAGGGAGGGAGAGAGAGAATATGCTTAGAATAGAGCTTGGCACATAGTTAATGCTCAGTAACTATTATTATTGTGAATAATAATACCGGGTACCCAGGTTACAGAAATGATGCTGCTTAGTGCCTAACCTCAGGGACTTTATAATCTAGTAGGGGGAGGCAATTATATCAACAAATACGTGCACTGAGGTAGAGAAGAGCACAGAGGAAGCAATGATTAGTTTTGCATGAAGGAATTAAGTAAGGAAGGGAGATGATCTTCAATTAGTCCTTTCAAGAAGGTGGATAGAGATCTTAGGCCATTTCAGACAAAGAAAGCAAGATGAGCCAAAGTATAGAGGATGGAACAAGGCTGGCATTCTCAGGGATTTGTAATACAGGTAAGCAGCAAAAGCTCTGCTGCTTGAGAAGTAGGTAGATTTCAGATTACAGCAGATTAAAGGTAAGTCTCAGCATGCTGCTTTAAAGGCCACGGTGCATGTTGATTCCATTCAAGTAGTTAGCAGGTGAACTACAGCAGGGAGAACAGAGAATTTGGGACAGACTAAGAGAAGATAAGATGATTAGAAGACATTCAGGTAGAAATATTAAGCAAGTGGACATATATGTGTTGGGAAGTACTGGGCTCTGAATCTCAATTTCTTTACTTATTTATTTTTATGTGGGATGAGTCCCACATCCATTTCCTTGCTCAGCTGGGAGCCTGCTTCTCCCTCTCCCTCTGCCTGTTGCTCCCCCTGCTTCTACATGCTCTCTCTCTCTCTGACAAATAAATAAATAAGTCTTAAAAAAAAAAAAAACAAGGAAAGAAAGAAATGAGAAATGATGAATGTAAAAGCACCTGGCCCAGTGACTTTCCCATATTAGGTACTGAATATACAGTAGCTATTATTATTTATTCTGTTCCTCTGCTCTCTCACTCCCTCTGCTTTGTTTCTTGTTTCTCTTCTCTTCCCTCTCCTTTAAAAGAATTGTGGTAGAGAAGAGGCACTGAAAAGAGCTTGTGGTTGCTTGTGACTTCATGGCCTCCTATTAAAATGAGCTAGAGAGGGACTTTCAGGCAAGGACAAAGAAATCCTGGAAATGTGGCTGTTATCCATAGGAATCAGCTCTACAGGGATCTTTACCAATGCTCGGCTAAGAGGCGGTGTCAGGGTGTTGAGAGCTTTCTGTTTCACAATTCCTTCAATTCTTCCTTCTCCACCCACTCTTTCACCCTCACCTTCTTCCCTTATCTCTTGTGAGAAAATGCCCCCAGCTCCCTTCTTCTTTGCTCTTATTCTCCTCCCTTAGAAGATACTGTAACCTCGCTGTCCTTGCTGGTGTCATACTGTTACCATGGAGAGCGGGGACGGGTAATTATCGCTTACAGTTGCCAGCTTTCTTGCTCTTCCCTTTTCCCATTCCTCTCTTCCTAGAGAGCCCCCACCCAGTATCCCCGCATGCCTTTCATCCTCCCCTGGTAGGTTAGCTTAACCAGAAAGGATAGGTGACCAAGCAGTGTGCTTGTAAGCCTCTTCCTGGGACCAATAAGGAAGTGAAATTGATTCGAGTTATACCTGCTGCTGCTGGAGACGGAAGCGGCCGCCAAGGGCGAAGCCAGAGCTCTCCGCCCAGGGCCCCGCCCCACCCCTTCCCTTCTCCCTTTCTGTTCTCAAGCCCCACCCTTCTCCACCTTCTCCCACCGCACTCTCCTCTAGCGGCCTGCCTGTCCCATTTAAGGAACTCCATCCTCATAAGAGTCACACCTCTCCTCTGGATCTAGCTGGACTAGAGACAGAGTCACCCCATCCACTCAGGTCGCCTAGCGAACACTTTAGGTTCTGACCCGCATGGGCGCGAGGTCCCTAATGGGACAACTTAGGTGCCTTTAAGAAACCTCGCCCCAGAGAACCCTCACAAATTGTTACCATTTTTTGCTGAAGCCTCTCCCCTGAGCTGAGGGTGCCTGTATATGTTTCCACCAAACGTAGACATTTGCTCTCTGCCCCCAGCCTTTTTTAAAGGAAGGAGCTGGGGTGTGTGGCGTCAACTGCCGCAGTAAAGGGATCTCCTTGAAGTATCTTCTCGTGGGTGTCTTGAAGGAGTCCTTCTCTGCCTCAACTTTGTATTCAAGTAGTATTTGGGGATTTGGCTTGGTTTTCTTGGCTCCTACCCCAGTCCTCCTTTCAAGGGTGTGTGGAGTTCAGAGATGGGTGGAGAGTGGGCTTGGCCGGAACTGAATTAGCAGAGATGAAAGGGAAACGGAGGATCCTCAGCCTTGGCCACTTCGACCTGGCGAATTCACTTTATTTTTAGCCGAGGAAAAGATCTGCATTGGAAGCAGGGGGAAGATTCTTTTTAGGAAGTCTGCTTTGCTAACCTACCCCCAATCCCCGAGTTTGGGGTTGGATGCTTGAGGGCTTTGTTTCCCTTATTTTATTTTATTTTTTTTAAGGGTAGTCTAGCTGTGTCTGAATTGACTCCCTCTGCTCTGGCCCTCCTCCCCATTTTCCGGCCAGGAGAAAGAGAGGAGGTGGGGGCCCGGGAAAGAGAAGGCGAGGGCTAGTCGCCCGGTGCGCTGACAGGGGCAGGTGTGAGAGAGATAGCTGTCTTCGATCGGCTCAGGAGTATGAGCTTCCCAGAGGACAGCATGAGCTCCGGACACTTCAGGGGTCACCAGCTAGCGACATGAATGGTAAGTGACTCCAGGGTTAGAACCCACACACCCCTGTCTCCTGATCTGAATTCTACCCCGCACCCCCATACCTCTTTAGGTTTTAGCAGCCGGGAGGAGGGTTGGGGAACGAAGGGTATGAACACTATGTGGAATCAAATGAAACCCAAGGAAAAAATGACTTTGCTAAAGGGCTGAGCAAAGAGGGGCTAGGAAGGGGAGAAGCACTTTGGGGGAGACTCGAGGGAGAAATGAGTGGGGGGCCAGGAGTGGATAGATTTGTCTAATTTAATCCGTCCCTGGCTCGGCCATCTCAGTTCTCCTTAAGGAGAGGTTTGTCTTTGACTTAACCCTACGCAGCCAAAGTTGCAGAAAGAGAGAACAGAGTTCAGAAGGCCAACGCTCCCAAGTAACCCTCTAAGCAGTAGAGGATACCTAGAGATGCTTCAAAAAGGAAAGAAGAGCGGGCAGGGGGTGAAGTTCCTACCAGGGGCTACCGGGGGTACTGAGCGGCAGGCCCCTGGAGGCAGCCTCTGGGTCAGAGCTGCTTTGGGCGTGCAGGCTCTTTAAGGAGGGGCTGAGCTTGGTTAGAGGAGGAGTCTAGGTCCCACCCTGGGTCTTTAAGACAAGGCCAAGGGAGTTGGTTCCTCTGTGTAGATGGAAGATTGGACTGAATTGCTGAGGTTGCTGTGGCGAATCGACTTGCAATGGTCATTTGGAAGAGCTGTCCTTTTTGTGGTCTTTTTTTTTTTTTTTTAATTCTAAGAATTTGAGGAAATATAAATCGCAAAATAAATAAAATCTATTATTTGGAAAAATAAATTCAAACAGATGGTCCAGGGAATGGTCCCCTGTTTCCTTTGGTATTGTCTTTATTGTAAAGGAAAACATTAAGCACGTGTCTGATGTCACTCAGTGTGATAATAACTTGACCAAGAGAATAATCTCTAAATTTGAATTTAATACTGATAGAGACTGTGATGGTTTGGGGTAACAGACAGATCTGATTTGAAACCCAATTACCACTGCTTACTAGTTGCATGACCCTGGGCAATGCTTTTCTCCTCTAGAGAATGCCGATTGATAATGTGATCTCAAAAGATACTTGAATAGATTAAATACCGTGGTGTATGTGACAGAGGCTGCAAGTACCTCTTAGTCTTACTTCATTTTCCTATTCAGTTTGAGACTTTCCCTGGAGCACTATTAATAGAATTAGTGTTTCCTTGTTTGTTTTTTTTCCTAAAGATTTTATTTATTTAATTTATTTGAGAAAGAGAGAGAGAGAGAAACAGCATGAGAGGGGAGAGGGTCAGAGGGAGAAGCAGGCTCCCCACTGAGCCGGGAGCCCGATGGGGGGGACTCCATCCCAGGACTCCAGGATCATGACCTGAGCCAAAGGCAGTCACTTAACCAACTGAGCCACCCAGGTGCCCTAGTGTTTCCCTGTTTTTTAAAACTTCTTGCAGATGGGATGAAAGGAGACCTCAGAAGACTGAATTAGCTTGCCCTAAGGCTGAGGCTAGAACACAGCTTTTATTTGCTTCTGATATAACATTGTTTCCACTGGACTTTATTTTTGAGAGAGAGAGGGAGAGAGCAGGAGCACAAGCAGGGGGAGGGACAGAGGGAGAAGCAGACTCCCCGCTGAGCAGGGAGCCTGATGTGGGACTCAATCCCGAGGACTCTGGGATCATGACCTGAGCTGAAGGCAGATGCTTAACCACCCAGGTGCCCCCCACTGGACTTTAGTACCACTGAGAGAAAGAGCCACTAGCTTACCTTTCACCCTGATTCTTCTGGCAACTTAACCAAGATGATATAACCAACAGGACCTTTGGACAGCAGAATCCAGTGACTCACAAATGACCTCATTCCATTCTTCAGAATTTTGGGGGTAACCCTTTTATATGAGGGTTGTTAATCTTTGGTGACTCTTGGGGACACAGAGAATAGGCTGGGAACAGTGTCTTCAGGTTAGCTTGAAGGGCAGAGAGCAGATAACAGGAAGGAGAGAAATATAAAGTAAAAGTGATGTGTACATCTAGTCCCTCCTCAAGACCAAACTGGTTAATGTCTCTACTTCTAGAGTTCTGGGGAGCTATAGGTCCCTCTTTCAGGATACATTGGAAAGAAAATTGGATAAAAAACGTGAACTAGATCACCACTACCACTTTCTTCCCCCTAGCCCCCATCTTTCTAGTATATGCATTTCTGAGATGGGGCCCTTGTTGGTTCAGCTAATTGAATTCCAATAACCAAGCAAACCAAGCCTGGTACAGTCATCATTTCTCTCTCCATATTGTATGTCTGGTGGTGAGAAAGATCAACCATTTATTCTTTATCCTTCCAGCAGGGGCATCATTATTATTTGACACATTCATATTTGCCCTTGCCTTGAGTCAGTTGTAGTTGATTACTTCACTTAAATTGATGAATAATGAGAAGATTGCCTTTGGCTATATAATTCATTTGGCAAATATGTGTTGACATGCTATGTGTCAGGCACTGAAAAATTTGTTAAAAATTCATTTTTAACATTCATTCCTTATTAAATACCTTAATGTCTTAAGTCTTAAATGTCTTCAGTGTCTTTTTATTGATCTATTTTTTTAATTTTTAAAACTTTATTATGTTATGTTAGTCACCATACAATACATTTGATGTGGTGATCCATGATCCATTGTTTTCGTGTAACACCCAGTGCTCCATGTAGTACATGCCCTCCTTAATACTCATCACTGGGCTAAAACATCCCCCCTCCCCTCCAAAACCCTGTTTGTTTTTCAGAGTCCATAGTCTCTCATGGTTCATCTCCCCCTCTGATTCCTCCCCCATTTTTCCCTTCCTTATCCTAATGTCCTCCATGCCTTCCTTATGTTCCACAAATAAGTAAAACCATATGATAATTGACTTTCTCTGCTTGACTTATTTCACTTAGCATAATCGCCAGTCCCATCCATGTTGATGTAAAAGTTGGGTATTCATCCTTTCTGATGGCTGAGTAATATTCCATTGTATATATGGACCACATCTTCTTTATCCACTCATCTGTTGAAGGGCATCTCAGCTCTTTCCACACTTTGGCTATTGTGGACACTGCTGCGATGAACATTGGGGTGCATATGGCCCTTCCTTTTACTACATCTGTGTCTTTGGGGTAAATACCCAGGAGTGCAATTGCTGAGTCATAGTGTAGCTCTATTTTTAATTTTTTGAGTAACATCCACACTGGTTTCCAAAGTGGCTGTACCAACTTGCATTCCCACCAACAGTGTAAGAGGGTTCCCCTTTCTCCACAACCTCTCCAACTTTGTTGTTTCTTTCCCTGTCCATTTTTGCCATCCTAACTGGTGTAAGGTGGTATCTCAATGTGGTTTTGATTTGAATTTCCCTGATGGCTAATGATAATGAACATTTTTTCATGTGTCTGTTAGCCGTTTGTATGTCTTCAGAGAAGTGTTTTTTCAAATCTTCTGCCCACTTTTGACTTGATTATTTGTTTTTTGGGTGTTGAGTTTGAGAAGTTCTTTATAGATCTTGGATACCAGCCCTTTATCTGTAGTGTCATTTGCAAATATCATCTCCCATTCTGTGGGTTGCCTCTTTGTTTTGTTGAATGTTTCCTTTGCTGTGCAAAAGCTTTTTATCTTGATGAAGTCCCAAAAGGTCATTTTTGTTTTTGTCTTGCTAGTTTTTGGAAATGTATCTTGAAAGAAGTTGCTGTGGCCGATGTCAAAGAGGTTACTGCCTACGTTCTTCTCTAGGATTTTGATGGATTCCTGTCTCACATTGAGGTCTTTCATCCATTTTGAGTTTATCTTTGTGTATGGTGTTATAGAATGGTCAAGTTTCATTCTTCTGCATGTGGCTGTCCAATTTTCCCAGCACCATTTATTGAAGAGACTGTCTTTTTTCCATTGCATGTTTTTTCCTGCTTTGTTGAAGATTATTTGACCATAGAGTTGAGGGTCCATATTTGGGCTCTCTATTCTGTTCCATTGGTCTATATGTCTGTTTTTGTGCCAGTATCATGCTGTCTTGGTGATCACTGCTTTGTAATATAAAGCTTGAAATCAGGCAACGGGATGCCCCCAGCTTTGTTTTTCTTTTTCAACATTTCCTTGGTGATTCGGGGTCTTTTCTGATTTCACAAAATTTTAGGATTGTTTGTTCCAACACTTTGAAAAATGTCATTGGAATTTTGATCGGGATGGCATTGAAGGTATAGATTGCTCTGGGTGGCATAGACATTTTAACAATGTTTATTCTTCTGATCCAAGAGCATGGAATATTTTTCCATCTTTTTGTGTCTTCTCCAATTTCTTTCATGAGTGTTCTGTAGTTCCTAGAGTATAGATCCTTTACCTCTTTGGTTAGGTTTATTCCAAGGTATCTTATGGTTTTTGGTGCTATTGTAAATGGAATCGTCTCTCTAATTTCTCTTTCTACGGTTGCATTGTTAGTGTATAAGAAAACAACTGATTTCTGTGCATTGATTTTGTATCCTGCCACATTACTGAATTGCTGGATGAGTTCTAGTAATTTGGGGGTGGAGTCTTTTGGGTTTTCCACATAAAGTATCATGTCATCTGCGAAAAAAGAGAGTTTGACTTTTTCCTTGTCAATTTGAATGCCTTTTATTTCTTTTTGTTGTCTGATTGCTGTTGCTAGGACTTCTAGTACTATGTTGAACAATAGTGGCAAAGGTGGGCATCCTTGACATGTTCCTGATCTGAAGGGAAAGGCTCTCAGCTTTTCCCCATTGAGGATGATATTTGCTGTGGGTTTTTCATAGATGGATTTTATGAACTTGAGGAATGTTCCCTCTGTCCCTATATTCTAAAGAGTTTTATTCAGGAAAGGATGCAGTATTTTGTCAAATGATTTTTCTGCATCAATTGAGAGGACCATGTGGTTCTTCTCTCTCCTCTTATTAATGTGTTGTATCACACTGCTTAATTTGCAAATGTTGAACCACCTTTACATCCCGGGGATAAATCCCACTTGGTCGTGGTGGATGATCCTTTTAATATATTGTTGGATCCTATTAGCTAGGATTTTGTTGAGGATTTTGGAATCCATATTCATCAGGGATATCGGTCTGAAATTCTTTTTGATGGGGTCTTTGCCTGGTTTGGGGATTAAGGTAATGCTGGCCTCATAGAATGAGTTTGGAAGTTTTCCTTCTGTTTCTATTTTTTGAAACAGCTTCAGTAGAATAGGTATTATTTCTTCTTTGAATGTTTGGTAGAATTCCCCAGGGAATCCATCAGGCCCTGGACTCTTGTTTTTTGGGAGGTTTTGGATCACTGCTTCAATCTCATTACTGGTTATTGGCCTATTCAGGTTGTCAATTTCTTCCTGTTTCAGTCTTGGCAGCCTATAGGTTTCCAGGAAGGCATCCATGTAATCCAGATTGCTCAGTTTCTTGGCATAGAATTGTTGATAATAATATCTAATAATTGTTTCTATTTCATTGGTGTTAGTCGTGGTCTCTCCCCTTTCATTCATCATTTTATTAATTTGGGTCCTTTCTCTTTTCTTTTGGAGAAGTCTGGCCAGTGGTTTATCGATCTTATTGATTCTTCCAAAGAACCAACTTCTTGTTTCTTTTATCTGATCTACTGTGTTTCTGGTTTTTAATTCATTGATCTCAGCTCTAATCTTAATTATTTCTCTTCTAATGCGTGGCTTAGGCATCCTTTGTTGCTTTTTCTCTAGTTCTTTAAGGTGTAGAGTTAGTTGGTGAATTCGGAATTTTTCTATTTTTTTGAGTGAGGCTTGGATGACTCTGTATTTCCCCCTTAGGACCGCCTTTGCAGTATCCCATAGGTTTTGGACCAATGTGTTTCGTTCTCATTGATTTCCATGAATTGTTTAAGTCTTCTTTGATTTCCTGGTTGACCCAAACATTCTTGAGCAGAGTGGTCTTTAGCTTCCAAGTGTTTGAATTTCTGCCAAATTTTTTCTTGTGATTGAGTTTCAGTTTTAGAGCATTGTGGTCTGAGAATATGCAGGGAATAATCTCAATCTTTTGGTATCGGTTGAGCCCTGATTTGTGACCCAGTATGTGGTCTATTCTGGAGAAAGTTCCATGCGCGTTCGAGAAGAATGAGTATTCTGTTGTTTTAGGGTGGAATGTTCTATAAATACCTATGAGGTCCATCTGGCCCAGTGTATCATTCAAAGCTCTTGTTTCCTTATTGATTTTCTGCTTAGGTGATCTGTCCATTGCTGAGAGTGGAGTAGTGAGGTCTCCTACAATTAACGTATTGTTATCAATATGACTCTTTATTTTGGTTAACAGTTGGCTTATGTAGATGGCCGCTCCCATGTTGGGGGCATAGATATTTACATTTGTTAGAGCTTGTTGGATAGACCCTTTAAGAATGATATAGTGTCCTACTGTCTCTAACTACAGACTTTAGTTTAAAATCTAATTTGTGTGATATAAGAATTGCTACCCCAGCTTTCTTTTGAGGTCCGTTGGCATGGAAGATGGATCCCCATCTCTTCAATTTCAGTCCGGATCTATCTTTAGGTTCAAAATGAGTCTCTTGTAGACAGCATATGGATGGGTCCTGTCTTTTTATCCAATCTGCAACCCTGTGCCATTTTATGGGAGCATTTAGGCTATTCATGTTGAGAGTGATTATTGAAAGATATGAATTAATTATCATCATGTTTCCTGTGAAGACATTGTTTTTATAGATTGTCCCTGTAAATTTCTGTTGTATATGACTCTTGGGGTCTTTCTCCTTTTATAGAACCCCCCTTAATATTTCTTGCAGGGCCGGCTTAGTGGTCACATATTCTTTCAATTTCTGCTGGTCCTGGAAGCTCTGCATGTCTCCATCCATTCTAAATGATAGCCTTGCCGGATAAAGTATTCTTGGCTGCATGTTCTTCACATTTAATACCCAGAATGTGTCTTGCCAGGCCTTTCTGGCTTGCCAGGTCTCTGTGGATAGGTCTGACATTATTCTGATGTTCCTCCCTCTGTACGTAGGAATCTCTTCCCCCTAACTGCCCTTAAGATGGTTTCCTTGGTTCTAAGATTTGCGAGTTTTCCTATTACATGCCGGGGTGTTGGCCTGTTTTCCTTGATCTTGGGAGGGGTCCTCTCTGCCTCTAGGACACAAATGTTTGCTTCATTCCCCAGATTAGGGAAGTTCCCTGCTAGGATTTGCTCAAATATATCTTCTAGTCCTCTTTTTTTCTCCAATCCCTCTGGGATTCCAATTATTCTGACATTGGAATGCTTCATGGTGTCACTTATTTCTCTGATTCTATTTTCATGGTTTCTCAGTTGTTTTTCCCTGGCCTCCTTTTCTCTTTTTACCTATTAAATTGTCTTCCAGGTTACTTATTCGTTCTTCTGCCTCACTTACCCTAGCTGTTAGATTATCTAAATTAGATTGGATCTCACTGATAGCATTTTTAAGTTCTGCCAATTCAGCTTTCATTTCTGCCCTTAGAGACTCTGTGTTACCATTAATCGATTTCTCCTTTCTAGCCATTGTCTTCACAATTGCTAGCCTGAATTCCATCCCCGACTTCTTGGTTATATTTGCATCCATTTGTAAGTCTGCGGCATAAGTCATAATCTCTGAGTCTTTCCTATTTTGGGGGTTTCTCCTCCTAGTCATTCTGTTGATGGGTGGTTGAGGGAATGTATAGAGTCCAAATTATTGACCAGAACCCAAGCAAGATGCACCTGTTTTCTAGGGACCTTGGGGTTGCTGGCCTCTTGTTCTCCCAGCCTGTCTTCAGGGGCAGGGGCCTGCCGTGCTGTTACTCAGGCAACTCTTTTTGTGCAGAGTTGCCCTGCCCCCACCCTCCGTGGCGGGTGATGGGCACAGTGGGAACCAGTTTTTTAGGGCTTTTGTTTTCTGGCACTTTCCCTGGCAGATTTCTGCGTTTCTTTCTCCTCCACCATCTTTTTCCTGATTGCAATTATTGATCTAGATGATCATCTAGTACAATTGCCATCTTATTACTAAGTAGAGTGGGAATGAGTAACTGTCGTATCAAGCTCAACTAGTTTACCCAAAGAAACTGTGAGAACTTGTTTGACTTACTTTCTGATGCTCACATAATAATGTTTTCAATTTTTGGATTTTTAAAAGATTTATTTATATATTTATTTGAGAGAGAGAGAAGGGCCAGAGGGAGAGAGAGAGAGAATCTCCAGCAGACTCTCTGCTGAGCTCAGAGCCTGAGGTGGGTCTGGATTCCAGGACCCTGAGATCATGACCTGAGCCAAAACCAAGAATCAGAGACTTAAGTGATGGAGTCACCCAGGTACCCTCAATTTGGATTTTATACCTGAAGTTGGGTTTCTGATGTATATATTATTCCCAACTCAGCTTTATCATCTAGCCTTAGCTTCCTCACCTCTAAAATAATACAGTAATTTGTAATTATAAATAATGTAAGTAAAACTTTGGACCCAGTGCCTGACTTCTAATACATATTTCATAAGTGGAGAGTGTCATCATTTTTGTTACTTTAAGTGATTTATTTTATTTACATGTTGCTTGTGTGTTTGGAGTAGAAGGTAGAGTAGTGGGGCAAGATTCTGGAGTTAAATGTCTGTAACATGCTAGGTGCTTTGTGTAATAAACTAAAAGATGGTATCTTGTACTTCAACTAAATATATGTAATGTGGGCAAACTAAACTCTGGGATTATTAAACATTTTAAATTAAGAAGATATAATGTTACTCTGTAGCCAAATCCAGGTATTTGTTACCAATACAGGTATCAAATCACTAGCATTTTGACCATTTTATTGTATCCTCAAACTCATCATTTCTAAAATAGAATTCATCATCTCTCCTAGACTCTTCCCCCATCCCTCATTCCAAACTTCTTTTCATCTCCCTGGTCATGCAGCTTACCATCGTCATAATCTTAATGAGGTTATTTCAGGTCTGCACTTGTTTTCTCATTGACGAATTGAGGTTACTAGTAGAAACTACCTTATAAGGTTGCAGTAAGGAACAAATATGTTAATTTTATAAAGCACTTAGAAGAATAAATGACAGTGTAGTAAACAGTGGGGGAAATATGGTTGTTGTGGTTCCCATACTCCACGCTCAAAATGCTGGCATCAGCTTTTCCCTCTTCCTCAGTTTTTTATCTACCTTGTTGCCAAGGGCTGTTATTTTTTTTCCCCTTTGTATCTAGCATCAGTTCCTTTCTTTTTATTCTGACACCACCTTAACTTAGTCCAGAAGTACAAACAATTAGCCTACAGACCAAAAACAGCTCACACACATTTTGTTTGCCCTAAATTGTTAAATTTTTTTATTTAAAAATTTATTTTAAATTGGTAATGCATTCCACGTTGCTCAAAAGTCAAAATATACAAAAGGATATACAGTAATGAGTCTCCCTCTTAGTCCTGTCCCCTAGGCACTCATTTTGCCTCACTGGAGGCAACTAAAGTTATGCTTATTAGGGATCCTTCCACAGACATTTTATGCATATCAAAAAATGAGTAAATGCATACATTTTTTCTTCCCCTTCACTTTTAGACTCTCTGTATATTGCTCTACACCTTGCTTTGTCTACTTGAAATATACTTTGGAGACCTTTCCATATCTGATGTAAAGAAATACCTAAATTCTTTTCTGTGACTGCATAGTTTTTCACTGCAGTTGACCCTTGAACAACATGGGTTTGAACTATGTGGGTCCACTTATACTTGGATTTTTTTTTTTTTTATATAAACACAGTACAGTACTACAAATATATTTTTCTCTTCCTTATGATTTTTTTTTTAGAGAGTGAGCGAGCATGCGCACAAGCCCAGGGGTGCAGGCAGAGAGAGAAGGAGAAAAAATCTTAAACTGGCTTCATGCTCAGAGTGGAGCCCCAGGCAGGGCTCAGTCTCATGACCCTGAGATCACCACCTGAGCCAAAATCAAGAGTAGGACCCTCAACTGACTGAGCCATCCAGGTGCCCCCCTCTTTATGATTTTCTTAATACCATTTTCTTTTCTCTAGCTTTATTATAAGAATACAGTATATAATACATATAATATACAAAATATATGTTAATCAACTGTGTATAGTATTGGTTAGGCTTCTGGTCAACAATAGGCTCTTTTTTTTTTTAAGATTTTATTTATTTATTTGACAGAGAGAGATAGCTAGAGCAGGAACACAAGCAGGAGGAGTAGGAGAGGGAGAGGCAGGCTTCCTGCTGAGCAGGGAGCCCAATGTGGGACTCGATCCCAGGACCCCAGGATCATGACCTGAGCCGAAGGCAGACGCTTAACGACTGAGCCACCCAGGTGCCCCAACAATAGGCTCTTAGTAGTTAAGTTATTGGGAGTCAGAAGTTATATGTGGATTTTTGACTGTATAAGGGTCAGCTCCCCTAACTCCATTGTTCAGGGGTCAACTGTATATGGATGAGCCACAGTTTATTAATGTCTTCTATTGAATAGCACTTAGTATATTTCCCAACATTTGCAGTGTTTGTAACAGCAATAAAAAACCTTGTATGTTTATTAGTTTCCTAGGGCTGCTATAACAAAATACCATAGACTAAGAGGATTAAAACAGAAATTTATTTTCTTACAGTTCTGGAGGCTGGAAGTCTGAGATAAAGGTACCAGCATGACCAGGTTCTGGTGAGAACCCTTTTCCTGGCATGTAGAAGGCTGTCTTTGCCTTGTATGCTCATATAACCTCTTCTCTGTGCTCCTGGAGAAAAAGAGTGAGCTCTCTGGTGTCTTTTCTTATAAGGACCCTAATCCCCTTGGATGAAGGCCCTACCCTTATGACCTCATTTAACCTTAATTACTTCCATAAAGGCCCTAAAGTCACATTGGGGTTTAGGGCTTCAACATATGAATTTGGGAGTGGGGGACACAATTCAGTCTTTAGCACCAGTATGTCAGTTTGCCCAGACACATACTTTGAAAAAAATGATTGATTACCAGAATTTCAAAATCATATTTTAATTAAAACTCAGAATTCCAGTTTCTCTTGAATAATCAGAAGATACTGCTCCAGTATTCCCTCTTGTCAACAATTATGTGGAGTTGATGAGCTGCTCCCTCCCTCCCCTTTTGGATAGGACATGTATTCTCAGTTCACCATATTCCCCATCTGGCTTAGGTAACCTTAACCTGCCAGGCTCTTCTAGGTATTGAGTTTGTGACACCTTTGTAAGCTCTTACCATGATAAGAAAAGAATATTCTAATAGCTTCTAGTTATACCTTGATTTTTTCTGCCTTCTATATTCTGTAGACTGCTGACAGGGTATCTTCCTTAAAACACATTTTTAAAAATTATGCCATTATCCTTCGCTTTGCAACATTTACCAGATGCCTACAAAGTTCTAGGCATCATGCTAGAAGCTGTGGTTAGAGTGGTGAATAATTTAGATGGGACCCTTGCCTTCACAGAGTGCATAGTCTACTTACTCTTCTTCTTACTGGATTTCCTTTCTGTCTTTTCTTGACCAATTTTAGATCCTCAAGGCCCATCTCACCACAGGTCATTTCTTTGGATTTTTTTCTTACTATTCCACTTTTAGCTGTCTCCTCTTCTAATTAGTGCTCATAGCCTCAAATCATAATCCAGCACTGCAGCATCTATTGTCTTGTGATGTTTGGTTGCTATTGTTTTATTCTTAGTTTTATCTCACCACATAGACCTGGAATCTGTAATCTCTCTATCTTATTTTCTAACAATGAATCATGGATCACTACATCAAAAACTAATGATGTATTATACGGTGACTAACATAACATAACATAACATAACATAACATAACATAACAACATAACATAACATAACAAAATAAAATAAAATAAAATAAATAAAATAAAATAAAATAAAATAAAAAATAAAATAAAATAATAAAATAAAATATAAAATAAAATAAAATAATAAAATAAAATAAAATAAAAATAAAATAATAAAATAAAATAAAATAATAAAATAAAATAAAATAATAAAATAAAATAAAAATAAATAATAAAATAAAATAAAATAAAAAATAAAAAATAAAAAATAAAATAAAAATAAATAAAATAAAAATTAAATAAAAATTAAATTAAATTTAATTTAAAAAATTAAAATAAAATAAAATAAGAAAAGCATGCACTGTATAAAAGGAGCACCCATTAATCAGCTCTAGCTAATTTTTCTCCATGCTAGTGTAGATTCCATGTTGTAAGATCTCCCAATTTTTTCAGAAAAGCAAAAAATGGATTTAAAAAAAAGAAATCTGCTTTTGAAAGATTATTAGCTAATTTGATTTTAATTTTTCACATCACTGTGAGAATAAGCCAGCATCTACTATGGGCTGCCAATTTTTTCTGTTTGACCTAGACTGCAAGTTCCCTGAGGGTAGAGACTAAGTAGGGACCAGGTGGAAATCTACCATTATCTGCTTTTCCCTCTCAAACACACAGTGTCTACTACAGTGTTGGGTATTTGGTAGATCTGTAAAGACTTGAATATTATCACTAAGTTTCTCTTTAAGTCGACTATAATCTCCAATAATAATATAACACTTCTGCTTTCTCCACATTCCTAATGTGTGCCTTTAAAGATAATTATCAAGACAGTCTTTTCTCTACTTCCTTTTTTCTCAAATGTAACCATGCAAATTCCTTGACCTAGCTCCTTTTTTTTTTTAATTTTAAAAAATTGATCCTTTATCCCTCTAGAGTATCTTTCATTTTTTCTGCATTTCTCTTCCATTTTATCTCCTCTGAATTACAAACTCACAAACAAGGTGCAATATCTTCAGGAAGATCTTCATAATGTTAAGCATATAGTTAACTTTTAATTATTTGGGGCTGATCATCCTAGCTTTTTTGTTTATTTCTGTGCTGTCAGTTATCTTGTTTCATCTTAAATTAGAATAGGAATGTATGATGTGAATCTATTTTCTTGTTTTTTTAAAACTAGTTCTGATAAATGTACATTGTGTAGTTCCTCTAGTTTTTGTAACTATATTCTAGAATCTATATGTAGCCTTGAAAAATAATAAAATTAATATGTAGCCTTGAAAAATAATAATAATCAATATGTAGCCTTGATGATTATTGGTTCCTTTATTAACCTGACCTCTTGTCCTACAAATTGAGATGGCCCAGGACTCTTCTAGAACTTCTTGACTTGGTGCTTCTGAGCCCAGGCAGTGAGTGGAAAGGCCATTCAAGAGATAAAGTCTCTACCTTTAAACACTTGTTGTACTAACCATTGACAAGGACCACTGTATTGTAAATTCTTTTTGGTTGCTGCAGTGGCACCATGTTTAATTTGTTGGAGGAGACTATTACATGAAATAATGGTGTATTTAAGTGAATTGCATGAGATTTTACATGATATTATAGAGCAATGAGCTTATACTATTGTGGCTCTTTGTCCTTTTTCTAAACTGATGACTTAATGCCATGCTGGAGCTCTGTATTCTTAGATGGTTAACATCATGATTAGTGGGAATCCTTTAATACTCTCTGCAAATGTTTAATCATAGAGCTCACTGCTAAGGTATAAAATCACCTCCATTATTATGATCGTCAACATCATCCAACTATTCAAAAGTACAGGATAGTATCAAGTACTATAAGGGGTAAAGAAGCTTTGGTATCAGACATCATCCCTGGATTCAAATCCCAATAATTTACCAGCTATGGGACCTTGGGCTTACTTACTCTCTCTGAGCCTCTATTTCCTCATGTGTATAATGGAATCAACAATAGTACCTACCTCACAGGGATTGTGAAGATTAAATATGTCCTATTGGAAATGCCATAGGAATGAAATAATATGATATCTGGGATTTGCCTAAAAATACCCAGTGAGTTGTGGGGGGAGTGGTGGGGGTACAGATGAAACAAGATTTTCCATCAGCTGAAAATCACTGAAGCTTGTAATAGGCACATGGGGGATCATCTTTATTTTTGTATGCATTTGAAATTATACATAATAAAAAGATTTTTTTAATGCTGTGCGAGTTACACTCAAGTTTACCTAATTTTGTGGAGAACTTAATTGCTTCTCTTGAATTTAATTTCACAGATTAAGCAGAAACTTGGAAAGATATTCTAGATCTTCCTTGTATGTCTTAATCATAAAACTATATATCATACAATATTATAACTGAAGAGACCTGAAAAGGGCTAAGTAGTTTACTCAAAATGACATTGCTAGATAACAGTGGAGCCTGGACTAGAACCTAGGTTCCCCATCTCCTAGTTAAAAGATTTTCCCATTTTTTTCATACTTCTTTCTTTAATTATAGTACTTTTAATATACATTCTGTCAGTTTATTGCATGTAAGATTAATTATTGTTTAAAAATAAATTTACCTTTTAACCAACTGAGCCACCCAGGCGCCCGTTAAAAATAAATTTACCTTTTGATGACAGTACAGGACAAGGAGACTAGTTCTAAAACACTGAGACTGTATTTGTACAATATACTTTTAAAATCATAGTGAGCTACCTGCTGAGATGCCACATGTGGGGGTTCTTTGAATTTTTGTTTTCCAGTGGTTCCTGTGGTGATAGGTGTGACCCTATTTGGGGGAAATGAGGATCTTGCAATCTTCTTTTATTAGGTAGTTTGTTTCCAGCAACCACTTACTCTCCATTATGTGATCTGCTTCAAGCAGGAGCTGGGGGATTTCACTGGCTCTCAGGTCAAAGAGAATTATAGCTTCATTATAGTGCTAGACTGCTATAGTTCAAATCTCAGTTCTGCCATTTACTAGCTGGGTGATTTGGGGATAATCTACTTTATCTCTCTGTGCTTCAGTTTCCCCATTTTAAAAATGAAGAAATAATGTGCCCACTGAGAATTATGAAGATTAAATGAGCTAATACAAGTATTTGTTCTTAGGACAGTATCTGGAACATAGTAAGTACTCAGTGAATGTTGGCAATTTTTGGTCTTTTATCACCATTCTATTGTTAATGTCATACTGCAAAGTAGCCTGAAGGTTTTCCCAGAGGCCCATCCCAAAAGTACTTTCTATTCCCCTGGAAGACACACAATTAAACTGTCTGAAAATATATGTGTATTCTAGTTGTTCTTTAGTTATCTTTTTCTAATATTAAAGATACAAGTAATACTTTTTAAAAATTACTTATAATCTCAAAACTCTAAAATACTGATTTTCAATTTTCAATAGTTCCAGCATTTCTTACAGATCAGAGGTTGAAAGTGAATGATATCTGCTCAAATCTTCCAAAATGATTGGTTTGTTGTCCTTAAACTTCTTTTAGCAGATAGTTGTATTTTTTTTTTAAAAAGAAGATGCTTACCAGATTTATGATATTGGAAAGTAGTGAGGGAGCACTGTAATTTGAGTCAGAGGATAATAATTCCAGTTTTGATTCCATGATTTCTAAACTATATAACCTTGGGCCTCCAAATTCATTATCAGTGAAATGGGAATGATATATGAAAACTATGTCCTTACTGTAAAGCTATGTAGATACAATTGAGGAATTATTATTTGTATTGTCCAAATGCTCTATCTTGTTTAGACACTGGGTACTTTCTTAAGTCTCTTAGGGTCCCCAGTGTTTTGCTTGATTTTGAAGTTGTACATCCCAATGACTCTTCCTTGGTTTCCACCTTAAAGGTTTAACTGCTCACTTTTGTCCCTAGACATTTTCCCTCTCAGGGCTGACCGAAGAGTGAGATATGGTCTATTAGCCAGCCATCTGCTCCTCTACCTTAAACAAACTGTTCACTTTCATAAAACAAACAGATCACTGTGGAAAATGCCACTTTGGTAACAAAATAAACCTGGAAACATGATGAAGATAAAGTAACCAAATCAAATTTCTCTGATCATAGTCCCTGGAATATGGTTTGTGATTTTCTGCATATATGAGACATTGACCCGCTATGGATGAGGCTCAGTCCTCCCTATCTCCTCCTCTATTTCCTTCTCTAGTACTCCCTCAGGGGAAGGACCAAAAAGTCCAGCTTCCAGACACAAATGCTTGAAGAGCCAATCCAGGCAGAAAGATGGTTATTATCTCAAGTAGGTAATTTGTATTTCTAAAGCCCTCCTGACTGTATAATACACATCTCAATGGCCCAGGACATACCTTAAATCCCTTTGGACATTTCCTCACCACTTTCTTCACAGCTTCTGTGCAACTGTCTGGTTCCAGACACAGCAGAAGCTCCAACTCTAGAGAAAAGCAAAAGGTTTAAAAAGTCCTCTCTTTCTCTCTCTCTCTCTCTCTTTTTTTTTTTTAGAAAAACTGAGCTTTCTTTAAGACCATTCTATAGGCCCAAATTTCCTTCAATTTTAAATTTTGGCTGAGTAAATATTAAAACATTTTTTTAAAGGAAGAGTTTACACACCTTTCGGATAGCTTTCTCTATATATACTCCCACTAACATTTAGAATGTTGTCCAGAGTTATCTAAGAGTTACCTATTGGCTATTCCAGTTTGGCTGTTTTTCAAGTGAGAGGATACTAAGCAGAAATGGCTGAGACATTCCTAATTGTCAGCTATCTCCCTTATGTCATTTGACTAAAATATTGGTGGTATGAGTGGGGCAATAAGTATTACCCAGACTCCTTGATTATTGCTATTAAATAATATTGGTATTATCTAATATTATAATATAATTGCTGTTAAATACCCTTCCTTATTCCCACTATCATTCATTCATTGGACATTAATTAGCACATTGGACACTAATAGCACATTATTTAGCAGAGGAGATACTCTGCTAAAAGATACAAAAGAAGGTAGGTAATAGTTACTAGTTAACTACTGGGGGGCTCACCTGATGGTCAGGGAAACAGACAGACAATGCCTCTTTGTGCCAGGAAGTGTTGTAAATACTTGAATGCATATTAACTTGATAAATCCTTATGACAACTCTACAAGCTGGTACTACTATTATTCCCCTTTTGCAGATGGGGAAACAGACAGAGGGAGGTAGAAAAAACTTGTCCAAGTTCTTATTGTTAAGAAGTTACAGAAGCAGGGGGTGCCTGGGTGTCTCAGTCCATTAAGCATGGGACTTGACTCTTGATTTCAGCTCAGGTCATGGTGTCAGGGTTGTGGGATTGAACCCTGCTTGGGGCACCACACTCAGCAGGGAGTCTGCTTGAGATTCTCTCTCTCCATCTCTCTCTGCCCCTCCCCCTGCCTTTCTCTAAAATAAATAAATAAAATCTTTAAAAAAAGAAGTTACAGAGCCAGGATGTGACTGTAGGCACTCACTCTAGAGCCCACACCTTTTTACCATGGCTAGAAGGAGAAGTGACTAGAAGATGATGAAGGGGTACATTTAAAAGATATTTCTGCTGTAGAATTAATTGCAACTGATAACCAGTTGGCTGGAGATGGTGAGAATGAAGTCAAAGGTGACTGACTCTCAGGTTTTTAGACTGATGGTGGTGCTAAAAATTGAGATTGTAAACATAAGATATGGAGAGGTTTGTGAACACATTGTGTAGGAAAGACTTGCTTGATGCCTAGGAGATAACCTACTGGGCTAAGGCTAAAGATTCTGGCCATCAACAATAATAATGGTAGTGATGATAATAATAGCTATTGAGAACTTTTTATATGACAAGAACTGTTTTAAGTGTAATTCAAGGAATCCTCATATTAACCCTATTAAATCAGTACTACCACCACCACCCTGCCTCTGGCAGGTGAAAAGTCTTAGGTTTATAGGGAATAAATATCTTGTCAAAGTCACTCTGCTTCCTCAGCCCTGCTGTCTTATAAGCCATAGAAATTAAAGAAGACCAGATAGGATATGGCTTTTGTAAGATGGTCTGGCTAAAAATGATGACATCTAGTGAAAGGATAGGTGAATGGAAAGAACCAAATTCACTCACTCTCTCCTACAAATGTTTCTGGCAGCAACCAAGCAAATTCTCCTGGTTCCGTGGTGCCCCCCTGTGGACTATATGACAGTCATCTGACCTAACATTCTTTTTCTGCCTTTGCATCCCCTTTTTCCCTCCTTGAAATCAGAACAAGCTGCCCTCTCTGGCACCTCATACTTCACAGTTAATTACACCTCAAACATCTCTTATACACAATGTCTCTAATTTTCTTTCATTCTTTCACTCTTGTCCAATTCCTGTACTTGGGAAAACACACTTCCTCATTCTCCTTTTCTGTCATTCATCAAAAACCTTCAGGTATGTGTTTGAACACCTATCATATGCCAGGTACTATTCTAACCCCTTGAAATACATCAGTGGAAAAAAATATCAAAGATTAAAAACCCTGCCTGCAAAGAGCTTACAGTTTAATGGAAATTGGATTTTTCTGTGTCTGATTTCTGTGCTTATTCCTTAATATGCTTCTTCTTTGGGGCACCTGGGTGGCTCAGTTGGTTAAGCATCTGCCTTCGGCTCAGGTCATGGTCCCAGGGTCCTGGGATCGAGCCCCACATTGGGCTCCCTGCTCAGCGGGAAGCCTGCTTCTCCCTCTCCTGTTCACCCTGCTTGTGCATTCTCTCTGTCAAATAAATAAATAAAAATAAATAAATTAAAAAATATATGCTTCTTCCTCCATCAACCCTGACCTCACCCTCCAAGAGGCTTCAGAGAAGCCTTAGGACTCTGCAGAAAACAGTTTGAAATCTTTTAATTCTAGATGGAGAAGTTGAGGCTTACATGAAAAGGCCTTGACAAAGATTATAGGATATAATCCCTGGGCATCTAGCTCTCAGGTCAGTGCTCTCTGCTACATTTGCTGACTCTATGTCTGGTTGATCCAGATCCCAAACTGATAACAATGTGCCTAGCATAACCTCTGACACACAGTAATTATGCAGTAAATATTTGGTAAATGATGGATGTATATGTGAGCAGTTCTATTCATATACTTGGATGAAAGAAAAGAAAATCCATGTGTTTTGAGATAAAATCAGAGGTATTTTATTTTTTTATTTTATTTTTCCAAATGTTTATTTAAACTATAGTTAGTTAACATGCAGTGCAATATTGGCTCAGGAGTAGAATTCAGTGGTTTATCACTTACATACAACACCCAGTGTTCATCATAACAAGTGCCCTCCTTAATACCCATCACCCATCTAGCCCATCCCCCACCCACCTCCCTCCATCAACCCTCAGTTTGTTCTCTATTATAAAGATTCTCTTATGGTTTGTTTCCCTCTATCTTTTTTTCCCCATCCCATAGGTTCATCTGTTTTGTTTCTTAAATTCCATATATGAGTGAAATCATATGGTATTTGTCTTTCTCTGACTAACTTATTTCTCTTAGCATAATACACTGTAGCTAACTTGGAGCTATTTTTTTTAAAGATTTTATTTATTTGACAGAGAGAGACATAGCGAGAGAGGGAACACAAGCAGGGCGAGTGCGAGAGGGAGAAGCAGGCTTCCCGCTGAGCAGGGAGCCCGATGTGGGGCTTTCCCAGGACCCCAGGATCATGATCCCAGCCGAAGGCAGACGCTTAACAACTGAGCCACCCAGGCGCCCCTAAATTGAAGCTATTTTAATGTGTCAAAATTCTCCAGATTCTTTGGTAGTGGCACAAAAGTTTTCCTCATCATCTCAATAGAAGATTCTTTGTGTGTTATTGCCATCAAATTAGGACTGGTTTCCTTAATTCCTGACATTCAAAAAATAAAGGAATTATTTTTAGGTTTATTTTTTGCTTTTTTGTGTGGCTGTATTATAATTTTGTCTCTTTGCTCATTGTATATTTGTTGTATTTTAACTGCATTAGGTATTAAATGGCTATTGTGAAGTAACCTATAAAATGGACACTTTTATGGGTAAAAGTATTTGACATCGAAAACGATTAACTGATTTATGGACTACCTTTTGAAACACAATCAGGTCTTAAATTGTAATTGATTTGGAGACACTTAGAATAATCCAAAATCTGATCAACTAAGTTATAAGCAAGCTGTGGATTTATCTTCCTTGCCCTATGTTTTCCTCTTTAGTGAGATTAAACTGTAGATAGATCGAAGGAAATCTGGTTAAAGAAGTACTGGTATGTGCTTCTGGTAGGAATGATTATGACGATGTAGATAGGGCAGCATAATGAGGCCACTGAGTCTCTCTTTTTATAGAAAGACAAATGAACAGGGAAATAGAAGACTGCTCATATTAACTCCACCTAGCTTGTGTGTTTAAGAAAGATAGACAGAAAATACTTCCTTAGAGAGATTTGGTGCTAATGTGTTTAGAAGCTCATTAGGGTAAATATTCATACAGGATCTTTTGTAGGTAGGGCTGGTTGGAGTAGTTGGAAGAAGCAGATTCTCATGTATATAGGATTTGTGGGGGGCAGCTAATATTGTTGGGGACAAGCCAGGGCCATCTTGATGAGTAGAATATACAAATTAGAATGTTATCCAAACACTGACTTCTCAATATCTAGTAAGTCCTGAAAAATGATGTTCATAGAATGCAAACAGGTATAACCAAGGGTAAATGGCATACTGTATGCATATAGTGGATTAGATCTTATTCTAAAATTGTGTGTCCCTTGCCTTTTATCCAGATATGGATCAACTCATAAACAACTTGGAAGTCCAACTTAATTCAGAAGGTGGCTCAATGCATGGCTTCAAACAGGTCAGTTATCAGGAAAATGAGATACTAATATTGAGCTATAATAGTGCTGAGTACCTGGTAATCATTATAGAGCTAAAGCTCTTTTTTTTTTTTCTAACAATGTTGGGAACTGAAAAGGGGTGAAGGAAGGAAGGTTTCTAAGAAGTACTTGAAAGCCTGGGTTTCAGGTCTGAATACTGGAATAGATCTGGCCTAAAAGAAATATAACCTCTAGGGTCAAGGCTATAGGGGCAAGTTAGACACTTGGTAGGCAATAGCAGTCATTTACTTAACACTGTTCCACATTTCAGACACTTTGAAGATTAAAAACATTATCTTATTTAATCTTCGTAATAACTCTGTTGGATACTGTATTTAGGTTCTCCAAAGAAACAGAATCAACAGAATGTGCATGTCTCAATATCTCCCTCTCTCTCCCCATCTACATATATGTATATATATGTATGTATATACACACAAACTATATCTCTATATCTATAGATATAGATAACAATGTATGTATCACATATATACATATATATTTATATATAAAATAAAATATATCTATCTACCTAGCTATTGAGAGGGAGAGAGAGATTTTAAGGAACTGACTCACATGACTATAGAATTATGATGAATCTAAAATTTAATAGGGGTAGGCTGGCAGATTGGAGAGCCAGGGAAGAGTTGCAGTTCCAACAGCAGTTGGGTGAAGGAGTTCTTTCTTGCTTGGAGGAGCTTAGTCTTTGTCTATTAAGGTCTTCAAGTGATTGAATGAGGCCAACCCACATTATGGAGGGTAATCTGCTTTACTCAAAGTCCGGTAATTTAAATATTAATTTCACCCAAAAACATCTTCACAGAAACATTCAGAATAATGTTTGACCAAATATCTGAGCACTGTGATCCACCCAAATTGACACAAAATTTATCATCACAGATAGGTATTATTAATATTCCCATCTTACAGATAAGAAAATTGTAACTTTGGGAACATCCCAGAACAAAGATTTTTATTATTTTTTTTTAAAGATTTTATTTATTTATTTGAGAGAGAGAGTGAGAGAGAGAAAGAGCACAAGAGGGGGGAGCGGGAGAGGGAGAAGCAGACTCCCCGCCAAGCAGGGAGCCCGATGTGGGACTTGATCCCGGGACTCCAGGATCATGACCTGAGCCGAAGGCAGTCGCTTAACCAACTGAGCCACCCAGGCGCCCGATTTTTATTTTTTTAACAGGCAAGCAGTCTGTGTTAGACGTGGAAGTCCCATTTTGTTCAGGTTTAAGTTTTAAAGTCATTCCATGAGTAAAACCCAAATATAGTCAAAATTACCCTTGAAAATCCCTTAAATTGTCTATAAAGTTGAGTATGCAGTTTTGTGTATCCAGTAACTATCTGTTTCTCTTTTTAAAAATATTTTATTTATTTGAGTGACAGAGAGAGAGATAGAGAAAGAGCACAAGCAGGGGGAGGGGCAGAGGAAGAGAGAAAAGCAGACTCCCCACTGAACCTGACCCCAGGACCCTGGAATCATGACCTGAGCCGAAAGCAGATGCTTAACCAACTGAGCCACCCAGGCGCCCTTTGTTTCTTTATTTAAGTCACCAGATTAAGTATCTGGCTTACATTTAAGAGTCATATTTTACCAAAAATAGTTTTTAACCATTAAATGTTTTGCCTTTGGTGTACAATTGACTTTAAGGTACATGCACATAGGGGTGATTTTCCTTTGTACTGTGTTAATACCAAACCCAATTTAATATTTTATTTACCTTCCTTGTAGCTGTTGCCATTTAGGGACTATTAGTACATCAACACTTGCTAATTATTTTATTTTATTTTATTATTTAATTGTTTTATTGTTGCAGAACATCTGCTGGTTTCTGGTGCTAAGTCATAATTAATACTAAAAAGAAGCTGAGTATAAGTGTTAGACAAAAATCTGTTGGACATGTAATAAAAAATACTCAGTGAAATGTTGTCAAGCATGCATAGATACCTTATTTTGAAATCTCAGTACACCTAAGTACAATTCCAAAATTATTTTTCAATGCATTGTTTAAGTATACTAAGTTTCTAGAATTTGAAGGCACTTTGAAATTGGTTCAATGTATAGAAAATTCTGGATAATAGATAATCTAAGAACTTTTTTGTTTCTTGACTTCTCCAAGATATCATGTTTTTAGTAAAGCTAGGGTGCTTGTGGTTACATGGCCACAGAACACTGGCCATGTCCCAGGGAACAAAGGCTCAGAACTTGTGTTCTATAAAAATACAATGTTGGCAACATTCTAGTGGGCAGAAGCCTACTGATTTGTCTCATTATATGATTTGTTTATGTCATGAGATAAGATTAGTGGGGGGCTGTCTAGTTCAGTACACACATGCTCCTCAACCTTCTTTGAATTCCTATATCACCATGTACAATATAATGAATATACTTGGTTGTCACTGCCTTTTGTTTTTAGTTTCTGGTTATTTCGTAGAAGTTGGGCAAAGTGTATGAGCAACTTTAGGGCTCATATTGTAGCATACATGTCTCCCCCCTCCAATTTAATATTGTTAAATTTTACACATATTCTCACATACTTGCATGTATTTACACACTCTCTCTCTACCCCTTTCAACTCCCTGTGTCTCTTTCTTTCATTTTTTACCTTTGAAAGTAATTTGCATCGAGAAACTTCACCCATAAATAATTCAGCATGCATCACCTACAAATGACACTCTCATACATAAGTACATCAACAATATTACACCCAAGTAATTAACAATTTTTAATAATATTATCTAATTGGGTCATATATTTCTAAAATGTTCTCAGTGACGCCTTTTCCCACACCATTCTTTCCGCCTGGAACGTCCTTCAATCAGCCTGTCTAATTTACCAAATCCCAACTTTTCTTAGGGCCCAAATTTCAATTCCATCTCTTCCATAAAACTTCCACTGATAACTATTCTTACTAATCTTAGTGCAGTTGATTTCCTGGAATGCTAAATTATCTGTACCAGTTACTTATGTGGCTCTGCTTAGTACTTGTTCTCTAGTCGTCAACTAATTTATGTAACTATCTCTTGTTTTTACACTGATATTTTTTGTCTCTGAAACTTTAATTATTATGTACCACTTACACAATTTTTGAAACATCCTTATTATGAGTATTACTTACTTTTAGTAGTAAGTAGTACTTTTAGTGCAGCTAAAAGTAAATAAATAAATACCTATATTCTGGGTTTGATGTGGGGTATTGGTTTCCTGGGGTTGCTGCAACAAATTATCACCAGTTGGGTGGCTTAAAACAAGATAAATGTATTCTCTCACGGCTCTAGAGTCCAGAAGTCCAAAATTGTGTCATCACCGTGATCCTTTCCAAGGTTTTAGGGGAGAATCTGTTTCTTGCCTCTTCCACCTTCTGGTGGATGCTGGTGTTCCTTGGCTTGTGGACTCAGCACTCCAGTATCTACCTACATCTTCACATTGCTTTCTCCTCTGTGTCTCTGTGTGTGTCTCTGCTCTGTGTACCTGTTTAAGGACACTTGTCATTGAATTTAGGGCCCACCCAAATAACCCAGGATAATCTCCTCAAGATCCTTAGTTTATCTGCAAAGACTTTTTCCAAATAAAGTAATATTCACAGGTTCGGGGGATTAGGATGTGGACATATATTTTGGGGGAACATCATCCAGCCCAATACAGTGTGTTATACATATATTTCTAATATATAGTAAATAACACAGCACCCCAAAACAATCTTAGATGCTTTGAGAAAGAAAAAGTTCTTCACCATATTATAGTTTACATTTTTCATAGTTTCATGCTAGGTAATAATTTTTCCATATTTTCATGCTAGGTACTAATCAAATACCTAATGAATCAATATATGTACACACATATATACATGCATACATACAACATACATATATACATGTCTAACATTATTTTGCCTAGACGCAGCTGACACTATGCTCAATGCTATCTCCCAAGCCTTTAGGATTGCCTAGTTCATTAGTTTTTACAAATTGATGAATTCTTTTATCTCATAGTGCTACATTTCCGGATGCTATTGAGATGGTGGTGATGTAAAATTTGAAATCCCTCTAGGTTTATTTTGGCTCTACTTTTTTTTTTAATTATTTTATATTAATCACCATACATTATATCATTAGTTTTTGATGTAGTGTTCCATGATTCATTATTTGCGTATAACACCCAGTGCTCCATGCAGTATGTGCCCTCTTTAATAATAATACTCAACTCCAATCACCTGTCCTTTCTCTGAATACATGAACACCTGATGTCCTTATTGGAGAAGGATTGTAGTTTCAGAAAGTTAAACTGACTTTTTGACTTAAACAATGAATGTGCACATATATGTCTTGATGTACATACTTGTGCACCCAGTCATGAAAATGATTAGTTTAAACCTAGAGCAAAGCTAGAAGGGACTTGTATACAAGAGCAGCTTTCCTCTTTCTGTTTAGGAGACTGGGCTTTATCTTACTACCATAAAAATACTCTTTCCTCTCTTTTCCTCCTGTGCTGACTGGAGTATTTTGTTCTTTCATTTTATTTCTAGTCTTGCCTTCCCACTTTCAAGCTCTAAATCAGAGCTATTTTATTTTATTTTTTTATATTTAAATGTGTGAATGTATGACAGTAAATTACATCTTAAGACAACTGTTCCAAAATAGAAAAGAAAGTAGCATACAACTACTCAGCATTCTTACACCCAGTATTCTTTCTTTTCCCCCAAGTGTCCATTGACCAGTGGATGAATAAAGAAGAGGTAGTACACATATATACAATGAAATAATAGCCATAAAAAGAATGAAAGCTTACCATTTGCAATGATGTGGATGGAGCTAGAAAAGTATGCTAAGTGAAATAAGTCAGTCAGAGAAAGAAAATAGCATATGATTTCACTCATATGTGGAATTTAAGAAACAAAAAAATGATCATGGGGGGAAAAAAGAGAGAGGTAAACCAAGAAACAGACTCTTAATTAGAAAAAACAAACTGATGGTAACCAGAGGGTAGGTGTGTGTGGGGGGGAGTGGATGGGTTAAATAGCTGATGGGGATTAAGGAGTGCACTTGTTTTGGTGATCACAGCTTTGTAATATAGCTTGAAATTAGGCAATGTGATGCCCCCAGCTTTTTCTTTTTCAACATTTCCCTGGTGATTCGGGGTCTTTTCTGGTTCCATACAGATTTTAGGATTGTTTGTTCCAGCACTTTGAAAAATGTCATTGGAATTTTGATCAGGATGGCGTTGAAAGTATAGACTGCTCTGGGCAGCATAGACATTTTAACAATGTTTATTCTTCCTATCCATCAGCATGGAATGTTTTTCCATCTCTTTGTGGCTTCTTCAATTTCTTTCATAAATGTTCTGTAGTTTCTAGAGTATAGATCCTTTACCTCTTTGTTTAGGTTTATTCCAAAGTATCTTATGGTTTTTGGTGCTATTGTAAATGGAATCGATTCCCTAATTTCTCTTTCTACAGTTACATTGTTAGTGTATAGGAAAGCAACTGATTTCTATGCATTGATCAGCAAGACAGCATGGGACTGGCACAAAAACAAACACATAGATCAATGGAACAGGGTAGAGACCCCAGATATGGACCCTCAACTCTATGGTCAAATAATCTTTGACAAAGCAGGAAAAAATATCCAATGGAAAAAAAGACAGTCTCTTCAATAAATGGTGCTGGGAAAACTGGACAGCTATATACAGAAGAATGAAACTCGACCATTCTCTAACACCATACATGAAGATAAACTTAAATGGATGAAAGGCCTCAATGTGAAACAGGAATCCATCAAAATCCTAGAGAACATAGGCAGTAACCTTTTTGACATTGGCCACAGCAACTTCTATCAAGACACATCTCCAAAGGCAAGAGAAACAAAAGCAAAAATGAACTTATGGGACTTCATCAAGATAAAAAGCTTCTGTACAGCAAAGGAAACAGTCAACAAAACAAAGAGGCAACCTGCAGAATGGGAGAAGATATTTGCAAATGACACTACAGACAAAGGGCTGGTATCCAAAATCTATAAAAAATTTCTCAAACTCAACACCCAAAAAACAAATAATCAAGTCAGTAAATGGGCAGAAGACATGAACAGACACTTCTCAAAGAACACATATGAACGGCTAACAGACACATGAAAAAATGTTCATCATCTTTAGCCATCAGGGAAATTCAAATCAAAACCACATTGAGATACCACCTTACACCAGTTAGAATGGCAAAAATTGACAAGGCAAGAAACAACAAATGTTGGAGAAGTTGTGGTGAAAGGGGAACCGTCTTACACTGTTGGTGGGAATGCAAGTGGGTACAGCCACTTTGGGAAACAGTGTGGAGGTTCCTCAAAAAGTTAAAAATAGAGCTACCCTATGACCCAGCAATTGCACTACTGGTTATTTACCCCTAAGATACAAATGTAGTGAAAAGAAGGGCCATATGGGGGCGCCTGGGTGGCTCAGTCATTAAGCGTCTGCCTTCAGCTCAGGTCATGATCCCAGGGTCCTGGGATCGAGCCCCACATCAGGCTACCTGCTCGGCGGGAAGCCTACTTCTCCCTCTCCCACTCCCCCTGCTTGTGTTCCTTCCCTCGCTCTCTGTCAAATAAACAAAATTTAAAAAAAAAAAGAAAAGAAGGGCCATATGGACCCCAATGTTCATAACAGCAATGTCCACAATAGCCACACTGTGGAAGAAGCCGAGATGCCTTTCAACAGACGAATGGATAAAGAAGATGTGATATGTATATATATAATGGAATATTATGCAACCATCAAAAAAATGAAATCTTGCCATTTGCAATGACGTGGATGGAGCTAGAGGGTATTATGGTAAGTGAAATAAGTCAATCAGAGAAAGATAAGTATCATATGATCTCACTGATAAGAGGATTTTGAGAAACACTACAGAGGATCATAGGGGAAGGGAGGGAAAAATGAAACAAGATGAAACCAGAGAGGGAGACAAACCATAAGAGACTCTTAATCTCAGGAAACAAACTGAGGGTTGCTGGAGTGGAGGGGTGTGGGAGGGATGAGGTGGCTGGGTGATGGACATTGGGGAGGGTATGTACTACAGTGAGCGCTGTGAATTGTGTAAGACTGATGAGTCACTGACCTGTATCCCTGAAATAAATAATATAGAATGTTAATAAAAAATTTTTAAAAAGAAGATGTGGTCCATATATACAATGCAGTATGACTCAGCCATCAGAAAGAATGAATACCCAACATTTGCATCAACATGGATGAAACTGGAGGAGATTATGCTGAGTGAAATAAGTCAAGCAGAGAAAGACAATTATCATATGGTTTCACTTATTTGTGGAACATGAGGAATAGCATGGAGGACATTAGGAGAAGGAATGGAAAAATGAAGGGGGGGAAATCGGAAGGGGAGACAAATCATGTGAGGCTATAGACTCTGAGAAACAAACTGAGGGTTTTAGAGGGGAGGGGAGTGGGGAGATGGGTTAACCCAATGACGGATATTGAAGAGGGCATGTATTGCATGGAGCTCTGGGTGTTATACGCAAACAATGAATCATGGAACACTACATAAAAAACTAATGATGTACTATATGATGACTAACATAACTTAATAAAAAAAGCTATAAAAAAAAGAGTGCACTTGTGAGTGCACTGGGTGTTGTATGGAAGTGTTGGATCACTAACTTCTACACCTGTAACTAATATAATACTGTATGTTAACTGGAATTTAAATAAAAACTTGGAAAAAATTAGAATAAAAAAATAAATCAGAGCTATTTTAGACAGTTGATTCCCCTGACCCTCAACCTCCCAAGGCATTCTACCTATCTTCATCAAATGCTCAAGAGCTTAAATATTTTGAGTTGACCACTTTTTCCCTAGATTTCTTTCTAGAATTGAGGGTCCTATGTGCCTTTATCCATCATCTTTGATGATATATCAAAAATAACTCTTTTTTGCCAACTCAAATTGACTTAAAATTTGATTAGGATTCTGGGCATTTGAGAAGGACTGTGGAAATAAAAAAAATTCCTCTTTGAACTACCCCCATACATGTTTGTGTTTTTTTCATACCTAACCTTCTTCATAGACTCAGAAATTTGATAAAGCTGCAGCCTGAAGTTCTAAAATAGTGAATGTGTAAAGTAGCTATTCTCTTTCTTTGAAAAGTGATAGTGACTAACTACAGAACACTTAAAAACTGAAGCCATCACCCCATGTTGAAGATAAAAAGAGGTTATTTAAAGAGAAAAATCTGATGCAACAACTTTAAATTAATACTTAGATGAACTATTAAAACTGTGGTAATTATATTCAATATGTGGAATGGGAAGCCATCTTGAGTCATCTCATTGAGAATTTTTAAAAATCAAAACCCTGGGCTGAAAACTTACTCCCTACTTTATGTCTCTTCAGAATCCTTAAGTATAGTATGTCATGTACAAGGAGAAGGTAAAGCAGATAGTGTTTGGGTTTTTTTTTGTTTAACAATAGGTGTAATTATATTCAAAATATGGAAGAAATCAGACTGTATATTAGAATTATTATTAAAATTATTTGACCATATGGAAAAGAGAATTCTCAGTGCACACAAAAATTATTCACTATAGTAATGTGTAGATATGAAATGCTTGTCCTATTATGTCTTCATGCTACAAAGCAAGAAACAGTAAGTTCAACCTTCAGAGCTGCTTTTGAGCATAGACTTTTCTTGAGGAAGCTTCCTTGCATAATATAGCATTCACAAATCAGAAAATCCTTGTCACAGACTGGATTCACTTAGGCATAACAGGTACACTTGAAAGTGATATATACAGAAGGAAATATGTGATGATACATTGTGAAGAAATTACTGTTAAAACAGGAAAACACAGTAGTGCCTGGGTGACTCAGACCATTTTTAAAATGTCATTTTCAACTCCTGAAGTCTTTTATCTCTTTGAAAAGTGTATGACTCTTGATTTCGGCTCAAGTCATGATCTCAAGGCCTTGGAATCAAGCCCCATGTTGAGCTGTGTGTTCAGCGCAGCGTCCACTTGTCCCTCTCCCTCTGCTCCTCCCCTGCTCACACACTCTATCTCTCAAATAAATAAACAAAATCTTAAAAAAATAAAATAAAACAGGAAGACCGAAACAACTGGCCTTCCAACATTACTTTCAAAGTCTTATAATGATGGCAGAAGAGGAGTAATGATTGAAGCCCTGTTATGGACAGGGTTTTGTTAAGAATTGCTAGACCACAGGGCAGGCTTGGTCTACAGAAGCACAACTCATGATGGGTGCTGAAACAAGGCCTTACAATATCTTATCTCATCAATTAGAATAGTATTTATGATATGAAAGCAACCTAAGTATCCACTGATGGATGAAAGGATAAGGAAAATGTGGTACACACACACACACACACTGAATATTATGTAGCCACAAAAAAGGATGAAATACTGTCATTTCATGACATGGGTGAACCTAGAGGGTATTATGCCAAGTGTAATAAGTCAGATTGAGAAAGACAAATACTGTATTTCACTCATGGTGGCATCTAAAAAAAAATACTGAATAAGCAAACAAATAAAAAGCAGAATCAGATCTATAAATACAGAGAACAAACTGATGGTTGCCAGAGGGCTGAGGGGATGGGCAAAATTGATGAAGAAGAGCGGGAGATATTTATGAAATAAATAAGTCACTGGAATAAAAGTCACAATATAGGGAATATAGTCAATGATATCGTGATAGTGTTGTATGATGTCAGATCATAGGTACACTTGTGCTGAGCATAGCATAATGTATAAAGTTGTTGAATCATTATGTTGTACACTTGAAACTAATGTACTATTGTATGTTGACAATACTCAAAAACACTTTCAAAAAAAGAATAGTCTATATGTTCTTCAGTTTCTATACTCTTATTGGTCAGGTTCCAATATGGATTTTCCTGAATAATGTGTTTTTCAATAAAATAAATAAATTTCAAAAAAATAAATAACATGGATTGAGTAACAGCTGTCCTACTCTTCCTTAGAGATTCCTGGGATTCTGCCTTTTAATCTGGGAATATATATATATATAATGGATATTATATATATCCATTTTTTATCCATTAATCAGTTGATTGACATTTGGGCTCTTTCCATAATTTGGCTATTATAATGCTGCTATAAACATCAGGGTGTATATGTCCCTTCCAATCAGTATTTTTGTACAGAGGATAAGGAATTTTTTTAAGTTCAATAGAGCCATTCTTGACAACTTCCCTCCCTTTTCCCCTACCTCCCAGTAGAATTCTACGACTTCCTTACCTGGATGAAATGAATCCACCCATGAGGGATAGATCACATTAGAAGTATGTGGAACAATGAATACAGAAAAATGAACCGATGGTTGCCGGGGGGGGGGATGGGCAAAACAGATGAAGGGGAGTGGGAGATACAGGCTTCTGGTTATAAAATGAATAAGTCATGGGATTAAAGTGTATAGCATAGGGAATATAGTCAGTGATACTGTAATAGTATTATATGGTGACAGATGATAGCCACACTTGTGCTGAGCATAGGATAATTTATAGAAATGTTGAATCACTATATTATACACCAGAAGCTAATGTAACATAGTGTGACAACTACACTGAAATAAAAATAAATTTAAAAGTATATGTAACAGTGGGGGAAATCACAGAAGTTAGGCTTATAGGAGCAGATTGAAACAATATTTGGACCACAGACAAGGCCTGAGTTGGGTTCCAAGTTTATAAATCAAGAAACCAAGAGTGACATAGCATAGTAGAGGGAGAACAGTAGATTCTGTAGATAAAGTATGCGTTTTTTGAAAAAATGCAAGGATGCCTGGAAGGCGCAGTCAGTTAAGCATGTGACTTGAGTTTGGCTCAGGTTGTGATCTCACAATCCTGGGATGGAGCCCCATGTCTGGCTCCATGCTTAGCACAGAATCTGCTTAAGATTCTCTCTCCTTCTCCCTCTGCCCTTCCCCCCACCTCTAAAATAAACAAAATCTTGAAGGAAAAAAGAAAAAAGGCAAATGAAGAAGACACTGCCTTTTCTTGCCCCTCTTCATTTTCTGAGTTCAGGCATTTATTAAGTCTCACCTAAATTTTTAAAAATCATAACGGGGGTGCCTGGGTTACTCAGTTAGTTAAGCCTCTGATTCTTGATGTCAGCTCAGGTCTTGATCTCAGGGTTGTGAGTTCAAGCCCTGAGTTGGGCTCCACGCTGAGTGTGGAGCCTACATACATACATACATACATACATACATACATACATACATATCATAATGGTAATGTTTTATCAAACCCTTTTTAAAAGATATGCTATTTATTTATTCATTTTAACATAGTGTTTTTTTAGTTTCAGTATAATATACAATATAGTGATTCAATAATTCCTTACAGCACCCTGTGCTCATCATGACAAGTGCACTCCTTAATCCCCATCACTTATTTAACCTATCCCACACCTCCATCCCCTCTTGTAACCATAAGTTTGTTCTCTATAATTAAAGAGTCTGTTTCTTGATTTGGCTGCCTCTTTTTTCCCGTTGCTTGTTTTGTTTCTTAAGTTCCATATATCAGTGAAATCATGTGGTATTTGTATTTCTCTGACCAACTTATTTTGATTAGCATTATACTGTCTAGCTCCATTCATGTCGATACAAATGGCAAGATATCATTCTTTATAATGGCTGAATAATATTCTATTCTCTCTCTCCTCTCTCTCTCTCTCTATATATATATATATATACACACACACACACCACCTCTTCTTTATCCATTCATCAATCAGTGGACAGTTGGGCTGCTTCCATAATTTGGCTATTGTAAATAATACTGCTGTAAACATCAGTATCCCTTTGAATTGATATTTTTGTATTCCTTGGGTAAATACCCAGTACTGTGATTGCTGGATAATAGGATAGTGCTATTTTTAACTTTTTTAGTAACCATCATACTGTTTTCCACAGTGGTTGCGCCAGCTTGCAGTCCCATCAACAGTGCACAAGTGTTCCTTCTCCATCCTCTCCAAAACCTGTTGATTCTTGTCTTGTTGATTTTAGCCATTCTGACAGGTATGAGATAATAGCTCATTGCAGTTCTGATTTGCATTTCCCTAATGATAAGTAATGAAGAACATCTTTTCATGTGTCTGTTCGCCATTTGGATGCCTTTGTTCTTTGCAGAAATGTCTGTTCATGCCTTCTGCCCAGTTTTCAATTGGATTATTTGTTCTTTGAGTGTTGAGTTTTATAAGTTTTTATATATTTTTTATATTAATTCTTTATTGGATATGTCATTTACAAATATCTTCTCACATTACTTAGGTTGTCTTTTAGTTTTGTTGACTGGTTGCTTTGCTGTACAGAAGCTTTTAATTTTGATGTCCCAAAAGCTTATTTTTTGATTTTGTTTCCCTTGCTTCAGGAGACATATCTAGAAAGAAGTTGCTATGGTTGATGTCTAAGAGGTTACTACCTGTGTTCTCTTAGATTTGGATGGTTTCCTATCTCACACTTAGGTCTTTCATCCATTTTGAAACTATTTTTATGTATGGTGTAAAAAAATGGTCGAGCTTCATTCTTTTGTATGTTGCTGTCCAGTTTTCCCAACAGCATTTGTTGAAGAGACTGTCTTTTTCCCATTGGATGTTCTTTCCTGTTTTGTCAAAGATTAATTGACCATATAGCTGTGGGGTCATTTCTGGATTGTCTATTATGTTCTATTGATCTGTGTGCCTATTTTTGTGCCACTACTATACTGTTTTGATTACTACAGCTTTGTAATATAACTCGAAGTCTATAATTGTCATGCCTCCACCTTTGCTTTTCTTTTACAGGATTGCTTTGGCTATTCAAGGTATTTTGTGGTTCCATACAAATTTTAGGAATGTTTGCTCTACCTCTGGAAAATGCTGTTGGTATTTTGATAGAGATTGCATTAAATGTGTAGATAGCTTTGGTTACTATAGACATTTAAATAATATTTGTTCTTAAAATCCATGTGCATGAAATGTCTTTCATTTCTTTGTGTAGTCTTCAATTTATTCCATAAGTATTCTATGATTTTCAGACTACAGGTCTTTCATCTCTTTGGCTAGGTTTGTTCATAGTTATCTTAATGTTTTTGGTGCAGCTGTAAATGGGATAGATACCTTGATTTCTTTTTCTGCTGCATCATTATTGGTGTATAGAAATCAACAGATTCCTGTGAGTTTACTGAATTCATTCATCAGTTCTAGCAGTTTTTTGGTGGAGTCTTTCAGATTTTTTATATATAGAATATAGAATCATGTCATCTGCAAATAGTGAATGTTTTACTTTTTCCTTACTGACTTGGATGCCTTTTATTTATTTTTGTTGTCTGATTCCTCTGACTAAGACGTCCAGTACTATGCTGAATAGTAATAGGGAAAGTGGACAACCCTGTCTTGTTCCTGACCTGGGGGAAAATCTCTGTTTTTCCCCATTGATGATGATGTTTGCTGTGGGTTGTTCATATATGGCCTTTATTATGTTGAGGTATGTTCCCTTTAAACCTTTGCTGAGGGATGTTACCATGAATGGATGTTGTACTTTGTCAAATGCTTTTTCTGCATTCATTGACAGGATCATATGATTCTTCTCCTTTCTCTTATTGATGTGATTTATCACATTGATTCATTAACAAATACTGAAATATACTTGCAACCCAGGAATAAATCCCACTTGATTGCGGGGAATGACTTTTTTTAAATGTATTGTTAAATTTGGTTTGCTAGTATTTTGTTGACAATTTTTGAATCTATTTTCATCATGGATATTGGCCTGTAGTTCACTCTCTCTTTTTTTTTTTAAAGATTTTATTTATTTATTTGACAGAGAGACACAGCAAGAGAGGAAATATAAGCAGGGGGATTGGGAGAGGGAGAAGAAGGCTTCCCACAGAGCAGGGAGCCCGATGCTGGGCTTGATCCCAGGACACTGGGATCATGACCTGCACCGAAGGCAGACGCTTAACGACTGAGCCACCCAGGTGCCCCATTTTTTTTTTTTTTTTGGTGGTGGCTTTACCTGGTTTTTGTATCAGGGTAATGCTGGCCTCATAGAATGAATTGGAAGTTTTCCATCCTTTTCTATTTTTTTGGAGTAGTTTGGGAAGAATATGTATTGACTTTTTTTAGTTATTGTGGTATTTTTCTTTTATTTTTTTAAACTCTTTAAATTCTAGATAGTTAACATGTAGTGTAATAATTGTTTCAGGAGTAGATTTTTATTTTATTTTATTTTTTTATTCTTATGTTAATCCCCATACATTACATCATTAGTTTTAGATGTAGTGTTCCATGATTCATTGTTTGTGCATAACACCCAGTGCTCCATGCAGAATGTGCCCTCCTCAATACCCACCACCAGGCTAACCCATCCTCCCACCCCCCTCCCCTCTAGAACCCTCAGTTTGTTTTTCAGAGTCCATCGTCTCTCATGGTTCGTCTACCCCTCCGATTTCCCCCGCTTCATTCTTCCCCTCCCGCTACCTTCTTCTTCTTCTTTTTTTTTTTTTTAACATATATTGCATTATTTGTTTCAGAGGTACAGATCTGAGATTCAACAGTCTTGCACAATTCACAGTGCTTACCAGAGCACATACCCTCCCCAGTGTCTATCACCCAGTCACCCCATCCCTCCCACCCCACCCCCCACTCCAGCAACCCTCAGTTTGTTTCCTGCGATTAAGAATTCCTCATATCAGTGAGATCATATGATACATGTCTTTCTCTGTTTGACTTATTTCACTCAACATAATACCCTCCAGTTCCATCCACGTCGTTGCAAATGGCAAGATCTCATTCCTTTTGATGACTGCATAATATTCTATTGTATATATATATATACCACATCTTCTTTATCCATTCATCTGTCGATGGACATATTGGCTCTTTCCACAGTTTGGCTATTGTGGGCATTGCTGCTATAAACATCGGGGTGCACGTACCCTTTCGGATCCTTATGTTTGTATCTTTGGGGTAAATACCCAGTAGTGCAATTGCTGGATCGTATGGTAGCTCTATTTTCAACTTTTTGAGGAACCTCCAAACTGTTTTCCAGAGTGGCTGCACCAGCTTGCATTCCCACCAACAGTGTAGGAGGGTTCCCCTTTCTCCACATCCCCGCCAACATCTGTCGTTTCCTGACTTGTTAATTATAGCCATTCTGACTGGTGTGAGGTGGTAGCTCATTGAGGTTTTAATTTGGATTTCTCAGGAGTAGATTTTAGTGATTCATCACACCCAATGCTCTTTACAAGTGCCCTTCTTAAAACCCATCACCCATTTAGCCACTCCCCCACCCATCTACCCTCCATCAACCCGCAGGTTGTTCTTTGTAGTTAAGAGTCTCTTTTGGGGGGCGCCTGGGTGGCTCAGTTGGTTAAGCGACTGACTTTGGCTCAGGTCATGATTCTGGAGTCCCAGGATCGAGTCCCACATCGGGCTCCCTGCTCAGTGGGGGGTCTGCTTCTCCCTCTGACCCGCTTCCCTCTCGTGCTCTCTCATTCTCTCTCTCAAATAAATAAATAAAATCTTTAAAAAAAAAAAAGTCTTTAAAAAAAAAAAGAGTCTCTTTTGGTTTGCCTCCTTACTCTTTTTATTTTTCCTTCCCCTGTGTTCATCTGTTTTGTTTCTTAAATTCCACATATCAGGGAAACCATAAGGTATTTGTTATTCTCAGGCAGATGTATTTCACTTAGCACAATACACTCTAGCTGCATCCACAGCATTGTAAAAGGCAAGATTTCTTTTTTTTTTATTTCTTTTTTTAAATTTTATTATGTTATCTTAGTCACCATACAATACATCATTAGTTCTAGATGTGGTGATCAGGATCCATTGTTTTCCTATAAGACCCAGTGCTCCATGCAGTATGTGCCCTCCTTAATACCCATCACCAGGTTAACCCATACCCCCATCCCCCTCCCCTCTAAAACCCTCAGTTTGTTTCTCAGAGTCCATAGTCTCTCATGGTTCATCTCTCCTTCCAATTCCCCCCTCCTTCATTTTTCCCTTCCTTCTCCTAATGTCCTCCATGCTAGTCCTTATGTTCCACAAATAAATGAAACCATATGTTAATTGACTTTCTCTGCTTGACTTATTTCGCTTAGCATAATCTCCTCCAGTCCCATCCATGTTGATGCAAAAGTTGGGTATTCATCCTTTCTGATGGCTGAGTAATATTCCATTGTATATATGGACCATATCTTCTTTATCCATTCGTCTGTTGAAGGGCATCTCGGCTCTTTCCACAGTTTGGCTATTGCGGACATTGCTGCTATGAACACTGGGATGCATGTGGCCCTTCTTTTCACTACATCTGTGTCTTTGGGGTAAATACCCAGGAGTGCAATTGCTGGGTGATAGGGTAGCTCGGTTTTTAATTTTTTGAGGAAACTCCACACTGGTTTCCAAAGTGGCTGTACCAACTTGCATTCCCACCAACAGTGTAAGAGGGTTTCCCTTTCTCCACAACCTATCTAACATTTGATGTTCCTTTCCCTGTCCATTTTTGCCATTCTAACTGGTGTAAGGTGGTATCTCAATGTGGTTTTGATTTGAATTTCCCTGATGGCTAATGATGATGAACAATTTTTCATGTGTCTGTTAGCCATTTGTATATCTTCTCCAGAGAAGTGTCTTTTCATGTCTTCTGCCCATTTTAAACTTCATTATTTGTTTTTTGGGTGTTGAGTTTGAGAAGTTCATTATAGATCTTGGATACCAGCCCTTTACCTGTAATGTCATTTGAAGATATCTTCTCCCATTCTGAGGGTTGCCTCTTTGTTTTGTTGACTACTGCCTTTGCTGTGCAGAAAGTTTTGATCTTGATGAAGTCCCAAAAGTTCATTTTGGCTTTCGTTTCACTAGCTTTTGGAGATGTATCTTGAAAGAAGTTGCTGTGACCGATGTCAGAGAGGTTACTGTTTATGGTCTCCTCTAGAATTTTGATGGATTCCTGTCTCACATTGAGGTCTTTCATCCATTTTGAGTTTCTCTTTGTGTATGGTGTTAGACAATGGTCAAGTTTCACTCTTTTGCATGTGGCTGTCCAATTTTCCTAGCACCATTTATTGAAGAGACTGTCTTTTTTGCACTGCATATTTTTTCCTTCTTTGTTGAAGATTATTTGACCATAGAGTTGAGGGCCCATATCTGGGTTTTCTATTCTGTTCCATTGATCTATATGTCTGTTTTTGTGCCATTACCATGCTGTCTTGGTGATCACAGCTTTGTAATATAGCTTGAAATTGGGCAACGTGATGCCTCCAGCTTTGTTTTTCTTTTTCAGCATTTCCTTGGTGATTCGGGGTCTTTTCTGATTCCATACAAATTTTAAGATTGTCTGTTCCAGCACTTTGGAAAATGTCATTGGAATTTTGATTGGGATGGCATTGAAGGTATAGATTGCTCTGGGTGGCATAGACATTTTAACAAAGTTTATTCTTCTAATCCATGAGCATGGAATATTTTTCCAGTTTTTTGTGTCTTCTTCAATTTCTTCCATGAGTGTTCTGTAGTTCCTAGAGTACAGATCCTCTACCTCTTTGGTTAGGTTTATTCTGAGGTATCTTGTGGTTTTTGGTGCTACTGTAAATGGAATTATTTCTCTAATTTCTCTTTCTACAGTTGCATTGTTAGTATATAAGAAATCAACTGATTTCTGTACATTGATTTTGTATCCTGCCACATTACTGAATTGCTGGATGAGTTCTAGTAATTTGGGGTGGAGTCCTTTGGGTTTTCCACATAAAGTATCATGTCATCTGTGAAAAAAGAGAGCTTGACTTTTTCTTTGCCAATCTGAATAACTTTTATTTCTTTTTGTTGTCTGATTGCTGTTGCCAGGACTTCTAGTACTATGTTGAACAATAGCGGCGAGAGTGGGCATCCTTGTCATGTTCCTGATCTTAAGGGAAAGGCTCTCAGCTTTTCCCCATTGAGGATGATATTCGCTGTGGGTTTTTCATAGATGGATTTTATGAACTTGAGGAATGTTCCCTCTGTCCCTATAATCCGAAGAGTTTTAATCAGGAAAGGATGCTATATTTTGTCAAATGCTTTTTCTGCATCAATTGAGAAGACCGTAGGGTTCTTCTCCCTCCTCTGATTAATGGGTTCTATCACATTGATTGATTTGCGAAGGTTGAACCCCCCCCCCCTTGCATCCCGAGGAAAAATACCACTTGGTCATGGTGGATGATCCTTTCAATGTATTGTTGGATCCTATTAGCTAGGATTTTGATGAGGATTTTGGAATCCATATTCATCAGGGATATAGGTCTGAAATTCTCCTTTTTGATGGGGCCTTTGCCTGGCTTGGGGATTAAGGTAATGCTGGCCTCATAGAATGAGTTTGGAAGTTTTCCTTCTGTTTCTATTTTTTGAAACAGCTTTATTATTTCTTCTTTGAATGTTTGATAGAATTCCCCAGGAAATCCATCAGGCCCTGGACTCTTGTTTTTTGGGAGGTTTTGGATCACTGCTTCAATCTTGTTACTGGTTATTGGCCTATTCATGTTGTCAGTTTCTTCCTGTTTCAGTCTTGGCAGCTTATAGGTTTCCAGGAAGGCCTCCATTTCATCCAGATTGCTCAGTTTCTTGGCATATAGTTGTTGATAATGATTTCTAATAATTGTTCCTATTTCATTGATGTTAGTCGTGCTCTCTCCCCTTTCATTCATCATTTTATTAATTTGGGTCTTTTTTCTTTTGGATAAGTCTGGCCAGTGGTTTATCGATCTTATTAATTCTTTCAAAGAACCAACTTCTAGTTTCATTGATCTGATCTACTGTGTTTCTAAACAGATTCTAATTCATTGATCTCTGCTCTAATCTTAATTATTTCTCTTCTATTGCATGGCTGAGGCATCCTTTATTGCTTTTTCTCTAGTTCTTTAAGATGTAGAGTTATTTGGTGATTTCGGGATTTTTCTATTTTTTTGAGTGAGGCTTGGATGGCTCTGTATTTCCCCTGTAGGACAGACTTTCCAGTATGCCATAGGTTTTGGACCAATGTGTTTTCATTCTCATTGATTTCCATGAATTGTTTAAGTTCTGCTTTGATTTCTTGGTTGACCCAAACATTCTTGAGCAGAGTGGTTTTAGCTTCCAAGTGTTTGAATTTCTGCCAAATTTTTTCTTGGGATTGAGTTTCAGTTTTAAAGCACTGTGGTCTGAGAATATGCAGGGAATAATCTCAGTCTTTTGGTTTCGATTGAGACCTGAATATGCAGGGAATAATCTCAGTCTTTTGGTTTCGATTGAGACCTGATTTGTGACCCAGTATGTGGTCTATTCTGGAGAAAGTTCCATGTGTGCTGGAGAAGAATTAGTATTCTGTTGTTTTAGGGTGGAATGTTCTGTATATATCTATGAGGTCCATCTGGCCCAGTGTGTCAATCAAAGCTCTTGTTTCTTTGTTGATTTTCTGCTTAGATGATTTGTCTATTACTGAGAGTGGAGTATTGAGGTCTCCTACAATTAACGTATTGTTATCAATATGACTCTTTATTTTGGTGAACAGTTGGCTTATGTAGATGGTTGCTCCCATGTTGGGGGCATAGATATTTACAATTGTTAGATCTTTGTTGAATAGGCCTTTTCCTTCTGTGTCTCTAACTACAGACTTCAGTTTAAAATGTAATTTGTCTAATATAAGAATTGCTATCCCAGCTTTCTTTTGAGGTCCACTGGCATGGAAGATGGATCTCCATCCCTTCAATTTCAGTCCAGATCTATCTTTAGGTTCAAAATGAGTCTCTTGTAGACAGCCTATGGATAAGTCCTGTCTTTTTATCCAATCTGCAGCCCTGTGCCGTTTTATGGGAGCATTTAGGCCATTCACGTTGAGAGTGACTATTGAAAGATATGAATTAATTTTCATCATGTGACAACTGTGTCAACTGTGAACATGTTATTTTTTTAGATTGCCCCTGTAAATTTCTGTTGTAGATCACTCTTGGGGTCTTTCTCCTTTTATAGAACCCCCCTTAATATTTCTTGCAGGGCCAGCTTAGTGGTCACATATTCTTTCAGTTTCTGCCAGTCTTGGAAACTTTGCATCTCTCCATCCATTCTGAATGAAAGCCATGCCCGATAAAGTATTTTTGGCTGCATATTCTTCTCATTTAGTACCCTTAATATGTCTTGCTAGGCCTTTCTGGCTTGCCAGATCTCTGTGGATAGGTCTGACGTGATTCTGATGTTCCTCCCTCTGTACGTAAGGAATCTCTTCCCCCTAACTGCCCTTAAGATGGTTTCCTTGGTTCTAAGATTTGCGAGGTTTACTATTACATGCCGGGTTTGGCCTGTTTTCCTTGATCTTGGGAGGGGTCCTCTCTGCCTCTAGGACACGAATGTTTGTTTCATTCCCCAGATTAGTGAAGCTCTCAGCTATGATTTGCTCAAATATATCTTCTAGTTCTCTCTCTCCACTCCCTCTGGGATTCCAATAATTCTGACATTGGAATGCTTCATGATGTCATTTATTTCTCTGATTCTATTTTCATGGATTCTGTGTTGATTTTCAATGGCCTCCTCTTTTCCCTTTTTATCTATTTAATTGTCTTCTGGGTCACTAATTTGTTCTTCTGTCTCACTTACCCTAGCTGTTAGATTATCTAGATTAGATTAGATCTCATTGATAGCATTTTTCAGTTCTGCCAATTCCCCTTTTATTTCTGCCCTTAGAGACTCTATGTTGCCATTGATTGATTTCTCCATTCTAGGTATTGTCTTCACAATTACTAGCCTGAATTCCATCTCCAACATCTTGGTTATATCTGCATCCATTTGTAAATCTGCAGCATAAGTCATAATCTCTGAGTCTTTTCTATTTTGGGGGTCCTTCTCCTAGTCATTTTGTTGATGGGTGTTTGAGGGAATGTATAGAGTCCAAATTATTGACCAGAACCCAAGCAAGATGCACCTGTTTTCTAGGGACCTTAGGGTTGCTGGCCTCTTGTTTTCCCAGCCTGTCTTCTGGGGAAGGGGCCTGCTGCACTGTTACTCAGGCAACCCTGTTTGGGAAGAGCTGCCCTGCTCCCCTTTGGCAGGGGATGGGCTCAGTGGGAATCGGTTTTTGGGCTTTTGTTCCATGGTGGCTTTCCCTGGCAGCTTTCCATGTGTCTTCTGAGAGTCAGAGCGGAAGAGACCATTTCCAACGCTCTGCCTCAGAGTAGAGAGTTCGCAATCTGTTCCTCAGTGAGCTCCCCAGGCCACAGTATCTTGATTTCTGTCCATGCTGCTATAAACTGCAGCATCCTGCGTTGTGCGCCCCTCTGCAATGCCCCCAGTCCTGCCTCCAGGTCGGGGCACGTCTCTGCCCTTTGTGCTTCTAAAACAGCCAGCTGCTCCCAGTTCGCACGAGTGACCCTGCTGCTCCAGGTTTTCCTCCCGGGGCCTGCCCTAAATTCTTTTCCCTGCCGCTACTGGTCTGGGAGTCTGTGCCGCATTCCCAGCCCGTGAGGCTTTTGCTCACCAATGGTGTAGGATCCCCATTGCCATGCTCCCTCCTGCTGCCATTTATCCTCCCATATCTGCCCACAGAATCATGGCTCCCTGCTTCATACCTTGAAACCAACCACCTGCAATATTCTGTTTGTAGAGATCCAGATCTTACATCTCAGACTGATTTTGTGGGTGCTCAGAGTGGTCTGGTAGATATCCAGCTCAATTCCGGGGACCATTTGGAACAGGGTCCCCTACTCCTCCACCATCTTTTCTCCCCTCAAGATTTCTTTCTTTTTTTTTTTTTTTGATGGCTGAGTAATATTCCATTGTATATATACACCACATCTTCTTTATCCATTCATCTGTCGATGGACATTTGGGCTCTTTACATAGTTTGGCTATTGTGGACATTGCTGCTATAAACTTTGGGGTGTAGGTGACCCTTTGGATCACTATATTTGTATCTTTAGGGTAAATAACCATTAGTGCAACTGCTGGGTCATAGGGTGGCTCTATTTTCAACTTTCTAACGATCCTCCATATTCTGTTTTCCAGAGTGCCTGCACCAGCTTGCATTCCCAACAACAGTGTAGGAAGGTTCCTCTTTCTCTGCATCCTCGCAAACATCTGTTGTTTCCTTACTTGTTCATTTTAACCATTCTGGCTGGGGTGAGGTGGTATCTCATTTTGGTTTTGATTTTTATTTCCCTGATGCTGAGTGATGTTGAGCACTTTTTCATGTGTCTATTGGCCATTTGGATGTCTTCTTTGCAGAAATGTCTGTTCATATCTTCTTCCCATTTCTTGATTTCATTATTTGTTCCTTGGGTGTTGAGTTTGGTAAGTCCTTTATAGATTTTTGATACGAGCCCTTGATCTGATATGTCATTTGCAAATATCTTCTCCCATTGTGTGGGTTCCCTCTCAGTTTTATTGACTGTTTGCTTTGCTGTGCAGAAGCTTTTTATCTTGATGAAGTCCCAAAAGCTCCTTTTTCTTTTGTTTCCCTTGCCTTTAGAGAAATCTTGAAAGAAGTTGCTGTGGCTTAGGTCAAAGAAGATAGTTAGAGGATTCCTGTCTCACATTGAGGTCTTTCATCCATTTTGTGTTTATCTTTGTGTATGGTGTAAGAGAATGGTCCACTTTCATTCATCGGCATGTGGCTCTCCAATTTTCCCAGCACCAATTTTGAAGATACTATCTTTTTTTCCATTGGATATTCTTTCCTGCTTTGTTGAAGATGAGTTGACCATAGAGTTGAGGGACCATTTCTGGTTTCTCTCTTCTCTTCCATTGATCTATGGATCTCTTTTTGTGCCAGTACCGTGCTGTCTTGATCATTACAGCTTTGTAATATACTTGAAGTAAGGCATGGTGATGCCTCTGACTTTGGTTTTCTTTTTCAACATTTTGTTGGCTATTTGGGGTCTTTTGTGGTTCCGTACAAATTTTAGGATCATTTATTCCAGTTCTGTGAAAAAAAAAATGATGGTATGTTGATAGGGATTGCATTGAATGTGTAGATTGTGCTAGGTAGAATAAATTATTTATTTGTTTGTTTGTTTGTTTGTTTTTATTATGTTGTTAGTCACCATACATTACACCATTAGTTTTTGATGTAGTGTTCCATGGTGCACTGTTTTCATATAACACCCAGTGCTCCATAGCATAGACATTTTAACAATATCTCTTCTTCCAATCCATGAGCATGGAATGTTTCTCCATTTATTTGTGTCTTCCTCAATTTCTTCCATGAGTATTGTATAGTTTTGGAGTACAGATCCTTTGCCTCTTTGGATAAGTTTATACCTAAGTATCTTACGGTTTTGGGTGCAATTGTAAATGGGATCAACTCCTTAATTTCTCTTTCGTCTGTCTCATTGTTGATGTATACAAATGCAACTGATTTGTATGCACTGGTTTTATATCCTGCTGCTTTACTGAATTCCTGTATGAGTTCTAACAATTTTGAGGGGAAGTCTTCTGGATTTTCCAAATAAAGTATCATGTCATCTGCAAAGAGTGAGAGTTTGACTTCTTCTTTGCTGATTTGGATGCCTTTTATTTCTTTTTGTTGTCTGATTGCTGAGGCTAGGATTTCTAGTACTATATTGAACAGTAGTGTTGATAGTCAACATCTTTGATGTTTTCCTGACCTTAGGAGAGAAGCTCTCTGTTTTTCCCCACTGAGAATGATATTCTCTGTAGGTTTTTCATAGTTGGTTTTTATGATATTGAGGTTTGTACCCTCTATCCCTACACTGTGAAGAGTTTTAGTCAAGAAAGGACCCTGTACTTTGTCAAATGCTTTTTCTACATCTACTGAGAGAATCATGGTTTTTGTCTTTCTTTTATTAATGTAGTGCATCACATTGATTGATTTGCCAATGTTGAACAAACCTTGCAGCCCGCAAATAAATCCTACTTGGTCATGGTGAATAATCCTTTAAATATACTGTTGGATCCTATTGCCTAATATTTTGGTGAGAATTTTGGCATCCATGTTTATCAGGGATATTAGTATGTAATTCTCCTTTATGGTGGGGTCTTTGTCTGGTTTGGGGAACAAAGTAATGCTGGCTTCACAAAAAGAGTTTGGAAGTTTTCCTTTCATTTCGATTTTTTGAAACAGCTTCAGAAGAAAATGTATTAATTCTTCTTTAAATGTTTGGTAGAATTCCCTGGTAAGCTATCTGGCCCTGGGCTCTTGTTTGTTGGGAGATTTTTGATTACTGCTTCAATTTCCTTAATGGTTATGGGTCTGTTCAGGTTTTCTATTTCTCCATGTTTCAGTTTTGGTACTTTATACATCTCTAGGAATGCATCCATTTCTTCCAGGCTGTCTAAATTTTTGGCATACAGTTGCTCATAATATGTTCTTACAATTGTTTCTATTTCTTAGGTCTTGGCTGTGATCTCTCCTCTTTCATTCATGAGTTTATTTATTTCGGTCTTTTTTCTTTTGGATAAGTATGGCCAGGGGTTTATCAGTCTTATTAATTCTTTCAAGGAACCAGCTCCTAGTCTAATTGATCTGTTCTACTGTTCTTTTGGTTTCTATTTCATTGATTTCTGCTCTGATCTTTATTATTTCTGTTCTCTTGCTGGGTGTAGGCTTTATTTGCTGTTCTTTCTCCAGCTCCTTCAGGTATAGAGTTAGGTTGTGTATTTGAGACCATTCTTGTTTCTTGAGAAATTCTTGTAGTTCTATATACTTTCCTCTTAGGACCGCCTTTGCTGCATCCCAAAGGTTTGGGACCGTTTTGCTTTCATTTTCATTTGTTTCCGTGAATTTTTAAAATTCTTCTTTCATTTCCTGGTTGACCCATTCATTCTTTAGTAGGATGCTCTTTAGCCTCCATGTATTTGAGTTCTTTTCAACTTTCCTCTTGTGATTACCAATGTGTTCTACATTTTTGTGTACTTCCCTATCATTCGTTTCTGCTCTAATCTTTATTATTTCCCTTCTGCTGGCGTTAAAATATATTTACTGTTCCTTATTGATCTCCATTAGATGTAAGGTTAGGTTGTATATTTGACATGTTTCTTACTTCTTGAGTTAGGCTTGTATTGCTAACTTTTTTCCTCTTTTTTTTTAAAAAGATTTATTTATTTGAGATAGCGAGAATGAGAGAGAGAGAGAGCACATGACGGGGGAGGGTTAGAGGGAGAAGCAGGCTCCCCACCGAGCAGGGAGCCCGATGCGGGACTCAATCCAGGGATTCCAGGATCATGACCCGAACCGAAGGCAGCCGCCCAACCAACTGAGCCACCCAGGCGCCCCTATGTATTTTCCTCTTATGATGACTTTTGCTGCATCTGAAAGGTTTTGGACTATCGTATTTTCATTTTCATTTGCTTCCATGTATTTTCTTTTTTGAATGTAGATATTTGTTTATTTTTTATTTTTTGATATTTTGTTATTGGTTTTGGAGGTAGAATTACTGATTTATCAGTTTTATATAACATCCAGTGCTCATTACATCTAGTGCCCTTCTTAATGTCCACCACCGAATTATCCTTTAACCCCCTCCCCTCCAGAAACCCTCAGTTTGCTTCCTAGAGTTCAGCATCTCTTAAGGTTTACCTCCCTCTCAATTTTCATCTTATTTTATTTTTCCTTCCCTCCCCATGTTGAGCTGTTTCGCTTCGTAATTTCCACATATGACTGAAATCACATGGTATTTGTCTTTCTCTAACTGACTTATTCCACTTAGTATAATACCCTGTAGGTCCATCTGCATCATTGCAAATGGCAAGAATTCATTCTTTTTGATGGCATATATATATATATATATCTCCATTCATTATCTTCTTTATCCACTCATTTGTCAATGGACAAATGGACATCTGGGCTCTTTCCATAGTTTGGCTATTGTGGACTATGCTGCTATAAACATTGTGGTGCATGTGCCCCTTTAAATCACAATGTTTTTATGCTTTGAGTAAGTACCAATAGTGCAATTCTTGGGTCATAGGGTAGCTCTATTTTTAACTTCTCGAGGAACCTCCATACTGATTTCCAGAGTGGTTGTATCAACTTGTATTACCACAAACATTGTAAGAGGGTTCCCCTATCTCCCCATCCTCGCCAACATCTGTGTTGTTTCCTGAGTTGTTCATCTTAGCCATTCTGACCTGAGTAAGCTGGTATCTCATTGTGATTTTGATTTGAGTTTCGCTAATGCAGAGAGATGTTGAAGATTTTATCATGTGTCTGTTGGCCATTTGTATGTCTTCTTTGGAGAAATGTCTCTTCATGTCTTCTGCCCATTTCTTGACTGGATTTTTTTGTTTTGGGGGTGTTGAGTTTCATAAGTTGTTTATAGATTTTTATTACTATCCATTTTTCTGTCAAGACATTTGCAAATATCTTTTCTGATTCCACAGATTGCCTTTAAGTTTTGTTGACTATTTCCTTTTATGCAAAAGCCTTTTATCTTGATGAAGTCCCAATATTTTATTTTTGCTTTTCTTTCTCTGGCCTTTAGAGTAGCAAGCAGATACTGTGACCAATGCCTGTGTTGCTGACTGTGTTCTCCTCTAGGATTTTGATGGGTTCCTGTCTCACATTTAGGTCTTCCATCCACTTTGAGTTTATTTTTGTATATGATGTAAGAAAGTGGTGCAGTTTCATTCTTCTGAATGAGGCTGTCCAATTTTCCCAGCATAATTTGTTGAAGAAACTATCTTTTTTTCCACTGGATATTCTTTCCTGCTTTGTCAAAGATTTGTTGACCATAGAGTTGAGAGTCCATTTCTAGGTTCTCTGTTGTGTTCCATTGATCTATGTGTCCATTTTTGTGCCAGTACCATACTGCCTTGATGATTACAGTTTTGTAATACATCTTGAAATCCAGAATTTTGACACCTCCAGCTTTTTTTTAAAAATTATTTTATCTTATTGATAGAGAAGGAGAGAGCACAAGCAGGGTGAGCGATAGAGGGAGAGGGCAAAGTAGACTCCCCACTGAGGAGGGAGCCAATATGGGGCTGAATCCCAGGACCCTGAGATCATGACCTGAGCCAAAGGCAGACACTTAACTGACTGAGTGACCCAGGTATTCCTCAGCTTTGGTTTTCCATTTCAACATTACTTTGGCTTTTGGGTCTTTTCTGGTTCCACGCAAATTTTAGAATTGTTTGCTCCAGCTCTGTGGGAAATGCTGGTATTATTTTGATAGGGATTGCATGGAATGTGTAGATTGCCTTGGGGAGTATAGACATTTTAAGAATGTTCTTCCAATCCATGAGCATGGAATGTTTTTCCATGTCTTTGTCTCTTCCTCAGTTTCTTTCATAAGTGTTCTAAGGTTTTCAGATTACAGATCATTTAGCACTTTGGTTAGGTTTCTTCCCACGTATTTTATAATTCTGGGTTCAATTTTAAACAAGTTAATTCCTTGATTTCTCTTCCTGCTGCTTCATTTTGGTGCATACAAATGCAACAGACGTCTGTGCATTGATTTTATCCTGCCATATTGCTGAATTACTGTATCAGTTCTTGAAATTTTTTGGTGGAGTCTTTGGGGTTTTCTACATAGAGAATCATGTCATCTGGAAAGATTAAAAGGTTAACTTCTTCTTTGCTGATTTGTATGTCTTTTCTTTTTTTCTTTTTGCTGTCTGATTACTGAGGCTATGACTTCCAGTGCTATGTTGAACAGTAGTGGTGAGAATGGACATCCCTGTCATGTTCCTAACCTTAGAGGAAAAGCTGTCAGGTTTTCCCCATTGAGGATGATATTAGCTGTGGGTCTCTCGTTTATGGCCTTTATGATGTTGAGGTATGTTCCCTCTTTCCCTACATGCTGGAGGTTTTTATCAAGAAAGCATGCTGTATTTTGTCAAATCCTTTTTCTGCTTTTATTGACAGGACCATGTGGTTCTTATCTTTCTTTTATTAATGTGATCAATACAATGATTGATTTGTGGATTTTGAACCACCCCTGCAGACCAGGAATAAATCTCACTTGGTCATGGTGAATAATGTACTGTTGGAACTGATTAGCTATCATCTTGTTGAAAATTTTTGCATCCATGTTCATCAGGGATATTGGTCTGTAATTCTCCTTTCAGTGAGATCCTTGTCTGGTTTGGGGATCAAGGTAATGCTGGCCTCATAGAATGAGTTTGGAAGTTTTCATTCTATTTCTATTTTTTGACACAGTTTCAGAAGAATAGGCATTAATTCTTCTTTAAGTGTTTGGTAGAGTTCTGCTGGGAGGCCATCCAGCCCTGGTCTCTTGTTTGGTGGGAGAGTTTTGATTACTGATTCAATTTTTTGCTGGTTATTGGTCTGTTGAGGTATTCTATTTCTTCTTATTTCAGTTTTGATAGTTTATATGTTTCTAGGAATGCATCCATTTCCTCCAGATTGCCTAATTTGTTGTCATATAATTGCTCCTAATATTCTCTTATGATTGCTTTTATTTCTGAGGTGTTGGTTGTGATCTCTCATGTTTCATTCATTTTATTTATGCTGGTCCTTTCTCATTTCTTTTTGATAAGTCTGGATGGGGGTTTATCAATCTTATTGTTTCAGAGAGGCAGCCTCTAGTTTTGTTTATGTGTTCCAATTTTCTTTTGATTTCTATATCATCATTTCTGCTCTAGTCTTTATTATTTCTCATCTCCTGCTGGATTTAGTCTTAATTTGCTGGGTTTAATTTGGGGGTGGAGTCTTTTAGGTTTTCCATATAAAGAATCATGTTGTCTGCGAAAAGAGAGTTTGACTTTTTCTTTTCCAATTTGAATATATTTTATTTCTTTTTGTTGTCTGATTGCTGTTGCTAGAACTTCTAGTACCATGTTGAACAATAGTGGTGACAGTGGGCATCCTTGACGTGTTCCTGATCTTAAGGAGAAGGCTCTCAGCTTTTCCCCATTGAGGATGAAATTCTCTGTGGGTTTTTCATAGATGGATTTTATGAACTTGAAGAATGTTCCCTCTATCCCTATACTCTGGAGAGTTTTAATCAGCAAAGGATGTTGTATTTTGTCAAATGGTTTTTCGGCATCAATTGAGAGGAACATATGATTCTTCTCCCTCCTCTTATTAATGTGTTCTAAAACATTGATTGATTTGCGAATGTTGAACCACCCTTGCATCCCGGGGATAAATCCCACTTGGTTGTGGTGGATGATCCTTTTAATGTATTGTTGGATCCTATTAGCTAGGATTTTGTGGAGGAATGTGGAATCCATATTCATCAGGGATATCGGTCTGAAATTCTTTTTGATGGGGTCTTTGCCTGGTTTGGGGATTAAGGTAATGCTGGCCTCATAGAATGAGTTTGGAAGTTTTCCTTCTGTTTCTATTATTTGAAACAGCTTCAGTAGAATAGGTATTATTTCTTCTTTGAATGTTTGGTAGAATTCCCCAGGAAATCCATCAGGCCTTGGACTCTTGTTTTTGGGGAGGTCTTTGACCACTGCTTCAATCTCGTTACTGGTCATTGGCCTATTCAGGTTGTCTATTTCTTCCTGTTTCAGTCTTGGCAGGTTTTAGGTTTCCAGGAAGGCCTCCATTTCATCCAGATTGCTCAGTTTCTTGGCATATAGTTGTTGATAATGATTTCTAATAATTGTTCCTATTTCCTTGGTGATAGTCATGATCTCTCCCCTTTTATACATCATTTTATGAATTTGGGTCCATTCTCTTTTCTTTTGGATAAGTCTGGCCAGTGGTTTATCAATCTTATTAAGTCTTTCAGAGAACCAACTTCTAGTTTCGTTGATCTGATCTACTGTGTTTCTGGTTTCTAATTCATTGATCTCTGCTCTAATTTTAATTATTTCTCTTCTAATGCGTGGCTTAGGCATCATTTGTTGGTATTTCTCTAGTGCTTTAAGGTGTAGAGTTAGTTGGTGAATTCGGGATTTTTCTGTTTTTTTGAGTGAGGCTTGGATAGCTCTGTATTTCTCCCTTGGACCGCCTTTGCAGTATGCCATAGGTTTTGGACCAATGTGTTTTTGTTCTCCTTGGTTTCCATGATTTGTTTAAGTTCTTCTTTGATTTCCTAGTTGACCCAAACATTCTTGAGCAGAGTGGTCTTTACCTTCCAAGTGTTTGAATTTCTGTGAAATTTTTTCTTGTGATTGAGTTCCAGTTTTCAAGCATTGTGGTCTGAGAATATGCAGGAAATAATCTCAATCTTTTGGTATCGGTTGAGAGCTGATTTGTGACCCAGTATGTGGTCTATTCTGGAGAAAGTTCCATGTGCACTCGAGAAGAATGAGTATTCTGTTGTTTTAGGGTGGAATGTTCTGTATATATCTATGAGGTCCATCTAGTCCAGTGTATCATTCAAAGTTCTTGTTTCCTTGCTGATTTTCTGCTTAGATGATCTGTCTATTGCTGAGAGTGGAGTATTGAGGTCTCCTACAATTAACGTATTGTTATCAATATGACTCTTTATTTTGGTGAACAGTTGGCTTATGTAGATGGATGCCCCCCGTGTTGGGGCCATAGATATTTACAATTGTTAGATCGTCTTGTTGGATAGGCCCTTTAAGAATGATATAGTGTCCTTCTGTGTCTCTAACTACAGTCTTTAGTTTAAAATCTAATTTGTCTGATAAAAGAATTGCTACCCCAGCTTTCTTTTGAGGTCCGCTGGCATGGAAGATGGATCTCCATCCTTTCACTTTTATTCTGGATGTATCTTTAGGTTCAAAATGAGTCTCTTTTAGACAGCATATGGATGGGTCCTGTCTTTTCATCCCATCTGCAACCCTGTGCCGTTTTATGGGAGCATTTAAGCCTTTCACGTTGAGAGTGATTATTGAAAGATATGAATTAATTTTCATCATGTTGCCTGTGAAGACAGCATGATGAAAATTAATTTCATGGACAATTAATTTCAGGGACAACATGTCCCTGAAAGTTCTGTTGTATATCACTCTTGGGGTCTTTCTCCTTTTATAGAACCCCCTTAATATTTCTTGCAGGGCCAGCTTAGTGGTCACATATTCTTTCAGTTTCTGCCAGTCTTAGAAGCTCTGCATCTCTCCATCCATTCTAAATGACAGCCTTGCCCGATAAAGTATTCTTGGCTGCATGTTCTTCTCGTTTAGTATCCTGAATATCTCTCGCCATCTCTTTCTGGCTTGCCAGGTCTCTGTGGATAGGTCTGATGTTATTCTGATGTTCTTCCCTCTGTACATAAGGAATCTCTTCCCCCTACCTGCCCTTAAGATGGTTTCCTTGGTTCTAAGATTTGTGAGTTTTACTATTACATGCCAGGGTGTTGCCCTGTTTTCCTTGTTCTTGGGAGGGGTCCTCTCTGCCTCTAGGACACAAATGTTTGTTTCATTCCCCAGATTAGGGAAGTTCTCAGCTACGATTTGCTCGAATATATCTTCTAGTCCTCTCTCTCTCTCCACTCCCTCCGTGATTCCAATAATTCTGACATTGGAACACTTCATGGTGTCACTTACTTCTCTGATTCTATTTTCATGGATTCTGAGTTGTTTTTCCCTGGCCTCCTCTTTTCCCTTTTTATCTATTATATTGTGTTCCAGGTCACTTACTCGTCCTTCTGCCTCACTTATCCTAGCTGTTAGATTATCTAGATTAGTTTAGATCTCACTGATAGCATTTTTAAGTTCTGCCAATTCAGCTTTCATTTCTGCCCTTAGAGACTCTATGTTGCCATTAATTGATTTCTCCATTCTAGGTATTGTTTTCACAATTGCTAGCCTGAATTCCATCTCCAACATCTTGGTTATATCTGTATCCATATGTAAATCTGCTGCATAGGTGATAATCTCTGAAGTTTTTTCTATTTTGGGGGTTCCTCATCCTAGTCATTCTGTGGATGTGTGTTTGAGGGAATGTATAGAGTCCAAATTATTGACCAGAACCCAAGCAAGATGCACCTGTTTTCTAGGGACCTTAGGGTTGCTGGCCTCTTGTTTCTCAGCCTGTCTTCTGGGGAAGGGGCCTGCCATGCTGTTATTCCAGCAACCCTGTTTGGGCAGAGTTGCCGTGCACCCTGTGGCGGGGGATGGGCTCAGTGGCAACTGGTTTTCTGGGGCTTTTGTTCCCTGGTGGCTTTCAACGTCTCTTCTGAGAGTCAGAGCAGAAGAGACCATTTCCAACCCTCTGCCTCAGAGTAGAGAGATCTCAGTCTGTTCTTCAGTGTGCTCTCCAACCACAGTTTCTCCACTTCTGTCTGTACTGCTATAAACTGCAGGGTCCTGGGCTGTGTGCCTCTCTGCAGCCCTGCCAGTCCTGCCTCCAGGTCAGGGCACATCTCTGCCCTTTGTGCTTCTAAAACCACCAGCTGGTCCCAGTTTACACGTGCGGCCCCGCTGCTCCAGTTTCTGTCCCAGGGGCTGCCCTAATGTCCTTTCCCTGCCGCTACCATTCTGTGAGCCTTTGCCTGATCCCCAGCTCGGGATGCTGCCACTCACCATTGGTGTAGGATCCCCATGGCCAGGCTCCCTCCCACTGCTGTTTATCCTCTGAAATCTGCCTGTGGAATCATGGCTTCCCGCTTTGTACCTCAAAACCACCCACCCGCGATATTCTTTTTGTAGAGATCTGGATCTATTTTCTTATATCTCATGCTGTTTTCATGGGTCCTCCGAGTGGTCTGGTAGATATCTAGCTCAATTCTGGGGACTAGTTGGACTAGGGTCCCCTACTCCACCATCTTTTCTCTCCCCTGTTCCTCCTTGTTTTGAATGCCTGTTTCCTTCCCTAGATTAGGGAAATTCTCGACTATAATTTATTCAAATAAACCTGCCCCGCCCCTTTCTCTCTTCGTCTTCTGGGACACCTATTATCTGGATATTATTTCAAGGTATGGAATCTCTGAGTTCTCTAAGTCTTCCTTTGTGATCTAGGATTTGTCTTTCTCTCTTCTTTTCAGCTTCCTTATTTTCCATCATGTTGTCTTCTATACCACTGACTCTCTCTTCTGCATCATTTATCCTTATTAGAGCCTCCATTTGTGACTGAATCTCAGTAATAGCATTTTTAATTTTAGCTTGTTTAAATTTTATTTCTTTTAGTTCTAAAGTAAGGGATTTTCTAGTGTCTTCTATGCTTTTTACAATCCTAGCTAGTATCTTTATAATTGTTGTTTTAAATTCTAGTTCAGACATCTTACTTATATTTGTATTGATTCTATCCCTGGCAGTAAGTACTACCTCCTTTTCTTTCTTTTGTGGTGAATTTCTGTGTTTTGTCATTATATTCAGAAAGGATTAAAAGAAAGAGAAAAGACAGCAATACCAACAGCAGCAGTCAAAGAAAAAAATTAATAAAACAAACCAGAAGAAAACAAAAACAAAACAAAGATGGAAAAAATCAAACCAAAAGTAAACAATAAACTAGATCCTGGGTGTAATTTGGTCTCCTTTTTAAAAGAAATTAGATTTCAAAATAGGAAAGAAAGAAAGACTCATATATATACGTGAAAATAAAGTAAAATACAAAAAAAAAAATACAACAAACAGAAACCAAGAATAATATGTACAACATATATATAAAATAAAAATTAAGAAAGAATAGAAAACGTTTTGAAAAAATGAGAAAAGAGCTGAAAAAAAAAAACTGAAAGATTAAAGAATTAAAAAAAAACCCACCATGAATGTTATATACTGTTTTCCCCAAGAGCTGAATTTTTGCATTTCTCTATGATTGGTAAACTTGTTGCTATCTAGTTGTTCTTGCTGGTCTTCTGGGGAAGGAGCCAGTTTCACTGATTCTCAGGTGTCCTTACCCTGGTGGAAATGCCCCTCCATTGCCAGGGTGTTGGGCTTAGTCTAAGCAGCTTCAGATTCCACTATGTGCTGCTGTTTTACTCCTTGAAGGCTTTCAGCACTGATTGGAGGGATGAAAATAATGGTGCCCTACTCTCTCACCCCAGACCTGAAAATTCCCACCTCCCACTCTTCAGTGAGCCCTTGCAGAAAAGCAGTCAATTACTTCTCTCTCCCTGAACTCTGTTCACCAACCAGTGACTGAACATTTTTATCTCAGGTTTATCTCAGGCATGCAACTGAGTTTCAAGTCTTCAAATTTTATGGACTCCTGGGATGTGGACCTGCACTGTTCCTCCCTCACCATGCTTCTGCCTTTTGCTGAGCCCCTGCCAGGAGAGTGGTGGTGCAACCATGTAGTGGTTCACAGTTTATGGCAACACCAAGCAGAAAGCCGTTGCCTAGACTCACTGTTTTCACCTAGCTTTCCCACTCTGATGCCTGGGAACTCCTCTGTACTCAGGCACCTCCATCTTTTTGTGATCCCAGGGATCCTGAGACCATGCTAACCCACCTCGGATTCTGCCCCACTTCACCACTTGAGCACCTTTAAGCCAGGGATGTGCCCCATTGTACTAGACTTCTAAAGGTTCCAATTTTGTGCTCCACTGCTTATAATACTTTGCAGAAGCCTCCTTAAGTCGGTTCCTGCCCCACTGCCATTTCCTCTGATATATCATCCTGGATTAAATTTTCTGCACCTCCTAACTTCCAAAATGTGGTCACTTTTCTATTTGTGGAATTGTAGCCTTTCTTTTCTCAGATCTTCAGTTGATTTAGCAGGTGTTCAGAATGATTTGCTAACTATCTAGCTGAATTCCAGGGACCAGATGAACTTAGGGTCCCCTACTCCTCTGCCATCTTAACTCCTCTCTCTCCATGTATTTTTTTTAAATTTCTTCTTTACTTTCCTGGTTAACCCATTCATTCCTTAGTCAGATGTTCTTTCACCTCCATGTATTTGTGGTTTTTTCAAAATTTTTTCTTGTGGTTGTCCTCAAGTTTCACAGGGTTGTGGTCTGACAATATGAATGGTATGATCAGAATCATTTTTTAGCTGTTGAGCCCTGATTTATGACCCAGTATGTGATCTATTCTGGAGAATGCTCCATGTGTACCCAAAAAGAATGTGGGGTGCCTGCTGGCTCAATCAGTTAATTGTCTGATTCATTATTTCAGCTTAGATATTAATCTCAGGGTCATGAGTTCAAGCACTGTGTGGGGCTCCATTCTGGGCACGGAGCCTACTTTAAAAAAAAAATAAAAGAATGTGTATTATGCTGCTGTAAGATGAAATGTTCTGAATATATCTGTTACATTCATCTGGTCCAGTATGTCATTCAAAAGAAGTGTTTCCTGTTGATTTCCTGTTTAGATGATCTTTCCATTGCTATAAGTGAGGTGTTAAAGTCCCCTACTCTTATGAGTTTCTTTATGTTTGTTATTATTCATTTATATATTTGGGTGCTCAAAGCTGAGTGCATGAATATTTGCAATTGTTAGATCACCTGTCGGATATACCCCTTTATTATGATATAGTGCCCTTCTTCATCTCTATTTACAGTCTTTGGTTTAAAATCTGTCTGGGGAAACCTGGGTGGCTCAGTCAGTTAAGCATCTGCTTTGGTTCAGGTTATAATCCCAAGGTTCTGGGATTGAGTCCCGCATTGGGAGCCTGCATCTCCCTCTGCTTGCTGTTCCTCCTATTTGGGCTCTCTCACTCTCACAAATAAATAAATAAAATCTTTAAAAAAAAATAAAATCTAATTTGTCTGATATAAGTATGGCTCTCCAGCTTTTTTTATTTTAAAAAGTATCTTTAAAATATTTATTTATTTATTTATTTTAGAGAGAGAGAGAGAAGGACAGTATTCACGCATGCACAAGTGGAGAGGGAGGGTGGAGAATTCCCAAAGCAGACTCCCCACCCAGCCCAGAGCCTGACTTGGGGCTCAATTTAACAAACCATAAGATCATGACCTGAGCTGAAACCACAACTCAACTGACTGAGTCACCCAAGCGCCCCTACTCCAGCCTTCTTTTGACATCCATTAATCTCTCACTGACATCCATGCTTTCACGTTCAATCTGCATGTGTCTTTCGGTCTAAAATGAGTCTCTTTTAGTCAGCATATAGATAGGTCCTGGTTTGTTTGTTTGTTTATCCATTCTGATACCCTATGTCTTTTGATTGAAGCATTTAGTCCATTTATATTCAGAGTGATTATTGATAGATATGTATTTATTACCATTGTATTACACATAAAGTCATTGCTTCTGGAAATTTTTTTCTGGTCCTTTCTAGTCTTTGTTGCTCTTGGTCTTTATTTCCCACTCAAAAATTCTCCTTTAATATTTCTTGCATGGAGGACATTAGGAGAAGGAAGGGATAAATGAAGGGGGTGGGGAATCAGAGGGGGAGATGAACCATGAGAAACTATGGACGCCAAGAAACAAACTGAGGGTTTTAGAAGGGAGGGGAGTGGGGTGATGGGTATTAAGGAGGGCATGTATTGCATGGAGCACTGGGTATTATATGCAAGCAATGAATCATGGAACACTACATCAAAAACTAATGATGTATTATATGGTGACTAACATAACATAATAAAATAAGATAAAATAAAACTAATGATGTACTGTATGGTGACTAACAATTTTTTAAAAAAGAATATATAAAACAAAAAAAAATTCTTGAAGGGCTGGTTTAGTGTTCACGAATTCTTTTAGTTTTTGTTTGTCTGGGAAACGCTTTACCTCTCCTCTTCTAAATGACATCCTTGCTGGATAAAATATTGTTGACTGCATATTCTTCCTATTCAGCAGGTTGAATATATCATGCTACTGCCTTCTGGCTGGCCAAGTTTCTGTGGACAGATCTGCGAAACTGATTTTTTTTCCCTTGTAGTTTAGGGTTTTCTTTTCACTTGCAGTTTTCAGAATTTTTTCCTTATCTTTGCATTTTTCAAATTTTACTACCGTATGTTTTGCTGTTTTCTTTGATTTTGATGGGAGTTCTCTGTGCCTGCTGGACTTGGATGTCTGTTTTCTTCCCAGATTAGTGAAGTTTTCAGCTACAATTTGTTCAAATAAACCTTTTGCCCCCTTTTCCCTTTCCTTCTTTTGATATTCCTCTGATGGGAATGTTATTATGCTTAATGGAGGCACTGAGTTCCATACGTCTACTTTTGTGATCCTGTATTTTTCTCTCCCTTTTCTTTTTGGCTTCATTAGTTTCCATAATTTTATCTTCTATATCACATATTCCTTTCTCTACTTCTTCCATCCTTGTGATCATTACGTACAGTTGGTTTTGCAACTTGGTTATAGCACTTTTTATTTTGGCCTGACTATTTTTTAGGTTTTTTAATGTCTGAAGGAATTCTCTGGTGTTTCTATGCTCTTCTCAAGGCCAGCTAGTATTTTTGTGATTGTTGTTTTAAATTCTGGTTCAGGCATATTATTTATACCTGTTTTTATCAGATACCTGGCCAGACCTATTCTTGTTTTCTTTTGGGGTGAATTCCTCTGTCTTGGCATCTTGTCTAGGTCTCTGTCTTCTGTGTGTTATGAAAGCCTGTTATTTTTCCTGCAACTGAGTGTAATGGCTGTATTTTAAAAAGTTCCTCTACTGTCTAGGGCCTGGCACTTCAGGAAGTGTTTCTGGTATATACTGAGTGTACTCTGCTGTTTTGTTTTGGCTACTGTTTCCCTCAGGTCAGTCCTCTGTAGAGTTTCTCCATACCTGCAGTGGGGAGTGTTTGGACCTTGTCCAGTATGTGGTGAGTTTTAACCAGGTGTGCTCTGGTCTGCTTGTTAAAAGAATGTAGATCCTATTTCCCCTAGAGGTGAAGCTTTGCAGCACCTGAGGGTCAGTAGACTTGGTGCATGTGGGGAGTTTGGTCTTCTGCAGGAGGGGCCCACTGCTGCTCTGGATTTCAGACATACTTGCCTTAGTTCAGCAGCACCTGCAGAGAGCTTAAGGAGCAGAGCTTGGTCTTAGTGGCTCAAATCTCCATTGTAGGTGATGTAATGCTTACTGAAGTCCATCAGTGCTGATGGGCAGGAGGAAAATCACATCAGCCAACTCTCTCATCCAGAGATGGGAGTTCATGTGTATCTATTCAGGAAGTCCTCACTGAAGAGCAAACAATCTGCACTTGTGTGTCCCAGGGACCCCCTCAGTTCCCTGCCTTCACCTTGTCTGTGTCCGATCTGTCTGCCCACCTGGCCATGCAGTGCTCTTGTGTTTTATTTCAGGCACACCAGCTAGATTTCAAAACTCCAAACTTTAGGGCCCTGGCATAGCAGAAACCCATCCTAATCCTCTGGAGGATGGTCTCACCACACTATGACGTGCTGGTTTGTCTGAGACGGGCAATTGCAGGAACTGCAGGGGCTTGGAGTTTATGGTAAAGTGCAGCAAAAAACTGGGTCCAGGTTAGCTACCCTCATCAGGTGTCTGTGCTCCTATGCTAATGAATGGGGCAGCTCAGTGGCATCTACATGCTCTTTTGTTCCTGGAGAAGCAGAACCACCTCTACCAAATGCACTCTAAGAAGGGGAACTGTCTCTCCCAGTGCAACCCAGGGGATCCTCAGACCATGCTGTCTGCTCCCAACCTGTCTTCCTTCTCCACAGAAACACCTCTACAACCACCATGCTCCACCCAGTGATAGTGCAGACTTTGAAAATTTTAGTTTGAGCTCCACTGCTTGTAAATCTTACAGTAATCAGCCCCTCTTCTTTTCCTCATCAATAGTTTTGGGGAAGTGTTTTTCTTGTGCAGTGTCCTGTGCTCTGTTCACTCTCCCTCTCTCTCTGTCTCCTCTCTCTGTGATCAGGGCTCCATCCCCTCTACCACACTAGTGATTCTTTTCTTCCTCAAATCATGTCTCTGCATCTCCTACCTTCCATGACATAGCCTCTTTTCTCCCTTGACTTGTGCAGTTTGTTCTCTCAGTCCTGAGATCAGTTTCTTGGGTGTTCAAAATGATCTGATATTTATCTAGCTGTATTCAAGGATCAGGCAAGCATAGGGTCCTACTACTACTCTGCCATCTTAACTCCACCCCTGGTATCTTTCTTATTAACTCTTTAAATGTTTGGCGGAATTCACCCTTGAGCCCTCTGTTTCTGGATTTTTTTGGTTGGGAGTCTTTTGAATACTAATTTAATTTCTTTGCTGGTTATTGATCAGTTCATATTTTCTGTTTCTTCCTCTTTCAGTCTTGGTAGTTTTTATGTTTCCATGAATTTATTCATTTCTTCCAGGTTGTCCAATTTGTTGGCACATAGTTTTTCATAATATTCTCTCATGATGGTTTGTATTTCTGTGGTGATTTGTTGTTTCTCCTCTATCATTTGTGATTTTATTTGAGTTTTCTTTTTTTTCTTCATATGTCTGGCTAGAGATTCAATTGTATTGATTTTTTTTTTCAAATAATCACCTCCAGGTTTCATCTATCTGTTTTATTTGTTTTCTGCTCTAATCTTTATTATTTCCTTCTTTCTCCCAGTTTCAGGTTTTGTTTGCTTTCCTTTTCCTAGCTTCTTCATGTGTAAGATCAGGTGTTGGCTTGAGATTTTTCTTGCTTTTTGAGGTAGGCCTGTATTGCTATAAACTTCCCTCTTAGAAGTGATTTGCTGCATCCCAAAAGCTTTGGACCATTCTGTTTTAATTATCTTATACTTTTTAGTTTTTTCTTTGATTTCCTGGTTGACCCATTCATTATTTAGTGACATATTATTTGATCTCCATATATTTGTGTTCTTTCCAGGTTTTTTCTTGTAATTGTCTTCTAGGTTCATAACATTGTGGTCAGAAAAGTTGAGTGATATGTCTTTGATCTTCTTGGATTTGTTGAGGTTTGTTTTGTGGCTTATTATGTGTTCTATTCTGGATAATGTTCCTTCTGCATTTGAAAAGGATGTGTATTTTACTATTTTAGAATATATATTCTGAATATATCTGTTAAGTCCTTCTGTTCAAGTGTGTCATTCAAAGCCATTGTTTTCTTGTTGATTTTCTGTTTAGATGATCTGTCCATTGTTGTAAGTGGGGTGTTAAAGTCCCCTACAATTATTGTATTATTATCAATTAGCTCCTTTATGTTTGTTATTAATTTTTTTGTATATGGGTGCATAAATATTTACAATTGTTTTGTTATTGTTGGATTGTCCTCTTTATTATTGTGTAGTGTCCTTTTTTGTCTCTTGTTACAGTGTTTGTTTTAACATCTAGCTTCTCCAATATATTGGAGATTGCTACTATTGCTTTCTTTTGACATCCATATGCATGATAGATATTTCTCAGTCCCCTCACTTTCAATCTGCAGGTGTCTTTAGGTCTAAAATGAGTCTCCTGTAGGCAGCATATAGATGGGTCTTTTTTTTTTATCCATTCTATGACTTATGTTTTTTTATTGGAGCATTTAGTCCATTTACATTCAATGCAGTCATTGATAGATTTGTGATTTATTGCCATTTTATTTGTTATGTGGTTATTTCTAAAGATTTTCTCTGATCCTTTTTTTTTTTTCTCTTTCATGCTTTTCTGGATTTCTGTAGTGGTGTATTTGGATTTCTTTCTCTCTCTTCTTTGCATATTTATTACTGTTTTTTGCTGTATGGGTACCATTAAGTTTGTATATAACCATTTTTGCATATAGCAGTCTATATGAAGTTGATGGTTGTTTAAGTTTGAACCCATTTTTTACTTCTCTCCTCCCCATGTTTGAGGCAAATTTTGTCCCATTTTGCATCCTTTCTTTGGTGAGTTCCTTGACTTATTTTTTTACAGAAATACTAATTTTTATTGCTTTTGTGTTGCATACCTTCAGACAGTCACTTCTAGTGCCCTGCTGTGCAGTGTGCTTTGTTTCCCAGGACCTGGCACATCTAGGAGTGTCTCCAGTGTGTTCTGCATATGCACTGCGGTTTTGTCCTAGCTGCTTTATCCTTCAGACCAATAGTTCCAGAGGCTGTCTTTCCCGGTTGTGGGAAGTATTTGGCCCCTGGGATAAATGTAGCATATTTTAACTAGGTGTACTCTGGTCTGCTTGTGAAATGAGAGCTGTCATTACCACAACTGGAACCAAGGCTCTGCAAATCTCCCGACGTGGGGGACACATTATGAGCGAGGGTTTGTGCCAGGCTTCTAGGGAAGGGACACTTACATTCCTGGGACTGAGGCAGGCAAGACTTGGAGGGGACATTTTCTGGAGCATGAGGCCTTAGTGTAAACAAGTTAGTCAGTGAGCATTGGTGCTGGGCTTGTTCTTGCAGGTGGCCCTGTACTTAAGGTTGAGGAGCAGGTGTGGGAAATGGCTCCAGCCAGTTCCTTTGTTCCCAGAGGGTCTCTCCATGAATGTTGCCTCTGTGGAATGCACTCCAAAAATGAGCAGATAACCTCCTTACTCTGTGCCTGAGGTGCTCTTCAGATCACTGTTTCCATACTCTATTTCCACAAGTTGTTTCCCTGCCTTCTCTCCAAGAGCAATACAATGCAATCCAGACCATTGACCTTTAAAATCCAAGGCATTAAGTTCCACTGATGGTCAGAAGTCACAAAATTCGTGTAGTGACAGGGAAAGGACTTTAGGGCAGCCAACCAGACTGGAACTTGGAGCAGCCAGGCTGCACGTGTGAACTGGGGAAAGCTGGCGGTTTTAGAAGGACAAAGGGCAGAGACGTGCCCTGACCTGGAGGTGAGGATTGGGAGTGCTGCTGAGGGACGCACAACAGAGGACACTGCAGTTTGTAGCAGCACAGACAGAAATGGAGACAGTGTGGCCTGGAGAGCTCACTGAAGAACAGATTGCAATCTCTCAGCTCTGAGGAAGAGGATTGGAAACGATCTCTTCTGCTCTGACTCTCAGAAGAGATGCATAAAGCAGCCAGGGAAAGCCACCAGAGAACAAAAGCTGAAAAAAAATATAGTTTTTACTGAGCCCATCCCCCCACAGGGGGCAGGGCAACTCTGACCAAACAGGATTGCTTGTGTAACAGCATGGCAGGCCTCTCCCCCAGAAAACGGGCTTGAGAACAAGAGGCCGACAACCCTATCCTCCTAATAAAACGGGTACATCTTGCTTGGGTTGTGGTCAATAATTTGGACACTGTACATTCCCTCAACCAACCCTCAACACAATGACTAGGAGGAGGAACCCCCAAAATAGGAAAGACTCAGAGACTATGACTTCTGCTACAGATTTACAAATGGATTCAGATATAATCAAGATGTCGGAAATAGAATTCAGGCTAGCAATTGTGAAGATGATAGCTGGAATGGAGAAATCAATTAATGGCAACATAGAGTCTCTAAGGGCAGAAATGAAAGCTGAACTGGCAGAACTTAAAAATGCTATAAGTGAGAGCATAGGAGGAGAGACGAAAGATGGCAGAGGAGTAGGGACCCATTTCAACTGATCCCTGGAATTGAGCTAGATATCTACCAGAACACTCTGAGCACCCACGAAACCAGCCTGAGATGTAAGAAAATCTGGATCTCTACAAACAGAATATTGCAGGTAGTTGGTTTCGAGGTAAGAAGCAGGGAGCCCTTATTGTGCGGGCAGATATCAGAGGATAAATGGCAGTGGAAGGGTGCCTGGCCGTGGGGATCCTGCATGGCTGGTGAGCGACAACCTTGCGCACTGGGGATGGGGCACTGACTCACAGACCGGTAGCAGCAGAGAAATGACTTTAGGCCAGCCCCTGGGGCAGAAATTCAGACCAGCGGAGTCATGCATGTGAATTGGGAGTGGCTGGCAGTTTTAGAAGCACAAAGGGAAGATGTGTGCCCCGACCTGGAGGAAGGACTGGGAGCGCTGTGGAAGGGCACACAACCCAGGACACTTTAGTTTATACCAGCACAGACAGAAACGGAGACAGTGTGGCCTGGAGAGCTCACTGAAGAACAGACTGTGGTCTCTGATCTGAGGCAGAGGGCTGGAAACGGTCTCTTCTGGTCTGACTCGCAGAGGAGATGCGGAAAACCACCAGGGAAAGCTGCCAGAGAACAAAAACTGATTCCTGCTGAGTATATCCCCTGCCACAGGGGTACAAGGCAACTCCGCCCAAACAGGGTTGTGTGAGTAACAGTGTGGCAGACCCCTCCCCAGAATACAGGCTGGGAAAATAAGAGGCCAGCAACCCTAAGGTCCCAAGCAAACAGGTGCATCTTGCTTGGGTTCTGGTCAATAATTTGGACTCTATACATTCTCTCAAACACCCATCCACAGAATGACTACGAGGACGAGACCCCAAAATAAAAAAGACTCAGAGATTATGACTTATGCTTCAGATTTACAAATGGATGCAGATATAACCAAGATGTTGGAGATGGAATTCAGACTAGCAATTGTGAAGACAATGGCTAGAATGGAGAAATCAATTAATGGCAATATAGAGTCTATAATGGCAGAAATGAAAGCTGAATTAAGCAGAACTTAAAAATGCTATCAATGAGATCCAAATTAATCTAGATAATCTAACAACTAGGGTAAGTGAGGCAGAAGAAGGAATTAGCGACCTGGAAGAAAATTTAATAGATAAAAAGGGAAAAGAGGAGGCCAGGGAAAAACAACTCAGATTCCATGAAAATAGAATCAAAGAAATGTGACACCATGAAGCGTTCTAATGTCAGAATAATTGGAATCCCGGAGGGAGTAGAGAGAGAGAGAGGACTAGAAGATGTATTTGAGCAAATCGTAGCTGAGAACTTCCCCAATCTGGGGAATGAAACAAACATTCGCATCCTAGAGGCAGAGAGGACCCCTCCCAATATCAAGGGAAACAGGCCAACACCACGGCACGTAATATTAAAACTTGCAAATCTTAGAACCAAGGAAACCATCTTAAGGGCAGTTAGGGGGAAGAGATTCCTTACGTAGAGAGGGAGGAACATCAGAATAACGTCAGACCTATCCACAGAGACCTGGCAAGCCAGAAAGAGCTGGCGAGACATATTCAGGATACCAAACGAGAAGAACACGCAGCCAAGAATACCTTATCGGGCAAGTCTGTCATTTAGAATGGAGGGAGAGATGCAGAGCTTCCACGACTGGCAGAACCTGAAAGAATATGTGACCACTAAGCCAGCCCTGCAAGAAATATTAAGGGGGGTTCTATAAAAGAAGACCCCAAGAGTGATATACAACAGAACGTTACAGGGACAATCTATAAAACAACGTTTTCAAAGGAAACATGATGACAATTAATTTATACCTTTCAATAATCAATCACAACGTGAAAGGCTTAAATGCTCCCATAAAACAGCACAGGGTTGCAGATGGGATAAAAAGACAGGACCCATCCATATGCTGTCTAAAAGAGAATTATTTTGAACCTAAAGATGCATCCAGACTAAAATTTCTCAATCATGAGAAAAAATTAGGCAGAAATTCAAACACTAGGAAGCTAAAGACCACTCTGCTCAAGAATGTTAGGGTCAACCAGGAAATCAAAGAAGAACTTAAACAATTCATAAAATAAATGAGAACAAAAACACATTGGTCCAAAACCTATGGACTACTGCAAAGGCGGGCCTAAGGGGGAAATACAGAGCCATCCAACCCTCACTCAAAAAAATAGAAAAATTCCGAATTCACCAGCTAACTCTACACCTTAAAGAACTAGAGAAAAAGGAACAAAGGATGCCTCAGCCACGCATTAGAAGAGAAATAATTAAGATTAGAGGAGAGATCAATGAATTAGAAGACAGAAACACAGTAGATCAGATCAACGAAACTAGAAGTTGGTTCTTTGAAAGAATTAATAAGATTGATATACCACTGACCAGACTTATCCAAAAGAAAAGACAAGGATCCAAATTAATAAAATTATGAATGAAAGGGGAGAGATCATGACTAACACCAAGGAAATAGAAACAATTATTAGAAATTATTATCAACAACTGTATGCCAAGAAAGTGAGCAATCTGGATGAAATGGAGGCCTTCCTGGAAACGTGTAAACAGCCAAGACTGATACAGGAAGAAATTGACAACCTGAATAGACCAATAACCAGTAAAGAGATTGAAGCAGTGATTAAAAACCTCCCAAAAAACAAGAGTCCAGGGCCTGATGGATTCCCTGGGGAATTCTACCAAACATTCAAAGAAGAAAAAATACCTATTCTACAGAAGCTGTTTCAAAAAATAGAAACAGAAGGAAAACTTCCAAACTCATTCTATGAGGCCAGCATTAGCTTAAACCCCAAACCAGTCAAGGATCCCACCAGAAAGGAGAATTTGAGACTGATATCCCTGATGAATATGGATTCCAAAATCCTCAACAAAGTCCTAGCTAATAGGATCAAACAATACATTCAAAGGATCATCCACCACGATCAAGTGGAATTTATACCCAGGATACAAGGGTGGTTCAACATTCGCAAATCAATCAGTGTGATAGAACACATTAATAAGAGGAGGGAGAAGAACCATATGATCCTCTCAATTGATGCAGAAAAAGCATTTGACAAAATACAACATCCTTTGCTGATTAAAACTCTTCAGAGTATAAGGATAGAGGGAACATTCCTCAAGTTCATAAAATCCATCTATGAAAAACCAACAGCGAATATCATCCTCAATGGGGAAAAGCTGAGAGCCTTTCCCTTCAGATCAGGAACATGTCAAGGATGCCCACTCTTGCCACTATTGTTCAACATAGTATAAGAAGTCCTAGCAACAGCAATCAGACAACAAAAAGAAATAAAATGTATTCAAATTGGCAAAGAAGTCAAACTCTCTCTTTTGGCAGATGACATGATACTTTATGTGGAAAACCCAAAAGATTCCACCTCCAAATTTCTAGAACTCATCCAGCAATTCAGTAATGTGGCAGGATACAAAATCAATGCACAGAAATCAGTTGATTTCTTATACACTAACAATGCAACTGTAGAAAGAGAAATTAGAGAAATGATTCCATTTACAATAGCACCAAAAACCATAAGATACCTTGGAATAAACCTAACCAAAGAGGTAAAGGATCTTTACTCTAGGAACTACAGAACACTCATGCAAGAAATTGAAGAAGACACAAAGAGATGGAAAAACATTCCATGCTCATGGACTGTAACAATAAACATTGTTAAAATGTCTATGCTACCCAGAGCAATCTATACCTTCAATGCCATCCCGATCGAAATTCCAATCACATTTTTCAAAGTGGTGGAACCAACGATCCTAAAATTTGTATGGAATCAAAAAAGACCCCGAATAACCAAGGAAATGTTGAAAAACAAAAACAAAGCTAGGGGCATCATGTTGCCTGATTTCAAGCTATATTACAAAGCTGTGATTCCCAAGACAGCATGGTACTGGCGCAAAAACGGATATATAGACCAATGGAACAGAATAGAGAGCCCAGGTATGGACCCTCAACTCTATGGTCAAATAATCTTTGACAAAGCAGAAAAAAACATGCAATGGAAAAAAGCAGTCTCTTCAATAAATGGTGCTGGGGAAATTGGATAGCCACATGCAGAAGAATGAAACTCGACCATTCTCTAACACCATTCACAAAGATAAACTCAAAGTGGGTGAAAGACCTCAATGTGAGACAGAAATCCATCCAAATCCTAGAGGGGAACATAGGCAGTAGCCTTTTCTGCATTGGCTACAGAAACTTCTTTCAAGATACATTTCCAAAAGCTAGTGAAACAAAAGCAAAAATGAACTTTTGGGACTTCATCAAGATAAAAAGTTTCTGAACAGCAAAGGAAATAGTCAACAAAAAAAGAGGCAAACCATAGAATGGGAGAAGATATTTGCAAATGACACTACAGATAAAGGGCTGGTATCCAAGATCTATAAAGAACTTCTCAAACTCAACACCCAAAAACACATAAGTCAAGAAATGGGCAGAAGACATGAACAGACACTTCTCCGAAGAACTCATACAAATGGCTAACAAACACATGAAAAAAGTGTTCATCATCATTAGCCATCAGGGAAATTAAAATCAAAACCACATTGAGACACCACCTTACACGAGTTAGAATGGCAAAAATGGACAGGGAAAGAAACAACAAATGTTGGAGAGGTTGTGGAGAAAGGGGAACCCTCTTACACTCTTGGTGGGAATGCAAGTGGGCATAGCCACTTTGGAAAACAGTATGGGAGTTCCTCAAAAATTTAAAAATAGAGCTACCTTATGACCCAGGATTGCACTTGTGGGTATTTACACCAAAGACACAGATGTAGTGAAAAGAAGGGCCATAAGCACCCCAATGTTCATAGCAGCAATGTCCGCAATAGCCAAACTGTGGAAAGAGCGGAAATTCCCTTCAATAGAAGAATGGATAAAGAAGATGTGGTCCATATATACAATGGAATATTACTCAGCCATCAGAAAGGATGAATACCCAACTTTTGCATCAATGTGGATGGGACTGGAGGAGATTATGCTAAGTGAAACAAGTCAAGCAGAGATAGTCAATTATCATATTGTTTCACTTATTTGTGGAACATAAGGAATAGCATGGAGGACATTATCAGATGGAAGGGGAAAATGGGGGGAGGGGAATGGAGGGAGAGATGAACCATGAGAGACTATGGACTCTGAGTCAAACAGGATTTTAGAGGGGAGGGGGCAGGAGGGATGGGCTAGCCCGGTGATGGGTATTAAGGAGGGCACGTACTGCAGGGAGCCCTGGGTTTATAAGAAAACAATGGATCATGGATCACCACATCAAAAACTAATGATATATTGTATGGTGACTAACATAGCATAATAAAATTTAAAAAAAATAAAATAATATCATTACTTGGGAAAATAAAAGAAAGGTTAAAAAAATGCTATCAATGAGATACAATCTAGATAATCTAACAGCTAGAGTAAGGGAGGCAGAAGAATGAATTAGTGATCTAGAAGACCAATTCAGAGACAAGAAGAAAAAAGAAGCCAGGGAAAAACAACTCAAAATCTATGAAAATAGAATCAGAAAATAAGTGATACTATGAAGCATTCCAGTGTCAGAATTGTTGGGATCCCTGAGGGGGTGGAGAGAGAGAGAGGACTAGAAAATATATTTGAGCAAATCGTAGCTGAGAACTTTCCTAATCTGGGGAATGAAACAAACATCCGTGTCCTAGAGGCAAGGAGTACACCTCCCAAGATCAAGGAAAACAGGCGAATGCCCCAGCATGTAATAGTAAAACTCACAATCCTTAGAACCAAGGAATATATCTTATTTTTTTTACTTTTATTTTATTATGTTATGTTTGTCACCATACAATACATCATTAGTTTTTTATGTGGTAATCCATGATTCATTGTTTTTGTATAACACCCAGTGCTCCAAGAAATACATGCCCTCCTTAATACCCATCACTCCACTCCTCTCCCCTCTAAAACCCTCAGTTTGTTTCTTGGAGTACATAGCTTCTCAAGGTTCATCTCTCCCTCTGACTTCCCCCCTTCATTTTTCCCTTCCTTCTCCTAATGTCCTCCATGCTATTCCTTTTGTTCCACAAATAAGTGAAACGATACGATAATTGACTTTCTCGGCTTGACCTATTTCACTTAGCATAATCTCGTCCAGTCCCATCCACATTGATGTAAAAGTTGGGTATTCATCCTTTCTGATGGCTGAGTAATATTCCATTGTATATCTGGACCACATCTTCTTTATCCATTCATCTGTTGAAGGGCATCTCGGCTCTTTCCACAGTTTGGTTATTGCGGACATTGCTGCTATGAACATTGGGGTGCATATGGCCCTTCTTTTCACTACATCTATGTCTTTGTGGTAAACTCCCGGGAGTGCAATTGCTGGGTTATAAGGTAACGCTATTTTTAATTTTTTGAGGAACATCTACACTGTTTTCCAAAGTGACTGTACCAACTTGTATTCCCACCAACAGTGTAAGAGGGTTCTCCTTCCTCCACAACCTTTCCAACATTTGTTGATTCCAAGGGAAACATCTTAAGGCATTTAAGAGGAAGAGATTCTTTACGTACAGAGGGAGGAACATCAGAATAATGTCAGACCTATCCACAGAGACCTGGCAAGTCAGAAAGGGCTGGCAAGACATATTCAGAGTAGTAAATGAGATCATGCAACCAAGAATACTTTAACTGGCAAAGCTGTCATTTAGAATGGATGGAGAGATGCAGACCTTCCAAGACTGGCAGAAACTGAAAGAATAGGTGACTACTAAGCCAGCCCTGAATGAAATATTAAGGGGGCTCCTATAAAAGAAGAAAGACCACAAGAGAGATAAAGAACAGACATTTACAGAGACAATTTATAGAAAGAACGTCTTCACAGGCAACATGATGACAGTAAATTCATATCTTTCAATAATCACTCTCAATGTGAATGGCCTAAATACTCCCATAAAATGGCATAGGTTTGCAGATTGGATAAAAAGACAGGACCCATCCATATGCTGTCTACAAGAGACTCATTTTGAACCTAAAGATGCATTCAGAGTGAAAGTGAAATGATGAATGTCCATCTTCCATGCCAAAAATCCTCAAAAGAAAGCTGGGGTAGCAATTCTTATATCAGACAAGTTATATTTTAAGCTAAAGATTGTATAGAGATACAGAAGGTCACAATATCATTTTTAAAGTGTCTATCCAAGAAGAAGATCTAACAATTGTAAATATCTACCCCCCAGGCACCTGGGTGCCTCAGTCGTTAAGCGTCTGCCTTCAGGTCAGGTCATGGTCCCAGGGTCCTGGGATTGAGCCCCACATTGGGCTCCCTGCTCGGTGGGCAGGCTGCTTCTCCCTCTCCCTCTGATATTCCCCCTGCTTGCGTTTCCTCTCTCATTGTGCCTCTCTGTCAAATAAATAAATAAAATCTTTAAAAAATATATATCTATGCCCCCAGCATGGGAGCAGCAAACTACATAACCCAACTGTTAACCAAGATAGTCATATTGATAATAATACATTAATTACAGGAGACCTCAAATCTCCACTCTCAGCAATACATAGATCATCTAAGCAGAAAATCAACAAAGAAACAAGAGCTTTGAATGACACACTGGACCAGATGGTCCTCACAGATATATAGAGAACATTCCACCCTAAAACAACAGAATACTCATTCTTCTCAAGCGCACACAGAACATTCTCCAGAATAGACCACATGCTGGGTCAGAAATCAGGTCTCAACTGATACTAAAAGACTGAAATTATTCCCTGCGTATTCTCAGACCATAATGCTTTAAAACTGGAACTCAATCCCAAGAAAAAATTTGGAAGAAATTCAAACACTTGGAAGCTAAAGACCACTCTGCTCAAGAATGTTTTGGTGAACCAGGAAGTCAAAGAACTTAAACAATTCATGAAAACCAATGAGAACAAAAACATATCGGTCCAAAGCATATGGGATACTGCAAAGGCAGTCCCAAGGGGGAAATACAGAGCCATCCAAGGCTCACTCAAAAAAATAGAAAAATCCCGAATTCACCAACTAACTCTACACCTTAAAGAACTAGAGAAAAAGCAACAAATGACGCCTAAGCCACGCATTAGAAAAGAAATAATTAAAATTAGAGCAGAAATCAATGAATTAGAAACCAGAAACACAGTAGATCAGATCAACGAAATTAGAAGTTGGTTCTTTGAAAGAATTAATAAGATTGATAAACCACTGGCCAGACTTCTCCAAAAGAAACGAGAAAGGACCCAAATTAATAAAATTATAAATGAAAAGGGAGAGATCATGACTAACACCAAGGAAATAGAAACAATTATTAGAAATTATTATCAACAACTATATGCCAATAAACTGAGCAATCTGGATGAAATGGAGGCCTTCCTGGAAACCTATAGGCTGCCAAGACTGAAACAGGAAGAAATTGACAACCTGAATAGGCCAATAACCAGTAATGAGATTGAAGCAGTGATCCAAAACCTCCCAAAAAACAAGAGTCCAGGGCCTGATGGATTCCCTGGGGAATTCTACCAAACATTCAAAGAAGAAATAATACCTATTCTACTGAAGCTGTTTCAAAAAATAGAAACAGAAGGAAAACTTCCAAACTCATTCTATGAGGCCAGCATTATCTTAATCCCCAAACAAGGCAAAGACCCCATCAAGAAGAATTTCAGACCGATATCTCTTATGAATATGGATTCCAAAATTCTCAGCAAAATTCTAGCTAACAGGATCCAACAATACATTAAAAGGATCACCCACCACGACTAAGTAGGTTTTATCCCCGGGATGCAAGGGTAGTTCAGCATTTGCAAATTAATCAATGTGATAGAACACGTTAATAAGAGGAGAGAAGAACTATATGGTCCTCTCAATGGATGCAGAATAAGCATTTGACAAAATATAGCATCCTTTCCTGATTAAAACTCCTCAGAGTATAGGGACAGAGGGAACATTCCTTAAGTTCATAAAATCCATCTATGAAAAACCCACAGCGAATATCATCCTCAATGGGGAAAACCTGAGAGCCTTTCCCTTAAGATTAGGAACACGTTGTTGGGCCATGGTGGCTCAGTCATTAAGCATCTGCCTCTGGCTCAGGTCATTGTCCCAGGGTCCTGGGATTGAGCCCCACATCAGGCTCCCTGCTCAGTGAGGATTCCTCTTCTACCTCTCACACTTCCCCTGCTTGTGTTCCCTCTTTTGCTGTGTCTCTCTCTGTCAAATAAATAGAGGAAATCGTTAAAAAAAAAATCAGGAATATGTCAAGGATACCCCCTCTCGCCACTCTTCTTCAACATATTACTAGTATTCCTAACAACAGCAATCAGACAACAAAAAGAAATAAAAGGTATTCACGTTCACAAAGAAGAAGTCAAACTCTGTCACTTCGCAGATGACATGATCCTTTATGTGGAAAATCCAAAAGACCACCTTCAAATTTCTAGAACTCATTCAGCAATTCAGTAATGTGGCAGGATACAAAATCATTGCACAGAAATCAGTTGATTTCTTATACACTAGCAATGCAACTCTAGAAAGAGAATTTAGAGAAGTGATTCCATTTACAGTAGAACCAAAAACCATAGATATCTCAGAATAAACCTAACCAAAGAGGTAAAGAATCTATACTCTAGGAACTACAGAACACTCATGAAAGAAATTGAAGAAGACACAAAAAGATGGAAAAACATTCCATGCTCATGGATCGGAAGAAAAAAACATTGTTAAAATGTCTATACTACCCAGAGCAATCTATACCTTCAATGCCATCCCGATGAAAATACCAATGGCATTTTTCAAATTCCCATAACAAACAATCCTAAAATTTGTATGGAATCACAAAAAAACCCTAATCACCAAAGAGATGTTGAGAAAGAAAAACACAGCTAGGGGCTTCACTTTTCCAGATTTCAAGCCATATTACAAAGCTGTGATCACCAAGACAACATGGTACTTGCACAAAAACAGACATATAGACCAATGGAACAGAATAGAGAGCCAAGATATGGACCCTGAACTCTATGGTTAAATAATCTTCTACAAAGCAGGAAAAAACATGCAATGGGAAAAAGACAGTCTCTTCAATAAATGGTGCTGGCGAAATTGGACAGCTATATATAGAAGAATGAAACTCGACCATTCTCTAATGCCATACACAAAGATAAACTCAAAATGGATGACTTTCATCCTCAATGTGAGACAGGAATCCATCAAAATCCTAGAGGAGAACATAGGCAGTAACCTCTTCGACATTGGCCACAGCAACTTCTTTCAAGATACATCTCCAAAAGCTAGTGAAGCAAAAGCAAAAATGAACTTTTGGGGCTTCATCAAGATCAAAAGCTTCTGCACAGCAAAGGAAACAGTCAACAAAACAAAGAGGCAACCCACGGAATGGGAGAAGATATCTGCAAATGACACTACAGATAAAGTGCTGGTATGCAAGATCTATAAAGAACTTCTCAAACTCAATACCCAAAAAACAAATAATCAAGTCAAAAAGTGGGCAGAAGACATGAACAGACACTTCTCCAAAAAAGACATACAAATGGCTAACAGACAGATGAAAAAATATTCATCACCTTTAGCCATCAGGGAAATTCAAATCAAAACCACACTGAGATACCACCTTAATACCAGTTAGAATGGCAAAAATTGACAAGGCAAAAATCAACAAATGTTGGAGAGGTTGTGGAGAATGGAGAACACTTTTACACTGTTGGTGGGAATGCAAGTTGGTACAGCCACTTTAGAAAACAATGTGGAGGTTCCTCAAAAATTTAAAAGTATCGCTACCCTATGACCCAGCAATCGCACTCCTTGATATTTATCCCAAGGACCAGATGTAGTGAATAGAAGGGCCATATGCATCCCAATGTTCATAGCATCTATGTCCTCAATAGCCAAACTGTGAAAAGAGCCAAGATGTCCTTCAACAGATGAATGGATAAAGAAGATGTGGTCCATATATACAATGGAATATTACTCAGCCATCAGAAAGGATGAATACCCAACTTTTACATCAACATGGATGGGACTGGAGGAGATTATGCTAAGTGAAATAAGTCAAGCAGAGAAAGTCTATCATATGGTTTCACTGATTTGTGGAACATAAGGAATAGCATGGAGGACATTAGAAGGAAGGGAAAAATGAAGGGGCAGAAATTGGATGGGGTGACGAACCATGAGAGACTATAGACTCTGAGAAACAAACTGAGGGTTTTAGAGGGGAGCAGGGTGGGTTTTGTGTTAGCCCTGTGTTGGGTATTAAGGAGGGCACATACTGCACGGAGCTCTGGGTGTTATACAAAAATAATGAATCATGGATCACTACATCACAAACTCATGGTGTATTGTATGGTGACTCTCATAACATAATTAAATTAAATTAAATTAAATTTTTTTTAAAGTCACAAAATTCAGCCTTTCCCACTTTCCAAGACAATTGCTATGTGTGCACTGCCTCTGTGTCTGTCTCTCACCCTCCTCCATGAGTGTGCTTCCCTCTGTACTGCAGCAGCCATAATCCATTTCTCTTCCAAACCACATCTCCACTCTTTCTACCTTCTTTGATGCGGCCTCTTCTCTACCTTTAGTTGTGGATTTTGTTCTGCTAGTCTTCCGGTCAGTTTCTGGAGTATTTAGGATGATTTGATAGTTATTTGGTTGTATCCGTGGGACAAGGAGAGCCTAGGGTCCTCCTACTCCCACCGTATTCCGACAACCTATATCAAACCTATAAACATTAACAATAATTCTTTTATATCATCCAATATCCAGTCAATATTCAAATTTTTTCCATTTGTCTCATAAATGTGTCATCAATATTTTCCCTCTTGCTTTCTTTATGGTCCCTGAATGCACTTATTTCTCCTTCAATCTATCCTTCATTGAGGAGCTAGTTAATTCCCACCAAAATAGCTCTGCACATGTCACTCCCCTCCTTGAAATAGTTATATTTTATAGCCCAGCCTTTACTCAAACTCAACTTTCCATCATATTCCTAATATGCAAAAATAAAAGATAGTTTTATTTTGTGTAAGTGATGTATTATTGAACATCTATCATAATTCAAATCTCCTATAACCCAAATCTAATTGTGATAGTGAATGAAGTCTTGTTTTTTTAACTGGCTAAAGTAGCACCACTATTTCCAAGACCATCTTCAAGGTCCCGGGTTTTACTTGGCAATGGCATACACAGTTCACAATATCATTAACCTTTACATTAATGGAATTTTTAAGAAGTTTTTAAGTAGGTTGAAGTTTTAAAAAGGTATGTTACCTGTAAAGTGATCATTTAATTCATACTTTTTATTTTAAATCTTGGATATTTTGGTTTTGCATATAATACAACTAACAATACTGCATCATTATTCCTTAAGCATATTGTCTGTTGTTATATCTCTACATACAGGAATATCTCTTAGCCCTTCTTTGCCTAAAGAATTCTTATCAATTCTCTAAGATCCATATATAATAGCTCTGTCTCCTTGAAGCCTTCTCTCATCTTGTTTAGACAGAATTAATTATTCCCTTTTCTTTTTCTAAAATGCCTTGCTTATATGTCTGCTGCATCACTTATTATGGTATGACTTTTATGCTATTCACATTATTATATCATTGTAGTTAGTATGTTAGTATGCACTTCATGGGTAGACCCTTAAATTTGCCCTATCTGAGCTTAGCATAGTACTTACAGTTGATATTCAGAAAATGTTGACTTCAAGTAATCCTGTGGGGTTATTATAAAGATTAAATGTAATCATTTGTGTCAGTTGCCTGATACAGTGCCTAGTAAGTGTTCAGTAAAGTTTCTCTTCTTTCTTCCTTATACTTCTGCCTCATTTCTCTCAACTCCCTATATATTCTATCCATGAGAAGAAAATACAGATTTCTTGCTTTAATGGTTCACATGTCTCTTCTTCAGGGTACTGACTATTTTCCACCTTTCATTCATTTATTTATTTAAGGTCACTGGCTCTCTTCACATCAGAGTTCCTCCTAAGTCAGCAAACAGTGGGAAGATGACATCTCCACCATTCCTGGATGCCAATCCTATGGAGAACCCAGCTCTAATTAGTGACATCAAGATTGATCCCCCAGAAGAACTTCTGGCTAATGATTTCAACCTGCCCCAGATGGAACCAGTCGACCTCTCTTTTCACAAGCCCAAGTCTCCTCTACAGCATGCCAGCCTGCTGCAAGCTCCAGTACACCCTCCCAAGCCACAGCCTGCTCTTCAGACACGTGTAGTGTCCACATCAACATCTGACACAGGCACATCAGCAAATATCCCTACTGTTCTGAATCCAAGCTCTATCCTGGCCTCCTCTCAGGGCACTGGTGGCCAGCAGATCTTACATGTGATTCACACCATTTCCTCAGTCAGGCTGCCAAATAAGTTGGGTGGCCTGAAGACATTCCCAGTGGTGGTACAGTCACTGCCCATGGTGTATACTACTTTGCCTGCAGATGGGGGCCCTGCAGCCATTACAATCCCACTCATTGTAGGAGATGGCAAAAATTCTGGATCAGGTAAGCATCAGTGTGCCTCTTTCCTGGACCTTACCTTCCTCCATCTATTCTCTTTTAGAATTGTCCTATCTCCTATCTCTTTTCACCCCTTCTAATTATTCTTGCACACAGCTTCAACAATAATTATTTATAAATGCTATTTTAATCATGTCTCTTTGTGCTTAAGAACATACAATGATGCTCTTTTGTTTAGTATGCTTCTCAAATTGGGGAATACATATTTTTGAGTGAAATGCTATCTATCTTCCTGGAACCTGTGTGTTATTTAATACTAACTAATTTAAAACATTTTATATTTTAAAAATATGATTTTATTAGAGAAAAATGTACAATTTGAATAACCTTTTAAGATAAAACATAATTGTCAAAAATAGTTTTAAGCTTATTAAGGCACACAGCCTGGGACTTTCTAGGAAAATGTGTTTATTTGTCTTTGCCATTAGGAATGCTTTTGTGGAAAAGTTGAGAACATTTTTAGCCCTACATATGTAGCCAGTCTTAGCACCTGCCTCTTCCAATACCATATCTTTTCTCTTCCCTACAGGTAAAATAGTCTTCTTTGAAATATTGCCATCTTCCCTGTGCTCCCCTCCATTTGGCATCTATCAGCCTCCATTTTACTTTTTTATTTGCCTGCATCACAAGTATATGGGCATTCTTCCCAACTGAATTGTAAATTCCTCGAGGACAAAACTATCTTATTTCCATTTGTGCATCTCCAGAACACTTAACACAGTGGTAGAAATTAGTTGTCTTGCAACAAATTATTTGATAAACAAACTTGAAAATATGTACAGGAGAGAGTTAATATGCTGTAATATTCCTTTTTATTTAATCTTAAAAATAAGTTCAGTATTCAGAAAGGAATAAATTAAGCCCCTCTTTCACCACTATCTCCCATCCACCCAGTTCCTATCATGGAGGTGTATCTACTTTAGTTTGTAATTGGAAATGATCAAAGACAATTATATGGCCTCTGAAGTGGTTCAAAATATTTAGCTTCACCACAGCTGTAGAATGACAATCAGTTTTGTATGTTGTGCCTTAGGAAGGACATTTGGAAGTTGGAGTATAATCAGAAGAGAGAATTAGGATGGTAAGAGATTTCAATCGCATGTCAAACAAGTGGCTGATAAATATTTAGCATGAATTAAAAAGACCAAAAGGGAGATATGTGGGTGGAAATGACTAAAAATCAGATCTTAGCTCAGTATAAAAAACATTTTCTAACAGTTTTCTCTTTCAAATTTAATGTCTTGTAATCATCCCATCACCAAATGTAGGAGACTGAAAAACAACATACTAGCATCAAATTGCTGAGACTCTGTAGTGTTTTTCTGAATAAAAATGATAATCTACTAGTAGTTAATTGTGGTAATGATAAGTGTTTATAACAGTTTTGTTTTTGAGATTCCCGTGAGGGGGTTAATTAAAATTTCGGTATCAGTTCTCATATGGGAAGAGAGAGACAAACAAAAAAGGAAATAGGAAAATCAAATTCCCTGAGAATTTGCTGATATCAAGGTAATGATGGCACCAAGCAATGATTTGATAGGACTTTGAATTGCCCCCATAATATCCATCAGTCAACCAGAGCCACTCTAAATACACAAAATAAGTTTTAAACATTTCAGTGTAATTTTAAACTAAAGCCATTAGCTCAATAGTCTCCAAAATGGTATGCTTACACCTTGGTTGGGAGGTGGGGGAGTGAGGAATGCACACAAAATAATTGGAGCACAAGAAGAAAGTATAAACATTTCTATTTCTATTTTCTCACTCTTTACATGTTACCTTTATTTTTCATAATGTAAACAAAATTTTAGTATATTAGTACATTTGTGACATACATGCACACACACATGCGGAGACACACATACATAATGAGATGTATGCTTAAAACTTTTTAGTGAATGATACACAATCAGTGTATGGAGGTAACTGCACTAGACAAATGTTCCACTCCCCCCCCCCAATCTTATTGCCACCCTTAAGTTTCTTCTATATAGAAATTTTGAAGCTTAAACTACATCTAGGAGACTGGTGACCATTGATTGAGTTTTGGTAGGGATCAGAAACATCAGGGGTTGATAATAAATATTTGAGGGCTTCTCCCAAAATAGGTGGAAGGTAAGGATGCCAACATGTATCAAGCACATACTAGGTACTAGGTATGTGTTTCATCTCACTGACACATTTCCATTTAGGGGCACAAAAGCCAAAAGAAATGTTCTCGTTTCTGAGGTGAACCTAGGCATCGATCTTGGACAGCCAGTGAACTATTCAGAAAGTTCAACTCAACATACACACATTGAGCTTGACTTTTCAGGACACCCTTGTTGTGGTGGCTGGAGATAGAAAGTTAAATTATACTCAGGCCCTATCCTATTGAACTCAGTGATCCTAGAGAAGCTCATTCCAATGGTACCAGAATGCTCCTTACTACCTTTCCCTCAAAGGAATTTTAGCTATGCTGAAAATTTTAGGGGAGAGGAAAAGATGGCAGAGGAGTAGGGGACGCTATTCCAACCAGTCCCCTGAATTGAGCTAGATATCTACCAGACCACCCTGAACACCCACAAAGTCAGTCTGAGATGGGAGAAGGTATATCTGGATCTCTACAAACACAATATCAGGCAGATGGTTTCAAGGTATGAAACGGGGAGCCATGATTCTGCGGGCGGATAATAGAAGATAAATGGAAGGGGGAGGGAGCCACGGGTATCCTGCACCACCTGTGGGCAAAAGCTTCCCACGCTGGGGACAAAGCATGGACTCCCAGACAGGCAGGGAAAGGAAAAGGACTTTAGGGCAGCCGCCAGACTGAGGTCTGGAGTGCCAGGGCTGAGTGTGTGAACTAGGGGCAGCTGGGAGTTTTGGAAGCACAAAGGGCAGAGATGTGCCCCCATACCCAACCTGGAGGCAAGGATTGGGAGCCCTGCTGAGGGATGCACAAACCAGGATGCTGCAGTTTATAGCAGCACAGAAAGAAACGGAGATAGTGTGGCCTGGAGAACTCACTGAAGAACAGAGTTCAATCTCTCTACTCTGAGGCAGAGGGTTGGAAACAATCTCTTCTGTTCTGACTCTCGGAAAAGACACAGAAAGCTGCCAGGGAAAGCCACCAGAGAACAAAAATAAAAAAAAAAACTAGTTTACACTGAGCCCATTTGCCCCCACACACAGGGGGAAGGGCAACGCTGTCCAAACAGGGTTGCCTGACTAACAGTGCAGCAGTCCCCTCCCCCCAGAAAACAGGCTGGGAGAAAAAGAGGCTGACAACCCTAAGGTCTCTATAAAACAAGTGCATCTTGCTTTGGTCGGAGTCAATAATTTGGACACTGTACATTCCCTCAACCATCCCTCAACAGAATGACAAGGAGGAGGAACCCCCAAAATAGGAGAAACTCAGAGACTGTGACTTCTGCCACAGACTTACAAATGGATTCAGATATAACGAATATGTCAGAGACGGAATTCAGGCTAGCAATTGTGAAGACGATAGCTAGAATGGAGAAATCGATTAATGGCAACATAGAGTCTCTAAGGGCAGAAATGAAAGCTGAATGGGCAGAACTTAAAAATGCTATCAATGAGATCCAGTCTAATCTACATACTCTTAACAGCAGGGGTAAGTGAGGCAGAACAACAAATTAGTGATCTAGAAGACCAATTGATAGAAAAGGAAAAAGAGGAGGCCAGGGAGAAACAATTCAAAATCCATGAAAACAGAATCAGAGAAATAAGTGACACCATGAAACAATCCAGTATCAAAATTATTGCGATCCTTGAGGGGCTAGAGAGAGAGGGGGGACTAGAAGATATATTTGAGCAAATCATAGCTGAGAATTTCCCAAATCTGGGGAACGAAACAGACATTAGAGGCCTGGACACAGAGAAAACCTCTCCCAAGATCAAGGGAAGCAGGCCAATGCACTGGCATATAAAGGTAAAACTTGCAAATCTTAGAATGAGGGAAACCATCTTGAAGGCAGTTAAGGGAAAGAGATTCCTTACATAGAGAGGGAGGAACATGAGAATAATGTCAGGCCTATCCACAGAGACCTGGCAAGCCAGAAAGGCCTGGCAGGACATATTCAGGGTACTAAACCAGAAGGACATACAACCAAGAATACTTTATCTGGCAAGACTGTCATTAGAATGAATGGAGAGATGCAGACCTTCCAAGACTGGCAGAAACTGAAAGAATATGTGACCACTAAGCCAGCCCTGCAAGAAATATTAAGGCGAGTCCTATAAAAGGAGAAAGACCCCAAGAGTGATATAGAACAGAAATTTGTAGAGACAGTCTATAGAAAGAATGTCTTCACAGGCAACATGATGACAATTAATTCATTCTTTCAATAATCACTCTCAACGTGAATGGATAGTCCCATAAAATGGCACAGAGTTGCAGATTGTATAAAAAGACAGGACCCATCCATATTGCTATCTACAAGAGACTCATTTTGAACCCAAAGATACATCCAGACTGAAAGTGAAGGGATGGAGATCCATCTTCCATGCCAGCGGACCTCAAAAGAAAGCTGGGGTAGAAATTCTTATATCAGAAAAATTAGATTTTAAGCTAAAGACTGTAGTTTTAGACAGAGAAGGACACTATATCATTCTTAAAGGGTCTATCCAACAAGACGATCTAACAACTGTAAATATCTATGCCCCCAACATGGGCGCAGCCATCTACATATGCCAAGTGTTAACCAAAATAAAGAGTCATATTTATAATAGTACGTTAATTGTAGGAGACCTCAATACTCCACTCTCAGCAATAGACAGATCATCTAAGCACAAAATCAACGAAGAAACAAGAGCTTTTAATGAAACACTGGACCAGATGGACCTCATAGATATATACAGAACATTCCACATTTAAGGAGCAGAATACTCATTCTTCTCCAGCACACACAGAACTTTCTCCAGAATAGACAACATAGTCACAAATCAGGTCTCAACTGATACCAAAAGACTGAGATTAGTCCCTGCGTATTCTCAGACCATAATGCTTTAAAACTGGAACTCAATCCCAAGAAAAAATTTGGCAGAAATTCAAACACTTGGAAGCTAAAGACCACTCTGCTCAAGAATGTTTTGGTGAACCAGGAAATCAAAGAACTTAAACATTTCATGGAAACCAGTGAGAACGAAAACACATTGGTCCAAAACTGATGGGACACTGCAAAGTCTGTCCTACAGGGGAAATATATAGCCATCCAAACCTCACTCAAAAAAATAGAAAAATCCCGAATTCAACAACTAACTCTACACCTTAAAGAGCTAGAGATAAAGCAACAAATGATGCCTATGCCACACATTAGAAGAGACATAATTAAGATTAGAGCAGAGATCAATGAATTAGAAACCAGAAACACAGTAGATCAGATCAATGAAACTAGAAGCTAGTCCCTTGAAATAATAAGATTGAAAAACCACTGGCCAGACTTATCCAAAAGAAAAGAGAAAGGACCCAAAATTAATAAAATGATGAATGAAAGGGGAGAGATCACGACTAACACCAAGGAAATAGAAACAATTATTATCAACAATTATATGCCAATAAATTAAGCAACCTGGAAGAAATGGATACCTTCCAGAAACCTATAAACTGCCAAAGCTGAAACAGGAAGAAATTGACAATCTGAATAGGCCAATAACCAGTAACTAGATTGAAGCGGTGATCACAAACTTCCCAAAAAACCAGAGTCCGGGGCTTGATGGATTCCCTGGGGATTTCTACCAAACATTCAAGAAAGAAATAATACCTATTCTCCTGAACCTGTTTCAAAAAATAGAAACAAGAGGAAAGGTTCCAGACTCATTCTATGAGGCCAGCATTACCTTGATCCCTAAACCAGGCAAAGACCCCAGCAAAAAGGAGATTTTCAGACTGATATCCCTGATGAATATGGATTCCAAAATCCTCAACAATATCCCAGCTAAGAGAATCCAACAATACTTTAAAAGGATCATCCACCACGACCAAATGGGACTTACCCCAGGACGCAAGGGTGGTTCAACATTCGCAAATCAATCAAAGTGATACAGGACATTAACAAAAGACAAGAACCATATGATCCATTAAATTGATGCAGAAAAAGCATTTGACAAAATACAGCATACGTTCCTGATTAAAACTTTTCAGAGCATAGGGATAGAGGGAACAATCCTCAAGTTCATAAAATCCATCTATGAAAAATCCACAGCGAATATCATCCTCAATGGGGGAAAGATGACAGCCTTTCCCTTAATATCAGGAACACGTCAAGGATGCCACATTCATCACTATTGTTCAACATAGTACTAGAAGTCCTAGGAATAGCAATCAGACAACAAAGAAATAAAAGGTATTCAAATTGGCAAAGGAGAAGTCAAACACTCTCTTTTCACAGATGACATGATCCTTTATGTGGAAAATCCAAAAGAATCCATCCCCAAATTTCTAGAACTCATACAGCCATTCAGTAATGTGGCAGGATACAAAATCAATGCACAGAAATCAGTTGCTTTCTTATACACTAACAACACAACTGTAGAAAGAGAAATTAGAGAATTCATTCCATTTACAATAGCACCAAAAACCATAAGATACCTCAGAATAAACCTAACCAAAGAGGTAAAGGATCTATACTCTAGGAACTACAGAACACTCATGAAAGAAATTGAAGAAGACACAAAAAGATGGAAAAACATTCCATGCTCATGGATCGGAAGAATAAACATTGTTAAAATGTCTATGCTACCCAGAGGAATCTATACCTGCAACGCCATCCCGATCAAAATACCAATGGCATTTTTCAAAGTGTTGGAACAAACAATCCTAAAATTTGTATGGAATCAGAAAAGACCCCGAATCGCCAAGGAAATGTTGAGAACGAAAAACAAACTTGGGGACATCACGTTGCCTTATTTCAAACTATATTACAAAGCCATGATCACCAGCACAGCATGGTACTGGCACAAAAACAGACATATAGACCAATGGAACAGAATAGAGAACCCAGATATGGACCGTCCACTTTATGGTCAAATAATCTTCAACAAAGTAGGAAAAAAATATACAATGGAAAAAAGACAGTCTCTTCAATAAATGGTGCTTGGGAAATTGGACAGCTATATACAGAAGAATGAAACTCGACCATTCTCTAACACCATTCACAAAGATAAACTCAAAGTGGATGAAAGACCTCAATGTGAGACAGGAATCCATCAAAATCCTAGAGGAAATCATAGGCAGTAACCTCTTTGACATCGGCCACAGCAACTTCTTTCAAGATACATCTCCAAAAGCTAGTGAAGCAAAAGCAAAAATGAACTTTTGGGACTTCATCAAGATAAAAAGCTTCTGCACAGCAAAGGAAACAGTCAACAAATCGAAGAGACAACCCACAGAATGGGAGAAGATATCTGCAAATGACACTACAGACAAAGTGCTGATTTCGAAGATCTATAAAGAACTTCTCAAACTCAACACCCAAGAAACAAATAATCAAGTCAAAAAATGGGCAGAAAACATGAAGACACTTCTCCAAAGAAGACATACAAATGGCTAAGAGACATGAAAAAATGTTCAACATCATTAGCTATCAGGGAAATTCTAATCAAAACCACATTGAGATACCACCTTACACCAGTTAGAATTGCAAATTTGACAAGGCAAGAATCAACAAATGTTGGAAAGTTGTGGAGAAAGGAGAACCCTTTTACACTGTTGGTGGGAATGCAAGTTGGTACAGCGACTTTGGAAAATCCACTAAATGTTTTAGGATTTGTACAGAAGAAACCAGAATCCTAGATGCAGTGTGGAGGTTCCTCAAAAATTAAAAATAGAGCTACCCTATGACCTCAGCAATTGCACTCCTGGGTGTCCAAAGACACAGATATAGTGAAAAGAAGGGCCATATGCACCCCAATGCTCATAGCAGCAATGTCCACAATAGCCAAACTGTAGAAAGAGCCGAGCTGCCCTTCAACAGATGAATGGATAAGGAAGATGTGGTCCATATATACAATGGAATATTACTCAGCAATCAGAAAGGATGAATACCCAACTTTTACATCAACATGGATGGAACTACGTGAAATAAGTCAAGCAGAGAAAGACAGTTATCACATGGTTTCACTTATATGTGGAACATAAGGAATAGCATGGAGGACATTAGGAGAAGGAAGGGTAAAATGAAGGGGGCAAAATCAGAGGGAGAGATGAACCATGAGAGACTATGGACTCTGAGAAACAAACAGGGTTTTAGAGGGGAGGGAGGTGGGGGGATGGGTTAGCCCAGTGATGGATATTAAGGAGGGCATGTACTGCATGGAGCACTGGGTGTGATACAAAAACAATGGATCATGGATCACCACATCAAAAACTAATGATGTATTGTTTGGTGACTAACATAACATAATAAAGTAAAATTTAAAAAAATAAAATAAAATAAAATAAAAAATGGCAAAAAAAAAATTAAAAAAATAAAATAAGTCTGAAAAAAATACTGGGAGGGAAAAATGAAACACACCGAAACCAGAGAGGGAGACCAACCATAAGAGACTCTTAATCTCAGGAAACAAACTGAGTGTTGCTGGAGCGGTGGGGTGTGGGAAGGATGGGGTGGCTGGGTGATAGACATTGGGGAGGGTATGTGCTATGGTGTGTGCTGTGAATTGTGTAAGACTGATGAATCACAGGCGTGTACTTCTGAAATAAATAATACATTTTATGTTTTTTAAAAAAAGAAGATAGTAGGAAGGGAAAAATGATGGGTGGGATATCAGGTGGGGAGATGAACCATGAGAGACTATGTACTCTGAGAAAGAAACTGAGGGTTTTAGAGGAGAGCGGGGTGGGGAATGCGTTAGTCTGGTGGTTTGTTTTGAGAAGGGCATGTGCTGCATGGTGCACTGGGTGTTATATGAAAACAATGAATCATGGGACACTACATCAAAAACTAATGATGTATGGTGAGTAACATAATAAAATAAAAAATATAAAAATATAAAGAAAAGAAAATTTTTAAATGTTTTTCTCTTCCTTCCATACAAATGCACTTCTTTCTTCTTTGCTTTTTCTTTATATTGCTGCTACTTCTCATTGTGAGCCATACTGGGAATCCTGAAAATGATACAGAGGCACACATATTTGTAGCCCACACTGCTCTTTTTCTTTGATTTTAGTGAAAGTTTACCCCACCTCCATGTCTTCACTGGATATCCCAAGTGACAGTGAGGAGAGTGCAACTGAGAGTGGATCTTTGGCTTTACGGGGTATTCAGGGACTACAGCAAGAGTGAGTACTTTTGTCTTTATTTCAGGTCTGTCTGTGTATATATGTGTGTGTCTGTTGTAGAAGTGGAACAAATTCTCAGACACAATAGTAGGCATTTAAGGATAACAAAATATAGGTAAATTGCCTTCCCGGAGCAGGTGTGAGTTTGTAATCACACATGTGCATGGACATGCATGTTATGGCAGATTTATGCCCTAATTGTCTAGACCACCAATTTTGCCTTTGAAAAATCTATAAATTTCCCATAAAGTACAGTTGCATACTGTTTCTTTCTGTAAGTTTACAGCACTCTTGTCTTCCAGTGTTGTAACTAATAAAGTAGTTGTCTTGCATTTTAACAACTATGTAGTATGAAAAAAATACATTTATGTAAATACAAAAATGAGTCTTGTTAGAGTGAAATGCTCACACTGGGAACAGAAACCACCCAAGGAAACATTATCACCTCCTGGGACCTCCACTTACTCAGAAGAATGTCCTAGTTGAGGGAATTGCTTGACCTATTTCAATTATTTCTTCTCTTGAAGGCCTACTCTTAAATTTGCATAAATTAAATGCATGTATGAAGGGATTCCATTGTATGTAAGTCCATTTATTTAGCTTCCATAGTAAAATCATTCTTTGGTACTATCTCTCTTTCTTTGCTCAGACCATCAGCAATGACCCAAATGCGGGGAGAAGAGTCTCTTGAGTTGAAGAGAAGACGGATTCACCAATGTGATTTTGCAGGATGCAGCAAAGTGTACACCAAGAGCTCCCACCTGAAAGCCCACCACAGAATCCATACAGGTCTGTGCACCTCCACCTCATTCCCAACACACACACACACACACACACACACACACACACACACACACGAGTCTGTGAGAGATAGGAAGAGAAGAAAATATTAAAACAAAGACTGATCCATTTATACTCATGGACAGAGGCTTCATTAATGGATTTTACCCTTATGTCTTGTTCCTACTTAGTTGTAGCTTTTATAAAACCAACCTAGGAAAACACTAAGTCTGGTGTCTCCTGAATAGGCATTATCCACATTAAACACTCGTGGGTCTTTCTAATAGGGAAGTAATAACACTTATGCTAAGATTAAGCAGCTAAGACATCACTCCCTCCCTTGTTACCAGAGTCCCACAGGTTTTACTGAGTATTGAAAAGCACAAAGGCAATTTAAATTAAGTGAAATTAGAGCAGGGTTTTGGAGCTAAGCACAATCCACTAACCTATAGCATACCTTTGCTCACTAGAAAAAAATGTGCATATTAAAAAAAAATAATAAGTAAAGCAGACCTGATGGAGATTGTGTCAAACTGGAGGGCACTGCCCCATGTAAGGAGAACTGTCATTCAAATCCAACTAAGCATTACCAAATTTCCCAAATTTTAAAGAAAACCAGAAAATCAAGATTTTTATGTGAAATGTCCTAGATTTTGAATGTTGGCATATAATTAAAAATTATTATAGCACCATGGACTCAAAGAAACCTGCCTATGAGCCAGATGTAGATTCTCAGTCATTAATTTGTACCCTCTGCTTTGGAAACTCCTTCTCCCCAATAATCTCCAGCTCAGAATTGAGTCTTGGACACCATGGATAAGAAAGGGACCTTTCTTTCTTGTAAACATGCACTGCATTACATTTGCTGTGTTAGGATTTGTATAGAAGAAACCAGAATCCTAGATGCTGTGCCCTGAAGCTCTGAACAGGTGATCAGTTTCCAGGCTGCATTGTCACAACATTCCTCTGACACTCTTCTTATTGATGTTTTCTTTGCTTCCCCTTGATGTAGAGTGCAGGCTGATTCCACTCACATACACATACACACACACACACACACACGTGTGTGTGTGCATGTATGTGTATGTGTGTATATATGTGTACATACATGTACAAATATATATTATTTAAACTAAAAATTTCAAAATGTAAAAGTAGAATAGTTTACTATACTCTCATGTACCCTTCACCCAACTTTAACAATTATATCAGTATATGGCCAATTTTGTATTTTCACATTCCTACTGACTCCTGCATTCTCCACAGTAATATTTTGGAACAAATTCCAGACATCATATCATCTTAGTCATAAATACTTCAAAATATATTTATTTTATTTTATTTAAAAAATAAGCAAAAGATTACTATCACATAAAAATTCCTGATATCAATTTTCCATAATATTAATATAGTATTTCTTTTAAATTTGTTTTTTAACTCAAGTTAGTTAACATATACTGTATTATTAGTTTCAGGGTAGAGTTTAATGATTCATTAATTGTATATAACACTCAGTGCTCATAACAACAAGTGCTCTACTTCTCCCAGTTATCCCATCCCATCACCCACCTCACCTCCAGGAACATTCAGTTTCTTCCCTATAGTCAAGAGTCTCTTATGATTTGCCTCTCTCTCTGTATTTATCTTATTTTTCCTTCCCTTCCACTATGTTCATCTGTTTTGTTTCCTAAATTCCAAACATGCGTGAAATCATATGGTATTTATCTTTCTCTGATTGATTTAGTTTACTTAGCATATTACACTCTAGTTCTATCCACATTGCCACAAATGGCAAGATTTCATTATTTTTGATGGCTAAGTAATATTCCTCTGTGTGTGTGTGTGTGTGTGTGTGTGTGTGTGTGTGATCTCTTATTTTTCCATTCATTTGTTGATGAACATCTGGGCTCTTCCCATAGTTTGGCAAATATAGACATTGCTGCTATGAATGCTGGGGTGCATGTGCCCTCTTCAATCACTATTTTGTGTCCTTTAGATAAATACCTAGTAGTGCAATTGTGGGTCATAGGGTAGATCTATTTTTAACATTTTGAGAAACCTCTATAGTTTTTCAGACTGGCTTCACCAGTTTGCATTCCCACCAAGAGTGTAAGAGCGTTCCTTTCTTCACATCCTTGCTGACATTTGTTGTTTCTTGAGTTGATAATTTTAGCAATTCTGAGCAGTGTGAAATAGTATCTCATTGTGGTTTGATTTGTATTTCTCTGATGATGAGTGATGTTAAGCAAATTTTCATGTGTCTGTTAGCCATTTATCTGTGTTCCTTGGAGAAAAGTCTGTCCATGTCTCCTGCCCATTTCTTGACTGAAGTATTTGATTTTTAGATGTTGAGTTTTATAAGTTCTCTTTTTTTATGTTCAGTTAGCCAAAATATACTACATCATTAGTTTTTGATGTAGTATCCAATGATTCATTAGTTGCATATAACACCCAATGCTCATGACATGTGACCTTCTCAATACCATCACCCATTTACCCTATCCCCCAACCCCCTCCCTTCTGTAACCCTCAGTTTGTTTCCTGGAGTCCAGAGTCTCTCATGGTTTGTCTCCCTCTCTGATTTCTTCCCATTCAGTTCTCCCTCCCTTCTTCTGTGGTCTTCTGCACTAATCCTTATGTTCCACATAGGAGTGAAACCATATGATAATTGTCGTTCTCTGCTTGACTTATTTCACTTAGCATAACCCTCTCCAGTTCCATCCATGTGGATGAAAATGGTGGGTATTCATCCTTTCTGTTGGCTGAGTAATATTCTGTTGCATATATGAACCACATCTTCTTTATCCATTCATCTTTTGAGGACATCTCAGCTCTTTCCACAGTTTGGCTATTATGGACACTGCTGCTATGAACATTGGGGTGCAGGTGCCCCTTCTTTTCACTACATCTATATCTTTAGGATAAATACATAGTAATGAAATTGCTGGGTCATAAGGTAGCTCTATTTTTAATGTCTTGAGGAACCTCCATACTGTTTTCCAGAGTGGCTGTATCAGTTTGCATTCCCACCAACAGTGTAAGAGGGTTCCCCTTACTCAACACCTGTGCCAACATTTGTGGTTTCTTGGCTTATTAATTTTTGCCATTCTAACTGGTGTAAGGTGGTATCTCTTCGTGGTTTTGATTTGTATTTCCCTGATGGCTAATGATGTTGTGCATTTTTTCATATGTCTGTTAGCCATTTGTATGTCTTCTTTGGAGAAATGTCTGCTCATGTCTTCTGCCCATTTCTTGACTGGATTATTTATTTTTGGGGTGTTGAGTTTGAGAAGTTCTTTATACATCTTGGATACCAATCCTTCATCTGTAATGTCATTTGAAAATATGTTCTCCCATTCCGTGGGTTTCCTCATAGTTTTGTTGACTGTTTCCTTTGCTGGGCAGAAGCTTTTTATCTTGATGAAGCCCAAAGTTCATTTTTGCTTTTGTTTCCCTTGCCTTCAAGACTTCTTGGAAGAAGTTGCTGTGGTCGATGTCAAGGAGGTTACTGCATATGTTCCCCTCTAGGATTTTGATGGATTCCTGTCTGACATTGAGGTCTTTCATTCATTTTGAGTTTATCTTTTTGTATTGTGTAAGAGAATGGTCCAGGTTCATTCTTCTGCATGTGGCTCTTTAGTTTTCCAAGCACCATTTATTGAAGAGACTTTCCTTTTTCCATTGGATATTCTTTCCTGCTTTATCCAAAATTAGTGGACCATAGAGTTTAGGGTCCATATCTGGGCTCTCTATTCTGTTCCGCAGATCCATGAGTCTGTTTTTGTTCCAATACCATAGTGTCTTGATGACAATAGCTTTGTAATATAGCTTGAAGTCGGGCATTGTGTTTCCTCCAGCTTTGGTTTTATTTTTCAACATTCTTTTGGCTATTTAGGGTCTTTTCTGGTTCCATACAAATTTTAGGAGTGTTTATTCCAGATCTGTGAAAAATGTCAGTGGTATTTTGATAAGGATTGCACTGAAAGTGTAGATTGCTCTGGGCAGCATAGACATTTTAGCAATGTGTATTCTTCCAATTCATGAGCATGGAATGTTTTTCCATCTCTTTGTGTTTTCCTCCATTTCTTTCATACATGTTCTGTAGTTTCTAGAGTATAGATCCTTTGTATCTTATGTTTTTTGGTGCTATTGTAAATGGAATTGATGCCTTAATTTCTTTCTTAAGTTACATTTTATTGTATAGAAATGCAACACATTGTGCACTGATTTTGTATCCAGCCATGTTGTTGAATTGCTGTATGAGTTCTAGCAACTTGGGGGTGGAGTCTTTTGGGTTTTCCACATAAGGTGGAATTTGCATATCATCTGTGAAGAGAGAGAGTTAGACTTCTTTTTTGCCTATGTGAATGCATTTTATTTCTTTCAGTTGTCTGATTGCTGAGGTTAGGACTTCCAGTACTATGTTGAACAATAGTGGTAAGAGTGGGCATGCCTGTTGTGTTCCTGACCTTAAGGAAAAAGCTCCCAGTTTTTCCCCATTGAGAATGATATTTGCTGTGGGCTTTTCATAGATGGCTTTTATAATATTGAGGTATGTTCCCTCCATGCCTATATTTTAAGGACGTTTAATCAGGAAAGGATGCTGTATTTTGTCAAATGCTTTTTTTGGATCAATTGAAAGGATCATATGGTTCTTGTATTTTCTTTTATTAATGTGCTCTATCACATTTATGGACTTGCAAAAATTGAACCACCCTTGCATCCCATGAAAAAATCCTACCTGTTTGTGGTGGATAATCCTTTTAATGTACTGTTGGATCGTATTGGCTAGGCTCTTGTTGAGTATTGTGGCATCCATATTCATCTGGAATATTGGTCTGTAATTCTCCTTTTTGATGGGGTCTTTGTCCTGTTGTTGGATCAGGGTAATGATGTCCTCATAGAACGAGTTTGCAAATTTTCATTCTATTTCTATTTTTTGAAACAGCTTCAGTAGAGTAGGTATAATTTCTTCTTTAAATGTTTGGTAGAATTTCCCTGGGAAGCCATCTGGCCCTGAATTCTTATTTTGGGGGAGGTTTTTGATTAACACTTCTATTTCCTTGCTGGTTATTGGTCTGATCAGATTGTCTGTTTCTTCCTGTTTCAGTCTTTGTAGTTTATAAGTTTCCAGGAATGCATCCTTTTCTTCCAGATTGCTAAATCTGTTGGCATATGGTTGCTGATAATAATTTCTAATGATTGTTTCTATTTCCTTGGTATTAGTTGTGATATCTCCCCTTTCATTCATGATTTTATTAATTTGGGTCCTTTCCCTTTTCTGTTGGATGAGTCTGGCCAGAAGTTTATTGATCTTATTAATTCTCTCAAAGAACGATCTTCTGGTTTCGTTGATCTGTTCTACTGTTTTTCTGGTTTCTATTTCATTGATTTCTGCTCTATTCTTTATTATTTCTCTTTTTTGCTTGGTTTAGGAGTTATTTGCTCTTCTTTCTCCAGGTCCTTTAGGTTTAAGGTTAGCTTGTGCATTTGGGACTTTTTAAATTTTTTGAAAGAGGCTTGGATGGCTATGTATTTCCCTCTTAGGCCTGCCTTCATAGTATCCCATAGGTTTGGGCCCAATGTGTTTTCATTCTCATTAGTTTCAATGAATTGTTTAATTTTTTCTTTAATTACCTGATTGATCCAATCAGTCTTTATCAGGATGCACTTTAACTTCCAAGTGTTTGAGTTCCTTCCAAATTTCTTCTTGTGTTTGAGTTCCAGTTTCACAGCACTGTGGTCTGAAAATATGCAGGGGATAATCGCAATCTTTTGGTATCATTTGAGACCTGTTTTGTGATCCAGTATGTGGATTCTATTCTGGAGAAAATTCCATGTGCACTTGAGAAGAATGAGTATTCTGTTGTTTTAGGGTGGAATGTTCTGAATATATCTATGAAGTCTATGTGGTCCAATGTATTCAAAGCTCTTGTTTCTTTCTTTTTTAAAAAGATTTTATTTTATTTATTTGAGACAGAGAGAGAGAGAGCACAAGAGGGGGTAGGGTGAGAGGAAGAAGCAGACTTCCTGCCAAGCAGGGAGCCCAATGCAGGACTCGATCCCAGGACTCTGGGATCATGACCTGAAACAAAGGCATTCACTTAACCAAATGAGCCATCCAGGCGCCCATCTTGTTTCTTTCTTGATCTTCTGCTTAGTTTATCCGCCATTGCTGTTATTGGAGTGTTGAGTTCTCCTTCTATTAATGTATTATTATTGATAAGTGTCTTTATTTTAGTTATTAGCTGGTTTATATAATTGGCTGCTCCCATGTTGGGAGCATAGATATTTACAATTGTTAGATCTTCTTGGTGGATAGACCCTTTAAGTATGATATAGTGTCCCTCTGCATCTCTTACTATGACCTTTGGTTTAAAATCTGATTAGTCCAGGGGTGTCTGGGTGGCTCAGTTGTTAAGTGTCTGCCTTCGGCTCAGGTCATGATCCCAGGTTCCTGGGATCGAGTCCCACATCGGGCTCCCTCCTCTGCTGGAAGCCTGCTTCTCCCTCTCCCACTCTCCCTGCTTGTGTTCCCTCTCTCGCTGTGTCTCTCTCTGTCAAATAAATGAATAAAATCTTTAAAAAAATCTAATTAGTCTGAATTAAGAATTGCTACCTCAGCTCTCTTTTGTGTTCCATTAGCATGGTAAATAGTTCTGCATCCCCTCACTTTCAATCTGAAGGTGTCTTAGGTTCGAAATGAGTCTCTTGTAGACAGCATATAAATGGGTCCTGCATTTTTGGGGGGGGGGGGTTGGCAGTAAGTTTTTTTTTTTTTATTCTTATGTTAATCCCCATACATTACATCATTAGTTTTAGATGAAGTGTTCCATGATTCATTGTTAGTGCATATCACCCAGTGCTCCATGCAGAATGTGCCCTCCTAAATACCCACCACCAGGCTAACCCATCCTCCCACCCCCCTCTCCTCTAGAACCCTGTTTGTTTTTCAGAGTCCATCGTCTCTCATGGTTCGTCTACCCCTCCGATTTCCCCCGCTTCATTCTTCCCCTCCCGCTACCTTCTTCTTCTTCTTTTTTTTTTCTTAACATATATTGCATTATTTGTTTCAGAGGTACAGATCTGTGATTCAACAGTCTTGCACAATTCACAGTCCTTACCAGAGCACATACCCTCCCCAGTGTCTATCACCCAGTCACCCCATCCCTCCCACCCCACCCCCCACTCCAGCAACCCTCAGTTTGTTTCCTGCAATTAAGAATTCCTCATATCAGTGAGATCATATGATACATGTCTTTCTCTGACTTATTTCACTCAATATAATATCCTCCAGTACCATCCACGTCGTTGCAAATGGCAAGATCTCATTCCTTTTGATGGCTGCATAATATTCCATTATATATATATATATATATATACCACATCTTCTTTATCCATTCATCTGTCGATGGACATCTTGGCTCTTTCCACAGTTTGGCTATTGTGGACATTGCTGCTATAAACATTGGGGTGCACATAGCCCTTTGGATCCCTACTTTTGTATCTTTGGGGTAAATACCCAGTGGTGCAATTGCTGGATCATATGGTAGCTCTATTTTCAACTTTTTGAGGAACCTCCATACAGTTTTCCAGAGTGGCTGCACCAGCGTGCATTCCCACCAATAGTGTAGGAGGGTTCCCCTTTCTCCGCATCACCGCCAACATCTGTCTTTTCCTGACTTGTTAATTTTAGCCATTCTGACTGGTGTGAGGGGGTATCTCATTGAGGTTTTGATTTGGATTTCCCTGATGCCGAGTGATATTGAGCACTTTTTTATGTGTCTGTTGGCCATTTGGATGTCTTCTTTGGAAAAATGTCTGTTCATGTCTTCTGCCCATTTCTTGATTGGATTCTTTGTTCTTTGGGTGTTGAGTTTGATGAGTTCTTTATAGATTTTGGATACTAGCCCTTTATCTGATGTGTCATTTGCAAATATCTTCCCCATTCTGTCGGTTATCTTTTGGTTTTGTTGACTGTTTCCTTTGCTTTGCAAAAGCTTTTTATCTTGATGAAGTCCCAATAGTTCATTTTTGCCCTTGCTTCCTTGCCTTTGGCGATGTTTCTAGGAGGAAGTTGCTTTGGCTGAGGTCAAAGAGGTTGCTGCCTGTGTTCTCCTTTAGCATTTTGATGGACTCCTGTCTCACATTGAGGTCTTTCAACCATTTAGAATCTATTTTTGTGTGTGGTGTAAGGAAATGGTCCAGTTTCATTCTTCTGCATGTGGCTATCCAATTTTCCCAACACCATTTGTTGAAGAGACTGTCTTTATTCCATTGGACATTCTTTCCTGCTTTGTCGAAGATTAGTTGACCATACAGCTGAGGGTCCATTTATGGGGTCTCTATTCTGTTCATTGATCTATGTGTCTGTTCTTGTGCCAGTACCATGCTGTCTTGATGATGACAGCTTTGTAATAGAGCTGGAAGTCCGGAATTGTGATGCCGCCGGCTTTGCTTTTCTTTTTCAACAGTCCTCTGGCTATACGGGGTCTTTTCTGGTTCCATACAAATTTTAGAATTATTTGTTCCATTTCTTTGAAAAAAGTGGATGGTATTTTGATGGGGATTGCATTGAATGTGTAGATTGCTCTAGGTAGCATTGACATCTTCACAATATTTGTTCTTCCAATCCATGAGCATGGAACGTTTTTCCATTTCTTTGTGTCTTCCTCAATTTCTTTCATGAGTATTTTATAGTTTTCTCAGTACAGATCCTTTGTCTCTTTGGTTAGATTTATACCTAGATATCTTATGGTTTTGGGTGCAATTGTAAATGGGATCGACTCCTTAATTACTCTTTCTTCTGTCTTGGTGTTGGTGTATAGGAATGCCACTGACTTCTGTGCATTGATTTTATATCCTGCCACTTTACTGAATTCCTGTATGAGTTCTAGCAGTTTTGCTGTGGAATCTTTGGGCTTTTCCACATAAAGTATCATATCATCTGCAAAGAGTGAGAGTTTGACTTCTTCTTTGCCAATTTGGATGCCTTTGATTTCTTTTTGTTGTCTGATTGCTGTGGCTAGGACTTCCAATACTATGTTGAATAGCAGTGGTGATAGTGGACATCCCTGCCGCGTTCCTGACCTTAGGGGGAAAGCTCTCAGTTTTTCCCCATTGAGAATGATACTCGCTGTAGGTTTTTCATAGATGGCTTTTATGATACTGAGGTATGTACCCTCTATCCCTATACTCTGAAGAGTTTGATCAAGATAGGATGCTGTACTTTGTCAAAAGCTTTTTCTGCATCTATTGAGAGGATCATATGATTCTTGTTCTTTCTTTTGTTAATGTATTGTATCACATTGATTGATTTGTGGATGTTGAACCAACCTTGCAGCCCAGGGATAAATCCCACTTGGTCATGGTGAATAATCCTTTTAAAGTACTGTTGGATCCTATTGGCTAGTATTTTGGTGAGAATTTTTGCATCCATGTTCATCAGGGATATTGGCTGTAATTCTCCTTTTTGATGGAGTCTTTGTCTGGTTTTGGGATCAAGGTAATGCTGGCCTCATAAAATGAGTTTGGAAGTTTTCCTTCCATTTCTATTTTTTGGAACAGTTTCAGAATAGGTATTAATTCTTTAAATGTTTGGTAGAATTCCCCTGGGGAGCCATCTGGCCTGGGCTTTTGTTTTTTGGGAGATTTTTGATGACTGCTTCAATTTCCTCAGTGGTTATAGGTCTGTTCAGGTTTTCTATTTCATCCTGGTTCAGTTTTGGGTAGTTGATACATCTCTAGGAATGCATCCATTTCTTCCAGGTTATCTAATTTGCTGGCATAGAGTTGCTCATAATATGTTCTTATAACTGTATTTCTTTGGTGTTGGTTGTGATCTCTCCTCTTTCATTCATGATTTTGTTGATTTGGGTCATTTCTCTTCTCTTTTTGATAAGTCTGGCCAGGGGTTTATCAATCTTGTTAATTCTTTCAAAGAACCAGCTCCTAGTTTCGTTGATCTGTTCTACTGTTCTTTTAGTTTCTATTTCATTGATTTCTGCTCTGATCTTTATGATTTCTCTTCTCCTGCTGGGTTTAGGCTTTATTTGCTGTTCTTTCTCCAGCACCTTTAGGTGTAGGGTTAGGTTGTGTACTTGAGACCTTTCTTGTTTCTTGAGAAAAGCTTGTATTGCTATATACTTTCCTCTTAGGACTGCCTTTGCTGCATCCCAAAGATTTTGAATAGTTGTGTTTTCATTTTCATTGGTTTCCATGTATTTTTTTAATTCTTCTTTAATTTCCTGGTTGACCCATTCATTCTTCAGTAGGATGCTCTTTAGCCTCCATGTATTTGAGTTCTTTCCGACTTTCCTCTTGTGATTGAGTTCTAGTTTCAAAGCATTGTGGTGTGAAAATAGGCAGGGAATGATCCCAATTTTCGGTACCGGTTGAGACCTGATTTATGACCTAGGATGTGATCTATTCTGGAGAATGTTCCATGGGCACTAGAGAAGAATGTGTATTCCATTGCTTTGGGGTGGAATGTTCTGAATATGTCTGTGAAGTCCATTTGGTCCAGGGTGTCATTTAAAGTCTTTATTTCTTTGTTGATCTTTTGCTTAGACGATCTGTCCATTTCAGTGTGGGGGGTGTTAAAGTGCCCCACTATTATTGTATTGTTGTCGATGTGTTTCTTTGCTTTTGTTATTAATTACCTTATATAATTGGCTGCTCCCATGTTAGGGGCATAGATATTTACAATTGTTAGATCTTCTTGTTGGATAGATCCTTTAAGAGGGACATAATGTCCTTCCTCATCTCTTATTACAGTCTTTGGTTTAAAATCTAAATTGTCTGATATAAGGATTGGCACCCCAGCTTTCTTTTGGTGTCCATTAGCATGGTAAATGGTTTTCCACCCCCTCACGTTCAATCTGGGGGTGTCTTTGTTCTAAAATGAGTCTCTTGCAGACAGCATATCGATGGGTCTTGTTTTTTAATCCAGTCTGATAGCCTGTGTCTTTTGATTGGGACATTTAGCCCATTTACATTCAGGGTAACTATTGAAAGATAGGAATTTAGTGCCATTGTATTGCCCGTAAGGTGACTGTTACCGTATATTGTCTATGTTCCTTTCTGGTCTATGTTGCTTTTAGGCTATCTCTTTGCTTAGAGGACCCCTTTTAATATTTCCCATAGGGCTGGTTTTGTGTTTGCAAATTCTTTTAGTTTTTGTTTGTCCTGGAAGCTTTTTATCTCTCCTTCAATTTTCAATGACAGCCTAGCTGGATACAGTATTCTTGGCTGCATATTTTTCTCATTTACTGCTCTGAATATATCCTGCCAGTCCTTTCTGGCCTGCCAGGTCTCTGTGGATAGGTCTGTTGCCAATCTAATATTTCTACCCTTGTAGGTTATCTCTTCTCCCAAGCTGCTTTCAGGATTTTCTCTTTGTCTCTGAGACTCGTAAGTTTTACTATTAGATGTCGGGGTGTTGACCTATTTTTATTGATTTTGAGAGGGGTTCTCTGTGCTTCCTGGATTTGCATGCCTGTTTCCTTCCCCAAATTAGGGAAGTTCTCTGCTATAATTTGCTCCATTATACCTTCTGCCCCTCTCTCTCTTTCTTCTTCTTCTGGGATCCCAATTATTCTAATGTTGTTTCGTCGTATACTATCGCTTATCTCTCGAATTCTGCCCTCGTGATCCAGTAGTTGTTTATCTCTCTTTTTCTCAGCTTCTTTATTTTCCATCATTTCATCTTCTATATTACTGACTCTCTCTTCTGCCTCATTTATTTTAGCAGTTAGCGCCCCCATTTTTGATTGCACCTCATTAATAGCCTTTTTGATTTCGACTTGGTTAGATTTTAGTTCTTTTATTTCTCCAGAAAGGGTTTCTCTAATAACTTCCATATTTTTTTCAAGCCCAGCTAGTATCGTTAAAGTGATGATTCTGAACTCTAGATCTGACATCGTACTAATGTCCGTATTGAGTAGGTCCCTGGCAGTCGGTACTACCTCTTGTTCTTTTTGTTGAGGTGATTTTTTCCGTCTTGTCATTTTGTCCAGAGGAGAATAGATTAATGAGAGAACAAAATGCTAGCAGAGTAACAACGTCCCCAGAGAATATACTCTAAACAAATCCGAAAAGACCTGAAGCAGTGGGAAGAGAAAGGGAAAGAGAGAAAAAAGAAAAAGAAAAAAAGGAAAAGATAAGAACAAAAACAAACAAAACAACAACAACAACAAAAAAAAAACAGAATGTGATCAAATATGATCAGGCTGGTATATAGATCAGTGCCACACACTAGATTTGGGGTGTATTTTGGTCTTTTAGAAGAAAGTGCCTCCCAAAATTTTAATGAAAGAAAAACTTATATATGTACGAAAATAAGGGTTGATATGATGAAGGGATGGAATATGACTGTAAAGATGGAAATTATAAAAAGTTTTATAAAAGGAATTGATAAGAAGTTGTTTGAAAAAAGAAAGAAGAGGATTTAAAAAAAGAAAAAAGAGGAAAAAAAGGGAGAGGATGTGATCCGGCAGGGGAATAGAAAACACCATATACTAGAGATTTAGGGTATATTTTAATCTGTTAGAAGAAACTATCTCAAAATTTTAAAGAGAGAACAACTTATATATATAAGCCAAAAATACAGGTAACTACTATGAAGGGATAGAATATGACTCTAAAAATGAAAAATAAAAATGTTTTTTTTAAAAAAAGGGATTGATAAGATGTTGGTTGAAAAAGGGAAAAAGAAAAATTCAAAAAGAAAAAAAAAGAAAAAAAGACAGTTAAAAAAAATTAACTTTGAAAGACTAAAGAATCATGGTAAAAAAGCCATGGATTCTATGTGCAGTATTCCCCTAGTGCTGGAGTTCTGCCATTCTCATTGATCAGTAAACTTGGTCTTGGCTCGCTGTTCTCGCTGATCTTCTGGGGAGGGGCCTGTTGCCGTGGTTTCCAAATGTCTCTGCAGGAGGCGGAATTGCCCCACCCTTGCCCCCTCCCGGCTAAGTAATCTGCTCGGGTTTGCTCTCCAGGCTTTTGTTCCCTGCGAGCTTTCCATACAGCTTTGGAGGCGGAGAGTGAAAATGGCGGCCTCCCAATCTCCACCCCGGAGGAGCCGAGAACTCGGGACCCCGCTCCTCAGTGAGCCCCCAGAGAAAAGCCGTCAGTCACTCCTGTCTCCCCGGTCTCCGGGTGCACTCCGTGCTCACCCGGCCTGTGACCGCGCGTTTCTATCTCTGGCACCCGACCCCGGGTGGAGTCTCCAAACCTAGCAGATCCCTGCGGTGCACTCCGCGCGGCTCTTCCCGGGGAAGGAAGGTGTGTCTCCCCGGATCAGCCGCTTGTTGGGTCCCTGCTGGAGGAGCAGTGGCCCGACTGTGCCACGGATCACGGTTTATGGCAACCCCAAGCTGAGAGCCCGCGCCTGGGCTCCGTCTTTGCAACCGGCTTCCCTGCTCCAATACCTGGGAGCTCTGCCGCACTCAGGCACCCCTGGTCTTTCTGTGACCCCGAGGGTCCTGAAACCACCCTGTCCCACGAGGGTTCCACCCCCTGCTTAGCCACCGGAGGGACGTCCCTCAGCGGAGCCGACTTCTAAAAGTTCCGATTTTGCGCTCCGCGGCTCTATCACTTGCCAGAAGCGGCCGACAGAGGCCCCTCCCCCGCCGTCTATCCTCCCGAATATCGCCTCGGGTTCACTTCTCGGCACGTCCTACCTTCCAGAAAGTGGTCGCTTTTCTGATCAGAGAGTTGTTGCTATTCCTTTCTTCGATCTCCTGTTGAGTTTGTAGGTGTTCAGAATGGTTTGATCCCTATCCAGCTGAATTCCTGAGAGGAGACGAAATCCAGGTCTCCTGCTCCTCTGCCATCTTGCTCCTGGGTCCTGCATTTTTATCTAATCTGAAACTCTGTGTCTTTTCATGGGAGCATTGAGCCCATTTACATTTGGAGTAAGTATTGAAAGATATGCATGTAGTGCCATTGTCTTGCCTGTAATGTCCTTGTTTCTGTAGGTTTTCTGTTTCTTTCTCGTCTATATGACTCTTGGGGTTTCTCCTAACTTACAGAATCCCCCTCAATATTTCTTACATACAGAATTTCTCACATATTCAGTTTATGCCTGTCCTGAAAGCTCTTTATCTCTCTATCTTTTTTGAATGACAGTCTTACTGGGTAAAGTACTCTTGGCTTCATAGTCTTTCTATTTAATAGCCTGAATATATCTTGCCAGCCCTTTATGGCTTGCCAGTTTTCTGTGAGCAGGTCGGATGTTATTCTGATGTTCCTCCCTCTGTACGTAAGGAATCTCTTCCCTCTAGCTGCTTTCAGTGTACCATCCTTGGCTCTAAGGTTTGTAAGCTTCACTATTATATGTCAGGGTGTTGATCTATTTTTATTGATTTTGGGAGGGGTCCTCTCTGCCCCTAGGACATGAATGCTTGTTTCTTTCCCCAGATTAGGGAAGTTCTTAGCTACTTGCTCAATATGTACCTTTTAGTCCTCTCTCTCTCTCCACCCCTTCGGGGATCCCAATAATTCTGACATTGGAATGTTTCATGACAGCATTGATCTCTCTAAGTCCATTTTCATGGGCTACTAGCTGCTTATCCCTATTTTCCTCAGATTCCTTCCTTTCTATCAGCTTATCTTCTAGATCACTGATTCGCTCTTCTTCCTCATTTACCTTGGCTGTTACAGTATCTAGTTTAGACTGCATCTCATTCATAGCATTTTTAAGTTCAGCTTGATTAGATCTCATTTCTGCCCTTAGAGATTCTATACTGTCACTAATGCTTTTTTTAAGCCTAGCTATTGACTTCATGATTGTTATCCTGCATTCTCTCTCTGACAACTTGCTTATGTCTATATCCATTAGTTCTGTGGCAGAGGACATTTTCTCTGGTTCTTTTCTTTGTTGGGAGTTACTCCTCCTAGTCATTCTTTTGAGGGATGGTTGAGCGAATGAAGAGAGTACAAAATATCAATCACGACCCAAGCTATTTGCACCCTAGCAAAATCAGGAGTGGTCAGACACCACCATTGAAAAAAACAAAGCCAAAATGAAACACAAGAATAAAATTTTAAAAATTGAAAAATTTTAAAAAGGGGGGGATAGGAAGTGGTGCTATAATCTATCAGTGTGAACAAAGCTGGGTGTTTCAGTTGTTCTCGGGTATATGTGGGTCTGTGTGTTAGAGGACACTATGTCCATAAATTACAAGGAAAGTAAAACTTGTATTGTTATGGAACCTGGACTGGATGGCCCAACAGAAGAACCAGCAGCATCCGGAGATCTTGGAGTATAGGAGGTTTATTTAATGCTAGCGGTCTCAGAGAAGAGCGGTCTCCAAAGGTCTGAGCCCCAAGCACAAACAAAGGGGGCAATTTATACACATCTATTTCCGCATACTTGGCACTTTTGCGTGTGCGTGAAGCAGGGCAGGGAGAACCCAGATTGGTCCACATGGGAAGCAGAGCAGGGAGAAGAACCCAGAAGAACCCTGGGGCAAAGACTGGGACTCTCTTGCTGGCTCAGTTGGCCAACTTAGGACACAGATTTTCTTTATCATTCCCCCCTTTCATGTCCCTTTAAACACCTAGTTTAGAGGGCATCAGTTTCATCTTTTAAGGGGCAGTAGTGAGTAAGGAGTAACCGGAGTCTGATTTTAGCTATTTGAGTAGTGATAAACCTAGTAAGGGCATTAAGAATACAAGGACCAAATGCTACTATGAGGAGAAGCAATAAGAGGGGGCCGACGAGGGGGGCAAAACAAGGGAACCATTGTGAGAGGGTATCCCACCAAGTTGTCCGCTCGAGTGTTTCCCACCGGCAATGTACTCATTCCTGCAATTGGGTCAGAATTTCTTGGACCACCCCCGACTCATTAGCATAGAAACAACATTCCTCCTGTAAGAAGAGGCAGAGCCCCCCTTGGGTAGCCGTGAGCAAGTCAAGCCTGTGCCTGTTTTGGAGGACCACTGAGGCCAGTGAATCAAGTTGGTACTGCAGGGCCAGGGCCGACCGAGTGAGGGTGGAAAACTCCACCATGAGTTGTTGAGTTAACCCCTGGTACTAAACCTGAGACATCCCAACACCAGTGGTGCTGGGGCAACACCTGATGCGGCCAGCAGGCTCACGATAAGAGGGATGGCCATGGGAGAGTGCTGAGCGCAGCTAGAAGGTCTCCATATGAGTGGGTCATCATTCCCAGGGAAGACTGAAAGATCAGGTAAGAGACTGACAAGCATGCATAATTGATCATGCAGGGTGATGCAGATGTATATACCTTGATCACAAGCTAAAAAAGTGTTGTTAGGTGCACAGACCCAACTGTGGCCCATGACAGGAGAGGAAGAGTTGCCATACAGCAGTATCAGAGCCAGAAAGGGATAATCTGAGGTCCCCAGTGCCGAGATGAGAGGTGACACGGTAGATTGGTTGAGGATGACACCTAGGTATTGGACAGGACTGGGCTTCATACAGATCCAGCAGTCAGACACTAGGGGTGGATTCGAGTGGTTAAGAGCTTGGTGGGAGGCCTTAATCCTACCTAACAGTTGTGCTATAGATGCTTGCTGCATGTGGATGGGGGACCCAGGGATGCACCAGGGCGAATTATTTTCTGTCTGACTTGGGGTTGACTGTAAGGCTTGGAGTGAACATGGACTTAATCATAAATTTGGCCATGGGGTCAGTCCCCATAGAGTGATATTAACCCAACAGGAGAATGATTCCTGTAGCCCATTATGTGGCATTGGGTTCTAGACTGATAGGGTGAGCAGTATACAGTGATTGTTAGGGCTAGAGGATGGGGCGGCCTTGCATGACAAGGAAATCTGGATGTCACTGCGCTGTTTGAGGTGCCACCTGGTGGACCATTGTTCCATTCCCAGACAAGTCGCCACCCATGACTCATCCCCAGGCTTGCAAGCAGAACTGAGGGCAGGTGTTTGGCTGTTGAGGCATAGGGCCCCCACAGATGTAGATATCTACCAGCCAGTAATCAGAGTGAGGGCCATGGTAGGATCACTGTCTATGAGGTTCCAAGGAGGTATCAAGAAGCAGGCATCCATCAAAATGGAGGTTAACCTTTGGTGTGTGCCCATCCCAAGTGGAAGAAGTCAGTGGGGGCCCTGGTGCAGGATTGAGGGGGATAAGCTGGAAAGTCCATTTGCCAGTAACAGTGATACAAGAGTTTGCCCTCCTTGCTGGGCAGGGCAAGCTAGAGGCAGTGAGGAGGAACAGCACACCAGGTAGCAGAAGACCAGGACTGACTGGGGCCAGGAAAATGATGGTGAAATGCACTCGGGAGTAGAGAGCAGAGGGCCAATAAAAGTGGGATCTATGACCTTAAGTAGAGGGAGCCATCATGGCTAACCCATCAGCAGATGAAACCCGTGGACAAGTGAGTGCAGTAATACAGCCTAGGGACACCCAATAAGCAATGACAATAGTAAGTCTCTGGGGGAAAGTCCAGTCAGGAAGGGCAACAGTGTAGAGTCCAACTCCTAAGGTGAGGGAAATCACGCCAATGAGAGCCAGGGACAGGGTGAACAGGTGTCCATCAGTTGGTGGGGTCTCATCAAAGGTGAAGCTGGAGTGGGTTCATGAAGTCTGGCTGGACTCTCCGCTGGGTCAGCTCCTCATTCGAATGATGAGCTTTCTTCACTCTGGAGTGGTGGACCCACGGGGTGACACCTGAGACCTTGAGGGCAGTGGAGGTGGTTAGAACAACAGTGTGGGACCCTGTCCACTGTGGTTTGAGGGGGTTTTTCTTCCAATCTTTGACCCAAACTGAGTCCCCTATCTGGAAGGAGTATACCTGAGACCCTAAGGAGATTGGGGCCCTCTCGATGGTGTGCTTTTGTAATTTATTTTGGGTGGCCCCCAGGGCCTGAAGCAGCTCCTTTATCCCTTTATCTTCAACCTGATGCAAGTTTCCTGGAAGGCTTCCCAAGCACAGGGGAGGCCGTCCATATATTAATTCGAGTAGGGAAAAAACTAATGTCCCGGGCATGTAGTGAGCATGCAGGAGAGTTAGGGGTGGCAGATCCGGCCATGGGAGGTTAGTCTCCTGACAAAACTTTGCTAAAGTTCCCCTGAGGGTGCGATTCATTATCTCTACTTTTCCTGAACTTTGGGGCCAGTAAACCATGTGGAGTCTCCATATGATGTTGAGAGATTTGGTCAAGACCTGTACAATGTCTGCCACAATTGCGGATCCACTGTCACTATGGATTGTTAGTGGCAGACTGAACTGGGGCACAATTTCCCATGACAGGACTTTAGCTACTTCCTGGCTTTGCTCTGTCCTAGTCAAGAAGGCCTCGACCCACCCAGAGTATGTGCATACTATTACTAGGAGATATCTGAACCCCCTGCTTCGCTGCACATCTCTGAAGTCTACCTCTAGATCTTCAAAGAGGGTTGTTCCCATCCTCTGGACACCTGGCGGGGGCCATGGTGCAGACCGAGCATTATTTTTAGCACATGTTATGCATCATTCACTCATTGCTCGGCATAGTGCTGGCAGCTGACTAATGTAGTAGTGCTTCTTGAGAAGGGCCTCTAATGCAGTTTTCCCCAGATGAGTGAGTTGGTGGTAATCCTTGATTAGATGCCCTTTAGTTGCTGTTGGAACAAAGATGAGCCCATCTGGCATCATCCACCATCCCTTTTCAGTCAGGGTGGCTCCCTCAGCCATGGCCCATTCCTTTTCCTTTTTAGTGTAACTGGGTGGATGGATTTCTTCCGGGGGTGTTAGGGCCATAGTGAGGGAAGGGGCTCTGTCTATGTCCTCACTGGCTGCAGTCTTGGCTGCCTCATCTGCCAGACGATTTCCCCGAGTTATGGGGTCGTCTCCTTTTTGGTGTCCCTTACAGTGCAGGATTGCTACTTCCTTTGGAAGCCAGATGGCTTCAAGGAATCTCAGTATCTCCTCCTTATTCTTGATAGTTTTTCCTACAGCAGTTAGGAGGCCCCTTTCCTTGTAGATGGCTCCATGTATATATGCAGTAGCAAAGGTGTACCAAGAGTCAGTATAGACATTGAATCATTTGCTTTCAGTGAGTGTGAGGGCTCGGACTAAGGCATATAACTCAGCCTGTTGAGCTAACCATCCAGCTGGTAATGGCTTAGCTTCTAGGACTTCAGTGGTTGTGGTTACTGCATAACCTGCTTTTTGGGCACCCTCTTGTAGGTAACTGCTGCCATCGCTGAACAGCATGAGCTCTGGATTCTTTAAGGCTTGATCCCGCAGATCTGGATGGCTCACATAGACTTCATCAGTCACCTCAGAGCAGTCAAGGTCTAGTCCCCCCTCTTACATGGGGAGAAATGTAGCTGGATTTAATGTCCTTACTGTTTCTTTTTTTTTTTTTTTTTAATTTAATTAGGTTCTGTTAGTCACCATACAATACATCATTAGTTTTTGTTGGGGTGATCCACGATCAATTGTTTTTGTGTAAGACCCAGTGCTCCATGCAGTATGTGCCCTCTTCAATTTCCATCATCGGGCTAACAAATCCCCCCGCCCCCTTCCCCTCTAAAACCCTGTTTGTTTCTCAGAGTCCATAGTCTCTCATGGTTCATCTCTCTTTCCGATTTTCCCCCCTTCATTTTTCCATTCCTTCTCCTAATGTCCTCCATGCTATTCCTTATGTTCCACAAATAAGTGAAACCATATGATAATTGACTTTCTCTCCTTGACTTATTTCACTTAGCATAATCGCCAGTCCCATCCATGTTGATGTAAAAGTTGGGTATTCATCCTTTCTGATGGCTGAGTAATATTCCATTGTATACCTGGACCACATCTTCTTTATCCATTCATCTGTTGAAGGCCATCTCGGCTCTTTCCACAGTTTGGCTATTGCAGACAATGCTGCTATGAACATTGGGGTGCATATGGCCCTTCTTTTCACTACATCATTGTCTTTGGATATTTTAACAATGTTTATTCTTCTAATCCATGAGCATGGAATGTTTTTCCGTCGCTTTGTGTCTTCTTCAATTTATTTCATGAGTGTTCTGTAGTTCCTAGAGTATAGATCCTTTACCACTTTGGTTAGGTTTGTTCCGAGGTATCTTATGATTTTTGGTACTATTGTAAATGGAATTGTTTCTCTAATTTCTTTCCATAGTTGCGTAGTTAGTGTATAAGAAAGCAACTAATTTCTGTGCATTGATTTTGTATCCTGCCACATTACTGAATGGCTGTATGAGTTCTACTAATTTGGGGGTGGAGTCTTTTGAGTTTTCCACATAAAGTATCATGTCGTCGGCGAAAGGAGAGTGTTTGACTTCTTCTTTGCCAATTTGAATACCTTTTATTTCTTTTCTTGTCTGATTGCTGTTGCTAAGACTTCTAGTACTATGTTGAACAATAGTGGCGAGAGTGGGCATCTTTGGCTTGTTCCTGATCCAAAGGGAAAGGCTCTCAGCTTTTCCCCATTGAAGATGATATTCACTGTGGGTTTTTCATAGATGGATTTTATGAGCTTGAGGAATGTTCCCGCTATCCCTATACTCTGAAGAGTTTTAATCAGGAAAGGATGCTGTATTTTGTCAAATGCTTTTTCTGCATCAATTGAGAGGGCCATATGGTTCTTCTTCCTCCTCTTATTAAGGTGATCTATCACATTGATTGATTTCCGAATATTGAACCACCCTTGCATCCCGGGGATAAATCCCACTTGGTCGTGGTGGATGATCCTTTTAATGTATTCTTGGATCCTATTAGCTAGGATTTTGTTGAGGATTTTGGAATCCATATTCATCAGGGATATCGGTCCGAAATTCTCCTTTTTGATGGAGTCTTTGCCTGGTTTGGGGATTAAGCTAATACTGGCCTCATAGAATGAGTTTGGAAGTTTCACTTCTGTTTCTATTTTTTGAAACAGCTTCAGTAGAATAGGTATTATTTCTTCTTTGAATGTTTGGTAGAATTCCCCAGGGAATCCATCAGGCCCTGGACTATTGTTTTCTGGGAGGTTTTGGATCACTGCTTCAATCTCGTTACTGGTTATTGGCCTATTCAGGTTGTCAATTTCTTCCTGTTTCAGTCTTGGCAGCTTATAAAGTTTCCAGGAAGGAATCCATTTCACCCGATTGCTCAGTTTATTGGCATATAGTTGCTGATAATAATTTCTAATAATTGTTTCTATTTCATTGGTGTTAGTCGTGATCTCTCCCCTTTCATTCATCATTTTATTAATTTGGGTCCTTTCTCTTTTCTTTTGGATAAGTCTGGCCAGTGGTTTTTCAATCTTATTGATTCTTTCAAAGAACAAACTTCTATTTTCTTTGATCTGATCTACTGTGTTTCTGGTTTCTAATTCATTGATCTCTGCTCTAATCTTAATTATTTCTTTTCTAATGCGTGGCTTAGGCATCGTTTGCTGCTTTTCCTTTAGTTCTTTAAGGTGTAGAGTTAGTTGGCGAATTCGGGATTTTTCTTTTTTTTTTTTTTGAGTGAGGCTTGGATGGCTCTGTATTTCCCTCTTAGGAACACCTTTGCAGGATACCATAGGTTTTGGACCAATGTGTTTTCATTCTCATTGGTTTCCATGAATTGTTTAAGTTCTTCTTTGATTTCCTGGTTGACCCAAACATTCTTTTTTTTTTTTCTTGTGTTTATTTTTATTTTAATTCCAGTTAGTTAACCATACAGTGTTATATTATTATCAGGTATACAATATACTGGTTCCACAATTCCATACATCACCTGGTGCTCATTATAAGTGCACTCCTTAAACCCCATTACCTATTTAATCCATTCCCCCACCCCCCACCCTCTGGTAAGCATCAGTTTGTTCTCTATAATTAAGAGTCTGTTTCTTCATTTGTCTGTGTCTTGTTTTTTCCCTTTCATCATTTGTTTTGTTTCTCAAGTTCCACATATGAGTGAAATCATATGGTATTTGTCCTTCTCTGACTGGCTTATTTTGCTTAGCATAATACTCTCTAGGTCCATCCACATCCTTGCAGATGACAATATTTCATTCTTTTTTATAGCTGAATAATATTCAGCTATTGTAATTTGGCTATTGTAAATAGCAATTTGGTTATTGTAAATAATGCTGCTATAAACATAGGGGTGCATGTATCCCTTTGAATTAGTGTTCTTGTATTCTTCAGATAAATAACCCAGTAGTGCTATTGCTACATGATGATTTAGTTCTACTTTTAACTCTTTGAGGAACCTCCATACAGTTTTCCACAATGGCTGCACCAGTTTGCATTCCCACCAACAGTTCACAAGTGTTCCTTTTTCTCAACATCTTCACCAACACCTGTTGTTTCTTGAGATTTTGATTTTAGCCATTCTGACAGGTGTGATATGATATCTCACTGTAGTTTTGATTTGCATTTCCTTGATGGTAAATGATGATGAACATCTTTTCACGTGTCTTGTGGCCATCTGGATGTCTGCAGAAATGTATGTTCATGTCTTCCGCCCATTTTTAATTGGATTACTTGTTTTTTGGGTGTTCAGTTATATAAGTTCTTTATAGATTTTGGATACTAAACCTTTAGCAGATATGTCATTTGCAAATATCTTCTTCCCATTCAGTAGGTTGTCTTTTAGTTTTGTTGATTGTTTCCTTTGCTCTGCAGAAGCTTTTTATTTTGCTGCAGTCCCAATAGTTTATTTTTGCTTTTATTTCCCCTGCCTCAGGAGACATATCGAGAAAAATGTTGCTATGCCCAATGTCAGAGAAATTACTGCCTATGCTCTCTTCTAGGATTTTTATGGTTTCAGGTGGGTTTGTTTCAGGGTTTTCTACTCTGTTCTACTGTTCTATGTGTCTATTTTGTGCAAGTACCATGCTGTCTGTATTACTACAGCTTAGTAGGATAACTTGAAGTCTGGAATTGTGATACCTCCAGATTTGTTTTTCTTTTTCAAGTTTGTTTTGGCTGTTCTTGATCTTCTGTGGTTCCATACAAATTTTAGGATAATTTCCTTTAGCTTTGTGAAAAATGATGTATATATGCAAACAATGAATCATGGAACACTACATCAAAAAACAATGATGCAATGTATGGTGACCAACACAACACAACAATTTAAAAAATGATGTTGGCATTTTTAGGTAGGGATTGAATTAAATCTATAGAATGATTTGGGTAGTATGGATATTTTAACAATATTTTCCTTCCAATCCATGAACATGGAATATCTTTCTTTGGGGAGGGCATGACATATCGTTCCATTTGTTTGTGTCACCTCAATTCCTTTCATCAATGTTTTATAATTTTCAGAGTACATGTATTTCAACACCTTGATTAAGTTTATTCCTAAGTATTTTATTATTTTTGCCATAATTGTAAATGGAATTGCTTTCTTTTTTTGTTTTGTTTTGTTTTTAAAATTATTATGTTATGTTAGTCACCACACAACACATCACCAGTTTTTGATGTAGTGATCCAAGATCCATTGTTCTTGCATAACACCCAGTGCTCCATGCAGTACGTGCCATCCTTAATACCCATCACCGTGTTAACCAATACCCCATCCCCCCTCCCCTCTAAAACCCTGGTTATTTCTCAGCTCCATAGTCTCTCATGCTTCATCTCTAACTCCAATCCTCTCCCCCATTTTTCCCTTCCTTCTCCTAATGTCCCCATGCTATTCCTTATGTTCAACCAATAAGTGAAACCATATGATAATTGACTTTTTCTACTTCATTTATTTCACTTAGCATAATCTCCTCCAGTCCCATCCACGTTGATGTAAAAGTGGGGTATTCATCTTTTCTGATGGCTGAGTAATATTCCATTGTATATATGGACCACATCTTCTTTATCCATTCATCTATTGAAGGGCATCCTGGCTCTTTCCACAGTTTGGCTATTGTGGACGTTGCTGCTATGAACATTGGGCTGCATATGACCCTTCTTTTCACTATATCTGTGTCTTTGCGGTAAATACCCAGGAGAGCAATTGCTGGGTCATAGGGTAACTCTATTTTTAAATTTTTGAGGAACCTCCACACTGTTTTCCAAAGTGGCTATACCAACTTGCATTCCCACCAACAGTGTAAGAGGGTTCCCCTTTCTCCCCAACCTCTCCAACATTTGTTGTTTCTTTCCCTGTCCATTTTGGCCATTCTAACTGGTGTAAGGTGGTATCTCAGTGTGCTTTTGATTGGATTTCCCTGATGGCTAATGATGATGAACATTTTTTCATGTGTTTGTTAGCCATTTGTATGTCTTCTTCAGAGAAGTGTCTTTTCATATCTTCTGCCCACTTTTGACTTGATTATTTGTTTTTGGGTGTTGAGTTTGAGAAGTTCTTTATAGATCTTGGATACCAGCCCTTTATCTGTAGTGTCATTTGCAGATATCGTCTCTCATTCTGTGGGTAGCCTCTTTGTTTTATTGACTGTTTCCTTTGCTGTGCAGAAGATTTTTATCTTGATGAAGTCCCAAAAGTTCATTTTTGCTTTTGTTTCACTAGGTTTTGGACATGTATCTTGAAAGAAGTTTCTGTGGGCAATGTCAAAGAGGTTACTGCCTATGTTCTCCTCTAGGATTTTGATGGATTCCTGTCTCACATTGAGGTCTTTCATCCACTTTGAGTTTATCTTTGTGAGTGGTGTTAGAGAATGGTCCAGTTTCATTCTTCTGCATGTGGCTGTCCAATTTTCCCAGCACCATTTATTGAAGAGACTGTCTTTTTTCCATTGCATGTTTTTTCCTGCTTTGTCAGAGATTATTTGACCAAATAGTTGAGGGTCCATATCTGGGTTCTCTATTCTGTTCCATTCGTCTATATGTCTGTTTTTGTGCCAGTACCATGCTGTCTTGGTGATCATAGCTTTGTAATATAGCTTGAAATCAGACAACGTGATGCCCCCAGCTTTGCATTTCTTTTTCAACATCTCCTTGGCAATTCGGGGTCTTTTCTGATTTCATACAAATTTTAGGATTGTTTGATCCAGCGCTTTGAAAAATATCATTGGAATTTTGATCAGGATGGCACTGAAGGTATAGATTGCTCTGAGTAGCATAGACATTTTAACAATGTTTATCCTTCCGATCCATGAGCATGGAATATTTTTCCATCTTTCTGTGTCTTCTTCAATTTCTTTCCTAAGTGTTTTGTAGTTCCTTGAGTATAGATCCTTTACCTCTCTGGTTAGGTTTATTCTGAGGTATCTTATGGTTTTTGGTGCTATTGTAAATGGAATCGTTTCTCTAATTTCTCTTTCTACAGTTGCATTGTTTGTGTATAAGAAAGCAACAGATTTCTATGCATTGATTTTGTATCCTGCTGCATTATTGAATTGCTGTATGAGTTCTAGTAATTTGGGAGTGGAGTCTTTTGGGTTTTCCACATAAAGTATCATGTCATCTGTGAAGAGAGAGAGTTTGACTTCTTCTCTGCTAATTTGAATACCTTTTATTTCTTTTTGTTGTATGATTGCTATTGCTAGGCCTTCTAGTACTATGTTGAACAATAGTGGTGAGAGTGGGCACCCTTCACGTGTTCCTGATCTTAAAGGAAAGGCTCTCAGCTTTTCCCCATTGAGGAGGATATTCGCTGTGGGTTTTTCATAGATGGATTTTATGAGCTTGAGGAATGTTCCCTCTATCCCTATACTTTGGAGAGTTTGAATCAGCAAAGGATGTTGTATTTTGTCAAATACTTTTTCTACATCAATTAAGAGGACCATATGGTTCTTCTCCCTCCTCTTATTAATGTGTTCTATCACATTGATTGATTTGCGAATGTTGAACCACCCTTGCATCCTGGGGATAAATCCCACTTGGTCGTGGTGGATGATCCTTTTAATGTATTGTTAGATCCTATTAACCAGGATATGTTGAGGATTTTGGAATCCATATTCATCAGGGATATCGGTCCGAAATTATCCTTTTTGATGGGGTCTTTGCCTGGTTTGGGGATTAAGGTAATGCTGGCCTCATTGAATGAGTTTGGAAGTTTTCCTTCTGTTTCTATTTTTTGAAACAACTTCGGTATTATTTCTTCTTTGAATGTTTGGTAGAATTCCCCAGGGAATCCATCAGGCCCTGGACTCTTGTTTTTTGGGAGGTTTTGGATCATTGCTTTAAACTCATTACTGGTTATTGACCTATTCAGGTTGTCAATTTCTTCCTATTTCAGTGTTGGCAGCTTATAGGTTTCCAGGAAGGCCTCCATTTCATCCAGATTGCTCAGTTTATTGGCATATAGTTGTTGATAATAATTTCTAATAATTGTTTCTATTTCCTTGGTGTTAGTCATGATCTCTCCCCTTTCATTCATCATTTTATTAATTTGGGTCCTTTCTCTTTTCTTTTGGATAAGTCTGGCCAGTGGTTTATCAATCTTATTAAGTCTTTCAAGGAACCAACTTCTAGTTTCATTGATCTGATCTACTTTGTTTCTGGTTTCTAAGTCATTGATTTCTGACCTAATTTTAATTATTTCTCTTCTAATGTGTGGCTTAAGCATCGTTTGTTGCTTTTTCTCTAGTTCCTTAAGGTGTAGAGTTAGTTGGTGCATTCGGGATTTTTCTATTTTTTTGAGTGAGGCTTGGATGGCTATGTATTTCCCCCTTAGGACTGCCTTTGCAATATCCCATAGGTTTTGGACTGATCTCTTTTTGTTCTCATTGATTTCCATGAATTGTGTAAGTTCTTCTTTGATTTCCTGGGGGACCCAAACATTCTTGAGCAGAGTGGTCTTTAGATTCCAAGTGTTTGAATTTCTGCCAAAATTTTTCTTGTGATTGAGTTCCAGTTTTAGAGCATTGTGGTCTGAGAATATACAGGGAATAATCTCAATCTTTTAGTACCAGTTTAGACCTGATTTGTGACCCAGTATATGGTCTATTCTGGAGTAAGTTCCATGTGCGCTCGAGAAGAATGAGTATTGTTTTAGGGTGGAATGTTCTCGAAAATTCTCTGAGGTCCATCTGGTCCAATGTATCATTCAAAGCTCTTGTTTCCTTGTTGATTTTCTGCTTAGATTATCTGTCCATTGCTGAGAGTGGAGTATTGAGGTCTCCTACAATTAACGTATTGTTATCAATATGACTCTTTATTTTGGTGAACAGTTGGTTTATGTAGATGGCTGCTCCCATGTTGGGGGCATAGATATGTACAATTGTTAGATCTTCTTCTTGGGTAGACCCTTTAAGAATGATACAGTGTCCTTCTGTGTTTCTTACTACAGACTTTAGTTTAAAATTTAATTTGTCTGATATAAGAATGGCTACCCCAGCTTTCTTTTGAGGTCCACTGGCATGGAAGATGGATCTCCTTCCCTTCACTTTCAGTCTGGATGTATCTTTAGGTTCAAGATGAGTCTCTTGTAGACAGCATATGGATGGGTCCTGTCTTTTTATCCAATCTGCAACCCTGTGCCATTTTATGGGAGTGTTTAGGCCATTCGTGTTGAGAGTGATTATTGAAAGATATGAATTAATTGTCATCATGTTGCCTGTGAAGACATTGTTTTTATAGATTGTCCTGTAAATTTCTGTCGTAGTTCACTCTTGGGGTCTTTCTCCTTTTATAGAACCCCCCTTAATCTTTCTTACAGGGCTGGCTTAGTGGTCACATATTCTTTCAGCTTCTGCCGATCGTGGAAGCTCTGTATCTCTCCATCCATTCTAAATGAAAGCCTTGCCCAATAAAGTATTCTTGGCTGCATGTTCTTCTCATTTAGTACCCTGAATATGTCTTGCCAGGCCTTTCTGTCTTGCCAGGTCTCTGTGGAGAGGTCTGACGTATTCTGATGTTCCTCCCTCTGTACGTAAAGTATCTCTTCCCCCTAACTGCCCTTAAGATGGTTTCCTTGGTTCTAAGATTTGCAAGTTTTAATATTACATGCCGAGGTGTTGGCCTGTTTTCCTTGATCGTGGGAGGGGTCCTCTCTGCCTCTAGGACTCGAATGTTTGTTTCATTCCACAGATTAGGGAATTTCTGAGCTACGATTTGCTCAACTACATCTTCTAGTCCTCTCTCTCTCTCCACTCCCTCCAGGATTCCAATTATTCTGACATTGGAACGCTTCATGGTTTCACTTATTTCTCTGATTCTATTTTCATGGATTCTGAGTTGTTTTTCCCTGGCCTCCTCTTTTCCCTTTTTATCTATTATTTTGTCTTCCAGGTCGCTTATTCTCTCTTCTGTCTCAGTTACCCTAGCTGTTAGATTATCTAGATTGGAGTGGATCTCATTGATAGCATTTTTAAGTTCTGCCAATTCACCTTTTATTTCTGCCCTTAGAGACTCTATGTTGCCATTAACTGATTTCTCCATTCTAGCCATTGTCTTCACAATTGCTAGCCTGAATTCCATCTCTGACATCTTGGTTATATCTGCATCCATTTGTAAATCTGCAGCATAAGTCATAATCTCTGAGTCTTTTCTGTTTGGGGGGCTCCTCCTCCTAGTCATTCTGTTGATGGGTGTTGGAGGGAATGTATAGAGTCCAAATTAATGACGAGAACCCAAGCAAGATGCACCTGTTTGCTTGGGACCTTAGGATTGCTGGTCTCTTGTTTTCCCAGCCTGTCTTCTGGTGGAGGGGCCTGCCACGCTGTTGCTCAAGTAACCCTGTTTGGGCGGAGTTGCCCTGCGCCCCTGTGGTGGGTGATGGACTCAGTGGGAATCAGTCTTTGGGGCTTTTGTTCCCTGGCGGCTTTCCGCATCTCTTCCGCGAGTCAGAGCAGAAGAGACCCTTTCCAACCCTCTGCCTCAGAGCAGAGATCGCAGTCTGTTCTTCGGTGAGCTCTCCAGGCCACACTCTCAGTTTGTGTCTGTGCTACTATAGACTGCAGCTTCCTGGGTTGTGCACCCCTCTCCAGTGCTCCTAGTTCTGCCTCCAGGTCAGGGCACGTCTCTGCCCTTTGTGCTTCTAAAACCACCAGCTGCTCCCAGTTCTCATACACCACCCCCCGCTCCAGGTTTCTGCTCTGGGGGCTGCCCTAAAGTCCTTTCCATGCCGCTACCAGTCTGCAAGTCTGTGCCCAGTCCTCAGCATGTGAGTCTTTTGCTCACGGGTGGTGTAGGATCCCCATGGCCAGGCTCCCTCCCCCTGCCGTTTATCCTCCAATATCTGCCCACAGAATCATTGCACCCCGCTTCATACCTCAAAACCACCCGCCTGTGATATTCTGTTTTTAGAGATCCAGATCTTCTTACATCTCATTCTGATTTCATGTGTGCTCAGAGTGGTCTGGTAGATATCCAGCTCAATTCTGGGGGCCAGTTGAAATAGTGTTCCCTACTCCTCTGCCATCTTTTCTTCCCATCAATGTCCTTACTGTTTCAAGGGTGACCCACGGGTTTTCCCAGAAGTGCCATCGGTATTATGCTAGCCGAGAGTTGGAAAGGAAGCGGTGCCCTTGCGCGTGCATGAGGGACACAACTGCAAAAGGGACCTTGACATTAAGTTCTTGCCGCAGGGTGAGTTTGTCTGCCTCTTTGATGAGTAGGACTGTGGCTGCCAGCACCCTCAGGCACAGTGGTCATCCCACTATCAGGGGGTCCAGATTCTTTGACAGGTAAGCAATTGGCCATTGCCAGGGTCCAACAATCTGGGTGAGTACCCTGAGTGCTGTTTTTTCCTTTTCATGCAGAAAGAGACTGAAGGGTTGCTCTACATCTGGTAGGCCCAGGGCTGCAGCACACCCTAGGGCAGTCTTTATTTCTGTGAAAGTGACTTCTGCTTCCTCAGTCTAGGCAGGGGGTTCTTGATCTGGTCTCCCTAAGAGATCATATTGCCAACAACCCAGGGATCCAGATGCGACAGAATCCTGCAACTCCCAGGAATTCTCATAGGACCTTTTTTGTCTGGGGCTGTGGCAGAGAGATTATGACCCTTTTCCTTCCTGGCCCTAGTTCTCTTTTCCCTTGGGTGAGGAGAGAACCAAGGTATTGGTCCTGTTGTTGGCAGATTTGTGCCTTCTTCCATGAGGCTCAGTATCCTGAGTCTGACAGGAGTGCAGGAGGGTCTTTGTGCCTTTTGTACAGTCTTTGTGTGTCACTGGCGAGGAGGAGGTCATCCACATACTAGAGGAGGGTGCATCGTGTGGCCTCTCTTGGGAAGCTGGCGAGGTCCTCAGAGGGTTGGTGAGTTTTTAAACCCCTTGTGGGAGGCACATCCAATTCAGTTGCATCTGGCACCCTTTATCAGGTTCAGACCATTCAAAGGTAAATAGTGGCTGGCTCTGGGGAGCTAAGTGGAGGCAGAAGAAGGCATCTTTCAAATCTAGGCATGTGAACCATCTGGATGACCCTGGGATTTGGCTGAAGAGGTTGTATGGATTTGGGACCACTGGGTGCAGAGAGATGGTCACCTTGTTGATGGCCCGCAGGTCTTGAACTGGTCGGTATCCCCCACCTGGCTTCTTGGCTGGCAAGAATGGGATAGTCCAGGCTGACTGGCACTCAACTAGAATACCTGTTTCTTTGAGTTTGGTCAGATGTTCTTGGATGCCAATCTTAGCTTCTTGTGGAAGGGAGTATTGCCTTTGCCTCTGAGGTTGGGCTCCTGGGATGATAGAGGCCTGATTCTGGGCTAGTCCAGGTGGGTTATTTTCAGCCCATACTGAAGTGAAGGCGAGTCTGAACTCCAGCAGGTTGGTCGGTTGGGCCTGGGCACAGAATAACCTCCATTCTTCTTCCCTTGGTGTGGTATTTGCTAGTATTAGAGACCCTGTCTCTTCTTGCCTTTGGTTCAATTGGAGGCTAGTGTGTCCAGTGGGGTCAAAGGTTATCTGAGCCCTAAGCTTGGAGAGTATGTCTCAGCCCAGGAGAGGGATGGGGCAATCAGGCAGATAAAGGAATTCATGTTGGACCTTGTGGCCCCCGAGTTCACACCAGTGAGCCTGGCAAAAGGGCTGCTGTATCACCCATGTCCCAGTGGCTCCAAGGATAGTCACAGTCCTTTTGCTGAAAGGGACCACTGGGGAGGTGACAACAGAGTGCTCGGCCCCAGTATCAACCATAAAAGTCACTGCTTGGCCCCCCACCTTCTTTCTGACCAGGGGCTTATGGGGGCCAAGGAGGAAAGAGCCCGGTCCCTCTCAGTCTGAGTCCATTCCTCCAAGGCCTATGAGGTCCTCCTCTCAGGGTTCTTCCTTGTAGCAGCTGGGCTTTTGAGCCTTTCCCCGATTGGGACATTCATCTTTCCAATGCCTTTTCTCTTTACAATAGGCACATTGATCCCTTGCCAAGGGGGTTCTGGGTTTCCCCCCTTCCAGTGGTTGGGGTCTCCCCATCTTTGTGTTTTCCTTTTCTTTCAGGGTAGCGGTGAGGAGGCTGACTTTCTTTTTCATCTTTTTGTTGGCTTCCCATTTGGCTGTGACCTCCCTGTTCATGTAGACCTTATTGGCAATCTCTATTAGTTGGGTGATGTTCATCCCAGCAAAACCCTCTAGTTTCTGAAGTTTTTTCTTTTTTTTTTTTTCTTTTTTAAGATTTTATTTATTTGACAGAGGAAGACACAGAGAGAGAGAGGGAACACAAGCAGGGGGAGTGAGAGAGGGAGAAGCAGGCTTCCCGTGGAGAAGGGAGCCTGATGCAGGGCTCGATCCCAGAACCCTGGGATCCTGACCTGAGCTGAAGGCAGATGCTTAACAACTGAGCCACCCAGCCGCCCCTGAAGTTTTTTTCTGATGTCTGGGGTGGCCTGAGCTATGAAGGAGGTGTTTACCATCTGTTGGCTTTCTTGTGCCTTAGGGTCAAATGGAGTGTATATCCTGTAGGCTTTACATAGTCTTTCTTAGTAGTCCCTGAGGGACTCCCCTGGTTGTTGAGTGACCAAGGATACCTTAGTCATGTTCATGGGTTTCTTAGCTCCTGCCCGGATTCCCCAGAGGAAGACCTCCTGGTATCGGTGGATGTGGGCCTGTCCCTCAGTTGTGAAGTCCCATGTTGGGCGCTCTTCGGGTGTGGCCATACTAGCCCAGGCAGCAGGGTTGTGCCTGCTCTTGCAGGTACTGTTGTGCTCCTTTCATTATTCTCCTCCTTTCTTTTGTGTTAAACAGGGTGCGGTGTAACTGTTGGCAGTTTTCCCAGGATGGCTGATGAGTCTGGAAGAGGGATTCTATGAGGTCCACCATGACCTGTGGTTTCTCAGAGTAGGATGGCGTGTTATGTTTCCAGTGGAGGAGGTCAGTGGTGGAGAAGGGCTGATAATACATCATGGAATGGCCGGGTTGGACCGTCCCATCTTCATTGTGCCTCTCGGGTTCCCGCGTCTCTCGTACAGGCATTTGGAGGGCACTGGCACCCAGCCTGGGGTTCAGCCTGGCTGCTGGTCCTGGAGAAAGTGTTTCTTTTGGGCCTGGGGGCACCAGTGGATCCTCTGGGCCTAGGGGAGCCAGTGAAACTGATGGCGGCAGAGTGTCTGGAGCTGAATGGCCAGGTATAGGTGGTCTTGGGGGTACATACAGTGGGGGCTAGGTCGGTTTGTCCTTGGGATCTCTGGCTAGGATTTTTGGAGACTGGGGCTTTTGCTGATTTTCTTTAGGTCGCTTGGATGAGGCGATTAAGACTCTGGCCTGTCCCTGCCTATTGCAAGCAAATTGCACCTGGGGGGAAGGGTCTGAGTTATTCCTAGCCAGGAGTCAATGTATTGAAACTGGTCAGGGTGTCCTGGTTCTCCTGTTATGACTTGCCATACTCGATGAATCGTTGGGACATCCAATGTCCCTTCTGAAGGCCACCCGACATCAAAAGTGGGCCATTCCAATTCACATAGGGTTCTCAACTTGCCAGGGTTCATCCTGACTCCACAGTCTCCTGAAAACCCCTTCTTGAAATTTATGATCATGGTCTCTAGAATCGTAGGTTTACTCTGCCCTGACCCCATGGTGATGTCCCCGTGTGTGATGGTACAAAGACAGACAAATGCGGGATGCCTCCTGAGATGTGGAGACCAATCAGATGCCAGTCTGGCCATGTCCCGAAGGAGCTTAGGTGAGGCTTAGCCATAGCGGTCTCAGTGTTGTGACTTATGATCGGAAACTATTCTGATGCCGCCCTAAACTGTATGCCATTCACCACGGAATTGCAGACAGGCCCACTCAGACTCCATAGGCTTCTGGGAACCTTAAGGGCGCCCACCCGTGGAGTCACAGAATCAGTCCGCTTGAGCAAGCCAGGTTGGACTGCACATTAACTCACACATTCACACTCCAGAAGTTATTACATTCTTTCCCTGGGAATCCCTACCTGTGAGACCTCTAAGAGGTCTCTGGGAGGTGATCAGGCTCCCCTTCCACCCCAATGGGGTTGGGCCTGTCTGGGTCCTGGGGCCCCAGGCCTTACCAGAATCTGACATCGGGACCAGGTCCTCACCTGCCAAGTCTCCTCGAGTCCAGCAGGAACAGTGGAGTGGGGCCAGCCCAAGGCAACTGGGGTGGGAGACTGCTGAAAATTAGGCAGGGTGCACCTTCTCCCTTACTACCCCTCATTCCGTCACCGCCCCACCATTGTCTCAAACAGGTGGCAACAATGGGCCAGCACAACTGGGTTTCCTTGTCAGGGAACCAAATGTTATGGAACTGGACTGGATCACCCAACGGAAGAACCAAGCGGCACCTGGAGATCTTGGAGGATAGGTTTATTTAACGCCAGTGGGCTCAGAGAAGAGTGGTCTCCAAAGGTCCTAGCCCCAAGCACAAACAAAGGGGGCAACTTATACACATCTACTTCCGTATACTTGGCACTTCTGGCACGTGTGCGAAGCACAAGAACCCAGATTTGTCCACGCGGGAAGCAGAGCAGGGAGAAGAACCCAGAAGAGTCCTGGGGCAAGGACTGGGACTCTCTTGCTGGCTCAGTCAGCCATCTTAGGACACAGATTTTCCTTCACAGTATGTATAGAAAGGTAAAACTGAATAGAGTGAGAAAAGGACTAAAATAAATCATGTATCTATAAAAAATATAGGTGTATAAAAATGCAAGTTAAAAAGCAACTATGAAAAATAAGTAGATATAGTGGACATCTAGTTGAAATGAGGAGGAGGTAAAAAGAAAATACAACAGAGAAAAAAAAACATGAAAAAAGGCAAAAAAAAAAAGAAAAGAAAAGGAGAATTCTACCTGAAAAATAAACAAGTCGTGAGGCCACACATGGAGGTCAATATACAATTTTCCCCTGGTGTTGGGATTTTACAGTCTTACAGGATCCATAGAATTGTCACCCACCAGTTCTTCCAGCTTTCTTCTGGGGGAGGGGCCTGCCAAGCTGTTTCTCAGGTAACCCTGCCTGTGCATAGTTGCCCCTCCCCCATCAGGGTGATAGGCTCAGTAGAAACCAGTCTTCTGTGTGGCTTTTGTTCCCTGGGTGCTTCTTCAGAGGATCAGAGCAAAAATGGCCACAGCCAAACCTCTGGCCCAGAGCAGAAAAATCTCAGTCTGCCCTCTTTAATGGACCCCCTAGGATAAACAGTCTCTACATCTTCATGTGCCACTGAAAACTAGCCTCCTGCAATGCAGGCCCACAGCAACTCTCTCAGAGGCAGTCTCAGGGGCCCAGAAGTGCCTCTGCCCTTTGTGATTCTAAAACTGCAAGTGGCTGCTGGCTCCTGTGTGCACCAGAAGCTCTGAGAATCAGGCCTGGGTTCCACCCTAAAGCCCTTTCCCGGCCACTACCACTCTGCAAGATTTTGCCTTGTCACAGGCATAGGTTCCAGATTTTTTCAGGCTGTGCAAGGAAAGAGCAGTTATCTACCAACCTGGCTCACAGTTTCTGGCAATCCGAGCTGAGAGTCCGTTCCTGGGTTTGCTGACCATAACCTGCTTCCTGGCTCCAGTGCTCAGGCCCTCTACCATTTCAGGAATCCCCTTTTGCTCTGTGGTCTCTTGTAACCTGAGATCCAAAACCCTACCTAGAATTCTGCCTTTTCATTTCCAGAGCCCCTTTCGGAGAAGGATGTCTCTCCCTAGAGCAGATTACTAAGGATTCCAATTTTGTGCTCCCGTGTTATATCACTTTCCAGGAGCCAGCTTATGGAGGCACCCTCCCCCTTCTGTTTATCTTTCTATATCTCCCCACAGATTCAGGACTCTGCACATCCTACCTTGCAAAGAGCAGTCACTTTTCTGCTTGTAGAGATCCAGATATATATTCTTATGTCTCAGGCTGATTTCATGGGTGTTCAAAATGGTTTGATAGATATCCAGCTAAATTCCCATAAGTTCTTTATAGATTTTGGATACCAGCGCCTGGAAGACATTTGCAAATGTCTTCTCCCATTCCCTAGGTTGCCTTTTAGTTGTGTTGATTGTTTCCTTTGGTGTGCAAAAGCTTTTTATCCTGAAGAAATCCCAATAGTTCATTTTTGCTTTTGTTTCCCTTGCCTCTGGAGACATATCTAGAAATAAGTTGCTGCTGCTGCGGTCAAAAAGGCTGCTGCATGTGTTCTCCTCTAGGACTTTGATACATTCGTGTCTCACACTTAGGTCTTTCATCCATTTTGAATTTATTTTTGTGTATGGTGTAAGAAAATGGTCCAGTTTCATTATTCTGCATGTGACTGTCCAATTTTCACAACACCATTTGTTGAAGAGACTGTCTTTTTTCCATTGGATATTCTTTCCTGCTTTGTTGAAGATTAGTTGTCCATAGAGTTGAGGGTTCATTCCTGGGTTCTCTGTTCTGTTCCATTGATCTATGCATCTGTTTTTGTGTCAGTACCATACTGTCTTGATGATTACAGCTTTGTAATACATTTTGAAGTACAGAATTGTGATGCCTCTAGCTTTGGTTTTCTTTTTTTTTAAGATTTTATTTATTTATTTGTCAGAGAGAGAGAGTACGAGCATGGGGAACAGCAGCAGACAGAGGGAGAATCAGGCTCCCCTCTGAGCAAGGAACCTGATGTGGGACTCGATCCCAGGACCCTGAGATCATGACTTGAGCTGAAGGCAGGCACTTTACTGAACCACACAGGCGTCCCTGGCTTTGGTTTTCTTTTTCAACATTTCTTTGGCTATTCAGGGTCTTTTCTGGTTCCATACTAATTTCAGAATTCAAGATTGCATTGAATGTGTAGATCGTGTTCAGTACTATAGACATTTTAACATTATTTTTTCTTCCAATCTGTGTGCATGGAATGCTTTTCCATTTCTTTGTGTCTCCCTCAATTTCTTTTATAAGCGTTCTATAGTTTTCAGAGTACAGATTTTTTTTTTTTTTACCTCTTTGGTTAGGTTTATAACTAGGTATCTTATGGTTTTTGGTACAACTGTAAATGGGATAGATTCCTCAATTTTTCTTCCTTGTACCTCATTGTTAGTGTATAGAAATGCAACAGACTTCTGTGCATTAAATTTATATCCTGTGACTGTGCTGAATTCCTGTAACAGTTTTATCAATTTTTTGGTAGAGTCTTTGGGTTTTCTACAGATTGTCATATGAAGAGTGAAAGTTTAACTTCCTTGCTGACTTGTATGCTTTATTATTTCTTTTTATTGTCTGATTGCTTACGCTAGGACTTCCAGTACAATGTTGAACAACAGTGGTGAGAGTGGACATCCCTGTCATGTTCCTGACCTTAGGGGAAAAGCTGTCAGGTTTTCCCCACTGAGGATGATGTTAGCTGTGGGTCTCTCCTATATGGCCTTTATGATGTTAAAGTATGTTCTCTCTATCCCTACTTTGTTCAGAGTTTTTATCAAGATAGGATGCTATATTTTGTCAGATGCTTTTTCTGCATCTATTGAGAGGATCTGTGGTTCTTATCCTTTCCTTTATTAATGTCATGTATCAGGAAGACTGATTCTCAGATTTTGAAACACCCCTGCAGCCCAGGAATAAAACCCACTTGGTCCTGGTGAATAATCCTTTTAATGTACTCTTGGATCTGATTAGCTAGTATCATGCTGAGCATTTTTGTATCAATGTTCATCAGGAATATTCATCTGTAATTCTCCTTTTAGTGGGGTTTTTGTTGGTTTGGGGATCAAGGTAATGCTGGCCTCATAGAATGAGTTTGGAGGTTTTCCTTCTATTTCTATTTATTGGAACAGTTTCAGAATAATAAGTATCAGGGCTCCTGGGTGGTTCAGTCAGTTAAGCGTCTGCCTTCAACTCAGGTCATGATCCCAATGTCCTGGGATTGAGCCCCACATCAGGCTCCCCAGGGATCCTGCTTCTCCCTCTCCCTCTGCATGCCACCCCCTTGCTTGTGCTCTCTCTCTCTCTCTGCCAAAAATAAATAAAATCTTTTAAAACAAAGAATAAGTATTTATTCTTCCTTAAATGTTTTATTGCATTCCCCAGGAAACCATCCAGGCTGGACTCTTGTTTGCTGGGAGATTTTTGAGTACTGATTCAATTCCGTTGCTTGTTCTGGGGCTGTTCAGGTTTTCTATTTCTTCCCGTTTCCGTTTTGGTCATTTATATGTTTCTCAGAATGTATCCATTTCTTCCAGGTTGCCTACTTTGTTGGCATAAAATTGCTCATAATATTCTCTTATAATTGTTTGTATTTCTTCAGTGTTGGTTGTGATCCCTCCTCTTTCATTCATTATTTTATTTATTTGGGTCCTTTCTCTTTTGTTTTTGATAAGTCTGGCTAGGACTTTATCAATTTTGTTAATTCTTTCAAAGGACCAGCTCCTAGTGTTGTTGATCTGTTCTGTTTTGTTTTTTATTTGCTATATCATTGATTTCTGTTCTAATCTTTATTATTTCCCTTCTCTTGCTGGACTTAGGCTTAATATGCTGTTTTGTTTTGTTTTTCTCATCTCCTTTAAGTGTAATATTAGGTTGTGTTTTTAAGACTCTTCTTATCTCTTGAGAAATGCCTGTATTACTATATACCTCCCTTGTAGGGCAACCTTTGTTCAAAGGTTTTTAACTGTCATGTTTTCATTTTCATTTGCTTCCATATATTTTTAATTCTTCTTTAATTTCCTCGTTGACCCACTCATTTTTTAGTAACATGTTCTTTAACATTCATGTATTGGTGTTTCTTCCAAATTTTTCTTGTGATAGAGTTCAAGTTTTAAAGTATTGTGGTCTGAAAATATGCATGGTATTATTTCAATCTTTTTGTACCAGTTGAAGTCCTGATTTGTGACCCAGTATGTGATTTATTCTGGCGAATGTTCCATATGCAGTTGAAAAGAATATGTATTCTGCTACTTTAGGGTGAAATGCTCTAAATATATCTTTGAAGTCCATCTGGTCCAGTGTGTAATTCAAAGCCCTTGTTTCTTGATATTATGCTTAGATGATATGTCCATTGCTGTGAGTGGGGTGTTGAAGTCCCCTTCTATTATTGTATTATTATCAATGTGTTTCTTTCTTTGTTATTAATTGATTCATATATTTGGCTGCTCCCAAGTTAGAGACATAAATATTCACAATTGTTAGATCTTTTTGTTGGATAGACCCCTTTATTATGATATAGTGTCCTTCTTCATCTCTTATTGCAATCTTTGTTTTAAAATCTAGTTTGTCTGATATAAGGATGGCTACTCCAGCTTTCTTTTGATGTCCATTAGCATGGTAGATGGTTCTCCACCCCCTCACCTTCAATCTAGAGGTGTCTTTGGCTCTAAAATGAGTCTCTTGTAAGCAGCATATTTGACGGGTCTTGTTTTTTGTGGTGTTTGTTTGTTGTTTTTTTAATCCATTCTGATACCTTATGTCTTTTGATTGGAGCATTGAGTCCATTTACATTCAGAGTAATTATTGAATGATAAGAGTTTAGTGCCATTGTATTACCTGCAAAGTCACTGTTCCTATAGATTATCTCTGTTCCTTTCTAGTTTTTGTTACTTTTGGTCTCACTTTCCACTCAAAAGGTCCCCTTTAATATTTCTTGTAGGGCTTGCTTTGTGTTCATGAACTCCTTTATTTTCTGTTTGTCTTGGATACTCTTTATCTTTCCTTCTATTCTGAATGACAGCCTTGCTGGATAAAGTATTCTTGGCTGCATATTTTTTTTTTCCATTTAACACGTTGAATATATCATGCCAGTCCTTTCTGGTTTGCTAAGTCTCTGTGAACAGGTCTGCTGCCAGCCTTATATGTCTATGCATGTAGGTTATGCACTTTTTCTCCTGAGCTACTTTCAGCATTCTTTCTTTTCTTTACCTTTGTATTTTGCAAGTTTCACTATAATATATGACATATTTGCCTGTATTTTTCTTCTGGGTGAGAGGCCTGCCATGCTGGCTCAGAGTCAGTTCTGCCCCAGTAAAAGAAAAGCACGTCCCAAGCACAAGAGGGCGGGGTTTGATAAACATGACATATTATATGACAAGTGTTGACTTGTTTTGTTGATTTTGAGGGGAGTTTTCTGTGCCTCTTGAACATGAATGCCTGTTTCTTTCCCGAGATTAGGGAAGTTCTCAACTATAGTTTGTTCAAATAACCCTTCAGCCCCTTTTTCCCACTCTTCTTCTGGGACTCCTATGATATAGATATATTGTTTGTTCTATGGGATCACTGAATTCCCTAAGTTTACCTTCATGATCTAATAGTTTTCTTTCCCTCTTTTTTCAGCTTCATTAGTTTCCATCATTTTATCTTCTATATCCCCTATACTCTCTTCTGCTTCTTCATTCTTTGTAGTGATTATATTAAATCCGTTTTGCATCTTAGTCATAGCAATTTTTATATCAGCTGACTAGTTTTTAGGTCTTTATCTCTGCAGCAAGCATTTCTCTGATGTCTTCTATGCTTTTTTTAAGTACAGCTAGTAGTTTCATGACTGTTTCTAAATTCTTGTTCAGATATATTGCTTATGTCTACTTTGAACATGTCCTTTGTTGTGATATCTTCCTGACCTTTTTGGGGGGTTGAATTTCTATGTCTTGTCAATTTGGCTAAGTTTCTATCTTGGGCATGCTATGAAAGGTTGTTATGTTTCCTGCACCTCAGAATAATGCTATTTTTTTTATTTTATTCTTATGTTAATCCCCATACATTACATCATTAGTTTTAGATGAAGTGTTCCATGATTCATTGTTTGCGCACAACACCCAGTGCTCCATGCAGAATGTGCCCTCCTCAATACCCACCACCAGGCTAACCCATCCTCCCACCCCCCTCTCCTCTAGAACCCTCAGTTTGTTTTTCAGAGTCTATTGTCTCTCATGGTTCGTCTACCCCTCCGATTTCCCCCGCTTCATTCTTCCCCTCCCGCTACCTTCTTCTTCTTCTTCTTCTTCTTCTTCTTCTTCTTCTTCTTCTTTTTTTTTTTTTAACATATATTGCATTATTTGTTTCAGAGGTACAGATCTGAGATTCAACAGTCTTGCACAATTCACAGCGCTTACCAGAGCACACACCCTCCCCAGTGTCCATCACCCAGTCACCCCATCCCTCCCACCCCACCCCCCACTCCAACAACACTCAGTTTGTTTCCTGCGATTAAGAATTCCTCATATCAGTGAGATCATATGATACATGTCTTTCTCTGTTTGACTTATTTCACTCAACATAATACCCTCCAGTTCCATCCACGTGGTTGCAAATGGCAAGATCTTATTCCTTTTGATGGCTGCATAATATTCCATTGTATATATATACCACATCTTCTTTATCCATTCATCTGTCGATGGACATCTTGACTCTTTCCACAGTTTGGCTATTGTGGACATTGCTGCTATAAACATCGGGGTGCACGTAGCCCTTCGGATCCCTACTTTTGTATCTTTGGGGTAAATACCCAGTAGTGCAATTGCTGGATCATATGGCAGCTCTATTTTCAACTTTTTGAGGAACCTCCATACAGTTTTCCAGAGTGGCTGCACCAGCTTGCATTCCCACCAACAGTGTAGGAGGGTTCCCCTTTCTCCGCATCCCCGCCAACATCTGTCGTTTCCTGACTTGTTAATTTTAGCCATTCTGACTGGTGTGAGGGGGTATCTCACTGAGGTTTTGATTTGGATTTCCCTGATGCTGAGCGATATTGAGCACTTTTTCATGTGTCTGTTGGCCATTTGGATGTCTTCTTTGGAAAAATGTCTGTTCATGTCCTCTGCCCATTTCTTGACTGGATTCTTTGTTCTTTGGGGGTTGAGTTTGATGAGTTCTTTATAGATTTTGGATACTAGCCCTTTATCTGATATGTCATTTGCAAATATCTTCTCCCATTCTGTCGGTTGTCTTTTGGTTTTGTTGACTGTTTCCTTTGCTGTGCAAAAGCTTTTTATCTTGATGAAGTCCCAATAGTTCATTTTTGCCCTTGCTTCCCTTGCCTTTGGCGATGTTTCTAGGAAGAAGTTGCTGTGGCTGAGGTCGAAGAGGTTGCTGCCTGTGTTCTCCTATAGGATTTGGATGGACTCCTGTCTCACATTGAGGTCTTTCAACCATTTGGAGTCTATTTTTGTGTGTGGTGTAAGGAAATGGTCCAGTTTCATTCTTCTGCATGTGGCTATCCAATTTTCCCAACACCATTTGTTGAAGAGACTGTCTTTGTTCCATTGGACATTCTTTCCTGCTTTGTCGAAGATTAGTTGACCATAGAGTTGAGGGTTCATTTCTGGGCTCTCTATTCTGTTCCATTGATCTATGTGTCAGAATAATGCTATTTTATGAAGTGGTCATTCACTGTCCAGGACTTGGCACTTCAGGATGTGTTTCTGGTATATACTGTGTGCACTCTGCTGTTGCATTTTTGGCTCTCTTTCCCACTGGTCTGTCCTCTGCGGAGTTCCTCCTTCTTTGCAGTGTGGAGTGTTTGTACCTTTATCTAGGTGTGCTTCAATTTGTCTGTTTAAAAAACCTGGGAAAAAAAGGAAGGAAGGAATAAAGGGAAAAAAGAAAAGAAAAACCTGTTTCAAAATAAAAAGAAAAGGAAAAGTAATGGGGCAAAAAAACCGACAATTGAAAAAGCTATAAGCTGATTCCAAAGAAAAATAAAGAAAAAAAATTAAGAAATAGAAAAGAGAAAAAGAAGCCTAATTCAGAAAGAGAGAAATGGAAGTGGTCCATATATACAATGGAATATTACTCAGCCATCTGAAAGGATGAATACCCAACTTTTACATCAACATGGATGGGACTGGAGGAGATTATGCTAAGTGAAATATGTCAAGCAGAGAAAGTCAATTATCATATGGTTTCACTTATTTGTGGAACATAAGGAATAGCACGGAGGACATTAGGAGAAGGAAAGGAAAAATGAAGGGGGAGAAATCGGAGGGAGAGATGAACCATGAGAGACTATGGATTCTGAGAAACAAACTGAGGGTTTTAGAGGGGAGGGCGGAGGGGGGATGGGTTAGCCCGGTGATGGGAATTAAGGAGGGCATGTACTGAATGGAGTACTGGGTGTTATACGAAAACAATGAATTGTGGATCACCACATCAAAAACTAATGATGTATTGTATGGTGACTAACATAACATAATAAAATTGAATTTAAAAAAGACCCTTTACCCCCCCAAAAAGGAAAAGGAAATGAAAAAACAGACTAACAAACAAAAAACTATAAGCCTGATTCCAAAGGAGAAAAAAGAAAAAGAAAAAGAAAGAAAGACAGAAGAAAGAAAGATGAAAGGAAGAAAGAAAGAAGAAAAAAAAGAAGTAATACAGCCTGGTCCTATTTCCACCAGAACTGAAGGGACGCTATGGGGCACTGTATGTTCAGTAGACTTGGTGCATGCCGAGTGTTGCCTGTATTTTTCTTCTGGGTGAGAGGCCTGCCATGCTGGCTCAGAGTCAGTTCTGCCCCAGCAAAAGAAAAGCACGTCCCAAGCACAAGAGGGCGGGGTTTGATATAAGCAGCTTCCACCTCCAATGGGGGCCACTGTGCTGCTCTCTGATATCCTGCTGGGTTGGTATCAAGGGTAAAATGGCACCCCACTCTCTGGTCCCTGGACAGGGGCTCTAACACCCCAAGCTGTTCAGGAAGCCCTCACAGAAAAGCGAGGGCCATCAGCATGCCTGGAGCCCACCTCTCCTGCATTTATCTCTGGTGAGGCTGGGATTCAAAACTCCAAATCTGTGTTTTATCTTTGTCATGCTGCTGGGATTCAAAACTCCAGATCTTAAAGGAGCCAACACTGCTTGGATCTGCTCCCTCCTCCAGATAAGAGGATCACTGTGCTCTGACTAGTGCCCTAGAAAAACAGTCTACCACCTGTGCAGTGTCCAGAGTCTATGCTGTGGCAACAAGAAATGGAGTAGCTAGTTTAGCCACCCTCTGCCCATGCCTTGGACACTTGACAATGAAAGGCTGTTTGCTGGCATCTGCAGGGTCTTTTGTCCTTGGAGAATCAATATGCCCTCTTCTAAATGTACTCCAGAAAGGGGAGCTATCTCTCCCAGTGTGACCCCTGAGATCCCACACTACCTTGGGTGTGCTTCTGGGCCAGAGCCCTCCTTCTCCCCAGGAGCACATGCTACATCTCCCCTTTGGTGAAAGTCCAACACATACAAAGTTCAGAGTTTGAGCTACATTTACTGTTGGCAAAAAAAAAACCCTGTCCCAATCAGTTCTCCTAGCTCCCCAGTCTATCCTCTGAGAAGTTTTTTTCTTGTGCAAACCCCATCCCACACTCTCTCAACACCTCTCTCCCTTTTCTCTCTCTGTGGAAAGGGTTTCATGTCTTCCACAGCACAGCAGCTTTTTTCTCTCCCAATTTCTTTCCACGCATCTCGCACCTGCCATGTTTTCTTTGTCCAACCATGGAAATACTCTTCAAATCGTCAGATAGATTTCCTTGGTGTTCCAAGTTATCTGATCTCAATACAATTGTGTTCAAGGGACAAGAAAGGCCCCAGGTCCCCCTACTTCTCTGCCATCTTAACTCCGCCCCCTCAATATCATGTTTCTTAATATCAGATTTCCCCAACTATCTAGTAAATTTTTTTAATGTTTGTTCAAATCAAGATTTATTTATTTATTTTATTTTTAAAGATTTTATTTATTTATTTGACAGAGAGAGACACAGCGAGAGAGGGAACACAAGCAGGGGGAGTGGGAGAGGGAGAAGCAGGCTCCCCGCAGAGCAGGGAGCCCGATGCGGGACTCGATCCCAGGACCCTGGGATCATGACCTGAGCTGAAGGCAGTTGCTTAACCAACTGAGCCACCCAGGCGCCCTCAAATCAAGATTTAAACAAGAGTCATACATAGAATAATTTAATCCATATGAGAAGGAACCAGGTATGCCAAAGATTGAGGAAAGAGTGTTCTTGGCTAGGCAGAGTACAAAAGCTGTGATATGGGGATAAGCTTGCCTTCTTTTAATAACTGACAGAAGTTCAGCACAATTAGGGCATATTGAGTACAGTGATCAGTGGGAGAAGCATTCAGGTGCAAGAGTGGAAGAAGGAAGATCACTTAAGAGGCTACTATAGTGATCCAGGACAAAAAAAAAAAAATGATGAAAACCTGACTAGTATGTTGGGAGTGGATGTGGAGAAAAGGAAGTGTATTGATGATTGAGGGGACACTGATAACACTCAGATTTCTGTTTTGGGGGACTGGGGACACAGAGGTGTCATTTAGAGAGATAGAGTGTTTTCCAATAATCAACACAGTAAGTAGGAATTAAACCTTGGTATGCAACCAAAGTATACTTTTCAATATTCCTGGTATTCCACAGATTCTTTGTAACTGAGGTAACTGCAGAAATACTGTTTTGTTGACTTCCAAAGATTAGGGTTCGTTGCAATGGGTCCCAGAGAATAATATCCCTGTCTCTGGTAAACACACTCTCAGCAGAGAACCATGAGGTTTGTGCTTATTTTGGTACCACCTCTAGCATACAGTGCAGCCGTTCATCTCCACTGAGCTTACAATTATAAAAACAAGAGATGCAGATACAACAATTTCTATTAAACATAACTTTCAAGTTCTAGTTTTTAATAATGGCATCACCCAATCACCTTGGCTCAAAATGGATCATTGATTTTTTTTTAAAGATTTATTTATTTATTTATTTGAGAGAGAGAGAATGAGAGAGAGCACATGAGAGGGGGGAGGGTCAGAGGGAGAAGCAGACTCCTCGCCGAGCAGGGAGCCCGAAGCAGGACTCGATCCAGGGACTCCAGGATCATGACCTGAGCCGAAGGCAGTCGCCCAACCAACTGAGCCACCCAGGCGCCCCTGGATCATTGATTTTTAACATTGTTTTATGCCCTAAGTTATTTGTTTCTAAATTTTCATTATCTCCTTCTTCAAATACTTCTTTTATTGAGGATGTAGACATAATGGCCAAGAGCATATATTGTGAAGCTACACTGTCTGGATTTGACATCCCCAGTCTACCATCATTAGCAGAAAGTTACTTCACCTTTTTTGCCTCACTTTACTTATCTAGGGATATTAATAGTGTGAAACACTTAGAATAATATCTGGCATATAGGAAACATTCAACAAATATTAGCTATTATTAAGGTGCTCTCAGTTCCAATCTCACTGCCACCACCCCCCCCCAAGGCTTTTTGTCTTGTTTAATTCTTTTTCCCAACAACTTTGATGAACTGTAGTTGAGAATTAAAATTGTATATATTTGAGCTAGAGAACAATGGTGATGGAGTAGAAGGACCCTAGGCTCACCTTGTCCCATTAACACGAACAGATAACTATCAAATCATCCTAAATATGCCAGAAATAGACGTGAAGACATACAGAACAAACTACACTACTAAAGGGAAAGGCGAGGCCACATCAAAGAAGGTAGGAAGTGTGGAGATGTGGTTTAGGGGAGAAATGGATTGCTGGTACTGCAAAAGGAAGGGATCCATGGTCACAGAGAAGGATGATAGAAGATCACACAGGGGAACACACAAGGAAAATGTTCACCCAAAGCCATTGGCTTGGAAAATGAGAGGGCCTGAATTTCCTGAGTTCTTGCAACCAGCAGGGCTTCGAGCCTGGAGTTTTAATGGCCAATAGGCTTGGCTGGCTATAGCACAAAGGGCACTGCTTTGCTCCTAGAGAGAAGGCAGGCAAAATACATGTCAGCAGACAACATGGAACCAGTGATCTCAAGAGCACCTGGGGCATACAGTGGGGATATTATTTGCTCTTCTCAGTGCATGTCCCTGAGAGGCAGCATTCACAGAAATACCTCTCCAGAAGCAACAGAAGTGGCAGGTGCTATTTTCTTCACCCAGCCCTTAGCATAAACACAGAACCACCTACAGAAAGCAGCACAGTGCCCACTGACTGCCTAACTTGCATATAAAAAGACCCACAACCACACAAACTGGTGGGAATGCCCTTTCAGTCACACTTGCCTCAGTCCCTGCCCAGCAGACCCCTCCCCCAGAAAACCAGCACAGATACCTGCTCACAACACATCTCCTGACCAGAGAGTGCTGCAAGGCCTCAGTTCCAATAAAGGTGGTGAGAGATCTCATTTCACAAGCAGACCAAGCACACGTAGTTAAAACTCAACCACATCAAGGCAGGAGCCAAACACTACCCACAGTAGGCAAGGAGAGCCTCTGAAGATGACTGGCCTGAAGGATAGAGCAGACAAAATACAGCAGCAGTGTGCATGCTGCACACACCAGAGACACTCTCTGAAGTGCCAAGCACTCACACTACATGACCTCTTCATAGGGCCATTATTTTCAGGATCAGGAGACATAACAGGCTTTTCTAACACACAGAAGAGGGAAGAGACATTGACAGAGGAATTTATCCCAAAAGAAAGAAAAAGATAAGGCCAAATCCAGAGATCTAAGTGAAACAGATATAAGTAAAATGCTTGATTGGGGATTTAGAGGAATAATCATAAGGATACACACGGAGCTTGAGAAAAGTATACAAATAATCAGTGAGACACTTAGCACAGAGACCAAAGAGTTAAAAAAAATAATCAGAAATGAAGAGTGCAATAAATGAGATTAAAAACAAGCTTGATGCAATGAACAGCTGGATGGAAGAAGCAGAGGAATGAATTAGTGACCTAGAAAACAAAGTATGGAAAATAATGAAGTTCAACAAAAGAGAGGAAGAATTAATGCAACATGAGAAAAGACTTAGGGAACTCAGTGACTCTGTTAAACATACTAACATTTCTATTATAGGAATCCAGAAGAAGCACGGAGAGAAAAGGGGGCAGAAAATTTATTTGAAGAAATAATAGCTGAAAACTTCCTTAATCTGGGAAAAGAAACAGACATCTGGATCCAGGAGGCACAGAGAACTCCCATTAAAATCAACAAAAGCAGGCGAACACAAAGACATATTGTAACTAAATTTGAAAAATATAGTGATGAAAAAAAAATCTTAAAAGCAGCAAAATGAAAGAAGTCCTTAACATACATGGGAAAACCCATAAGAATAGCCAGAGATAGCTCAACAGAAATGTGCTGAGCCAGAAAAGAGTGTAATGATATATTCAAAGTGCTGAATGGGAAAAATCTGCAGCCAAGAATACTCTATCCAGGAAGGCTATCATTCAGAATAGGAGGGAGAAAGAATTTCCCAGACAAAAACTGGATAGCACCATGCAAAAGAATGAAACTGGACCACTTTATTCCACCATACAATAAATAAATAAATAAATAAATAAATAAATAAATAAATAAATAAATGGATGAAAGACCTAAATGTGAGACAAGAAACCATTAAAATACTAGAGGAAAACACAGGCAGTAACCTCTTTGACATCGACCATAACAACTTCTTACTAGATATGTCTCTTGAGGCAAGGGAAAGAAAACCATAAATACACTATTGGGACTTCATCAAAATGAGAAGCTTCTGAACAGTGAAGGAAACAACCAACAAAACTAAAAGGCAACTTATGCAATGGGAGAAGACATTTGCAAATAACATCTGATAAAGGGTTGGTATCCAACATATATAAAGAATTTAAGAAACTCAACACCCAAAACACAAGTATTCCAGTAGAAAAGTGGCCTAGAACACATGAATAGACATTTTTGAAAAGAAAACATACAGATGCTCAACAGACATATGAAAACATGCTCAACATCACTGATCATCAGGGAAATACAAATAAAAACTACAATGAGGTATCACCTAACACCTGTCAGAATGGCTAAAATTAACAATGCAGGGAACAGGTGTTGGCCATAATGCAGAGAAAGGGGAACCCTCTTACAGTGTTGGTGGGAATGTAAACTGGTGCAGCCACTCTGCAAAATAGTATGGAGGTTTCTCAAAAAGTCAAAATTAGAACTACTCTATGATCCAGCAATTGCAGTACTAGGTATTTACCCACAGAATACAAAAATACAGATTCAGTGGGGTACATGCACCCTGATGTTTATAACACCATTATCAACAATAGCTGAATTATGGAAAGACCCCAAATGTCCATTCACTGATGAATGGATAAAGAAGTAGTTATATATATATATACATACACATATACACACACACATATACATATATATATCTTATATATATAACATATATATAATGGAATATTAATCATAATAAAGAATGAAATCTTTCCATTTGCAATGATGTGGATGGAGCTAGAGCATACTGTGAAATGAGAAATAACTCAGCCAGAGAAAAACAAATACCAATGACTTCACTCATATGTGGAATTTAAAAAACAAAGAAATGATCATAGGGGAAAAGGAGAGGCAAACCCAAAAAAACAGACTCTTAGCTATAGAGAACAAACCAATCGTTTCCAGAGGGCAGGTGGGTGGGAGGATGGGTTAAACTTGTGATGGGGATTAAGGAGTAAACTTGTGATGGGGATTAAGGAGTGAACTTGTGATGAACACTGGGTGTTGTATGTAAGTATAGAATCACTGAATTGTACACCTGAAACTAATATTATGCTATATATTAACTAACTTGAATTTAAATTAAAAAAAAAAAACAAGCCTTTGGGAATAGCTGCATGCTTAACACATGGAAAACACACTGTGTATAAGCTTTCTGTCAAGTAACATCAACTTTCATTAAGATATAAGTGTATGTAAAGTTATGTGTAGAAAGATATGAGAATAGCTGTATGCTTAACTCATTGGAACTACCATGTGTGTAATGCATCCTTCAACTAATGTCTTCTTTGAATAAGATATAGGTGTTTGTAAATGTATGTGTAGAAGCGTATGGAATATCCACATGTTTAACACTCTGAAACCACACTATATATAATCCCTCTTTCAAGTACCATCTTCTTTCATTAAAATTTTCTACCCATACCTGTAGAAGCATATGGGAATAGTCATATGCTTAACTCATTGACACTACACTATGTATAAATCATCGTTCAAGTAGCAACTTCCTTATTGATATATATGTGTTTATAAATGTCTGTGTAGAAGCATGGGGGGAATACGCCTATTCTTACCTGAATGAAACCAAACGGTTTATAATGCAAGTTTCAAGTAACACCTTCTTTCATTAAGATATAAAGTATTTATAAACATGTTAGAAGCATATGGGAAGAGCCCTGTCCTTACCTCACAGAAACTATACTGTGTATTTTCCCTTGTTCAAATAACATCTTTCATTAATATATGTGTGTTTGTAAATGACTGCATAGGAGCATAAGGGAAGAGCCTTGTGCTTAAACACATTGAAACTACACTGTGCTTAAACTGTCATTCAAGTATCATCTTCTTTCATTAATATAAACCACTAACAACTTATCCCTAACACTAACCCTAACCCCTAATCCTTAACCCTAAATGTAAACCTCTGGAGAGTTCTCTAAACTGCAAGATATCAGGCATATACCCTAACCCAGGCCATAAAACATAACTCTACATGAAAGAAGAAAAGAAGAAGAAAGAAGCAGAAGCAGAAGCAGAAGCAGAAGCAGAAGAAGGAGGAGGAGGAGGAGGAGGAAGAGGAGAAGGAGGGAAGAGGGAGGAGGAGGAGAAGAGAAGGAAAAATAAGTGGTATATATGTATATATATACACAATGGAATATTGGTCAGCTATTAAAAAAAATTTAAATCTTGCCATTACCAACAACCTGGATGGAGCTAGAGAGGCATATGCTAACCAAAATTAGACATGCACAGAAAGACAAGTAACATGTGATTTGGAATCTAATAAACGGCTGAGCAAAGGGGAAAAAAGAAAGGCAACATGAGAAACAGATCATCAACTATAGAGAACAAACTAATTGTTACCAAAGTGGAGGTGGGTAGGGGCATGGGTTAAATAGGTGATAAGGATTAAGGTGTTCACTTGTTCTAATGAGCATCTGGTATTGTATAGAAGCATTGAATCACTCTTTTTTTACCCTGAAACAAATGTTACATATATGGTAACTAACTGGAATTTAAATAAAAACTTAAGAAAAAAAGAGTTTCCCAGAAAAATAAGAACAAAAGCAGTTCGGGACTACTAAACCAGATGTGCAGGAAATATTGAAGGGGACTCACTGAGTACAAAGGAGAGGCCAAAAGTGACAAAGACAAGAGAGGATCAGAGAAAATCTCCCAAAACAAGGACAAAACAAGTAACAAAGTGGCACTAAATACATACCTATCAATAATTACTTTGAATGTAAATGGATTAAATGCTCCAATCAAAAGACATAAGGTGTCAGAATGGATAAAAGAAAATAGACCCATCTATTTGCTGCCTACAAGAAACTCATTTTAGACCTAAAGACACCTGCAGACTGAAAATGAGGGGACAGAGAAATTTTATTACCCAAATGGCTGTCAAAAGAAAGCCAAAGTGTCGATACTTACATTAGACAAACTAGATTTAAAACAAAGACTTTAACAAGACACAAATAAGGGCAGTATATAATCATAAAGATGACAATCCGGCAAGAAGATAAAACAATTGTGTAAACATTTATGCACCCAACATGGGAGCAACCAAATATATAAAATAATTAATAACAAATATAAAAGGACTAATTGATAATAATACAACAATAGTAGGGGACTTTATTTTTTTTAAGATTTGATTTATTTGACACACAGAGAGAGAACAAGCACAAGCAGGGGGAGGAGCAGAGGAAGAGGGAGAAGCAGGCTCCCCACTGGGCAGGAAGCCAGACACAGGGCTCGATCCCAGGATGCCAGGAACATGACCTGATCCGAAAGCAGATGCTTAACCAACTGAGCCACCCAGGCGCCCAAGTAAGGGACTTGAACACCCAACTACATCAATGAACAGAGGAACTAAACAGAAAATCAACAAAGAAACAATGGCTTTGAATGACACACTGTACCAGGTGGACTTACCAGATATATTCAGAAGATTCCATCCTAAAATAGCAGAGTACACATTCTTTTCAAGTGTACTTGGAACATTCTCTAGAATAGATCATATATTAGGTCACAAAAAAGACCTCAACAAATATGAAAAGATTTAAAATGTACCATACAACTTTTCTGATGACAATGCTATGAAACTAGAAGTCAACCATAAGAAAAAAAATGTGGAGAGAACATAAATACATGGAGATTAAACAATATGCTACTAAACAATGAGTGAATCAACCAGAAAATCACAGAAGAAATTTAAAAATACATAGAAACAAATGAAAATGAAAACAATGGTCCAAAACCTTTGAGATGCAGCAAAAGCAGTTGTAAGGGGTAAGTATATAGTGATATAGGTCTATCTCAAGAAGCAAGAAAATCTCAAATAAACAACTCAACCTTACACCTAAAGAAGCTAGGATAAGAAAAACAAAGCCAAAGCCAGCAGAAGGAAGGAAATAAAGATTAGAGCAGATATAAATGATATACAAACTAAAAACTAAAATAAAATAATAAAACAGATCAATGAAACAAAGAGCTGGTTCTTTGAAAAATTAGTGAAATTGATAAAGCTCTAGCCAGACCCATCAAAAAGTGAAAGGACCCAAATAAAAAAGAGGAGAAATAACAACCAACACCACAGAAATACAAACTATTATAAGAGAATATTATGAAAAACAATAAGCCCCAAAATTGGACAACCTGGAAGAAATGGATGAGATCTTAAGGTCATACAAACTACCAAAACTGAAAATTAAGAAATGACAACTTGAACAGAGCAATAGCCAGGATAAAAGTTGAATCAGTAATTGAAAAACTGCCAACAAACAAAACTCCAAGACAAGATGGCTACACAAGCGACTTCTACAAGACATTTAAGAAGAGTTAATACCTATTCTTCTCAAACTATTCAAAAAAATAGAAAAGGATGGAAAACTTCCAAATTCATTCTATGAGGCCTGCATTACCTTGTTACCAAAACCAGATAAAGACACCAATAAAAAACAAACAAACAAACAAAAGGAAGTACAGGCCAATATACATGATGAACACAGATGCAAAAATTCTCAATAAAATACTAGCAAACCGAATCCAACATTACATTAAAAAATTCATTCACTACAGTCAAGTGGGATTTATTCCTGGCTTAAAATGGTGGTTCATATTCACAAATCAATCAACATGATACACCACATTAATAAAAGAAAAGATAAGATCTATATGATTATTTCAATAGGTGCAGAAAAACCATTTGACAAAGTACAACATCCATTCATGATAAAAGCCCTCAACAAAGTAGGGTTAGAGGGAGCATACCTCAACATAATAAAGACAATATACAAAATACCCACAGCTAATATCATCCTAAATGGGGAAAAACTGAAAGGTTTTCCTCTACTGTCAGGAAGAAGATATGAATGTCCACTAACACCACTGTTATTTAACATAATACTGTAAGTCCTAGCCACAGGAATCAGACAATGAAAAGAAATAAAAAACATCCAGATCAGCAAGGAGAAAGTAAAACTTTCATTATTTGCAGATAAATGTGATACTCTATGTAGAAAACCTGAAAGTCTCCACCAAAAAATAGCTGTTAGAACTGATAAAGGAATTGGCCAAAGTCACAGGATAAAATCAATGTAGAGAAACTGTTGCATTTCTATACACCAATAATGAAGCAACAGAAAATTAACAAAACAATCCATTTACAATTGCACCAAAACCAATAAAATACATAAGAATAAATGTAACCAGAGAGGTGAAAGACCCGTACTGTGAAAACTATAAACACTCATGAAAGAAATTAAAGATGACAAAAAGAAATGAAAAGACATTCCATGGTCATGGATTAGAAGAACAAATATTGGGTTTTTTTAAAAGATTTTATTTATTTATTTGAGAGAAAGAAAGAGACAGAGGGAGCATGAGGGGGGTAGGGTCAGAGGGAGACCACTCAGCGGGGAGTCTGATGCGGGACTTGATCCTTGGACTCCAATATCATGACCTGAGCTGAAGGCAGTCACTTAACCAACTGAGCCACCCAGGCGCCCGGAAGAACAAATATTGTCAAAATGTCTATACTACCCAAGGAAATCTACACATTTAATGTAATTCATTATCAAAATACCAACAGCATTTTTCACAGAGTTAGAATAAACATTCCTAAAATTTGTATGGAACCACACAAGACCCTGAATGGCCAAAGTAACCTTGAAAAAAAAAAAAAGGTGGAGGCATCACAATTGTTTACTTCAAGTAATGTTACAAAGCATTAGTAATCAAAACATTACAGTACTGGCACAAAAATAGACATGTAGATCAATGAAACAGAATAGAAAAACCAGAATGAAAAGGAAAGAAAGAGGGGCGCCTGGGTGGCTCAGTTGTTAAGTGTCTGCCTTTGGCTCAGGTCATGGTCCAGGGTCCTGGGATCAAGCCCTGCGTCGGGCTTCCTGCTCAGCGGGAAGTCTGCTTCTCCCTCTCCCACTCCCCCTGCTTGTGTTCCCTCTCTCGCTGTGTCTCTCTCTGTCAAATAAATAAATAAAATCTTTAAAAAAAAAAGGAAAGAAAGAAAGAAAAAGAAGAAAGAAAGAAAACAAGAAATGAACACACCAATATATGGTCAATTAATCTTCAACACAGCAGGAAAGAATATCAATGGGAAAAGAATGTTTTTTCAACAAACGGTGTTGGGAAAAGTGGACAACAATATGGAAAAGAATAAAAGTGGACCACTTTCTTACACCACAAAAAATAAATTCAAAATGGATGAAAGACCAAAATGTGAAGCCTGAAACCATAAAAATCCTAGAGAAGAGCACAGAGAGTAACTTTTTTGACATTGGCCAACGGAACTTCTTTCTAGATATATCTTCTAACACAAGGAAACAAAAGCAAATATAAACTGTCAGAACTACATAAAAATCAAAACCTTCTGCACAATGAAGGAAACAATTAACAAAACAGAAGGCAACCTGTGGAATGGGAGAAGATATTTGCAAATGACATCTGATAAAGGGTTAGTATCCAATATATATAAAGAACTTATAAAACTAATCATCCAAACAATGAATAATCCAATTAAAAAATGGGCAGAAGACATGAATAGACTTTTTTCCAAGGAAGACATACAGATGACCACCAGACACATGAAAACATGCTCAACATCACTCATCACCTTACTCCTGTCAAAATGGCTAAAATCAACAACACAGAAAACAACAGGTGTTAGCAAGGATGTGGAGAAAAAGGAACACTCATGCACTGTTGATGGGAATGCAAACTGGTGCAGCCACTCTGGAGAAACAGAATGTTTTCCAGAAAAATCTCAGTATGGAGGTTCCTCAGAAATTAAAAATAGAACTACCCTATGGCTAAGCAATAACACTACAAAAATACTAATTCAAATGAATATGTGCACTGTGATGTTTATAGCAGCATTGTCTACAATAACCATACTATGGAGACAGCCCAAGTGTCCATTGGCTGATGAATGGATAAAGAAGATATAGTATATATATACAATGGATATTACTCAGCTTTAAAATAGAATGAAATCTTGCCATTTGCTGTGATGTGGATGGAGCTAGAGGTTATTAAGCAAAATCAGGGAAAGACAAATACCATATGCTTTCACTCATATGGAATTTAAGAAACAAAACAAATGAACATAGGGAAAAAAGAGGGAGGCAAATGAAGAAACACACTCTCTTTTTAAAAAGATTTTATTTATTTGACAGAGAGAGAAAGAGTGCACAAGCAGGAGGAGCCACAGGCAGAGGGAGAGGGAGAAGCAGGCTCCCTGCTGAGCAGAGAGCCTGACACAGGGATTGATCCTAGGACCCTGGGATCATGACCTGAGCTGAAGGCAGACACTTAACTGACTGAGCCACTCAGGCACCTCAAAGAAACACACTCTTGACTGTAGAGAACAAACTGATTGTTACCAGCCCATGGGGGGGGTGATGGGTTAAATAGGTGTTGGGGATTAAGGAGTGCACTTGTGATAACCACCAGGTGTTGTATGGAAGTGCTGAATCACTATATTGTATACCTGGGACTAACATTACACTGTATGTTAACTACGTAAAATTTAAATAAAAAATTTAATAAATAAAATTGTATATATTTAACATATGCAATTTATTAATTTGATATATGTACACATTGTGAAATATTCACCACAATCAAGCTAATTAACATATTCCTTACTTCATAGTTATTTTTTAGTAAGGTGAACACCTCTAAGTTCTACACTCTTAGCAAACTTCAAGTATACAGTACATTTTTAAATAAAGTCAAATTGTTTTATATTAGATGTCCAAGACTTATGTATCCTGCAAAACATACTTTGTACCCCTTAACAACTCACCAGCCCCTAGTAATCACAATTATTTTTAATATATATTTTATTTTATTTTAAATTACAGTATGATTAGTATTCAGTGTTATATTAGTTTCAGGTGCACAATATAATGATTCAACAATAACATAGATCACACAGGTCTAATCACAACAAGGGCACTCCTTAACTCCCATTACCTTTTACTCACCCAACCCCACCTCCACTCTGGTAACATCAGTTTGTTCTTTATAATTAAGAGTCTTGTTTTTTGGTTTGCCTCTCTCTCTTTTTCCCCCCTTTACTCATTTGTTTCATAAATTCCACATATGAATGAAATCATTTGGTATTTGTCTTTCTCTGACAGACTTATTTTGCTTAGCATAATACTCTCTAGCTCCATCCATGTCATTGCAAATGGAAAGATTTCATTTATTTTTATGGCTGAGTTATATATATATATATTTTATTACTGATTCATTTTCTTTCCTGGTTATTAGGCTACTCAAGTTTTTTATTTCTTCCTTTTTCAGTTTTGGTAGTTTATGTGTTTCTAGAAATTTATCCATTTCTTTCAGGTTGTCCAAATTGTTGGCATGTAGTTTTTCATAATATTCTCTTATAATGGCTTGTATTTCTGTGATATAGATTGTTATTTCTCTTCTCTATTTTGTGATTTTATTTATGTGCATCCTTTTCCTTTTCTTTTTGATAACTATGGCTAAGGGTTTATCAATTTCATCATTTTTTTCAAAGACCCACCTCTGTTTTAACTCTTCTAATTTTTTTTTTAGTTTCTAAAAACCTAAACTTCTAAAAAATTTAACTTTATTGTTTCTGCTCTAATCTTTATTATTTTGTTCCTTCTACTGCCTTTAAGCTTTGTTGTTCTTTTTCTGGCTTTTTTAGGTGTGGGGTTAGGTTGTTGGAGATTTTTTTTCTTCTTGAGATAGGCATGTATTGCTATATATTTCCCTCTTGGACCACTTTTGCTACATCCGCAATTTTGGGAGTGTTGTGTTTTCATTTTTATTTGCTTCCCTGTATTTTTTAAATTTCTTTTATTTTCTGGTTGACCCATTCATTCTTTAGTAGAATGTTGTGTAACCTTCTTGTATTTTTGGTCTTTCCAGATTTTTTAAAGATTTTATTTACTTATTTGAGAGAGTGGGGGGAAGGGGCAGAGGAAGAGGGACAAGCAGACTCCTTACTGAGCAGGGATCCCAACATGGGGCTTGATCCAAGGACCCTGGGATCATGACTTGAGCCAAAGGCAGATGCTTAACTGACTGAGATACCCAGACACCTCACGGTCTTTCCAGATTTTTTTATGATTTACCTTTAGTTTCAGACAGTTGTGGTTGGAAAAGGTCCATGGTATGATTTCAGTCTTTTTGTATTTGTTGAGGCCTGTTGTATAACCTAATGTGTAATCTATTCCACAGAATGTTCCCTGTGTGCGTCAAAAGAATGTGTATTCTTCTGTTTTAGAAAGAAATGTTTTGAACATATCTGTTAAGGCCACCTGGTCCAGTGTGTCATTCAAAGCCATTGATTCCTCATTGGTTTTCTGTTTATTTGATATGCCCATTGATATAAGAGGGGTGATAAAAATGATTATTGCATTATTGTCAATTAGTTCTTTTATGTTTGTCATTAACTGTTTTATATATTGGGTGCTCCCATATTGGGTACATACATATTTCCACTTTTATACCTTCTGTTTGATTTACTCTATTTGATTGTATTTATTGTCTTCTTTGTCTCTTGTTACAGGCTTTGTTTTAAATCTAATTTGTCTGATATAAGTGTTGCTACTCTGGCTTTCTTTTGACCCTCATTTGTAAGAAAAATGTTTCTCTGTCCCCTCACTTTGAATCTGCAGGTGTCCTTAGGCCAAAAATGAGTCTCTTGTAAGCAGCATATAGATGGGTCTTGTTCTTTTTATTCATTCTGACATCCTATGTCTTTGATTGGAACATTTATTCCATTGACGTTCAAAGTAATTATTAATAGATATGTATTTAGTGCTATTTTATTACTTCCTTTGACATTGTTTCTGAAGATTTTCTCTGATGCATTCTTTTTTTTAAATTTTATAATGTAATGTTAATCACCATACATCACATCATTAGTTTTTGATGTAGTGTTCCATGATTCATTGTTTGTGTATAACACCCAGTGCTCCATTCAGTACATGCCCTCTTTAATACCCATTACCAGCCTAACCCATCGCCCCACACCCCTCCACTCTAGAACCCTCAGTTTGTTTCTCAGAGCCCATAGTCTCTCATGGTTCATCTCCCCTGCGACTTCCCCCCTTTCATTTTTCCATTCCTACTATCTTCTCTTTTTTTAACATATAATATATTATTTGTTTCAGAGGTACATGTCTGTGATTCATCAATCTTACACAATTCACAGCACTCACCATAGCACATACCCTTGCCAATGTCTATAATCCAGCCACCCTATCCCACCCACCGCCAACCACTCCATCAACCCTGTTTGTTTCCTAAGATTAAGAATTCCTCATATCAGTGAGATCATATGATACATGTATTTCTCTGATTGACTTATTTCGCGTGGCATAATACCCTCTAATTCGATCCACGTCATTGCAAATGGCAAGATTTCTGGGGTTTTTTTTTTTTTTTTGATGGCTACATAATATCCCATTGTATATATATATACCACATCTTCTTTATCCATTCATCTGTTGATGGACATCTTGGCTCTTTCTATAGTTTAGCTATTGTGGACATTGCTGCTATAAACATTGGGATGGATGTACCCCTTCAGATCACTACATTTGTATCTTTGGGGTAAATACCCAGGAGTGCAATTGCTGGGTCATAGGATAGCTCTATTTCCAACTTTTTGAGGAACCTCCATACTGTTTTCCAGAGTGGCTGCACCAGCTTGCATTCCCACCAACAGTGTAGGAGGGTTCCCCTTTCTCCACATCCTCGCCAACATCTATCATTTCCTGACTTGTTCATTATAGCCATTCTGACTGGTGTGAGGTGGTATCTCATTGAGGTTTTGATTTGGATTTCCCTGATGCTGACTGATGTTGAGCACTTTTTCATGTGTCTGTTGGACATTTGGATGTCTTCTTTGCAGAAATGTCTGTTCATGTCTTCTGACCATTTCTTGATTGGATTATTTGTTCTCTGGCTATTGAGTTTAATAAGTTCTTTATAGATTTTGGATACTAGCCCTTTATCTGATATGTCATTTGCAAATATCTTCTCCCATTCTGTCAGTTGTCTTTTGGTTTTCTTGACTGTTTCATTTGCTGTGCAGAAGCTTTTTATCTTGATGAAGTCCCAATAGTTCATTTTTGCCCTCGCTTTCGTTGCCTTTTGCGATGTTTCTAGGGAGAAATTGCTGCCACTGAGGTCAAAGAGGTTGCTGCCTGTGCTCTCCTTTAGGATTTTGATGGACTCCTGTCTCACACTTAGGTCTTTCATCCATTTTGAGTCTATTTTTTTTTAAGATTTTTTATTTATTTATTTGACAGAGAGAGAGATAGTGAGAGCAGGAACACAAGCAGGGGGAGTGGGAGAGAGAGAAGCAGGATTCCTGCCGAGCAGGGAGCCCAATGCAGGACTTGATCCCAGGACCCTGGGATCATGACCTGAGCCGAAGTCAGAAGCTTAATGACTGAGCCACCCAGGCGCCCCATTTTGAGTCTATTTTTGTGCATGGTGTAGGGAAATGGTCTAGTTTCATTCTTCTGCATGTGGCTATCCAATTCTCCGAACACCATTTGTTGAAGAGACTGTCTTTTTTCCATTGGACATTCTTTACTGCTTTGTCAAAGATTAGTTGACCATAGAGTTGAGGGTCCATTTCTGGGCTCTCTATTCTGTTCCATTGATCTATGTGTCTGTTTTTGTGCCAGTACCATACTGTCTTGATGATTACACCTTTGTAATAGAGCTTGAAGTCCAGAATTGTGATGCCACCAGCTTTGCTTTTCTTTTTCAACATTTATGTGGCTATCTGGGGTCTTTTCTGGTTCCATATAAATTTTAGAATTATTTGTTACATTTCTTTGAAAACAGTTAATGGTATTTTGATAGGGATTGCATTAAATGTGTAGATTTCTCTAGGTAGCATAGCCATTTTCACAATATTTGTTCTTCCAATCCATGACCATGGAATGTTTTTCCATTTCTTTGTGTCGTCCTCAATTTCTTTCATGAGCATTTTATAGTTTTCTGACTACGGATTTTTTGCCTCTTTAGTTAGATTTTTTTCCTAGGTATCTTATGGTTTGGGGTACAATTGTAGATGGGATCAACTCCTTAATTTCTGTTTCTTCTGTCTTGTTACTGGTGTATATAAATGCAACTGATTTATGCATTGATTTTATATCCTGCCACTTTACTGAATTCCTATATGAGTTCTAGCAGTTTTGGGGTGGTGTCTTGGGTTTTCCACATAAAGTATCAAATCTGCCAAGAGTGAGAGTTTCACTTCTTTGCTGATTTGGATGCCTTTTACTTCTTTTTTTTTGTCTGATTGCTGTGGCTAGGACTTCTAGTACTATGTTGAATAGCAGTGGTGATGGTGGACATCCCTGCTGTGTTCCTGACCTTAGAGGGAAAGCTCTCAGTTTTTCCCCATTGAGAATGATATTCACTGTGGGTTTTTCATAGATGGCTTTTATGATATTGATGTATGTACTCTCTATGCCTACACTCTGAAGAGTTTTAATCAAGAAAGGATGCTGTACTTTGTCAAATGTTTATTCTGCATCTCTTGAGAGGATCATATGGTTCTTGTTCTTTCTTTTATTAATGTATTGTATCACATTGATTGATTTGCCAATGTTGAACCAACCTTGCAGCCCAGGAATAAATCCCACTTGGTCGTGGTGAATAATCCTTTTCATGTACTGCTGGATCCTATTGGCTAGTATTTTGGTGAGAATTGTTGCATCCATGCTCATCAGGGATATTAGTCTGTAACTTTCCTTTTTTGATGGGGTCTTTTTCTGATTTTGGTATCAAGGTAATGCTGGCCTCATAAAACGAGTTTGGCAGTTTTCCTTCCATTTCTATTTTTTGGAACAGTTTCAGAAGAATAGGTATTAATTCTTTAAATGTTTGACAGAATTCCCCTGGGAAGCCATCTGGCCCTGGGATCTTGTTTTTTGGAAGATTTTTGATTACTGCTTCAATTTCCTTAGTGGTTATAGGTGTGTTCAGGTTTTCTATTTCTTCCTGGTTCAGTTTTGGTAGGTGATACATCTCTAGGAATGTATCCATTTCTTCCAGATTATCTAATTTGCTGCCATACAGTTGCTCATAATATATTCTTATAATTGTTTGTATATCTTTGATGTTGGTTGTGATCTCTCCTCTTTCATTCATGATTTTGTTGATTTGGCTCCTTTTTCTTTTCTTTTCTTTTTGATAAGTCTGGCCAGGGGTTTATCAATCTTATTAATTCTTTCAAAGAAGCAGCTGCTAGTTTTGTTGATCTGTTCTACTGTTCTTTTGGTTTCTACTTAATTGATTTCTGCTCTGATCCTTATTATTTCTCTTCTCCTCCTGGGTTTAGGCTTTATTTGCTGTTCTTTCTCCAGCACCTTTAGGTGTAGGGTTAGGTTGTGTACTTGAGACCTTTCTTGTTTCTTGAGAAAAGCTTGTATTGCTATATACTTTCCTCTTAGGGCTGCCTTTGCTGCATCCCAAAGATTTTGAACAGTTCTGTTTTCATTTTCATTTGTTTCCATGAACTTTTTAAATTCTTCTTTAATTTCCTGGTGGACCCATTCATTCTTTAGTAGGATGCTCTTTAGCCTCCATGTATTTGAGTTCTTTCCGACTTTCCTCTTGTGACTCAGTTCTAGTTTCAAAGCATTGTGGTCTGAAAATAGGCAGGGAATGATCCCAATCTTTTGGTACCAGCTGAGACCTGATTTGTGACCTAGGATGTGATCGATTCTGGAGAATGTTCCATGGGTACTAGAGAAGAATGTGTATTCTGTTGCTTTGGGATGGAATGTTCTGAATATATCTGTGAAGTCTATTTGGTCCAGTGTGTCATTTAATGTCTTCATATACTTGTTGATCTTTTGCTTAGATGATCTGTCCATTTCAGTGATGGGGATGTTAAAGTCCCCCACTATTATTGTATTGTTGTCGATGTGTTTCTTTGATTTTGTTATTGATTGATTTATATAATTGGCTGCTCCCATGTTAGGTGCATAGATATTTACAATTGTTAGGTCTTCTTGTTGGATAGACCCTTTAAGTAAGATATAGTGTCCTTCTTCGTTCCTTATATAATCTTTGGTTTAAAATCTAATTGTTCTGATATAAGTATTGCTACCCCAGCTTTCGTTTGAAGTCCATTAACATGGTAAATGGTTTTCCACCCCCTCACTTTCAATCTGGAGGTGTGTTTGGGTCTAAAATGAGTCTCTTACAGACAGCGTATCGATGGGTCTTGTTTTTTAATCCAGTTTGATAGCCCATGTCTTCTGATTGGGGCATTTAGCCCATTTACATTTAGGGTAACTATTGAAAGATATGAATTTAGTGCCATTGTATTGCCTGTAAGGTGACCATTACTGTATATTTTCTGTTTTCCTTTCTGGTCTATGTTACTTTTAGGTTCTTTCTTTGCTTAGAGGACCCCTTTCAATATTTCTTGTAAGGCTGGTTTTGTGTTTGCAAATTCTTTTAGTTTTTGTTTGTCCTGGAAGCTTTTTATCTCTCCTTCTATTTTCAATGGCAGCCTAGCTGGATATAATATTCTTGGCTGCATATTTTTCTCATTTACTGCTCTAAATATATCATGCCACTCTTTTCTGGCCTGCCACATCTCTGTGGATAGGTCTGTTGCCAATCTAATGTTTCTACCATTGTAGGTTATAGACTTCTTATCCCGAGCTGCTTTCAGGATTTTCTCTTTGTCTCTGAGACTCGTAAGTTTTACTATTAGATGTCAGATATTGTCCTATTTTTATTGATTTTGAGGGGGGTTCTCTGTGCCTCCTGGATTTTGATGCCTGTTTCTTTCCTGAAATTAGGGAAGTTCTGTGCTATAATTTGCTCCAATATACCTTCTGACCCCTCTCTCTTTCTTCTTCTTCTGGGATCCCAATTATTCTAATATTATTTTGTCTTATGGTATCACTTATCTCTCAAATTCTGTCCTCATGATCCAGTAGTTGTTTATCTCTCTTTTTTACAGCTTCTTTATTCTCCATCATTTGGTCTTCTATATCACTAATTCCCTCTTCTCCCTCATTTATCCTAGCAATTAGAGCCTCCATTTTTGATTGCACCTCATTAATACCCTTTTTTATTTCAACTTGGTTAGATTTTAGTTCTTTTATTTCTCCAGAAAGGGTTTCTTTAGTATCTTCCATGCTTTTTTAAGCCCAGCTAGTATCTTTATAATCGTCATTCTGAACTCTAGTTCTGACATTTTACTAATGTACATATTGATTAGGTCCCTAGCAGTTGGTACTGCCTCTTGTTCTTTTTTCTTGAGGTGATTTTTTCCGTCTTGTCATTTTGTCCATAGGAGAATAGTTGAATGAGAGAACAAAATGCTAACAGGGTAACAACGACCCCAGAAAAATATACACTGAACAAATCAGAAGAGACCTGAAACCAGGGGAAAAGAAAGAGAAAGAAGGAAAAAAGAAAAAGAAAAAGAACAAAAAAAGAATGTGATCAGATATGATCAGACTGGTGCATAGATCAGTGCCACACACTAGATTTTGGGTGTATTTTGGTCTGTTAGAAGAAACTGCCTCCCAATATTTTAAAGAAAGAAAAGCTTATATATGTACAAAAATAAGGGTAAATACGATGAAGGGATGGAATATGACTGTAAAGATGAAAATTACAAAAGTTTTTATAAAAGGAATTGATAAGTTGGTTGAAAAAAGAAAGAAGAGAAATTAAAGAAAAAAACGGGAGACTATGTGATCAAGCAAGAGACTAGAACAAAGCCATACACTAGCGATTTAGGGTATATGTTGGTCTGTTAGAAGAAACTGTATCCCAAAATTTTAAAGAGAGAACAACTTATATATATATACCAAAAATAAGGTTAACTACAATGAAGAGATAGAATATGACTCTAAAAATGAAAAATAAAAAAGATTTTTTAAAAAGGGATTGATAAGGTGTTCGCTGAAAAAAGGAAAAAGAAAAATTAAAAAAATAGGAAAAAAGAAAAAAAAAGAAAATTTAAAAAAATTAACTCCTTATAATACAAATGTCTGATGGAGTCACTGACTTCCTTATGTCTATTCCCATGTTGCATAATTCTTCCTTCACTCTTTTGGTCAGCTTAATTACTTTCCATTACTTTGTATTTTAGGTTTATAATTCGTTCCACTGCTTCTTCCAGTCTTTTCTCCCTTGCATCATGTTTATATCTAATTTCATTGCACATTTCGTCTCTGATTGATTCTTTAAGTCTTTTATCTCTGTGGTAGAGGGTCTCACTGATGTCTTGTATACTTTTCTCAAGCTCAGTGTATATCCTTATGATTGTTGCTGTAAATTCTCCATCAGGCATATTATTTATATCTGTTTCACCTAGATTCTGCCTGTGGCCTCAACTTGTTCCTTCATTTGAAATAAATTCCTCTGTCTTTGCATTTTATCTAATGCTTCTGTCTTTCCTGTGTTAGAAAAGCCAGTTATGTTTCCTGTTTCTCAAAATATGTAGAGGTCGTGTAATGCCCAGGGCCTGGCACTTCAGGAGTGTCTGGTGTGTGTTGCATGTATTCTGCTGTTGAGTTTTGGCTGCTCTATCCTTCGGGTCAATTGTCTGTACAGGCTCTTCTTGCTTACTGTGGAAAAATGTTTGGTCCCTGGCCTGAATCTGGTGAGTTTTAACTTGGTATGCTCTGGTCTGCTTATGAAATGAGACCTGTCATCACTTCCACCAGAACTGAGGCCATGCAGAGATCTCTGGTTAGGAAACATGGTGTGGGCAGGGGTTTGTGCAGGTGTTCTGGGTGCGTTGGGGTTCGCTGCACTGGCTCTCAGGCAAGCATGACTCTGAAGGGCTGTCCCACCAAAGTGTAGGAGTGTGAAGCCTGGTGTATGCAAGTTAGGCGGCCAGTGTTGGTACTGCACTGCTTCCCGCAGGTTGCTCTATTTATGCTGAGGGGCAAAGGAGGGAAATGGCATCAGCCAACACCTTTGTCCCAGAGATGTCTCCGAGAATGCTGCCTCAGGGACATACTCCAAGAAAATGAATTATCTCCTCCCCATGTGCTTCAGGCACTCCTCAGATCACTGTTTTCATGCTCTCCCTGAGTTATTTGCCTGCCTACTCTCCTGGAACAGTGCAGTGCCTTCTGGGCTCTATACCATTCAATCCTGCTGTCCTTTAAAACTCCATGCTTTAAGCTCCACTACTGCAAGAACTCATGAATTGCAGCCCCTCTCCTTTTCCAAGACAGTGTCTTTGAGAAACACTCTTGCATGTTCCCCTGTGTGCTCCTCTTTCTTTCTCACCCTCTCTGAAACTATGGTACCTCCCCTCCACAGCCCCTGGGATCCATTTCTCCCCTAAACCATGTCTCCACACTTCCTACCTTCTTTGATGTGGCCTCTTCTCTCCCTTTATTTGTGGAGTTTTTCTCCACAATAAAAGTCAGTCTTCAGGTCTATTTCTGGATATTTAGGATGATTCAATAGTTATCTGATTCTGTTCATGGGATGAGGTGAGCCTAGAGTCGTCCTACTCCACTGTTATCTTTCCCCAACTTATCATTGGGTCTTGATATATGGTTACCATTAGGTTTGTGTATAGCATCTTCTGCATATAGTAGTCTATATTAAGTTGATTGTCATTTAAGTTTGAACCCATTTTTCACTCCTTTCCTCCCCGTTTTAGGTACATGTTATCATATTTTACATCCGTTTATTTTGTCAGTTTGTTGGCTCATTTTTACAAAAATATTCATTGTTATTGCTTTTGTATTTCTTACCTTCAGGCTGTCACTTTGGGTCTGTCCTTTCCACTCAAATTATCCCTTTTAATATCTCTTGCAGGGTTAGTTTAGTGGTCAGGAACTTCTTTAGTTTTTGTCTGGGAAACTCTTTATCTCTCTTTCTATTCCAAATGATAGCCTTCCTGGATATAGTGTCCTTGTCCCTTCCTGGATAAAGTGTCTTTGTCTGCAGATTTTTCCCATCAGCAGTTTGAATATATCATGCCTTCTGACTTGCAAAGATTCTGTTGAAAAATCTTCTGTGAGCCTTATGGGTTTTCCCTTGACACTTACTGTCTTCTTTTGTTTTACTGCTTTAAAAGTGTTTCTTTATAACTAAATTTTGCTAATTTAATTACTATTTGTCTTGGTGTGGGTCTGCCTTTATCAATTTTGGTGGGAGTTCCCTGTGCCACCTTGATCTGGATATCTGTTTCCTTCCCCAGATTAGGGAATTTTTCAGCTGTTATTTCTTCAAATAAATTTTCTGCCCCTTTCTTTCTCTTCTTCTTCTGGGAACTCCTATTATATGAATGAGGTAGTCACTAAGTTCTCTATGTCTATTCTCATTTTGCATAATTCCTTTTGCTCTCTTTTGTTCAGCTTGATTACTTTCCATTACTCTGTATTCTAGGTCACTATTTTGTTCCTCTGCTTCTTCCAGCCTGCTATTCATTCCATCAAGTGTGCTTCTCATTTCATGTATTGAGCCTTTTATCTCTGCTGTGTTATTCCTTCTCTCTGTTCTTTGTGTTATGGGTCTCACTCATGTCTTCCACTCTTTTATTAAGCCCAGTGAATATCCTTATGATCATTACTTTAAATTCTCTATCAGGCATGATACTTATATCTGTTTTGCTTAGATCTCTGGCTGTGGCCTTTTCCTGTTCTTTCATTTGGGATAAATTTCTCTATCTTCTCATTTTGTCTATGTCTCTGTGTCTGTTTCTCTGTGTTAGGAAAGTCAGCTATGTCTCCTGTTCTTGAGGGTAATGGCCTTATGAAGAACAGGTACTGTAGTGCCCTCTTCTGTGGTGTCCCCTGTTCCCCAGGTCCTCACACTTTCCAGAGTGTCTCCATTGTGTACTGTGTGTGCTCTGTTGTTTGTCCTGGCCACTTTATCCTTCAGGCCAGTTGTCTGTAGAAGCTCTCTTACCTGTTGTGGGGAATGTTTGGTCCATGGCCTGAATGTGGTGCTTTTTAACTAGCTGTGCTCTGGACTGTTTGTGAAATGAGACCTGTCACCACTGCTGCTGGAACCGAGTCTTTGCAAAACTCATGAGATGGGAGACACAATGTAAGTAGGGTTTTGAGGCAGTCTTCTGGGGGAGGGGTCCACTGTGCTGGGACTGAGGCAAGCTAGACTGAGAAGGGTGGTTCCACCAGAGCATGGGGTGGTGGGGCTTGGTGCAAGCTGGTTAAGTAGGGAGTGTAAGCACTGTGCTGGTTCCCACAGGTGGTCTTGTGCTTATGCTGAGGGGCAGGGGAAGAAAATGGCACCAGCCAGTTCCTTTGTTCCCAAAGGGATCTCTCCATAAACACTACCACTCTGGGATAGGCTCTGAGATGAGTGAATAACCTCCCTACTCTGTGCCCTAGGCACTCTTCCAGTTGCTGTTTCCATGTTGTATGTCCATTGGTTGTTTGCCTGCCCTCTCTCTAGGAGCAGCCCCAGTGCCCTCCAGGTTCTAGCCCATCAAAGCCCACTGACATTTAAAACTCCAGGTTTTAAGCCCTGCTGGTTGCAAGCTCATGAAATTCAACCCCTCTTGCTTTCCAAACCAACTGCTGTGGGGATTTTTTTCTCTGTGTGTTCCCCTGTGTGTTAGCTTGACTCTTGCCTTTCTCCATAGCCATGGATCCCTCTCTACTACAACAGCCACAATCAGTTTCTCTCCCAAACTCTCTTTTCACTTACATTCTTCAGTGTGGCCTCTTCTCTACCTTTAGTTATGACTTTGTTCTGCCAGTCTTCAGGTCAATTTCTAGAGTATTTAGGATGATTTGATAGTTATCTAGTTGCATTCATGGGACAAGTGAGACTAAGGTCCTCCTACTTCATCACCAACTTCCAACCATCAATCTCCCTGTGCCTATTTTAAAATTTTTATTATAAGATACAACAACATGATTTTTAAAACATTCAAACAATACAGAAAGGTGGGGGAAAAGGAAGTTATTTTCCTACTACTCTCATCCTCACTTTCCATATATTCATTCACTGTTAATCATTTCTCATAATTTACACTTAAGTATATTGATATTGCCTTTATTCTGAGTACATACATATGTGGTATATGATCTATACAACATAATGGGGTCATACTGTGTTAATGTTTTTTATATTACTTTTCTTTTCATTTAGCTTTCTATCTGGAGCAGACATATTTCATATATAAACCCAATGTGACCTAAAGATACCAAGCATAGAGCTATTTCAAAAAGTTTGATGAACTTCTTCTAACCCCATTCCATACCCTTGAGTGTCTAACCTTACACAGAAGAAGGCCTGTAGCCTTAGTGGTAGGCCCATTCTAGTGAATCACATTCTCTCTGTGTGTATGGTTTTATTTTTGAGTATTTATTAGGAGCTATTAGAAAAGGTAATGGTTACTATACTGTGGTATAGTGGAAAGTATCAGAAATCTGGGTTTGGATCCAAGCTTTATTGCTTATTGTGATCAAAAAAATGTTTCAAACATCCTTTGAGGTATTTTTATCCCCCTTTAGAGATGAGAAAACAGATTGGACCAGGGAGAAGTGACTTATTTAAGATCACACAGCTAGTATGTAGTAGAGCCAGAAGTCAAGCAAAGGCCTGTTTCAGCCAGCACCTACATGGTTTCCACTCTGCCATCTTGGCTTCTCTTTAGTATGTCTGTAAGGGTAGAGAGCATTTCTTCCAAGCGATTGCCACAAGTTTTGACCGAAGCCTTGATAACGGGTTATATACTCTGTTCTCTTTCCAGTATCCAAACATCTCTTCTCTGACTCCCTTCATTTTGTCATATTCCCCTTTTTAGGAGAGAAGCCTTATAAATGTACCTGGGATGGCTGCTCCTGGAAATTTGCTCGTTCAGATTAACTTACCCGCCATTTTCGCAAGCACACAGGCATCAAGCCCTTCCGGTGCACAGACTGCAACCGTAGCTTTTCTCACTCTGACCACCTATCCCTGCACCGCAGGCGCCATGACACCATGTGAGCAGCATAGACTGCACTAGAAGAGCTGCACTGGTCTTTTTTTGTGCATGTGCATGCATGCTCAATGAGATCATAACCATCTTTTCCTCTTGGACTTCAGCTTGCCTTGGGAATTGAGTAGGAGCAGCTCACTAAGCCAGGTTGATGAGACTGTAGGAAAAGATAGAAGGTCTCCCATGGGGGTTCTTCATAATCCACTTTCACCTCTCCACTGTCCAGTCTCCAGTTTTTACAGCCTCCTATGGGTTGAATTCCAGTGCAGCACCCATAGTTGCCCACCACTCTCCCACCCAACTTTTGCTCTGAGATAAGACATATCTTTACAAAAACAAAACAGGAATCAAACTCAAGGCTGTGACCAAACATACACTGCTTCTCATTCCATTTTTTTTCTCTTATTTTCTAGAATTCTTATCCTTTTTTTTTTTTAATCAGTACTTAAAAGTGGTTGGTAGTGTCTTAAAATGACTATTTTCTTAAGTTCCTAAAAAAGAAAAAGGCATAATAATTTAGTTGGTTGGTAAGATTTATAGGGATGTGAGTCCTGAATATAGGGCACATTCCCAGTGAATAAGCTGAGTCCCTTACCAAACAAAGGTTTTGTAAATCCAATTTTACTTGTTCTTATAGTTTAGTTTTCAGACAGTGCTGGTGCTTCTTCTCAAGTCCAGCAAAAGGTATGAAATGATCTTCTACTTCTACTTCTCCTCTTCTTCTTCCTCCTCCTTCAGGATAAAGATTTGGCTGCACAGTTGCCTTCTCTATTAGGTTAAATTTGAACAAATATTCAAAGCACACAGTGACATACGAGTAAGGAGAAAAGTGTTCCAATATGTTGGGTAGGGATAAGAACAAGCAAAACCAGGACCATTCTGAAAACAAATAGAAGGAGACTTTCATTTGGATAAGATATCAAAAGTGCTGTAATCACAGACCTCATTCAAATGGCAGCCTGTTGAGACAGTGTCTTGAAGGGTTGCACTGTACTGTTTATTCTTTTGTTTATATAAAGCAACTGTTATGAGCATGTTGCATGATGAGAAATCACACACTGGGGCCATGTTATACAGAGGTGAGGGGTTGGAAGAAAAAAAATGTGTTCATTCCATGGCATTAGCACGAATTCTTGTATTTCAAATAAAATATAAAAGGATTTTAGGGAGAACTGACACAAAAAGCCATTTGATGTTCTGCAAGTGCTATGAACACTTAACCATTTCATTAGCCATTATGTCAGGTTACATAATATACACATTTGGTTACCCAATTGGACTGTTTCATAACAGTCTCTGAGACATAAAACATTCTGTTCCAGGCCCTGGACCTCAGATCTACCTCCACATGGCATACTTCCTCTACCTGGGGTCAGGGAGGGCTTTGCATCACTTAGTTTTAAATTCAGGCTCTCTTCTAAAGTTTGTCTTCATATTGAACCCCTTTTCCTTGGCAGATATTCAACCAGTCCCTGCATGAATACTTTAGGTTGCTACCTCCCAAGATCATCCATTCTGACTAAATCGAGAAATTCTAACACCAAGAAGGGATCTTATTAATGACTCTGTCCTACCCATCATTCATATTTTACAGATGAGACAAATATGGGTCGGATTCTTTCCCCAGATATTTCATTGAGGCCTTATAGATCTGCACACCCATTCTCCCAGGTCACATTGTAAAACTAAATTAAAGAAAATTTTACATGATTTGTTGCAGTATTTCTCCAATTTTATGTGTTATGCTTCAGAAAACTTTAGACCACTCACAGTATATCATTTACAGTTGATTAAATAGTAAATAAAATGTGCTTATGGTCATTGATACATAACATTAGGCACACAATTTTTCTATTCAAACACTTTCTATAATATCTCAGATGTGATTTACCTCATTTCAACTTACAGTGTCTTTCCAGACCACAAACCCTCATAAATTCAAGGGCTGTGTATTTTTCAAAATGACATGTGGATTTTTATTATTATTGTTATTTTGATATAGGCTTTCCCCTGACTTCTGGTGTGCAAGTTCCACACTATAAACTAATTGATAAAGCACTAGGAAATATCTAGGAATTACTAATTCAGTGGGATACAGGTACACTGATGTTTATAACAACATTATCTACAACACTATCTACAATAGTTTATAGCAACATTATCTACAATAGCTAAAGTTTCCATCAACTGATGAATGAATAAAGAAGATGTGGCAGTGGAATATTACTGAGCAAATGAAATCTTGCCATTTGCAACAACATGGATGGAACTAGAGAGTATTATGCTATGTGAAATAAGTCAGTCAGAGTAAGACAAATATCATATGATTTCACTTGCATGTGAAATTTAAAAAACAAAGGAATAAGGGAAAAATAAGAAAGAAAGTGACAGAGGGGAGAGAGAGAGAGAGAAGTGGACTGTGAATTATAGAGAACAAATGATATTGACCAGAGGTGAGGGTCATGAAGGAATGGGTTAAATAAGTGATGGGGATTTGAGGAGTGCACTTTCATGAACAGCACAGGGTGATGTATGGAAGTTTTGAATTACTATATTGTTCACCTGAAACAAATATAACACTGTATGTTCTAACTGGAATTAAAACAAAAACTTAAAAAATGAAAAAAAATCACTATCCAATGACATAGGAACTGAACATATAGGCAACAACATATTCATCAGGGAAGTTATTGATACTAAAGTTAACAAAGACTGGAAGCAATACAAATATCTATTGAGAAGGGACTGGTGAAATAAATCTTAGTGCTCCCATATAATGGAGTATTCTGCAGCCTTTTTACAAAACCAAGGCCTTACTTTGTGTACCATCATCATGTATTATTTCCTACTATGTATGAAAAAATTATATGCATAAAATATTTGTTAAAATTATATAAAGAAATAATAATAAGCATTAATAATAGTACTTGACATTATCAGCCAAGTTCTTTCTAATCATGTTTATTTATATTATCTAATTAGGAACATAGGTTAGGATGATTGCAGAGTAGGAGGATCTTGTACTCACACTGTCCCATACATACTGAGATAACAGCCACATCAGTGTAACTAACGCTGAAAATGACGTGAATACTGGCCGAATAGACTTTCCACAGTTTTATAGAGACAAAACCACATCAAGAAGTGTAAAAGGGCCTGAGATGCAGTAAGGAACCATACTCCTGACAAGACTAACCATAAATGGGAGAAATGCCACAGACACAGAGAACAGAGGATCAGACCTCAAACGAGGGTCTCCAGGCATGGGGAACTCAAACTGGGAAGATGAGTCTCCATATCATTTGTCTTTGAAAACTAGTGGGGCTTAACTTTGAGAGTTTTTATAATCAGCAGATCTTAACTCTGGGTACTTAAAAAAAAAAATCAGTGGGCATAGATCTGGGAGAGCCAGAGGGCAAAAAGAAACTGAATCCCAACCTTAAAGAGCTAGCATAACAACCAGATTGACACACAGCACAGAAGCAGCAGTTTTAATAGAGCCTCAGGTATACATAAAATAGATTTATTTACTAATCTTACAACATGTACTGGAGAGGCAGGAGTGTTTAGACTTGTACAAGAACAAAAATGCCGGTGAGCACCATTTCTATTCCTGTTCACAAACATAAGTTGCTGGACACTTGAGAACACCCTAAACATAAATAGCCAGAACCAATTCAAACACTCTCCCACCAATTTTGCTAGTGACGTGTGCTCCACTCCCATGTTCCCCTGTGAATCCACACCATTCAATCTGCTCCACTCAACAGGCATCCCTGCAAAGTGACTCCTGCACTGAAGTGCCTTATAAGCAATGCTGGCATGGTTAGGTGCCACAACAAAGTGACTCCTGCCCTGGAGAGAGGAAGAGACAACCACACACCATTGTGTTCACAGTCCCAGAAACCAGAGCTTATAGCTGTCAGTGCAGAGTATCTTCTGATCACTGTGACTGTAGTCCCAGCATTCAGACTTGGGGTAGAAATATGCTCTGACTGTAGGCCCAGTTGACTAATGAAAGCCTTTCAGGGGGTAGTGCAGGGAGAGTGCCCTGCAGTTTGACATGCACACAACTGCAAAAGATGGACTGAGAGCAGGCAGGTAGCATGACTGTTGACAAAACCCAATGACAAACACACAACAGCCTTAGACAAGCCCCTAAACAGCACAAGGACCAAACCCTGCTTGGTGCACATACAATAGGCAAAGTGTACCAGTGCAGCTGACTGGATTAAAGGCAAATGAAGCTCACCCACAACTGTAGGGTACATATAGCCAACATAGGAGACACCACTGGAGCACCTGGGTATGGTGAACAGGTGACATTATATCTCAAGGAAGTATCACAATATCAGATTTCAAAATATACTACAAGTCCACAGTAATCAAAATAAGATGATTCAGGCACAAAAACAGACACATAGATCAATGACACAGAGTAGGGACCCCCCCCAAAATATTCCCACAATTATATGGTCAATTAATCTCTTACAAAGAATATTCAATGGGGAAAAGACAGTCACTTTAATAAATGGTTTGGGAAAACTGGACAGTTACATGCAAAAGAATGAAATGACTGCTTTCTGACACCATACTAAAAAAAAAAAAAAAAACCCTGAAAATTGATTAAATAGCTATATGTAAGACCTGAGGCCATAAAAACAGAAGAGAGCATGATAGTAATTTCTCTGACCATTGGACTTAGCAACATTTTTTTTTTTAGATATGTCTCCTGAGGCAAGGAAAACAAAAGCAAAAATAAACTACTGGGATTACATCAAAATAAAAACGTTTCATGTAGAAAAGGAAACCATCAACAAAAGAAAAAGACAAACTACTGAATGAGAGAATAATTTGCAAATGATATACCTGATAAGGGGTTAATATCCAAAACATATATAGAACTTATACTACTCAACACCAAAAAGCCAAACAAACCAATTTAAAAATAGCAAGCAAATTGCATAGACATTTATCTAAAGAAAACTTACAGATAGCCAACAGACATATGAAAGGTTGTTCAACATCATTAATCATCAGGGAAATGTAAATCTAAACCACAATGAGATATCACTTACTCCAGTTAGAATGGCTAAAAAAACAAAACAAAACAAAACAAACCAATAACAAGTGTTGATGAAGATTTGGAGAAAAAGGAATCCTTGTGATCTGTTGGTGGGAATATGAATTATTGCAACTTCTATGGAAAACAGTATGGAGGTTCCTCAAAAAATAAAAATAGAAATACCATATAATCCAATACTTCTACTATTGGGTATTTAACCAAAGAAAATGAAAACACTAATTCAAAAAGATATATGCACCCCATGCTTATTGCAACATTATTTACAATAGTCTAGATGTGGAAGCCATGGGGGGGTGGGTAGTGAAGGTAGTGGAGAAGTAGGGATCCCCGGGGCTTTCCTCCTCCCTCGACACACCACTCTGTTGAGGCCAGATGACTTGGAACACCTAGGAAATTGATCTGAGGATTGGAAAAAGGATTTCCATGGTTGGAGGGAGACAGGGTGATAGGTGCAAGGTGCATGGAAATGAATTGGGGGAGAGAAAATATGCCACACTGCAGCGGGGAGGGAACCCTTTCCACAGAAAGAGAAAAGGGAGAGAAGGAGAGTGAGGTTGAGAGAGTGCAGCATTAGGTTCATACAAGAAGAAAACCTCTCAGACTACAGACTGGGAGCCTGGGGGAACTCAGTGGCACAGGTTTTTTGCAAACAATGATTGTAGCTCAGTTTCTGAGCTTTTGGAACTGTGGGACTTTCGCCAGAGTGGAGTTGTAGAGTGCATTCCTGGAGAGAAGGAGGGCTCTGGCCAAGGAGCACACACAAAGTGGAGTAGGGATCACCAACGTTGCACAGGGAGAGATTTTTCCCCTTCTTGGAGTACATTTGTTAGAGGGTATATTGACTCTCCAAGGACAAAGGACCCTGCAGGCACCAGCAAACAGCTTTTCTTCCAGAAGGGACTATGATGCGCGCAGAAGGGAGATAACCAGGTCACTGCTTTTCCTGGTGCCACAGCACAGAATCCATGCACTGAGCAAGTAGGAGACTGTTTTTCATGAAAAAGGGGCACTGGCCAGAGCACAGCAGGCCTCTAATCCAGAGGAGGGAGCAGATCCAAGTGGTTCCAGTGCCTTTAAGGAGTTTTGAATCCCAGCCTCACCAGAGATAAACACAGGAGAGGTGCGCTGACAGTCCTCACTTTTCTATGAGGGCTTCCTGAAGAGTGGGGGGTGTGCGATCCCCTGTCCAGGGACAAGAGAGTGGGTGTCACCATTTTACACCTCTGCCCAATGCGGTGGGACATCAGAAAACAACACAGCGGCCCCCAGTGGAGGGGGAAGCCACTTACATCAAACCCTGCCCTTCTGAGCTTGGCAAGTGTTTGTTTGTTTGTTTGTTTGTTTGTTTGTTTGTTTTAACTAGGGTAGGATTGACTAGGAGTCAGCTCATCAGGTCTCTCCCCCAGAAGAGCAAAACAGGCAACACGATGTAGGCACCAGGTCTACTAATCATACAGTGGTTCAAAGCATCCACTTCATTTCTGATGGAAATAGAACCAGGCTATATATATATATTTTTTAATTCTTCTTCCCCCCCCCCGCTTTGAAATCAGGCTTATAGTTTTTTATTTGCTTGTTAGTATATTTTTTTCATTTCCCTTTCTCTATTTTTGGATCAGGCTACTTTTTAAAAATTTTTTTCTTTCCTTTTTTCTTCTTTCTTTTTCCTTGGAATCAGGCTTATAGTTTATTATTATTATTATTATTATTATTATTATTATTATTATTATGTTTCTATTTTTTTATTCCCTTTCTTTTTCTTTTCTTTTTGGAGCAGGCTTCCTTTTTCTCTTTTTCTCTCTTTCCTTTTTTCCCTAGGTTTTTTCAAACAAACAAATCAAAGCACACCTAAATAAAGGTCCAAAGACTCCCTACAGCAAGCAAGGAGGAACTCGGCAGAGGACTGACAGTGGGAAAGAGCAGCCAAAACACAAGAGCAGAGTGCACACAACATACAACAGAAGCACTTCCTCACGTGCCAGGCCCTGCTGTATGACCTCTTTTTAATTTAGCATTACTCTGAGATGCAAGAAACATAACAACCTTTCATAACATGCAAAAGATAGAAACAACCAAGATGACAAGATGGAGGAATTCTCCCCAAAAGAAATGTCAGGAAGATATCACAGCCAGGGACTTGCTCAAAGCAGATATAAGCAATATATCTGAACAAGAATTTAGAAAACAGTCATGAGACTACCAGCTTGTGTCCTAGAGGCAGGGAGTACACCTCCCAAGAACAAGGAAAACAGGCCAAAGCCTTGGCCTGTAATAGTAAAACTTACAAATCTTAGAGCCAAGGAAACCATCTGAAGGGCAGTTAGGGGGAAGAGATTACTTACATACAGAGGGAGGAATATCAGAATAATGTCAGACCTATCCACAGAGACCTGGCAAAGCAGAAAGGCCTGGCAAGACATATACAGGGTACTTAACGAGAAGTACATGCAGCCAAGAATACTTTATCTGGCAAGGCTGTCATTTAGAATGGATGAAGAGATGCAGAGCTTCCAAGACTGGCAGAAACTGAAATAATATGTGACCACTAAGCAGGCCCTGCAAAAAATACAAAGGGGGGCTCTAAAAAAGCAGAAAGACCCCAAGAGTGATATAAAACAGAAATTTACAGAGACAATCTATAGAAATAAGGTCTTCACAGGCAACATGATGACAATTAATTCATATCTTTCAATAATCACTCTCAATGTGAACAGTCTAAATGCTCCCATAAAATGCACAGGGTTGCAGATTGGATAAAAAGACAGGACCCACCCATATGCTGGATTTTGAACCTAAAGATACATCCAGACTGAAAGTGAAGGGATAGAGATCCATTTTCCATGCCGACGGAACTCAAAGAAAGCTGGGGTAGAAATTCTAATATCAGACAAATTAGATTTTAAGCTAAAGGCTGTAGTTAGAGAAACAGAAGGACACTATATCATTCTTAAAGGGTCTACACCCTTTAATATCTATGCCCCCAACATGGGAGCAGCCATCTACATAAGCCAACTGTGAACCAAAATAAATTCATATTGACAGTAATACATTAATTGTAGGAGACCTAAATACTCCACTCTCAACAATAGACAGATCATTGAAGCAGAAATTCAACAAAGAAACAAGAGCTTTGAATGATACACTGGACCAGATGGACCTCATAGATATTTACAGAACATTCCACCCTAAAACAACAGAATACTCATTCTTCTCGAGTGCACATGGAACTTTCTCCAGAATAGACCACATACTGGGTCACAAATCAGGGCTCAACCGATACGAAAAGACTGAGATTATTCCCTGCATATTCTCAGACCATAATGCTTTAAAACTAGAAATCAATGACAAGAAAAAGATTGGCAGAAATTCAAACACTCAGAAGCCAAAGACTACTCTGCTCAAGAATGTTTGGGTCAACCAGGAAATCAAGGAAAAACTTAAACAATTCATGGAAATCAATGAGAATGAAAACACATCTGTCCAAAACTGATGGGATTCTGCAAAGGTGGTCCTAAGGGGGAAATACATAGCCATCCAAGCCTCACTCAAAAAAATAGAAAAATCCCGAATACACCAACTAACTTTACACGTTAAAGAACTAGAGAAAGCAAAAATGATGCCTGAGCCACGCATAGAAAAGAAATAATTAAGATTAGAGCAGAGATCAATGAATTAAAAACCAGAAACACAGTAGATCAGATCAATGAAACTAGAAGCTGGTTCTTTGAAAGATTTAATAAGATTGATAAACCACTGGCCAGACTTACCCAAAAGAAAACAGAAAGGACCCAAATTAATAACTTATGAATGAAAGGGGAGAGATCATGACTAACACCAAGGTAATAGAAACTATTATTAGAAATTATTATCAACAACTATATGCCAATAAATTAAGCAACCTGGAAGAAATGGTTGCCTTCCTGGAAACCTATAAACTGCCAAGACTGAAACAGGAAGAAATTGACAACCTGAATAGGCCAATAACCAATAACGATATTGAAGCAGTGATCAAAAACCTCCCAGTCCAGCAGGGACCCAAAAAGTGGCAGATCCTGGGAGACTCCCCTTCCTCCCCCAAGAGGAGTGGTGCAGGAGTGCACTGCAGGGATCTGCTGGGTTTGGAGACACCACACGGTGTCATGTGCCAGAGATAGAAATGCTCAGTCACAGGCCGGGTGAGCACGGAGTGCAGCCGGAGACCAGGCAGACAGGAGTGATTGACTGCTTTTCTCTTGGGGTGCACTGAGAAGTGGGGCCCTAAGGTCTCGGCTGCTCCAGGGTGGAAACTGGGAGGCCACCATTTTCACTCTCAACCTCCAAAGCCTTACGGAAAGCTTGCAGGGAACAAAAGCTCCCAAGAGCAAACCCGAGTGATTACTTAGCCCAGACCAGCAAGGGCGGGGCAACTCTGCCCCCGGCAAAGACATTTGGGAACCATGGCAACAGGCCCTTACCCCAGAAGATCAGCAAGAACAGCCAGCCAAGACCAAGTTTACCGATCAATGAGAATGGCAGAACTCCAGCACTAGGGGAATAATGCACATAGAATTCATGGCTTTTATCCCATGATCCTTTAGTCTTTCAAAGTTAATTTTTTTAACTGTCTTTTTTTTTTAATTTTTCTTTTTCCCTTTTTCAACCAACATCTTATCAATCCCTTTTTAAAAATCATTTTATTTTTCATTTTCAGAGTCATATTCTACCCCTTCATAGTAGTTAAACTTATTTTTGAAATACATATATATATATAAGTTGTGCTCTCTTCAAAATTTGGATACACTTTCTTCTACCAGATCAAATTATACCCTAAATCTCTAGTGTATAGCTTTGTTCTAGTCCCCTGCCTGATCACATTCTCCCCCTTTTTTTAAAATCATTTTCTCTCTTTTTTCAACCAACTTCTTATTTATCAATTCCTTTTATAAAATCTTTTATAATTTTCATCTTTACACTCATATTCCATCCCTTCATCATATTACCCCTTATTTTTGTACATATATAAGTTTTTCTTTCTTTAAAATTTTGGAAGGCACTTTCTTTCACACACCAAAATACTCCCAAAATCTAGTGTGTGGCACTGATCTATGCACCAGCCTGATCCTATTTCATCATATTCTGTTTTGTTTTGTTTTGCTTTGTTTTTCTTTCTTTTATCTTTATCTTTTTTTTTCTTTCTTTCCCTTTCTTTTCCCCTGGTTTCAGGTCTTTTCTGATTTGTTTAGTGTATATTTTCTGGGGACATTGTTACCCTGTTAGCATTTTGACCTCTCATTCATCTACTATCCTCTGGACAAAATGACATGATGTAAAAAATCAACTCAACAAAAAGAACAAGAGGCAGTACCAACAGCCAGGGACCTAATCAATACGGACATTAGTATGATGTCGGAAATAGAGTTCAGAATGATGATTTTAAAGTTACTAGCTGGGCTTGAAAAAAAACATGGAAGTTATTAGAGAAACCCTTTCTGGAGAAATAAAAACTAAAATCTAGCCACGTCGAAATCAAACAGGTTATTAATGAGGTACAACAAAAATGGAGGCTCTAACTGCTAGAATAAATGAGGCAGAAGAGAAATTAGTGATATAGAAGACCAAATGATGGAAAATAAAGAAGCTGAGAAAAAGAGAAATAAACAACTACTGGATCATGAGGGCAGAATTCGAGAGATAAGCGAAACCTTAAGACAAAACAACATTATAATAATTGGGATCCCAGAAGAAGAAGAAAGAGAGAGAGGGGCAGAAGGTATATTGGAGCAAATTATAGCAGAGAACTTCCCTAATTTGGGGAAGGAAACAGGCATCAAAATCCAGAAGGCACAGTAAACCCCTTTCAAAATCAATAAAAAATAGGACAACACCCCAACATCTAATAGTAAAACTTACAAGTCTCAGAGACAAAGAGAAAATCCTGAAAGCAACTCGGGAGAAGAGATCTGTAACCTACAATGGTAGAAACATTAGATTGGCAACAGACCTATCCATAAAGACCTGGCAGGCCAGAAAGGACTGGCATGAATTATCCAGAGTACTAAATGAGAAAAATATGCAGCCAAGACTACTATATCCAGCTAGGCTGTCATTGAAAATAGAAGGAGAGAAAAAAAGCTTCCAGGACAAACAAAAACTAAAGGAATATAGTTCAGCACTAAAAGAAATATTGAGAGGGGTCCTCTACACAAAGAGAGAGCCTACAAGTAACATAGATTAGAAAGGAACACAGAAAATATACAGTAACAGTCACCTTACAGGCATAAAGTAGTACTAAATTCAAATCTTTCAATAGTTACCCTGAATATAAATGGGGTAAATGCCCTAATCAAAAGACACAGGGTATCAGATTGGATTAAAAAAACAAGACCCATCGACATGCTTTCTGCAAGACTCATTTTAGACCCAAAGACACCCCCAGATTGAAAGTGAGGGGGTGGAAAACCATTTACCATGCTAAAGGGCACCAAAAGAAAGCTAGGGTGGCAATCCTTATATCAGACAAATTAGATTTTAAACCAAAGACTATATAAGAGATGAGGAAAGACACTATATCCTTATTAAAGGGTATATCCAACAAGAAGATCTAACAATTGTAAATATCTATGCCCCTAACATGGGAGTAGCCAATTATATAAGGCAATTAATAACAAAACCAAAGAAACACATCAACAACAATACAAAAATAGTGGGGGACTTTAACACCTCCCTCACTGAAATGGACAGATCATCCAAGCAAAAGATCAACAAGGATATGAAGACTTTAAATGACACACTGGACCAAATAGACTTCACAGATATATTCAGAACATTCCATCCCAAACAACAGAATACACATTCTTCTCTAGTGCCCATGGAACATTCTCCAGAATCGATCACATCCTAGGTCACAAATCAGGTCTCAGCTGGTACCAAAAGATTGGGATCATTCCCTGCCTATTTTCAGACCACAATGCTTTGAAACTAGAACTGAGTCACAAGAGGAAAGTCAGAAAGAACTCAAATACATGGAGGCTAAAGAGCATCCTACTAAAGAATGAATGGGACAACCCGGAAATTAAAGAAGAATTTTAAAAATTCATGGAAACCAATGAAAATGAAAACACAACTGTTCAAAATCTTTGGCATACAGAAAAGGCAGTCCTCAGAGGAAAGTACATAGCAATACAAGCCTTTCTCAAAAAACAACAAAGGTCTCAAATACACAACCTAACCATACACCTAAAGGAGCTGGAGAAAGAGCAGCAAATAAAGCCTAAACCCAGCAGGAGAAGACAAATAATAAAAATCAGAGCAGAAATCAATGAAATAGAAACCAAAAGAACAGAAGAACAGATCAACAAAACTAGGAACTGGTTCTTTGAAAGAATTAACAAGATTGATAAACCCCTGGCCAGAATATCAAAAAGAAAAGAGAAATGACCCAAATCAACAAAATCATGAATGAAAGAGGAGAGATCACAACCAACACCAAAGAAATACAAACAACTATAAGAACATATTATGAGCAACTGTATGCCAGCAAATTAGATAACCTGGAGGAAATGGATGTATTCCTAGAGATGTATCAACTACCAAAACTGAACCAGGAAGAAATAGAAAACCTGACAGACCTATAACCACCAAGGAAATTGAAGCAGTCATCAAAAATCTCCCAACAAACAAAATCCCAGGGCCAGACGGCTTCCCAGGGGAATTCTACCAAACATTTGAAGAAGAATTAATACCTATTCTTTTGAAACTGTTCCAAAAAATAGAAATGGAAGGAAGACTTCCAAACTCATTTTATGAGGCCAGGATTACCTTGATCCCCAAACCAGACAAAGACCCCCATCAAAAAGGAGAATTACAGACCAATATCCTTGAGGAACATGGACACAAAAATTCTCACCAAAATACTAGCCAATAGGATCCAACAGTACATTAAAAGGATTATTCACCACGACCAAGTGGGATTTATCCCTGGGATGCAAGGTTGGTTCAACATCCACAAATCAATCAATGTGATAAAATACATTAATAAAAGAAAGAACAAAAATTATATGATCCTCTCAATAGATGCAGAAAAAGCTTTTGATAAAGTACAGTATCCTTTCTTGATCAAAACTCTTCAGAGTATAGGGACAGAGGGTACATACCTCAATATCATAAAAGCCATCTATGAAAAACCCACAGCAAATATCATTCTCAATGGGGAAAAACTGAGAGCTTTCCCGTAAGGTCAGGAACACGGCAGGGATGTCCACTATCACCACTGCTATTCAACATAGTATTAGAAGTCCTAGCCACAGCAATCAGACAACAAAAAGAAATAAAAGGCATCCAAATCAACAAAAAAGAAGTCAAACTCTCACTCTTTGCAGATGATATGATATGTTATGTGGAAAACCCAAAAGACTGCACCCCAAAACTGCTAGAACTCATACAGGAATTCAGTAAAGTGGCAGGATATAAAATCAATGCACAGAAATTAGTGACATTCCTATACACCACCACCAAGGCAGAAGAAAGAGAAATCAAGGAGTCGATCCCATTTACAACTGCACCCAAAACCATAAGATATCTAGGAATATATCTACCCAAAGAGGCAAAGAATCTATACTCAGAAAACTATAAAATACTCCTGAAAGAAATAGAGGAAGACACAAAGAAATGGAAAAACGTTCAATGCTCATGGATTGGAAGAACAAATATTGTGAAGATGTCAGTGCTACCTAGAGCAATCTACACATTTAATGCAATCCCTATCAAAATAACATCAACTTTGTTCAAGAAATGGAACAAATAATCCTAAAATTTGTATGGAACCAGAAAAGAAAAGCAAAGCTGGCAGCATCACAATTACGGACTTCCAGCTCTATTACAAAGCTGTAATCATCAAGACAGTATGGTACTGGCATAGAAACAGACACATAGATCAATGGAACAGAATAGAAAGCCCGAAATGGACCCTGAACTCTATGGTCAACTAATCTTCGTCAAAGCAGAAAAGAATGTCCAATGGAAAAATGACAATCTCTTCAAAAAATGGTGTTGGGAAAATTGTTCAGCCACATGCAGAAGAATGAAACTGGACCATTTCCTTACACCACACACAAAAATAGACTCCAAATGGTTGAAAGACCTCAATGTGAGACGGAAGTCCATCAAAATCCTAAAGGAGAACACAGGCAACAACCTCTTCAACCTCAGCTGCAACAACTTCTTCCTAGAAACATCACCAAAGGCAAGGGAAGCAAGGGCCAAAATGAACTATTGGGACTTCATCCAGATAAAAAGCTTTTGCACAGCAAAGGAAACAGTCAACAAAACCAAAAGACAACTGACAGAATGGGAGAAGGTATTTGCAAATGACATATCAGATAAAGGGCTAGTATCCAAAATCTATAAAGAACTTCTTAAACTCAACACCCAAAGAACAAATGATCCAATCAAGAAATGGGCAGAAGACATGAACAGACATTTTTCCAAAGAAAACATCCAAATCGCCAACAGACACATGAAAAAGTGCTCAACATCGCTCGGCATCAGGGAAATCCAAATCAAAACCTCAATGAGATACCACCTCACACCAGTCAGAATGGCTAAAATGAACAAGTCAGGAAATGACAAATGTTGGTAGGGATGCAGAGAAAGGGGAGCCTTGCTACACTGTTGGTGGGAATGCAAGCTGGTGCAGCCACTCTGGAAAACAGTATGGAGGTTCCTCAAAAAGTTGAAACTAGAGCTACCATACGACCCAGCACTTACACTACTGGGTATTTACCCCAAAGATACAAATGTAGGGATCCGAAGCGGTATGTGTACCCCGATGTTTATAGCAGCAATGTCCACAATAGCCGAACTATGGAAAGAGCCAAGATGTCTATTGACAGATGAATGGATAAAGAAGACATGGTATATATATACAATGGAATATTATGCAGCCATCAAAGGGAATGAAATCTTGCTATTTGCATTGACGTGGTTGGAACAAGAGGGTGTTATGTTGAGCGAAATAAGTCAATCAGAGAAAGACATGTATCATATGACCTCACTGATAAGAGGAATTCTTAATCTCAGGAAACAAACTGAGGGTTGCTGGAGTGGTAGGCAGTGGGAGGGATGGGGTGGCTGGGTGATAGACATCAAGGAGGGTATGTGTTATGGTGAGCGCTGTGAATTGTGTAGGACTGTTGAATCACAGACCTGTACCTCTGAAAGAAATAATACATTATATGTTAAAAAAAAAAAAAAGAAGAAAATAGTAGGAATGGAAAAACGAAGGGGGGAAATCGGATGGGGTGATGCACCATGTGAGACTATGGACTCTGAGAAACAAACTGAGGGTTTTAGAGGGGAGGGGGTGGGGGGATGGGTTAGCCTGGTGATGGGTATTAAACAGGGCACGTTCTGCATGGAGCACTGGGTGTTATACGCAAACAATGAATCATGGAACACTACATCAAAAACTAATGATGTAATGTATGGTGATTACCATAACATAATAAAATAAAATTTTTTAAAAATTACTAAAAAAAAAAAAAGAAAGTCTCCTACATTTGTAGTGTGTGGTATGTTTTCCGGCTGAGTCAATTTTGTCTACAGTCCAGTCATCTTCAGTTGCTCTCTTTACCTGTAGTTGGCAGGGTTTTGTCCTTCTGATGTTAGTGGTCCACTCTGGGGTCACTTGGTTTGTAAGCTGAGTAACACTAGGTGTTTGCCAGAGATTCAGCAGCAACAAACTGCAGGGCACTTTCCCTGTGTTGTCCACTGAGAAACTTTTATTTGTGGGTTTGTCCTGAAATCAAATCAGATGTCTACACCTGTTCCATTGCTGGAGCCACAATTTGGATTGGTGAATGTAGTTATCTTTCCTTCCCCCAAGGCAAGAGTCACACTTGAACGATGCTCGTTCTTCTCAGGGGTGCTTGCACACTTCCAAGCATTTAGCACTGCTTTGGATTGGTCTGGCCAAGTGCATATTAAAGGGGGAAGATCCTCAGGCAAAATGGTACTTGGGTGCTGGTGTCAGCAAGGTTTGCACTGCTCCACTGTAGGAGGGGACCTGTAGCAGCCTGAAGCTTGCTGTGCTGGAATAGGCATGTCTGCCAAAGAATGCAGGGATGGGGCCCACACTGTTAGCAAGGTTTGAGCTGGTGGGCTGTGGGAGGGGTCTGAAGCTGAGGCTTTGATAGAGTCGTGTGTATAAAAGAGAACATGGAGTGGGGTGCAGGGTTAGCAAATTAGTTAGAGACTGTTAGTGCTATGGTGGTACCTGCAGGTGTCTGTGTGACTAGGCTGGGAGGTAGGGGAGGAAAATGGTGTCACCAACTCCTGGTGAAGTCTTCCAAGGATCCCTGTCCCTCCCCCATAGGCTCTGAGTTTAGTAAACAAATCTCCCTCCAGTATACCCCAGACATTTTTCAAAGTGCTGTTTCTATGCTGTATCTCCATTAGGCTGTTTGGTGTGTGTGTGTGCATGCATGCATGCATGTGTATGTATGTGTATATGTGCTAACTTTAAGGGTGGGAACTCAGTTTCACCTCCAACTTCTGGCTCTCCCAGAGCTGAACCCACTGATATTTTTTATTATGTTCTGTTAGTTACCATACAATACATCATTAGTTTTTGATGGAGTGTTCCATGATTCATTGTTTGCATATAACACCCAGTGCGCCATTCAAAAAGTGAGCTCCTTAATACCCATCAAGGGGCTCACCCATCCCCCCACCCCCTCCCCTCTAAAACCCTCAGTTTGAATCCCAGAGTATGTAGTCTCTCATAGTTCATCTTCCCCTCTGATTTCCCCCCTGCTTCATTTTTCCCTTTCTTCTCCTAATGTCCTCCATGCTATTCCTTATGTTCCACATATGTGTGATATTTGATAATTGTCTTTCTCTGTTTGACTTATTTCACTTAGCATAATCTCCTCGAGTTCCATCCATGTTGATGCAAATGCTGGTTATTCATCCTTTCTGATGGCTGAGTAATATTCCATTGTATATAAGGACAACATCTTCTTTATCCATTCGTCTGTTGAAGGACATCTAGGTTCCTTCCACAGTTTGGATATAATGGACACTGCTGCTATAAACATTGGACTGCATATGGCCACTCTTTTCACTATATCTTTATCTTTGGGGTAAATACCAAGTAGTGCAATTGTTGTGTCATAGGGTAATTCTATTTTTAACTTTTTTAGGAACCTCCAGACTATTTTCCAAAGTGGCTACAGCAACTTGCATTCAGACCAAAAGTGTAAGAGGGCTCTCCTTTCTCTAAAACTTCTCCAAAATTTGCTGTTTCTTGCCTTGTCAATTTTTGCCATTCTAACTGGTGTAAGGTGGTATCTCAATGTGGTTTTAATTTGAAATTCCGTGATGGCTAATGATGATGAACATTTTTTCATGTGTCTGTTACACATTTCTATGTCTTCTTTGCAGACGTGTCTTTTCATGTCTTCTGCTCATTTTTTGACTTGAATATTTGTTTTTTGGGTGTTGAGTTTGAGAACTTCTTTATAGATCTTGGATATCAGCCCTTTATCTGTAGTGTCTATGCAAATATCTTCTCCCATTCCGTGGACTGTCTCTTTCTTTTGTTGACCTTTTCCTTTGTTGTGCAGAACCTTTTTATATTGATGAAGTCCCAAAAGTTGATTTTTGCTTTGGTTTACCTTGCCATTGGAGATGTAGATTGAAAGAAGTTCCTGTGGCTGATGTCGAAAAGGTTACTGCCTATGTTCTCCTCTAGGATTCTGATGGATCCTTGTCTCACATTGAGGTCTTTCATACATTTAGAGTTTATCTTTATGTAAGGTATAAGAGATTGGTCGAGTATTATTCTTCTGTATATAGCTGTACAATATTCCCAGCACCATTTATTGAAGAGACTGTCTTCTTTCCATTGGATATTTTTTCCTGATTGGTCAAAGATTAGTTGACTATAGAGTTGAGGGTCCATATCTGGGCTCTCTATTCTGTTCCATTGATCTATATGTCTGTTTTATTGCCCATACCATGCTGTCTTGGTGATCACAGATTTGTAATACAGCTTGAAATAAGGCAATCTGGTGCCCACCTTTGTTTTTCTTTTTCAACATTTCCTTGGCGATTTGGGGTCTTTTCTGGTTCAGTACAAATTTTAGTATTGTTTGTTCTGGCACTTTGAAAAATGCCATTTGTATTTTGATAGGGATGGTGTTGAAAGTATAAATATCTCTGCGCAGCAGAGACATTTTAACAATGTTTATTCTTCTGATCCATGAGCACTGTATGATGCTTAAAGGGTCTCTTCAACAAGAAGATCTAACAATTGTAATTGTCTATGCCCCCAACATGGGAGTAGCCAACTACATAAGCCAACTGTTAACCAAAATAGAGACATATTGATAATAATACGCTAATAAGAAGAGACCTTAACACTCCATTCTCAACAATAGACAGATCATCTAAGCAGAAAATCAACAATGAAACAAGAATGTTGAATGACAGCCTAGACCAGATGGACCTCATAGATATATACAGAATATTCCACCCTAAAACAACAGAATACTCATTCTTCTCGAATGCACATGGAAATTTCTCCAGAATAGACCACATACTGAGTCACAAATCAGGTCTCAACTGGTACCAAAAGACTCAGATTATTCCTTGCATATTCTCAGAACACAGTGCTTTGAACCTGGAACTCAATCACAAGAAAAAATTTGGAAGAAATACGAACACTTGAAGATGAAGACCATCCTGCTTAAGAATGTTTGCATCCGATCTGAGGAAGAAAAGATGACAGAGGAATAGGGGACCCTATTCCAACTTGTCCCTGGAATTGAGCTGGATAGCTACCAGACCAATCTGAACACCCACAAAATCAGCCTGAGATGTAAGAAGATAGATCTGGATCTCTACAAACAGAATATCACAGTCAGTTGGTTTAGAGGTACAAAGCAGGGAGCTGTGATTCTGCAGGAAGATATTGGAGGATAAATGGCAGCAGGAGGGAGACTGGCCATGGGGATCCTACACAGTAAGTGAGCAATAGCCTCCTACACTGGGGATGGGGCACAGACTGGCAGACCAGTAGCTGCGGGGAAAGGACTTTAGGGCAGCCCCTGGATGGAAAACTGGAGTGGTGGGGCCCTGTGTATGAACTGGGGGTGTCTTGCAGTTTTAGAAGCACAAAGAGCAGAGAGGTGCCCCCACCTGGAGGTGAGGACTGGGAATGTTGCTGAGGGGCGCACATCCCAGGATGCTGCAATTTATAGCAGCACAGACAGAAACAGAGTTAGTGTAGCCTAGAGAGCTTACTGAAGAACAGACTGTGATCTCTCTGATCTGAAGAAGAGGGTTGGAAACGGTCTCTTCTGCTCTGAATCTTGGAAGAGATGCGGAAAGCTCCCTGAGAAAGCCGCCAGAAAACAAAAGCCCCCAAACACCGGTTTTCACTGAGCCCATCCCCTGCCACAGGGCTCAGGGCAACTATGCTGAAAAAGGGTTGCAGGAATAAAAGCAAGGCAGACCCCTCCCCCAGAAGACAGGCTGGGAAAACAAGAGGCCAACAACCCTAAGGTCCCTATAAAACAGATGCATCTTACTCGGGCTCTGGTCAATAATTAAGACTCTATGCATTCCCTCAACCACCCATCAACAGAATGACTAGGAGGAGGAACTCCCAAAATAAAACTCAGGAATTATGAATAATGCCACAGATTTACAAATGGATTCAGATATAACCAAGATGTCAAGATGGAATTCAGGGTAGCAATTGTGAAGACAATAGCTAGAATGGACAAATCGATTAATGGCAACATAGAGTCTCTAAGGGCAGAAATGAAAGCTGAAATGGCAGAACTTAAAAATGCTATCAATGATATCCAAACTAATCTAGATTATCTAACGGCTAGGGTAAGTGAGGCAGAAGGGCAAATTAGTGACCTGGAAAACCATTTAATAGATAAAAAGGGAAAAGAGGAGGCCAGGGAAAAACAACTCAAAATCCATGAAAACAGAATCAGAGAAATAAATGACACGATGAAGAGTTCCAATGTCAGAACTATTGGAATCCCAGAGAGGATGGAGAGAGAGGGGGGACTAGAACATGTATTTGAGCAAATCGTAGCTGAGAACTTCCCTCATCTAGGAAATGAAACAAACATTTGTGTCCAAGAAGCAGAGACCCCTCCCAAGATGAAGGAAAACAAACCAACACTGCAGCATGTAATAGTAAAACTCACAAATCTTAGAACCAAGGAAACCATCTTAAGGGCAGGTAGGGGGAAGAGATTCCTTACGTACAAAGGGAGGAACATCAGAATAACGTCAGACCTATCCACAGAGACCTGGCAAACCAAAAAGGCCTGGCAAGACATATTCAGGGTACTAAACGAGAACATGCAACCCAGAATACTTTATCCGGCAAGTCTGTCATTTAGAATGGATGGAGAGATGCAGAGCTTCCAAGACCAGCAGAAATTGGGAATCTTGCATGATACCACTACACAAGCATTACCGCTAAACCCGGCAGAAATTGAAAGAATATGTGACCACTAAGCTGGCCCTGCAAGAAATATTAAGGGGGATTCTATAAAAGGAGAAAGACCCCAAGAGTGATATAAAACAGAAATTTACAGGGACAATCTATAAAAACAAGGTCTTCACAGGAAACATGATGACAATAAATTCATATCTTTCAATAATCATTCTCAATGTGAACGGCCTAAATGCTTCCATAAAATAGCACAGGGTTGCAGATTGGATAAAAAGACAGGACCCAAACATATGCTGTCTACAACAGACTCATTTTGAACCTAAAGATACATCTGCACTGAAAGTGAAGGGATTGGGTTCCATCTTCCCTGACCACGGACCTCAAAAGAAAGCTGGGGTAGCAAATCTTATATCAGACATATTAGACTTTAAACTAAAGACTGTAGTTAAAGACACAGGAGGACAATATAAAATTCTTAAAGGGTCTATCCAACAAGAAGATCTAACAATTGTAAATATCCACATCCTCAACATGGTAGAAGCCATCTACATAAGCCAACTATTAACCAAAATAAAGAGTTACATTGATAATAATACATTAATTGCAGTAGACCTCAATACGCCACTCGCAGCAATAAACATATCACCTAAGCAGAAAGTCAACAAAGAAACAAGAACTTTGAATGTCACATTGGACCTGATGGACCTCATAGATATTTACAGAACATTCCACCCTAAAACAACAGAATACTCATTCTTCTCAAGCACAGATGGACCTTTCTCCAGAATAGACTACATACTGGGTCACAAATCAGGTCTCAACTAATACCAAAAGGTTGACATTATTTCCTGCATATTCTCAGATCACAATGCTTTAAAACTGGAATTCAATCACAAGAAAAAATTTGGCAGAAATTCAAACACTTGGAAGCTAAAGACCACTCTGCTCAAGAAAGTTTGGGTCAACCAGGAAATCAATGAAGAACTTAAACAATTCATGGAAATCAATGAGAATGAAAACACATTGGTCCAAAACCTATGGGATACTGCTAAGGCAGTCCTAAGAGGGAAATACATAGCCATCCAAGCCTCACCCAAAAAAATAGAAAAATCCCGAATTCACCAACTTTACACCTTAAAGAACTAGAGAGAAAGCAACAAAGGATGTCCAAGCCACACATTAGGAGAGAAATAATTAAGATTAGAACAGAGATCAATGAATTAGAAACCAGAAACACAGTAGATCAGATCAAGAAAACCAAAAGCTGGTTCTTTGAAAGAATTAATAAGATCGATAAACCAGTGGTGAAACATTTCCAAAAGAAAGAGAAAGGACCCAAATTAATAGAATTATGAATGAAAGGGGAGAGATCATGACTACCACCAAATAGAAACAATTATTAGAGATTATTATCAACAACTATGTGCCAATAAGTTGAGCAATCTGGATGAAATGGATGCCTTCGTGGAAACCTATAAGGTGCCAAGATTGAAACAGGAAGAAATTGACAACCTATATAGGTCAGTAATCAATAACGAGATTGAAGCAGTGATCCAAAACCTCCCAAAAAACAAGAGTCCAGGGCCTGATGGATTCCCTGGGGAATTCTACCAAACATTCAAAGAAGAAATAATACCTATTATACTGAAGCTGTTTCAAAAAATAGAAACAGAAGGAAAGCTTACAGACTCATTCTATGAGGCCAGCATTACCTTGATCCTCACACCAAGAAAAGACCCCATCAAAAATGAAATTTCAGACTGATAACCCTAATGAATATAGATTCCAAAATCCTCACCAAAATCCAAGGTAATGGGATTCAACAATACATTAAAAGGATCATCCACCACAACCAAGTGGGATTTATCCCTGGGAAGCGAGGGTGGTTCAACATTTCCAAATCAATCATTGTGATAGAACACATTAATAAGAGGAGAAAGAAGAATCATATGGTTCTCACAACTGATGCAGAAAAAGCATTTGACAAAATACAGCATCCTTTCCTGATTAAAACTCTTCAAGTATAGAGATAGAGGAAACATTCCTCAAGTTCGTAAAATTCATCTATGAAAAACCCACAGTGAATATCATCCTCAATGGGGAAAAGCTTAGAGCCTTTCCCTTAAGATCATGAACACATCAAGGATGCCCACTCTTGCCACTATTGTTCAACATATACTAGAAGTCCAAGCCACAGCAATCAGAAAACAAAAAGAAATAAAACATATTCAAATTGGCAAAGAAGAAGTCAAACTCTCTCTTTTCGAAGATGACATGATACTTTATGTGGAAAACTGAAAAGACTCCACCCCCAAATGACTAGAATTCATCCAGCAATTCAGTAATGTGGCAGGATACAAAATCAATGCACAGAAATCAGTTGCTCTCCTATACACTAACAATGCAACTGTAGAAAGAGAAATTAGAGAAATGATTCCATTTACATTAGCACCAAAAACCATAAGATACTGCAGAATAAACCTAACCAAAGAGGTAAAGGATCTATACTCTAGGAACTACAAAACAGTCATGAAAGGAATTTAAAAAGACACAAAAAGATGGAAAAATATTCCATGCTCATGGATTAGAAGAATAAACAATGATAAAATGTCTATGCTACCCAGAGCAGTCTATAACTTCAGTGCCATCCCGATTAAAATTCCATGACTTTTCTCAAAGTGCAGGAACAAACAATTCTAAAATTTCTATGGAATCAGAAAAGACCCCAAATCACCAAGGAAATGTTGAAAAAGAAAAACAAAGCCGGGGCATCACCTTGCCCAATTTGAAGCTACATTACAAAGCAGTGATCACCAAGACAACATGGTGCTGACACAAAAACAGACATAAAGTCCAATGAAACAGAATAGAGAGCCCAGATATGAGCCCTCAACCCTATGGTCAAATAATCTTTGACAAAGCAGGAAAAAGCATGCAATGGAAGAACGTCTCTTTAATAAATGGTGCTGGGAGAAATGGACAGATCTATTTAGAAGAATGAAACTCCACCATTCTGTGACACCATACACAAAGATAAAATCAAAATGGATGAAAGACCTCAATGTGAGACAGGAATCCATCAAAATCCTAGAGGAGAACATAGGCAGTAACCTCTTTGACATTGCCCACAGCAACTTCTTTCAAGATACATGTCCAAAACCTAGTGAAACAAAAGCAAAAATGAACTTTTGGGACTTCATCCAGATAGATCAAAAGCTTCTGCACAGCAAAGGAAACAGAAAACAAATCAAAGAGGCAGCCCACAGAATGGGAGAAGATATTTGCAAATGAAACTACAGATAAAGGGCTGGTATCCAAGATCTATAAACAACTCAAACTCAACACCCAAAAAACAAATAATCAAGTCAAAAAATGGGCAGAAGACATGAACAGACACTTCTCCAAAGAAGACATACAAATGGCTAACAGACACATGAAAAAATGCTCATTATCATTAACCATCAGGGAAATTCAAATCCAAACCACACTGAGATACCAACTTACACTAGTTAGAATGGCAAAAATGGACAAGGCAAGAAACAACAAATGTAGAGATTGTGGAGAAAGGGGAACCCTCTTACACTCTTGGTGGGAATGCAAGTTGGTACAGGCACTTCGGAAAAGTGTGGAGGTGCCTCAAAAAATTAAAAATAGAGCTACCCTATGACCCAGCAATTGCACTCCTGGGTGTTTACCCCAAAGACACAGATGTAGTGAAAAGAAGGGCTATATGCACCCCAATGTTCATAGCAGCCATGTCCGCAATAGCCAAACTGTGGAAAGAGCCGAGATGCCCTTCAACAGATAAATGGATAAAGAGGATGTGGTCCATATATACAATGGAATATTACTCAACCATCAGAAAGGATGAATACCCAACTTTTACATCAACATGGATGGGACTGGAGGAGATTATGCTAAGTGAAATAAATCAAGCCGAGAAAGTCAATTATCATATGGTTTCACTTATTTGTGGAACATAAGGAATAGCATGGAAGACATTAAGAGACAGAAGGGAAAAATGAAGAGGGGGGAATCAGAGGGAGATTTGAACCATGAGAGACTGGACTCTGGGACACAAACTGAGGGTTTCAAAGTGGAGTGGGATGGGGGATGGATTAGACTGGTAATGGGAATTAAGGAGGGAACATATTGTATAGAGCACTGGGTGTTATACAAAAACAATGTATCGTGGATCACCACATCAAAAACAAATGATGTATTGTATGGTGACTAACATAATAAAATAAAATTTAAAAAAATAGAATGTGTCAATGAGGAAATCAAAGAAGAACTTAAATAATTCAGGAGGAGCAAGATGGCAGAGGATTAGGAGTCCGAAATTTCATCTGGTCCCAGGAACTCAGCTAGATAGTTATCAAACTATTCGGAATACATACAAACTCAATAGGAGATTGAAGAAAAGAATAGCCACTGTTCTATGAACAGAAAAGTGACCAATTTCTAGAAGTTTTGGGTCTCTTCTGATTTCTTTAATATATATTTTTCTGGGTTTGTTTTTATCCTTTTAGCATTTTGTTCTCTCATTCATCTATTCTCCTCTGGTCAAAATGATAACACGGAAAAATGCATCTCAAAAAAAAGAACAAGAGGCAGTACCGAGTGCCAGGGACCTAATCAATACAGACATTAGAAAGATGTTGGAAATAGAGTTCAGAATGAGCATTATAAAGATACCAGCTGGGCTTGTAAAAAAAAGCATCAAAGATACTAGAGAATCCCTTTCTGGAGAAAAAAGGAACTAAAATCTAACCAAGTCGAAATCAAAAAGGCTATTAATGAGGTGCAATAAAAAATGGACTCTAACTGCTAAGATTAATGAGGCAGAAGAGAGAATTAATAATATAGACGACCAAATGGTGGAGAATAAAGAAGCTGAGAAAATGAGAGATAAACAACTACTCGATCAGGAGGGCAGAATTGGAGAGATAAGTGATACCATAAGACAAAACAATATTAGAATAATTGGGATCCCAAAAGAAGAGAGAGAGGGGCAGAAGGTATATTGGAGCAAATTATAACAGAGAACTTCCCTAATTTGGGGAAGGAAACAGGCATCAAAATCCACGAGGTACAGAGATCCCCCCTCAACATCAATAAAAATAGGTCAACACCCCAACATCTAATAGTAAAACTCACAAGTCTCAGATACAAAGAGAAAATCCTGAAAGCAGCTAAGGACAAGAGGTCTGTAATCTACAATGGTAGAAACATTAGATTGGCAGCTGACCTATCCACAGAGACCTCACAGTCCAGAAAGGACTGGCATTATATATTTAGAGCACTAAACAAGAAAAATATGCAACCAAGAATACTATATCCAGCTAGGCTGTCACTGAAAATAGAAAGAGAGATAAAAATATTCCATGACAAAAAAAACTAAAAGAATTTGCAAACACCAAACCAGCCCTACAAGAAATATTGAGAGGGGTCCTGAAAGGAAGGAAAGAGCCTAAAAGTAAAAGAGACTAGAAAGGAACACAGACAATGTACAGTAACAGTCACCTTACAGGCAAGACAATGGCACTAATTTCATATCTTTGAATAGTTACCCTGAATGTAAATGGGCTAAATGCCCCAATCAAAAGACACAGCCTATCAGATTGGATAAAAAAACAAGACCCATTGATATGTTGTTTCCAAGAGACTCATTTTAGACCCAAAGACACCTCCAGATTGAACGTGAGGAGGTGGAAAACAATTTACCATGCTCATGGACATCAAAAGAAAGCTGGGGTGGCAACCCATATATCAGACAAATTAGATTTTAAAGAAAATACTATAATAAGAGATGAGGAAGAGCACAACATCCTACTTAAAGGGTCTATCCAACAAGAAGACCTAACAATTGTAAATATCTATGCCCCTAACATGGGAGCAATTATATAAGCCAATTAATAACAAAATCAAAGAAACAAATCGAAAATAATACAATAATAGTAGGAGACTTTAACACTACCCTCACTGAAATGGACAGACCATCTAAGCAAAAGATCAACAAGGAAATAAAGGCTTTAAATGACACACTGGACGAGATGGACTTCACAAATATATTCAGAAGATTCCATCCCAAAACAACAGAATACACATTCTTCTCTAGTGCCCATATAACATTCTAGGATCACAATAGATCACATGCTAGGTCACAAATCAAGTCTCAGCTGATTCCAAAAGTTTGGGATCATTCCCTGCATATTTTCAGACCACAATGGTTTGAAACTACAACTCCATCACAAGAGGAAAATCAGAAAGAACTCAAATACATGGAGGCTAAAGAGCATCCTACTAAAGAATGAATGGTCCACCAGGAAATTAAAGAAGCATTTTTTAAATTCATGGAAGCAAAAGAAAATGAAAATGCAACTATTCAAAATCTTTGGGATGCAGCAAAGGTGGTCCTAACAGGAAAGGATATAGCAATACAAGCCTTTCTCAAGAAACAAGAAAGGTCTCAAATACACAACCTATCCCTACACCTAAAGGAGCTGGAGAAAGAACAGCAAATAAGGCCTAAACCCAGCAGGACAAGAGAAACAATAAAGATCAGAGCAGAAAACAATGAAATAGAAACCAAAAGAACAGTAGAACAGATCAACAAAACTAGTAGCTGGTTCATTGAAAGAATTAATAAGATTGATAAACCCCTAGCCAGACTTATCAAAAAGAAAAAGAGAAAGGACCCAAATAAATAAAATCATGAATGAAATAGGAGAGATCACAAGACATACAAACAAGTATAAGAACATATAATGAGCCAGCAAATTAGATAATCAGGAAGAAATGGATTCATTCTTAGAGATATATCAACTACCAAAACTGAACCAGGAAGAAATAGAAAACCTGAGGAGACCCATAACCACTAAGGAAATTGAAGCAGTCATCAAAAATCTCCCAAGAAACAAGATCCCAGGGCCAGATGGCTTCCCAGGGGAATTCTGCCAAACATTTAAAGAAGAATTAATACCTATTCTTTTGAAACTGTTCCAAAAAATAGAAATGGAAGGAAAACTGCCAAACTCATTTTTGAGGCCAGCATTACCTTGATTCCAAAACCGAAGACCCCATCAAAAAGAATTACAGACCAATATCCGTGATGTACATGGATGCACAAATTCTCACCAAAATACTAGCTAGTAGGATCCAACAATACATTAAAAGGATTATTCACCATGACCAAGTGGGATTTAATCCTAGGCTACAAGGCTGGTTTAACATCTGCAAATCAATCAATGTGATACAATCCATTAATAAAAGAACAAGAACCACATGATCCTCTCAGTAGATGCAGAAAAAGCATTTGAAAAAGTACAGCATCCTTTTTTGATTAAAACTCTGTAGAGTGTATGGATAGGGGGTACATACCTCAATATCACAAAAGCCATCGATGAAAAATCCACAGCAAATATCATTTTCAGTGGGAAAAACTGAGAGCTTTTCCCTAAGGTCAGGAACACGGCAGGTATGTCCACTATCACCACTGCTTGTTAACATAGTACTAGAAGTCCTAGCCTCAGCAATCAGACAACAAAAAGAAATAAAAGGCATCTGAATCAGCAAAGAAAAAGTCAAACTCTCACTCTTTACAGATGATATGATACTTTATGTGGAAAACCCAAAAGACTCCACCCCCAAACTGCTAGAACTCATACAGGAATTTAGTAAGGTGGCAGGATATAAAATCAATGCAGAAATCAGGTGCATTTCTATACACCAATGACAAGACTGAAAAAAGAGAAAATAAGGAGTTGATCCCATTTACAATTGCACCCACAGCCATAAGATATCTAGGAACAAATCTAACCAAAGAGGCAAAGAATCTATACTCAGAAAACTATAGAATACTCCTGAAAGAAATAGAGGAAGACACAAAGAAATGGAAAAACGTTCCAGGCTCATGGATTGGAAGAAAAAATACTGTAAAAATGTCTATGCTACCTAGAGGAATCTACACATTTAATGCAATCCCAATCAAAATAGCATCAACTTTTAAAATATAGCTACTGTATGATCCAGCAATTGCACTACTGGGTATTTACACCAAAGATACAAATGTAGGGATCCGAAGGGGTACATGCACCCCGATGTTTATAGCATCAATGTCCACAATAGCCAAACTGTGGAAAGAGCCAAGATGTCCATCGACAGATGAATGGATAAAGAAGATGAGGTATATATATACAATGGAATATTATGCAGCCATCAAAAGGAATGAGATCTTGCCATTTGCAATGATGTGGATGGAACTGGAGGGTATTATGCTGAGCGAAATAAGTCAAACAGAGAAAGACATGTATCATATGACCTCACTGATATGAGGAATTCTTAATCTCAGGAAACAAACTGAGGGTTGCTGGAGTGGGGGGTGGGGTGGGAGGGATGGGGTGACTGGGTGATACACACTGGGGAGGGTATGTGCTCTGGTAAGCGCTGTGAATTGTGCAAGACTGTTGAATCTCAGATCTGTACCTCTGAAACAAATAATGCAATATATGTTAAGAAAAAAAAAAGGAAGAAGAAGATAGCAGGAGGGGAAGAATGAAGGGGGGGAGTCAGAGGGGAGACAAACCATGAGAGACGATGGACTCTGAAAAACAAACTGAGGGTTCTAGAGGGGAGGGGTTGGGAGGATGGGTTAGCCTGGTAATGGGTATTAAAGAGGACATGTTCTGCATGGAGCACTGGGTGTTATGCACAAACAATGAGTCATGGAGCACTACATCTAAAACTAATGATGTAATGTATGGTGATTAACATAACAATAAAAAATTTTTTAAAAATAGCATCAACTTTTTTCAAAGAAATGGAACAAATTTAAAATTTGCACAGAACCAGAAAAGACCCTGAGTAGCCAGAGGAATATTTATAAAGAAAAGCAAAGCTGGTGGCATCATAATTCCAGACATCAAGCACTATCAAAAATCTGTAATCATCAAGAAAGTATGTTACTGGCACAAAAACAGACACATAAATCAACGGAACAGAACAGAGAGCCCAGAAATGGACCCTCAACTCTATGATCAACTAATCATGGACATAGCAGGAAAGAATCTCCACTGGAAAAGACAGTCTCTTCAACAAATTGTGTTGGGAGAATTGGACAGCAATATGCAGAAGAATGAAACGACCATTTCCTTACACCACACACAAAAATAGACTCAACATGGATGAAAGACCTAAATGTGAAATGGGAATCCATCAAAATCCTTCAGGAGAACACGGCAGTAACCTCTTCGATCTCAGCCGCAGCAAATTCTTCCAATAAACATCACCAAAGGCAAGGGAAGCAAGGGCAAAAATGAATTATTGGGACTTTATCAAGACAAAATCTTTTGCCCAGCAAAGGAAACAGTTAGCAGAACCAAAAGACAACTGACAGACTGGGAGAAGATATTTGCAAATGACATATCAGATAAAGGGCTAGTATCCAAATTCTATAAAGAACTTATCAAACCCAAAGTACAAATAATCCAATCAAGAAATGGGCAGAAAACATGAACAGACATTTCTGCAAAGACATCCAAATAGCCAACAGACACATGAAAAAGTGCTCAACATCATTCGTCATCAGGGAAATCCAAATTGAAATCTCAATGAGATACCATCTCACACAAGTCAGAATGGCTAAAATTAACAATTCAGGAAATGACAGATGTTGGCGAGGATGTGGAGAAAGGGGAACCCTCCTACACTGTTGGTGAGAATGCAAGCTGGTGCAGCCACTCTGGAAAACAGTATGCAAGTTCCTCAAAAAGTTGAAAATAGAGCTACCCTATGGCCCAGCAATTGCTCTACTGGGTATTTACCCCATGGATACAAATGTAGTGATCCGAAGGGGCACGTGCACCCCAGTGTTTATAACAGCAATGTCCACAATAGCTAAACTATGGAAAGACGCTAGATGTTCATCAACAGATGAATGGATAAAGAAGATGGGGTATAGATATTCAATGGAATATTATACAGCAATCAAAAAAATGAAATCTTGCCATTTGCAATGAAGTGGATAGAACTACAGGGTATTATGCTAAGCAAATTAAGTCAATCAGAGAGAGACAAGTATCATATGATCTCACTGATATGTGGAATTTGAGAAACAAGACAGGATCATAGGGGAAGGGAGGGTAAAGTGAAACATGTCAAAACCAGAGGGAGAGACAAACCATAAGAGACTCTTATCTCAGGAAACAAACTGAGGGTTCCTGGAGTGGAGCGCAGTGGGAGGGATGGGGTGGCTGGGTGATGGACACTGGGGAGGGTATGTATTATGGTGAGCGCTGTGAATTGTGTAAGACTGATGAATCACAGACCTGTACCCCTGAAACAAATAATACATTATATGTTAATAAAAAAGTCAAAAAATGAACTCAATCAATTCATGGGAACCAATGAGAATGAAAACACATTTGTCCAATACCTATGGGATACTGCAAAAGGCGGTCCTAAGGGGAAAATACATAGCCATCCAAGCCTCACTCAAAAAACAGAAAAATCCTGAATTCACCAGATAATTTTACACCTTAAAGGACTGTAGAAAGAACAACAAATAAAGACTAAGCCACGCATAAGAGAAAAAATTAAGATTACAGCAGAGATCAATGAATTAGAAAACCAGAAATACAGTAGAGCAGATCAATGAAACTAGAAGCTGGTTCTTTGAAAGAATTAATAAGATCGATAAACCATTGGCCAGACTTATCCAAAAGAAAAGAGAAAGGACCCAAATTAATAAATTATGAATGAAAGGGGAGAGATCACGACTAACACCAAGGAAATAGAAACAACTATTAGAAATTATTATCAACAACTCTATGCCAATAAATTAAGCAATCTGGAAGAAATGGATGCATTCTGGGAAACTAAAAACTGCCAAGACTGAAACAGGAAGAAATTGACAGCCTGAATAGACCAATAACCAGTAATGAGATTGAAGCAGTGATTAAAAACTCCCAGAAAACAAGAGTCCAGGGCCTGATGGATTCCCTGGGGAATTCTACCAAATATTCAAAGAAGAAATAATACCCATTCTCCTGAACCTGTTTCAAAAAATAGAAACAGAAGGAAAGCTTCCAGAGTCATTCTATGAGGCCAGCATTTCCTTGATCCCCATAAGAGGCAAACACCCCATCAAAAAGGAGAATTTCAGACCAATATCCCTGATGAATATGGATTCCAAAATTCTCAACAAGATTCTAGCTAGTAGGATCCAACAGTACATTAAAATGATTATCCATCACGACCAGGTGGGATTTATCCCTGTGATGCAAGAATGGTTCACCATTTGCAAATCAATCAGTGTGATAGAACACATTAATAAGAGAAGAGACAAGAACCATATGGTCCTCTCAATTGATGCAGAAAAAGCATTTGACAAAATACAACATCCTTTCCTGATTAAAACTCTTCAGAGTATAGGGATAGAGGGAACATTCCTCAAGTTCATAAAATCCATCTATGAAAAGCCCACAGTGAATATCATCCTCAATGGGGAAAAGCTGAGAGCCTTTCCCTTCAGATCAGGGACACGTCAAGGATGCCCACTCTGGCGACTATTGTTCAACATAATACTAGAAGTCCTAGCAACAGCAGTCAGACAACAAAAAGAAATAAAAGGTATTCAAATTGGCAAAGAAGAAGTCAAACTCTCTCTTTTTGAAGATGACATGATACTTTATGTGGAAAACCGAAAAGACTCCACCCCCAAATTACTAGATCTCATACAGCAATTCAGTAATGTGGCAGGATATAAAATCAGTGCACAGAAATCTTTGATTTCCTATACACTAACAATGTAACTGTAGAAAGAGAAATTAGGGAATTCATTCCATTTACAATAGCACCAAAAACCTTAAGACACCTTGGATTAAACCTAACCAAAGAGGTAAAGGATCTATACTCTAGAAACTACAGAACACTTATGAAGGAAATTGAAGAAGACACAAAGAGATGGAAAAACATTCCATGCTCATGAATCAGAAAAATGAACCAACTGTTTTTTAAAAGTTCCAGGTGTTAAGCCCAACTGATTGCATGAACTCAGGAAATTCAGCCCCTCTGGTTTTCAGAGCCAAATGTTATGGGGATTTGTCTTCCCGTGCAGTTTCCCTGTGCCAGGGGTGCCTGGGGTGAAGATCTGTTTTCCCCCCACCACTAGTGCTTTCCATGTCCCTCCCTCCTGCAAAAAGTACTGTAGTTCCATTTAGCTCCCAGCCCTAAGTCTGCCCCTCCTACCATCTTTAATATGGTCTCTTCTCTACATTAAGCTGTGAAGAATCTGTTCTCCCAGTCTTTAGGTCATTTTCTGAGTTATTTACACTGATGCAGGTGTTATCTAGTTATATCTATGGGAAGAGGTGAGCTTAGGATCTTCCTACTTCACCATCTTCCCCAGAAGTCCAATTCTTACTGATTTTCTATATGACGACCTATCCATTGTTGAAAGTGGGATATTGAAGCCCCTTGTTATTATTATATTGTTGTCTATCTCTCCTTTTCAGATCTGTTAATATTTGCTTCATATATTTAAGTGATCTTATTTGGGTGCATAAATATTTAGAATTGTCCTCTTAAGAAATTGGCCTCTTTATCATTATATTATGGCTTTCTTTGTCTATTAATACCATCTTAAAGTTTATTTTGTCTGATATAGGTGTAGGTACCTCTGATTTCTTTTTTATTTCATTTGCATGGAATATATTTTTTCCATCTCCTTACTTTCAGTCTATGTGTGTACTCAAAGCTGATGCGAGACTCTAAAGCAAATGCTTTTTTTTTTTTTAATTCATTCAACCATTCTATGTCTTTACATTGGAGAATTTAGTCCATTTACATGTAACATTATTATTGACAGGTATGGACTTACTATTGCCATTTAGTTAATTCTTTTCTAGATGTATTATAATTCTTTTGTTATTTCTCACTTTCTTGCTCTCTTCTTTGTGATTTCATGATTTAATGTAAAGTTATGCTTATATTCCTTTATGTCTGTCTTTTGTGTATCTACAATAGGCTTTTGTTTTGTGCTTATGATGAGGCTTACATAAAACATTATATATAATGTTGGGGTGCTTATAACTACTTTGAATACAGAGAAAAGATCCCCCACACCAACATTTTGCATTTTTGACACTTTGAATCCTTTTATATTGTATATACTAATTCTAGTTATTTTTAATACTTTTAAATTTCATGTTAGAACTATATATGATTTACTCACTGCCACTATAATATTAGTGCATTCTGATTTTTAAATATAGATCTACTTTTACCAGTGGGTTTTATGCTTATATATATTTTTCTCTTACTAGGTAGTGTCCTTTTTTTTCAGCTTGAAGAACTACCTTTGACATTTCTTATAAGGCCTAAGTCCACTGGTGATACACTCCTTCAGCTTTTGTTTGTCTGAAAAACTCTTTATATTACCTTGAATTCTGAAGGATAACTTTGCTGAGTAGAGTATTACTGTTTGGCTTTTTTTTTTTTTTCTTTCACCATATTAAGTTCATCATTCCCTCCTTTTTGGCCTGCAAGTTTTCTTTCTTTTTTTTTTTTTAATTGCTTTAAGCATAATTGACTTCTTTTTTTTTTTAATTTTATTATGTTATGTTAGTCCCCACACAATACATCATTAGTTTTTGATGTGGTGATCCATGATCCATTGTTTTCGTATAACACCCAGTGCTCCATGCAGTACGTGCCCTCCTTAATACCCATCACCGGGCTAACCAATCCCCCCCCCCCAAAACCCTGTTTGTTTCTCAGAGTCCATATTCTCTCATGGTTCATCTCTCCCTCCAATTCCCCCCCTACCCTCATTTCCCCCTTCCTTCTCCTAATGTCCTCCATGCTATTCCTTATGTTCCACAAATAAGTGAAACCATATGATAATTGACTTTCTCTGCTTGACTTATTTCACTTAGCATAATCTCTTTCAGTCCCATCCATGTTGATGTAAAACTTGGGTATTCATCCTTTCTGATGGCTGAGTAATATTCCATTGTATATATGGACCACATCTTTATCCATTCATCTGTTGAAGGGCATCTCAGCTCTTTCCACAGTTTGTCTATTGCGGACATTGCTGCTATGGACATTGGGGTGCATGTGCCCCTTCTTTTCACTTCATCTGTATCTTTGGGGTAAATACAGTGCAGCTGCTGGGCCATAGGGTAGCTCTATTTTTAACATCTTGAGGAACCTCCATACTGTTTTCCAGAGGGGCTATACCAGCTTGCATTCCCACCAACAGTATAAGAGGGTTCCCCTTTCTCCACATTCTCTCCAACATTTGTTGTTTCCTGTTTTGCTAATTTTTGCCATTCTAACTGGTGTAAGGTGATGTTTTATAAATTCCCTAAGCTATCTTCATTCTTTGTATAGATTTTTGTTTGTTCCTCTGTTTTTACTCCTCTGGTTTAATTAATTCTACCACTCTGTCTTCAAATTAACAGAACTTTTCTTCCATTTTATCTAGTCTGCTATTGAAACTCTCTGTTAACTTTTTAATGCAGTCATTGTATTATCTCTGTTATTTCTTTTTGGTACTTGTTTATACTTTCTATTTCTCACGTTCTTTTGTTTGGAAAATATTCTTCAATTTCTTCATTTTCCTTCACACTCTGTGGTGATTTCTTCATACTGGATAAAAGTTCCACCTCTCTCAGTCTTGACAGAATAATCTTGTGTAGAAAATGAACCTCATTGATCACCCCAGCCCATGATCCTAGTTTTCTCTCAAACATTTGTGATTGTCCAAAATGTCTTCTTTGTTCTTATTACTCACAGTATTTGAGGGTATCCCAAGACTTGTCAGTGTCCCAAAGGAGAGAGTCACTGCTGACATCTAGACTGAGACTGACTAGAAGCTGAACCCTCAGGTAGCAGTTGGGAAAGTATGTATTTAAGCACTGTCCTGGAAGAAACTGGGAGATGGGCATTTTTGCCTAGTCTTTCTCTGCTGAGCTCAAATGTATGGCAGTGAAGGGGTTCTCTTGCACCCATTATGAACTGTTTATTTTTTGCTACAGTTCTGTGAGAATTGTGAATGCAAGCCCCATTGATTGTTAGAGCCAGGCAATGTGGGGGCCCATTGCTTGGTTGTCTCTTGCAAATGCTTGAGCATCAGATGCATGTAGAAGATTTTTCTACATACTGGTGGCTTGGTTTTATTATCACAGAGGGCTGGAGGGAGAAGATTTGAGTGGTGTCTGACAGCTTCCCAAGGCTCAAGAGGATTGCAGCCATCCCTTAAGTGCCTGCTAAATTAGAAGCCTATTCCCACAGGAAGCCACTTTTAAAGTATGCAGATAAATCTCTTTCAAGAAAGACTGAAAGAGGGGCGCCTGGGTGGCTCAGTTGTTAAGCGTCTGCCTTCGGCTCAGGTCATGATCCCAGGGTCCTGGGATCGAGCCCCGCATCGAGCCCCGCATCGAGCCCCGCATCGAGCCCCGCATCGGGCTCCCTGCTCGGCGGGAAGCCTGCTTCTCCCTCTCCCACTTCCCCTGCTTGCGTTCCCTCTCTCGCTGTGTCTCTCTCTGTCAAATAAATAAATAAAATCTTTAAAAAAAAAAAGAAAGAAAGACTGAAAGATGGGTAATTTTGCCTGTTTCCTTTGCACATAGTCCTGGGGATGGGGGAATAGCCAGTTAATAATTGTTTGTTTGCTATATCTTATGGATTTGTAAATGGAAGCCATTTTGTCTCTGAGAGTCAGACAGTTGTAAGACCCATCTCTTAGGTAGAAGCTGGAAATACAGAAGCACAGACTTGTGTACAAGATCCTTCCAGAGAGATACTTGTGACTTGGAACAATCTAGAGAGAGAAAGCAGCAGTCTTGCTCACCAGCATTCCCAGTCTCTGGAGAAAATCACATTCAATACATACTGCTTGCTAAATTAAAAGCCTGATTCTCAGGCAGGTTTAAAATATGCATATAAACTTCATTCAAGGAAAGACTCGGAGAAAGGTGATTTTTACTTGCTCCCTATGCATAAAGCCCTGGAGAAAAAGCCATGTTGAGTGTTCATATATCCACAAGGCTTATTTCTTTGTTTGCTATACTTGTGAGACTCGTGGGGACAAGCCTCACTGGCTTTCAGAGGTAAGTGGTTTGGGAAACCATCTTTTTGGAGAGAGCTTTACAGGTTGTAGCACTATATGTGGGGTCCAAATTCTTTGGTCTTAATAGAGAAACTAGGAGTTGGTAGTTCCCTCCCAATTGTATGGCATTATGCTTGGGGTGGGGTTTATGGTAAAAATGTATCTCAGGTTTTCTACTCATTTCAGTGTGGATATTTTCACATTTGTCCAATGTGTAAGAGTTGTTTACCTAGGTTCCAGATCTCATTTAGAGGGAATTGTACCCTGTGTAACTGTACATTTGGTGTGTTCATGGGATGAAAGGAGTTCGGGAGCCTTGTATGTCAGCATCTTGTTTGGCTTTCCATATTTTGAATTTAATATGTTTTTTTTTCTTTTTCTAGTTTCCAAAAATAAACAAATTAGATTTTTAAATTTTACATAATTATTTTCTAATACATAGTATATAACATTATAATTTTTTTTTTTGCATCAGGTTCCTTTTTAAATTCCAGTTAGTTAACATATAGCTTAGTATTAGTTTCAGGGGTAGAATTCAGTGATTCATCACTTATATATAACACCCAGAGCTCATCACCACAAGTGCCCTCCTTAATACCCACCACCCATTTAACCCATTACCCTGCCCACCTTCCCTACATTAACCCTCAGTTTGTTCCTATAGTTAAGAGCCTGTTTTACAGTTTATTTCTCTCATTACCCCCCTTATGTTCATCTGTTTCATTTCTTAAACTTCACATGCGTGAAATCCCATGGTATTTGTCTTTCTCTGACTGATTTATTTTCCTTAGCATAATACTCTCTAGCTCAACCCACATCATCACAAATCAAATGGCAAGATTTCATTCTTTCTGATGGCTGAGTAATATATATATATACACATACACACACACACACATACCACATCGTCACTGTCCATTCATCAGCTGATGAACATTTGGGCTCTTTCCCTAATTTGGCTGTTGTTGATAATGCTGGTATAAACATCAGGATGCAATGTCCCTTCAAATCAGTATTTATGTATCCTTTGGGTAAATACCTAGTAGTGCAATTCCTGAGATATAGAATAGTATTAGTTTTACCTTTTCGAGGAAACTCCATCCTGTTTTTCAGAGTGGCTGCATCAGCTTACATTCTCACCAACAGTGTAAGAGGGGTGCCCTTTCTCCACATCCTCGCCAACACCTATTTTTTTCCTGATTTGTTAATTTTAGCCATTCTTACCCCTGTAAGGTGATATCTCATTGTGGTTTTCATTTGTATGTCACTGATGATGAGTGATGTTGAGCATTTTTTTTATGTGTCTGCTAGTCATTTGTACGTCTTCTTTGTACAGATGTCTGTTGATGTCTTCTGCCCATTTCTTGAATGGATTTTTTGTTTGTTTGTTTTTTGGGTGTTCACATTGATAAGTTCTTTATAGATTTTGATTACTAACCCTTTATCTAATATGTCATTTGCAAATATATTCTCCCATTCCATAGGTTGCCTTGTAGTTCTGTTGATTGTTTTCTTCACTATACAGAAGCTTTTTATCTTGAAGAAGTCCCAATAATTTATTTTTGCTTTTGTTTCCCTTGCTTCTGGAGACATCTCTAGCAAGAAAAGGCAGCGGCCAAGTTCAAAAAGGTTGCTGTCTGTGTTCTCCTCTAAGATTTTGATGGATTCCTGTCTCATATTTGGGTCTTTCATTCATTCTGAGTTTATTTTTGGGAATGGTGTAAGAAAGTGGTCCAGTTTCATTCTTCTGCATGTGGCTGTCCAATTTTCCCAACATGATTTGTTGAAGAGAATGTCTTTTTTCCATTGGATATTCTTTCCTTGCTTTGGAAATATTAGTTAACCATAGAGTTGAGAGTCCATTTCTGGGTTCTCTATTCTGTTCCATTGATCTATGTGTCTGTTTTTATGCCAGTACAATACTGTCTTGATGATTACAGCTTTGTAATACACCTGGAAGTCTGGAATTGTGATGCCACAGCTTTGGTTTTCTATTTCAACAATTTTTTGCTATTTGGGGTCTTTTCTGGTTACACACACAGATTAGTATTGTTTGCTGCAGCTCTGTGAAAAATGCTGGTGTTATTTTGATAGGGATTGCATGGAATGTGTAGACTGCCTTGGGGAGTATAGACATTTTAAGAATGTTTGTTCTTCCAATCCATGAGCATGGAATGTTTATCCATTCTTTTTGTGTCTTCCTGAATTTCTTTCATAAGTGTTCTAAAGGTTTCAGAGTACATTTACCACTTTGGTTAGGTTTCTTCCTAGGTATCATATGGATTTGGGTACAATTGTAAAAGGGATCGATTCCTTGAGTTCTCTTTCTGCTACCTGCTGTTGGTGTATACAAATGCAACAGTCTTCTGTGCATTGATTTTATATCCTGCAACTTTGCTGAATTCCTGTATCCATTCTAGCAATTTTTTTGGTGGAGTTTTTTTGGGTTTTCTACATAGAAAATCGTGTCATCTGAAAGACTGAAAGTTTAACTTCTTCTTTGCTGATTTGAATGTCGTTTATTTCTTTTTTGCTGTCTGCTGAGGCTACGACCTCAAGTACTATGATGAATAACAGTGGAGAGATTGGACATCCCTGTGGTATTCCTGACTTTACAGGAAAAGCTCTCTATTTTTCTGCTTTGAGGATAATATTACCTATGGGTCTTTCATATATAGCCTTCATGATGTTGAGGTATGTTCCCTCTATCCCTACTTTGTTGAGGGTTTTTATCAAGAAGGGATGTTGTATTATGTCAAATGCTTTTTCTGCATCTATTGAGAGAATCTTATGGTTCTCATCCTTTCTTTTATTAATGTCACTTATCATGTTGATTGATTTGCAGATGTTGAACCCCCCTGGAGGTCAAGAATAAATCCCATGGGGCCATGTTGAATAATCCTTTTAATGTACTGTTGGATCCTACTAGCTAGTAACCTGGTAAGGATTTTGGTATCCGCGTTCATCAGGGATATCAGTCTGTATTTCTCCTTTTTAGTAGGGTCTTTGTCTGGTTTGGGGATCAAGGTATCTGGCCTCATAGAATGAGTTTGGAAGTTTTCCTTCCATTTCTATTTTTTTGGAACAGTTTCAGAAGAATAAGTTTTAATTCTTCCTTAAATGTTCGGTAGAATTCCCCTGAGAAGACCTGCAGCCTGGACTCTGGTTTGTTGGGAGATTTTTGATTACTGATTCAATTTCTCTGCTGGTTATAGATCTGTTCTGGTTTTCTATTCTTTCCTGTCTTGGGTTTGTCAGTTTATATCTTTCTAGGAATTTATCAATTTCTTACAGATTGCTTAATTTGTTGACATATAATGACTCATAATATTCTCTTATAATTGTTTGTATTTCTGCAATGTTGGTTGTGATCTCTCTTATTTTATTCATAATTTTACTTATTTAAGTCCTGTCTCTGTTCTTTTTCATAAGTCTGGCTAGGGGTTTATTAATCTTGTTAATTATTTCAAAGAAAAACTCCTAGTTTCATTAATCTGTTCTACTTTTTTTTTTTAATTTCTATATGACTGATTTCTGCTCTAATCTTTATTATTTCTCTCCTCCTGCTGGATTTAGGCTTTATTTGCTGTACTTTTTCCAGCTTCATTAGGTGTAAGGTTAGGTTCTGTATTTGGGAGTTTTCTTGTTTCTTCAGGGAAGTCTGTATTGCAATATACTTCCCTCATAGGATCACCTTTGCTGCTGTTTTGGATTGCCTTCTTTTCATTTTCATTTCCTTCCATTTATTATTTTTTTTAAATTATCCTGCAATTTCCTGACTGACCCATTCATTCTTTAGTAAGATGTGCTTTAACCTCCATGTATTTGTGGACCTTCCAAAAATTTTCTTGTGTTTGACATCAAGTTTCATAGCATCATGGTCTGAAAATATGCATGGTATGATCTCAGTCTTTTTGTAGCAGTTGGGTCATTATTTGTGACCCAGGTGGTGATCTATGCTAGAGAATATTCCATGTGCACTCAAAAAGAATGTGTCTTCTGCTGCTTTAGGAGGAAATGGTCTGAATATATCTGTTAAGTATATCTGATCCAGTGTATCATTCAAAGCCTTTGTTTCCTTGTTGATCTTCTGCTTCGATGATCTGTCAATTGCTGTGAGTGGGATATTAAAGTCCCCTAGTATTATTGTATTTTTATCAATGAGTTTCTTTATGTTTGTTATTAATTGGATTATATATTTGGCTGCTCCCAAGTTAGAGGCATAAATATTTACAATTGTTAGATCTTGTTGGATAGATCCTTTTATTATTATATAGTGTCCTTCTTCATCTCTTATTACAATATTTGGTTTAAAATCTAGTTTGTCTGATATAAGGATAGATACTCCAGCTTTCTTTTGACTTCCATTAGCATAATAAATGGTTCCCCACCCCCTCATTTTCAATCTGGTGGTATCTTAGGCTCTAAAATGAATTTCTTGTAAGCAGTATATGATCAGTCTTTTTTTTAATCCATTTTGATACCGTATGTCATTGATTGTGGTATTTAGTCCATTTACATTCAGAGTAATTATTGAAAGATATGAATTTAGTGCCATTGTATTACCTGTAAAGCTGTCATTCCTATAGATTGTTTCTGTTCCTTTCTAGCCTTTGCTACATTTGGTCTCTGTTTCTGCTAAAAGATTCCCCTTAATATATCTTGTGGGCCTGGTTTAGTGTTCATCAACTCCTTTAGTTGCTTGTCTGGGAAACTCCCTATTTCTCCTTGTATTCAGAAAGACAGCCTCATTGGATAAATTATTCTTGACTGCATATTTTCCCCATATAGCATCCCAGTCCTTTCTGGCCTGCCATGACTCCGTGGACAGGTCTACTGCCAGCCTTATATATCTACCCTTGTAGTTAAGGACTTCTCTCAAGCTGCTTTCAGAATTCTCTCTTTATCTTTGTAGTTGGTACATTTTACTCTATGTCGTGGTGTTGACCTGTTTTTGTTGTTTTGAGGGGAGTTCTCTGTGCCTCTTCGACTTGAATGCCTGTTTTTTCCCCAGATTAGGAAAGTTCTGAGTTATAATTTGTTCAAATAAACCTTCTGCCCCTCTTTCCCACTCTTCCTCTTCCTGGACTCATATGTTACAGATATTATTTTGTTTTATGAAAACACTGAGTTCCCTAAGTCTACCTTCGTGATCTAATAGTTTTCTTTTCCTCTTCTTTTTAGCTTCATTATTTTCCATAATTTTACCTTATATGTCACTGATTTGCTCTTGTTTCCTCCATCCTCATTTTTATGTCCTCCACTTAGAACTGCATCTTGATTTTAGCATTTTTAATTTTGACCTGATTAGATTTTAGTTCTTTTATCTCTCCAGAGATGGATTCTCTAGTGTCTTCTATGTTTTTTTTCAAGCCCAGCTAGTGTCCTTATAATTACTGTTTTAAATTCTAGTTCAGACATCATACTTATAACTGTATTGGTTAATCCCTGGCTGTTTGTACTACCTCCTGTTCTTTCTTTTGGGATGAATTTCTCTTTCTTGTCATTATGTCCAGAAAAGAAAAGAAGAATGAAAAAGAAAAACAAAACAAAACAAAAATAACAAGAACAAGAACACAAAACAAGATAACTAGATTCTGGGTGTGTATTGGTCTGCTTATTAAAAGAAACTAGATCCCAAAATAAGAAAGAAAGAGGGAAGCCTGGGTGGCTCAGCTAGTTAAGTGTCTGCCTTTGGCTCTGGGATCCGAGGACCCTGGAATCAAGCCCCACATTGGGCTCCCTGCTCATCGGGGAGTCTGCTCCTCCCTCTGCCCCTCCCCCTGTTAATGCTGTCTCTCTCTCTCTCTCAAATAATTAAATAAATAAAATCATTAAAAAATAAAAATTAAAAATAATTTAAAAGGAAAGAAGGAAAGAAATATATATACATATATAATACAATGAAAGGGAACAAAAAATAATGTATATATATATAAAGTATACATAAAAATAAAAATTAAAAATAAGAAAATAAATGAAAAAAAATAATAAATAAACAAAAAGTACAAAGGAAGGTAGATACTATTCTCCCCTAGAGATGTAGCTTTGCAGCCTTCTATGATCAGTAAACTTGGTGTGGGTCCAGTTGTTTGTGCTGGTCTTCTGGCACAGGGATTGTTGTGCTGATTCTCAGGTAGGACTTGCCCTAGTGAAGATGTTTTAAGGGGAGTCCTCTGTGCCTCTGCAAGGAGGCGGGGCTTGGAGTAAGCAGCTCTGGACTCCATTAGGTGCAGCCCTTTTGCTCCATCAAGGCTTTCCACACTGATGCGAGGAATGAATATGGTGGCTCCCCACTAACTACTCCTGGAGCTGGAAATTCATGTCCCGCCAGTCTTCAGTGAGCCCCTATAGAAGAGAAATCAATCACTCTTGTGTCACCAGTTTCCAACCTAACCCTGTGTTCACTCTGTGTCAGAGGTTTTTTCATCATAAGCATGTGCCTGAGTTTCAAAACTCCAAATTTTAGAGACTCCTGAGGCATAGACCCCCATGATACCTCTGGAGGAGGGTCTCACTACCCTTCTGCTTTTTGCTGGACCTGTCCCAGGAAAGCAATGGTAGGAGCATGCAGCAGTTCACAATTTATGGCAATACAGAGCAGAAATCAGCACCTAGACTCGGTGTTCTCAACCACCTTCCATGTTCCTATGCCTGGGAACAGTGCAGCACTTAGGCATCACCCATTCTTCTTGCCACCCAGGGGATCCTCAGAGCACACTATCATACCTGTAATTCCATCCCTCTTCATCACCTGAGAACCTTTAATCTAGGCATATCCCCCACTATAACAATTTTTGAAAATCTGATTTTGTACTCCACTGCTTATAATACTTTGCAGTAGCCTCCTTAAGCAGGCTCCCTCCCTGCTATAGTATCCACAACTATATCACACCAGATTCAAGTCTCCCCACCTCCTACCTTCCAAATGCTGATCACTTTTCTACTTGTAGACTTGCAGTATTTGTTCTCTCAGAACTCTGATTCATTTCTCCCGTGTTCAGAATGATTTGATAACTATCTAGCTGTATTCAAAGAATGAGACAAACTTAGGGTCCCCCTACTCCTTTACCATATTTACTCCGCTCTTTTATTTTTAATTTTTAAATGAAATATATTTGACATACAATATTACAATATTTTAAGGTGTGAAATATAATGATTTGACAATTATATACCTTATGAAATATTCACCATGGAAGTATAGTTACCATCTGTCAACACGCAAAATTATTACAGGAAGTTCTGGCCCATGATGGTGATGCAGGAATACCCTTCTTTCCCCTCTTCCACAGAGATCCAAATTACAGCTTTTATAGAGCAACTCCTCCTGAAATGGAACTGAGATTTGACTGAACAACTTCTAGACAAGAAAAGAGAGAAAGGTTAGCAAAAGAGAAAGTTACAGAGATGGAGACACAGCAATGAAATGAACCATCACTCATGAAGCTGTGAACTGATGTGAAGAATCATAGCACTGAATAACTGGGAGTAGATTTGCCTGTCCTTGTGGACAGAAAAAAAGCCATGGCTTAAAAGACCAGTTACTTTATAAAAGATCTGTTCTAGAAATTCACCAAATGACTGAGGAACTGATTTAACTCTCTATGGATGAGAGAGACTGGTTAGCAACACAGTTTACACTTCCCCTCTACTTTGAAAGTGCCCACCACAGCAGAGTCCAAAATTCAGAGCTGGCCTGCTCCTTCATTGAGCCCAGTGTCCTTAACCCACCACAGACCCCAAAGCCCTGAGGCACAGAAAAAAAATCCATGATTTAAAAGAATAACTAGCAGAGGTTAGAGTTAAAATAGCAGAGTAGTAAGGGGGTCCTAACCTTGCCTCATCCCTTGACATAGCTGGATAAATATCAAATCATTTTGAACACACAAGAAATCAACATGAGGACTGAGAGAGCAAAACTGCACAACTACATGTAGAAAACAGCCACACCATGGAAGATAGGAGCTACAGAGTGTTGATTTGGGGGAGAAAAGAATTGCACATGCTGCAAAAGGGAGGGATCCCTGATCACAGAGAGAGGAGTGAGAGAGAAAGGGAAAGAGAGAGAGATAAAAGAGTGAAAGCCCATGCAGGGGATTGCACAAGAAAAAAATCTTTCCCCCAAACCATTGTCTGTGTAAAGGGCTAACTAATGCAAGTTTTTCATAAGTAGTGGAGCCCAGTATGAACATTTGGAGGTCTGTGCCTTCACCAGGGTCATGCTTATTGGGATTGGCTGTGCTCTTGTGGGGAAGGAGTGTGGAGACGCAGGAACAGGTGGCTTGGTCTGAGGATCCCCTGGGTCACACAGGGAGAAACACTTCCTATGGTTGAAGTGCATTTGGGAATGTCAGCACGGCCTCTCCAGGGACAAAAGAACTAGTGGCACCAATATGCTGCCTTGTTCCTTACCATAAGAATAAAAATAATAGCTGAGGGCAGCAAGACTTGGTTCCAGGTTGTGCCACATGTTACCATAAACTCTGAACTACTGCCCAGGCTTGCAATCAATTTTTGAACAAGCCAGCACCAGACAGAGAGCAGTGAGACCTTCCGCCAGAGGATCAGCATGAGTCTGTGCTGCACAGTTCCATAAAATTTGGAATTTTGAAGCCCAGCCAGGTGCCCGAGATAAAACAAAGGGGTACTGTGCTGCCTGGCAGGTGGACAGTTCTGACACAGGCAGGGTGAAGGCAGGGATCTGGCAGAAACTGAGGACACAAGAGATGTGATTGTTTGCTCTTCTGTAATGGCTTTTGGAAGAGTGGTGAGCGTGAACTCCCTGTCCAAGAGATGACAGAGGCGGCGATGCCATTTGGCCTCCCATCCATCAACACTGACCAACTTAAGTGAGCACAACAGCACCTCCCAGTGGAGGCCAAAGCCCCTTACACCACCCAGAACCACCACCCTGTAACTTGCGGGTGCCTCTCTCCACTAGGGCAAGTCCACCTGAGAACTGAATGGATGCAATGACAATGTGAATGGATGAATCAACGGATCAGTGATATAGAAGATGAGATCCTTTGATACCCGTCTTTCTCTGATTGACTTATTCTGCTTAGCCTAATACCCTCTAGTTCCATCCAGGTCGTTAGAAATGGCAAGATTTCATTTTTGGATTGCTGCATAATATTCCATTGTATATATATATATACCACATCTTCTTTATCCATTCATCTGTTGATGGACAGTTAGGCTCTTTCCATAGTTCGGCTATTGTGGACATTGATGCTATAAACATTGGGGTGCACGTGCCCCTTCAGATCACTACATTTGTATCCATGAGGTAAATACCCAGTTGTGCAATTGCTAGCTCACAAGGTAGCTCTATTTTCAACTTTTTGAGGAACCTCCATACTGTTTCCCAGAGTGGCTGATCCAGCTTGCATTCCCACCAACAGTGTAGGAGAGTTCCCCTTTCTCCACATCCTCGCCAACATTTGTCGTTTCCTGAATTGTTAATTTTAGCCATTCTGACTGGTGTGAGGTGGTATCTCATTGAGGTTTTGATTTGGATTTCCCTGATGCTGACTGATGTTGAGCACTTTTTCATGTCTGTTGGCCATTTGGATGTCTTCTTTGCAGAAATGTCTGTTCATGTCTTCTGACCATTTCTTGACTTGATTATTTGTTCTTTGGGTGTTGAGTTTGATAAGTTCTTTAGAGATTTTGGATACTAGCCCTTTATCTGATACATCATCTGAAAATATCTTCTCCCATTCTGTCGGTTGTCTTTTGGTTCTGTTAACTGTTTCTTTTGCTGTGCAAAAGCTTTTTGTCTTGATGAAGTCCCGGTAATTCATTTTTGCCCTTGCCTCCCTTGATTTTGGCAATGTTTCTAGGAAGAAGTTGCTGTGGCTGAGGTCGAAGAGGCTGCTGCTTGTGTTCTCCTGAAGGATTTTGATGGATTCTTGTCTCACATTGAGGTCTTTCATCCATTTTGAGTCTATTTTTGTGTGCGGTGTAAGGAAATGGTCCACTTTCATTCTTCTGCATGTGGCTGTCCAATTTTCCCAACACCATTTGTTGAAGAGACTGTCTTTTTTCCATTGGACATTCCTTACTGCCTTGTCGATGATTAGTTGACCATAGAGTTGAGGGTCCATTTCTGGGCTCTCTATTCTGTTCCATTGATCTATGTGTCAGTTTTTGTGCCAGTACCATACTGTCTTGATGACGACAGCTTTGTAATAGAGATGGAAGTCTGGAATTGTGATGTCTCCAGCTTTGCTTTTCTTTTTCAACATTCCTCTGGCTATTCGGGTTTTTTTCTGGTTCCATACAAATTTTAGGATTATTTGTTCCATTTCTTTGAAAAAAGTGGATGCTATTTTGATAGGGATTGCATTAAATGTGTAGATTGCTCTAGGTAGCATAGGCATTTTTACAGTATTTGTTCTTCCAATCCATGAGCATGGAACGTTTTTCCATTTCTTTGTGTCTTCCTCAATTTCTTTCATGAGTATTCTATAGTTTTCTGAGTACAGAGTGAATCACAATTTAAAACTGATCATAAGGGTATTCACTGGGCTTGAGAAAAGCATAGAAGATACTAGAGAATACCTTACTACAGAGATAAGAGAATTAAAAACTAATCAATTTGCTGTAATTGAGATGCAAAACTGAATGGATGCAATGACAATGTGAATGGTTGAATCAACGGATCAGTGATATAGAAGATGAAATTATGGGGGAGGTGTTAAGATGGCAGAGGAGTAGACACAGCTAGATAGTTATCAGATCATTCTAAATGCCTTAGAAATCAATCAGAGGTATGAGAGAACAAAAACTGCAAGTGAAAGTAAGAGGTACAAGGAGTTCACCTGGGAGAGATATACTTGTGGGTAGGGTGGGGGGGAACCCCGCTTATGGAGGTTAGTCCAAGCAGTGCAGTGCAAAATCTAAACTGAAAGGTCTGCTGATGAGGGGGATGTGCCTGGCTCAATGGTGCTCATGAGGCCAAGTGAGGTGGAATCTCAGGAGTGAAAGAGTGGTCTGAGGATCCTCTGGGTCACAAGAAGCACAGGTGGTGCCAACGTGCTGTCCTTTTTGCAGGCATAGGAGCAGGGATAGCCTGCTGAGAACAGTGAGTCTTGGGTGCTGGCTCCCTGCTCTGTTTTGCCATAAACTGCAAATCTCAGTGCAGTGGTGGGACCTCTTTCCTGAGATGCCTGGCAAATGGCAAAAGCATGGTGAGACCCTTCCCTAGAGGAAGAGTGTGGGTCCAGGCCTTGGTAGTCCCTAAAATTTGGAGTTCTGAAACTCAGTCACATGTCAGTTAAAAAACCTCAGGCACAGGCAAAGGGAACACAGGGTTCTGATCGAAACCAGGGACAAAAGAGAGGTAATTGACTGTTGTTCTGTGAGGGCTCACTGAAGAGTAGGGGGCAAGAACTTTCAGCTCCAGGGCTAGAGAGTAGGTCGCCACCAGGTGCATCTCGCCCATCAGTACTGAAAGCCTTCAGGGAACAAGACAGGACTACCTACTGGAAGCTGGAGGCACTCACACCAGCCCCATCCCCCCGTGCCATAGAGGCCCATCTCCTCTATGGCAAGTGCACCTGAGAATCAGCACAACAGGCCCTTCCCACAGAAGACCAGCTCAAACACCTTGCTTTCTCCAAGTCTACTGATCATAGACTATTGCAAAGCTTCAGCTCTAGGGGAAATAGGACCTAGCTTCCTTTTTACTTTTATGCTTTATTTTTTACTACCATTTTTTCATTTATTTTCTTGTTTTTTTATTATTTTTAAAATTTTTATGTATATTATATGTTTTATTTATATCCATTATATATATATATATATATATTTATATTAGGATCAGGATTCTTTTAACAAGCAGAAAAAACACACCCAGGATCTTGTTTTGCAGTTTTTTCCTTTGTTTCTTTTGTTTTGTTTTCTGAGTTATTTTTTCTATCTTCTTTTCTTTTCTGGACCAAATGAGATGTTGGAGTAATTCAACTCAAAAGAAATAATAGGAAGTAGAACTCATGGCCAGAGATTTAATCAATACAGATATAAGATGTCTGAACTAGAATTTAAAACAACAGTTATAAGGATACTAGCTGGGCTTGAAAAAAAGCATACAAAACACTAGAGAATCCCTTACTGCAGAGATCAAAGAGCTAAAATCTTGTCTGGCCAAAATTTACAATGCCATAATCAAGATGAAAACCAAAATGGATGCCATAAAAACGAAAATGGATGAAGGAGAGGAGGGAATCAGTGATATGGAAGATAAAATAATGGAAAATAATGAAGCTGAAAAGAAGAGGGAAGGAAAGCTAATGGACCAAGAAGGTAGACATACAGAACTCAGAAAATTATTGAAACATAATAACATTAAATGATAGGAGTCCAAGAAGGTGAAGAGAGAGAAAAAGGGGCAGAAAAATTTTCAAGCAAATTAGAGCTGAAAACTCCCCAAGTCTGGAGAAAGACACAGACATCAAAATCCAAGAAGCACAGAGAACTCCCAACAAATTCAACAAAAGCCGACCATTGCCAATTCAAAAATACACAGACAAGGAAAGAGTCCTGAAAGCAGCAAGGGAAAAAAGTCCTTAACATACAAAGGAAGACAGAGCAAGATCGCAACAGATCTGTCCACAGAAACTTTGCAAGTCAGAAGAGAGTACCAGGATATATTTAACGTGATGAATGAGAAAAATATGCAACCAAGAATTCTTTATCCAGCAAGGCTGTCATTCAGAATGGAAGGAGAGATAGTTTCCCAGACAAACAAAAAACTGAAGGAATTCATGAAGACTAAACCAGCCCTGCAAGAAATCTTCAGGACACTTTGGAGAAAAAAAAGACTAAAAACAAAAAAGGCTAGAAAGGACCAGAGAACATCATCAGAAACACTACAGGTAACACAACTGCAAAAAATTCATATCTTTCAGTAATCACTCTGAATGCAAATGGACTAAATGCTCCAATCAAAACACGTGGGGTTTCAGAATGGATTAAAAAAAATAAAAACAAGATCCATCAATATGCTATCTGTAAGAGACTCATTTTATAACTAAATACACATGCAGATTGAAATAGAGGGATGGAGAACCATCTGTCATGCTAATGGATGCCATAAGAAAGCCAGAGTAGCCATACTTATATCAGACAAACTAGATTTTAAACCAAAGATTGTAATAAGAGATGAAGAAGTATTACTTCATAATTAAGGGTTATATCCATCAGGAAGATCTAACAATTGTAAATATTTATGCTCCCAACTTAAGAGCACCCAAATATGTAAATCTATTAATAATAAATATAAAGAAACTCTTGATAATAATACAATAATAGTAGGGGAATTTAACACCCCACTTACATCAATGCACAGATCATCTAAGCAAAAAATCAACAAGGAAACAATTGCTATGAATGACAAACTGGACCAGATGGACTTAACAGATATATTCAGAGTAATTCATCCTAAAGCAGCAGAATACACATTCTTTCAAGTGCACATGGAGCATTCTCCAGAATAGATCACAAACTGGTCACAAATCATGTCTCAACAACTACAAAAAGATTGAGATTATATCATGCATATTTTCAGACCACATTGCTATGAAAATTGAAGTCAACAACAAGAAAAAATTTAGAAGGACCTCAAATCCAAGGAAGTTAGAGAACATCCTACTAAAGAATAAATGGGTTAACCAAGAAATAATAGAAGAAATTAACAAATTCATGGAATCAATTGAAATTGAAAACACGACGGTCCAAAACCTTTGGGATGCAGCAAAGGTGGTCCTAAGAGGGAAGAATATAGCAATACAGGCCTATCTCAAGAAGCAAGAAAAGTCTCAAATACACATTTAAAAGAGCTAGAAAAGGAGCAGCAAATAAAGCCTAAGTCAGCAGAAGAAGGGAAATAATAAAGATTAGACCGCAAATGAATGATATAGAAGCAAACAAACAAAAAACATAGTAGAACAAATCAACAAAACTAAAAGCTGGTTCTTTGATAGAATTAATAAAACTCGTAAACCCCTAGCCAGCCTACTCAAAAAAGAAAAAAGAAAGGACCCAAATAAATATAATAGTGGATGAAGGAGAAAGCTCACAACCAACACCACAGGAATACAAACAAATTTAAGAGAATATTATAAAAAATTATATGCCAAGACGTGTGGCAATCTGGAAGAAATGTACAAATTCCTAGAAATATACAAATTACAAAAGTGACACATGAAAAGATGTTCAACATTTCTCATCATCAGGGAAATACAAATCAAAAGCACAATGATATATCACCTCATACCTGTCAGAATGGCTAAAATGAACAACACAGGAAACAACAGATGTTAGCAAGGACAGGGACAAAGGGGTGCCCTCCTACACTATTGGTGTAATCCAAACTGGTGCAGCCATTCTGGAAAACAGTATGGAGTTTCCCGAAAAAGTTAAAAATAGATCTACCCTATGACCCAGCAATTGCACTAGTAGGTATGTACCCAAAGGATACAAAAATCAAATTCGAAGGGGCACGTGCACCCTAATGTTTATAGAAGCATTATCAACAATAAGCAAACTATGAAAAGAGCCCAAATATCCATTGACTGATGAATGGATAAAGATGAAGTGTATATATACACAATGGAATATTACTCAGGCATCAAAAAGAATGAAGTCTTTCCATTTGCAGCAACATAGATGGAGCTAGAATGTACTATGGTAAGCAAAATAACTCAGTTTAGAGAAAAACAAATACCATATGATTTCACTCATATGTTGAATTTAATAAACAAAACAAATGAGCAAATGGGGGGGAAAAAAGAAAGGGAGATAAATCAAGCAACACACAGTTAAGCATAGAGAACTAAGTGATGGCTACCAGAGGAGAGATGGCTAGGAGAATGGGTCAAAGTGTAAATGGGTATTAAGAAAATACTTACTGAGAAAAAAAGAAAGAAAGAAAATACTTACTGAGGCGTAGGAAGATAGCAGCAGATTAGGAGGATGCCAGGCTCACTTTGTCCCACCAGTTCAACTAGATAATCATCAATTCTTCCTGAATACCCCAGAAATCGACCTGAAGACTGACAGAAAAATTCCACAAATAAAGGGAGAGAACAGGCCACATCAAAGTAGGAAGGAAGTGTAGAGACGTGGTTTAGGGGAGAAATAGATCACAGGTATTGTGAAGGAGAGGGAGCTCTGGTTATGGAGAATGGTGAGGGAGAGGGGAGCACACAGAGGAATGCACAGAACATTTCCCCAAAGCCATTGGCTTTGAAAATGAGAGCAGCTGAATTTCATGAGTTCTTGCAAGATGAGGGCAGACAGAATGGAAACAGCAAAATGAAGAGTGCCTGGGGCACAAAGTGGGGAGAATATTTGCTCTTCTTACAGTGCATATGTGAGAGTCAACAATCTTTGAAACATCTCTCCGGGAATAAAGGAGATGGCTGACACCATTTTACTCCCCAACCCCTCAGCACAAACATAGTACCACATGCAGGATGCAGGGCAGTACCCACTGGCTGCCTAACTTGCATACACCATGCCCTACACCCATGTGATCTGGTGGGACTGCCCTTCTCAGTCTGCCTTGCCTCAGTCACAACACAACAGGCCCTTACACCAGAAAACCAGCACAATCCCTGCCCATATGACATCTCCTGACCAGAGAGTTCTGCAGGGCCTCCATTCTGGTGGAGGATATGTCAGGTCTCATTTCACAAGCAGATTAAAGCACATCTACTTATGACTAGCCACATTCAGACCAGGGAACAAACAGCACAGAGCAGGCAAGGGGGGCCTCTGAAGACAACTACCCAGAAGAATAGTGAAGACAAAACACAACAGCCAACTGCACGTGGCACACACCACAGGACACTCCCCAAAGTGTGAGGCACTGAACTCTACATGACCTCTTCTTCATTAAGCCATTACTCTCAGTAGCAGAAAATATAACTGGTATTACTAGCACAGAGAAGTCAGAGACTTAGGAAAAAATGTGAAGATGGAAGAATTTATCCCAAATGAAAGAACAAGATAAGGGCAAGCCAGAGATCTAAGTGAAACAGATATAAGTAACATGCCCAATGGAGAATTTACAGCAAAAATGATAAGGATACACACTGGGCTTGAGAAAAGAGAAGACATCAGGGAGACCCTTACCACAGAGAAAAAGGAGTGAAAAAATAATGAGTCAGAGATGAAGAATGCAACAAATGAGATTGGAAAAAGGCTTGATGGAAAGAAACTAAGGGCTGGAAGAAGCAGATGAATGAAATAGTAATACAGAAGACAAAATATTGGAAAATAATGAAGCTGAACAAAAGAGAGAAAGAATTATGGAACATGAGAACAGACTTAGATAACTCAGTAACTCCATTAAATGTAGTAACATTCATATTATAGACTTCCCAGAATAAGAAGAGGGAAAAAGGAGAAGAAAATTTATTTCAGGAAATAATAGCTGAAAACATCCCTACTTGTGGGAAGGAAATAGACATCTAGATCCAGGAGGCACAGAGAACTCCTATCAAAATCAACAAAAGCTAGCCAACATCAAGATGTATTGTAGTTAAATTTGCAAAACATAGCTATAAAAAAATCTTAAAAAGAGCAATACAAAAGAAGTCCTTAACTTAAAAGGAAGTCCTTAACACATGAGGCTAGTTGGAAGATTATATTTTTTTTAAAGATTTTATTTATTTATGTGAGACAGAGAGAATGAAAGACAGAGAGCATGAGAGGGAGGAGGGTCAGAGGGAGAAGCAGACTCCCTGCAGAGCAGGGAGCCTGATGCAGGACTGATCCCGGGACTCCAGGATCATGACCTGAGCCGAAGGCAGTCACTTAACCAACTGAGCCACCCAGGTGCCCTAGTTGGAAGATTCTTAACAGAAATTTAGCAAGCCAGAAGCTAGTGGCATGATATAATCAAAGTGCTACATGGGAAAATTTGCAGCAAGAATACTCTCTGCAACAACGCTATCACTCAGGAAAGTAGGAGAGATAAAGAAATCCCCTGACAAAAAAACCTAAATGAACCAGCCCTGCAATATATGTCAGAGAGTAATCTTTGAGGGAAAAGAGTCCAGGGTGCCTGTGTGGCTCAGTTAGTATCTGCCTTTGGCTCATGATCCCAGGATCCTGGGATCGAGTCCCACATCAGGCTCCCTGCTAAGCGGGGACTCTGCTTCTCTCTCTCCCTCTGCCCCTCCCCTGACTCCTTTGCTCGATCTTGATCTCCCTCTCTCTCTCTCTCAGGTAAATAAATAAAATCTTTTTTAAAAAAGAGAATCCAAACTGACAAAGACAAGAAAGGCTCAGAGAATTTACAGAAACAATGAGAAAACAAGTAACAAAATAGCAATAAATATGTATCTATAAATAATTACATTGGATGAAAATGGACTAAACACTGCAATCAAAAGACATAGGGTGTCCCATTTGATTTAAAAAAAACACCCATCTATATACTGCCAGAGAGAGACTCATTTGTTTTCATTCATTATTTTCATTTTAATTCAATTAGCCAACTATAGTTGGTTAATATATATTAGTTTCAGATGTACTGTTCAATAAATTATTATTCATGTATAACACCCAGTGCTCATCACATCACGAACCCTCCGTAATGCCCATCAACCAATTACCCCACCCCCCACCAAAATCCCCTCCAGCAACCTTCAGTTTGTTTCCTATAGTTAAGAATCTCTCATGGATTTTCTCCCTCTCAGATGACTTCCCATTCAGTTTTCCCTCTCTTCCCCTATGATCCTCTGTACTGTTTCTTATATTCCACATAAGAGAGAAACCATTTGATAATTGTATTTCTCTGATTGACTTATTTCACTCAGCATAATACCATCCAGTTCCATCCACACTAATGCAAATGGTAAGAATTCATTCTTTCTTATGGCTGAGTAATAATCCATTGTATATATATACTACGTCTTGATTATCCATACATTAGTCAATGGACATCTCAGCTCTTTCAATACTTTGGCTATTGTGGACATTGGTGCTATAATGTATGGTGATTAACATAACATAATAATAATAAAAAAAACATTGGGGAGCATGTGCCCTTTAGGGTGATTATATTTGTCACTTTGGGATAAATAACTAGTACAGTGATTGGTGGGTCATAGGGTAGATCATAGTACTTCTAGTACTATGTTGAGCAATAGTGGCGAGAGTGGGCATCCTTGACGTGTTCCTGATCTGAAGGGAAAGGCTCTCAGCTTTTCCCCATTGAGGATGATATTCGCTGTGGGTTTTTCACAGATGGATTTTATGAACTTGAAGAATGCTCCCTCTATCCCTATACTCTGAAGAGTTTTAATCAGGAAAGGATGTTGTATTTTGTCAAATGCTTTTTCTGCATCAATTGAGAGGACCATATGGTTCTTCTCCCCCCTCTTATAAATGTGTTCTATCACATTGATTGATTTGCAAATGTTGAACCACCCTTGCAACCCGGGGATGAATCCCGCTTGGTCATGGTGGATGATCCTTTTAATGTATTGTTGGATCCTGTTAGCTAGGATTTTTTTGAGGATTTTGAAATCCATATTCATCAGGGATATCAGTCTGAAATTCTCCTCTTTGCCTGGTTTGGGGATTAAGGTAATGCTGGGCTCATAGAATAAGTCTAGAAGCTTTCTTTCTGTTTCTATTTTTTGAAACAGCTTCAGGAGAATAGGTATTATTTCTTTTTGAATGTTTGGTAGAATTCCCCAGGGAATCCATCAGGCCCTGGACTCTTGTTTTTTGGGAGGTTTTTGATCACTGCTTTGATCTTGTTACTGGTTTTGGCCTATTCAGGTTGTCAATTTCTTCCTGTTTCAGTCTTGGCAGCTTATAAGTTTCCAGGAAGACCTCCATGTCATCCAGATTGCTCAGTTTATTGGCATAGAGTTGTTGATAATAATTTCTAATAATTGTTTCTATTTCTTTGGTGTTAGTCATGATCTCTCCCCTTTCATTCATCATTTTATTAATTTGGGTCCTTTCTCTTTTCTTTTGGATAAGTCTGGCCAGTGGTTTATCAATCTTATTAATTCTTTCAAAGAACCAACTTCTAGTTTCATTGAACTGATCTACTGTGTTTCTGGTTTCTAATTCATTGATCTCTACTCTAATCTTAATTATTTCTCTTCTAATGCATGGCTTAGGCATTGTTTGTTGCTTTTTCTCTAGTTCTTTAAGGTTTAGAGTTAGTTGGTGAATTCAGGATTTTTCTATTTTTTTGAGTGAAGCTTGGATGGCTATGTATTTCCTCCTTAGGACCACCTTTGCAGTATCTCAAAGGTTTTCGACTGATGTGTTTTCATTCTCATTGATTTCCATGAATTGTTTAAGTTCTTCTTTGATTTCCTGGTTGACCCAAACATTCTTGAGCAGAGTGGTCTTTAGCTTCCAAGTGTTTGAATTCCTGCCAAATTTTTTCTTGGGATTGAGTTCTAGTTTTAAAATATTATGGTCTGAGAATATGCAGGAATAATCTCAGTCTTTTGGTATCAGTTGATACCTGATTTGTGACCCAGTATGTGGTCTCTTCTAGAGAAAGTTCCATGTGGGCTCATAAAGAATGAGTATTCTGTTGTTTTAGTGTGGAATGTTCTGTATATATCTATGAGGTCCATCTGGTTCAGTGTGTCATTCAGAGCTCTTGTTTCTTTGTTGATTTTCTGCTTAGATGATCTGTCTATTGCTGAGAGTGGAGGATTGAGGTCTCCTACAATTAACGTATTGTTATCAATATGACTTTATTTTGGTAAACAGTTGGCTTATGCTGCCCCCATGTTGGGGGTGTAGATACTTACAATTGTTAGATCTTCTTCTTGGATAGACAATATAAGAATGAAATCGTGTCCTTCTGTGTCTCTAATTACAGTCTTTAGTTAAAAATCTAATTTGTCTGATATAAGAATTGCCACCCCAGCTTTCTTTTGAGGTCCATTGGCATGGAAGATGGATCTCCATCCCTTCGCTTTCATTCTGGATGTATCTTTAGGTTCAAAATGAGTCTCTTGTAGATAGCATATGGATAGGTCCTGTCTTTTTATCCCATCTGCAACCCTGTGCCATTTTATGGGGGCATTTAAGCCATTCACGTTGAGAGTGATTATTGAAAGATAAGAATTTATTGTCATCATGTTGCCTGTGAAGACCTTGTTTCTACAGATTGTCTCTGTAAATTTCTTTTCTATATCACTCTTGGGGTCTTTCTCCTTTTATAAATCCCCCCTTAATATTTCTTGCAGGGCCAGCTTAGTGGCCACATATTCTTTCAGTTTTTACCACTCTTGGAAGCTCTGCATCTCTCCATCCATTCTAAATGACAGCCTTGCCAGATAAAGTATTCTTGGCTGCATGTTCTCCTCGTTTAGCACCCTGCATAAGTCTTGCCAGCCCTTTCTGGTTGCCTGGTCTCTGTGGATAGGTTTGACGTTATTCTGATGTTCATCCCTCTGTACATAAGGAATGTCTTCCCCCTAACTGCCCTTAAGATTGTTTCCTTGGTTTTAAGATTTGGGAATTTTACTATTACATGCTGGGGTGTTGGCCTGTTTTCCTTGATATTGGGAGGGGTCCTCTCTGCCTCTAGGACACAAATGTTTGTTTCATTCCCCAGATTAAGGAAGTTCTCAGCTACGATTTGCTCAAATATATCTTCTAGTCCACTCTCTCTCTCTCCACCCCCTCAGGGATCCCAAAAATTCTGACATTGGAACATTTCATGGCATCACTTATTTTTCTGATTCTATTTTCATGGATTCTGAGTTGTTTTTCCCTGGCCTCCTCTTTTCCCTTTTTATCTATTAAATGGTCTTCCAGGTCACTTACTCATCCTTCTGCCTCACTTACCCTAGCTGTTAGATTGTCTAGATTAGATTAGATCTCATTGATAGCATTTTTAAGTTCTGCCATTTTAGCTTTCATTTCTGACCTTAGAGACTCTATGTTGCCATTAATTGATTTCTCCATTCTAGCTATCATCTTCACAATTGCTAGCCTGAATTCCATTTCCAACATCTTGGTTATATCTGAATCCATTTGTAAATCTGTGGCAGAAATCATAGTCTTTGAGTCTTTCCTATTTTGGGGGTTCCTCCTCCTAGTCATTGTGTTGAGGGTTGGTCGAGAGAATGTACAGAGTCCAAATTGTTGACCACAGTCCAAGCAAGATGCACCCATTTTATAGGGACCTTAGGATTGTTGGCCTCTTGTTCTCCCAGCCTGTCTTCAGGGGAGGGGCATGCTGTGATGTTACTCAGGCAACCCTGTTTGGGCAGAGTTGCCCTGCTCCCTGTGTGTGAGGGTGGGATGGGCTTAGTGAAAACCATTTTTGGGGGGCTTTTGTTCTCTGGAAGCTTTCCCTGGTGGCTTTCCACGTCTCTTCTAAGAGTCAGAGCAAAAGAGATTGTTTCCAACCCTCTGCCTCAGAGGAGAGAGATCACACTCTGTTCTTCACTGAGCTCTCTAGGCTACATTATCTCCATTTCTGTGTGTGCTGCTATAAACTGCTGCATCCTGGGTTGTGTACCCCTCAGCAGTGCTCCCAGTCCTCACCTCCCAGTCAGGGCATGTCTCTGCACTTTGTGCTTCTAAAACCGCCAGCTGCCCCAAGTTGGCACACGTGGCCCCACCACTCCAGTTTCCGCTGGTGGGTCTACCCTAAACTCCTTTCCCTGTCACTACCATTCTGCGAGTCCCTGCCCAGTCCCCAGCGGGGAAGACTCGCTCACTGGTGGTGGAGGATCCCAACAGCTTGGCTCCCTCCCCCTTCTGTTTATCCTCCAGTATCTGCCTGCAGAATCACAGCTCCCTGCTTTCTACCTCGAATCCAAACACCTGCAATATTCTGTTTGTAGAGATCCAGATCTATCTTCTTACATCTCAGGCTGATTTCGTGGGTGTTCATAGTGGTCTGGTAGATATCCAGCTCAAATCCGGGGACCGGTTGAAATAGGGTCCCTTACTCCTCTGCTGTCTTTTCCCTCTCCCCCTATTTTGTGAACTTGACAATGAAATATCTTGATGATCATTGTGTATTGAATTTAATAGGAGTTCCTGTGCTTTTGGGTGTTGGATTTTGATGTCTGTTTCCACCCCCAAATTAGGGAATTTTTCTGCTGTATTTGCTCAGATGAATTTTCTGCTCCCTTTTCCCTCTCTTTTTCTGGTACTTCTATGATACAAATGTTATTATGCTTTCAGGAGGTACTGTTTTCCCTAAACCTACATTAGTGATCCAACACTTTTCTTTCTCTCTTCTTTTCAGGTTTATTATTTTCCATAATTTTATCTTCTGTATCACTGATTTATTCCTCTGCTTTGTCCATTCTCATTATCATTGCATCCAGCCAGTTTTGCACCTCAGATACAGCATTTTTATTTTGGCCTGGCTAGATTTTAGTTCTTTTATACTGCATAAGGGATTCTCTAGTGTCTTCTGTGCTTTTCTCAAGCCCTGCTCATATCCTTATAATTGTTGCTTTAAATTCTGGTTCAGCTTACATCTGTTTTGATTATATCCCTAGTCATGACTTCTTCCTGTTCTTTCTTTTGGAGTGAATTCCACTGTCTTGTCATTTTGTATAGATCTGTGTGTGTGTGTGTGTGTGTGTGTGTGTGTGTGTTAGGAAAGCCTCTTATGCTTCCTAAGCATGAGAGTAATGGCTATATTAAGAAGAGGTCCTAGGGGCGCCTGGGTGGCTCAGTCATTAAGCATCTGCCTTTGGCTCAGGTCATGATCCCAGGGTCCTGGGATTGAGCCCCACATTGGGCTCCCTGCTCCACAGGAAGCCTGTTCTCCCTCTTCCACTCCCCCTGCTTGTGTTCCCTCTCTCGCTGTGTCTCTCTTTGTCAAAAAAATAAATAAAATCTTTAAAAAAAGAAGAGGTCCTATAATGTCTTGGGCCTGGTTCTTCAGGTAGTGTTTCAGAGAATGCACTCTGGTGTGTTTTGGTTGCTCCTTCCCTAAGGTCAGTCCTCTGCAGAGTTTCTTCTTACCTGCCATGGGTACTGTTGGGACCTTGTCCATTGTGTGGCAAGTTTTAACTAGTTATGTTTTGAAATTAGATCTAATTTCCCCTACGGCTGAAGTATTGCAGCACCTTATGGTCAGTAGACTTGGTGCATGCCTGGGGTTATGCTATTCTGGGTGAGGGGCCTGGTGCACTGGTTCTCAGGCACACCTGCCTTAGTAAAGTGCACCTGCAGAGTGCATGGGGATGGGGCTTGGTGTAATCAGCTCCAGTGAGCTCTCAGTGAGCAATAGAGAGCTCCCACTGGAGGTTAATCAATTTTCTTCAGTGGGAGCTCCAGCAGGAGCTCTCTATTGCTCACTGAAGTTAGTCAGTGTTGATGGGCAGGTGAGGGGAAATGGTATCAACCCCCTCTCTCATCCCTGAGGCAGGGAGCTTGCATGTGCCACTCTTCAGGAAACCCTCACAGAAGAATGAACGTTCTCCACTCCTGTGTCCCCAGCTTCCATCAGATCCTTGCTTTCAACCTGTCTGTGTCTGAGCTGTCTGCCTGCCAAGTGGCACAGTTCTGTGTTTTATCTTAGGTGCCAGGTGCGTGCCTGGGTTTCAAAACTCCCCATTTTAGGGACACAGCATGGTGTAGACATGTACTGATCCTCTCAGGGAGGGTTTCACCATGCTGTGACTGGTACTGGTCTGTCCCAGAAAAGCAGTTGCACAACTGTGCAGCAGTTCAGAATTTATGGTAAAGTGCGGTAAAAAGCCAGCACCAAGTTTTGCTGCCTTCAGCAGGTGTCTCTGTCCCTATGTCAACGAACAGGTCAGCACAGTTGGCATCCCACCAGTTCTTTTATTCCTGGAGAGGCCATGTCACCTCTCTTAATTGCACTCCAAGAAGGGTAACTCTTTCTCCTCGTGCAACCCACGGGTTCCTCAGAGCACATTGTCTGTTCCTAGGCCTCTGCCCTCCTTCCACACAAGAGTCCCACTAAGCCTGCCAGGCATGACTCCAGTGATGGCTCAGACTTTTAAAACTGCAGAATTTGAGCTCCACTGCTTATAAAGACTTGAGGTATTCAGCCCCTCTCCTTTTCCCAGTCAGTGGTTTGGGGGAAGAGTTTTTCTTGTGCAATCCCCCATGTGCTGTTTCTCTCTCTCTCTTTCTTTCTTTATCCCTTGCTCCTCTCTCCATGATCAGGGCTCCCTCCCTTCCACAGTACCCACAATTCTTTCCCCCTCAAATCAACTCTCTGCAACTCCTACCTTCCATGATGCAACCATTCTTTTTCCTCTAGATATGCAGTTTGTTGTCTCAGTCTTCAGATCAATTTCTTGGGTTTTTTAAATAATTTGTTATTTATCTAGCTGTGTTCAAAGCATGAGGCAAATATGGGGTCCCCCTACTACTTCACCATCTTAACTCCTCTACATCTGGATTATTTACCATGCATATTTCTTGTCTCAATTTTATTAAGCTCTGTTGCCATGATTTTGTCCTGTTCTTTCATTAGGGACATATTTTTCTGTCTCCTCATTTTATTTAAATCTCTGTATTTGTTTTTAAGTATTGGGAAGTTTAGATGCATATCCTTATCTTGAAAGTAGTGGCCTTATGAAGAAGTCCTGTGGTGCCCTAGCACAATGCTTCCTGTTCACCAGACCCAGGTGCTCCAGGGATGTCTCCTATGTGGGCTGCATATACCCTTCTTTTGTGGCTCAGCTGCATTTGCTTTCATTCCACCCAGCAGCACAATTGCCTACCTTGCCTGTTTTTGGTGCATCAAGTACATTTTATTCCCTGCACTATAAGAGGCTTGGGATTGTCATTGGGCAGTGTCAGCAGTCAGGCTAGGTGTCTGGACTCTGTCCATCTGCTGAAATTGCATGTACACCAAACTGTAGGGTACTATCCCTTCATTGCCCCTGAGAAGTTTTTGTTGCTGGGAAGGTCTGGCAGTCAGAATAGATGCCTGCCCTCCATCCCTCTGCCAGAACTACAGTTGCACTGATAGGAAGGGTACTCTCCTTGCACCACCAGGTATAAAGTTTGACTGCTAGAACTGCAGGCATGTTGATGTATGTGGTTATCTTCCCCATCCCAGTGTAGGAGTAACTTGGAGGATGCCTGAGGAATGGGATGGGTCAGATGGGTAGATTCATAGGGGAATGTAAGAGTGGGGCATGTTGTATTAGCAACATAGGTGGAGAGTGTTTTCACTGGTTCCTGCAAGTGACAATGTGGGAGGGGAAGAGAAATGGCACCCACCAGAAATTTAGTTCTTACAGAAATATCCTAAAAATCCCTGCCATTCCAGTGGAGTTTCTGTACTTACTAAATAAACTTTCATGTGTAACCTAGGTGTTTTTCCCAAACTGTTGTTTTTTTTGATGTTTCTCAATGGGGTTATTTGTTATGCTTTCTCTTTAAGGGTGGAGACAGATTCCTACAGCACTTTGCATCTTCCAGAGCTAAGCCCACTAATTTTTAGTGTACCCGGAGTTAAGCCACAGTGATTGCAAATACTTATAAAGTTAAGCCCCAGTAGTATGCTAAACCAAATGCCAGACTTCAAGCTGTGTTTCAAAGCTGTAATCCTCAAGATAGCATGGTACTGCCACAAAAACAGACACATAGATCAATGGAACAGAACAGAGAACCCAGAAATGGACCCTCAACTCTGTGGGCAACTAATCTTCAAAAAAGCAGGAAAGAATAACCAATGGAAAAAAGACAGTCTTTTCAACAAATGGTATAGGAAAACTTGGCAGCCCCATGCAGAAGAATGAAACTGGACCATTCTCTTACACCATACACAAAAACAAACTCAAAATGGATGAAAGACCTAAATGTGAGACACAAATCCAACAAAATCCTCAAGGAGAACACAGGCACCAACCTCTTTGACCTGGGCTGCAGCAACTTCTTCCTAGACACATCTCCAAAGGCAAGGGAAACAAAAGCAAAACTGAACCATTATGACTTCATCAGTATAAAAAGCTTTTGCACAACAAAGGAAACAGTCAACAAAACTAAAGGGCAACTGGTGAAGAGACGAATACTGAGTGGTGTGGCCACATTGTCCACCTCGAGCAGCAGTTGGCTTCTCCACGTAGAACTCAGGAGTAGGAGATTCTCCCTTCCCCCTCCTGTGAGATTTTTTTTGATCTTCAGCTACATTTTTCGACTTTGTGAGGAACCTTATCATCAAAGAAAATGGCCAGCAATGTTACCAACAAGACAGATCCTCGCTCCATGAACTCCTGTGTATTCATTGAGAATCTCAATACTCTTGTGGTCAAGAAATCTGATGTGGAGGCGATCTTCTCAAAATACGGCAAAATTGTTTGCTTTGTCCATAAGGGCTTTGCCTTCGTTCAGTATGTTAATGAGAGAAATGCCTGGGCCGCTGTGGCAGGAGGGGATGGCAGAATGATTGCTGGCCAGGTTTTAGATATTAATCTGGCCACAGAGCCAAAAGTGAACAGAGGAAAAGCAGGTATGAAACGATCTGCAGCAGAGATGTACGGCTCCTCTTTTGACTTGGACTATGACTTTCAATGAGATTATTATGACAGGATGTATCCTTACCCAGCACATGTTCCTCCTCCTCCTCTTATTGCCTGGGCTGTAGTTCCTTCAAAACGCCAGAGTGTATCAGGAAACACCTCACTAAGGGGCAAAAGTGGCTTCAATTCTAAGAGTGGACAGCAAGGATCTTCTCCCAAGTCTGGAAAGTTGAAAGGCGATGACCTTCAGACCATTAAGAAGGAGCTGACCCAGATAAAACAAAAAGTGGATTCTCTACTGGAAAGAAATTGAGAAAGAACAGAGCAAACAAGATGAAGAATGATAAGTCAGAAGAGGAGCAGAGCAGCAGCTCCCTGAAGAAAGACGAGACTAATGTAAAGATGGAGTCTGAGGGGGGTGCAGATGACACTGCTGAGGAGGGGGACCTACTGGATGATGATAATGGAGATCAGGGGGATAACCAGCTAGAGTTGATCAAGGATGATGAAAAAGAGGCTGAGGAAGGAGAGGATGACAGAGACAGCGCCAATGGCGAGGATGACTCTTAAGCACATAGTGGGGTTTAGAAATGTTTTCCCATTATTTCTTTACCTAGGCGCTTGTCTAAGATCAAAATTTTCACCAGATCCTCTCCCCTAGTATCTTCTTCAGCACATGCTCACTGTTCTCCCCATCCTTGTCCTTCCCATGTTCATTAATTCATATTGCCCTGCGCCTAGTCTCATTTTCACTTCTTTTGATGCTCTTAGTAGTTATGTTAAGTCTTACCCTGTAGTCCTGGGATTGAGCCCCACATCAGGTTCCCTGCTCTGCGGGAAGCCTGCTTCTCCCTCTCCCACTCCCCCTGCTTGTGTTCTCTCTCGCGCTGTGTATCTCTCTCTGTCAAATAAATAAACAAAATCTTTAAAAAAAAAAAAACTCTTACCCTATAATCTTTTCTTTTATTTTTGATACCTCTTTTTGACTTAACAATAAAAAGATGTGTGGTTTTAAAAAAAAAACTAAAGGGCAACCTACAGAATGGGAGAAGATATTCAAAAGTGACATATCAAATAAAGGGCTAGTATCCAAAATCTATAAAGAACTTATCAAAGTCAACACCCAAAAAACAAAAAACAAAAAAATCCAGTCAAGAAATGGGCAGAAGACATGAACAGATATTTTTTCAAAGAAGACATACAGTGACTAAGAGACACATGAAAAAATGCTCAACATCACTGGCCATCAGGTAAATACAAATCAAAACCAAATGAGATACCACCTCACACTGGTCAGAATGGCTAAAATGAACAACTCTGGAAACAGCAAATGTTGTCAAGGATGTGGAGAATGGGGTACAACTTACACTGTTGGTGGGAATGCAAACTGGTGCAGCCACTCTGGAATACAGTATGGAGATTCCTAAAAAAGTTAAAAATAAAACATGCTTATGAACCAGCAATTGCAATGCTAGATATTTGTCCAAAGGATATAAACATAGTGAATCGAAGGGGCACATGCATCCCAATGTTTATAGCAGCAATGTCCACAACAGCCAAACTATGGAAAGACCCCAGATGTCCATTGACTAATGAAAGGATAAAGAAAATGTGGTATATATATATATATATATATACATGGAATATTACTCAGCCATCAAAAAAGAATGAGATCTCGCCATTTGCAATAATTTGACTGGAACTAGAAGGTATTATGCTAAACGAAATCTGTCAGTCAGAGAATGACAAATACCATATGATTTCACTCATATGTAGAATTTAAGAAACAAACCAGATGAACATATGGGAAGGGAAGGAAAAATAAAATAAAATAAAATAAAAACAGAGAGGAAAGCAGGCCATAAGAGACTCAACTATAGGGAATAAACTGAGGGTTGCTGGAGGGGAGGTGGGTGGCGGGGATGGGGTAATTGGGTGATTGGCATTAAGGAGGACACTTGATGTAATGAGCACTGGGTGTTATATGCAACTGATGAATCACTAAATTCTACCCCTGAAACTAACAATACACTACATGTTAACTAAATTGAATTTAAATTAAAAAGTTTTTAAAAAGGAGGGGGCAGAGCAAGATGGCAGATGAGTAGGAGACCTGGATTTTGTCTCCTCTCAGGAATTCAGCTGGATAGGGATCAAACCAATCTGAACACCTACAAACTCAACAGGAGATTGAAGAAAAGAAGAGCAACAACTCTCTGAACAGAAAAGAGACCACTTTCTGGAAGGTAGGACGTGCGGAGAAGTGAATCGGAAGCGATATTCGGGAGGATAGACGGCAGGGAAGGGGCCACGTCGGCCGCTTCTGACAAGTGATAGAACCATGGAGCACAAAATCGGAACTTTTAGAAGTCGGCTCTGCTGAGGGAAGTCACTCCGGTGGCTAAGCAGGGGTGGAACCCTTGCGGAACAGTGTGGTCTCAGGACCCTCAGGGTCACAGAAAGACTGGGGGTGCCTGAGTGCAGCAGAGCTCCCAGGTATCAGAGCGGGGAAGCCGGCTGCAGAGACAGAGCCCAGGCGTGGGCTCTCAGCTCAGGGTTGCCATAAACCGTGATCCGCAGCACAGTCGGGCCACTGCTCCTCCAGCAAGGACCCAACAAGCGGCAGATCCGGGGAGACTCACTTTCTTCCCCTGGGAGGAGAGGTACGGGAGCGCACTGCAGGAATCTGCTGGATTTGGAGACTCCACACGGGGTCGGGTGCCAGAGATAAAAACGCGTGGTCACAGGCCGGGTGAGCATGGAGTGTGGCCAGAGACCAGGGAGACGGGAGCGACTGGCGGCTTTTCTCTGGGGGCGCACTGAGGAGCGGGGCCCGAGTTCTCGGCTCCTCCAAGGCAGAGATTGGGAGGCCGCCATTTTCACTCTCTGCCTCCAGAGTTGTACGGAAAGCTTGAAGGGAACAAAAGCTCCGGAGAGCAAACCCGAGCAGATTAATTAGTCCGGACGGGGCAAGGGCAGGGCAATTCCGCCTCTGGCAAAGACTTCTGGAAACCACGGCAACAGGCCTCTCCCCCAGAAGATCAGCGAGAACAGCCAGCCAAGACCAAGCTTACGGATCAATGAGAAGGGCAGAACTCCATCGCTAGGGGAATAATGCACATAGAATTCATGGCTTTTTTACCATGATTCTTTAGTCTTTCAAAGTTAATTTTTCTTAACTGTTTTTTTTTTTTTAATTTTTCTTTTTCCCTTTTTCAACCAACATCTTATCAATCCCTTTTTTAAAAAAAAAATATTTTTCATTTTTATTTTTCATTTCTAGAGTCATATTCTATCCCTTCATAGTAGTTACCCGTATTTTTGGCATATATATATAAGTAGTTCTCTCTTTAAAATTGTGAGACAGTTTCTTCTAACAGATCAAAATATACCCTAAATCTCTAGTGTATAGTTTTTTTCTACTCACCTGCCTGATCACATTCTCTCCCTTTTTTTTTTCGTTTTTTTTTTAAATCCTCTTCCTTCTTTTTTCAAACAACTTCTTATCAATTCCTTTTATAAAATTTTTTATAATTTCCATCTTTACAGTCATATTCCATCCCTTCATCATATCAACCCTTATTTTTGTACATATATAAGTTTTTCTTTCTTTAAAATTTTGGGAGGCACTTTCTTCTAACAGACCAAATACACCCAAAATCTAGTGTGTGGCACTAATCTATATACCTGCCTGATCATATTTGATCACATTCTGTTTTTTTTGTTGTTTTCTTCTGTTTTTGTTTGTTTTTATCTTTATCTTTTTCTTTTCCTTTTTTTTTCTTTTTTCTCTCTTTCCCTTTCTTTTCCCGTTGCTTTAGGTCTTTTCTGATTTGTTTAGAGTATATTTTCTGGAAACGTTGTTATGCTGTTAGCATTTTGTTCTCTCATTAATATATTCTCCTCTGGACAAAATGAAAAGATGGAAAAAATCACCTCAACAAAAAGAACAAGAGGTAGTACCGACTGCCAGGGACCTACTCAATATGGACATTAGTACGATGTCAGATCGAGAGTTCAGAATCATCACTTTAAAGATACTAGCTCGGCTTGAGAAAAGCATGGAAGTTATTAGAGAAACCCTTTCTGGAGAAGTAAAAGAACTAAAATCTAACCAAGTAGAAATCAAAAAGGCTATTAATGAGGTGCAATCAAAAATGGGGGCGCTAACTGCTAGGATAAATGAGGCAGAAGAGTAAATCAGTGATATAGAAGACCAAATGATGGAAAATAAAGAAGCTGAGAAAAAGAGAGATAAACAACTACTGGATCACGAGGGCAGAATTCGAGAGATAAGTGAAACCATAAGACGAAATAACATTAGAATAATTGGGATCCCAGAAGAAGAAGAAAGAGAGAGGGGGGCAGAAGGTATAATGGAGCAAATTATAGCAGAGAACTTCCCTAATTTGGGGAAGGAAACAGGCATCAAAATCCAGGAAACACAGAGAACCCCTCTCAAAATCAATAAAAATAGGTCAACACCCCAACATCTAATAGTAAAACTTAAAAGTCTCAAAGACAAAGAGAAAAGCCTAAAAGCAACTCAGGAGAAGAGATCTGTAACCTACAATGGTAGAAACATTAGATTGTCAACAGACCTATCCACAGAGACCTGGCAGGTTAAAAAGGACTGGCAGGATATATTCAGAGCAGTAAATGAGAAAAATATGCAGCCAAGAATACTATATCCAGCTAGGCTGTCATTGAATATTGAAGGAGTGGTAAAAAGCTTCCAGGACAAACAAAAACTAAAGGAATTTGCAAACACGAAACCAGCTCTACAAGAAATATTGAAAGGGGTCCTCTAAGCAAAGAGAGAGCCTAAAAGTAACATAGACCAGAAAGGAACACAGACAGTATACAGTAACAGTCACCTTACAGGCAATAAAATGGTACTAAATTCCTATCTTTCAATAGTTACCCTAAATGTAAATGGGCTAAATGCCCCAAACAAAAGACACAGGCTATCAGATTGGATTAAAAAACAAGACCCATCAATATGCTGTCTGCAAGAGACTCATTTTAGAACCATAGACACCTCCAGATTTAAAGTGAAGGGGTGGAAAACCATTTACCATGCTAATGGACACCAAAAGAAAGCTGGGGTGGCAATCCTTATATCAGACAAATTAGATTTTAAACTAAAGACTGTAATAAGAGATGAGAAAGGACACTATATCCGACTTAAAGGGTCTATCCAACAAGAAGACCTAACAATTGTAAATATCTATGCCCCTAACATGGGAGCAGCCAATTATATAAGGCAATTAATAACAAAAGCAAAGAAACACATCAACAACAATAAAATAATAGTGGGGGACTTTAAGACCCTACTCATGAAATGGACAGATCATCTACGCAAAAGACCAACAAGGAAATAAAGACTTTAAATGACACATTGGACCAAATGGACTTCACAGATATCTTCAGAACATTCCATCCCAATCTTCTCTAATGCCCATGGAACATTCTCCAGAATAGATCACATGCTAGGTCAAAATCAGGTCTAAACTGGTACCAAAAGATTGGGATCATTCCCTGCATATTTTCAGACCACAGGGCTTTGAAACTAGAATTCAATCACAAGAGGAAAGTAGGAAAGAACTCAAATACATGGAGGCTAAAGTTCATCCTACTAAAGAATGAATGGGTCAACCAGGAAATTAAAGAAGAACTAAAAAAATTCATGGAAACCAATGAAAATGAAAACACAACTGTTCGAAATCTTTGGGATGCAGCAAAGGTAGTCCTAAGAGGAAACTATATAGCAATACAAGCCTTTCTCAAGGAACAAGAAAGGACTCAAGTACACAACCTAACCCTACACCTAAAGGAGCTGGAGAAAGAACAGCAAATAAAGCCTAAACCCAGCAGGAGAAGAGAAATCATAAAGATCAGAGCAGAAATCAATGAAATAGAAACCAAAAGAACAGTAGAACAGATCAATGAAACTAGGAGCTGGTTCTTTGAAAGAATTAACAAGATTGATAAACCCCTGGCCAGACTTATCAAAAAGAAAAGAGAAATGACCCAAATCAACAAAATCATGAATGAAAGAGGAGAGATCACAACGAACACCAAAGAAATACAAACAATTATAAGAACATATTATGAGCAACAATATGCCAGCAAATTAGATAACCTGGAAGAAATGGATGCATTCCTAGAGATGTATCACCTACCAAAACTGAACCAGGAAGAAATAGAAAACCTGAACAGACTTATAACCACTAAGGAAATTGAAGCAGTCATCAAAAATCTCCCAAAGAACAAAAGCCCAGGCCAGATGGCTTCCCTGGGGAATTCTATCAAACATTTAAAGAAGAATTAATACCTATTCTTCTGAAACTGTTCCAAAAAATAGAAATGGAAGGAAAACTTCCAAACTCATTTTATGAGGCCACCATTACCTTGATCCCAAAACCAGACAAAGACCCCATCAAAAAGGAGAACTAGAGACCAATATCCCTGATGAACATGGATGCAAAAATTCTCACCAAAATACTAGCCAATAGGATCCAACAGTACATTAAAAGGATTATTCACCACGACCAAGTGGGATTTATCCCTGGGATGCAAGGTTGGGTCAACATCCGCAAATCAATCAACGTGATACAATACATTAACAAAAGAAAGAACAGGAATCATATGATCCTCTCAATAGATGCAGAAAAAGCATTTGACAAAGTACAGCATCCTTTCTTGATCAAAACTCTTCAGAGTATAGGCATAGAGGGTACATACCTCAATATCATAAAAGCCATCTATGAAAAACCCACAGCGAATATCATTCTCAATGGGGAAAAACTGAGAGCTTCCCCCTAAGGTCAGGAACGCGGCAGGGATGTCCACTATCACCACTGCTATTCAACATAGTATTGGAAGTCCTAGCCACAGCAATCAGACAACAAAAAGAAATAAAAGGCAACCAAATTGGCAAAGAAGAAGTCAAACTCTCACTCTCTGCAGATGATATGATACTTTATGTGGAAAACCCCAAAGATTCCACCCCAAAACTGCTAGAACTCATACAGGAATTCAGTAAAGTGGCAGGATATAAAATCAATGCACAGAAGTCAGTGGCATTCCTATACACCAACAACAAGACAGAAGAAAGAGAAATTAAGGAGTCGATCCCATTTACAATTGCACCCAAAACCATAGGATACCTAGGCATAAATCTAACCAAAGAGGCAAAGATTCTGTACTCAGGAAACTATAGAATACTCATGAAAGAAATTGAGGAAGACACAAAGAAATGGAAAAACATTCCATGCTCATGGATTGGAAGAACAAATATTGTGAAGATGTCAATGCTACCTAGAGCAATCTACGCATTCAATGCAATCCCCATCAAAATACCATCCACTTTTTTTTCAAAGAAATGGAACAAATAATCCTAAAATTTGTATGGAACCAGAAAAGACCCCAAATAGCCAGAGGAATGTTGAAAAAGAAAAGCAAAGCTGGTGGCATCACAATTCCGGACTTCCAGCTCTATTACAAAGCTGTCATCAAGACAGTATGGTACTGGCACAAAAACAGACACTTAGATCAATGGAACAGAATAGAGAGCCCAGAAATGGACCCTGAACTCTATGGTCAACTCATCTTTGACAAAGTAGGAAAGAATGTCCAGGGAAAAAAGACATTCTCTTCAACAAATGGTGTTGGGAAAATTGGACAGCCACATGCAGAAGAATGAAACTGGACCATTTCCTTACACCACACACAAAAATAGACTCCAAATGGTTGAAAAACCTCAATGTGAGAGAGGAGTCCATCAAAATCCTAAAGGAGAACACAGACAGCAACCTCTTCAACCTCAGCTGCAGCAACTTCTTCCTAGAAACATCGCCAAAGGCAAGGGAAGCAAGGGCAAAAATGAACTATTGGGACTTCATCAAGATAAAAAGCTTTTGCAAAGCAAAGGAAACAGTCAACAAAACCAAAAGACAACCGACAGAATGGGAGAAGATATTTGCAAATGACATATCAGATAAAGGGCTAGTATCCAAAATCTATAAAGAACTTATCAAACTCAACACCCAAAGAACAAAGAATCCAAAGAATCTTTGTTCCAAAGAACAAAGAAATGGGCAGAAGATATGAACATTTTTCCAAAGAAGACATCCAAATGGCCAACAGACACATGAAAAAGAGCTCAATATCGCTCGGCATCAGGGAAATCCAAATCAAAACCTCAATGAGATACCACCTCACACCAGTCAGAATGGCTAAAATTAACAAGTCAGGAAATGACAGATGTTGGCAGGGATGCGGAGAAAGGGGAACCCTCCTACATTGTTGGTGGGAATGCAAGCTGGTGCAGCCACTCTGGAAAAGAGTATGGAGGTTCCTCAAAAAGTTGAAAATAGAGCTACCATACGACCTAGCAATTGCACTACTAGGTATTTACCCCAAAGATACAGAAGTAGGGATCCAAAAGGGTACATGCACCCCGATGTTTATAGCAGCAATGTCCACAATAGCCAAACTGTGGAAAGAGCCAAGATGTCCATTGACAGATGAATGGATAAAGAAGAAGTGGTATATATATACAATGGAATATTATGCAGCCATCAGAAGGAATGAGATCTTGCCATTTGCAATGACGTGGATGGAACTGGAGGGTATTATGCTGAGCGAAATACATCAAACAGAGAAAGACATGTATCATATGACCTCAGTGATATGAGGAATTCTTAATCTCAGGAAACAAACTGAGGGTTGCTGGAGTGGGGGAGGGTGGGAGGGATGGGGTGACTGGGTGATACACACTGGGGAGGGTATGTGCTGAGAGGAGCTGTAGCTAAGTCACAGAATTATTTCAGGATCTGCTAACCAACCAATGTTCCTTGGATTATCTTCATGGGCACTGATGAGCATGTCTCCTGTTGTCTCCTGGGCTGACATGGCTGCTAATTGACTTTATCTGAGAAGGACTATAGCAAAGTTACTGTGCTGTTTCAGGATCTCCAGTGGTGCAGACCAACATTTTTCCTTCTGGATCCCTATCCTGGCAAGACTGCTTATGGACTAAAAGTCCCAGTAGCTGGAGCCAGTTATAGGGCCATTTCAAGATTCTAGGGGTTCAAATGGACATGTCTCCTGGTAGGTCCCAAGAATGGTAAGATTTATTTTGAATTGCCATGGGGGGATCTAAATTGATACAAGGCCATTTCAGGATCTCTGGAGTCTCCCAGGGGATCCCCAGGCCCACAACACCAGTTGTCAATTGCAGCTGTGAGGGGCTTGAGCCCAGTGACAGAATCATTTCAGAATCTACAGTCAGACTGAATTTGGAGGGTTTGCCTCCAGGGGCTCCTGATCCATGACTGAGAAATGTTGGAGTTAGGTCATGGGCCACATCTGGATATACAGCTGGAACTGAGACCTGTAGACCTACTACCTGAAGCATGGCTGGGCCTGACTCTGGGTCCTGGGTCCCTTGGCAAATATTAGTGGTAGCAGGACAAAGATCAAATGGGGCTGTAGCCAAGTAAATGGGACAGAGCTGTTTCTTTATCTGTAGCCAGAAGAACAGTTGGAGAGTCAGCCAACTGGTTTTGTTCCTCCCCTTTCAAAATGACTCTCTTTAGTTTTGGACTCCACTGGAGTTTCAACATCTTCTACCTAGATCCCCAAACACCTACAAAGGCACTATTGTCCATATATTGTTGTCAAATTATTGTTGTTGAGATGGGTTACAAGTGAAAGAGCTCCTATTCTATAATCTTCCTGACATCTCTCTACACCAAAATCTGGTTATATATTTTTTAATTATGTTCCATTAGCCACAGTATAGTACACCTTTAGTTTTTGATGTAATGTTCAACGATTCATCAGTTATGCATAACACCCAGTACTCATCACAACACATGCCCTCCTTAATACCCATCACCCTGCTACCCCCTTCCCCCAATCCCTCCTGTCTGAAACCCTCAGTTTGTTTCCCGAGGTCCATAGTGTCTCATGGTTCTTCTCCCTCGCTGATTTCTTCCCCTTCAGATTTCCCTCCCTTCCCCTATGGTCCTCTGTGCTATGGCTTATGTCCAACATATGAGTGAAACCATGTGATAATTGTCTTTCTCTGCTTGACTTGCTTCACTTAGCATAATCCCTTCCAGTTCCATCCATGTCGATGCAAATGGTGGGTATCCATCCTTTCTGATGGCTGAATAATATTCCATTGTATATATAAACCACATCTTCTTTATCAGTTCATCTGTTGAAGAACATCTTGGCTCTTTCCCCAGTTTGGTAACAGTATGGAGGTTCCTCAAAATCTGGTTATAATTATTCTTAATACTTTCATATTTTGTCTTTTTACCAGGGTCAATAGTGATTTACAAATCACCATTACATTATATTATTTGGTATTTGTTTATGCCTTTACCTTTAGCAGTGAGATTTATACTTTTATATGCTTTCATGTTGCTTTAGCAGTGAAATTTATACTTTTATATGTTTTCATGTTTCTATTTAGTGCCCTTTCATTGCAACTTGAAGAACTCCTTTTAGCAATTCTTGTACACTATGTCGTTTTTTTTTTCTTTTTGTTACTCTATCTGTACAATTTCAAATGTCCTGTCTTTGAGTCCACTGATTTTTTTTTTTCTGCTTGAGAATGCTGTTTGTCTTACTCCATTCTAACATCTCTAACAAAATACCGCAGACTGGATAAAGAAAACGTAGTATACATATACAATGAAATATCAGCCATCAAAAAAATGAAATCCTGCCATTTGCAATGGTGTGGGTGGAACTAGAGGTATTATGCTAAGCGAAATATGTCAGTCAGAGAAAAAAAAATACCATATGATTTCACTCATATGTGGAATTTAAGAAACAAAACAGATGAACATAGGGGAAGGGATGGAAAAATAAAATAAGATGTGTAACATTTAAACAATTAATTTCTCTGGTTTTGAAGTCCGGAAGTCTAAGTTCACGGTGTCTGCATGGTCAAGTGAGTGAATTCTGGATGGCACACTTCTCATTGTATCCTCACATGGAAAAAGAACAGGGAACTCTGTGGGATATCTTTAATAAGAACTAATCCCACTCATAAGGCCTCCAATCTCATGACCTTATAATTTCTTGTATGTCCCATCTCATAATACCACATTATGCATTAGGATTTCAACATATGAATGGGTGATAAAAACATTAAAACTACAGCACCATTGAAGCTGTTTATTGAATTTTTCAGTTCAGTCATTGTATTCTTCCACTCCAGATTTTCTTTTTTTTTTTTTAAAGATTTTATTTATTCATTTGAGAGAGAATGAGATAGAGAGAGCATGAGAGGGGGGAGGGTCGGAGGGAGAAGCAGACTCCCTGCCGAGCAGGGAGCCCAATGCGGGACTCGATCCTGGGACTCCAGGATCATGACCTGAGCCGAAGGCAGTCGCTTAACCAACTGAGCCACCCAGGCGCCCCAGATTTTCTATTTGGTTCTTTTATGTGGTTTCTCTCTCTTTGTAAGACTTCTTATTTTGTTAATATATTGTTTTCCATATTCCTTTAGTTGTCTATCTGTGTTGTCTTGTATCTCACTGAACTCCTCTATGATGTTTATTTTTTAATTTTTGAGGCAGTTTGTAGATCTCAAATTCTTTAAACTACTGGATCTTCATTTTATTTTTTCATTGGTGTGATTCTTACCTGATTATTCATGATATCTATAATTTTACACTGCTGTCCATGCATTTAAAGAAGCAGTCACCTCTTTCAGTCTTTACAGACTAGATTCATCTGGGAAAGCCCATCCCTACTCAGTCTTCCCAGAGATTCTATGTGGTCTAGTTGTAGAACCATGGGTAAGCTGGCTGGCAGGGTCCACAGACAGGCCACCTGGAAGACTCCATATGTGGACTACAAGGTGGGTCTGTGGGTTTGGCTGCTTCCTGATTTCACAGGCATGTGGAATTTACACCATTTTCTGTGGGGGGGGGGGCTGGTGCTGCAGTCTGCAGACAGGCCTGGTGCCAGGGTCTGCAGGAGATTGACCTGGTGTCAGAATGTATGGGTGGGCATGGTGCTAAGTACCTTAGAGGGTCTCTTAATTTTGTTTCATGCATTCTAGCCCAATTTTTAATTTGCAATGCATTTTGTAATAAATATTCTACTTAATCTTTCAGTTCATTATTTCACTACTTACCTGTGTTCATTTTTATTTGCACAATCTTCAATTATTTATAATTTCCTCTTCTTATTTGATAGGTATGATATCTCCTTTTATATCTTTGTGAGTATTATACAATTAATATAATATAATATAATATAATATAATATAATATAATATATTCCCACCAGGAAAGGTGTACAAGCAGCTTACACTTATCTAAAGGGTATGTGGATTTAACAGTTCTGTTATCACCACCATTCAAAGCATTTTGTGTCCTTTCCGGTTTAATCATCTACATCTACTGCTATAGCTTAGTAGCAAAACCCTCTGCTATCTAAATCTTGATTGGGGTTGGAGGGGTGTCCTGTATGGCCACTTTAAATATAATGCTTCAGAAAATCATACTGACAATTGTTCCAAGACCTCCAGAGCTCCTGCTGCATACTATATTTTTCTGCTTCAAGTTTTTATCTCCTCTGAACCACTGCTATCTTTTATGAGCTCTTCTACATATATGACTATGGTTTTCTTTTTTTAAGGTTTTATTTATTTATTTAGCAGAGAGAGACACAGAGAAAGACGGAACACAAGCAAGGGGAATGGGAGAGGGAGAAGCAAGCTCTCTGCTGAGCAGAGAACCCAATGCGGGGCTCGATCACAGGACCCTGGGATCCTGACCTGAGCTGAAGGCAGACGCTTAACAACTGAGTCACCCAGGTGCCCTTATGACTATGGTTTTCTTTGTCAACCTAGTCTTATTTGTGTTTATATCTCAGGGAGTCCACACAATTAGTGGTATAAAGAATTGTTATATATGTATATGTATTTTTTCTACCATATCTAGGGATTTGGAGCAGGAAAGGGAGGCAGATGCATACATTCAGGTCAGCATCTTCATATACTCTAAAACAATGGCTACTACTATTTCTGCTCCTCCTACCCCCACCTACCTTCTCCTCCTCCTCCCCCATCCTCCTCCTACTCCTTCTTCTTTCTTCTTCTTCTTCTTTCTTCTTCTTCTTCTTCTTCTTCTTCTTCTTCTTCTTCTTCTTCTTCTTCTTCGTCAGTATTATTATTATTATCATCATAATCATTAATATCATCATCACCGTTATTTACTTATTTATTTTTTGCCTGGAGAAAGTTCCTCTCATCTCTGAAGGGACCACATCTTCTGAGCAAAAACCCTGCCCTTTATGTATTTACTTAAATATTTCAAGGAATTTGTGTATAGAAACTGTACTTAAGATACCACATAAAAGCAGATGATGAAACTGATCTAATGGTGTAAACTATTAAATATACCCTGAAGCACGTGTTAAGACAAGATATACAATAACACTCTGACTTTATCTTTAACATATTGTTCTACATTTGGCAATAGAAGTTTATCCTGCTAAATTAGCTATGAAGTGATATGTCACTTTCCTCATCATTACTGATCCAGACTTCTTTGAGGATTTGTAAGATGCATAAAGCGTCAATGCTACTACCTATTCCTCAATTTCAGGCTTTCTTTATACATTTATAGTTAAAAAATGATATATGTATTTAATTTAAATATTAAAATAACGTACAAAATACAATGAAAAAAAGAAAAGTAAAATCCACCTCAAATTCTGCCTTTAAAGATAACCACTGCTGTCTAAGAGAACATCCTCCATTTCTCTGTCCTTTGGCAAGGGTTAGAAATAATATACAATTTTAAATTACAGGAACATTCTCTTTTTGATATTCTGAAATCATTTTTTTACTTAACAACATAGTCTGAGGGTGGGAGGGGAAAGATGGCGGAGGAGTAGGGGACCCTATTTCAACTGGTTCCTGGAATTGAGCTGGATAACTACCAGACCACACTGAGCACCCACGAAACCAGCCTAAGATGTAAGAAGATCTGGATCTCTACAAACAGAATATCACAGGCAGTTGGTTTTGACATGTGAAGCAAAGAGCCGTGATCCTGAGGGCAGATATCAGAGGACAAACGGCGGCGGGAGGGTGCCTGGACGTGGGGATCCTACACTGCTGGTGAGTGACAACCTCACGCGCTACGGACGGAGCACAGACTCGCAGACCGGTAGCATCGGGAAAGAACTTTAGGGCAGCCCCTGGGGGGGGGGGGAACCAGACTGCTGGGATCATGCACACGCCAACTGCAGCCCCTCCCCCGGACAGAAACCTGAGCGACGGTCACGCGCACGCGAACTACAGGCTCCGAGACGGAAACCCGGTGCGCCGGGGTCCAGCTGGTGAACTGCAACCCACGGGGATGGAAACGCCAAGCGGCAGAGTCAGGCGCGCACGAATTGGGATCCGCTTGCGGTTTTAGAAGCACAAAAGGCAGAGATGTGCCCCAATATGGAGGCAGGACTGGGAGCACTGCGGAGGGGCACACAACCCAGGACGCTGTAGTTTATAGCAGCACAGACAGAAACGGAGATGGTATGGCCTGGAGAGCTCACTGAAGAACAGACTGAGGCCTCCCTGCTCTGAGGCAGAGGGTTGGAAACGGTCTCTTCTGCTCTGACTCGCGGAAGAGAAGCGGAAAGCCGCCAGAGAAAGGCGCTACAGAACAAAAGCCCCAAAGACTGATTCCCACTGAGGCCATCCCCCACCACAGGGGCGCAGGGCAACTCCGCCCAAACAGGGTTGCCTGAGTAAAAGCGCGGCAGGCCCCGCCCACAGAAGACCGGCTGGGAAAACAAGAGGCCAGCAACCCTAGGGTCCCAAGAAAACGGGTGCATCTTGCTTGGGTTCTGGTCAATAATTTCGACTCTATACATTCCCTCAAACACCCATCAACAAAATGACTAAAAGGAGGAGCCCCCAAAACAGAAAAGACTCAGAGATTATGACTTATGCTGCAGATTTACAAATGGATGCAGACATAACCAAGATATCAGAGATGGAATTCAGGCTAGCAATTGTGAAGACAATGGCTAGAATGGAGAAATCAATTAATGGCAACATAGAGTCTCTAAGGGCAGAAATAAAAGGTGAATTGGCAGAACTTAAAACTGCTATCAATGAGATCCGATCCAATCTAGATAATCTAACAGCTAGGGTAACTGAGACAGAAGACAGAATAAGCGATCTGGAAGACAGTATAATAGAGAAAAAGGGAAAAAAGGAGGCCAGGGAAAAACAAGTGAGAATCCATGAAAATAGAATCAGAGAAATAAGTGACAACATGAGGCGTTCCAATGTCAGAATAATTGGAATCGGGGAGGGAGTGCAGAGAGAGAGAAGGCTAGAAGATGTATTTGAGCAAATCATAGCTGAGAACTTCCCTAATCTGCGGAATGAAACAAACATTCGAGTCCTAGAGGCAGAGAGGACGGCTCCTAAGATCAAGGAAAACAGGCCAACACCCCGGCATGTAAAAGTAAAACTTGCAAAACAAGCCAAGGAAACCATCTTAAGGGCAGTTACGGGGAAGAGACTCCTTACGTACAGAGGGAGGAACATCAGAATCACATCAGACCTATCCACAGAGATCTGGCAAGCCAGAAAGGACTGGCAAGACATATTCAGGGTACTAAATGAGAAGAACATGCAGCCAAGAATATTTTATCCGGCAAGGCTTTCATTTAGAATGGATGGAGAGATGCAGAACTTCCACGACTGGCAGAAGCTGAAAGAATATGTGACCACTAAGCCGGCCCTGCAAGAAATATTAAGGGGGGTTCTCTAAAAGGAGAAAGATCTCAAGAGTGATCTACAACAGAAATTTACAAGGACAATCTATAAAAACAACGTCTTCACAGGCAACACGATGACAATTAATTCATATCTTTCAATAATCATTCTCAACACGAATGGCCTAAACACTCCCATAAAACGGCATAGGGTTGCAGATTGGATAAAAAGACAGGACCCATCCATATGCTTCCTACAAGAGACTCATTTTGAACCTAAAGATACATCCAGACTGAAAGTGAAGGGATGGAGATCTGTCTTCCATGCCAGCGGACATCTAAAAAAAGCTGGGGTAGCAATTCTTATATCAGACAAATTAGATTTTAAACTAAAGTCTGTAATTAGAGACACAGAAGAACACTATATCATTCTTAAAGGGTCTATCCAACAAGAAGATCTAACAATTGTAAATATCTATGCCCCCAACATGGGAGCAGACATATACATAAGCCAACTGTTAACCAAAATAAAGAGTTATATTGATAACAATACGTAAATTGTAGGAGATCTCAATACTCCACTCTCAGCAATGGACAGATAATCTAAGCAGAAAATCAACAAGGAAAAAAGAGCTTTGAATGATACATTGGATCAGATGGACCTCGGAGATATTTACAGAACATTCCACCCTAAAACAACAGAATACTCATTCTTCTCGAGCACACATGGAACGTTCTCCAGAATAGACCATATACTGGGTCACAAATATTGGTCAGCCAATACCAAAACATTGAGATTATTCCCTGCATATTCTCAGACCACAATGCTCTAAAACTGGAACTCAATCACAAGAAAAAATTTGACACAAACTCAAACACTTGGAAGCTAAAGACCACTCTGCTCAAGAATGTTTGGATCAACCAAGAAATCAATGAGAACAAAAACACATCGGTCCAAAACCTATGGGATACTGCAAAGGCGGTCCTAAGGGGGAAATACATAGCCATCCAAGCCTCACTCAAAAATTAGAAAAATCCCGAATTCACCAACTAACTCTACACCTTAAAGAACTAGAGAAAAAGCAACAAACGATGCCTAAGCCATGCATTAGAAAAGAAATAATTAAAATTAGAGCAGAAATCAATGAATTAGAAACCAGAAACACAGTAGATCAGATCAACGAAATTAGCAGTTGGTTCTTTGAAAGAATTAATAAGATTGATAAACCACTGACCAGACTTCTCCAAAAGAAACGAGAAAGGACCCAAATTAATAAAATTATGAATGAAAAGGGAGAGATCATGACTAACACCAAGGAAATAGAAACAATTATTAGAAATTATTATCAACAACTATATGCCAAGAAACTGAGCAATCTCGATGAAATGGAGGCCTTCCTGGAAACCTATAAGCTGCCAAGACTGAAACAGGAAGAAATTGACAACCTGAATAGGCCAATAACCAGTAACAAGATTGAAGCAGTGATCCAAAACCTCCCAAAAAACAAGAGTCCAGGGCCTAATGGATTCCCTGGGGAATTCTACCAAACATTCAAAGAAGAAATAATACCTATTCTATGGAAGCTGTTTCAAAAAATAGAAACAGAAGGAAAACTTCCAAACTCATTCAATGAGGCCAGCATTACCTTCATCCCCAAACCAGGCAAAGACCCCATCAAAAAGGAAAATTTCAGACCGATATCCCTGATGAATATGGATTCCAAAATCCTCAACAAAATCCTAGCTAATAGGATCCAACAATACATTAAAAGGATCATCCACCACGACCAAGTGGGATTTATCCCCAGAATGCAAGGGTGGTTCAACATTCGCAAATCAATCAATGTGATAGAACACATTAATAAGAGAGGGAGAAGAACCATATGATCCTCTCAATTGATGCAGAAAAAGCTTTTGACAAAATACAACATCCTTTCCTTATTAAAACTCTTCAGATTATAAGGATACAGGGAACATTCCTCAAGTTCATAAAATTCATCTATGAAAAACCCAGAGCGAACATCCTCCTCAATGGGGAAAAGCTGAGAGCCTTTCCCTTAAGATCAGGAACACGTCAAGGATGCCCACTTTCACCACTATTGTTCAACATAGTACTAGAAGTCCTGGTAACAGCAATCAGACAACAAAAAGAAATAAAAGGTATTCAAATTGGCAAAGAGGAAGTCAAAATCTTTTTGCAGATGACATGATACATTATGTGAAAAATTCAAAATACTCAACCCCCAAATTACTAGAACTCATCCAGCAATTCAGTAATATGGCAGGATACAAAATCAATGCACAGAAATCAGTTGCTTTCTTATACACTGAGAACGCAACTGTAGAAAGGGAAATTAGAGAAACAATTCCATTTACAATAGCACCAAAGCCAAAAGATACCTCGGAATAAACCTAACCAAAGAGGTAAAGGATCTATACACTAGGAACTACAGAACACTCATGAAAGAAATTGAAGAAGACAAAAAAAGATGGAAAAATATTCCATGCTCATGGATAAGAATAAACATTGTTAAAATGTCTACGCTAATGTCGGCAATAGCCAAACTGTGGAAAGAGCCAAGATGCCCTTCAACAGATGAATGGATAAAGAAGATGTGGTCCATATATACAATGGAATATTCTCAGCCATCAGAAAAGATGAATACCCAAATTTTACATCAACATGGATGGGACTGGAGGAGATTATGCTAAGTGAAATAAGACAAGCAGAGAAAGTCAATTATCATATGGTTTTAGTTATTTGTGGAACATAAGGAATAACGTGGAGGACATTAGGAGAAGGAAGGGAGAAATGAAGGTGGGGAAATTGGAGGGAGAGATGAACCATGAGAGACTGTGGACTCTGAGAAACAGACAGGGTTTTGGAGGGGAGGGTGGAGGGGGGATTGGTTAGCCCAGTAATGGGTATTAAGGAGGGCAAGTACTGCATGGAGCACTGGTGTTATACGAAAACAATAGATCATGGATCACCACATCAAAAACCAATGATGTATTGTATGGTGACTAACATAAGATAATAAAATTAAAAAAAAAAATGTCTATGCTACCCAGAGCAATCTATACCTTCACTGCCATCCTGATCAAAATTCCAATGACATTTTTCAAAGTGCTGGAACAAACAATTCTAAAATTTGTATGGAATCAGAAAATCCCCGATTCGCCAAGGAAATGTTGAAAAAGGAAAACAAAGCTGGGGGCATCCCGTTGCCCGATTTCAAGCTATATTACAGAGCCCTGATCACCAAGACAGCATGGTACTGGCACAAAAACAGACATACAGACCAATGGAACGGAATAGAGAACCCAGATATGGACCCTCAACTCTATGGTCAAATAATCTTTTACCAAGCAGGAAAAAACATGCAATGGAAGAAAGACAGTCTCTTCAATAAGTGGTGCTGGGAAAATTGGACAGCCACATGCAGAAGAATGCAACTCGACCATTCTCTAACACCATACACAGAGATAAACTCAAAATGGATAAAAGACCTCAATGTGAGACAGGAATCCATCAAAATCCTAGAGGAGAACATAGGCAGTAACCTCTTGGACATCAGCCACAGCAACTTCTTTCAAGATACATCTCCAAAAGCTAGTGACACAAAAGCAAAAATGAACTTTTGGGACTTCATCAAGATAAAAAGCTTCTGCCCAGCAAAGGAAACAGTCAACAAAACAAAGAGGCAACCCACAGAATGGGAGAAGATATTTGCAAATGACACTACAGATAAAGGGCTGGTATGCAAGATCTATAAAGAACTTCTCAAACTCAACACCCAAAAAACAATTAATCAAGTCAAAAAATGGGCAGAAGTCATGAACAGATACGTCTCTGAAGAAGACATACAAACTAACAGACACATGAAAACATGCTCATCATCATTAGCCATCAGGGAAATCCAAATCAAAACCACACTGAGATACCACCTTACACCAGTTAGAATGGCAAAAATGGACAGGGAAAGAAACAACAAATGTTGGAGAGGTTGTGGAGAAAGGGGAACCCTCTTACACTCTTGGTGGGAATGCAAGTTGGTACAGCCACTTTGGAAAACAGTGTGGAGGTGCCTCAAAAATTAAAAAATAGAGCTACCCTATGACCCAGCATTTGCCCTCCTGGGTATTTACCCCAAAGACACAGATGTAGTGAAAAGAAGGGCCATATGCACCCCAATGTTCATAGCAGCAGTGTCCACAATGGCCAAACTGTGGAAAGTGCCGAGATGCCCTTCAACAGATGAATGGATAAAGAAGATGTGGTCCATATATACAATGGAATATTACTCAGCCGTCAGAAAGGATGAATACCCAACTTTTACATCAACATGGATGGGACTGGAGGAGAGTATGCTAAGTGAAATAAGTCAAGCAGAGAAAGTCAATTACCATATGGTTTCACTTATTTGTGGAACATAAGGAATAGCATGGAGAACATTAGGAGAAGGAAGGGGAAAATGAAGGGGGGGGGGGAATCCAGAGGGAAAGATGAACCATGAGGGAGCATGGACTCTGAGAAACAAACAGGGTGTTTTTTGGGGGGAGGGAGGATTGGTTAGCCCGGTGTTGGGTATTAAGGAGGGCACGTACTGCATGGAGCACTGGGTGTTATAGGAAAACAATGGATCATGGGTCACCACATCAAAAACTAATGATGTATTGTATGGTGACTAACATAACATAATAAAATTAAAAATAAATAAATAAATAATAAAAAATTTTTAAATTAAAAAAATTACAATATGTCTTAATGTTGGCCTGCTTTTGTTAATTTTGTTAAGAGTTCTCTTTGTCTCCTTATTCTGGATATATGTGTTCTTGCCTAGATTAGGGAAATCTTCAGTTCTTGTTTCTTCAAATAAATTTTTACCTCCTTTTCTCTCTCCTTTTCTTTGGGATTCTTATAATTCTAATGTTATTACATTTAATGGAGTCACTGATTTCCCTAAGTCTATTCTTTTACTGAATTATTCTTCTTTCTCTCTTTTGTTCATGTTCTTTGCTTTCCATTACTTGGTCTTCTAGGTCATTAATTCCTTCCTCTCCTTCTTCCAGCCTGCTGTTCATTGCATCAAGCTTGTTTCTAATCTCATTTATTGTACTCTTCATTTCTGAGTGATTCTTTTTTAACTCTATCTCTGTGCCTAGGGCTTGACGCTTCAAGTAGTGTCTCTGGTGTGTGCTGCATGCACTCTGCTGTTTTGTCTGCTTTATCCTTCATGCTATTCATCTACAAAGGTTCTCCTCTCTTGCTGTTGGCAGTTTGGTCCCTGACCTGAGTTTTAACTAAGTGTGCTCTGATCTGTTTTTGAAATGAGATCTGTCACCAACTCTACCAGAACTGAGGCCCTGCAGAACTCTCTGGTCTGGAGATGTGGTGGGGGTAGGGTTTTGTGTTGGTCTTCTGGGATAGGGACCTGCTGCCCTGGGACTGGGGAAAGTGAGACTGAGAAGGGCACTTCCACCTGACCACAGGGGTGTGGGCTTGGTATAAGCAAGTTAGGCAGCCACCATTTGCTTTGTTGCTTCCCACAGGTGGCTCTGTGTTTATGCTGAGAGGCAGGGGAGTAAAATGGTGCCAGCCAGATCCTTTATTCCTGGAAAGCTGTCTCAGTGAAGGTTGCTTCTCAGGGATGCACTCCAAGAAGTGTAAATAATCTCCCCACTGTGTGATACAGTCACTCTTCAGATCATTGTTTCTATGGTGTCTGCCCCTGTGTTTCCCTGCCTTCTCTCCAGGAGCAGGACAGTGCCCTCTGTGCTCTATCCCAACTAAACCCACTGACCTTTAAAACTCCAGGCTTTAAGCCCTCTATTTGCAAGAACTCACGAAATTCAGTCCTTCTTATTTTCCAAGCCAATGGCTTTGGTGAAATATTCTCCTTGTGCAATCATTGTTTCTCTCTCACCCTTCTCTGTGACCACAGCTCCCTCCACTCAGCAGCACACACCATCCATTTCTCCCCTTAATCCCATCTCCACACTTACTGCCTTCATCAATGTGGCCTCTTCTCTCTCTTTAATTCTGTAGTTGTTTTTTTTTTTCTTTCAGTCTTCAGGTCTGTTTCTGGGGTATTTAGAATGATTTGATAGTTATCTAGTAGTGTTAGTTGGACGAGGTGAGCCTAGTGTCCTCCTACCCTGTGGCCATCTTCCTCTCCATTATTTAGATTTGTTTTAAATAACGATTATAAAACAGGACAAAACTGAATTCACCATGTTATAATTCATGTCACCAGGGAACTTCCATGCAATGTCTAGAGTATATACAGCTTTCTTTGCATAATTATGCAGAACATTAGCAGAGTAACTCTTTTCAAGATGATGTATCAGAAATGAAACTCTTAGAACTAGATCATCTTGAGTTTTGTTTTGTTTTATTTTGTCATACCTCCTGACAATCTGTCATAACAATAGCTCTTAATTGTGGATACTTGAAAGTTAATGTTCTTTTTAGTCCTCTGAAATTAGCTGCAAATATTTATGTATGTTACCTCACATAAGAATATGTACATTTTATAGATTGATTTTTCACAACTCTCATCAGATTCATTTGGGATTCATGGCCCATAAATGATTAACATCAACTGCACAAAATAGTTACATTTCTGATTGCTGAAACTACTGAGATTAAACAACCATGAATGGTAAACAAAACAAAACAAAACAAACCTGAACTGAGTTTGATTCTAGGCCCAACGCTGCCACACATAAGTACATCACTTCCAGTCATATCTAAGGTTATTTCCAGCATAATTCTGATTAGTAACCTGGTGGTTTTTTTTTTTTTTCTGTACTCGCTGATATAACAAAAATTTCTGGCAAAAGGGAAATCTCTTACTGATTACAAGACTGTAAGCTAAGAAGATAAGGATATTATATATTCTATAGTATGCTGAAGTTGTCCTTTGGGAAGGAGCAAGAATGGGGAAAATGAAAGAAACATTTTTATAATGCTATAATGAATTACACATAGACTAAATTGGTTAAGGCTTTCCTGCTCCTACTGTGAGAACTTCCAAACCATTGCATTGTTCCAGTGTGCTGTACAGGTCTATGGATAGATACATGCCTTTTAGATTTTGGTGAGGGAGTGGGAAGATGGGAAGGAAATAAGGATGAAAATATCCCTAGATTGACAAGCCTGAGACAAAGCCATGTATTTTCCAAATCTGGCAAACAGACTTTATTGGTTCATTTAATCTGTGGCCCTCTTTGAAGTGTATTTTGGCAGGGACGAAATAAAAAAGACAGAGGGGAGTTTAAACAGCTTAGAAATGAGAGATTTTTAAAGTTACATATGTCTCCCTACTCTTTTCTCTCTCCTAGAGAAACAGCCCTAGTAGTAGAGTGTCAAAACCTGATTACATCATACCTGTCCCTTCTTTTCTATGGTTGCAGTTGTTCTGAGCACCATAACATTCTGGCTACCAACTTAGTAAATCTAGCACCTGCCTAACAGGTTGGTTCAGAATTGGCTTTCATATGAGCTTTTGTTTGCATCTTCCCACCTATGGGGTCTTCAACATGTTTGCCTCTGTTCCTACTAAGGCTGAAGGCAAATGGAAACCATCTGAAAGAAATAATGTTCTAGTTAAAACTTTATGAATTTTGGCCATCTAATGAAGAACTGTATAATCCAGAACCAGACTGGAATAAATTTAACTGTCATAATATATATGGTAGAAGTTTCCTAAGCAAGTGCATGCTATAAACAATTCTTTGAGAGTAGATATTTAACGAACAATGGAGAGGACACATTTTTCAAGCTTTTAGAAGCACCCATCTAGAAACACAATGGATGCACTGGGTATAAATTCTTATATGTCCAGTACCAATGTCTTTATAAGCCAAGTCTTTGTTATTCAGTTTGGTTATTGTATTTCCTTGAAAAAGATTATGGTTCCATCACTTTAAATATCAGATTTGTCATGAGTTCAAACTGCTTTTACTTCCTCTGTTAAAATTGGGAAATTTCAACTGTTTCAAGAAATCGGAAAGTCTATTTTAGTTTGTTAGTAAGAGAAACCATTGTTAAAGCTGCTTTAGCACTTTCCCTGGAACCCATACAACAATTATAAGCATATTCCTGGGCAACGGCATCCTTTTCATACAAACTGAGAGCAGAACTCTGATGGAGTATTGACAAAGATAAAGTAATGGCTGAAATCTCTTTCAAAAAGTTCAGTGCTTCTATTCATCATAATTAGCCTTAGTCTTTAGTGGCCAAGTGTTCAGGCCTTGAAAAGAGGCTTAGAAATGATGCCATAAAGCATACTCAGCAGGGGCTCATCATCTAGCAGGGAGCATGTTGCTAGGCTGGCTAATAACTACAATTTAACCCTTGACTCATCTTCCTAATTTGGACAATAATGATGATTCAAAAGAAAATGTCTTAGGTCCCAGAAATACATTGATGTTTCCAATTAAGCAAAATGAAAAAAAAAAAATAGGTTCGTGAATACCATAGAGTGGCATTGGAACTTCTGGTCTAGTAACAGCCTTCTGGTCTAGTAACAGTGCTTAGCATACAGTAAATCCTTTGTTCTGACAAATAAAAACCATTCCTTAGTTTGTTCAATATTTTCCTGGGACTGTTTTTTCTCTCTTGCTGCCGAATTTCCTTAGTTGGGCATACTTCTTGTCTTTTCCTTTAATAATACCCCTAACCTAAAAAAGCTTAACACTTCAGCTCAGTGTTTTGGTGAGAGAGATGCAAATCTGTTTAAACTTGTTTAACTGTATAGTTCATTAGAAATATGGTGGATTGCAGGCTATGATGACAATTAAAATGACTATCCTTCTTTTTAGGCCTTAAACATACAAAATAGAGGACAACATAAGAATTTGTTTGAAAAAGAATGTGAGAAACAGGGCACTAAAAAATTAAATATTCAATTAATGCACAGAAAGCCTTTGTGTTTGTTTGTCATACTAAGATGCAAACCACTTAAAAGGAGACTAAGATACACAAATTTAAAAACAATATCAAAATAATACAGGAAATAATTGTAGATATTATGATGATTTCTTGGAGTGGCATTGAGTATTCCCTTAGAATTTATCAGAGAAAAAGCTATCTATTTGGAAGAAAAAACAATTCTCAGAAATGTTGAAAAAAATGTTCTAGGTATTATCATTTTGATATAATATTATTACCTGAACTCCAACTATGTGTTACGATCAGTGTGGGGTATCTTACACCTACTATCTGACATTTCAAAAGCAACTTGTGGTCTCTAATTCTTTTTTTTTTTCAATGAAAGAGGAAACTATGGGTTATAGAGGTCAAGTAATTTTGCCAAAGTCTCATTGCCAAAGTAGAAAAATATTGAAAACTCCGGTCGATTTTTGAAGCATAGTTGACAAACCATGTTATATTAGTTTCAGGTGTCTAATACATTGATTCAACAATTCTATACATTATGCTATGCTCACCCTGATAAGTGATACTACACCCTGATAAATGTAGGAATCATCCGCCACCATACAATGGTATTACAATATTACCTCAGTGTTTATAACAATATTATCCATATTAGCCAATGTTTATAGCAATATTATCTATATTACCCAATGTTCATAGCAATATTATCTATAATAGCCAAATTATGGAAACGGGGGGAAGGAAAGATGGCGGAGGAGTAAAGGATCCTATTTCAACTGGTCCCCAGAATTGAGCTGGATATCTACCAGACCACTCTGAGCACCCACGAAACCAGCCTGAAATGTAAGAAGATCTGGATCTCTACAAACAGAATATCACAGGCGGTTGGTTTTGAGGTACAAAGAGGGAAGCCCTGATTCTACGGGCAGATATCTTAGGATAAATGGCAATGGGAGGGTGCCTGGCCATGGGGATCCTACACCGCCGGTGAGCGACAGCCTCCTGTGCTGGAGATGGGGCACAGACCCCCAGATCAGTAGTGTCAGGGAATGGACTTTAGGGCAGACCCTGGGGCAGAAACCCAGAGCGGCAGGGTCGTGCATGCGAACTGGGAGTGGTTGGCGGTTTTAGAAGCACAAGAGGCAGAGATGTACCCCGACCTAGAGGAGGGACTGGGGGCACTGTGGAGGGGTACACAACAGAGGACGCTGCAGTTTATAGCAGCACAGACAAAAACAGAGACTGTGTGGCCTGGAGAGCTCACTGAAAAACAGACTGTGGTCTCTCTGCTCTGAGGCAGAGGGTTGGAAACGGTCTCTACTGCTCTGACTCACGGAAGAGATGTGGAAAGCCACCAGGGAAAGCTGCCAGAGAACAAAAGCCCCAAAGACTGATTCCCGCTGAGCCCATCCTCCGCCACAGGGGCGGAGAGCAACTCCGCCCAAACAGGGTTGCCTAAGTAACAGCGCGGCAGGCCCCTTCCCCAGAAGACAGACTGGGAAAACAAGAGGCCAGCAACCCTAAGGTCCCAAGAAAACAGGTGCATCTCGCTTGGATTCTGGTCAATAATTTGGACTCTATACATTCCCTCAAACACCAATTTAAAAAATGACTAGGAGGACGAACCCCAAAAATAGAAAAGACTCAGAGATCATGACATACGCAGCAGATTTACAAATGGATTCAGATATAACCAAGATGTCGGAGATGGAATTCAGGCTAGCAATTGTGAAGACAATGGCGAGAATGGAGAAATCAATTAATGGAAACATACAGTCTCTAAGGGCAGAAATGAAAGCTGAATTGGCAGAACTTAAAAATGCTATCAATGAGATCCAATCCAATCTAGATAATCTAACAGCTAGTGTAAGTGAGGCAGAAGAAGGAATAAGGGACCTGGAAGACAATATAATAGATAAAAAGGGAAAAGAGGATGGGCGCCTGGGTGGCTCAGTTGGTTGAGCGACTGCCTTCGGCTCAGGTCATGATCCTAGAGTCCCAGGATCGAGTCCTGCATCGGACTCCCTGCTCGGCAGGGAGTCTGCTTCTCCCTCTCCCGCTCCCCCTCTTGTGCTCTTTCTCTCTCTCACTCTCTCTCTCAAATAAATAAATAAAATCTTTAAAAAAAAAAAAGGAAAAAGAGGAGGCCAGGGAAAAACAACTCAGAATCCATGAAAATAGACTCAGAGAAATAAGTGACACCATGAAGTGTTCCAATGTCAGATTAATTGGAGTCCCGGAGTGAGTGGAGAGAGAGAGAGGACTAGAACATGTATTTGAGCATATCATAGCTGAAAACTTCCCTAATATGGGGAATGAAACAAACATTTGCATCTTAGAGGCAGAGAGGACCACTCCCAATATCAAGGAAAACAGGCCAACACCGCAGCATGTTATGCTAAAACTTGCAAATCTTAGAACCAAGGAAACCATCTTTAGAGCAGTTAGGGGAAAGAGATTCCTTATGTACAAGTTGAAGAATATCAGAATAGCGTCAGACCTATCCACAGAGACCTGGCAAGTCAGAAAGACCTGGCAAGACCTATTCAGAAAACTAAATGAGAAGAACATGCAGCCAAGAATACTTTATCCGACAAGGCTGTCATTTAGAATGGATGGAGACAACAGAGCTTCCACGACTGGCAGGAATTGAAAGAATATGTGACCACTAAGCCGGCCCTGCAAGAAATATTAAGGGGGGTTCTATAAAAGGAGAAAGACCCCAAGAGTCATATACAACAGAAAGTTACAGGGACAATCTATAAAAACAACGTCTTCATAGGCAACATGATGACAACTAATTCATAACTTTCAAAAATCACTCTCAATGTGAATGGCCTAAATGCTCCCATAAAATGTCATAGGGCTGCAGATTGGATAAAAAGACAGGACCCATCCATATGCTGTCTACAAGAGACTCATTTTCAACCTAAAGATACATCCAGACTGAAAGTGAAGGGATGGAGATCCATCTTCCATGCCAGCAGACCTCAAAAGAAAGCTAGGGTAGCAATTCTTATATCAGACAAATTAGATTTTAAACTAAAGTCTGTAATTAGAGACACAGAAGAACACTATATCATTCTTAAAGGGTCTATCCAACAAGAAGATCTAACAATTGTAAATATCTATGCCCCCAACATGGGACCAGATATCTACGTAATCCAACTGTTAAACAAAATGAAGAGTCATATTGATAACAATATGTTAATTGTAGGAGACCTCAATACTCCACTCTCAGCAATGGACAGATCATCTAAGCAGAAAATCAACAAGGAAACAAGAGCTTTGAATGATACATTGGACCAGATGGACCTCGTAGATATTTACAGAACATTCCACCCTAAAACAATAGAATACTCATTCTTCTCGAGCACACATGGAACTTTCTCCAGAATAGACCATATACTGGATCACAAATCAGGTCTCAACTGATACCAAAAGATTGAGATTATTCCCTGCATATTCTCAGACCACAATGCTCTAAAACTGGATCTCAATCAAAAGAAAAAAATTGGCAGAAATTCAAACACTTGGAAGCTAAAGACCACTCTGCTCAAGAATGTTTGGGTGAACCAAGAAATCAAAGAAGAAATTAAAGAATTCATGGAAATCAATGAGAATGAAAACACATCGGTCCAAAACGTATGGGATACTGCAAAGGCAGTCCTCAGGGGGAAATACATAGCCATCCAAGCCTCACTCAAAAAAATAGAAAAATCCCAAATTCAACAACAAACCCTACACCTTAGAGAACTAGAGAAAAAGCAACAAACGATGCCTAAGCCATGCATTAGAAGAGAAATAATTAAAATTAGAGTAGAAATCAATGAATTAGAAACCAGAAACACAGTAGATCAGATCAACGAAACGAAGTTGGTTCTTTGAAAGAATTAATAAGATTGATAAACCACTGGCCAGATTTCACCAAAAGAAAAGAGAAAGGACACAAATTAATAAAATTATGAATGAAACGGGAGAGATCACGACTACCACCAAGGAAATAAAAACAATTATTAGAAATTATTATCAACAACTATATGCCAATAAAGTGAGCAATCTGGATGACATAACGGTGTTCCTGGAAACCTATAAGCTGCCAAGACTGAAACAGGGAGAAATTGACAACCTGAATAGGCCAATAACCAGTAATGAGATTGAAGCAGTGATCCAAAACCTCCCAAAAAACAGGAGTCCAGGGCCTAATGGATTCCCTGGGGAATTCTACCAAATATTCAAAGAAGAAATAATACTGAAGCTGTTTCAAAAAATAGAAACAGAAGGAAAACTTCCAAACTCATTCTATGAGGCCAGCATTACCTTAATCCCCAAACCAGGCAAAGACCCCATCAAAAAGGAGAATTTCAGACCAATATCCCTGATGAGTATGGATTCCAAAATCCTCCACAAAATCCTAGCTAATAGGATCGAACAATACATTCAAAGGATCATCCACCACGACCAAGTGGGATTTATCCCCGGGATGCAAGGGTGGTTCAACATTTGCAAATCAATCAATGTGATGGAACACATTAATAAGAGGAGTGAGAAGAACCATATGGTCCTCTCAGTTGATGCAGAAAAAGCATTTGACAAAATACAGCAACCTTTCCGGATTAGAACTCGTCAGAGTATAGGGATAGAGGGAACATTCCTCAAGTACATAAAAGCCATCTGTGAAAAACCCACAGCGAATATAATCCTCAATGGGGAAAAGCTGAGAGCCTTTCCCTTAAGATCAGGAACACGTCAAGGATGCCCACTCTCACCACTATTGTTCAACATAGTACTAGAAATCATAGCAACAGCAATCAGACAACAAAAAGAAATAAAATATATTCAAATTGGCAAAGAAGAAGTCAAACTCTCTCTTTTCAAAGACTACATGATATGTTATGTGGATAACCCAAAAGACCCCACCCCCAAATTACTAGAACTCAAACAGCAATTCAGTAATGTGGCAGGATACAAAATCAATGCACAGAAATCAGTTGCTTTCTTATACACTAACAATGCAACTGTAGAAAGAGAAATTAGAGAACCAATTCCATTTACAATAGCACCAAAAACCATAAGATACCTTGGAATAAACCTAACCAGAGAAGTAAAGGATCCACTCATGAAAGAAATGGAAGAAGACACAAAAAGATGGAAAAATATTCCATGCTCATGGATGGGAAGAATAAACATTGTTAAAATGTCTATGCTACCCAGAGCAATCTATACCTTCAATGCCATCCCGATCAAAATTCCAATGACATTTTTTCAAAGTGCTGGAACCAACGATCCTAAAATTTGTATGGAATCAGAAAAGACCCCGAATCGCCTAGGAAATGTTGAAGAAGAAAAACAAAGCTGGGGGCATCACGTTGCCCGATTTCAAGCTATATTACAAAGCTGTGATCACCAAGACAGCATGGTACTGGCACAAAAACAGACATATAGACCAATGGAACAGAATAGAGAACCCAGGTATGGACCCTCATCTCTACGGTCAAATAATCTTTGACAAAGCAGGAAAAAACATGCAATGGAAAAGAGACAGTCTCTTCAATAAATGGTGCTGGAAAATTGGACAGCCACATGCAGAAGAATGAAACTCGACCATTCTCTAATACCACTCACAAAGATAAACTCAAAGTGGATGAAAGACAGGAATCCATCCAAATCCTAGAGGAGAACATAGGCAGTAACCTCTTTGACATCGGCCACAGCAACTTCTTTCAAGATACATCTCCAAAAGCTAGTGAAACAAAAGCAAAAATGAACTTTTGGGACTTCATCCAGATAGATCAAAAGCTTCTGCACAGCAAAGGAAACAGTTAACAAAACAAAGAGGCAACCCACAGAATGGGAGAAGATATTTGCAAATGACACTACAGATAAAGGGGTGGTATCCAAGATCTATAAAGAACTTCTCAAACTCAACACCCAAAAAACAAATAATCAAGTTAAAAAATGGGCAGAAGGCATGAACAGACACTTCTCCAAAGAAGACATACAAATGGCTAACAGACACATGAAAAAATGTTCATCATCATTAGCCATCAGGGAAATCCAAATCAAAACCACACTGAGATAGCACCTTACACCAGTTAGAATGGCAAAAATGGACAGGGCAAGAAACAACAAATGTTGGAGAGGTTGTGGAGAAAGGGGAACCCTCTTACACTCTTGGTGGGAATGCAAGTTGGTACAGCCACTTTGGAAAACAGTGTGGAGGTGCCTCAAAAATTAAAAATTAGAGCTACCCTATGACCCTGCAATTGCACTACTGGGTATTTACCCCAAAGACACAGATGTAGTGAAAAGAAGGGCCATATGCACCCCAATGTTCATAGCAGCCATGTCTGCAATAGCCAAATTGTGGAAAGAGCCGAGATGCCCTTCAACAGATGAATGGATAAAGAAGATGTGGTCCCTATATACTATGGAATATTACTCAGCCATCAGAAAGGATGAATACCCAACTTTTACATCAACATGGATGGGACTGGAGGAGAGTATGCTAAGTGAAATAAGTCAAGCAGAGAAAGTCATTTATCATATGGTTTCACTTATTTGTGGAACATAAGGAATAACATGGAGGACATTAGGAGAAGGAAGGGAGAAATGGGGAGGGGGAATTGGAGGGAGATATGAACCATTAGAGACTATGGCCTCTGAGAGACAGTGTTTTAGAGGGGAGGGTGGAGCGGGGATTGGTTAGCCCAGTGATGGGTATTAAGGAGGGCATGTACTGCATGGAGCACTGGGTGTTATTCGAAAACAATGGATCGTGGATCACCACATCAAAAACTAATGATGTATTGTATGGTGACTAACATAACATAATAAAAATTTTTAAAAAATTATGGAGGGCGCCCGGGTGGCTCAGTTGGTTAAGCAACTGCCTTCGGCTCAGGTCATGATCCTGGAGTCCCTGGATGGAGTCCCACATCGGGCTCCCTGCTCGGCGGGGAGTCAGCTTCTCTCTCTGACCCTAACCCCTCTCATGTACTGTCTCTCACTGTTGCTCTCTCAAATAAATAAATAAATCTTTAAAAAGAAAAAAATTATGGAAACAGCCCAAATATACATCGACTGATAAATGGATATAGAAGATGTGGCATATATACCATTGAATATTACCCAGCCATAAAAAAATAAAATCACGTGGCATATATACCATTGAATATTACCTTGCCATAAAAAATAATGACGTCTAGCAATTGCAACAATGTAGATGGAGCTAATTGAAATAAGTCAATCAAAAAAAAAAAAAGAAAGAAAGAAAGAAAAAGTAAGTCAGAGAAAGACAAATACCATATGATTTCAGTCATATGTGGAATTTAAGAAACAAAACAAATAAACAAAGGGAGGAAATATGGAGACGCAAACGAAGAAACAGACTCTTAAACTATAGAAAACAAACTGATGGTTTCCAGGGGGGAGGTCATTGGGGGAGATGGGTTAAGTAGGTGATGGGGATCAAAGACTGCACTTGCAACGAGCACCAGGTGTTGTGTGGAAGAATTGAGTCACTATATTGCACCACCTGAAACTATATAACAAGTATTTTAACTTACTGGAATTTAAGTAAAAATTTAAAAAAAAATAAAAACAATGTTATTAACTATATTCCCCATGCTGTACTTTTCAGTAGATCGTTTCCTCCTACAATCAGGATAGTTTTCCTAGAAAATGCAAATGTTTACATGCAGTTTTCACATCTGCAGGAACTGGTATTTACAGCTTCCACTGTGACATTAGAATGTTCTAAAAATTTCTATTTTAGGGGCACCTGGGAGGCTCGGTTTGTTAAGAGTGTGCCCTCAGCTCAGGTCATAATCCCAGGGTCCTGGTATTGAGCCCCACATCGGGCTCTCTGCTCAGTAGAGAGCCTGCTTCTCCCTCTGCCTCTCCCTCTCTCTATCTCTCTGTCTCTCACGAATAAATGAATAAAAAAATCTTTAAAAAAATAATGAAACTAAAAATTTCTATTTTAAAGATCTTCAGCTAATTTTAAAGTGGTCCTCTCTTGTCTCAAAAGTAGTGATGTCCAAACTTTTAAGCCGTGAACACTACTCACTTAAAAAAAATGAGAATTCATTGATCATATATTTATTGAAAGCCTACAGTAACACTGAGGAATCAATGATGGAGATATTGGGCTGTCTCTGCCTTCATACATTGGTATAGTAATGGGCAAAATAGCCAATGGACAGACAAACAAATGTATAAAAGTGCTATGAATAAACAAAAATTAGGGTAAAGGGATGAAACTGCCAGGAGTTGCTATTTCATATAGAATGGTTGAGACAAGCTTTTTGGGGGAAGTGCAATCTGAGTTGAGGCCTGAATGAACTGGAGGAATAAACCAGAAGATCTAAAATGTGCCCATTTCACAGAGAAGAAACAGCAAGTGCAGCAGTCCTTAAGAATGCATTTATTGTGTTCAAGGAACAATGAGGGCAGGGTTCCTGCAGCTGAATGAATAAAGGAGGAAGTGATAAAAAGCATATGTCTACAATATATGTTCATTTATGTATAAATTATGTACAATATAACTATATTTTTGTCTATTGTAAAATAGTCACAGAAATATAAATTGTATAAACATGAAATAAAATAATAGAAACAAAAGTTTTAATATTTTCTTCCCGCAATCCAGCAGATAACCTTGTGCCTCCTCCACTGAGGTACACCAACCCTACATTGGAGAACTTTGCTCTAACCGTTGGAAACAAGAAATATAACTTAAAACAATGCACTTGCATCTCTACCAACATACAAATAGAGGCATCCTTCATTTTATTGCACTGTACTTTATTGAATTTTACAGATACTGAGTTTTTCACATATTGAAGGTTAGTATCAACCCTGCAACAAGCAAGTTTATCCACATCATTTTTCCAACAGCATTTGTTCATTTTGTTTCACTGTGTCACATTTCAGTAATTCTCACAATATTTTAAACTTCTTCATTATTATTATATTTGGTAAGGTGATCTATGATCAGTGATCTTTGATGTTATTACTGTAATTGCTTTGGGGGCACCAGAAGCCACACCCATATAAGATGGTAAACTGAATCAATAAATGTTCTATGTCCTGACTGCTCTGCAAACTGACCATTCCCACATCTCCCTCACTCTCATCAAGATTCCCTACACCCTGAGACACATCAATATTAAAATTAGGCCGATTAATAATGACCTCTAAGCATTCAAGTGAAAGAAAGATTTGTACATCCCTCACTTTAAGTCAAAAACTAGAGAGCCAAGATAGGTCAAAACCTAAGCCTCTTATATCAGTTAGCCAAACTGAATGCAAAGTGAAAGTCCTTGAAGGACATTAAAAGTACTACTCCAAAAGGAGCAAGATGGTGGAGGAGTAGGAGACCTAAATTTCATCTGGTCGCAGGAATTCAGCTAGATAGGGATCAGACTGTTCTGAACACCTATGAACTCAACAGGAGATCAAAGAAAAGAATAGTAGCAACAATCTAGGCAGAAAAACAACCACTTTCTGGAAGGTAGGACATGCGGAGAAGTGAATCCAAGGCAATATTTGGGAAGATAGACGGTGGGGGAGGGGGCCTCCGTCAGCTGCTACTGGCAAGTGATAGAGAGCAGAACACAAAATCAGAACTTTTAAGAAGTTTGTTCTGCTGAGGGATGTCACTCCAGTGGCTAAGTGGGGGATGGAACCCTCACTAGGACAGTGTGGTCTCAGGACCCTCGGAGTCACAAGAAGACAGGGGTGCCTGAGTGCGCCTGAGCTCCCAGGTATCGGAGCAGGGAAGCTGGCTGCAGAGAGGAGCCAAGGAGTGGGCTCTCAGCTCGGGGTTGCCATAAACTGTGATCTGCAGCACAGTCAGGCCACTGCTCTTCCAGCAGGGACCCAACAAGCGGCAGATCCGAGGAGACTCCTCTTCCTCCCCTGGGAGGAGAGGCATGAGAGGGCACTGCAGTAATCTGCTGGGTTTGGAGACTCCACACGGGGTCGTGTGCCAGATAGAAATGCTCAGACACAAGCCGGGTGAGCACAGAGTGTGGCCAGAGACAAGGGAGACGGGAATGATTGACTGCTTTTCTCTGGGGGCACACTGAGGAGTGGGGCCCAGAGCTCTCAGCTCCTCCAGGGCAGAGATTGGGAGGCCGCCATTTTCACTCTCGTTCTCCAAAGCCATACGGAAAGCTTGCAGGGAACAAAAGCTGCCAAGAGCAAACCCAAGCAGATTACTTAGCCCGGACCCGGCAAGGGCGGGGCAATTCTGCCTCTGGCAAAGACATTTAAGAATCACTGCAACAGGGCCCTCCCCCAGAAGATCAGCAAGAACAGCCAGCCAAGACCAAGTTTACCAATCAATGAGTATGGCAGAACTCGAGTGATAGAGGAATAGAGCACACAAAATTCATGGCTTTTTTCCCCCTGATTTTTTAGTTTTTCAAAGTTAATTTTTTTAATTTTCTTTTTCTCTTTTTTTTTCGAATTTTTCTTTTTCCCTTTTACAACCAATACCTTATCAATCACATTTTTTAAAATCTTTTTTATTTTTCATTTTTAGAGTCAAATTCTATCCCCTCATAGTAGTTAATGTTATTTTTGGCATATAGATAAGTTGTTCTTTCTTTAAAATTTTGGGATACACTTTCTTCTAACAGACCAAAATATACCCTAAATCTCTAGTGTATGTCTTTGTTCTAGTCTCCTGCCTGATCATGCTTTTTCCCTTTCTTTAAAATTCCTCTTCTTTCTTTTTTCAATCAACTTCTTATCTTACCAATTCCTTTTATAAAATCTTTTATAATTTTAATCTTTACACTCAAATTCCATCCCTTCATTGAATTTGCCCTTATTTTTGTACATATATAAGTTTTTCTTTCTTTAACATTTTGGGAGGCACTTTCTTCCAACAGACCAAAATACACACTAAATCTAGTGTATGGCACTGATCTAGGCACCAGCCTGATCGTATTTAATTGTATTCTTTTTTTTTTATCTTTTCCTATTTCATTCTTTTTCTTTTTTCTTTCTTTTCCCCCAGTATCATGTCTCTTCTGATTTCTTTAGTGTATATTTTTCTGGGGTCATTGTTACCCTGTTACCATTTTTTTTATCTCATTCATCTATTGTCCTCTGGACAAAATGACAAGATGGAAAAAAATCACCTCAAAAAAAAAAAGAACAGGAGGAAGTACCGACTGCCAGGGACCTAATCAATACAGACATTAGTAACATGTCAGAACTAGGGTTCAGAATAAATATTTTAAAGATACTAGCTGGGCTTGAAAAAAGCATGGAAGATATTAGAGAAACCATCTCTGGAGAACTAAAAGAACTAAAATCTAACCAAGTTGAAATCAAAAGGGTTATTAATGACGTGCAATCAAAATTAGAGGTTCTAACTGCTAGGATAAATGAAGCAGAAGAGAGAAGTAGTGATATAGAAGACCAAAGGATGGAAAATAAAAAGCTAACAAAAAGATAGATAAACAACTACTGGATCACGAGGGCAGAATTCGAGGGATAAGTGATACCACAAGATGAAACAATATTAGAATAATTGGAATCCCAGAAGAAGAAGAAAGAGAGAGGGGGGCAGAAGGTATATTGGAGCAAATTATAGCAGAGAACTTCCCTAATTTGGGGAAAGAAACAGGCATCAAAATCCAGGAGACACAGAGAACCCCCCTCAAAATCAATAAAAATAGGACAACACCCTGACATCTAATAGTAAAATTTTCGAGTCTCAGAGACAAAAAAAAATCCTGAAAGCATCTTGGGAAAAGAGATCTGTAACCTACAATGGTAGAAACATTAGATTGGCAACAGACCTATCCACAGAGACCTGGCAGGCCAGAAAGGGCTGGCATGATATATTCAGAACACTAAACGAGAAAAATATGCAGCCAAGAATACTATATCCACCTAGGCTGTCACTGAAAATAGAAGGAGAGATAAAAAGCTTCCAGGACAAACAAAAACTAAAGTAATTTGCAAACATGAAACCAGGACTACAAGAAATTTTGAAAGGGGTCTTCTACATAAAAAGAAAGCCTAAAAGTAACATAGACGAGAAAGGAACACAGACAATATACAGTAACAATCACCTTACAGGCAATACAATGGCACTAAATTCATATCTTTCAATAGTTACCCTGAATGTAAATGGGCTAAATACCCCAATCAAAAGACACAGGCTATCAGATTGGATAAATAAATAAGACCCATCCATATGCTGTCTGCAAGAGACTCATTTTAGACCCAAAGACACCTCCAGATTTAAAGTGAAGGGGTGGAAAACCATTTACCATGCTAATGGACACCAAAAGAAAGCTGGGGTGGCAATCCTTATATCAGACAAATTAGATTTTAAACCAAAGAGTATAAGAGTTGAGGAAGGAAACTATATCATGCTTAAAGGGTCTATCCAACAAGAAGATCTAACAATTATAAATATCAATGCCCCTAACATGGGAGCAGCTAATTATATAAGCCAATTAATGTCAAAAGCAAAGAAACCCATGAACAACAATACAATAATAGTACGGGACTTTAACACCCTCCTCACTGAAATGGAGAGATCAGTTAAGCAAAAGTTCAACAAGGAAATAAAGACTTTAAATGACACACTGGAACAAATGGACTTCACAGATATATTCAGAAGATTCCATCCCAAAGCAACAGAATACACATTCTTCTCTAGTGCCCATGAAACATTCTCCATAATAGCACATGCTAGGTCACAAATCAGGTCTCAACTGGTACCAAAAGATTGGGATCATTCCCTGCCTATTTTCAGACCACAATGCTTTGAAACTAGAACTCAATCACAATAGGAAAGTCAGAAAGAACTCAAATACGTGGAGGCTAAAAAGCATCCTAGTAAAGAAAGAATGGGTCCACCAGGAAATTAAAAAGAATTAAAATAATTCATAGAAACCAATGAAAATGAAAACAGAACTGTTCAAAATCTTTGGGATGCAGCAAAGGCAGTCCTAAGAGGAAAGTATATAGCAATACAAGCCTTTCTCAAGAAACAAGAACGGTCTCAAATACACAACCTAACCCTACACCTAAAGGAGCTAGAGAAAGAACAGCAAATGAAGCCTAAACCCAGCAGGAGAAGAGAAATAATAAAGATCAGAGCAGAAAACAATAAATTGAAACCAAAAGAACAGTAGAACAGATCAAGGGAACTAGGAGCTGCTTCTTTGAAAGAATTAATAAGATTGATAAACCCCTGGTCAAACTTATCAAAAAGAAAAGCGAAATGACCCAAATAAATAAAATCATGAATGAAAGAGGAGAGATCACAACAAACACCAAAGAAATACAAACAATTATAAGAACATATTATGAGCAACTATATGCCAGCAAATTAGATAATCTTGAAGAAATTGATGCATGCCTATAGATTATAAACTACCAAAACTGAAGCAGGAAGAAATAGAAAACCTGAACAGACCCATAACCGTAAGGAAATTGAAGCAGTCATCAAAAATCTCCCAACAAACAAGAGCCCAGGGCCAGATGGCTTCCCAGGGGAATTCTACCAAACATTTAAAGAAGAATTAATACCTCTTCTTCTGAAACTGTTCCAAAAAATAGAAATGGAAGGATAATTTCCAAACTCATTTTATGATGCCATTACCTTGATCCCCAAACCAGACAAAGACCCCATCAACAAGGAGAATTACAGACCAATATTCTTGATGAACATGGATGCAAAAATTCTCAGCAAAATACTAGTCAGTATGATCCAACAGTACATTAAAAGGATTATTCACCACAACCAACTGGGACTTATCACTGGGCTGCAAGGTTGGTTCAACATCAGCAAATCAATCAATGTGATACAATACATTAATAAAAGAAAGAACAAGAGGGGCGCCAGGGTGCCTCAGTTGTTAAGCATCTGCCTTCGGCTCAGGTCATGATCCCGGGTCCTGAAATCCAGTCCCACATCAGGCTCCCTGCTCTGTGGGAAGCCTTCTTCTCCCTCTCCCACTCCCCCTGCTTGTGTTCCCTCTCTCGCTGTATCTCTAATTATCAAATAAATAAAATATCAAAGAAAAAAAAAGAAAGAACAAGAACCATATGATCCTCTCAATAGATACAGAAAAAGCATTTGACAAAGTACAGCATTCTTCTGTGATCAAAACTCTTCAGAGTATAGGGATAGAGGGTACATACCTCAATATCATAAAAGCCATCAATGAAAACCCCACAGCGAATATTATTCTCAATGGGGAAAAACTGAGAGCTTTCCCTGTAAGGTCAGGAATGAGACAGGGATGTCCACTATCACCACTGCTATTCAACATAGTATTAGAAGTCCTAGCCACAGCAATCAGACAACAAAAAGAAATAAAAGGCAACCAAATTGGCAAAGAAGAAGTCAAACTCTCACTCTTTGCAGATGATATGATACTTTATGTGGAAAACCCAAAAGACTCCACCCCAAAACTGCTAGAACTCATACAGGAATTCAGTAAAGTGGCAGGATATAAAATCAATGCACAGAAGTCAGTGGCATTCCTATACACCAACAACAAGACAGAAGAAAGAGAAATTAAGGAGTTGATCTCATTTACAATTGCACCCAAAACCATAAGATACCTAGGCATAAATCTAACCAAAGAGGCAAAGGATCTGTACTCAGAAAACTATAGAATACTCATGAAAGAAATTGAGGAAGACACAAAGAAATGGAAAAATATTCCATGCTCATGGATTAGAAGAACAAATATTGTGAAGATGTCAATGTTACCTAGAGCAATCTACACATTTAATGCAATCCCTGTCAAAATAGCATCCACTTTTTTCAAAGAAATGGAACAAATAATCCTACAATTTGTATGGAACCAGAGAAGACCCCAAATAGCCAAAGGAATGTTGAAAAAGAAAAGCAAAGCTGGTGGCATCACAATTCTGGACTTCAAGCTCTATTACAAAGCTGTCATCATCCACACAGTATGGTACTGGCAAAAAAAACTGACACATAGATCAATGGAACAGAATAGAGAACCCAGAAATGGACCCTAAGCTGTATGGTCAACTAATCTTCAACAAAGCAGGAAAGAATGTCCAATGGAAAAAAGACATTCTCTTCAACAAATGGTGTTGGGAAAATTGGACAGCCACATGCAGAAGAATGAAACTGGACCATTTCCTTACACCACACACAAAAATAGACTCCAAATGGTTGAAAGACCTAAACGTGAGACAGGAGTCCAACAAAATCCTAAAGGAGAACACAGGCAGCAACCTCTTCGACCTCAGCTGCAGCAACTTCTTCGTAGAAACATCGCCAAAGGCAAGGGAAGCAAGAGCCAAAATGAACTATTGGGACTTCATCAAGATAAAAAGCTTTTGCACAGCAAAGGAAACAGTCAACAAAACCAAAAGACAACCGACAGAATGGGAGAAGGTATTTGCAAATGACATATCAGATAAAGGGCTAGTATCCAAAATCTATAAAGAACTTATCAAACTCAACACCCAAAGAACAAATGATCCAATCAAGAAATGGGCAGAAGACATGAACAGACATTTTTCCAAAGAAGACATCCAAATGGCCAATAGACAAATAAAAAAGTTTTCAACATCGCTCAGCATCAGGGAAATCCAAATCAAAACCTCAATGAGATACCACCTCACACCAGTCAGAATGGCTAAAATTAACAAGTCAGGAAATGACAGATGTTGGCAGGGATGTGTAGAAAGGGGGACCCTCCTACACTGTTGGTGGGAATGCAAGCTGGTGCAGCCACTCTGGAAAAGAGTATGGAGGTTCCTCAAAAAGTTGAAAATAGAGCTACCATATGACCCAGCAATTGCACTACTGGATATTCACCCCAAAGATTCAAATGTAGGGATCTGAAGGGGTACATGCACCCCGATGTTTATAGCAGCAATGTCCACAATAGCCAAACTATGGAAAGAGCCTAACTGTCCATCAACAGATGAATGGATAAAGAAGATTTGGTATATATATACAATGGAATATTATGCAGCCATCAAAAAATGAAATCTTGCCATTTGTAACGATTTGGATAGAACTGGTGCGTATTATGCTGAGTGAAGTAAATCAATCAGAGAAAGACTTGAATCATATGATCTCAATGATATGAGGAATTCTTAATCTCAGGAAACAAACTGAGTGTTGCTGGAATGGTGGGGGAGAGGGATGGGGTGGCTGGGTGATAGACATTGGGGAGGGTATGTGCTATGGTGACCGCTGTGAATTGTGTAAGACTGTTGAATCACAGACCTGTACCTCTGAAACAAATAATACGTTATATGTTAAAACGATGAAGAAGAAGAAGAAGAAGAAGAAGAAGAAGAAGAAGAAGAAGAAGAAGAAGAAGAAGAAGAAGAAGGAGAAGAAAGAAAAAGAAGAAGGAGGAGGAGGAGAAGAAGAAGAATTTAGCACGAAGGGAAAAATGAAGTGGGGGAAATTGGAGGGGGGAGATGAACCATGAGAGACTATGGACTCTGAGAAACAAACTGAAGGTTCTAGAGGGGAGAGGGGTGGGGGGATGGGTTAGGCTGGTGATGGGTGTTATAGAGGGCACGTACTGAATGGAGCATCGGGTGTTATATGCAAACAATGTATCATGGAACACTACATCAAAAACTAATGATATAATGTATGGTGATTAACATAACATAATAAAATTTTTTAAAAAGTACTACTCCAGTGAAAACACAAATGATAAGAAAGCAAAACAATCTTATTGCTAATTTGGAGAAAGTTTTAGTGGTCTGGATAGATCAAATGAGGCAGAGCATTCCCTTAAACCAAAACCTAATCCAGAGAAAGACCATAACTCTATTCAAGTCTATGAAGGCTGAGAACAGTGAGGAAACTATAAAAGAAAAATTTGAAGCTAGTGAAGTTTGTTTCATGACATTTAAAGAAATAATCTATCTCCATAACATAAAAGTGAAAAGTGAAGCAGCAAGTGCTAATGTAGAATTTGCAGCAAGTTATCCAGAAGATCTAGCTAAGAAAATTAATAAAGGTGGCTACACTAAACCAAGATTCTCAGTGTAAATGAAACAGCTTTCTGTTAGAAGAATATGTATCTAGGACTCTCATAGCTGGAGAGGAAAAGTCAATGCCTGGCTTCAAATCTTCAAAGGAGAAGCTGACATTCTTGTTAAAAGCTGATAAAACTGATGACTTTACGTTGAGGCCAGTAGTCATTTACTATTCTGAAAATCCTAGGACGCTTCAGAATTATGCTAAATCTACTCAGAGTTGTGCTTTATAAATGGAACAACAAAGCTTGGATGACAACACATCTCTTTAAAACATGGTTTGCTGAATATTTTAAGTTCACTGCTGAAACCTACTGCTCAGGAAAAAAAAAAAAACTGCTTTCAAAATGTTACTGCTCACTGACAATGCACCCTGTCACCCAAGAGCTCTGATGGAGATTTGCAATGAGATTAATGATGTTTTCATGCCTGCTTAACACATCCATTCTGCAGCCCATTGATCAAGGAGTAATTTTGATTTTCAAGTCTTACTATTTAAGAAATACATTTCATAAGATTATAGCTGCCAAAGATTCCGCTGATGGATCTGTGCAAAGCACATTGAAAACCTTCTGGAAAGGATTTACCATTCTAGATGCCATTAGGAACATTTGTAATTCATAAGAGGCCAAAATATCAACATGAACTAGAATTCGGAAGAAGTTGATTCCAACACTCATGGATGACTTTGAGGGGTTCAAGCTTTCAGCAGAAGTAACTGCATATGTGGTAGAAATAGCAAGAGAACTAGAATTAGAAGTGGTGCCTGAAGATGTGGCTAAATTGCTGCAATCTCATGATAAAATTAGTGCTTGAGGAGTTGTTTCTTATGGATAAGCAAAGAAATTGGTTTCTTGAGATGGAATATAGTCCTGGTGAAGATGCCCTGAGGATAGTTCAAATGGCAACAAGGGATTTAGAATATTACATAAGCTTAGCTGATAAAGCAGCAGTAGGTTTTGGTTGGAATTACTCCAATTTTTAAAGTTCTACTGTAAGTAAAATGCTTTCAAACAACTTTGCATGCCACAAAGAAATTGTTAATGAAAGGAAGAGTCAACTGATGTGGCAAACTTCACTGATGTCTTATTTTAAGAAATTTCCCCAGCTACCCCAACCTTTAGCAACCGCCACACTGATCAGTCAGCAGCCATTTTGTTGAGGCAAAACCCTCCAACAGTCAAAAAATTATGATTCACTGAAAGCTCAAATTCTGCTTAGCAGTTTTTACCAATAAAGTGTTTCCTAAGTAAGGTATGCACATTGCTTTTTTTTTTTTGACATGCTATTGCATATCTAATAGACTACAGTGCAGTATAAACATGACTTTTATATCCACTGGGAAATGAAAAAGTATTGGACTCACTTTATTGTGATATTTGCTTTATTGAAGTGTTTTGGAACTGAACTCATAATGTCTTTGAGGTATGCCTCTATTTCCATCTCAGCTTTAATCATTTTTTCACTTCAGTCCGACCATGCATAATTCCTCTAACTTAGCATTACCACTGAGAACTGAGAATAAAGGGGTAACCATGATGTGGCAAATTTATATCTCAAGGTTATAAAAACTGCTATTATTCCTTGAGTGTTTGCTCTGGAATAGTCAATTTACTAGGTACTGAGCATTTCTTATTTTATATAATCCTCACAGAAGTTCAGCATTAGGATATGATTCTTGTTTTACTGATGAGAACTGAATGTCTCAGAAGAACACAGTAAAAAGGTTTGCCCAAGATTGCAAAGCTAATAAAATGGTGAGAACACGGGCTTTAAATTCGATGCCCCTTCTATCACACCATCTACTAAACAATGTAAATCCTATAAATATGATAAATGGCTGATTACTATTTCTCTGATGCTATACTGCTTACCTATTCCACTAAGCCACCTAGTAAGCTTGTCTTTATTAAGTCCCTCACCTCCTTCTTTTACTAAGGGAATAAAGTCTTAAAGTGCAGGACCAATTCATAAGGAAACAGCTATCTTCCAATGTTTCTGGGGGTGTTGAGTTTCTTTTTTATTTTTTAACTCTTTAATTTTTTTATTTTTTAAATTTTATTTTATTATGTTATGTTAGTAATCATACAATACATCATTAGTTTTTGATGTGGTGATCCACCATTCATTGTTTTTGTATAACACCCAGTGCTCCATGCAGTACATGCCCTCCTTAATACCCTTCACCGGGCTAACCCTTCCCCTCACCCCCTAACCTCTAAAACCCTCAGTTTGTTTCTCAGAGTCCATAGTCTTTCATGGTTCATCTCTCCCTCCGATTTCCCCCCCTTCATTTTTCCCTCCCTTCTCTTTTTAAGAGGAAAGCAGAGGAGGGGAGCCCACCATTAGCAATAGTATGATAGGAATCAGCTATCAGGAAATAAGTTTAAATATATAGGAGGTAATGGAGTATAATCATCCCTATAAATATATAGATGATTGGTGGTCTTAGGTACTGAAATGGATGATGTGGCAAATTTAGACCTGGAGAGAAAATTTTATGTAAAATATGTCTCTGATCAGACATCAGAGATTCATTAAATCAACAGATATTTATTGACAAATTATGGTGTATCAGGCACCATGGCAATATAATTAGCATCTATTGTATGAGCACACAAATAAAGATGACCAACTGCAGAGGATAGTCAGGAGATAAATGGGTTGAGATTCTCCTGTGTCCCTAGAGTCTTTATGTATACATTATTTCTAAACTTCACAACAGTTCACAAGGTAGGCATTATTATTATATACTGATTTTATAGATTTGGAAAACAGGCTTACTCAGGTTCTGATTCCAAAGCTTACATTTTCTTCAAAAACCAAGCTAGGAATGGACACTTATTAACTAAATTCCTCACCATAGTAGTAGAAGCAATAAGAGTATTGCTTCAACCTCTCTTTTTTTCTGACAGAAATGGGCTCCTGCTTTAAATACACTAAGTCCCTACTCTGGTTACTAAATGCTGTTATGACTTTTGTTAGAACCAAATAGCTTTGGTTCCAGTTGGAGTGATGTGAGTTGTCTCCCCTTTTCTATGGAAAAGAAAAAAAATTAACTAACTGGAATTAAAATAAAAACTTAAAAAATAAGAAAAACAGATTAACTCTCCCTTGGTTACAGACTGAAATACAAGTTCAGCGTTTTCTTTTAGTCTTCTCTGGCAGATGACTGAAATGAGTTACAGAGTGTACCAAGTTTGTTTGTTTTTCAGAGAACATTCCAGTCCTGTGTAAATACACATTGCTTCCCTTATTCACATGTTAATGTTTTTCATTAAAACAAATGTTCTGATCATATTTTTATGTAAATCACAAGAATCTGATTGAAAAGCAAGAAAATTTTACAGATCTCATTGCACCAATCTTAAAGGAAAAAAATCCATATATGCCCTAATGCTCTAAACTTGTATCTAATATAGTCTAGAAAGGCAAACTGATTCCCTTTCTATCCCTGAATTCCATCAATACACCTAACTGAAACTCCTTAATTCCCACATGAGAGCTCATTCTACTCTATACTGAAACCAAACATTTCTTTAGTATAGTCTTAAAAAAATGCCACTTCATAGCTTGGTGATTTATAAATCCAGACTACAGTAACAGTAAAATCAGAAATAACTACTTATTTTAAATTTTATTTTATTCAATTTTATTGAGGTGTAATTGACACACAGCACTATATAAAATTAAATTGTACAGCTTAATGGCTTGACTTACATATATTGTTAAGTGATTATAACAATAGGTTAACCTCAATTATCTCACATAAATACCAGGTGGAAAAAGAGAAAGAAAAAATGTGGGTTTTTTTGTGATAAAATCTTTTAGGATTTACAGTCTTGGCAACCTTCAACTAGATCATCTAGCAGTGCTAACTATAGTCACTATATTGTATATTATATCCCCAGTACTTATTTATCTTATAACTGAAAGTTTGCACATTTTGACCACCTCGACCCAATCCTCCCTTACCAATCCTGCCTCTAACCACCAAAAACATGATCTCTTTTTTTATAAGATTGTTTTTTAAATTTCACTGGTGAGATACAACGGTATTTGTCTTTCTCTGTCTGATGTATTTCACTTAGCAAAATGCTCCCAAGTTGTGTCCACATTGTCATAAATGGCAGGATTTCCTTTTGTATGCCTGAATAATATTCATTATATATATAATCATATTTTCTTTCTTCATTTCTCAGTTGATGAACATTTAAGTTGTTTCCAGGTTTTGATGATGTAAATAATGTTGCAATAAACATGAGGGTGAAGATATCTCTTCAACATAGTGACTTCTTTGACTTCAATATATACCCAGAACTAGATGTGCTATATCTTATGACAACTCATTAGTTTTTGATGTAGTGATCCACGATTCATTGTTTTTATATAACACCCAGTGCTAGATGCAGTACGTGCCCTCCTTAATACCCATCACGAGGCTAAACCATCCCGCCAACACCCTCCCCTCTAACACCCTCAATTTGTTTCTAAGAGTCCATAGTCTCTCATGGTTCATTTTTCCCTCCGATTTCCCCCCTTCATTTTCCCCTTCCTTCTCCTAATATCTTCCATGCTATTCCTTATGTTCCACAAATAAGTGAAACCATATGATAATTGACTTTCTCTGCTTGACTTATTCCACTTAGCATAATCTCTTCCAGTCCCATCCATGTTGATGTAAAAGTTGGGTATTCATCCTTTCTGATGGCTGAGTAATATTCCATTGTATATAGGGACCACATCTTCTTTATCCATTCATCTGTTGAAGGGCATCTCGGCTCTTTCCACAGTTTGGCTATTGTGGACATGGCTGCTATGAACATTGAGGTGCATAATATGGTCCTTCTTTTCACTACATCTGTGTCTTTGGGGTAAATACCCAGGAGTACAATTGCTGGGTCATAGGGTAGCTCCATTTTTAATTTTTTGAGGAACCTCCACACTGGTTTCCAAAGTGGCTGTACCAACTTGCATTCCCACCAAGAGTGTAAGAGGGTTCCCCTTTCTCCACAACCTCTCCAACATTTGTTGTTTCTTGCCTTCTCAGTTTTTGCCATTCTAACTGGTGTAAGGTGGTATCTCAGTGTGGTTTTGATTTGGATTTCCCTGATGGCTAATGATGATGAACATTTTTTCATGTGTCTGTTAGCCATTTGTATGTCTTCTTTGGAGAAGTGTCTGTTCATGCCTTCTGCCCATTTTTTAACTTGATTATTTGTTTTTTGGGTGTTGAGTTTGAGAAGTTCTTTATAGATCTTGGATACCACCCCTTTATCTGTAGTGTCATTTGCAAATATCTTCTCCCATTCTGTGGGTTGCCTCTTTGTTTTGTTAACTGTTTCCTTTGCTGTGCAGAAGCTTTTGATCTATCTGGATGAAGTCCCAAAAGTTCATTTTTGCTTTTGTGTCACTAGCTTTTGGAGATGTATCTTGAAAGAAGTTGCTGTGGCCGATGTCAAAGAGGTTAGTGCCTATGTTCTCCTCTAGGATTTGGATGGATTCCTGTCTTTCATCCACTTTGAGTTTATCTTTGTGAGTGGTATTAGAGAATGGTCGAGTTTCATTCTTCTGCATGTGGCTGTCCAATTTTCCAGCACCATTTATTGAAGAGACTGTCTCTTTTCCATTGCATGTTTTTTCCTGCTTTGTCAAAGATTATTTGACCGTAGAGATGAGGGTCCATACCTGGGTTCTCTATTCTGTTCCATTGGTCTATATGTCTGTTTTTGTGCCAGTACCATGCTGTCTTGGTGATCACAGCTTTGTAATATAGCTTGAAATCGGGCAACGTGATGCCCCCAGCTTTGTTTTTCTTCTTCAACATTTCCTAGGCGATTCGGGGTCTTTTCTGATTCCATACAAATTTTAGGATCGTTGGTTCCAGCACTTTGAAAAAATGTCATTGGAATTTTGATCGGGATGGCATTGAAGGTATAGATTGCTCTGGGTAGCATAGACATTTTAACAATGTTTATTCTTCCCATCCATGAGCATGGAATATTTTTCCATCTTTTTGTGTCTTCTTCCATTTCTTTCATGAGTGTTCTGTAGTTCCTAGAGTATAGATCCTTTACCTCTTAGGTTTATTCCGAGGTATCTTATGGTTTTTGGTGCTATTGTAAATGGAGTCGTTTCTAATTTCTCTTTCTACAGTTGTGTTGTTAGTGTATAAGAAAGCAACTGATTTCTGTGCATTGATTTTGTAGCCTGCCACTTTACTGAATTGTTGTAGGAGTTCTAGCAATTTGGTGGTGGAGTCTTTTGGGTTTTACACATAAAGTGTCAGTCGTCTGTGAAAAGAGAGAGTTTGACTTCTTCTTTGTCAATTTGAATACTTTTATTTCTTTTTGTTGTCTGATTGCTGTTGCTAGGACTTCTAGTACTATGTTGAGCAATAGTGGCGAGAGTGGGCATCCTTGACGTGTTCCTGATCTGAAGGGAAAGGCTCTCAGCTTTTCCCCATTGAGGATGATATTCGCTGTGGGTTTTTCATAGATGGATTATATGAACTTGAGGAATGTTTCCTCTATCCCTATACTCTGGAGAGTTTTAATCAGGAAAGGATGTTGTATTTTGTCAAATGCTTGTCCCGCATCAATTGAGAAGACCATATGGTTCTTCTCCCTCCTCTTATTAATGTGTTCTATCACATTGATTGATTTGCGAATGTTGAACCACCCTTGCAACCGGGGGAAACATCCCAGTTGGTCATGCTGGATGATCCTTTTAATGCATTGTTGGATGCTATTAGCTAGGATTTTGTGGAGGATTTTGGAATACATACTCATCAGGGATATCGGTCTGAAATTCTCCTTTTTGATGGGGTCTTTGCCTGGTTTGGGGATTAAGGTAATGCTGGCCTCATTGAATGAGTTTGGAAGTTTTCCTTCTGTTTCTATTTTTTGAAACAGATTCGGTATTATTTCTTCTTTGAATGTTTGGTAGAATTCCCCAGGGAATCCATTAGGCCCTGGACTCTTGTTTTTTGGGAGGTTTTGGATCACTGCTTCAATCTTGTTACTGGTTATTGGCCTATTCAGGTTGTCAATTTCTCCCTGTTTCAGTCTTGTCAGCTTATAGGTTTCCAGGAACACCTATATGTCATCCAGATTGCTCACTTTATTGGCATATAGTTGTTGATAATAATTTCTAATAATTGTTTCTATTTCCTTGGTGGTAGTCGTGATCTCTCCCCTTTCATTCATAATTTTATTCATTTGCATCCTTTCTCTTTTCTTTTGAAGAAGTCTGGCCAGTAGTTTATCAATCTTATTAATTCTTTCAAAGAACCAACTTCTAGTTTCGTTGATCTGATCTACTGTGTTTCTGGTTTCTAATTCATTGATTTCTGCTCTAATTTTAATTATTTCTCTTCTAGTGTGTGGCTTAAGCGTCATTTGTTGCTTTTTCTCTATTTCTTTAACGTGTAGAGTTAGTTGGTGAATTTGGGATTATTCTATTTTTTTGACTGAGGCTTGGATGGCTATGTATTTCCCTCTCAGGACTGCCTTTGCAGTATCCCATACGTTTTGGACCGATGTGTTTTCATTCTCATTGATTTCCATGAATTGGATAATTTCTTCTTTGATTTCCTGGTTGACCCAAACATTCTTGAGCAGAGTGGTCTTGAACTTCTAAGTGTTTGAATTTCTGCCCAATTTTTTCTTGTGATTGAGTTCCAGTTTTAGAGCATTGTGGTCTGAGAATATGCAGGGAATAATCTCAATCTTTTGGTATGGGTTAAGACCTGATTTGTCACCCAGTATGTGGTCTATTCTGGAGAAAGTTCCATGTGCGCTCGAGAAGAATGAGTATTCTACTGTTTTAGGGTGGAATGCTCTGTAAATATCTATGAGGTCCGTCTTATCCAATGTATGATTCAAAGCTCTTGTTTCCTTGTTGATTTAATGCTTAGACGATCTGTCCATTGCTGAGAGTGGAGTATTGAGGTCTCCTACAATTAACGTATTGTTATCAATATGACTCTTTATTTTGGTGAACAATTGGCTTATGTAGATGGCTGCTCCCATGTTGGGGGCATAGATATTTTCAATTGTTAGATCTTCTTGTTGGATAGATCCTTTAAGAATAATATAGTGTCCTTCTGTGTCTCTTATTACAGACTTTAGTTTAAAATCTAATTTGTCTGATATAAGAATAGCTACCCCAGCTTTCTTTTGAGGTCTGCTGGCATGAAAGATGGATCTCCATCCCTTCACTTTCAGTCTGGATATATGTTTAGGTTCAAAATGAGTCTCTTGTAGACAGCATATGGATGGGTCCTGTCTTTTTATCCAATCTGCAACCCTGCCGTTTTATGGGAGCAGTTAGGCCATTCACGTTGAGAGTGATTATTGAAAGATGAATTAATTGTCATTATGTTGCCTGTGAAGATGTTGTTTTTATAGATTGTCCCTGTAAATTTCTGTTGTATATGACTCTTGGGGTCTTTCCCCTTTTATAGAACCCCCCTTAATATTTCTTGCAGGGCCGGCTTAGTGGTCACATATTCTTTCAGCTTCTGCCAGTCGTGGAAGCTCTGCATCTCTCCATCCATTCTAAATGAAAGCCTTGCCAGATAAAGTATTCTTGGCTGCATGTTCTTCTCATTTGGTACCCTGAATATGTCTTTCCAGGCCTTTCTGGCTTGCCAGGTCTCTGTGGATAGGTCTGACATGATTCTGATGTTCCTCCCTCTGTACATAAGGCATCTCTTCCCCTAACTGCCCTTAAGATGGTTTCCTTGGCTCTAAGATTTGCAAGTTTTACTATTACATGCCGGGGTGTTGGCCTGTTTTCCTAGATCTTAGGAGGGGTCCTCTCTGCCTCCAGGACTCGAATGTTTGTTTCATTCCCCAGATTAGGGAAGTTCTCAGCTATGATTTGCTCAAATACGTCTTCTAGTCCTCTCTCTGTCTCCACTCCCTCCAGGATTCCAATTATTCTGACATTGGAACTTTTCATGGTGTCACTTATTTCTCTGATTCTATTTTCATGGATTCTGAGTTGTTTTTCCCTGGCCTCCTCTTTTCCCTTTTTATCTATTATATTGTCTTCCAGGTCGTTTATTCTCTCCTCTGCCTCAGTTACCCTAGCTGTTAGATTATCTAGATTGGATTGGATCTCATTGATAGCATTTTTAAGTTCTGTCAATTCAGCTTTCATTTCTGCCCTTAGAGACTCTATGTTGCCATTAATTGATTTCTCCATTCTAGCCATTGTCTTCACAATTGCTAGCCTGAATTCCATCTCCGACATCTTGGTTATGTCTGCATCCATTTTTAAATCTGCAGCATAAGTCATAATCTCTGAGTCTTTTCTATTTTGGGGGCTCCTCCTAGTCATTTTGTTGATGGGTTTTTGAGGGAATGTATACAGTACAAATTTTTTACCAGAACCCAAGCAAGATGCACCTGTTTTCTTGGGACCTTAGGGTTGCTGGCCTCTTGTTTTCCCAGCCTGTCTTCTGCGGGAGGGGCCTGCCGTGCTGTTACTAAGGGAACCCTGTTTGGGCAGAGTTGCCTTGCCCCCCTGTGGTGGGGGATGGGCTCAGCACGAATCAGTTTTGGGGGCTTTTGTTCTCTGTCAGCTTTCCGCTTCTCTTCCATGAGTCAGAGCAGAAGAGACCATTTCCAACCCTCTGCCTCAGAGCAGAGATCGCAGTCTGTTCTTCAGTGAGCTCTCCAGGCCACACTGTCTCCATTTCTGTCTTTGTGTCAACTTTAATTTCTTTCATCAGTGTTTTATAGTTTAGAGAGTACAGATCTTTACCTTTTTGGTTAGATTTATTCCTAGGTATCCTATGGTTTTTGGTGCAGTTGTAAATGGGATCAATTCTTTGATTTCTCTTTCTGCTATTTCATTATTTGTGTATAGAAATGCAGCAGATTTCTGTACATTGAATTTGTATCCTGAGGTTTTACCAAACTCGCATATCAGTTCTAGCAATTTTTTTGGCAGAGTCTTTTGGGTTTTCTATAAAGAGTATCATGTCATCTGCAAATAAGGAATGTTTGACTTCTTCCATGCCAATTTCTTTGTTTTGTCTAATTGCTGTGGCTAGGACTTCTGGTATTATGTTAAATAAAAGTGGTGAGAGTGTACATCTCTGTCTTGTTCCTGACCATAGAGGAAAACATCTCAGTTTGTTTTTTTTTTTTTTTTCCCATTGAGGATAATATTAGCTGTGGGATTTTTATAGACGGCCTTTATTATGTTGAAGCATGTTCCTTCTAACCCTCCTTTGTTGACGGTTTTTATCATGAATTGATGTTGTACTTTGTCAAATGCTTTTTCTGCATCCATTGAAAGGATCATATGATTCTTATCCTTATTTTTATTCATGTGGGGTATCGCATTGATTGATTTGTGAATATTGAACTACACTTGCAGCCCAGGAATAAATCCCACTTGATTGTGGTGAATGATTCTTTTAATGTACTGTTGGATTCTATTAACTAGGATTTTGTTGAGAATTTTTGCATTCATGTTCATCAGGGATATTGGCCTGTAGTGGTCTTTTATGGTGTGTCTTTATCTGGTTTTGGTATCAGCGTAATGTGAGCCTCATAGAATGAATTTGGAAGTTTTCCTCCTGATTCTATTTTTTGGAATATTTTGATAAGAATAGGTATTTATGGGTGCCTGGGTGGCTCAGTCATTAAGCGTCTGCCTTCCGCTCAGGTCATGATCCCAGGGTCCTGGGATCGAGTCCCACATCGGGCTCCCTCCTCGGGGGGAAGCCTGCTCCTCCCTCTCCCACTCCTGCTGCTTGTGTTCCTGCTTTCGCTATCTCTGTCTCTGTCAAATAAATAAATAAAATCTTTAAAAAAAAAAAGAATAGGTATTTACTCTTCTTTAAATGTTTTGTAAAATTCATGTGTGAAGACATCTGGCCCTGAACTTTTGTTTTTTGGGAGCTTTCTGATTACCAATTCAATTTCATTGCTGGTTATCTGTCTGTTCAACTTTTCTATTTCTTACTGTTTCAGTTTTGGAAGTTTATGTTTCCAGGAATTTATCCTTTTCTTCCAGGTGGTCCAATTTTTTGGCATAGAGTTTTTCATAATATTCTTTTATAATTGTTTGTATTTCTATGGTGTTGGTTGTTATTTTTCCTCTCTTGTTTGTGATTTTATTTGGGTCCTTTATCTTTTCTCTTGATAAATCTGGCTAAGGATTTATCAATTTTGTTAATTTTTTCAAAGAACTATCTCCTGCTTTCATTAATCTGTTCTATTCATTTTTTTAATTTTCTCTATCATTTATTTCTGCTCTAATCTTTATTATTTCCCTCCTTTCATTGGCCATAGGTTTTTTTTGTTTTTCTTTTTCTAACTCCTTTAGGTTTAAGGTTAGAGTTGTTGTGGTTTCTGGGAGGGAGGGGTTTGACGTTTTCCTGCTTCTTGACGTAAGTGTGTACTGCTATAAACTTCCTCTCAGAACCCCTTTTGCTGCATCCCAAAGGTTTTATACTGTAGTGTTTTCATTTTCATTTGTTTGCATGTATTTCTTATTTCTTCTTTCATTTCCTGGTTTATACAATAATTGCTTTATTAATATGTTACTTACCTTCCATTATTTTTGGCCTTTCTAGAATTTTTATTGGGGTTTGATCTCTACCTTCATAGCATTGATGTCAGAAAACGTGCATAGTATGACTTCAGTCTCTTTGTATTTCTTGAGGTTTGTTTCATGGTCTAATATGTGATGTATTTTGGAGAACATTCCATGTGAACTTGAGAAGAATATGTATTCTTCTGTTTTAGAATAGAATGTTCTGAATATACCTGTTAAGTGCATCTGGTCCAGTGCGTAATTCAAGATATCATTTTTGTGTTGATTTTCTGTTTAGATGACCTATTGATATGACTGGGGTGTGAAAGTCCACTACTATTTTATTATTACTAATAGTTTTATATATTTGGGTGGCCCCAGGTTGGGTGCATAAATATTTAAAATTTTACATCTTCCTGCTGGATTGTGCCCTTTATCATTACACAGTGCCCTTCTTTACCTTTTCTTATAGTCTTTTAAAAAAAACAAACTCTACATTCTCTGATATAAGCGCTGCTACTCCGACTTCTTTTGACATCAATTTCTTTGATAAATGTTACTCCATCCCCTCACTTTGAGTCTGCAGGTGTCTTTAGGTCTAAGATGAGTCTCTTATAGGCAGCAAATACATGGGTCTTGTTGTTTTATCCATTCTGACACCATGTATCTTTTCATTGGAGCTTTTAGTCCATTTGCATACAAGTAATTATTGGTTGATATGTATTAATTGCCATTTTATTACTTGTTTTGTTGTTATTTCTGGAAATTTTCTCTGATCTTTTTCACTTTTCGTGCCTCCTTTCCACTCCAAGTGTCCCCTTTAATACTTGTAGCAGGGCTAGATGAGTGTTCCCAAACTCCCTTAGTTTTTGTTCATCTGGAAAACTATCTCTTCTTCTTTTCTGATATAATTGCATCTATGGATAGTGTTGTTGGCTACAGATTTTTCCCATGCAGCACTGTGAATATATCATGCCACTCTCTTCTGCCTCACAAAGTTTCTATTGAGAAATCTTCAGCTGCAAGGTTTCTCTTGTATGTGAAGGCCTTCTATTGCCTTACTGCTATTAAGATTTTTTTCACTATGTTTTGCAAATTTAATTACAATATGTCTTGGTGTTGCCTTTTGTTGATTTTGTTGATTTTGATTGGAGTTCTCTGTGCTTACTGGATCTGGATGTGTATCTCCTTCTCCAGATTAGGGAATTGTTCAGCTATCATTTCCTCAAATAAATTTTCTGCCCTCTTTTCTCTCTTCTCTGGAACTCCTATAATATGAATGTCATTACGTTTGATGGAGTCACTGATTTTCCTGTCTATTCCTGTGTTGCATAATTCTTCTTTCTCTCTTTTGTTCAGCTTCATTATTTTGTCTTTTAGATGAATAATTCATTTATGTCCTTCCAGCCTGCTGTTCATTACATCAAGCTTGTTTCTAATCTGGGTTATTGTACATTTCATCTCTGATTGATTCTTTTTTAACTCTTTTATCTCTGTGGTAAGGGTCTCAGTGAGGTCTTCTTTTCTCAAGCCCAGTAAGTATACTTATGATCATTGCTTTAAATTCTCCATCAGTAAAAAAAAAAAAAAAAAATTCTCCATCAGTCATGTTATTTTTATCTGTTTTGCTTAGATCTCTGGCCATGACCTTATCTTGTTCTTTCATTTGGGATAAATTCCTGTTTTGTCATTTTGTCTAAGTCTCTGCCTTCTTTTTTGTGTTAGAAAAGCCAGTTTTGTCTCCTGTTACTGAAAGTAATGGACTTATTATGAAGAGACCATGTAATGTCCAGGGCCTGGCACTTCAGGGAGTATCCACTGGTGTTTGCTGCATGTGCTTGCTGTTGTCTTTTGGCTGCACTATCCTTCAGGCCAGTCATCTGCAAGATTCTCCTCACCTGCTGTGGGCAGTGTTTGGTCCCTGGACTGAAGGCAATGAGTTTTAACTCGGTGTACTCTCATCTGTTTTTGAAATGAGATCTGTCACCACCTCCACCAGAACTGAAGCCCTGCAGAACTGTCTGGTCTGGAGATGTGGTGTGGGCAGGAGTTTTTGCTGGTCTTCTGGGGGACAGACCTGTCATGCTGGGCCTGAGGCTAGCATGACTGGGAAGGGCAATTCCACCTGAGTGCAGGAGGTTGGGGTTAGGTGTATGCAAGTTAGGCAGCCAGTTTGTCCTTATGGTGCTTACCACAGGTGGCTGTGTGTTTATAATGGAGTGGGGGAGTGAAGTGGCACAGGCCAACTCCTCTGTTCCCAGAGAGATGTCTTAGTGAATACTGCACTTCCTACTTTATTCAGTGTGTCTACTTCTCCCTCTTTAGTTGTGGAATTTGTTCTGTATGTCTTCAGGTCTTTATCTGGGATATTTAGGATGATCTGATAGTTACCTTGTTGTGTTCATGGGATGAGGTGAGTCTAGGTTCCTCTTACTCCTTCACCATCTTCCCCTTTCCCTATTGTTTCTCTTATTGATGTGAGGTATCACTTTAATTGATTTAGAAGTATTGAACCACAATTGCATCCTGAGAATAAATCCCATTTGAGCATGGTGAATTATTTTTTTAATGTACTGATGTATTCTATTTCCCAGGATGTTGTTGAAGATTTTTGTAACTATGTTCATCAGACATACTGGTGCTTGGTCTCCTTTTTTTTTGTGGTGTTTTTATCTGGATTTGGTATCAGGATCATACTGGCCTCACAGAATAAATTTGAAAGTCTTCCTTCTTTTTTGTATTTTTTTAGAGTAGTTTGAGAAGAATAGGTATTAACTGTTCTTTAAATGTTTCATGGAAGTTGCCTGTGAAGTCATCTGCTCCTGGGCTTTCGTTTTATTTCAATTACTGATTCCATCTCCTTACTAGTAATCAACCTCTTCAAATTTGTATTTCTTCCTACTACAGTTTTTGTATGTTATATGTTTCTAGTAAATCATCCTTTTTTTTTTTTTAGTCTATTTTGGTGATACACTGTGTTACATAATATTATCTTATAATTATATTTCTTTGGCATTGTTTGTTATTTCTACCCTCTCATTTGTGATTTTGTTTATTTGAGTTCATTATCCTTCTATGATGATTCTGGCTAGAGGTTTACTGATTTTGTTGAACCAAGAACCAGCTCCTGAGCTCCTTGATCTGTTCCACTGTTGGGGGGGGGGCGGTGTTAGTGTCTATATTATTTATTTCTGCTGTAATCTTTATTATTTCCTTCACTATACTGGTTTTGGATTTTTTTGAGGTTCTTATTCTCGCTCCCTTAGGTGTGACATTAAATTATTTATTTAGATTTACTTGCTTCTTGAGGAAGACCTGTATTGCTATAAACTGCCCTCCTAGAACCATTTTTGCTGCAGCCAAAGGTTTTGGACTACTGTGTTTTCATTTTCTTTTGTTTCCATGTACTTTTTGATTTTTCTTTTATTTCCTGTTTGACCTATTCATTTTTGTAGCATGTTATTTAACCTCCATATATTTGTGTGCTCTCCAGTTTTTACTTGTGGTTGATTTCTAGTTTCATACTGTTGTGGTCAGAAAAGATGCATGGTATGATTTCAATCTTTTGAATTTGTTGAGATTATGGTCTACTATGTGATCTAATCTGGAGAATGTTCCATGTGCACTTGAGAAGTATGTGTATGGTGCTGTTCTAGGATGGAATGTTCTCAATGTATCTGTTAAATCCTTCTAGTCCAGTGTGTCATTCAAAGCAACCTTTTCCTTGTTGGTTTTTGTTTAGATAATCTGTCCAGCAATGTAAGTGGGGTGTTAAAATCTCCTACTATTATCGTATTACTATTGGTTACTTCCTTTACATTTATTATTGGGTTTTTTGTTTATTATTAATTTATTCTTATGAACATATAATGTATTATTTGTTTCAGGAGTACAGGTCCCTGATTCATCACTCTTACACTTCACAATGCTCACCATAGCATATACCTACCACAATGTCCATCAACCAGCAACCCCATCCGCCCCACCCCCTCCACTCTAGCAACCCTGTTTGTTTACCATAACAGACTCTTAACTACAGAGAAAAAACTAGGAGTTGATGGAGGGAATGGAGGGATGTGCTAAATGGGAGACAGGTATTAAAGAGCGCACTTGTGATAAGCACTGGGTGCTCTATGTAAGTGATGAATTACTAAATTCTACTGCTAAAACCAATATTGCACTGTATGTTAACTGACTAGAATTTATTTCTTCTTTTAATTTTCTTTTATTATGTTATAGTAGTCAACATACAACACATCATTAGTTTTTGATATAGTGATCCACGATTAATTGTTTTCGTATAACACCCAATGCTCCATGCAGTTCATGCCTTCCTCAATACCCATCACCAGGCTAACCCATTGCCCCAAACCCTCCCCTATAAAACCCCCCCAGTTAGTTTCTCAGAGTCCATAGTCCCTCATGGTTGGTCTCTCCCTCTGATTCCCCCGCTTCCTTTTTTCCCTTCATTCTCCTAATGTCCTCCATGATATTCCTTATGTTCCACAAATAACTGAAACCATATGATAATTGACTTTCTCTGCTTGACTTATTTCACATAGCATAATCTCCTTGAGTCGCAACCATGTTGATATAAAAGTTGAGTATTCATCCTTTCTGATGGTTGAGTAATATTCCGTTGTATATTCCATTGTATGGTCCAATATATGGACCATATATTCTTTATCCATTCATCTGTTGAAGGAATGGCATCTTGGCTCGTTCAACAGTTTGACTATTGCGTACATTACTGCTATGAACATTGCAGTACATATGGCCTTTCTTTTCACTACATTGGTGTATTTGGGGTAAATACCCAGTAGTGCAATTCCTGGGTCATACAGAGGCCCTACTTTTAATTTTTTGAGGCACCTCCACACTGTTTTCCAAAGTGGCTCTACCAACTTGCATTCCCACCAACAGTGTAAGAGGGTTCCTTTTTCTCCACAAACTCTCCAACATTTGTTGTTTCTTGCCTTGTCACGTTTTGCCATTCTAACTGGTGTAAGGTGGTATATCAATGTGGTTTTGAATTGAATTTCCCTGATGGCTAATGATGATGAACATTTTTCATGTGTCTGTTAGCCATTTGTATGTCTTCTTTGGAGAAGTGTCTGTTCATGCCTTCTGCCCATTTTTTAACTTGATTATTTGTTTTTTGGGTGTTGAGTTTGAGAAGTTCTTTATAGATCTTGGATATCACCCCTTTATCTGTAGTGTCATTTGCAAATATCTTCTGCCATTCGGTGGGGTGCCTTGTTGTTGTGTTGACTATTTCCTTTGTTGTGCAGAAGATTTTATCTTGATGAAGTCCCAAAAGTTCATTTTTGCTTTTGTTTCACTAGCCTTTGGAGATGTATCTTGAAAGAAGTTGCTGTGGCCAATGTCAAAGAGGTTACTGCCTATGTTCTCCTCTAGGATTTTGATGGATTCCTATCTCACACTGAGGTTCTTCATCCATTTTGAGTTTATCTTTGTGTATGGTGTTAGAGAATGGGCAATTTTAATTCTCCTGTATATAGCTGTCCAATTTTCCCAGCACCATTTTTTTAAGATATTCTTTTTTCCATTGCATATTTTTTCCTGCTTTGTTGAAGATTATTTGACCATAGAGTTGAGGGTCCATATCTGGGCTTTCTATTCTGTTCCACTGGTCTATATGTCTGTTTTTGTGCCAGTACCATGCTGTCTTGGTGATCACAGCTTTGTAATATAGCTTGAAATCCAGCGACGTGATGCGCCAAGCTTTGTTTTTCTTTTACATTTCCTTGGCAATTTGGAGTCTTTTCTGATTCCATACAAATTTTAAGATTGTTTGTTCCAGCACTCTGAAAAATGCCATTGGAATTTTGATTGGGATGGCATTGAAGGTATAGCATGCTCGGGGAACCATAGATATTTTTTTTTAAGGATTTTTTTTCTTTTTATTTATTTATTTGAGAGAGAGAATGAGATAGAGCATGAGAGGGGGGAGGGTCAGAAGGAGAAGCAGACTCCCTGCTGAGCAGAGAGCCCGATGCGGGACTCGATCCCGGGACTCCAGGATCATGACCTGAGCCGAAGGCAGTCACTTAACCAACTGAGCCACCCAGGCATCCCGAACCATAGATATTTTAACAATGTTTATTCTTCTAATCCATGAGCATGGAATGTTTTTCCATCTTTTTGTGTCTTCTTCAATTTCTTTCATGAGTGTTCTGTAGTTCCTAGAGTATAGGTCCTTTACCTCTTTGGTTAGGTTTATTCCGAGGTATCGTATGATTTTTGGTACTATTGTAAATGGAATCGTTGCTCTAATTTCTCTTTCTACAGTTGTGTTGTTAGTGTATAAGAAAGCAACTGATTTCTGTGCATTGACTTTGTGTCCTGCCACATTACTGAATTGCTGTAGGAGTTCTAGTAATTTGGGGGTGGAGTCTTTTGGATTTTCCACATACAGGATCATGACATCTGCAAAGAGAGAGAATTGGCTTCTTCTTTGCCAATTTGAATACATCTTATTTCTTTTTGTTGTCTGATTGCTGTTGCTAAGATGTCTAGTACTATGCTGAACAATAGTGGTGAGAGTGGACATCCTTGTCATGTTCCTGATCTTAAGGGAAAGACTCTCAGTTTTTTCCCATTGAGGATGATATTCACTGTGGTGTTTTCATACATCGATTTTATGAACTTGAGGAATGTTCCCTCTATCCCTATACTCTGAAGAGTTTTAATCAGGAAAGGATGTTGTATTTTGTCAAATGCTTTTTCTGCATCAATTGAGAGGACCATATGGTTCTTCTCTCTCTTCTTATTAATGTGTTCTATCACATTGATTGATATGTGAATCTTGAACCAACCTTGCATCCCGGGGATGAATCCCATTTGGTCGTGGTGGATGATCCTTTTCAAATATTGTAGGATCCTATTAGCTAGAATTTTGTTGAGGATCTTGGAATGCCTATTCATCAGGGATATCAGTGTGAAATTCTCCTTTTGATGGGGTCTTTGCCTGGTTTGGGGATTAAGGTAATGTTAGCCTCATAGAATGAGTCTGGAAGCTTTATTTCTGTTTTTATTTTTTGAAACAGCTTCAGGAGAATAGGTATTATTTCTTCTTTGAATGTTTGGTAGAATTCCCCAGGGAGTCCATCAAGCCCTGGACTCTTGTTTTGTGGGAGGTTTTGGATCACTGCTTCAATCTCGTTACTGGTTATTGGCCTATTCAGGTTGTCAATTTCTTCCTGTTTCAGTCATGGCAGATTACAGGTTTCCAGGAAGGCATCCATTTCATCCAGGTTGCTCACCTTATTGGCATATAGTTGTTGATAATAATTTCTAGTAATGGTTTCTATTTCCTTGGTGTTAGTCATGATCTCTCCCCTTTCATTCATCATTTTATTAATTTGGGTCCTTTCTCTTTTCTTTTGGATAAGTCTGGCCAGTGGTTTATCAATTTATTAATTCTTTTGAAGAACCAGCTTCTAGTTGTGTTGATCTGATCTACTGTGTTTCTCGTTTCTAATTCATTGATATCTGCTCTAATCTTAATTATTTCTCTTCTAATGCATGGCTTAGTCATCGTTGTTTGCTTTCTCTCTAGTTCTTTAAGGTGTAGAGTTAGTTGGTGAATTCGGGATTTTTCTATTTTTTTGAGTGAGGCTCGGATGGCTATGTATTTCCCCCTTTGGACCGCCTTTGCAGTATCCCATAGGTTTTGGACCGTGTGTTTTCTTTTTTTTTTTTTTTAAGATTTTATTTATTTATTCATGAGAGATAGAGAGAGAGAGAGAGGCAGAGGGAGAAGCAGGCTCCCCGCAGAGCAGGGAGCCTGATGCGGGACTGGATCCCAGGACCCTGGGATCATGACCTGAGCCGAAAGCAGACGCTTAACTGACTGAGCCACCCAGGCGTCCCTGGACCGTGTGTTTTCATTCTCGTTGGTTTCCATGAATTGTTTAAGTTCTTCTTTGATTTCCTGGTTGACCCAAACATTCTTGAGCAGTGTGGTCTTTAGCTTCCAAGTGTTTGAATTTCTGCCAATTTTTTTCTTGTGACTGAGTTCCAGTTTTAAAACATTATGGTCTGAGAATATGCAGGGAATAATCTCAATCTTTTGGTATCGGTTGAGACCTGATTTTTCACCAGTATGTGGTCTATTCTGGAGAAAGTTCCATGTACACTTGAGAAGAATGAGTATTCTGTTGTTTTAGGGTGGAATGTTCTGTATGTATCTCTGAGGTCCATCTGGTCCAGTGTATCATTCAAAGCTCTTGTTTCCTTGTTGATTTTCTGCTTAGATGATCTGTCCATTGCTGAGAGTGGAGTATTGAGGTCTCCTACAATTAATGTATTGTTATCAATATGACTCTTTATTTTGGTTAACAGTTGGCTTATGTAGATGGCTGCTCCCATGTTGGGGGCATAGATATTTACAATTGTTAGATCTTCTTGTTGAACAGACCCTTTAAGAATGATATCGTGTCCTTCTCTGTCTCGAAGTACAGTCTTTAGCTTAAAATCTAATTTGTCTGGTATGAGAATTGCTACCCCAGCTTTCTTTTGAAGTCCATTAGCATGGAAGATGGATCTCCATCCCTTCATTTTCAGTCTGGATGTATCTTTAGGTTCAAAATGAGTTTCCTGTAGACAACATATGGATGGGTCCTGTCTTTTTATCCAATCTGCAACCCTGGGCCCTTTCATAGGAGCATTTAGGCCTTTCATGTTGAGAGTGATTATTGAAAGATATGAATTAATTGTCATCATGTTGCCTGTGAAGATGTTGTTTTTATAGATTGTTCCTGTAAATTTCTGTTGTATATGACTCTTGGGGTCTTTCTCCTTTTATAGAACCCCCCTTAATATTTCTTGCAGGGCCGGCTTAGTGTTCACATATTCTTTCAATTTCTGCCGGTCTTGGAATCTCTACATCTCTCCATCCATTCTTTTTTTTTTTTTAAGATATATTTATTTGTCAGAGAGAGAGAGAGCAGAAGCAGGGGGAGTGCCAGGCAGAGGGAGAAATAGGCTTCCCGCTGAGCAGGGAGCCCAATGCGGGGCTCGATCCCAGGATCCCGTGATCATGACCTGAGCCGAAGGCAGATGCTTAATGACTGAGCCACCAAGGTGCCCCTTTCTCCATCCATTCTTAAATGACAGCCTTACTGGATAAAATATTCTTGGCTGCATGTTCTTCTCGTTTAGTTCCCTGAATATGTCTTGCCAGCCCTTTCTGCCCTGCCAAGTCTCTGTGGATAGGTCTGATGTTATTCTGATGTTCCTCCCTCTGTGCGTAAGGAATCTCTTCTCCCTAACTGCCCTTAAGATGGTTTCCTTGGTTCTAAGATTTGCCAGGGTGTTGGCCTGTTTTCCTTGATCTTGGGAGGGGTCCTCTCCATCTCTAGGACAAGAATGTTTGTTTCATTCCCCAGATTAGGGAAGTTCTCAGCTATGATTTGCTTAAATATATCTTCTAGTCTTCTCTCTCTCTCTCCACCCCCTCAGGGATCCCAATAATTCTCACATTGGAACGTTTCATGGTGTCACTTATTTCTCTGATTCTATTTTCATGGATGCTGAGTTGCTTTTCCCGGGCCTCCTCTTTTTCCTTTTTGTGTTTCAGTTGGTCTTCTAGATCTCTAATTCATTCTTCTGACTCACTTTCCTTAACTGTTAGATTATCTAGATTAGATTGGATCTCTTTGATAGAATTTTTCAGTTCTGCCAGTTTAGCTTTCATTTCTGCCCTTTGAAAGACTCTTTGTTGCCATTAATTGATTTCTCCATTCTACCTATTGTCTTCACAGTTGCTACCCTGAATTCCATCTCCGACATCTTGGTTATATCTGTATCCATTTGTAAATCTGTGGCAGAAGTCACAGTCTCTGAGTCTTTCCTGTTTTGGGGGTTCCTCTTCCTAGTCATTCTGTTGAGGGGTGGTTGAGGGAATGTATAGAGTCCAAATTATTGATCACAACCCAAGCAAGATGCACCTGTTTTCTAGGGACCTTAGGGTTGCTGGCCTCTTGTTTTTCCCAGCCTGTCTTCTGGTTGAGGGGCCTGCCCCGCTGTTACTCAGGTAATCCTGTTTGGGCAGAATTGCCCTGCCCCCTGTGGCAGGTAGATGGGCTCAGTGAAAACTTTTCGGGTTTTTCGGGCTTTTGTTCTCTGGCAGCTTTCACTTGCAGCTTTCCACGTCTCTTCTGAGAGTCAGAGCAGAACAGATCGTTTCCAACCCTCTGCCTCAGCAGAGAGATCGCAGTCTGTTCTTCAGTGAGCTCTCCAGGCCATACTATCTCCGTTTCTGCCTGTGCTGCTATGAACTGCAGTGCCCTGGGTTGTGCAACCCTCAGCAGCACTCCCAGTCCTCGCCTCCAGGTCTGGGCATATCTCTGCCCTTTGTGCTTCTAAAACTGGCAGCTGCCCCAAGTTTGCACTGGTGGCCCCACAGCTCTGATTTCAGTCCCGGGGGCTGCCCTAAAGTTCTTTCCCCGTTGCTACTGGTCTGCGAGTCTGTGACTGGTCCCCAGTGTAGGAGGCTATCACTCAGACGTGGTGTAGGATCCCCAAGGCTCAGCTCCCTCCCCTTCCATTTATTCTCTGATATCTGCCTAAGGAATCATGGCTCCCCGCTTCATACTTCAAAACCAGCCACCTGCGATATTCTGTTTGTAGAGATACAGATCTATCTTCTTACATCTCAGGCTGATTTCGTGGGTGTTCAGAGTGGTCTGGTAGATATCTAGCTCAATTCTGGGGACCAGTTCGAATAGCGTCCTCTAGTCTTCTGCCATCTTTTTTTCTGTGTGCACGTGTTATTGTTTTATGTACTTTGGTCCTCCCATGTTGGATGCATAAATATTTACATTTGTTAGATCTTCTTGTTGGATTGTCCATGTTATTATTATATAGTGTTCCTCTTTGTGAATTTTTATACTCTGTTCAAAGTCTGTTTTGTCTAATACAAGTATTCCTACTCTGGCTTTCTTTTGACATACACTTGCCTGATAAATATTTCTCTATCACCTCACTTTCAATCTGCAGGTGTCTTTAGGTCTGAAATGAGTCTCTTGTAGGCAGTATATAGATGGCTCTTGTTATTGTTTTTTTTTTTTATCCACTCTTCCACCCTACGTCTTTTAATTGGAGCATTTGGTCTATTTGCACCAACATAGTTATTGTTAGGGGTGCCTGTGTGGCTCAGTCAGTTAAGCACCTGCCTTTGGCTCAGGTCATGATCCGGGGACCCTGGCATCAAGCCACATGTCTTCAGGCTCTCTGCTCAGTGGGAGGTCTGCTTCTCCCTCTCCCTCTGCCTGCCGCTCCACTAGTTTGTGCTCTCTCTCTCTAATAAATAAAGAGAACCTTAAAAAAAAAACCCAAAGTAGTTATTGATAGATATGTAATTTGTTAATATGTTTTGTGGTTGTTTCTGTTTTTCTCTCATCTTTTTTTCTCTTCCTCTCTTTCATGGTTTTTACCTTTCTTTAGTGATATATTGGGGTTTATTTATTCTTTATATATCTATTAGTGGTTTTCTGATTTGTTACCATTAGGTTTGTATATGATATCTCCTGCATATGCCAATCTATATTAAGTTGATGATTGTTTAAGTTCAAATCCATACTCACTCCTCTATCCCTACATTTTAGGTATATGTTGTCATATTTTACAGCATTTAAAAAAATATTTTACTTTATTTAATTTCAATTAATTAACATATGCTTTATTATTAGTTTCAGATGTAGAGTTCAGAGATTCATCAGTTGCATATAACACCCAATGCTCATTACATCACATACCCTCCTTAATGCCCATCACCCAGTTACCCATCCCCCACCTACCTCCCCTCCAGCAACCCTGAGTTTGTTTCTTATAGTTAAGAGTCTCTTATAGTTTGTTTCCCTCTCTGATTTCATCTTATTTTAGTTTTCCTTCCCTCCCCTATGATCCTATGTTTTGTTTCTTAAATTCCACATATGAGTGAAATAATATGATAATTGTCTTTCTGTGATCAACTTATTTTGCGTAGCATAATGCCCTCTAGTCCCATCCATGTCATTGCAAATGCTAAGACTCCATTTTTTTTTTGATGGCTGAGTAATATTCCATTATATATATACCACTTCTTCTGTATCCATTCATCTGTCAATGGACATCTGGGTTCTTTCCATAGTTTGGCTATTGTGGACATTGCTGCTATAAACATTACAGATGCATGTGCCCCTTTGGATCCTTATGGGTGTATCCTTTGGATAAATACCTACTAGTGCAATCATTGAGTCATAGGGCCGCTCTATTTTTAACTTCTTGAGGAACCTCCATACTATTTTTCAGAGTGGCTGTACCAGCTTGCATTCCCACCAGCAGTGTAAGAGGGTTCCCTTTTCTCCACATCCTCTCCAACATCTGTTGTTTCCTGACTTGTTAATTTTAGCTGTTCTGATTGGTGTGAGGGGGTATCTCTTTGTGGTTTTGATTTATAATTCCTTGATGCTGAGTGAAGTTTTGTTAGCCATTTGTATGTCTTCTTTGGAGAAATGTCTGTTCATGTCTTCTGCCCACTTCTTGACTGGATTATATGTTTTTTGGGTGTTGAGTTTCATAAGTTCTTTATAGATATTGGATAATAGCCCTTTATCTGATAAAACATTTGCAAATATCTTCTCCATTTCTGTAGGTTGCCTTTTGATTTTGTCGAATGTTTCCTTTGCTGTGCAGAAGCTTTTTATCTTGATCAAGTCCCAAAAGTTCATTTTTCTTTTGTTTCCCTTGCCTTTGGAGACTTGTCTAGCCAGAAGTTGCTCTGACTGATGTCTAAGAGGTTGCTGCCTGTGTTCCCTTCTAAGATTTTGATGGATTCCTGTTTCACATTCAGGTCTTTCATCCATTTTGAGGTTACTTTTATGTATGGTATAAGGAAATGGTCCAGTTTCATTCTTCTACATGAGGCTGTCCAATTTTTCAAGTACCATTTCTTGAAGAGACTCTTTTTTTCCATTGGATAGTCTTTCCTGCTTTGTCGAAGATTAGTTGACCATAGAATTAAGAGTCCATTTCTGGGTTCTCTACTCTGAGCTGTAATTATCAAGACAGTATGGTACCTCACACAAAAACAGACATATAGATTAATGGAACAGCCTTTTATTTTTTTTAATCCCTTGACTGACTTTTTTACAGAAATAGTTATTTTTATTGCTCTTGTTTTTCCTACTTTTCATAATCTCACTTATGGTCTTTCCTTTCCACTTTAATTGTCTGTAGTGCTGGTTTAGTAGTCACGAATTGCTTTAGTTTTTGTTTGTCTGAGAAAGTCTTTAGCTTTCCTTCTATTCTGAATGATAGTCCTGCTGCATAGAGTACTCTTGACTATAGATTTTTTTTCCTTTAAGCACTTTGAATATATTCTGCCACTTTTTTCTGGCTTGCAAAGTTTCTGCTGAAAAATCAGCTGATAGCATCATGGGGTTTTCCTTGTATGTAACTGTCTTCTTTTCTCTTGCTGCTTTAAAATACTTTTTTTATCAGAACTTTTTGCCATTTTAATTACTATGTTTCTTGGTGTGGACATCCTTAGGTTCATTTTTTTGAGGTATCCCTGCCTCCTGGATCCAGATATCTGTTTCCTTCTGTAGATTAAGGATGTTTTCAGCTATTATTTCTTCAAATAAATTTTTTGCCCCCCTTTCTCTCTCTTTCCCTTCTGAATCCATATAATGCTAATGTTATTACACATGATAGAGTCACTGGTTTCCCTAAGTCTATTCTCGCTCTGCATGATTCTTTTTTTTTCTCATTTTTTAAGTTTGATTCTTTTCATTTACTCTGTTTCCTATGTCATTAATTTGTTACTCTCCTTCTTTCAGTGTGCTAATGATTCCATCATTGTATTCTTAATTTCGTTTATTGTGTTCTTCATCTCTGAGTCATTCTTTTTGTGTTTTTTATCTCTTTCTTAAAGATCTTACTGATATCCTCCACTCTTTTCTTAAGTCCAGTGAGTATCTTTATGACCATTACTTCAAATTCTCTATGAGGCATGTTACTTATATCCATTTTGCTTAGGTCTCTTGCTGTGGTTTTGTCCTGTTCTTTCATTTGTGACATATTCCTCTGTGTCATCATTTTTCCTAACTCTCTGTGTATGTTTCTGTATGTTAGGAAAGTCAGCTATATCTCTTGCTGTTAAAAGTCGTGGGTGGTAGGTGCACTTTTAACTAGATATTACAGGTCCTCCTCCATATGGAATGTACAAGACCAGGATGGTAGGGACCACTTTGCAAAGTGCATGGGGTAGGTGGGCCATGGTTCCTCAAGTTGTGCACTCCCTTCCTCATCCACTGTGGGCACATAGCCACCACAGATACTGGGTTCAGTGGGGATTGCTCCACAATGCACATGCTGGCAGTGGGTTCAGTTTTATCAAGGTAAGAGCCCCTTCTGCGGGAGGAAGATGCAGTGTTGGCAGGATTTGTGCAGGAGTTCTGGGGACAGGATCCACAGCACCAGGTCTAAGGCAGGCCTGGTTGAAAAGGACAGAGCTTGGTGTAAGTTAGGTAGTGAATGAATGTGAGTGCTGTGCTTGATCCTACAGGTGACTGTGTGTTTATGATAAGGGGTCAGGGCAGGAAATGGTGCCTGCCAGCTCCTTTGTTCCTGGAAAGTCAGTCAGGGATCTCTAAGATTAGTAATTAACTCCCATATTCTGTAATCCCCAGAGACTTTTCAAACTGCTGTTTCCAAACTCTATCTCTGTGGGCTCTTTTCTGTGCTGTTTCTTAAAGGGCAAGGATTCAGCTTCCTTTCTCCCTCCAGGCTCTCTCAGAGCCAAGCCTTTTGATTTTTAAAGTTCTAAGATTTAAGTCCTGCTGGTTGCAAGCAGTCATGAAATTTGGACCCTCTGATTATCAAAGTCAAATGCTGTGGGGATTTCTCTTCCCCTTGTAGTCTCCCAAGTGTGCTAATCTGTTTCTCACCCCTACCCCCACATGCAGCTCTCTCCCTCTGGCAGTCAGACTTGTGTGGGGATGGGGGATTAGTTTCCCACTGGGTCCTTGCCCTTCTTACCCTCTCCAATGTGGCCTTTTCTCTACATTAAATTGTGGAGTTTGTTCAGTCATTATTTGGGTCCTTTTCTGGGTTGTATGCTGTGATGTGAGTGTTATCTAGTCATATCCATATTATTTGTATTATGTTTGTATTTACCTATAAAGTATTTTCCTTTCCTAATTTTCTTACTCCTCATTATGGCTTTTTATTTGAACACAGATGAGTTCCTTTAACATTTATTGTAAGTCTAGTTCAGTGGTGATAAACTCCTTTAACTTTTGTTTACCTGGGAGACTCTTTATCTCTCCTACTCTGAATCATAGCCTTGCTGTATAGAGTATTCTTGGTTACAAGGTTTTGTTTTTTTTTTTTAATCCTTTCAAAACTTTGTGTATACTATACCACTCCCTTCTGCTACAAACTGTCTGCTGAAAATTCAACTGATAGCCTGATGGGATTTTCCTTGTATGTAATTGTTTTCTTCTTTCTTGCTACTTTAAAATTTTTCTCTTTATCATGACATTTGCCATTTTTATGTGTCTTGGTGTGTACCTCCTTTGGGTGATGTTTCTGTAGAGTCTCTGTGCCTCTTGGAACTAGATGTCTGTTTTACTCCTCAGATTAGGGAAGTTATCAGCTATTATTACTTAAAATAAATATTCTACCCCCCTTTCACTCTCTTCTTGTTCAAGGATCACTACAATGTGTACGTTATTATGTTTGATAATGTCAATGAGTTCCCTTTAAATAGTCTCATTTTTTAAGACTTTTTGTTTGTCTTCAATCTGAAAGCTATTCATTACTCTGTCTTCCAGATCACTAATATACTATTATGCTTTCTCTAATTTACTAATAATTCCATCTAGTGTATTTTTTATTTTAGTTATTGAATTCTTCATCTCTAATTGATTTTTTTTTTATATTTTCCATCTCTGTTGAAGGTCTCACTGAGATCCTCCCCTTATTTCTCAAGTCCAGTATCTTTATGACCATCATTTTGAACTCTGTCAAGCATATTGCTTATCTCTGTTTCATTTATCTTTTTTGCTGTAATTTTGTCTTGTTCTTTCATTTGGGACATATTTTTCTGTCTCCTCATTTTGTCTAATTCTTTATGGGTTTTTTTTCTATGTATTAGGAAAGTCTGCTACATCTCCTGAGCTTGAAAGTAGTAGCCTTATGAAGAAGAGGCCCTCTAGTGCTATGCAGTGCAATGTTCTCTGTTTGCGAGAATCAAGCCCTTCAGGGGCATCTCCTATGTATATTGTGTGTGCCATAATGTTGTGTTTGAGCCATGTTTGCCTTCTGTTCAGTCAGTTGCAAAGTTCCACTTGGCCTGCTGTGGGCTGGGATGTTGCTGTTAAGGAGCCATTGTGGAGCCACCTTGAAATTGTAGTCAGATCAGAGCAGACGCTTGCTCTCAGGCTGTTTGCCAGAGCTGTGGTCATAACAACCTGCAGGCAGTCTTTCTATTTGCCCTTGAAATGCTTTTGTTGTTGGGTGTGGCCAGTCCTGGGGCTGCACTCAAACTTGTGTGTCTGATTGTGTTCCCCTCTCCTCAAGGCCAGAGCCATTTTGGAACAGTACTCATTGCTGTTGCAGCTGTGTGCAGAATGAGCTATGTGTGGAGCAGCTTTATAAGAATTCCTCTCTAGTTGGGTGGGTTGGATGCAGCAACTCTGCAAAGGGACATAAGAGCAGGGCATGCATGCTTTATTAGCAAGCTAGGTGGGAGGTGTTTTCTCTTGTTCCCACAGATGTCTGGTATTTAATCTTATAGGGGTGAGAAATGGCTCCCACCAGATCATTTGTTCTTGGAGAAGTACAAAGATCCCTGCTCCTCTGCCACTTGCTCCCAGATTAGTAAATGAATCTCCTTCCCATATACCTGAATTTTTTTTTTTTCCAAACTGCTGTTTCAATGCTGTATCTCTGCAGCTTGGTTTGTTGTGTTGTCTTTTGAAGGGTGGGGTTCCATCACTTATTTACCTCTGACTCTCCCAGAGCTAATGCCACTGATTTTTAAAGTACCTAGAATTAAGCCCTACTGATTGTAAAACCCTGTAAAGTTATGCCCTTTGTTTTCAAATCAAAGTTATAGGGATACCTCTTCCCAGTGCAGATTCTTCTTGTCTGGGATGCCTGATGTGGGTTTCAATCCTCTCTCTTCTTTATGCTTGTGGACTCCATCTGTTTGTGGTTAGTCTCCTGGGAATCTCCTTTCTGATTATGTCTCCACTTTTCCTACCCTTTTCAATGTGGCCTCTTTTGTACAATTAAATATAGTCTTTTCTGCCTGTTTTTAGGTTGTTTTCTGGGTTATTGCATTAGTGTGGCTGTCATCTAGGTTTATTAGTGGGACAAGGTATGCATAGGAACCTCCTACAGTGCTATCTTTCCAGGCTCATTAATTTATTATTTTTTACTGTTTTTTAATTGCCTTTATGGTTCTGTATATATTAAATCATGACACCTCCAAACTGAAGCAATTTAATTTCTTTCTTTCCAATGTGAATGAATTTGTTTCCTTTTCTTTGTAATTGCTCTGGTTAGAACTTTCAATACAATGTGAACTACAAGTAAAGAGAGTAGATATTTTGTGTTGTTCCTGATCCAGTACCTAATTTTTCAAGATAGAGTCCTGGTAGGCTATATTTTCAAAAAAAAAAAAAATCCATTTCTTCTTGGCTATTCACTTTGTAGGCTTCTGAATATTTAAAAAGTAGAATTATATGATTCTAGTACGGGTTGTAATGTCCCCTCATATATATATACATATATATATATTCCAATTTTTTAAATGTTTTTATTTAATTTCTAGGTAATTAACATATAGTGTAATATTGGTTTCATGAAGTAATTCATCGCTTATACATAACACCCATTGCTCATCACAAGTCCCTCCATAATATCCATCACCCATTTAACCCATCCTTTGCCCACCTCCCCTCCAGGAACTCTCAGTGTGTTCTCTATAGTTGAGTCTCTTATGCTTTGCTTCCCTCTCTTTTTTTTTCCTTTCTCCTAGTTCATCTGTTTTGTTTCTTAATTCCCCATATGAGTGAAATCATATGGCATTTGTCATTGACTGACTTTTTTCACTTAGCATAATACCCTTTAGTTCCATCCATGTCATTGCAAATGGCAAGCTTTCATTCTTTTTGATGGCAGAGTAATATTCCATTGTATATGTATACCACATCTTCTCTATCCATTCATCACTTGATGGACATTGGGGCTCTTTCCATAGTTAGGCTTTCATATTTAATGCTGCTATAAACACTGGGGTGCATGTGCCCCCTTGAATCACTATTTTTGTATCCTTTGGGTAAATATCTAGTAGTGCAATTGCTGAGTCATAAGGTAGTTCTATTTTTAACTTTTTTTAAGTACATGTATTTGTTGGTGTTTTAATTTTTTTATTATGTTCAGTTAGCCACTCTATATTACATAATTAGTTTTTGATGTAGTGTTCAATGATTAATTAGTAAACATAATACCCAGTGCCCATCACAGAAAATGCCCTCTTCAATACCCATAACCCTGTTACTCCCCCCACCCACTGTCCTCCCCTCTGAAACCCCCAGATTGTTTCTCAGGGTCCATAGTCTCTCATGGTTCATCTCCCTCTCTGATTTCTCCCCCTTCAGATTTCCCTCTGTTCCCCTATGATCCCCCATGCTATTGCTCAAGTTCCACTTATGAGTGAAAACATATGATAATCGTCTTTCTCTGCTTGACTTACTTCACTTAACATAATCCCCTCCAGTTCCATCCATGTTGATGCAAATGGTGGGGATTCATTGTTTCTGGTGGCTGAATAATATTCCATTCCATTGTGTATATGTACCACATCTTCTTTATCTTCAAGCTATATTACAAAGCTGTGATCAACAAGACAGCATGGTATTGGTACAAAAACATACACATAGAGCAATGGAACAGAATAGAGACCCCAGAAATGGACCCTCAACTCTATGGTCAACTAATATTCTACAAATCAGGAAAAAAAGATCCGATGGAAAAAAAAAGGTCTCTTCAATAAGTGGTACTAGGAAAATTGGACACCTACATATAGAAGAATGAAACTGGACCATTCACTTACACCATGCACAAAGATAAACTCAAAGTGGATGAAAGACCTCAATGTAGACAGGAATCCATCAAAATCCTAGAGGAGAACATAAGCAGTTACCTCTTTGACATCAGCCATAGCAACTTCTTTCAAGACACATCTCCAAAAGGAAGTGAAACAAAAGCAAAAATGAACATTTCTGATTTCATTAAGATAAAAAGCTTCTGCACAGCAAGGGAAACAATCAACAAAGCTAAGAGGCAGCCCATAGAATGGGAGAAGATATTTGCAAATGACATTACAGATAAAGGGCTGTTAACAAACCTCTATAAAGAACATCTCAAACTCAACACTCAAAAAACTAATAATCCAGTCAAAAATGGGCAGAAGACATGAACAAACACTTCTCCAAAGAAGACATACAAATGGCTAGCAGACAGGAAAAAATGCCCAACATCACTAGCCATCAGGGGAATACAAATCAAAACCACAATGCGGTAGCACTTACAGCAGTTAGAATGGCAAAAATTAACAAAACAGGAAACAACAAATGTTGCTGAAGATGTGGAGAAAGGGGAACCCTCTTACACTGTTGGTGGGAATGCAAGCTTCTGTGTGTGTGTGTGTGTATATATATATATATATACACATAATTTGAATCTACTCTCTTTACTTCATGGCATATCTAGCTAAAGATTTGTCAATATTTTTATTGAAGTATAATTAATATATGGTATATTATTAGTTTTAGGTGTACATCATTGTGTTTTGATGTTATTATATATTATGAAATAATCCCCATGATAAATCAGTAACCACACAAAGTTATTACAATATTATTGACTCTATACTGTATGCTGAATAATACATACTTATGATTTATTTATTTTATAACTGGACATTTGTACCTCTTAATCACCTTCAGCTATTTCTTCAGCCAGTCAAATCTTCCCTCTCTGGTAACCAACAGTTTATTTCCTGTATCTATGAGTCTGTTTCTGTTTTATTTTGTTTTGTTTCCATATTTCACATATAAATGTAACTATATGCAATTTGTCTTTATCTGATTTATTTCACTTAACCTAACACCCTCTAAGGTCCATTCATATTATATTAAATGACAAGGCTCCATTCTTTTTTATGGCTGAATAATATTCCATTATATGTGAAATATCATATATATGTGTAATATATATCTCAAATCTTTATCATTGGCTTTTTAAAAAAAGTTTTAATTTTAATGGCAGTAAGTTAACATACACTGTTATATTAGTTTCAAATCATTGGCTTCTTAAATTCCACATACAAGAGATATCACACGGTATGTCTTACTCTGACTTATCTCACTTACCATAATGTGCATAATGCCCATCCATGTTATTGAAAATGAAAAGATGACCATCTTTCTCATGGCTCGATAATATTTTACTTCATTTATATTTCATATGTTCTTTATCCATTTATACTTGGATGGACATGTAGGTTGTTCCTATATTTTGGCTACTTGGAATAATGATGCAAAAAACATGGGCATTTCTTTGATATTTTGTTTTCATTTCCTTTAGGTATAAACCCAGAAGTGGAAGTATTAGATCATATGTTATTTCTATTTTTAATTTTTTGAGGAATTTCCATACTGTTTTCCACAATAGTTCCACCAATTTACTTTCTGAGGAACAGTACATGAGTTCCTTTTTCTCTACTTCCTCACCAACACTTGTTATTTCTTACCATTTTTGATACTACCTTTCTGATTACTGTAAGAGGATAACACATTGTGATTTTAATTTGTATTTCCCTGATGCTTAGTGATATTGAGAACGTTATATATTTCTATTGACTATTTGTATGACTTCAGTGGGAAAGATGTCTACTAAGCTCCACTACCCATTTTTAAATGAGATTGCTTGTGTTATGGAGTGCTGTTTCATATAATTTTTTAATATATTTTTCATATTGATGCTTTCTCAGGTATATCATTTCAAATATCTTTTCCCATTCAATAGATTACCATGTCATTATACTGAAGGTTTCTTTTGCTCTTCAAAAACTTTTATTTTGGTCAAGTCCCAATAGTTTATTTTTGCTTTTGTATCCCTTGCCTAAGGAGACATATCTAGAAAAAAATCTTTCTACAACTGTTGTCAAAGAAATTACTGCTTCTAATTTCTTCTAGGAATTTTATTAGTTCATATCCCTCATTTAGATCCTTAATTCATTTGAGTGTAATTTTTGTGTGTGGTGTAAGAAATTCCAGTTTCATTCTCTCACGTGTAGTTGTCCAGTTTTCCCATATATGTCCTTTATCATGGTGAGATATGTTCCCTCTAAACACACTTTGTTGAATGCTTTTATCATGAATGGATATTGAATATTGTCAAATGCTTTTTCTGCATTTATTGAGAAAATCATGTAAGTTTTATCATTCATTTTGTAAACATGACTTATCATGTGAGTTGATTACCAGATATGAATGCCCAGAATAAATCCAATGTCATAGAGGTAAATAATCATGTTAAGGTATTGTTAAAAGTGGTTTGTTGATATTTGGTTGAGAATATTTGGAATAATGTTCATTAGGGATATTGTGGGTGTTTTTTCTTTTTCTTTTCACTGTCTTTCTGTACTATGTTTGTCCAGTTTTGGTATCAAGGTAATGCTGGCCTTATACAACATATTTGGAAGCTTTCCTTTCTCTTCTAAATTGTGGAACAGTTTTAGGGGAATAAGTATTAATTCTTCATTGCTGAGTAGAATTGACCTGTGAAGCCATTTGGCCCTGGATTATTGTATGTTGGGAATTTTTTAATTACCAATTCCATTTCATTGTTGATTATCAGTCTGTTCAAATATTCTATTTCTTCCTGCATTAGTTTGAGTATGTGATATGTTTCTGGGAATTTATCCATTTCTTCTAATTTGTCCAATTTATTGGCATGTGATTTTTCATAATATGCTGTTATAATCTTTTGTCTTTCTGTGGCATTCATTGCTGTTTCTCTTCTAAGAAGGAAATTACAACAAAACCAGATAAAAACACTAAAAAAAAAAAAAAGAACTATAGGTCAATACCTCTGATGAACATAGATTCAAATATCCTCAAAAACTACTAACAAATTGAAACCAACTATACATTAAAAAATCATTCACCATGATAAGGTGGGATTTATCCCTGGGATGCAAGAGTAGTTCAATATTTACAAATCAATTGACTTGATACATCACATCAGCAAGAGAAAGAATAAAATCCGTATGATCACTTCAGTAAATACAGAAAGAGCATTTGACAAAGTGCAAACTCAATTCGTGATAAAATGCCTTCAATAAAGTTGGAGTAGAGGGAGCATAACTCAAAATACTGAAGGCCTTATATGAAAAATCCACAGCTAACATGATACTCAATGGTGAAAAACTGAAAGCTTTCCCCTAAGGAGAGGAAAAAGATGACAATGTCCACACTGGCTACAAGAAAATATGGTGGAGGATTAGGGGACCCTATTCCAAATGCTCCCCTAAATTGAGTTGGATATCTACCAGACCACTCTGAACACCCACAAAATCAGCCTGAGATGTAAGAAGATATAACTGGATGTCTACAAACAGTATCGCAGGTGGTTGGTTTCAAGGTATTAAGTGGGGAGCTGTGATTCCGCGGGCAGATATTGGAAGATAAATGGAAGGGTGAGGGAGCCATGGGATGCTATACCACTGGTGAGCAACAGCCTTCTGCACTGTGGATGGGGCACAGACACGCAGAAGGGTAGTGGTGGGGAAAGGATTTGGGGCAGCCCCACTGTACTGAAAGCCAGTGCGGCAGAGCCACACATGTGAAATTGGGGTGGCTGGCACTTTTAGAAGCACAAAGGGCAAAGACATGCTCTGACCTGGAGGTGAACTGGGAGCACTGCAGAGGGGCGCACAACCCAGGATGCTGGAGTTTATAGCAGCACAGACAGAAACGGAGATAGTGTGGCCTGGAGATCTCACTGAAGAACAGACTGCCATCTCTCCCCTCTGAAGCAGAGGGTTGGAAACTATCTCTTCAGCTCTGATTGTCAGAAGAGATGAGGAAAGCCACAAGGGAAAGCCACCAGAGAACAAAAGCCCCCCAAAACCGGTTTTCACTGAGCCCATCTCCCGCCACAGAAAGCAGGGCACCTCTGCCCAAACAAGGTTGCCTGAGTAAAAGCAAGGCAGGGCCCTATCACAGAACACACGCTGGGGAGAAAAAGAGGCAAACAACCGTAAGGTCTTTATAAAACAGGTATGTCTTGCTTGGGTTGTGGTCAATAATTTAAACTTTGTACATTCCCTCAACCACCCCTCAACACAATGACTAGAAGGAGGAACCCCCAAAATAGGAAAGACTCAGACACTGTGACTTCTGCCACAGATGTACAAATGGATACATATATAACCAAGATATCGGAAAAAGATTTCAAGGTAGCAGTTGTGAAGACAACAGCTAGAATGGAGAAATCTATTAATGGCAACATAGAGTTTCTAAGGGTAGAAGTGAAAGCTGAATGGCGGAACTTAAAAATGCGATCAAAGGGATCGAATCTAAACTAGATAATCTAACAGCTAAGGTAAGCGAGGAAGAAGAATAATTAGTGAACTAGAAGACCAACTGATAGACAAGAAGGAAAAAGAGGAGGCCAGAGAAAAACAATTCAAAATCCATGAAAATAGAATCAGAGAAATAAGTGACAACATGAAACGTTCCAATGTCAGAATTATTGGGGTTCCTGAGGAGGTGGAGAGAGAGTGAGGACCAGAATATATATTTGACCAAATCGAACCTGAGAACTTGCTTAATCTGGGAAATGAAACAAACATTTGCATCCTAGAGGCAGAGAGGACCCCTCCCAAGATCAAGGAAAACAGGCCAACACCCCGACATGTAATAGTAAAACTCGCAAATCTTAGAACCAAGGAAACCATCTTAAGGGCAGTTAGGGGGAAGAGATTCCTTACATACAGAGAGAGGAACATCAGAATAACGTCAGACCTATCCACAGAGACTGGACAAGCCAGAAAGGGCTGGCAAGACATATTCAGGGTACTTAACGAGAAGAACATGCAGCCAAGAATACTTTATGTGGCAAGGGTGTCATTTAGAATTGATGGAGAGATGCAGAACTTCCAAGACCAGCAGAAACTGAAAGAATATGTGACCACTAAGCCGGCCCTGCAAGAAATATTAAAGGGGGGTTCTAAAAAGGAGAAAGACCCCAAGAGTGTTATAGAACAGAAAATTACAGAGACAATCTATAGAAACAAGGACTTCACAGGCAACATGATGACAATAAATTCATATCTTTCAATAATCACTCTCAATATGAATGGCCTAAATGCTCCCATAAAACAACACAGGGTTGCAGATTGCATAAAAAGACAGGACCCATCCATATGCTGTCTACAAGAGACTCATTTTGAACCTAAAGATACACCCAGACTGAAAGGGAAGGGATGGAGATCCATCTTCCATGCCAACGAACCTCAGAAGAAGGCTGGGATATCAATTCTCATATCAGACAAATTAGATTTTAAGCTAAAGATGGTACTTAGAGACACAGGACACTATATCATTCTTAAAGGGTCTATCCAACAAGAAAATCTAACAAGTGGAAATCTCTATGCCCCCAACATGGGAGCAACCATGTACATAAACCAACTGTTCCCCAAAATAAAGAGTCATATTGATAACAATACGTTAATTGTAGGAGACCGCACTAGTCCACTCTCAGCAATAGACCGATCATCTAAGCAGAAAATCAACAAAGAAACAGAGCTTTGAATGACACACCAGACCAGATGGACCTCATTCCACTCTAAAACAACAGAATACTCATTCTTCTCCAGTGCACGCAGAACTTTCTACAGAATAGACCACATACTGGGTCACAAATCAGGTTTCAACTGATACCAAAAGATTGAGATTATTTCCTGCATATTATCAGACCACAATGTTTTAATACTGGAACACAATCACAAGAAAAAATTTGGCAGAAATTCAAACACTTGGAAACTAAAGACCACTCTGCTCAAGAATGTTTGGGTCAATGAGGAAATCAAAATAGAACTTGAACAATTGATGGAAACCAATGAGAAGGAAAGTACATCGCTTCAAAACCTGTGGGATACTGCAAAGACGGGCCTAAGGGAGAAATACCTAACCATCCAAGCTTCACTCAAAAAAATAGAAAAATCCTGAATTCATCCACTAACTCTATACCTTAAAGAACTAGAGAAAAGGCAACAAACGATGCCTCAGCCATGCATCAGATGGGAGAAAATTAAGATTAGAGCAGAGATCAATGAATTAGAAACCAGAAACACAGTAGATCAGATCAACGCAACTAGAAGCTGGTTCTTCAAAAGAATTAATAAGATTGTTCAACCACTGGCCAGACTTATCCAAAAGAAAAGAGAAAGGACCCAAATTAATAAAATTATGAATGAAAGGGGAGAGATCATCACTAACACCAGGGAAATAGAAACAATTATTAAAAATTATTATCAACAACTCTATGCCAATCAATTAAGCAACCTGGAAGACTTGGATGCCTTCCTGGATACTTATAAACTGCCAAAACTAAAACAGGAAGAAACTGAGGACCTGAATAGGCCAATAACCAGTAAGGAGATTGAAGCAATGATCCGAAACCTCCCCAAAAACAAGAGTCCAAGGCCTGATGGATTCCCTGGGGAAGTCTACCAAACATTCAAAGAAGAAATAATACCTATTCCTGAAGCTGTTCAAAAAACAGGAACAGATGGAAAACTTTCAGACTCATTCTATGAGGCCAGCATTACCTGAATCCCCAAACCAGGCAAAGAGCCCATCAAAAAGGAGAATTTCAGACTGATATGCTTGTTGAATATGGATTCCAAAATTCTCAACAAAATCCTACTATTAGGATCCAACAACAATAAAAGGGTCATCCACCACAACCAAGTAGGATTTATCTCCAGGATGCCAAGGTGGTTCAACATTTGCAAATCAATCAGTGTGATAGAACACATTAATAAGAGGAGAAAGAAGAATCATGTGGTCCTCTCAATTGATGCAGGAAAACCATTTGACAAAATAGAGCATGCTTTCCTGATTAAAACTCTTCAGAGTACAGGGATAGAGGGAACATTCTTCAAGATCATAAAATCCACCTATAAAAAACCCACAGCGAATATCATACTCAATGCGGAAAAGATGAGAGCATTTCCCTTAAGATCAAGAACACGTCAAGGATGTCCACTTTCGCCACTGTTGTTCGACATAGTACTAGAAGTCCTAGCAACAGCAATCAGAAAACAAAGAGAAAAAAGGAGTATTCAAATTAGCAAAGAAGAAGTCAAACTCTCTCTCTTCGCAGATAACGTGATACGTTATGTGGAAAATCCAAAAGACTCCACCTCCAAATTACTAGAAGTCACACAGCAATTCAGTAATGTGGCAGGATACAGAATCAATGCATAGAAATCAGTTGCTTTCCTATACACTAACAACGCAACTATAGAAAGAGAAATTAGAGAAACGATTCCATTTACAATAGCACCAAAAACCATAAGATACCTCGGAATAAACCTAACCAAAGAGATAAAGGATCTATACTCTAGGAACTACAGAACACTCATGAAAGAAATTGAAGAAGACACAAAAAGATGGAAAAATATTCCATGCTCATGGATCAGAAGAATAAACATTGTTAAAATGTCTATGCTACCCAGAGCAATCTATACCTTCAATGCCATCCCGATCAAAATTCCAATGACATTTTTCAAAGTGCTGGAACAAACAATTCTAAAATTTGTATGGAATCAGAAAAGGCCCCGAATTGCCAAGGAAATGTTGAAAAAGAAAAACAAAGCTGGGGGCATCACGTTGCCTGATTTCAAGCTATATTACAAAGCTGTGATCACTGAGACTGCATGGTACTGGCACAAAAACACATATAGACCAATGAACAGAATAGACAACCGAGATATGGACCCTCAACTCTGTGGTCAAATAATCTTTGACAAAGCAGGAAAAAACATGCAATGGAAAAAAGACAGTCTCTTCAATAAATGGTGCTGGGAAAATTGGACAGCCACATGCAGAAGAATGAAACTCGACCATTCTCTAACACCATTCACAAAGATAAACTCAAAGTGGATGAAAGACCTCAATGTGAGACAGGAATCCATCCAAATCCTAGAGGAGAACATAAGCAGTAACTTCTTTGACATCAGCCGCAGCAACTTCTTTCAAGATACATCTCCAAAAGCTAGTGAAACAAAAGCAAAAATGAACTTTTGGGACTTCATCAAGATAAAAAGCTTCTGCACAGCAAAGAAACAGTCAACAAAACAAAGAGGCAACCCACAGAATGGGAGAAGATATTTGCAAATGACACTACAGATAAAGGGCTGGTATCCAAGATCTATAAAGAACTTTTCAAACTCAACACCCAAAAAACAAATAATCAAGTCAAAAAATGGGCAGAAGATTTGAAAAGACACTTCTCTGAAGTAGACATACAAAGGGCTAACGGACACATGAAAAAATGTTCATCATCATTAGCCATCAGGGAAATCCAAATCAAAAGCACATTGAGATACCACCTTACATCAGTTAGAATGGCAAAAATGGACAGGGTAAGAAACAACAAATGTTGGAGAGGTTGTGGAGAAAGAGGAACCCTCTTACACTGTTGATGGGAATGCAATTTGGTACAGCCACTTTGGAAACCAATGTGGAGGTTCCTCAAAATATTAAAAAATACAGCTACCCTATGACCCAGCAATTGCACTCCTGGGAATTGATCACAACGACACACACAGATGTAGTGAAAAGAAGGGTCATATGCACCCCAATCTTCATAGCAGCAATGTCCACAATAGCCAAACTGTGGAAGGAGCCGAGATGCCCTTCACCAGATGAATGGATAAGAAAATACGGTTCATATATACAGTGGAATATTACTCAGCTATCAGAAAGGATGAACACCCACCATTTCCATTGACATGGATGGAACTGTAGGGTATTATGCTAAGTGAAATATGTCAAGCAGAGAAAGACCATTATCATATGTTTTCACTCATATGTGGAACATAAGGAATAGCACAATGGACCATAGGGGAAGGGAGGGAAAATGGAAGGGAAAGAAATCAGAGAGGGAGACAAACAATGGAGACTCTAGACTCCAGGAAACAAACTGAAGGTTACAGAAGGGAGGGAGGTGGGGGATGGGGTAACTTGGTGATGGGTATTAAGGAGGACATGTGTTGTGATATCACTGGGTTTTATTCTCCAGTAATGAATCATTGAACCCTACATCAAAACAAATGATGTACTATATTTTGCCTAACTGAACATAATAATAAGAAAGTAATTAAGAAAAGAAAGTTGCTAAAAGAGTAAATCTTAAATGTTTTCATCACAAAAGAAAAGGTAATTTTGTGACACGATGGTGGTATTCGCTAATGCTATGGTGGTCATGTATTTTTTAATATATAAGTATTTCAAACCAATGAGTTGTACATCTAAATTTACACAATGTTGTGTGTCAATTATATTTCAATAAAGCTGGGGAAGTGGGGAAAACAGCAATGGCCAAAACAACACTAAATCTTTCTCTGCTGTGCCCAAACTGTTGTCCATGTAAGGGAGACCCTCTTTGACAATGACTTTCTTTCAGTTTCTCAGAAACTATCCTTATATGGAGGGACTTCTGGATGATTCCTATTTATTGTTCATTCTGCTCTCTTAATAAAGAGTTTATAATAGAAAAAAATGTGCTTTGGGGAGACAGCAGGAAGAGGATGAGTGTGCTTTTGCCCCTACTGTGTTCTTTGGTAAGGAACTTGTAAGAGAATCACATAATAATGGTTTATCTATTTGACTTGCTTCTTCAAAGAATTTCTTTTTTTCCTCAAGTTTTTATTTAAATTCCAGTCAGTTGGGGCAGCTGGGTGGCTCAGTTGTTAAGCGTCTGCCTTCTGCTCAGGTCATGATCCCAGGGTCTTGGAATTGAGCCCTGCCTTGTGCTCCCTGCTCCACGGGAAGCCTGCTTCTCCTTCTCCCACTCCCCCTGCTTGTGTTCCCTCTCTTGCTGTGTCTCTGTCAAATAAATAAATAAGATCTTTAAAAAAAAAAAAATTCCAGTTAGTTAACATACAGTGTAACATTATTTTCAGTTGTAGAATTAGTGATTCATCACTTACATATAACACCCAGTGTCATCACAACAAGTGTTCTCCTTAATACCCATCACTCATTTAGCGTATCCCTCCCACCCACCTCTCCTCCAGCAATCCTCAGTTTCTTCCCTATAGGCAAGAGTCTGTTTCATGATTTGTATCTCTTTTTTTCCCTATGTTTTCTGTTTTGTTTCTTAAATTCCACATATGAGCGAGATCATATGATATTTGTCTTTCTCTGTTGGACTTATTTCCCTTAGCATAATACTCTCTACCTCCATCCACATCATTGCAAATGGCAATATTTCATTTTTTATGGCTGAGTAATATTCCATTGTATATGTGTATATACTATATCTTCTTTATCCATTCATCTGTCGATGGAAATTTAGTCTCTCTCTATAGTTTGGCTACTGTTGACAGTGTTGTTATAAACATGGGGGTGGGGGAGAATATCCCTTTGAATCAGTATTTTTGTATTCTTTGTGTAAATACCTAGTAGTGCCATTGCTGGGTCATGGGGTAACTCTATTTTTAACTTTTTGAGGAACCTCCATACTGTTTTCCAGAGTGGCTCACCAGTTTGCATTCCTACCAACAGTGTAAGAGGGTTTCCCTTTTTCTGAATCCTTGCCAATACCTTGTTTCCTGTGTTGTTAACTCTTCAAAGAATTTCTTAGATTTACTTAACAAATTTTATTTTTCTGTCTGTTAATTTATCAATATTTGCTTTTACCATTTTGTAGCCAGTACCCTGTTTTCTTTTCTCTTGTCTTTTTTATTTGAATACCTAACTCATTTATTTTCACTCTTTATTGTTTTGTACTTAAGGTGTATAAATTTGAGTGTATAAATTTGCCTCTGAGTTCTTTCACATAGTACCTGGTTATTTAAATCATTAAACTGGAGCTTGATAAGAATGTACTCTTGAGCACCAGTTATTTTGGTAGGTTTGGAGTGAAGCCTACAAATCTATATTTTTTGATAAGATCCTCAGACAGCACATAGGGATATCCCATAATTATTGATGCATATGTTCTCATTATTGTTTTTCTAAATTCACTCTAATAAGAACTTTGATTTGCACTTTGTCCTCTAAGTGTTTAATTCTGTTTTAATTTTCAAGTGGCTGAGTTTTTCATTCATGGTTTCATTATCAATATCTAATTTTGATCTATTGAGATCAAAGAAGGTGCCATGATATATATATATATATATTTTAAGTAAGCCCTATGCTTAACATGAGGCTTGAACTCATAACCCCAAAATCAAAAGTTGCATGCTCTACTGACTGAATCAGCCAGGTGTTTCATGGTATTTTCTTAATTTTTCTTTATATTTTAAGAAAATTAGTAATCCCCCCAAAATAGAACAGTATTATAATAAATACTCATATCCCTATCACCAATAATTAACTGTACTATTTTGCCCTATTTGCTTCCATTTTAATGACGAAATACATATTTATAGATTTAATTCAATTTCCCTTTAATAATTATTCTGTGTTCTATTTAGTCTTCCTCATGAGTGTAAGTTTGGTAGGAATCATTCTAGCATATTTCCAATAGTTTCACATACATATGAATGCATCTATAAACACCATAGAGTGTTGTACCAATTAAGTTTTTTGAGATCTATACATATTAATATATGTAGATCTAGTTTGTTCCTCTTATCTTCTGTATTCTATTAATCATACTCTATTTATTTAAGTTTTTATTTAAATTCCAGTTAGTTAACATACAGGTTAATATTACATTCAGGTGTACAATATAGTGATTCAGCATTTCCATACAACACTGTACAAGCACACTCCTTAATCTCAATCACCTATTTCACCCCTCCCCCCTCCCCCACCTACCTCCCCTCCCACAAGGATCAGCCCGTTCTCTACAGTTAAGAGTCTGTCTCCCTTTTGCTCATTTGATTTGTCTCTCAAACTCCACCTGTGAGTGAAATCATATGGCACTTGTCCTTTACTGACTGACTTATTTTGCTTAGCATAATCTCTCTAGCTCCATCCACATCATTGCAAAGGGCAAGATTTCATTCTTTTCAATTCTTCTTTATCCATTCAACTATCAGTGTATGCTTGGGCTATTTCCATAATTTGGCTATTGTAGAGAGTGCTGCCATAAACATTGGGGTGCATGTATCCCTTTGAATTAGTATTTTTGTATTCTTTGGTTAAATACTCAGTAGTGAGATTGCTGGATCATAGGGTAGTTCCATTTTTTTTTCCCATTTTAACTTTTTGAGAAATCTTCATACCTTTTTCCACAGTGGCTGCACCACTTTGCATTCCCACCAACAGTGCAAGAGGGTTTACCTTTTTTCACATGCTCACCAATACCTGTTGTTTATTGTATTGTTGATGTGAGCCATTCTGGCAGGTGTGAGGTGATATATCATTGTAGTTTTGATTTGTATTTCCCTGATGATCAGTAATGTTCAGCATTTGGGGGGCACGTGGGTGGCTCAGTCTTTAAGCATCTGCCTTCGGCTCAGGTCATGATCCCAGGGTCCTGGGATCGAGCCCCGCATCGGGCTCCCTGCTCCACAGGGAGCCTGCTTCTCCCCCTCCCTCTGCCTCCTGCTCCCCCTGCTTGTGCTCTCTCTCTGTCTAATAAATAAATAAAATCTTTTTTAAAAAAAGCTCAGCATTTTTTCATGTTTCCATTGGCAATCTGTATGTCTTCTTTGGAAAAATGTCTATTCTTTTCTTCTGCCCATTTCTTAACTGGATTATTTGTTTCCTGGGTGTTTTAATTGGATTATTCAAAATGGATTAAAGACCTAAATGTGAGACCTGAAACCATTAAAGTCCTAGAAGAGAACACACAGGCAGTAACTTCATCAACATGCGCCATAGCAACTTCTTTCTAGATAGGTCTCCTGAGGCAAGGGAAACAAAAGTAAAAGCAAGCTATTGGAACTCAAATAAAAAATAAAAAAATAAAAAGCTTCTGCAAAGAAAAGGAAACAATCAACAAAACTAAAAGGCAACCTATGGAATGGGAAAAGATATTTACAAATGATATATCTGATAAAGGATTAGTATCCAAAATATATAAAGAACTTATAAAACTCAACACCAAAAAACCCCCAAATAATCCAATTAATCATACTATATAAATCCATTCCCCAACTGATAGACATCATATAGATGTATATTTTTTCTTATCTTGAGATTTATTAAGGTATTTGCAGCCTAATGACTTTCAAGTGCTGTTAAATGTTGGCTGGATACTGGAGGGAAAAATGTATTTTATGTATGGTATAAATCAGACTTAGAAATTTATATAGTAATTTGAAATTATTTGTTCTATTATTCCAGTGCTATGTCTATTTATTTCTTTTTCTTAATCTTAATTAAATTAGGTAAATATCTTAATGTCTGCCACCAAAATTGTGTTCTCATGTGTTCTTCCTTTAGTATCCCCCCAAAATACCTTCTGATTTTTAAAAACTTACAAATACACTGCATTCTATAAAAGCTATCAGAAAATTTAAAATTTTATTTTAAAAATGAAAGGAATAGGTATTCATAATTTCAGCACTAAGTAATATCCACAATTAATATATCAGTGCATAGTGTTCCAGATTTCTATTTGCACATACACTTAAAGAGAATTTACCTATACAAACTGTTTAAAAATAGTTTTAAAATAAAATATATATTTATTGTATCTTTTGGTACTGAAACATACATCCTTGTATTATTTTTAACTATACAGAAATATACAAAGCTGAAAGTGAAAATACTGTGATTTCCCCATAACTACTATTTATTTCAGGCACACCTTTAAAGATACTTTATATCGGATGAATTAACCACTCTTTTTTTACACACAGTACATAGTATTTTACTGTATGATAATATATTTCACCAATGTTGTGTAAACACACTATCTTTAAAAATAATTTTAAGATGCTGCAGTGCATATACATTTTATACATAAGTATTTTTGCATCCTTATCTAATTATTTTCATGGGGGGGTGTCTAAAGAAAGCATTTCTAAATAAAGGTGGACATATTTAGAATGATATGTATTTTCAAATTGCCTTCCTATTATAATAATTTACACTTCGACTGACATGAGAGTGCATTTTCTCAGCTCTCTGATGATGATAAGGTTTATCATTATTTTTCATTTTTACAATATGATAAGGCAGAAGTACAATCTCATTATTTTAATAGAATTTCTTTGATTACTAGTGAGCTTAAGCATCCATTTTGCATGCTCTGGCCCAGTCTGCTCCCCTTCCCCCACTGGAGCTGTTAATCTTTTCCTTTTTGCTTAGTCAGAGTTCTTTTTCATTTTTCATCTTTTACATGGGGTAAGTTTGATTCAGGCTTTCATCCTTTCTTGCCTAAGCGACTGCATATATTTTTATATTTAATATAGTCTCCATTGGTCTTTTAATGTCCTTCTCAGAAGCTGGCTCTTTTTCTCTCTCCCTCCCTCCTTCCCTCTCTTTTCTCTTGTCTTCTCTTTTCTCTTTGTTTCTTTCTCTATCTCTCTCTCTCTCTTTTTTTCCAGTACAGAAGTTTTTAATTTTGAACGAGGCGAATCTATCATTCTGGGCCTGGCGCCGCGTCAGCAGAGGGGGCGGGGAGGCGAGCGCGGAACTGGGGGAGGGGACAGGGCGGGGAGGAGCGGGCATAGCCGTTGCAGGAGTTGCTGGGAGTGCGCGCGGTGCCATCACTCGGCGGCGGAGGAGGCCCAGAGACCTGAACGCAGACGCTTCTCCCGCGGCCTACAGAGCCTTCTCCCCACCGGAGGACCAGGAAACCGCAGTCTTCATCACAGAGGTACCGTGCTCTGCGCTCCCCGCCTGGCCCGGCCCAGCCTGCTGTGGCGGCGCCTCCTTCCTTCCTTCTTCCCTCGCTCTCTCTCTCGCCCGCCCGCGCCTTCCCTGTCTGCCTGCGTCACCGCGGCCGCCATGGCTGAGAACGGCGAGAGTAGCGGCCCCCCGCGCCCCTCCCGCGGCCCTGCTGCGGCCCAGGGCCCTGCCTCTGCCCCGGCCGAGCCCAAAATCATCAAAGTCACTGTGAAGACCCCCAAAGAGAAAGAGGAGTTCGCGGTGCCTGAGAATAGCTCAGTCCAGCAGTTTAAGGAAGCGATTTCGAAACGCTTCAAATCCCAAACCGATCAGCTAGTGTTGATTTTTGCCGGAAAAATCTTAAAAGATCAAGATACCTTGATCCAGCATGGCATCCATGATGGACTGACTGTTCATCTTGTAATTAAAAGCCAGAACCGACCTCAGGGCCAGTCCACACAGCCTAGTAATGCCGCGGGAACTAACACTACCTCCGCGTCGACTCCCAGGAGTAACTCCACATCTATTTCCACAAATAGCAACCCGTTTGGGCTGGGGAGCTTGGGAGGACTTGCAGGCCTTAGCAGCCTGGGCTTGAGCTCGACCAACTTCTCTGAGCTCCAGAACCAGATGCAGCAGCAGCTCCTGTCCAGCCCTGAGATGATGATCCAAATCATGGAAAATCCCTTTGTTCAGAGCATGCTTTCAAACCCCGATCTAATGAGGCAGCTCATTATGGCCAATCCACAGATGCAGCAGTTGATTCAGAGAAACCCAGAAATCAGTCACCTGCTCAACAACCCAGATATAATGAGGCAGACCCTCGAAATTGCCAGGAATCCAGCCATGATGCAAGAGATGATGAGAAATCAAGACCTGGCTCTCAGCAATCTTGAAAGCATCCCAGGTGGCTACAATGCTCTACGACGAATGTACACTGACATTCAAGAACCTATGCTGAATGCTGCACAAGAGCAGTTTGGAGGTAATCCATTTGCTTCAGTGGGGAGCAGTTCCACCTCCGGGGAAGGTACACAGCCTTCCCGCACAGAAAATCGAGATCCACTACCCAATCCATGGGCACCACCACCGGCTACCCAGAGTTCTGCAACCACCAGCACAACCACGAGCAGTGGCAGTGGGTCTGGCAGTAGCTCCAGCAGTGCTACCGGGAGCACCGTGGCTGCAGCCAACTATGTCGCCAGCATCTTCAGTACCCCAGGAATGCAGAGCTTGCTGCAACAGATAACTGAAAACCCACAACTGATCCAGAATATGCTATCTGCACCCTACATGAGAAGCATGATGCAGTCACTGAGCCAGAATCCAGATTTGGCTGCACAGATGATGCTGAATAGCCCGGTGTTTACTGCAAATCCTCAGTTGCAGGAGCAGATGCGTCCGCAGCTCCCAGCTTTCCTGCAGCAGATGCAGAATCCAGACACACTGTCAGCCATGTCAAACCCAAGAGCAATGCAGGCTTTAATGCAGATCCAGCAGGGGCTACAGACATTAGCCACTGAAGCTCCTGGCCTCATTCCAAGCTTCACTCCAGGTGTGGGGGTAGGGGTGCTGGGAACTGCTATAGGCCCTGTAGGCCCAGTCACACCCATAGGCCCCATAGGCCCCATAGTCCCATTTACTCCCATAGGCCCCATTGGGCCCATAGGACCCACTGGCCCTGCGGGCCCTGGCTCCACTGGCTCTGGTGGTCCCCCTGGGCCCACTGTTTCTAGTTCTACACCCAGTGAAACCACTAGCCCAACATCAGAATCTGGACCCAACCAGCAGTTCATTCAGCAAATGGTGCAGGCTCTGGCTGGGGCAAGTCCTCCACAGCTGCCGAATCCAGAAGTCAGATTTCAGCAACAACTGGAACAGCTCAACGCAATGGGGTTCTTAAACCGTGAGGCAAACTTGCAGGCTCTAATAGCAACAGGAGGCGACATCAATGCTGCCATTGAGAGGCTGCTGGGCTCCCAGCCATCGTAATTACATTTCTGTACCTTGAAAAAATGTATCTTATTTTTGATAATGGCTCTTAAATCTTTAAACACACAAAAATCGTGCTTTACTTTCATTTTGATTCTTTTAAATCTGTCTAGTTATAAGTCTAATATGCATTTTAAGGTGGAGTCCATCCCTCTGTCCCTCCCTCCTGTATCTACCCATCCTTCCTCCCTCCCTTCTTCCCCTCCCCTCCCTTCCCTCCTTCCTTCCTTCCTTCCTTCCTTCCTTCCTTCCTTCCTTCCTTCCTTCCTTCCTTCCTTCCTTCCTTCCTTCCTTCCCTGTTTTGAATGGTGGTAATCGTAATCAATGCTGTTTCACTCAAAGGTGTTGCATGCAAACACTTCTCTTTATTCTGCATTTATTGTGATTTTTGGAAACCGGTATCAACCTTCACAGTTGGGTGAATAAGTTTTGTCCTACAGATGTCCAATTTATTTGCATTTTAAACATTAGCCTATGATAGTAATTTAATGTAGAATGAAAATATTAAAAACAAGCAAATTATTTGAAGCTCTAATTTGTGGTACAATATTGCTTATTGTGACTTTGGCATGTATTTTTGCTAGCAAAATGCTGTAAGATTTATACCATTATTTGCTCTTTTTTGCTATGTTTGTACACAGTACAGTAAGCACAATTGGAACTGTACATCTAGAATTATTACAACAGAATCTAAGCAGAATATGTGTAACCAAAATTAGAAAGAATATAAGAAATCTTTCTGGAGCTAGGTATGTCTCACAGTTTTGTAGAATCTTACAGCATCTTTGATAAACTCAGTGAAAATGTTGGCTAGGCAAGTTCAGTTAAAATATAGTAGAAATGTTTATCCTGGTATTTCTAAGTATACATTTAATTGTACAGAAAACTTACAGTGTGACATTGTGTCAACATTTTCAAATTAACTGTATATGACCTTAATTTTTGTGCAGCCTGAAGGATCAGTGTAGTAATGCCAGGAAAGTGCTTTTTACCTAAGACTTCCTTCTCAGCTTTTCCCATAAAGAGACCCTAATAAGCATTTTGATCTGTAATTGGAAATGTAACTTTCACTGAAAAGTGTCATGTGATGTTTGCATTACTTTTACTTGCTATGTATAAAGGAAACTGTATCTTTTGACTCTCAGTTATTTCTCTTGTGCACAGGGAAAAATGCATTAAAAATGACTAAAAAAATAAAAAAAATTAAAAATGGATACATCTTTTTTTTTTTTTTGCCTTCTGGCTCTAGGATCATGTTTTTAGCAGGATTGCCCCACCCCAAGAGTATATAAATCTTATCCTGTATTTCTCTAATTTTTATGGTTTTGTTAAAAGAATTCCTTTGCCCTATCTGGAACTTTTCTGATGTATGGGTTTAGGTATTCAAACTTTTTTTTTCCCCCAAAGGGTTAGTCAGTTGTTAGCCAATATTTGTCTCGTTGCCCACCCCCCTTTTGATATGTCATATATATACTTGTGTATGTATATATTTACATATATGTGTATGTACATATATAAGTGTGTGTATACAGACACAAACACACTTCTGTGTTTAAATGCTCTTTAGTACCATTGAGTACTGTAGTCCCAGTCCACCAGCCTATAGTTACTAAGTTAGGAATATGACTTCATACCTGTTTGGGTAAGTCTCCTATTGATTTTTTTATTTTTTTTTTCACAGTTTTCTGATGATTCTGACATGTTTATTTTACCAGAATAACTCTACAGTTAATAGCCCCCCAAAATAAAATTTGATTGGTATTGTCTTAAATTCATGGTAAGAACTATAGAATTGAAATGTTTTCCAAGAAACGTGATATGTTGCCTCATTTTTAAAAAGTGTTTTATGTCCTTCAAGAAAGTTTTATGTATTTAAGTTCTATATAATTTATGATCAGTATATTCCTAGGACAGACATATAGGAAACAATACTGTGATTGAGAGTTCTTATTCAATGTGTTACCTATATGGTCATTTTTGCTATATAGGGGAAGAATATATTTTCATAAATTAAGTTTAAATTAGCAGTTTACTGAAATTTATTAATTTTGGAGCTATTCAGTTGATCCTTTGATAACGTTATTCCTGGTAAGCAATCATATCAATTATAATAATATGTTCTCCCTTTCAAAATTTATAATAGTTTCTGACTGCATGGTTTAATAAACACTTTCAGAACAGTGCTAAATAATAAAAGGAGCAGTGGCATTCTCCACTTCTCATTTTAACCATAGTTAAACATTTAACTGTGATTGCTGCAGCAATTCTAAATTGCATTTTTTTAAAAAAGCATTCCTGTAGGAATGGTCAAATAAGTTTGCAAAATGCTGTATACTATAGCCCCTCTTAGAGAGTCATTCTGCAGTAAATATTGACTAGTATTTTTTTTTTTAAAGATTTTTTTTTTTATTTATTTGACAGAGAGAGACACAGCGAGAGAGGGAACACAAGCAGGGGGAGTAGGAGAGGGAGAAGCAGGCTTCTCGCCGAGCAGGGAGCCCAATGTGGGGCTCGATCCCAGGACCCTGGGATCATGACCTGAGCCGAAGGCAGACGCTTAACGACTGAGCCACACAGGCGCCCCTTGACTAGTATTTTTTTAAAGGAGTATGTTCTTCAGTTTAAAAGAGTAAACCTATTTAACTTCGTCTAATTCAACATTTCCCAAAGAAATACCTTTTTTTCTTTTAAACACACCTAATAATATTTGGCCTATCAGTGTTCCTCAGAACACCAAATTAGGAAATGGTGATTTATTATTTCAGTGCTATATGATGGGTGTTTGAGATAATCACAAAGACAAAGTCTGCCATAATAAATTTAATAATTTTAATGACATGGATGATTTTATAGGGAAATAAATACCAGAACAAGACACTGGCATAGAAAATAGCAATAAATCAATAGCCATAGGAAAAAGATGTTGTCTGAGGCCTGGCTCAGACAGTTTGGCAGGTGAATTTCTTTCAAACAGTTGAGGAACGGAATTCTTTAATTACCCTTGCCAAATGTTTATCGATTTTTTACATTTCATCTTAACCAAAAAGCCGAGAAACGATATATATATTTTTTAATACACTTTGTTTTCTCCCTGAAAAGATCCAGGTCTTTAAACTATTTTTTTCTTTCTAGTTCAATAATTTTTGTTTATAACATTTACTCTTTTTTAATTTTAATTGTTCTTTATCTCTTACATGTTGTAATACTATTTTACAAGTTCTTTTTATGGGTTCTGTTTTTGTTTTGGGTTTTCTTCATCTACTATTAATTTACAGTTTATCTATTTATTCAGTATTGAATCAAGAAAGGTATATCCTGGCTTGCTGTCTCTTTCCCTCCAATAAAAGTGGGGCAATTCTTACATGATTTTACTGTTTACTTGGTTGTCGCTCCTTCCCTAAGTTTATACTGGACGGCTAGATGGTATAAGTGTACATTGCTGGCTCTGTGATCCAGAAGGTTGAGGTAATGGGATGGGAAGTAGGGCCAGGGGCAATTCTAGCAGAAGTTCACCTCAAGACTGCTTTCTACATTTGCTCCTTTGTCCTCTACTTCAGATACATTGTATCATATATATTCTTACCACTTGTGTGGGGGCAGGGGAATGGATGCACAGCATTGAAACAAGCTTTGCTGGTTCATTAAAGAGGACTCTTGATTCAGGTCCAGCCCACTATGTTTTTTGAGAAACCATTATCAGAGATTGAGCTTGCCCTTTGAGGGGCTATCCTGCTCCAAATCTATGGTGTCAAAATAGCAACAAATGGAGTAATTCCTGTCAGGGCCTAGCCTAGGATTTGGGGTTAGGGTATCAGGAGAGCCATTTGGCCTGTGTCTCATGTTCACAAAGGGACTTAAATTTAGAATTTTTACATTATCCTCAAATGAAGTGATTACTCTAGCCACAGAGCCAGACTGACAGTGATGGAAAATGTTCATCATACAGCTTAATTTACTAAATGTAAAAATTTTAAACTATGCAGCAATTTTGATATTCCTAATTTGGTGTTATTTTATTTTAAAAAGATACTAGGGGACTTAGATAAAAGGAAAGTTACTCAGACTTCCCTCAGTTTACTAGAGGCTTTCATCCCAGTCTTTTTCACTGCCTGCCTTTGCCCCTGCCTCCAAGTTGTTGCTCTTTTAAACTACATGATATTAGTGGGTTTCTGTCAGGATTTTCTTGATTTGTTAGTATATTATAGAACTTCTATAGGTTGGTGATATTCTTTAATTTTTCCCCATCAGCATCATGTCTTAGAGAAATTCCTTGAGAGTTCTGCTGCCTTCATTATACAGGTTTTGCTCAGTGTTTGTTTCTTTGGAGTCATTTTTGTTGATTTGTGTGGGAGGAAGGGCAAGATTTTGGGACCTATTCTAATGCTACCATCTTCCCAGAAGTCTGTTAGGAGACTTAGGGGAAAAGCAATTATCTAAAAATAGAAAAGTACGATTTGGCAGACATTAGATAAGCAGCTTCATCAAGATGGTATACACACTTACCTAGGCTTTAGACACTTTGGTGATAGATAAAAACCTTGGCAAAAGCTACTCTAAACCAACAAACTCAAAAGTGGGTAAGCTACCCTCAAAGAGTTGTTTGTCCCAACATACATGGGCAACATTCATCAAATGGATGTGTATTAAGGCATATAGCTCTAGCTGTATTGAGGTATCTGAGCACAGATTTGGGCTTCCTACAAGTAATTTTCAAAATCCAACTTCATAACTGTGTAGATTAGCACATGTAAGATAATTTCAGAAAAGATTCTATAATTCATTATTAAAAGAATAGTTGATGAATGTGGAAAAAAAAAAGAAAAAAAATGATTAGTTGGCCTTGGTATGCATTTCACAAGATTTATCTTACCAGGCTAAATTTCTCAGACTGGGATAGCAATAATAGCTAATGTATTCATGGTAATGTTCAATTTTCATAACCCTATAAGGTAGTAGTATTATTTAATCTTCCCCAGTTTACAGATAAGGAAAAAAGCTAAAAGTTTAAGTAATTTTACAGGGTCATATAAATGACAGAGTAAAAATTTGAACCTACTTCTCAGATTGCAGAGTGTGTACTTAACCAGTTCACTATTCTGCTTTCTCCTGAGACTATTAAACTATACTGGTCTATTTATCATAGAGATATTATAATAAATTAAATACTAGCTGGCCTCCTGGGTGTTGTTGAGGAGACACATTAGCTGTTTTTAATGAATACATCTCTGCTGCTATTCGCTCTGGAGCAGGTTACATAAAAATGCATGTGTGAGAATCAACTCTGACACAGTAACTAGAATTTGGAGTTTTGCCTTCCTGACTTTTGAATTGTGGCTAATATTTGAAACTGTCCTTTAATAATCCTCTGTCCACAGTGGCCTAATACATATGGTATGTCTCCAAATTGGCAATCATATGGGCCACTTGTGCTTCAGCTGCTCTGGAGGATGCCTGTCTTTTATTGAGCTGCCTCCTGAGACCTCAGAAGGCAATAAACATTGTGTACCTCACCACAGCACTTGACAGTTTCTCAAAATGTCCTTGAGAATAAAATGGAGTAACATGAGCTAGATGATAAAGACAGGACAAGTAGATGGATCAGTAATTTGAATTCACTGTGTTCAACAATGTGTCAATGTAGACAAGAAGTTTCCAGTTTCAGTTCTATTGACAGTTCCATTGACATTAATTTTCTTTTTTTTTTTTAAAGATTTTTTATTTATTTATTTGACAGAGAGAGACACAGCGAGAGAGGGAACACAAGCAGGGGGAGTGGGGGAGGGAGAAGCAGGCTTCCCGCTGAGCAGAGAGCCCGATGTGGGGCTCGATCCCAGGATCCCGGGATCATGACCTGAGCCGAAGGCAGATGCCCAACGACTGAGCCACCCAGGCGCCCCGACATTAATTTTCAATGACTATCATGAAAGCATAAAATAGCTTGCTCATACCACTGCAAATAGTATAGAATTAGAAAGCAGAATAGGGGCGCCTGGGTGGCTCAGTCGTTAAGCGTCTGCCTTCGGCTCAGGTCATGATCCCAGGGTCCTGGGATCGAGCCCCGCATCGGGCTCCCTGCTCGGCGGGAAGCCTGCTTCTTCCACTCCCCCTGCTTGTGTTCCCTCTCTTGCTGTGTCTCTCTCTGTCAAATAAATAAATAAAATCTTAAAAAAAAAAAAAGAAAGAAAGAATAAATGCACTGGATGTTGTTAGCAAGATCCCAAAATTCCTTAGTATGCTGAAGAAAAAAGAGCCAAATTTAGCAGGGTTAAATTGAATAGGATCAAATGTGAAGTCTTGTATCAAAAATTCAATTACCAAAGGTAAATGATTATGTGGCTTAAAAATAGCATATGTGCCAAAGACTCAGTGGTTTTAATTTACCATGAGTTCAACATGCACCATCTATGTGAGGTTCTAGTGAACACACACATATATAATGAAATCTTAGGTTCCATTAATAGAGGCATGGTGTCCAGAACAAAGAACTCCTTTGTAATGTTTTATTCTGTATTTGATAGCTTATTTTGGGAGATTTGGGTCATTTCAGAGTGCCACAATTAAGATGGACACAGACAATCTGGAAGGTGATCAAGATGGTGACTCATTTATAGACATACAACCGTTATTGAACAGGTCAAGAATGTTTTAGTCTAAGGACCGGGGTTTGTGGATACTTTCTTCAAATAATTGAAAACCTTGTCAGAAGAAGGGTAACATTTACTTGTGTAGCTCCAAAGGGCAGATCAATTCAAATGTTAAAAGAAATCAGAATTTTGGCTTACTGTTAGGAACTTTCTACCCATTCATTGAAAATACCCTCTTCTCTGGAGCTGTTTAACTGAAGCCCATTTAACAGAAATGTTCAAGAACGCTTTTATGCATCTGATAGAACTTTGAATAAGAAGGCCTCCAATAGGGGCGCCTGGGTGGCTCAGTTGGTTAAGTGACTGCCTTCGGCTCAGGTCATGATCCTGGAGTCCCGGGATCGAGTCCCGCATCGGGCTCCCTGCTCAGCGGGGGGTCTGCTTCTCCCTCTGACCCTCCCCCTTCTCATGGTCTCTATCTCATTCTCTCAAATAAATAAATAAATAAAATCTTTAAAAAAAAAAAAAAAAAAAAGAAGGCCTCCAGTATTCCTGCCAAAGTTAAGTGTTCTCCCAGTGGATTTTAAAGCTTCTAACTAAAGTTGCAGGGTCTGGGATCAAAATTGTTCCAGAATGACGTTATGTTACAGACTATCCTGCATTTCTTAGTTTAGTAAGCAGTAACTCAGAAGTAAAACACACACCTCTGTTTACATAAAATCTGAGTAAATCTAATATTCATTTTATTTCTGGATGCTACACATGGGGAAAGGACTCAAACTGCAAGATCTTAAATTCAATGTCACAAAGTGCTGAGAGCCTGGAAAGAGGAAATAAGGGATGCCTGAGGTCAAAGGACACTGGTTTGAGGGTGAACGTCACAGGAGTACTCTGACCTGATTCTCTTGATAGTATTTTGCTACCCTCTGACATTTAAAGTGGTGGAAGGAAGCTGAAATAGTGGAATATAAGAGGTGATGACAGAGAACATATATATTCTTTATTCCATATGTAATTCTCCAGTTAGAGTGATCCTTTTGGAGCAGGAAAAGAGAAGTTTGTACTGTGCTTTCCATGATACCCTGGGTTTCATTATGTCAAAAAATTTAACTTAGAATTTTTTTTTTTAAAGTAAGCTCTAGGCGCAACATGGGGCTTGAACTCATGAACTCACAACCCTGAGATCAAGAGTCGCATCTATACTGAGTCAGCCAGGCACCTGTTAACATAGGATTTTGATTTATTATGCTTTATATTCCTTATAAGTTGCCCATGGATTCCAAAGTGTCTGGAAAAGAGCATCATGGTACTGGGGACAGGATGAAACACATCAATTTCTTTATTTCAGGAATGTGAATTGAATCCTAAGTATGTATATAAGTGTGTATGTGTGTGTGTTTGTGTAACTTTGCTTTTGCCGGATAAATCAAGATCCCCTTCACACACTCTTATACTGATGAACTGCCCTCACACATTCCTCACATAGATGTTTGCCTTTTCCATGGGTCTTGACCTGGGTTAACCACATATCATGTGACAGATGCCATGGGAAAATTTTCTTAGCCTTCTTGCTTTACTTACACCCCTGCTTCCATTTCTGGATGTATTCCTATGTTCAGATAGCTTGGGCCACTTTGACTTATTTTTAAATAAACTTTTTATTTTAAACTAATTTTAAAGAAAAATTGCAAAGACAGTAAAGAGTTCCCATATATGTCATACCATGTTTTCCCTATTTTTCATATCTTACATTAGTATGGTATATGTTACAATTAATGAAACAGTATTGATAAATTAAGTCCATACTTTATTAAGATTTCCTTAGTTTTTACCTTTCTTCTTCTGTTGAAGTATCTCATCCAGGATATCACATTACATAGTCATCATGTTGCCTTAGGTTCCTTTTGGCTGTGTTAGTTTCTCAGACTTTACTTGTTTCTGGTAATCTTTATAGATTTGAGGAGTACTGGTCAAGTATTTTGTGGAATGTCCCTCAATTGGGATTTATCTGATATTTTCTCATGATTAAACTGGAGTTACGGATTTGGGGGAGGAAGATTGCAGAGATTAAGTAGCATTTTCATCACATAGTATCAGGCATACATATTATTGACATGACTAACTACTGTTGATCCTCACCTTGTTCACCTAGCTTGAGGTAGTGTCTATCAGTTTTATCTGTTGTAAAGTTACTCTTGTTCCCTCCTTTCAATACTGTACACTTTGGAAGGAGTTACTGTGTGCAGTCAACACATATGAGTAGTTATGCTTTACCTCCTTGAGGGTAAAGAATCTACATAATTTATTAGGGATTTTTCTGCACGAGAGATTTGTCTCTCCCCCATTTGTTCATTTACTAATATATTTATGTCAGTATAATCTCATGGATATTTATTGTACACTTTGGATCATAATTCAGTACTATATTTAATTTGTTGCTCCAATTGTTTCAGTTTTGACCATTGGGTATTTTCAGGTTGACTCCCAAGGACTTTTTTAAAAAAGTTTTGCACTGGGTGTTATATTCAACTAATGAATCATTGAACATTATTATATCAAAAACTAATGATGTACTCTACTTTGGCTAATTGAATTTAAATAAAATAAAAATAAATTAAAAATAAAAGGTTTTTATTCAATTCCAGTTATTTAACATGTTATGTTAGTTTCAGGTATACAATAGAGTAATTCAGCAGTTCCATATATCACCCAGTGCTCATCACAAGTGAACTCCTTAATTTCCATCACCTCTTTAACCCATTCCCCAACCCACCTCCCTTTTGGTAACCATCAGTTTGTTCTCTATAGTTCAGAATCTGTTTCTTGGTTTACCTCTCTCTCTTTTTCCCCCTTTGCTCCTTTGTTTTGTTCCTTTTTTTTTTTTTTTAAGATTTTATATATTTATTTGAGAAAGAGGGAGCACAAGTGGAGGGAGGGAAGGGCAGAGGGAGAGGGAGAAGCAGACTCCCCGCTGAGCAGGGAGTTGACTAGGGGCTTGTTTCTAGGACCCTGGTATCATGACTTGAGACAAAGGCAGACACTTAACCAACTGAACCACCCAGGCACCCCTCGTTTCTTTTGTTTCTTAAATTCCACATATAAGTGAAATCATATGGCATTTGTCTTTCTCTAACGGACTTATTTTACTTAGCATAATACTCTCTAACTTCTGTCCATGTCCTAGCAAATGGCAAGATTTGATTCTTTTTTATGACTGAATAATATTGCATTTGTGTGTGTGTGTGTGTGTGTGTGTGTGTGTGTGTGTACATCTTTATCCATTCATCAGTCAGTGGACACTTGGGCTGTTTCCATAATTTGGCTATTGTAGATAATGCTGCTATAAATATCAGGGTGCATGTATCCTTTTGAATTAATGTTTTTCTATTCTTTGGGTAAATACACACTAGTGCAATTGCTGGACTTTAAAGTAGTTCTATTTTTAACTTTTTGAGGAACCTTGAAACTGTTTCCACAGTGGCTGTACTAGTTTGCAATCCTAGCAACAGTGCAGGAGTGTTCCTTTTTCTCCACATGCTCACCAACCTATGGTTTCTTGTGTTGATTTTAGCCATTCTGACAGGTGCAAGTTTACATCTCATTGTAGTTTTGATTTGCATTTCCCTGATGATAACTGATGATGAGCATCTTTTCATGTGTCTGTTGGCCATCTTTATGTCTTCGGAGAAATACTTGTTCTTGTTTTCTGCCGATTTTTAGTTGGCTTATTAGTTTTTAAGGTATTGAGTTTTGTAAGTTCTTTATATATTTTTGGATAGTAGCCCTTTATTGGATACATCATTTGCAAATATCTTCTCTCATTTTGTAGGTTGCCTTTTAGTGTTGTTGAACTGTGCAGAAGCTTTTTACTTTGTTAAGTCCCAATAGTTTATTTTTGCTTTTGTGTAGAAAAAAGTTGCTATGGCTAATGTCAAAGAAGTTACTGCCTGTGTTCTCTTCTAGGATTTGTATGTTTTCAGGTCTTATCTTTAGGTCTCCATTCCATTTTGAATTTATTGTTTATGGTGTAAGAAAGTGGTCCAGATTCATTCTTCTGCATGTAGCTGACCAATTTTCCCAACACCATTTGTTGAAAAGACAGCATATTTTCCATTGGATATTTTTTCCAGCTTTGTCAAAGATTAATTGACCATATAGTTGTGGGTTCATTTCTGGGTTTTCTATTCTGTTCCACTGACCTATGTGTCTATTTCTGTGCCAGTACTATACTGTTTTGATTACTACAGCTTTGTAATATAACTTGAAGTCTGGGATGGTGATGCCTCCAGCTTTGCTTTTCTTTTTCAAGATTGCTTTGGCTATTTGTTGACTCCCAGAAACTTTTGACAATTTCCTTACTTTGTGGTACAAAATGCTTCCAGTCCATTGTATATTTCTTGGCTCTATTTTCCTGGGGACCATGGTTCCACTAACTGGAGAATGGTATTAGAAACCAAGACCTGGGTGCTAGATATGCTTTTTACCCCTGGGACTATATTGCTTCTAGGCTCTCTCAGCTGACAGAGCAAGGAAATATGTGTGCATACTAATCTATGTATCTATATATCTATAAGTATTTCTTATATATATATAATCATCTGTATCTAAATTATGCTAAACATGAGGTCTTCTTGATATCTCCAATTCTAATCCATTACAAAAAGGACCATTAATAATCCATATGTTTAAAAAAAAAATCCATATGTTTCGATAATTCAAGCCTCCTCTCCTTACTTATCTGTAATATCCCACTGTAAGAGTGAAAAACTTGGCTCCCATTACCTGCCATCCATTCACTCAATTGTTCAATTCCAGCATACATGTACAGGAGTATCTGAATTGTTAAGCCCTACTGCTGTGGGAAACAGCATTATCAACTGAAGTACAGTGCTTATATATGGTTTATTTTGTTTTTAGTCTTAGAGACTCTCTCATTTCCAAAGTTATTGAAGTCAGCACCATTCTCCCCATACCTTTCAGTGAAGATGTTTCATACATTTATAATGTAGTTATATTGTTTTGTCATATTCTACATTCCATCCTGGCATCCCCTAACCTCCTAAATAATTTTTTAAAGTTGCTTACATTAAGATGTACCATTACAATAGAATTTAGAATAGTTTTATAATCCTAAAATATCTTCTGAGCTTTACCTATTCAAACCTCTGAACCCTGGTAACCACTGAACATTTTATCATCACTGTAGTCATATAATTGGAATCATACAGTACATAGCCTTTTCAGAGTGGCTTCTTTCATGTAGCAATTGGCATTTAAGATTTGTTGATGTCATTTTCTGGCTTTTGATACCTCATTTCTTTTAATCACTGAATAACATTTCATTGTATTAGTATACCACAGTTTATCCATTTACTTAATGAAAAACATACTGGTTGCTTCCAGTTGGCAATTATGAATAAATTTGCTATAAATATTCATGTGTACATATTCTCTTTGATTTGGTCTCCCATTTTCCAAATTCATGTTTACCCTTTACCCTTAAAAAATAATTATTATAAAAGGAACATATACTCATAAAATAAACTTAAAATGAAAAATATAATGAAGAAAATAAGAAAAATCCTTCATAGCCATAGATAACCAATATAATTTTATTGTTTTACCCAGGTTTATATATTTTTAATATATGCAATATTTAAATTTGATATGCTATAAATACAGTTTGTTTAATCTTTTTTTTAAGATTATTTATTTATTTATTTGACACAGAGAGAGAGGGAGCACAAGCAGGGGGAGTGGCAGGGAGAGGGAGAAGCAGGCTCCCCACAGAGCAGGGGGAGCCCAATGTGGGACTTGATCTCAGGACCCAGGTATCATGACCTGAGACAAAGGCAGTCACTGAGCCAGCCAGGCACCCTGGTTAATCTTTTAAATTTAACTTTTAGTCACTAACATTTTTGTTTTGTTCCCAGATTTTCAATTTAACATTTTAAAAGTGACATATATTTCTTATTTTTTTAATATACTAGTACATTTTATTTGTTTATTTATTTATATTTAAGTTCAATTAGCCAACATATACTACATCATTGGTTTTTGGTGTAGTGTTCAATGATTCATTAGTTGTGTATAACAACTGGTGCTCATCACATAACGTGCCCTCCTTAATGTCCATCACCGAGATACACCATCCTCCCACCCACCTTCCTTTCAACAACCCTCAGTTTGTCTCCCAGAGTCAAGAGTCTCAAGGTCTGTCTCCCTCTCTGATTTCTTCCCAGTTTTCCCTTCCTTCCCCTATGATCCTCTACACTATTTCTTATATTCCACATATGAGTGAAACTATATCATAATTGCCTTTCCCAGTATTTCATTTAGCTTAATCCCCTACAGTTCCACCCATGTCGATGTAAATGGTAGCTATTCATCCTTTCTGATGGCTGAGTAATATTCCATTTTATATATGAACCACAAATTCTTTATCCATTCAACTGCTAAATGACGACATCTCAGCTCCTTCCTCAGTTTGGCTATTGTGGACATTGCTTCTATGAACATTGGGGTGCATGTGCCCATTCTTTTCACTGTATCTGTATCTTTGGGGTAAACGCCCAGTAGTGCAATTGCTGGCACATAGGGTAGCTCTATTTTTACCTTCTTGAGGAACCTCTATACGGTTTTCCAGAGTGGCTGTTTTAGCTTTCATTCCCAACAGTGTAAGAGGGTTCCCCATTCTCCGCATCCTCACCAACATTTGTTCTTCCCTGTCTTGTTAATTTTAGTCACTCTAACTGGTGTAAGGTGGTATCTCATTGTGGTTTTGATTTGTATCTCCCTGATGATAAGTGATGTTGAGCACTTTTTCTTGTGTCTGTTGATCATTGTATGTCTTCTTTGGAGAAGTGTCTGTTTATGTCTTCTGCCCATTTCTTGACTAGATTATTTGGGTTTTTTTGTCTGTTGAGTTTCATAAATTCTTTATAACTCTTGGATACTAGCCCTTTATCTGGTATGTCATTTCCAATATATTCTACCATTCTGTAGGATGCCTTTTAGTTTGGTTGACTGTTTCCCTTGCCATGCAAAAATTTTGTATCTTGATAAAGTCCCAAAAGTTCATTTTTGTTTTTGTTTCCCTTGCCTTTAGAGACGTGTCTTGCAAGAAGTTGCTGCAACCTAGGTCAAAGAGGTTGCTGCCTATGTCCTCCTCTAGGATATTGATGGATTCCTGTCTCACACTGAGGTCTTTCATCCATTTTGAGTTTATCTTTATGAAAGGTATAAGAGAATGGTCCAGTCTCATTCTTCTGCACGGCTGTCCAATTTTCCCAGCACCATTTATTGAAGAGACTGTCATTTTTCCATCGGATATTCTTTCTTGCTTTGTTGAAGCTTAGATGACCATAGTGTTGAGGGTCCATTTCTGGAGTCTCTATTCTGTTCCATTGGTCTATGTGTTTGTTTTTGTGCTGTACCATACTGTCTTGATATTTATAGCTTCGTAATAGTTGAAGTCCGGCATTGTGATGCTCCCAGATTTGGTTTTCTTTTTCACCATTCCCCTGGCGATTCAGGGTCTTTTCTGGTTCCATACAATTTTAGGATTGTTTGTTCTAGCTCTGTGAAAAATGTCAATGGTATCTTGATAGAGATTGCACTGAAGTGTAGATTCACATGCTCTGGGCAGCATAGACATTTTAACAATTTTTATTCTTCCAATCCATGAGCATAGGATATTTTTCCCATCTCTTTGTGTCTTCCTCAATTTCTTTCATAAGTGTTCTGTAGATTCTAGAGTACAGATCCTTTACTTCTTTGGTTAGGTTTGTTCCTAGGTATCTTATGGGTTTTGGTGCAATTTTAAATGGGATTGATTCCTTAATTTCTCTTACTTCAGTCACATTGTTAGTGTATAGAAATGCCACTGATTTCTATGCATTGATTTTATATCCTGCCACATTGCTGAATTGCTGTATGAGTTCTAGTAATTTGGGGGTGGAGTCTCTTGGGTTTTCCACATAAAGTATCATGGCATCTGAGAAGAGATAGAGTTTGGCTTCTTCTTTGTCAATTTGAATGCATTTCATTTCTTTTTGTTGTCTAACTGCTAAGGCTAGGACTTCTAGTACTATGTTGAACAATAGTGGTGAGAATAGACATCCCTGTCGTGTTTCTGACATTAAGGGAAAAGCTCTCAACTTTTGCCCATTGAGAATGATATTTGCTGTGAGCTTCTTGGAGATGGCTTTTATGATATTGATGTATGATCCCTCTTTCCCTAGACTTTGAAGATTTTTAATTAGAAAAAAGATGCTGTATTTTGTCAAATGCTTTTTCTGCATCAATTGAGAGGATCATATGGTTCTTGTCCTTTCTTTTATTAATGTGATGTATCACGTTGATTGATTTCTGAATATTGAACCATTCTTGCATCCCAGGAATAAATCCCACCTAGTTGTGGTGAATAATCCTTTAATGAACTGTTGGATCCTATTGGCTAGTTTCCTGGTGAGAATTTTGGCATCCACGTTCATCAGGGATATTGGTCTGTAAATCTCCTTTTTGGTGGGATCTTTGTCTGGTTTTGGGTAGTGTAATGACCAGGGTAATGCTGGCCTCATAGAACAAGTGGAAGTTTTCCTTCCATTTCTGTTTTTTGAAACAGCTTCAATGGAATAGGTATTATTCTTCTTTAAATGTTTGGGAGAATTCCCCTGGGAAACCTTCTGGCCCTAGACTCTTGTTTTTTGGGAGGTGTTTAATTACTGCTTCAATTTCCTTGCTGGTCATCAGTCTATTCAGATTGTCTACTTCCTGTTTCAGTCTTGGTAGTTTATGGGTTTCCAGGAATGCATCCATTTCTTCCAGATTGCCTAATTTTTTGGCATATAGTATCTCATAATATGTTCTAACAGTTGTCTGTATTTCCTTGATATTGGTCGTGATCTGTCCCCTTTCATTCATGATTTTATAAATTTGGGTCCTTTCTCTTTTCATTTGATAATTCTGGCCAGAGGTGTTCAGATCTTATTAATTTATTTCAAAGCTTCGAGTTTCGTTGATCTGTTGTACTGTTTTCCTGGTTTATATTTCATTGATTTCTGCTCTGATCTTTATTATTTCTCTTCTCCTCCTTGGTTTAGGCTTTACTTGCTGTTCTATCTCCAGGTCCTTTACGTGTAGCGTTACCTTTTGTATTGGGGATTTTTCTAATTTTTTGAGAAAGACTTGGATTGCTATGTACTTCCCTCTTAAGACCGCCTTTGCTGTATCCCATAGGTTTTGAAACCAATGTGTATTCATTCTTTAGCAGGATGCTCTTTAACTTCCAAGTGTTTGAGTTTCTTCCAATTTTCTTCTTGTGATTGAGTTCCAGTTTCAAAGCATTATGGTCTGAAAATATACAGGGAAAAATGTCAATCTGTTGGTATCGATTGAGTCCTGATTTTTGACTTAATATGTGATCTATTCTGGAGAAGTTTCCATACGCACTCCAGAAGAATGAGTATTCTGTTGACTTAGGATGGAATGTTCTGTATATATCCGCAAAGTCTATCTGTTCCAGTGTGTCTTTCAAAGCCCTCATTTCTTTGTTGATCTTCTGCTTAGATGATCTGTCCATTGCTTGAATGGGGTGTTGAAGGACCCTACTATTAATGTATTATTATCAATGTGTTTCTTTACTTGGTTATTAATTGGTTTATATAATTGGCTGCTCCCACATTGGGGACATATATATTTACAATTGTTAGATCTTCTTGTTGGATAGACCCTTTAAGTATGATATAGTGTCCCTCTACCTCTCTTACTACAGTCTTTGGTTTAAAATCTAATTTGTCTGATATGAGGATTGCTATCCCAGCTTTTTTTGAGGTCCATTAGCATGGTAAATTGTTCTCCAGCCATTCACTTCAGTCTGGAGGTGTCTTTAGGTCTAAAATGCGTTTCTTGTAGACAGCATATGGATGGTCTTGCTTTTTTATCCAATCTGATACCCCGTGTCTTCTGGTTGGAGCATTTAGCCCAATTACATTCATAGTAACTATTGAAAGATATGAATTTAGTGCCATTGTATTACCTGTAAAGACCCTGTTTCTGTAGATTGTCTCTGTTACTTTCTGGTCTATGTTACCCTTGGGCTATCTCTTCACTTACAGAATCCCCATTAATATTTCTTCCACGTCTGGCTTGGTGCTCACATATTCTTTCAGTTTCTGTCTGTCCTGGAAGCTCTTTATCTCTCCTTCTGTTTTGAATGACAGCCTTGCTGGATAAAGTATTCTTGGCTGCATGTACTTCTCATTTAGTATACTGAATATAACTTGCCAGCCCTTTCTGGCTTGCCAGGTTTTTGTGGATAGGTCTGATGTTATTCTGATGTTCCTCCTTCCATACTTAAGGAACCTCCTTAAGGAACCTCCTCTCCCTAGCTGCTCTCAGGATAACTTCTTTTGGTCTAAGATTTGCAAGCTTCACTATTATATGTCGGGGTGTTGATCATTTTTATTGACTTTGGGAGGGGTCCTCTCTGCCTCTTAGACAGGGATGTTTGCTCCCTTCCCCAGATTAGGGGAGTTCTCAGCCATGATTTGTTTGAATATACCTTCTTGTCCTCTCACTCTATCCACCACCTCCAGCATCCCAATACTACTGACATTGCTTCATTTCAAGGCATCATTAAATTCTCAAAGCCTTTCTTCATGGGCTATTTTTCTCCCTTTTTCTCAACTTCCTTCCTTTCCATCAGCCTGCCCTCTAGATCACTTTTTCTCTCTTATGCCTTATTCACCCTAGCTGTTAGAACATCCATTTAGACTGCATCTCATTCATAGCATTTTTAAGTTCGGCCTGATTAGATCTCATTTCTGCCCTTAGAAATTGTGTATTGTCATGTATGCTGTTTTCAAGCCTAGCTATTTACTTTATAATTGTTATCCTGAATCCCATCTCTGACCTCTTACTTACATCCATGCTGATTAGCTCTGTAACAGAGAACATTGCCTCTGGTTCTTTCCTTTGTTGTGAATTCCTCTTTGTAGTTATTCTTCCCAAGGAAGGATGGGTGAGCAAATGAACAGAGTCCAAAATATCAACCATGACCCAAACAAAATGCACCCAAGAAAAAATCCAAAGTGGTTGGGAAGCCACCACAGAAAAGCAATCAAAACCAAAATGAAACAAAATAATAAAAAAGGGATGGGAAGAGAGACTATAATCTCACAAGGTGGACAAAACAGGGTGATCCACTTGTTTCTGATTGAATTTTGGTCTGTGTGTTAGAAGAAACTACATCCCAATAATTTATTTATTATATATATACGTAAAATTTAATAGAGTGAAGAAAGGATGAAAATGAAACATATATTCATAAAATGTAGATGTGAAAAAATGAAAGTTGAAAAGCAACTCTAAAAACATAATTTGATAAAGTAAGAATCTAGTTGAAATGGGAAAAAGGTAAAAAAAATAATAAATGGAAAATTTTAGACTGAAGGATAAATGAGTGCTGAGGAAACACCTGGGGCCAATATACTATTTTCCCCTGGCCCTGGAGTTTTAAAATCTTGTGAGATCCATAAGCTTGTCATTCACTTGTTCTTCCAGTCAGTCTTCTGGGGGAGAGGCCTGCCATGCTACTTCTCAGGTGTCTTTGCCTGGGTGGAGTTGCCCACCCTATCAGGGGAATGGGATCAATGTACACTTCTGGTCAGTGTAGCTTTTTTTCCCTGGAGGCTTTCCATGCCTCTTCAGAGGGTCAGTGCAAAAGTGGCTGTGCCCAGATCTCCTGCCCAGGGCCACAAGATCGCAGTCACAGTCCCCCATCTTCAATAAACCCTCCAGGTCAAAGAGTCTCCACTTCTGTGTGCCACAAACTCTGCAGACTCCTGTGGTTCTCAACCATTTCAGTCCACCCCGAGCGAGTCCCAGGGACTTGAGATCATGTGACTTAAAGCAGTTGTGGGCTCGAGCACACACCCTGCTCTGTGGCCATTTTGCCCCTCCCAGGGGATGGTAAACAGCCCACAAATTCCAGTCCTTTTCAGAGTGCTCAGGCAAAGAGCAGTCTCCCGACTGGCCCAGCTCCCAGTTGGCCCAGCTCCTGGTTATGGCAACTGGAGCTGAAAATCCTTCCTGGGCTCGCTGGCCATAACCAGTTTCCCCACTCCATTGCTTGGGCACTCTATTGGTTCCGGCACCCCTGTTCTTTCTGTTTCCTGGGATCCTGAGACCACAATGACCCACCTAGAATTCTGCCCTATTCATCCCCTTTGCCCTTTTCCAAAGGGGGTGTATGTCACTGGAGCAGATTTCCAAGGATCCTGATTTTTTGCTCCAGTGTTATATCACTTTCCAGTGGCCAGGTTATGGAGGCTCCCTGCCTCCTCCATTTATCTTCTGATATTTCCCTCAAAGATTCAAGGTTCTGCACCTCCCACCTTGCAAAAAGTAGTCATTTTTCTGCTTGTAGAGATCCAGATAAATCTTATATCTCAGGTTGAATTCGTGTGTGTTCAGAATGGTTTGCTAGATATCCAGCTAAATTCAAGGTCCCCTACTCTGCCACCATCTTGCACCCTCCTGCTTCCCTCTATCTTTTTCTTCTTTCCAATATGTTTATCTATTTTCTTAAATTACACGTATGCGTGAAATCGTATGGTATTGGTCTTTCTCTGACTGACTTATTTTGCTTAGCATAATACACTCTGGGTCCATCCACATCATTGCAAAGGGCAAGATTTCATTCTTTTTCATAGCTGAGTAATATACCATTATATATATAAACACACATACATGTATATAACTACACACACACATATCACATCATCTTTATCCAACATCAGTCAATGAACATCTAGCTCTTTACATAGTTTGCCTATTGTTCATAATACTGGTGCTATAAACATTGGGGAGCATGTGTCCCTTTGAATCTGTGTTTCTGTACCCTTTGGGTAAACTCCTAGTAGTACAATTGCTGGGTCATGGGGTAGGTCTATTTTTAACTTTTAGAGGAACCTCCATATGTTTTCCAGAATGGCTGAACAAGTTTGCACTCCCACCAACAGTGTAAGAGAATTCCAGTTTCTCTGTAACCTTTTTTTTTTTAATTTTATTTTCTAATATTCTGTTAGTCACCATTACTTTTTGATGTAGTGTTCCATGATTCATTTTTTGTGTAGAACACCCAGTACTCCATTCAATACGTGCCCTCCTTAATACCCATCACCAGGCTAACCCATGCCCCGACCCCCCTCCCTTCTAAAACCCTCAATTTGTTTCTCGTAGTCCATAATCTCTCATGGTTCATCTCCCCCTCCGATTCCCCCCCCTTCATTTTTCCCTTCCTACTATCTTCTTTTTTTTTTAACATATAATGTATTATTTGTTTCAGAGGTACAGGTCTGTGATTCATCAGTCTTATACAATACCCTGTGCTCAACATAACATATGCCCTCCCCAATGTCTATCACCCAGCCAGCCCATCCCTTCCACTGCCCTCCACTCCAAGAACCTTCAGTTTGTTTCCTGAGATTAACAGTTCCTCATATCAGTGAGATCATATGATACTTGTCTTTATCTGAGTGACTTATTTCGCTTAGCATAATAACCTCTATTTCCATCCACATCGTTGCAAATGGCAAGATTTCGTTGGGGTTTTTTTTTTTGATGGCTGCATAATATTCCATTGTATTTATATACCACCTCTTCTTTTTTTTTTTTTTTTTAAGATTTTATTTATTTATTTGAGAGAGAGAGAATGAGAGACAGAGAGCATGAGAGGGAGGAGGGTCAGAGGGAGAAGCAGACTCCCTGCCAAGCAGGGAGCCCGATGTGGGACTCGATCCCGGGACTCCAGGATCATGACCTGAGCCGAAGGCAGTCGCTTAACCTACTGAGCCACTCAGGCGCCCTATACCACCTCTTCTTTATCCATTCATCTGTCGATGGACGTCTTGGCTCTTTCCATAGTTTGGCTATTGTGGACATTGCTGCTATAAACATTGGGGTGCACGTACCCCTTCGGATCACTACATTTGTATCTTTGGGGTAAATACCCAGTAGTGCAATTGCTGGGTTGTAGGATAGCTCTATTTGCAACTTTATGAGGAACCTCCATACTCTTTTCCAGAGTGGCTGCACCAGCTTCCATTCCCATCAACAGTGTAGGAGGGTTCCCCTTTCTCCACATCCTCGCCAACATCTGTCGTTTCCTGACTTGTTAATTTTAGCCATTCTAACTGGTGTGAGGTGGTATCTCATTGAGGTTTTGATTTGGATTTCCCTGGGGCCGAGTGATGTTGAACAATTTTTCATGTGTCTGTTGGCCATTTGTCTGTCTTTACAGAAGTGTCTGTTCATGTCTTCTGCCCATTTCTTGATTGGATCATTTGTTCTTTGGGTGTTGAGTTTGACAAGTTCTTTATACATTTTGGAAGCTAGCCCTTTATCTGATATGTCATTTGCAAATATCTTCTCCCATTCTGTCGGTTGCCTTTTGGTTTTCTTGACTGTTTCCTTTGCTGTGCAAAAGCTTTTTATCTTGATGAAGTCCCAATAGTTCATTTTGGCCCTTGCTTCCCTTGCCTTTGGCTATGTTTCTAAGAAGAAGTTGCTGTGGGTCAGGTCAAAGAGGTTGCTGCCTGTGTTCTCCTTTAGGATTTTGATGGACTCCTGTCTCACGTTTAGGTCTTTCAACCATTTGGAGTCTATTTTTGTGTGTGGTGTAAGGAAATGGTCTAGTTTCATTCTTCTGCATGTGGCTATCCAATTTTCCCAACACCATTTGTTGAAGAGACTATCTTTATTCCATTGGACATTCTTTCCTGCTTTGTCAAAGATGAGTTGACCATAGAGTTGAGGGTCCATTTCTGGGCTCTCTATTCTGTTCCATTGATCTATGTGTCTGTTTTTGTGCCAGTACCATGCTGTCTTGATGATGACAGCTTTGTAATAGAGCTGGAAGTCTGGAATTGTGATGCCGCCGGCTTTGCTTTTCTTTTTCAACATTCCTCTGGCTATTTGGCGTCTTTTCTGGTTCCATACAAATTTTAGGATAATTTGTTCCATTTCTTTGAAAAAAGTGGATGGTATTTTGATGGGGATTGCATTGAATGTGTAGATTGCTCTAGGTAGCGTTGACATTTTCAAAATATTTGTTCTTCCAATCCATGGGCATGGAATATTTTTCCATTTCTTTGTGTCTTCCTCAAAATCCATCATGAGTATTTTATAGTTTTCTGAGTACAGATTCTTTGCCTCTGGTTAGATTTATTCCCAGGTATCTTATGGTTTTGGGGGCAATTTGAAATGGGATCAACTCCTTAATTTCTCTTTCTTCTGTCTTGTTGTTGGTGTACAGAAATATCACTGATTTCTGTGCATTGATTTTATATCCTGCACTTTACTGAATTCCTGTATGAGTTCTAGCAGTTTTGGGGTGGAGTCTTTTCGGTTTTCCACATAAAGTATCATATCGTTGGGAAAGAGTGAGAGTTTGACCATTTCTTAACTGATTCAGATGCCTTTTATTTCTTTTTGTTGTCTGATTGCTGTGGCTAGGACTTCTAGTACTATGTTGAATAGCAGTGGTGATAGTGGACATCCCTGCCATGTTCCTGACCTTAGGGGGAAAGCTCTTAGTTTTTCCCCATTGAGAATGATATTTGCTGTGGGTTTTTCATAGATGGCTTTTATGATATTGAGCTATGTACCCTCTATCCCTACACTCTGAAGAGTTGTAATCCACAAAGGATGTTGTACTTTGTCAAATGCTTTTTCTGCATCTATTGAGAGGATCATATGGTTCTTGTTCTTTCTTTTATTAGTGTATTGTATCACATTGATTGATTTGCGGATGTTGAACCAACCTTGCAGCCCAGGGATAAATCCACTTAGTTGTGGTGAATAATCCTTTTATTGTACTGTTGGATTCTATTGGCTAGTATTTTGGTGAGAATTTTTGCATCCATGTTCATCAGGGATATTGGTCTGTAGTTCTCCTTTTTCATGGGGTTTTCATCTGCTATTCGGACCAAGGTAATGTTGGCCTCATAAAATTAGTTTGGACCTTTTCGATTTCTATTTTTTGGAACAGTTTTAGAAGAATAGTTATTGATTCTTCTTTAAATGTTTGGAAACATTGCCCTGGGAAACCATCTAGCCCTCGATTCTTGTTTGTTGGGAGTTTTTGATTACTGCTTCAATTTCCTTACTGGTTATTGGTCTGTTCAGGTTTTCTATTTCTTCCTGATTCAGTTTTGGTGGTTGATACATCTCTAGGAATGCATCCATTTCTTCCAGATTATCTAATTTGCTGGTATGTAGTTGATCATAATATGTTCTTATAATTGTTTGTATTTCTTTGGTGTTGGTTGTGAACTCTCCTCTTTCATTCATGATCTTATTTATTTGTGTCGTTTCTCTTTTCTTTTTGATAAGTCTGGCCAGGGGTTTATCAATCTTATTCTTTCAAAGAACCAGCTCCTAGTTTCGTTGACCTTTTCTACTGTTCTTTTGGCTTCTATTTCATTGATTTGTGCTTGCTCCTTATTGTTTCTCTTCTGCTGGGTTTAGGCTATATTTGCTATTCTTTCTCCAGCTCCGTTAGGTGTAGGGATAGTTTGTGTATTTGAGACCTTTGTTATTTCTTGAGAAAGGCTTGTATTACTATATACTTTCCTCCTAGGGCCGCCTTTGCTGCATTCCAAAGATTTTGAACAGTTCTGTTTTTATTTTCATTGCTTTCCATGAATTTTTTAAATTCTTCTTTAATTTCCTGGTTAAGCCATTCATTCTTTAGTAGGAAGCTCTTTAGCCTCCATGTATTTGAGTTCTTTCAACTTTCCTCTTGTGATTGAGTTCTAGTTTCAAAGCATTGTGGTCCAAAAATATGGAAGGAATGATCCCAGTGTTTTGGTACTGGTTGAGACCTAATTTGTGACCTAGGATGTGATCTATTCTGGAGAATGTTCCATGGGCACTAGAGAAGAATGTGTATTCTGTTGCTTTGTGATGGAATGTTCTGAATATATCTGTGAAGTCCATCTGGTCCACTGTGTCATTTAAAGCCTTTATTTCCTTGTTGATCTTTTGCTTAGATGATCTGTCCATTTCATTGAGGAGGGGTGTTAAAGTCCCCCACTATTATTGTATTGTTGTTGATGTGTTTCTTTGATTTTGTTATTAGTTCCCTTATATAATTGGCTGCTCCCATGTTAGGGGCATAGATATTTACAATTTTTAGATCTTCTTGTTGGATAGACCCTTTAAGTATGATACAGTGTTCTTCTTCATCTCTTATTATAGTCTGGTTTATAATCTAATTTGTCTGATATAAGGATTGCCACCCCAGCTTTCTTTTGATGTCCATTAGCATCGCAAATGGTTTTCCACCTCCTCACATTCAATCTGGATGTGTCATTGGGTCTAAAATGATTCTCTTGCAAACAACATATCAATGGGTCTTGTTTTTTTATCCAATCTGATACCCTGTGTCTTTTGATTGGGGCATTTGGCCCATTTACATTCAGGGTAAATATTGAAAGATATGAATTTAGTGCCTTTGTATTGCCTGTAAGGTGACTGTTACTGTATATTGTCTCTATTCCTTTCTGGTCTATGTTATTTTTAGGCTCTCTCTTTGCTTAGAGGACCCTTTTCAATATTTCTTGTAGGGCTGGTTTGGTGTTTGCAAATACTTTGTTTTTGTTTGTCCTGGAAGCTTTTTATCTCTCCTTCTATTTTCAATGACAGCCTAGCTGGATAAAGTATTCTTGGCTGCCTATTTTTCTTATTTAGTGCTCTGAGTATATCATGCCAGCCCTTTCTGGCCTGCCAGGTCTCTGTGGATAGGTCTGCTGCCAACCTAATGATTCTACCATTGTAGGTTACAGACCTCTTGTCCTAAGATGCTTTCAGGGTTTTCTCTTTGTCTCTGAGACTTGTAAGTGTTACTATAAGATGTCAGGGTGTTGACCTATTTTTATTGATGTTGAGGGGGGGTTCTCTGTGCCTCCTGGATTTTGATGCCTGTTTCCTTCCCCAAATTAGGGAAGTTCTCTGCTATGATTTGCTCCAATATACCTTCTGCCCCTCTCTCTTTCTTCTTTTTCTGGGATCCCAATTATTCTAATATTGTTTTGTCTTATCTCTCAAATTCACTTATCTCTCAAATTCTGCCCATGTGATCCAGTAGTTGTTTATCTCTCTTTTTCTCAGCTTCGTTATTCTCCACCATTTGGACTTCTATATCACTAATTCTCTCTTCTGCCTCATTTATCCTAGCAGTTAGAGCCTCCATTTTTCACTGCATCTCATTAATAGCCTTTTTTATTTCAACTTGGTTAGATTTTAGTTCTTTTATTTTTCCAGAAGGGTTTCTCTGTATCTTCCATGCTTTTTTCAAGCCCAGCTAGTATGTTTATAATCGTCATTCTGAATTCTAGTTCTGACATCTCTCTAATGTCCGTACTGATTAGGTCCCTGGCATTCGGTACTGCCTCTTGTTCTTTTTTTTTGAGAGAGTTTTTCCATCTTGTCATTTCATCCAGAGGAGAATAGATGAATGAGAGAACAAAATGCTAACATAGCAACAATGACCCCAGAAAAATATACACTAAACAAATCAGAAGAGTCGTAAAACCAGAGGGAAAAGAAAGGGAAAGAAAGAAAAGAAAAAAGAATATGCTCAAATATGATCAGGGTGGTGAATAGATCAGTGCCACACACTAGATTTTGGATGTATTTTCATTTGTTAGAAGAAACTGCCTCCCAAAATTTTAAAGAATGAAAAACGTATATATGTACAAAAATAAGGGTAAATACAATGAAGGGGTGGAACATGACTGTAAAGATGAAAATTTAAAAAGATTTTAAAAAGGAATTGATAAGGTAAGAAGTTGGTTGAAAAAAGAAAGAAGAGAAATTTTTAAAAAAGGGGGGAGAGAATGTGATCAAGCAAGAGACTAGAACAAAGCCATACACTAGAAATTTAGGGTATATGTTGGTCTGTTAGAAGAAACTCTATCCCAAAATTTTAAAGAGAGAACAGCATATATATATACAAAAATAAGGTTAGCTACAATGAAGCAATAGCATATGACTCTTAAAATGAAATAAAAAAGATTTTTTAAAAAGGGTGTTGATAATACAAGATATTGATTGAAAAAGGGAAAAATAAAAATTCAAAAAATAGAAAATGAAAAAAAGAAAATTTTAAAAATTAACTTAGAAACACTAAAGAATCATGGGGAAAAATGGCATCAATTCTATGTGCTGTATTCCCCTATTGCTGGAGTTCTGCTGTTCTCATTGATCAGTAAACTTGGTTTTGGCTGGCTGTTCTTGCTGATCTGGGGGAGAGGCCTGTTGCAGTGATTCTCAAATGTATTTGCCCAAGATGGAATTGCCCCGTCCTTGCCAGGGGCTAGGCTAAGTAATGTGCTTGGGTTGGCTCTCAGTAGCTTTTGTTCCCTAAAAGTTTCCTTACAGCTTTGGAGGACAAGAATGAAAATGGCGGCCTCCCGATCTCCACCCTGGAGGAGGCGAAAACCCGGGGCCCCACTCCTCAGTGAGCCCCCAGAGAACAGCAGTCAATCAGTCCTCTCTCCTCGGTCTCTACCCGTGCTCCGTGGTCACCTGGCCCGTGATGGAGCATTTCTATCTCTGGCACAGGACCCCATTTGGAGTCTCCAAACCCAGCAGATTCCTGCAGTGTGCTTCCACACCACTCCTCCCTGGGGAGGAAGGGGAGTCTCCCCAGATCTAACAATTGTTAGGTCCCTGCTGGAAGAGTAGTGGCCTGAGACCACACTGTCCCAGTGGAGGTCCCACCCCCTGCTTAACCACTGGAGCGATGTCCCTCAGCGGATTAGACATCTAAAAGTTCCAATTTTGTGCTCCACTGCTCTATCACTTGCCAGTAGCCGGCTGACGGAGGCTCCCTCCCCCTGTGGTCTATCTTCCCAAATAGCGGCTTGGATTCACTTCTCTGCACATCCTACCTTCCAGAAAGTAGTTGCTTTTCTGTTCAGAGAGTTGCTGCTATTCTTTTCTTCGATCTCCTGTTGAGTTTGTAGGTGTTCAGAATGGTTTGACACCTATCTAGCTGAATTCTTGAGACCGGATGAAATTTAGGTCTCCTACTCCTCCGCCATCTTGCTCCTTCTCCTCTCTATATCTTTGCCAACATCTGCTGTTTCCTCTGTTGCTCAATTTCGCCTTTTAACAGGTGTGAGGTATTATCTGATCATCGTTTTCATTTGTATTTCCCTGATGATGAGTGATGTTGAGCATCTTTTCATGTGTCTGTTAGCCACCCGTATGTCTTTGGAAAAATGTTCAATCATGTCTTCTGCCATTTCTTAACTGTATTATTAATTTTAGTGGTGGTGGGTTTGATAAGTTCTTTATAGATTTTGGATACTAGCCCTTTATCAGATATGTCATTTACAAATATTTTTTCCCATTTTGTAAGTTGTCTTTTAGTTTTGTGGACTGTTTCCTTCACTGTACAGAAGATATTTATCTTGATGAAGTTCCCACTAGTACATTTTTGCTTTTGCTTCCCTTGCCTTTGGAGGCGTTTCTGGCAAGACGTTGCTGTAGCCAAGGTCAAAGAGGTTGCTGCCTGTGTTCTTGTCTAGAATTCTGATGGATTCCTGTCTCACATTTAGGTTGTCCATCCATTTTGAATTTACTCATGGTATAAGAATGTGGTCCAGTGTCATTCTTCTGTATGTTGCTTTCCAATTTTCCCAATGAAAGAAAGGATAAAAACAACATGATCCTCACAACAGTTTTTTTGAAGAGACTGTCTTTTTTCCATTAGATATTCCTTTCTGTTTATCAGAGATTAATTGACCATGTATTTGTAGGTCCATTTCTGGGTTTTCTATTCTGTTTCTTTGATACATTTGTCAGTTTTTGCATCAGTACCATATTATCTTGATGCTACATCTTTGTAATACAGCTTGAAGACCCGAATCGTGATGCCTCCAGCTTTGATTTTCTTTTTCAGGGTTTCATTGGCTATTTGGGGTCTTTTGGGGTTCCATACAAATTTTAGGATTCTTTCTTCTACTCTGTGAAAAATATTGTTGGTATTTTGATAAGGATTACATTAAATATGTAGATTGCTTTTGGTACCATAGATATTTTAAGAATGTTTGTTCTTCCAATCCATGAGCATGGAATGCTTTTCCATTTCCTTGTGTCTTCTTCAATTTCTTTAATAGGTGTTCTAGAGTTTTCAGAGTACAGATCTTTTACCTCTTTTGTTAAGTTTATTCCCAGGAATCTTATTGTTTTTGGTGCAATTGTAAATGAAATTTGATTCCTTCATTTCTGTTTCTGCTACTTCATTATTGGTGTACACAAATGCAACTGATTTCTATACATTGATTTTATATACTATGACTTTACTGAATTCTTGTATTAGTTCTTCCAATTTTTGGTGGAGTTTGCCAGATTTCCTACATATAGTATTATGTCATCTGCAAATACTGAAAGTTTGACTTCTTCCTTGCCAATTTGGATGCCTTTTATTTCTTTTTGTTCTCTGCTGAGGCTAAGACTTCCAGTAGTATGTTAAATAACTGTGAGAGTAGATACCTGTATCTTATTCCTGACTACAGAGGAAAAGTTTTCAGTTTTTCCCCATTTAGGATGATATTAGCTGTGGGTCGTTCATATATTGCTTTAATGATGTTGAGGTATATTTCCTCTATCCCTACTTTGTTGAGGATTTTTATCAAGAATGGATGCTACACTTTGTCAGATGCTTTTTCTGCAACTGTTGTGAGGATCATGTTGTTCTTATCCTTTCTTTCATTAATGTGGTGTCTCCAATTGACTGACTTGTGAATATTGAACCAACCCTGCAGCCCAGGTATAAATCCCACTTGATTGTGGTGAATAATTCCTTTAATGTACTGTTGGATTTGATTTGCTAGAATCTTGTTGAGAATTTTTGCATGTATGTTCATCAGGGATATTGGCCTACAATTCTCCTTTTTAGTGGGGTCTTAGTCTGGTTTCGGAATTAAAGTAATGCTGGCTGACCTCACAGAACAAGTTTAGAAGTTTTCCTTCCATTTCTATCTTTTTGAACACTTTAAGAAGAATAGGTATTAACTCTTCTTTAAATGTCTGGGAAAATTCCCCTGGGAAACCATTTGGCCCTGGACTTTTATTTGTTGGGAGATTTTTGATTACTGATTGAGTATCTTTCCTTATTATGGTTCTGCTCAAATTTTCTATTTCTTCCTCTTTCACCTTTGTAGTTTGTATGCCTCTAGGAATTTGTCCATTTCTTCCAAATTGCCCTGTTTGATGGCATTTAGTTTTTCATAATACTCACTTATAATTGTTTGTATTTTTGTGATGTTGGTTGTTATATCTCCTCTCTCATTTGTGATTTATTTATTTGGGTCCTTTCCCTTTTCTTTTTGATAAGTCTGGCTAGGGATTTATCAATTTTAATAATTGAAAGAACCAGCTCTTAGTTTCATTGATCTGTTCTATTGGATTTTTTTCTTTCTATATTGTTTATTTCTGATCTAGTCTTTATTATCTCCCTTCTCCTGACTTTTGGCTTTATTTGCTGTTCCTGTTCTAGCTCCATTAGGTGTAAGGTTAATTTGTGTATTTGAGACTTCTTGGTTCTTGAGGTAGGACTGTATTTCTATATTCTTCCCTCTTAGGACCACCTTTGCTGAATCCCAAAGCTTTTAGGCTGTTGCCTTTTCATTTTCATTTGCTTCCATATATGTAGATATAGATTAGATATTGATATAGATATATATGTTTCCATATAGATAGATGATAGATAAATAGATAGATAGATAGATAGATAGATAGATAGATAGATAGATAGATAGATACTTTAATTTGCTGGTTAAACCATTCATTCTTTGGTCTTTCCTATTTTTTTCTTGTGATTGACTTCCAGTCATAGGGTTCAGGCCTGAATATATGCATGGTATGATCTCAGTCTTTTTGTACCAGTTGAGTCCTGATTTGTGACCCACTATGTAATCTATTCTGGAGAATGTACCATGTGCAATTGAGTAGAATGTGTATTCTGCTGTTTTAGAATGAAATGTTCTGAATATATCCATTAAGTCCATCTCGTCAAGTGTGTCAATCAAATCCATTGTTTCCTTGCTGACTTTCTGCTTAGATGATCTGTCAATTGCTGTGAGTCGGGTGTTAAAGTCCCCTACTACTTTATGTTTGTTTTTAATTGATTCATGTATTTGGGTGCTGCCAGGTTGGGGCCATAAATATTTATAATTGTTAGATCTCCTTGAGGGATAGACCCCTTAATTTTGACATAGTGCCCTTCTTCATTCTTGTTACAGTCTTTGGTTTATACTGTAGTTTGTCTGATAGAAGAATGGCTACTCTGGCTTTCTTTTGATGTCCATTAGCATGAGAGATGGTTATCCCCTCACTTTCAGTCTATAGCTGTTATTAGGTCTAAAATGAGTCTCCTGGGGCACCTGGGTGGCTCAGGTGGTTAAGTGTTTAACTCTTGATCTCAGCTCAGTTCTTGAACTCAGGGTTGTAAGTTCAAGTCCTGTGTTGGTCTCTGTGCTGCATGTGGAGCCTACTTTAAATAAATTTTAAAAAATTAAAAAGAATAAAATGAGCCTCTTGTAGGCAGCATGTAGATGAGTCTTGTTCTTTTATCCATTCTGTTACCCTGTTACCCTTTTGATTGGAGCATTTAGTCCATTTACATTCAGAGTAATTATTGATAGGTATGAATTTAGGGCCATTGTGTTACTTGTAATGTTGGTGTTTCTGGTGATGTTCTATGTTCCTCTCTAGTCTTTGTTGCTCTTGGTCTTTCTTTACCACTGAAAGAGTCCCCTTTAATATTTCTTTCAGGACTGGTTTAATGGTCACTAACTCCTTTAGTTTTTGTTTGTCTGGGAAGCTCTTTAGCTCTCTTTATATTTTGAATGACAGCCTTTCTGGATAAAGTATTCTTTGCTACATAATTTTCGCATTCAGCACATTGAATATATCATGGAACTCTCTTCTGGCCTGTGAAGTTTCTGTGGACAGATGTGCTGTGAACCTGATTTGTCTTCCCTTTTAGGTTCAGGATTTTTTCTCCTTGCTACTTTCAGGATTGTTTCCTCGTCTGTTATTTTGTGAATTTGAGTATGAAATGTCTTGGTGTTGGCTTATGTTTGTTGATTTTGATGGGATTTCTCTGTTTCTTGGATTTATATGTCTGTTTCCTTCCTCAGATTAGGGGAATTTTCTCCTGTAATTGGCTCAAATAAACCTTCTTCCTCTTTTTACCACTCTTCTTCTTCTGAGACTCCAATGATATAAATGTTATTATGGTATCAGGAGTCACTCAGTTCCCTATGTCTATATTCATGATCCAATACTTTGATTTCCCTTTTTTTAACTTCATTATTTTCCATAATTTTTTCTGTATCACTTATTCATTCCTCTGCTTCGTCCATCCTTGTGATTACATCCACTCAGTTTTGCATATTGGTTATAGCATTTTTTCTTCCAGCCTGACTCATTTTTAGTTCTTTTATCCTTGCAGTAAGGGATTCTCTAGTGTCTTCTTCTTTTTTTTTTTTTTTCAAGCCCAGGTAGTATCTGTATCATTGTTGTTTTACATTCTGGTTTAAGCAATTTACTTATATCTGTTTTGATTAAGTCCCTGGCCATTTCTTCTTCCTGTTCTTTCTTTTGGGGTGAATTCCTCCATCTTGTTATTTTTCTAAGTCACTGTTTTGTGTGTGTGTGTGTGTGTGTGTGTGTGTGTGTGTGTTAGGTAAGCCTGTTACTTTTCCTGCTCCCGAGAGTAATGGCTATGTTATGAAGAACTCCTATACTGTCTTGGGGCTAGTGCTTCACAGTGTGCACTCTGGTGTAGTGTTTTGGTTGCTCCTTCCTTCAGGTCAGTCCACTGCGGAATTTCTCCTTGCTTGCTGTTGGGTGTTTTGGGACCTTGTCCACTGTGTGGCAAGTTTTAACTAGATGTATTTTGTTCTGTTTGTTAAAATAATCTAGATCCTATTTCCCCTAGAGCTGAAACTTTGCAGCACTCTATGATCAGTAGACTTGGTGCATGCAAGTCCTTTGTTTTGGTCTTCTGGAGGAGAGGCCTGCTGGACTGGTTCTCAGGTGTATTTGCCCTAGTAAAAATGAACCTGATGGGCACAGGAGGGTGGGGTTTGTTGTAAATGGCTCCAGCCTCCACTGGAGGCACTGTGTTGTTCACTGAAGTCAGTCAGTGCTACTGGGCAGGGGGAGAAAATGGCGTCATCTCACTCTCTTGTCCTTGGAATGGGGAATTTTTGCCTGCCACTCTTCAGGAGAGCCCTAACAGAAGAGCAAACAATTTCTCCTTTGTGTGTTTTGCTTCCTTCGGATCCTTCCAAGCTGTCTGCCTGCCAGGCAGCACAGTTCTCTTGTATTTTATGTCAGGTGTGCAGCTGGGTTTCAAGACTCCAAGTTTTAGGGACCCTACATGGTTACCCACACTGTTCCTCTAGGGGACAGTCTCATTGTACTGTGGCTTTGGCCAGTTTGTCCCAGAAAAGCAGTCACACAACCACACAGCAGTTCAGAATTTATAGTAAAGCACAGCAAAAGGCTGGCACCCAGGTTGCTGCCCTCAGCAGGTGTCTCTGTTCCTATGCTAATGGACAGGGCAACACATTGGTGCCTGCCACTTCTTTTGTCCCCAGACAGGCCGGGCCATCTCTCCCAAATGTACTCCAAGAAAGGAACTGTTTCTTTCCATATGACCCAGGGGATCCTTAGACACACTGTCCGCTCCAGGGCATCTGCCCCCTTCCCCACAGGAACACTGCTAAGGCTGCCAGACATGACTACAGCAATGGAATGGACTTTTAAAACTTCAGACTTTGATCCTCTGCTGTTTATAAATAGTTGCAGTACTCAGGCCCTCTCCTTTTCCCAGTCAGTGTTTTAGGGGAAGAGTTTTTCTTGTGCAATCCCCTGTGTATGCACTGCTTTCTCTCTCTCTCTCTCTCTCTCCATGATCAGGACTCTCTCCCCTCTGCAGAACCCACAATTCTTTTCTCCCCCAAATCAACTCTCTGTGGCTCCTACCTTCCATGAGGTGGCTTGTTTTTCTTCCTCTAGATATGCAGTTTGTTCTCTCAGTCCTCAGATCAATTTCTTGGGTGTTCAGAATGATTTGACATTTATCTGGCTATGTTCAAGGGACAAGCAAGCATAGGTCCCCCTAGTACTCTGCCATCCGAATTCCAAGGTTAAGAATTTTCTATATGTTTAATGTTCATGTGTATTTCTCCTTATATGAATAAGCTGTTTTTATTGAGCCCATTTCATGTTAGGACATTTTTTCCCTATTGAAAAAAAAAATGATCCTCCTATATTAAATATATTAGTTCTTTGTCTTTCATGCTAGCTTCATCTCTTCTTATCCCCATCTATCATTTGACTGCTTACTTTGTTAAAATATATCATTTATTTTTTAATTTTAATTTCCTCCTTTAGAACATGTGGGTTTTAGATAACGTTTTTTGTTTGTTCTATATTGTTTGTTTTTAAACACTTTGCACTACAAGTTGTATAGTCATAATACATTTTAGTTTAGAGGGGTTTTTTTGTTTAAATTTTTACTTTATCTGTATTATTTTTATGTATACGTGCCTATTGAGAGAGGTGAGAAGTTAATATTCCAAATGGATAGCCAGTTTTTCCTAACATCAATTATTGGATAACTTATCTTTTCTCTACTGATTTGAAATCCCATATTCATCTTATATTGAATTCATATATATATATATATATGTGTGTATATATTGTGTGTGTGTATCTCTTTTTGAAGGTTCTGTTCTCTTCTAGTGATATATTGATCTGTTTTCCTCCCGGTTGCAGACTGTTTTGATTATTGTGATACTAATTTTAATATCTGGTAAGGGAAGTCCCCTCTCAGTAATAGTTCTCCTAAATCTTGTACATGTTGCATTTTTTCTTCCAGAGGAATTTTGGACCAATGTATATACTAAAACATCCCATTGGATTTTCAGAGGAATTACATTAAATGTGTAGATTAATGTAGGGAAAAATGATATTTTTGCAGAATTAGGTGTTCTCTCAAGGAATGCATTATGTTTCTCCACTTATTTTATGTCTCTCAGTTAAATGTTATAATATTTTTCATATACTTATTGTACTTTTATTGTTAGGGTTTGAACTCTCAGAACAATGTTGAATAGTAGTGGGAATAGGAGACAACCTGGCCTTGCTCCTGATTTTATTAGAAATGGATTTCCTCCCAATGTTCATAGCAGCCATGTCCGCAATAGCTAAACTGTGGAAAGAGCTGAGATGCCCTTCAACAGATGAATGGAGAAAGAAGATGTGGTCTATATATACAATGGAATATTACTCAACCATCAGAAAAGATGAATACCCAACTTTTACATCAACATGGATGGGACTGGAGGAGATTATGCTAAGTGAAATAAGTCAAGCAGAGAAAGTCAATTATCATATGGTTTCACTTATTTGTGGAACATAAGGAATATCATGGAGGACATTAGGAGAAGGAAGGGAAAAATGGGGGGGGGAATTGGAGGGAGAGATGAACCATGAGAGACAATGGACCTGAGAAACAAACAGGGTTTTAGAGGGGAGGGGGGAGGGGGGATTGGTTAGCCCAGTGATGGGTATTAAGGAGGGCACGTACTGCATGGAGCACTGGGTGTTACATGAAAACAATGGATCGTGGATCACTACATCAAAAACTAATGATGTATTGTATGGTGACTAGCATAATATAATAAAATTAAAAACAAAAAAAAAAGAAATGGATTTCCTGTTTCATCTTTAAACATATATACATTTGACTTCTTATAAATGTTATTTACCAAGTTACAGACTTTGCTTCTTAACATGAGTTACCTTTTTTCAAGTAAGATAAAGTAGTTGAATTTTATTAAATGTATTTGTTGGGATCTATCAGAATAATCATGTATTCCTTTTTCTACATACTAATGTGTTGAATAACATTATTAGTATGTTGACTCATCTTGTGCTTTTCACCTAAATTGTACTTCACCATGGAATATTGTTCTTCAAGTATGTTCCAGGATTTGTTTCTCTTAGAATTTGTGCATTTAGAATTGTTTCTTTAGTTTTTAATTATCCTAAAATGTCTAGTGAGATTTAATCAATTGCTTACATTTACACATCCAGATTGATCAGTATTTAGCTGTTTTGGTGAACTCAGAAATCATGAAGGTCAATGTTCAGTACACTCTCCCTCATTCTCGGGAACCCACCCAATAGATCTAGGCAAAAATATCCAGCACCAAACATCAATTAAATAATTGAGGCCAAATTAAGCATACTGTGATCTGCTGCTCTACATGCCTAGTCAACACTATTTTTATTTATTTTTTCATTTAATTTAATTTTATTATGTTATGTTACTCACCATACAGAACATCATTAGTTTTTGATGTAGTGATTCATGATTCATTGTTTTCGTATAACACCCAGTGCTCCATGCAATACCTGCCCTCCTTAATACCCATCACTGGGCTAACCCATCCCCCCAACCCCCTCCCCTCTAAAACCCTCAGTTTGTTTTCAGGGTCCACAGTCTCTCATAGTTCATCTCCCCCTCCAATTCCCCCCCTTCATTTTCCCCTTCCGTCTCCTAATGTACTCCTTGCTATTCCTTATGTTCCACAGATAAGTGAAACCATATGATAATTGACTTTCTGTGCTTGGCTAATTTCACTTAGCATAATCTCCTCCAGTCCCATCCATGTTGATATAAAAGTTGGGTATTCATCCTTTCTGATGGCAGAGTAATATTCCATTGTATATCTGGACCACATCTTCTTTATCCATTCATCTGTTTGACTATTGCAGACGTTGCTGCCTTGAACATTAGGATGAATATGGCCCTTCTTTTACTACATCAGTGTCTTTGGGGTAAATACCCAGTAGTGCAATTGCTGGGTCATAGGGTAACTCTATTTTTAATTTTGCTATTGTAAATGGAATCATTTCTCTAATTTCTCTTTCTACAGTTGCATTGTTACTGTATAAGAAAGCAACTTATTTCTGTGCATTGATTTTGTATCCTGCCACATTATTGAATTGTTGTATGAGTTCTACTAATTTGGGGGTGGAGTCTTTTGGATTTTCCACATAAAGGATCATGTCATCTGTGAAGAGAGAGAGTTTGACTTTTTCTTTGCTGATCTGAATACATTTTATTTCTTTTTGTTGTCTGATTGCTGTTACTAGGACTTCTAGTACTATGTTGAACAACAGTGGTGAGAGTGGGCATCCTTGATGTGTTCCTGATCTTAAGGGAAAGGCTCTCAGCTTTTCCCCATTGAGGATGATATTCACTGTGGGTTTTTCATAGATGGTTTTTATGAACTTGAGGAAGGTTCCCTCTATCCCAATACTCTGAATGGTTTTAATCAGGAAAGGCTGCTGTATTTTGTCAAATGGTTTTTCTGCATCAATTGAGAGGACCATATGGTTCTCTCTCCTCTTATTAATGTGTTCTACTGATTGATTTGCAAATGTTGAACCACCCTTGCATCCCGGGGATAAATCCCACTTGGTTGTGGTGGATGATCCTTCACATCAGTATTATAGGATCCTGTTAGCTAGGATTTTGTTGAGGATTTTGGAATCCATATTCATCAGGGATATTGGTCTGAAATTCTCCTTTTTGATGGGGTCTTTTCCTGGTTTGGGGATTAAGGTCATACTGGCCTCATAGAATGAGTCTGGAAGCTATCCTTCTGTTTCTATTTTCTGAAACAGCTTTGAGAGAATAGGTATTATTTCATCTTTGAATGTTTGGTAGAATTCCCCAGGGAATCCATCAGGCCCTGGACTCTTGTTTTTTGGGAGGTTTTTGATCACTGCTTCAATCTCGTTACTGGTTATTGGCCTATTCAGGTTTTCAATTTCTTCCTGTTTCAGTCTTGGCAGTTTATAGGTTTCCAGGAAGGCATCCATTTCATCCAGGTTACTTAATTTATTGGCATAGAGTTGTTGATATTAATTTCTAATAATTGTTTCTATTTCCTTGGTGGTAGTTGTGATCTCCCCCTTTCATTCATAATTTTATTAATTTGGGTCCTTTCTCTTTTCTTTTGGATAGGTCTGGCCAGTGGTTTATCAATCTTATTAATTCTTTTGAAGAACCAGCTTCTAGTTTTGTTGATCTGATCTGCTGTGTTTCTGGTTTCTAATTCATTGATCTGTGCTCTAATCTTAATTATTGCTCTTCTAATGAATGGCTAGGCATCAGTTTGTTGCCTTTTCTCCCGTTCTTTAAGGTGTAAAGTTAGTTGGTGAATTTGGGATTTTTCTATTTTATGAGTGAGACTTGGATGGGAACGTATTTCCCCCTTAGAACCGCCTTTGCAGTATCCCATAGGTTTTGAACTGATGTGTTTTCATTCTCATTGGTTTCCATGAATTAAGTTCTTCTTTGATTTCCTGGTTGACCCAAACATTCTTGAGCAGAGTGGTCTTTAGCTTCCAAGTGTTTGAATTTCTGCCAAATTTTTTCTTGGGATTGAGTTCCAGTTTTAAAGTATTATGGTCTGAGAATATGCAGGGAATAATCTTAATCTTTTGGTATCCGTTCAGACCTGATCTGTGACCCACTACATGGAGAAAGTCCATGTGTGCTGGAGAAGAATAGTCTGTTGTTTTAGGGTGGAATGTTCTATATATATCTATGAGGTCCATCTGGTCCAGTGTGTCATTCAAAGCTCTTGTTTCTTTGTTGATTTTCTGCTTAGATGTTCTGTCTATTGCTGAGAGTGGAGTATTGCGTTCTCCTACAATTAACGTATTGTTATCAATATGATGCTTTATTTTGGTTAACACCTTATGTAGACGGCTGCTCCCATGTTGGGGGCATAGATATTTACAATTCTTAGGTCTTCTTGCTGGATAGACACTTTAAGCATGATATAGTGTCTTTTTGTGTCTCTAAATACAGTCTTTACCTTAAAATCTAATTTGTCTGATATAAGAATTGCTACCCTAGCTTTCTTCTGAGGTCCGTTGGCATGGAGGATGGATCTCTATCCATTCACTTTCAGTGTGGATGCATGTTTAGGTTCAAAATGAGTCTCTTGTAGAGAGCTAATGGATGGGTCCTGTCTTTTTATGCAATCTGTAAGACTGTGCCAATTTGGGGGAGAATTTAGTCCATTCACATTGAGAGTGATTATTGAAAGATATGAATTTATTGTCATCATGTTACCTGTGAGGTCCTTGTTTCTATAGATTGTCTTTGTAAATTTCTGTTCTATATCACTCTTGGGGTCTTTCTCCTTTTATAGACCCCCCGTTAATATTTCTGGCAAGCCCAGCTTAGTGGTCACATATTCTTTTTTATTTTTTTAAAGATTTTATTTATTTATTTATTTATTTATTTATTTATTTATTTGACAGAGATAGAGAGAGAGCGTAAGTAGGCAGAGTGGCAGACAGAGGGAGAGGGAGAAGCAGCCTCTCCGCCGAGCAGGGAGCCCAATGCGGGGTTCAATCCCAGGACCCCGGGATCATGACCCGAGCTGAAGGCAGCCGCTTAACCGACTGAGCCACCCAGGTGTCCCAATGTGGTCATATTCTTTCAGTTTCTGCCGGTCTTGGAAGCTCTGCATCTCTCCATCGATTCTCAATGACACCCTTGCCACATAAACCATTCTTGGCTGCATGTTCTTCTCGTTTAGTACCCTGGAATATGTCTTGCCAGCCCTTTCTGGCTTGCCAGGTCTCTGTGGATAGGTCTGACATTATTCTGATGTTCCTCCCTCTGTACATTAGGAATCTGTTTCCCCTAACTGCCCTTAAGATAGTATCCTTGGTTCTAAGATTTGCAAATTTTACTATTACATACCAGGGTGTTGGCCTGTTTTCCTTGATCTTGGGAGGGGTCCTCTCTGCCTCTAGGACACGAATTTTTTTTTCATTCCCCAGATTAGGGAAGTTCTCAGCTACGATTTGCTCAAATATCCATTCTAGTTCTCTCTTTCTCTCCAGCCCCTCAGGGATCCCAATAATTCTGACATTGGAACGTTTCATGTTGTCACTTATTTCTCTGATTCTATTTTCATGGAATCTGAGTTGTTTTTCCCTGGCCTCCTCTTTTCCTTTCATGTCTATTAATTGGTCTTCTAGATCACTAATTCTTTCTTCTGCCTTGCTTACCCAAGCTGTTAGATTATCTAGATTAGATTGGATCTCATTGATAGCATTTTTAAATTCTGCCATTTCAGCTTTCATTTCTGCCCTTAGAGACTCTATGTTACCATTAATCGATTTCTCCATTCTAGCTATGGTCTTCATAACTGTTACCCTGAAGTCCATTTCTGACATCTTGGTTATATCTGTATCCATTTGTAAATCTGTGTCAGAAGTCACAGTCTCTGAGTCTTTCCTACTTTGGGGGTTCCTCCCATTCTGTTGAGGGGTGGTTGAGGGAATGTACGAAGTCCAAATTATTGACCACAACCCAAGCATGATGCACCTGTTTTATAGGAATCTTAGGGTTGTCACCCTCTTGTTCTTCCAGCCCATCTTCTGGGGGAGGGGCCTGCTGCACGTTACTCAGGCAACCCTGTTTGGGCAGAGTTGCCCTGCCCCCTGTGGCAGGGATGGGCTCAGTGAAAACTGGTTTGGGGGGGCTTTGTTCTCTGGTGGCTTTCCCTGGCTGCTTTCCACATCTCTTCCAAGAGTCAGAACAGAAGAAGCCGTTTCCAATCCTCTGCCTCAAAACAGAGACATTGCAGTCTGTCCTTCAGTGAGCTCTCCAGGCCACACTATCTCCGTTTCTGTCTGTGCCGCTAAAAACTGCAGAGTCCTGGGTTGTGGACCCCTCAGCAGGGCTCCCAGTCCTTGCCTCCAGGTTGGGGCATGGGGCAGGTCTCTGCCTTTTGTGCTTCTAAAACCGCCAGCTGCCCCCAGTTCACACACAGGGTCCTGCCCTAAAGTCCTTTTGCTGCTGCTACCAGTCTGTGAGTCTGTGCCCCAATCCCAGTGCTGGAGGCTATTGCTCACTGGCAGTGTAGGGTCCTGACATCTCAGCTTTCTCCCCCTTCCATTTATCTTCCAATAAGTGCCTGTAGAATCACGGCTCCCTGTGTTGTACCTTGAAACCAACCGCCTGTGATATTCTGTTTGTAGAGATCCAGACATATCTCCTTACACCTCAGGCTGATTTCATGGTTGTTCAGAGTGGTCTGGTGGATGTCCAGTTCAATTCAGGGGACCAATTGGAATAGGGTCCCGTACTCCTCTACCATCTTTTCCCTAGTCCTCCCATCATTTGATCTTTTATATCACTAATTGCCTCTTCTGCCTCATTTATCCTAGCAGTTAGAGCCTCCATTTTTGATTGTTCCTCATTAATAGCTTTTTGCTTTTGACTTGGTTAGATTTTAGTTCTTTTATTTCACCAGAAAGGGATTCTCTAATAATCTATGCTTTTTTCAAGCCCAGCTAGTATCTTTACAATCGTCATTCTGAACTCTGGTTCTCACATCTTACTAATGTCCTTATTGATTAGGTCTCTGGCACTTGGTACTGCCTCTTGTTCTTTTTTTTTGAGGTGAGTTTTTCCGTTTTGTCATTTTGTCCAGAGAAGAATAGATGAATGAGAGAACAAAATGCTAAAAGGGTAACAATGACTTCAGAGAAATATACACTAAACAAATCAGAAGAGACCTGAAACTGGGGAGGAAAGAAAGGAAAAAAAAAAAAGAATATGGTCAGGCTGGTGAATTGAACAGAGCCATACACTAGATTTTGGGTGTATTTTGTCTGTTAGGAGAAACTGCCTCCCAAAATTTTAAAGAAAGGAAAATTTATATATATACAAAAGTAAGGGTAAATACAATGAAGGGATGAAATATGACTGTAAAGATGAAAATTTTAAAAAAATTTAAAAAGGATTTGATAAGAAGTTGGTTGAAAAAGAAAGAAGAAAAGTTAAAAAAAAGAGAGAGAGAGAGAATGTGATCAGGCGGGAGACTAGAACAAAGCCATACACTAGATTTAGGGTATATTTTAGTCTGTTAGAAGAAACTGTGTCCCAAATTTTAAAGAAAGAAAGACATATATATATATATATATATACAATAAATAAGGTTAAATACAATGAAGGGATAGAATATGACTATAAAAGTGCAAAGTAAAAAAAAAGATTTTAAAAAAGGAATTGATAAAATAAGATATAGATTGAAATAGGAAAGAAGAAAAATTCAATAAAATAGAAAAAGAAAAAAATAAAGAAAATTTTAAAAATTAACTTTGAAAGACTAAAGAATCATGGAGAAAAAAACCAGGAATTCTATGTGCTGTATTCCCCTAGCACAGGAGTTTTGCATTTCTCATTGATGGGTAAACTTGGTCTTGGCTAGATGTTCTTGCTGGTCTTCTGGGGGAGGTGCCTGTTGCAGAGATTCTCAAATGTCTTTGCCCGAGGTGGAATTGCACCGCCTTGCCAGGTGCCATGCTAAGTAATCTGCTCGGGTTTGCTCTCCAGTAGTTTTTATTCCCTGAAAGCTTTCCGTACAGCTTTGGAGGAGGAGAGTGAAAATGGTGGCCTCCCAATCTCTGGCCCAGGAGGAGCCAAGACCTCGGGGCCCCACTCCTCAGTGAGTCCTCAGAGAAAAGCAGTAAATGACTCCTGTCTCCCTGGTCTCAAGCCACACTCAGTGCTCACCTGGCCTGTGCCCAAGCATTTCTATCTCTGGCACATGACCCCGTTTGGAGTCTCCAAACCCAGCTGATTCCTGCAGTGCCCTCCTGTGCCAATCCTCCCAGGGGAGGTAGGGGATTCTCCCCAGATCTGCCACTTGTTGGGTCCCTGCTCACAAAGTAGTGGCCCAACTGTGCCATGGATCATGGTTTATGGCAATTCCAAGCTGAGAGCCCACTCCTCAACTCCATCTTTTCAACTGGCTTTCCCACTCTGATACCTGGGAGCTCTGCCACACTCAGGCACCCCTGGTGATTTTGTGACCCGAGGGTCCTGAGACCCTCTGTATATCAATTATATCTCAATAAAAATTTGAAAAAAATGTAAATATTATACAAAGCAATCTATAGATTCAATGCAACCTTTATCAAAATCCCAGTGGTGTTTTTTACAGAAATAGAAAAATCCATTCTAAAATTCAGTATCAAGGATATCAACAGATCCCAAATATCCAAAATAGTCTTATAAAAGAATGTGGTCAGTGATCTCATGTTTCCTGATTTCAAAACATTACAAAGCTACATTAACCAAAGGTGTATGATACTGACTTAAAGACATTTGTATAGACCAATGCAGTAGAAAAGAAAGCTAAGAAATAAACTATTGCATATATTCTCAAATAATTTTCAACAAGGGTGCTACCACCATACAGTGGAGAAAAGACAGTGTTTAAACAAATTGTGTTGGAATACTGGACATCTAAAGGCAAAAATCAAAAATACACTATTCTCCAAAGAAGAATGGTACCACCCCCCACTTAACCACTGGAACGACGTCCCTTAGCTGAGCAGACTTCTGAAATTTCCAATTTTGTGCTCTGCTGCTCTATCACTTAGAGTAGCCAGCTGATGCACGCTCCCTCCCCCGTGGTCTGTCTTCCCAAATTATCACCTTGGATTCACTTCTCCAGGCGTCCTACCTTCCAGAAAGTGGTCGCTTTTCTCTTCATAGGATTGCTGCTATTCTTTCCTTTGATCTCCTGTTGAGTTTGTAGGTATTCAGAGTGGTTTTATAACTATCTAGCTGAATTCCTGGGGCCAGACGAAATTTAGGTCTCCTACTCCTCCACGTGGACATCTTGCTCCTCCAGTACACTATATGTTAACTAACTAAAATTTAAATGAAATCTTGAAAGGAAAAAATTATAAATGTCCATCAATGGATGAATGGATAAGGAAGTTGTGGTATATATACATGGATTATCTAGGGCATAAGTAAGAAGGAAATCATATTTGTGACAATAAGAATAGACCTCAGGGCATTACACTAGGTGAAATTTGTCAGACAAAGAAAGACAAAAAGTATATGATTTTATTTATATGTGGGACCTGGAAAACAAAATCAAAATATATGAAAATAGTTCAGATTTGTGATTACGGTGTCAGGGGGTGGTAAGTGGTGACATGTAAAGAAGGTATCAAAAAGTACAAAGTTCCATGCTTTAACGTAAATAAATATTGAGGATGTAATGTACACCATGACTATATTTAACGTTATGATAAATTTGATAAGAAGGAAATCCCAAGAGCTCTCATCACAAGGGAAATTTTTAAAATTTTTTTTAAATCTATATTTGATGATGTTAACTAAACTTACTTTGGTAATGGGTTTTCAATATATGAATGTGAAGTCATTATGTTCTATACCTTAATATATATACAGAGCTGTGTATCAATTATATCTCAATAAAAATTTGAAAAAAATGTAAATATTATACAAAGCAATCTACAGATTCAATGCAACCTTTATCAAAATCCCAGTGGTGTTTTTTACAGAAATAGAAAAATTCATTCTAAAATTCAATATCAAGGATATCAACAGATCCCAAATATCCAAAATAGTCTTATAAAAGAATGTAGTCAGTGATCTCATGTTTCCTGATTTCAAAACATTACAAAGCTACATTAACCAAAGTGTATGATACTGACTTAAAGACATTTGCATAGACCAATGCAGTAGAAAAGAAAGCTAAGAAATAAACTATTGCATATATTCTCAAATAATTTTCAACAAGGGTGCTAACACCATACAGTGGAGAAAGGACAGTGTTTTCAACAAATTGTGTTGGAATACTGGATATCCAAAGGCAAAATAATTAAGTTGGACCCTTACCTTATACCACATATAAAATGTAAATTTCAATGAATCAAAGACCTAAACATAAAAGCTAAAATTATAAAATTCTTAGCAGAAATCATTGGGTATATGAGGGAGTGGGGAATAGAGGAATAATTTCATTAATATGACCCAAAAAACATAGGTAACAAAAATAACAATAGATAAATTGCACTACATTGAAATTTTATAATTTTGTGCACCAAAGGACACAATCAAGTGAAAGGCAACCTACACAATGAGAGAAAATATATGCATTATTGGTAAGGGGTTAGTACCCAAAATATATCAAAAACTCCTACAAAGTCAACAAATCATAAGTAACCCAATTGAAAAATGGTCAGAGGACTTGAATACACTATTCTCCAAAGAAGCTATATAAATGACCAATAAGCACACAGAAAGGCATTCAATGTCACTAATTAAACAATGTTGCAGGGGTGACTGAGTGGCTCAATCACTTGAGCATCTGCCTTTGGCTCAGGTCATGATTCCAGGGTCCTGGGATAGAGTCCCAGGTCGGGTCAGGCTCCCTGCTCAGCAGGGATTCTGCTTCTTCCTCTGCCCCTACCCTGCTCTGCCACTCGTGCTCTCTCTCTCCCTTTCATTCTCAAATAAATAAATAAAAACTTCATTGAAAAACAATGTTGCAAACAATAGGATAATCAAAAATGTTAGAAGGAAAAGCTCAGAAATGACATTTCCATTGGGGATTTGAAAAGTTCTAATAGGGGTGCCTCGGTGGTGCAGTAGGTTTAGTGTTTGACTCTTGGTTTCAGCTCAGGTCTTGAACTCAGGGTCATGTATCTGATTCCCTGCTCAGCGCAGAGTCTGCTTAAGTTTCTCTTTCCCTTTCCCCCCTCTCTTTTTCACTCTCTCAAATACATAAATAAATCTTAAAAAAAAAAAAAAGAAAAGGTTTAACATATTCCTGGTAATTTAGAAGACCACACATATGAATATGCATGTGCAAATGCCCAGGATTGTATGGATACCAACCAAAGAAGCCAAGTCCTTACCTCTGGCTAACTTTGAGGTTCTGTGCAAGCAGGAAGTGAAGATTAAAGCAGAATTGTCGACTTCTGTTTGAATGTTGAAGGCATGCACAAACATGTACACAGAACTCCTGGGAGACCTATTGATTACAGACATGTAAGGAAATATTTTTGCAATAATTACCTGACCATTAAACCAATGGAACAGAGACTTCAGTGACCACACACATGACAAAAATACAGAGTATACAGAATTAGTTTCAAAAAGTAACTCAACAAACAAGCTACAATGCTACCAGAAGTAACAAAAATAAATAAATAAATTCTAGGGACAGAAAATTTGATCTGCAGAATTTTTCAGATCATATTATTTAAAATGTACTGTTTTCAACAAAAATTATAAGGCATGCAAATAAATAAGGAACATATGTTCCTTACACAGAAAATACTAAACTATACACACAGAAAGAAGACAACCATTTCTAAAGAACTAAAGAAAATGTCCATCAACTGATGAGTGGATAAAGAAGATGTGAGATACATATATATAGATATATATATACACACACACACACATACAATGGGATATTACTCAGCCATTAAAAAAAAAAAATGAGATACGCCTGGGTGGCTCAGTCGGTTAAGCTGCTGCCTTTGGCTCAGGTCATGATCCCAGGGTCCTGGGATCGAGTCCCACATTGGGCTCCTTGCTCGGCGGGGAGCCTGCTTCTCCCTCTGCCTGCCTCTCCCCCTGCTTGTGTTCTCTCTCTCTGACAAATAAGTAAAAAAATATAAAAAAATCTTAAAAAAAAATGAAATCTTGCCATTTGCAATGACATGGATGGAGACATAGAGTATTATGCTATGTGAAATAAGTTAGAGAAAGACAAATACCATAGAATTTCACTCATATGTGGAAATTCAGAAACAAAACAGATGAACACGGGGTTGGGGAGATGCAGACCAGGAAACAGACTCTTAACTATAGAGAAAAACCTGAGGGTTACTGGAGGGGAGGTGGGCAGGGGGATGGGTTAAATAGGTGATAGGGATTAAGGAGGACACTTGTGATGAGTATTGGGTTTTGTATGTAAGTGATGAATCACTGAATTCTACACCTGAAACTAATATCACACTGTATGTTAACTAACTGGAATTTAAATGAAAAATTGGGAAAACAGTATGAGATTGGTATCTCATAAAGTAGAGAATATCAATAAAGAGGTAGAAATTTTTAAAAAGAGCCAAATAGAAATTAAGAGGTTGAAAAGTGCAGTAACTGAAATTAAAAAAAAAAAAATCACTAGAGGGGCTCAACAGAATATTTGAGCAGTCAGAAGAAAAAATTAATAAAGTTGGTATATGGGGATTACTCATTCTGAGACACATAAAAGGAAAAAAATGTAAAAATGAACAGAAGTTCAGATATATGTGGGACACCACTAAACATACCAAAATCAAGAGTACAGATATAAACCCATGTATTTGTGGTCAACTGATTATTAACAAGGGTGCCAAAACCATTCAGTGGGGAGGAAATAATATCTCCAGAAACTAATGCTGGAACCAACTGAATGAAAAAAATTTTTCCATATAAAAAAAAAACCCCATAAAGTTAGATCTCTACCTTACACCATTTGTCAGAATTAACTCAAAATAGATCATAAACCAAAATGTAAGATCTAAATCTACAACACACTTAGAAAAACAAAACAGGGGCACATCTTTATCACATTGGATTTGGTAATGGATCCAGAGATATGATACTCAAAGCACAAACAAAAACAAAAAGGTTAATTAGACTTCATCTAAATTTTAAAAATTTGTGGAAGAAAGAACACTATCATAAAAGTGAAAACAAAACCTACAGAATAGGAGAAATTGTTGCAAATCATACAATTGTAAGAGTCTGGTATCCAGACTATAAAAGAAAACTTATAACTCAATAATAAAAAAGATAAATAACTCAATTTTAAAATGGTCAAAGATTTGAAAAGACATTTCTCCAAAGAAGATACACAGTATCCAATAAGCACATGAAAACATGCTTAATATCACTAGTCATTAGGGAGATGCAAATGTAAACCACAACGAGATGACCCCTAACACACATTAAGATGAGTACTGTGGAGATTCCTCAAAAAGTTAAAAATAGAGCTACCATATGACCCAACAATTTCACTTGTGGGTATTTATCCAAAGAAAACAAAAACACTAACTTGAAAAGATATATGCACCCCATGTTCACTGCACAATTATTTATAATAGCCAAGATATGGAAACAACCCAAGGGTGCATCAATGGATGAATGGATAAATAAGTGGTGTAGATATACACACACACACACACACAATGGAATACTACTCAGCAATAAAAAAGCATTAAATCTTGCTATCTTTAACAACACTGATGGACCTAGAGAGTATAATGCTAAGTCAAATAAGTCAGACAGGAGAAAGACAGATACCATGTGATCTCACATATATGTGGAATTAAAAAACAGACAAACATAAACCTTACCAAGCTCATAGATATAGACAACAGATTGGTAGTTCCCAGAGGCAGGTGAAAGGGGTGGACCAAATGGATAAAGGGAGTGAAAAGATACAAACTTCCAGTTATAAAATACATAAGTGATGGGGTAGGAGGAGCTAAGATGGTGGAATAGTAGGAAGACTTTAACATTGTATTGTCCCTTGAACACAGCTAGATAAATATCAAATCATTCTGAATACCCAAGACATTGATCTGAGGACTGACAGACTAAACTGCACAACTAGAGGGAGAGAAGAGGCCACTTTGATATAGGTAGGAGGTGCAGAGATATAATTTGGGGAAGAAAGGGAACAAGGGTGCTGCAGAAAGGAGGGAACCCTGGTCACAGAGAGAGGTGAGAGAGGGAGAGATCGCACAAGGAAAACACTTCCCTAAAGACATCAATGGGGAAAACGAGAGGGACTGATTTTTGTGACTTTCTACAACCAGCAGGACTCAAAGTTTTAGAGGTCTGTGGTGTGGCTGGTATAAGAGCCCTGAGGGCACTGCAGAGCTTCTGTAGAGAAGGCAGGCAGGTAAACCGGGGGCAGAGGGCACAATCTGAGGATTGCCTGAGACACAGCGGTAGAGAAGTTTCCCCCTTCTTGGAGCAAATCTGAGAGAAGTGGCATTGCCTCTCTGAGGGACAAAGGAGACTGCAGGTGACATTTCCCTCACCTGCCCCTCAGCAAAAGCACAGAGATACCTACTGAGAGCAGCTAACCTGCACAATGGCTCTTTGCAGTGATTTACTCCAAATCCCACACCCCTACACTTTGATGTGACTGCCCTCCTGAGACAAATCTGCATGAATTCCAGCACAGTAACAACCTCCCCCAGAGGACCAGTGTGGGTCTGGGCAATGCCAGGTCCCTAAAGATTGGAGTTTTAAAACTGCGCTGGCCTGCCTGGGATAGAACACAGGTGCACTGTGCTGCCAGGTGGGGAGACAGCCCAAACACAGACAGGGCCAAGGCAGGGATCTGAGGGACGTTTTGGACACATGATTGGAGATTATTCACACTTCTGGGAGGGATTTCCTGGGAAAAGCTACTATGAACACCTTCTCCAGGGACAAGGGAGGGGGCTGGTGCCATTTCTCTCCCCAGCCCCTTGGCATAAACTAACTTAGATCGGGTTCCCCGCCTCTGCTTCTCCTTCTGACCCTCCCCCCTCTCATGCTCTCTCTCTATCTCATTCTCTCTCTCAAATAAATAAAATCTTAAAAAAAAAAACTAACTAAGCAGCACAGCACCAACATTATCAGCCTAAAACGCTTACACCTAGCCCTGCCCCCCTGACCTCTGCAGGTGCTGCTTTTCTTAGTCAAGTGTGACCAAGAACCACATCAGTGGGCCCATCCCCCAGAAGACAAGCATCATGGAAACAAAGAAGAAAACACAATGGTCCAAAACCTTTGGGCTGCAACAAAAGTGGTCATTAGAGGGAAGCATATAGCATAACAGACCTACCTCAAGAAGCAAGAAAACTCTAAAAAACACAACCTAAACACACAGCTAAAGAGGCTAGAAAAAGAACAAGAAATGAAGCCTAAAGCCAGCAGAAGAAGGGAAATAAAGATTAGAGCAGAAACAAATGATACAGAAAAACAAACAAACAACAGAACAGATCAATGAAACCAGGAGCTGGTTCTTTGAAAGAATTAATAAAATTGATAAACCCCTAGCCAGACTTATCAAAAACAAAATAGAAAGGACCCAAAGAAATAAAATCATGAATGAGAGAGGAAAGATCACAACCAACACCACAAAAATACAATTATAAGAGAATATTATGAAAAATTACATGCTGACAAATTAGGCAATCTAGAAGAAATAAATTCCTAGAAACATATAAACTACCAAAACTGAAACAGGAAGAAATAGAAAACTTGAACAGATCAATAACCAGCAAGAAATTAAATCAGTAATCAAAAGTCTCCTGTGACTCTGAAAAACAAACTGAGGGTTCTAGAGGGGAGGGGGGGTGGGAGGATGGGTTAGCCTGGTGGTGGGTATTGAGGAGGGCACATTCTGCATGGAGCACTGGGTGTTATGCACAAACAATGAATCATGGAACACTTCATCTAAAACTAATGATGTAATGTATGGGGATTAACATAAGAATAAAAAAAATATTAGGCAAATCCATAATAGAGGTAACCTATAAATATGGTATAATTATGAAAGTGGTATCCAAACAACTGAGGCTTGGGCGAGTCTTATGAAAGATCAACCGTGATGACGTATGGTTGCTCTTTTCAAAGTTAAGGGTGCCAACCACCATAGGATGGTATTAGTATTAAATAAATGTAAATAAAATAAAGTAAAAAAAAAAAAGTCTCCTGTGGGAGGAGTTAGGATAGCAGAGGAGTAGGGGGACCCTACAAGTTTGTCCTGTCCCTCAAATACAACTAGATAGTTACCAAATCTTAGTGAAAGCCAAAGAAATTAAACAGAGATCTGAGAAAACAAATGCTACAAGTTGACCAGTAGAAAAACGACCCTGGTTTGGAAGGTAGGGGGTGCAGAGACTTGAAACTGAGGTGATACAGCTGAGGAAATGGCGGAGGGGAGGGACCCTGTTTAAGGTGGCAACCACAGGTATTATAAGCATCAGAGTGGAAAACCAGAACTTTTAAAAGTGTGCTACAGTGGGGGATGTGCCTGGCTTAAAAGTGCTCAGGTAGTGAAGCAGGGAGAAATCGCAGGTGTGACAGAGTGGTCTCAGGATACCCAGCATCACAAGAAGAATAGGTGGTTCCTGAAGTGTGGCAGAGTTCCCTGGCAAGGATTAGGGAAGGCAGCTGAGAACAGTGAGTCTACGTGCCAGTTTTCTGCTCTGTGTTGCCATAAACTGTGAACTGCTGCATGGTCATGAGACTACTTTCCTGGGAGGGGTTCAGCAAAAGGCAGAAGTGTGGCAAGAGCCCCCTCCCCTGGGAGGAACAGTGAAGGTTTGCACCTTGGAAGTCCCTAAATTTGGAGTTTTGAAACTCAGTCATACGCCTGAGATAAAAACGCTCGGTCACAGACAGGGTGAACACAGAGTTCTGACAGAAACCCGGGAGACAGAGTGATTGATTGCTTTTCTCTGAGGGCTCACTGAAGAGTACAAGGCACATTTTCAATTCCTAGCTAGAGAGCCTGGCACAGCCATATTCATCTACCTCATGAATTCTGAAAAACCACAGGGAGCAAAACAGCACCACACAGTGGAGTCTGAAGATGAGTACACCAAGCCCTGTCCCTCAGCTCACTGGAGGCTTTTTTCCACTAGGACAAGTCCACCTTAGAATCAATGCAACCACAAAACGAAGAGGCAACACACGGAATGGGAGAAGATATTTGCAAATGACATTACAGATAAAGGGCTGGTATCCAAGATCTAAAAAGAACTTCTCAAACTCAACACTCAAAAAACAAATAATCCATTCAAAAAATGGGCAGAAAACATGAACAGACACTTCTGCAAAAAAGACATACAAATGGCTAACAGACACATGAAAAAAATGCTCCACATCACTTGCCATCAGCAAAATGAGGTTAGCAATACCTTGATCTCAAAAACAGAAAAAGACCCCACCAAAAGGAAGAATTACAGACCAATATCCCTGATGAGCATGGTTACCAAAATTCTCACCAAGATACTAGCTAATAGGATCCAACAGTACATTAAAAGGATTATTCATGGGGACCAAGTGGGATTTATTCCTGGGCTGCAAGGTGGTTCAATATCTGCAAATCAATCAATGTAATACACCACATTAAGAAAGGATACGAACCATATGATCCTCTCAATTGATGCAGAAAATGCACTTGACAAATTACAGCATCCTTTCTTGATTAAAACTCTCTGCAGTGTAGGGATCGAGAGAACATAGCTCAATATCATAAAAGCCATAGACAAAACCCACAGAGAATATCATCCTCAACAAAATAAATCAGAGCTTTTCCCCTAAGGTCAGGAACACAACAGTGATGTCCACTCTTACCACTATTGTTCAACATACTACTGGAAGTCCTAGCCTCAGCAATCAGGCAACAAAAAGAAATAAAAGGCATCCAAATCAGCAAAGAAGAAGTCAAATTTTCGCTTGTCGCAGAGGACATGATACTCTGTGTTGAAAACCCAAAAGAATCCACCCCAAAACTGTTAGAATTCATACAGGAATTCTGCAAAGTGGCAGGATATGAAATTAATGCACAGAAGTCAGTTGCATTTCTATACACCAACAATGAGGCAGAAGAAAGAAATGAAGGAATCGATCCCATTTATAACTGCACCAAAAACCTTACCATGCCTACAAATAAACCTAACCAAAGAGGTAAAGGATCTGTACTCTGAAAACTATAGAACACTTATGAAAGAAATAAAGGAAGAGGGGTGCCTGGATGGCTCAGTCATTAAGTGTCTGCCTTTGGCTCAGGTCATGATCCCAGGGTCCTGGGATCGAGTCCCACATTGGGCTCTCTGCTCAGTGGGGAGCCTGCTTCTCCCTCTACCCCTCCCCCCTCTCCTTCTCTCTCTCTCAGATAAATAAATAAAATCTTTTTTTTTAAAAAAGAAATGGATGAAGACACAAAGAAATGGAAAAACATTCTATATTCATGGACTGGAAGAACAAATATTGTTAAAATCCCTGTGCTTCCCAAAGCAATCTACACATTCAATGCAATCTCTATCAAAATACCATCAACATTTTCACAGTGCTTAAACAAATAATCTTAAAATTTGTATGGAACCAGAAAAGACCCCAAATAGCCAAAAGAATGTTGAAAAAGAAAAAAAACCTGGAAGCATCACAATTCTGGACTTCAAGCTACATTACAAACTGTAGTGATCAAGACAGTATGGTACTGGCACAAAAACAGACACATAGATCAATGGAACACAGCAAGAAACTCAGAAAAGGACCCTCAACTCTATGGTCAACTAATCTTTGGTAAAGCAGGAAAGAATATCCAATGGAAAAAAGACAGTCTCTTCAACAAATGGTGTTGGGAAAATTGGACAGCCACATGCATAAGAATGAAACTGAACTATTTTTCTTACACCATACAGAAAAGTAAACTCAAAATGGATGAAAGACCTAAATGTGAGACAGGAATCCATCAAAATCGTAGAGGAGAACATAGGCAGCAACCTCTCTGACCTGGGCTGCAGCGAATTCTTGCTAGACAGAGGTCTCAAGGCAATGGAAACAAAAGCAAAAGTGAATCATTGGAACTTTATCAAGATAAAAAGCTTTTGCACAGCAAAGGAAACAGTCAACAAGACTTAAAGACTACCTACAAACTGGGAGCAGATATTTACAAATGTCTTATCAGATAAAGGGCTAGTATCCAACATCTATAAAAAACTTATCAAACTCAACACCCCAAAAACAAATAAATGAGTCAAGAAATGGGCAGAAGACACGAACAGACATTTTTCCAATACAGACATGGAAATGGCCAACAGACAAATGAAAAAAATGTTCCACATACCTTGGCATCAGGGAAATACAAATCAAAACCACAATGAGATATCAGCTCTACACCTGTCAGAATGTCTAAAATTAACAAGTCAGGAAACAACAGATGTTGGTGAGGATGTGGAGACAGAGGAACCATTTTACACTGTGGTGGGAATGCAAACTGCTACCACCACTCTGGAAAACAGTATGAAGTTTCCTCAAAAAGTTAAAAATAGAGCTACCATACAACCCAACAATTGTACTGCTAGCTATTTATCCAAAGGATACATCATAGTGATTCGAAGGTACACATGCACCCCAATGTTTATAGCAACAATGTACACAATAGCCAAAATATGGAAAGAGCCCAGATGTCCATAGACAGATGAATGGATAAAGAAGATAAAGAAGTAATGGAATATTACTCAGCTATCAAGAAAATGAAATCTTACCATCTGCAATGACGTGGATGGAACTAGAGGGTATTATGCTAAGTGAAATAAGTCAGAGAAAGAAATGCCATGTGATTTCAGATATATGAGGAATTTAAGAAACAAAACAGATGAACATAGGGGAAGGGAAGGAAAAATAAAATATAGATGAAATTGGAGGAAGATACAAACCATAAGAGACTCTTAACTATAGGAAACAAACTGAGGGTTTCTGGAGGGAAGGTGGGTGGGGAAATGGGGTACATGGGTGATGGGCATTACGGAATGCACTTGATGCAATGAACACTGGGCATTACATGCAACTGGTGAATCACTTAACTTTACCTCTGAAGCTAATAATACACTGAATTTTAATTAATTGATTTTAAATAAAAAAACAACCTAAATAAATTTTTAAAACCTTGAAACTAACTAACTCACTAACTAAAGTCAGTCAGTCAGTCAGTCATGGGTACATAATGTATAACTGGTCGACTATAGTTAATACTGTAGTGCCAATTTGAGCATTGCTAATGGAGTAAATCTCAAAATTTCTCATGACAAGAAAATTAATTCAGTATCTATGGTGATAATTTTTTTTAATTTTTAAAGATTATTTATTTATTTATTTATTTGACAGAGAGAGTGCACGCACAAGCAGGGGGAGCGGCAGGCAGAGGGAGAAGCAAGCAGAGGGAGAGGGAGAAGCATGCTCCCCACTGAGCAAGGAGCCCGATGCGGCACTTGATCCCAGGACCCTGGGATCATGACTGGGGATGAAGGCAGATGTTTAACCAACTGAGCCACCCAGGCGCCCCAATCACACCTCAGTTCTGAAAATGACTCTGAAGAAACAGCAAAAAAAAAAAAAAATGCATATCAAAAAATAATAACTAGTGTTGGCAAGGATGTGGTGATATTGAAACCCTTGGGCACTCTTGGTTAAAATGTCAAATGGTGCAGCCACTATGGAAAACATTTTGGTGTTTCCTCAAAAAAATTACACATTGAAATACTATGTGATCCATTAATTCCACTTCTGGGTCATATCCATAAAACTTGAAAGCAGGACCTTTGAGAGATATTTGTATGCCCATGTTCTTGGAGGCATTACTCACAATAGTTCAAACGTGGAAGCAACCCTTAATGTACAATAACAGGTGAATGGATGAATAAATTGTAGTATATACATACAATGGAATATTATTCAGCTTTTCAAAGGAAGGAAATCCTGGCACATATTCACCTTTTAAAGGGAAGAAAATTCTGACACATGCTACAACATGAATGAAACTTGAGGACATTATACTAAGCAAAATAAGTCATTCACAAAAAGACTAATATTGTATGATTCTATTTTAATGAGGTACTAGAGTAATCAAACTAATAAAGACAGAAAGTAGAATGGTGGTTGCTAGGGACTGGGGGCAGTGGTGAATGAGGAGTTGTTGTTTAATGGTTATAGCATTTCAATTTAGCAAGATGAAGACTTCTGGAGATTGTTGCATAACACCCAACACTTCTGAGCTGTACACTTCAAAATGATTAAGATGATTAAGATTTTTCAAAATAAAAAAATAGTAAACTTTGTTATGTGTATGTTACCACAATAAAAATTTTATTGAATGGAGCACTGGCTGTTATACGCAAACAATGAATCATGGAACACTACATCAAAAACTAATGATGTAATGTATGGTGATTAACATAACATAATAAAATTTTTAAAATATTAAGAATGAAGCACTGATACATTGTACAACATCATGAACCTGAAAAATATGCTTAGTGAAAGAATCCAGATGCATAAGATCATATATTGTATGATTCCATTCCTATGAATTGTCCAATATAGACAAACCCATAGAGAGAGAAAATAAAAAATCAATGTAAGTCCATATAATGGGATTGTGTGCAGCCATTAAAAAAATTAACAATGAGAAGAAAGATTATATGGAAAAATCACTAAGCTATATGGTGAAGTTAAAAATACCAAAAAGCTAAGTACAAAAACTGTGACTATATGGTCAACTTTGTGAAATAAAAAACATGCAGGTACATGCATCTCACACACATGTACCTGTGTATGTAAACAGATACACAAATTCACCTTCTGCTCCTCTCCCCCAAGCAATTATTGAAAACTGATTATAATGGTCAACTTTGGAAATTTTTACTTTTCATTTGGTATCTTTCCTGACTATTCACTTTTTCTAACCTTATATTATTTGTCTTTTACACTTATTTAAGCTGTTGGATGTTTAAAGAGGTTATCTAGGCAAAGAGCTAATAGATATTTTTGCTTCCTTATTTTTATTTTATAGAATTCTTTAAAAAAATCATAGTGAAACATTACATTAAAAACCTAAATTAAAACAAAATAAATAATATGTCTAGTCTCACTCCAAATCATTCTTAGTTTCCGTTTTATGAAAATCCTACACAAACTCCATGGTTTTTGTCCTTAGATTGGTACTTAAAAACAATTAACAAAGAAATCCTTTACATTTGTACATGTAAGAGAAAAATTCTTGGCCTTGAGATAAAAGTTAATTTCCAAAAAAAAAAATCAGAATTAATCAACCAACTTCCTAACTTAAAAAATTCAAAAATTTTCCCTCCCTTCCCCTATAAGATGAAGTCAGAGAGGGAGACAAACCATAAGAGACTCTTAACTATAGGAAACAAACTGAGGGTTGCTGGAGGGGAGGGGGGAATGGGGTAACTGGGTGATGGGCATTAAGGAGGGCATGTGATGTAATGAGCACTGGGTGTTATATGCAACTGATAAATTACTGAACTCTATATCTGAAATTAATGATACACTATATGTTAACTAATTGAATTCAAATAAAATAAGTAAAAATAAATAAATAACCCCAAATTAAAACAGATTAATATCATGCAGAGGTGGGTTCAATTTTGTTCTCTGTTGTCATTTTTTTCATTGAAGTATAAATGACATGCATTATATTAGTTTCAGCTGTACAACATACTATTTTGACATTTGTATGCATTGGGAAATGATCACCACAATGAGTCTAGTTACCATCTATCACCACATAAAATTACAAAAATAATTTTTATGTAATAGGAAACTTTAAGATTTACTTTCTTAGCATCTTTCAAATTTGCAATACAATATTATTGAGTATAGTCACCATGCTCTATATTATATCCCTATGACATATTTATTTTATAACTGAACATTTGTACCTCTTGATCCCCTTTGCCCATTTTACCCACCTCCCAAACCTTCTCCCTTTTGGCAACCACCAATCTATTCTCTGTATCTATGAGTTTTGTTTTGCTTTGCTTCTTCATTTGCTTTGTTTTTTTGACTCCACATGTAAGTGAAATCATATGGTATTTGTTTTTCTCTGTCTTACTTCATTTAACATAATACACTATAGGTCCATCCATATTGTCACAAATAGCAATACTTCATGGTTTCTCATGGTTGAGTCGTATTGCATTGTGTGCATATGTGTTTGTGTGTGTGTGTGTGTATACCACATCTTCTTTATACATGCATCTATCAATTAACATGGGGATGCATATATCTTTTTGAGTTATTTTTTTTTCCTTTGGATAAATATCCATAAGTGGAATTGCTGGATCATATGGTAGTTCTATTTTTAATTTTTTCAGGAACTTCCATACCGTTTTCCATAGTGGTTGCACCAATTTACATTCCCACCAACAGTGCACAAGGGTTATCTTTTCTCCACATTCTCACCAACACTTATTTCTTGTCTTTTTGATAATAGCTATTCTAACAGGTGTGAGGGGATATCTCATTGTGGTTTTGATTTACATTTCCCTGATAATGAGTGATGTTGATAATCTTTTCATGAAACTATTGGCCATGTGCATATCCTCTTGGAGAAAATGTCTATTAGGATCCTCTGCCTATTTTTTAATCAGATTTTTTTTTCTATTGAGTTGTATAAGTTCTTTATATATTATGGATATTGGCCCCTTATCAGATACACAATTTGCAAATATTTTCTTCCACTGAGTACATTACCTTTTTATTTTGTTGATGGTTTCCTTCATTATGCAGAAGCTTCTTAGTTTGTAGTCCCATTTGTTTGTTTTTGCTTTTGTTGCCATTGCCTTTGGAGCCAGATTAAAAAAACAACAACAACAACAAACATATCGCCAAGACTGATGTCAAGGAGCTTACTGCCTATGTTTTCTTCTATGAGTTTTATGGTTTATGGTCTTACATTCCAGTCTTTAATCTGTTTTGAGTAAATTTTTGTGTATGGTGTAAAACAGTGATCCAGTTTCATTATTTTTCACATAGCTATCCAGTTTTCCCAACACCATTTATAGAAGAGACTGTCATTTCCCCTCTGTTGTCAACTTTTGAGCACTTTAAATTATGAAAGAAATTCAGATCTATAACACTTCTCAAATCTGGTTTGAGAGGCAACACACGGAATGGAAGAAGATTTTTGCAAATGACATTACAGACAAAGCTTTGGCTGATATCCAAGATCTATAAAGAACTTCTGAAACTCAACACCCAAAAAACAAATAATCAAGTCATAAAATGGGCACAAGACATGAACAGACACTTCACCAAAGAAGACATACAAATGGCTAACAGACACATGAAAAAATGTTCATCATCATTAGCCATCAGGGAAATGCAAATCAAAACCACATTGAGATACCACCTTACACCAGTTAGAATGGCAAAAATGGACAGGGAAAGAAACAACAAATGTTGGAGAGGTTGTGGAGAAAGGGGAACCCTCTTACACTGTTAGTGGGAATGCAAGTTGGTACATCCACTTTGGAAAACAGTGTGGAGGTGCCTCAAAAAATTAAAAATAGAGCTACCCTATGACCCAGCAATTGCACTACTGGGTATTTACCCCAAAGACACAGATGTAGTGAAAAGAAGGGCCATATACACCCCAATGTTCATAGCAGCCATGTCCACAATAGCCGAACTGTGGAAAGAGCCAAGATGCCCTTCAACAGATGAATGGATAAAGAAGATGTGGTTCATATATACAATGGAATATTACTCAGCCATCAGAAAAGATGAATACCCAAATTTTACATCAACATGGATGGAACCGAAGAGATTATGCTAAGTGAAATAAGCCAAGCAGAGAAAGTCAATTATCATGTGGTTTCACTTGTTTGTGGAACATAAGGAATAGCATGGAGGACATTAGGAGAAGGAAGGGAAAAATGAAGGGGGGAATCGGAGGGGGAGATGAACCATGAGAGACTATGGACTTCAGGAAACAAACTGAGGGTTTTAGAGGGGAGAGGGGTGGGGGGATGGGTTAGCCCGGTGATGGGTATTAAGGAGGGCACGTACTGCATGGAGCACTGGATGTTACACAAAAACAACGAATCATGGAACACTACATCGAAAACTAATGATGTACTGTATGGTGACTAACATAACATAAAAAAATAAAATTTACAAAATCTGGTTTGATAGCTCTTCAGCCTAACAGTGCCCTCTTCTGGTTTACTGATTCATGTTCATGTATTTCATCAATGTTAAAAAAAAAAAAAAGTTTAACTTGGAAAAGGTGATGGGGAAAATCATTTTGAGCCCTAGCTGTAAAAGGCTTTAGTTTTCCATTTTAGTATAACAAAAATAAACAAACAAAATCCAGTTGGGAGTATAATGGTGGTTACCAAGGACTGAGAGAGGGGGGAAAATGGAAGGCATTGTTAAATGAGTATGAAAAAATTCTGGAGATTGGTAGTACAACACTGTGAATATACTCAACTACTAAACTGTACACTTAAAAATGATTAAGATGGAAAATTTTATGTGTATTTTACCACAATTAAAAATAAAAATAAATAAATCCAGTTGAGATATAAATAGTCCAGGTTGATGGCAGCAGCTTTAAGTTGGGACTGTTTTCACAAGTCAGATGTTTACCATAAATATAACATATCTGGATTTGATATAATTTTTAATTCCTGTTATTTTACTAAAATAGGCAATATTTATCTTAATTTACTAAAACAGTGGCTATAAAACAACTTAATTTCAACTTTTAAAGTCTTTAGTTTCACAGATTGAGAGACTCATCTGAAAAGACTGCAAAAATGTTACTTCATTTACTTTGGAAAATAATGAAATATTCTGTGGTATAAAAAATTGTAATAAGGTTTGACTTGTACAACTGGGTAGAAGGGATGACATTCACTGAAATAAAGAAGACTAGGAAAGGAGCAAGCTTGTAGGATTAGGGATAGACCGATGGTTCTCAGTGGGGATGATTTTGCCTCCCAGGGGACATTTGGCAGTGTCTGGAGACATTTTTGGTTTTACAGCTGGTGAGGAAGTGCTACTGCCCTATGTTGGGATACTGCTAAACATTCTACAATGCACAGGGCAGGCCCCTACCACAAAGAGGAGTCTGGCCTCAAATGTCAGTAGTGCCAAGAGTGAGAAACACTAGGTTAGAGTCCTCTCCTCTGACTTTGGCTACTCTTTCTCAGGCTTTGCAGTAGACTACTCTTCTTCTGTCTCTAACTACTCAATATTCTGTCTTTAGCCCACTTCCCTTTTCTCTATATTTTCTCTTGAGGATACATCCATCTTCATGACTTCAACTACCAGATCTATGTTGGTGATTCCCATATGTTATGTCTAGTCCCAACTGCTTTTCTAAATCTAAAGCATTGCTTCTCTTGATTTCCCCTCACATGTTTTCATTAACCCACTGCTACAATATTTTTCTTTTTTAGTAGCATTTGGTAGAAAACCACAGGGTCATTTATTTCCTAAACATTTATTTAGTATCTAGTTTGTGTAAAGGGCAGCACTGGTACTTAGAGGAAGGTAGTGATGGTGAAGATGAGAGGCAATCATGGTTAATAAGTACTTTAAATACATGATCCCTGATTATGGCAATAGTTTTAAAAGGAAGAAATTATTATCTCCTGGAAACTATACCTTTAACTGTTTAATTGACTACTTAAATATCACAGAGCTTATAAATAACAGAGGTTTTTTTTTTTTTTTTAAAGATTTTATTTATTTATTTGAGACAGAGAGAATGAGAGAGAGAGAGAGAGAGAGCACATGAGAGGGGGGAGGGTCAGAGGGAGAAGCAGGCTCCCTGCCGAGCAGGGAGCCCGATGCGGGACTCAATCCAGGGACTCCAGGATCATGACCTGAGCCGAAGGCAGTCGCTTAACCAACTGAGCCACCCAGGCGCCCAATAACAGAGTATTTTAAAAGTCAGTTCTATTTTGACATTAAGGATTGAACTCTCTCTATTAAAAAACACTGAGGACAGTGGTGTAAAATGGTCTAGTCTGTACATAGCCACAGGGGGATAGACATAAATGATGAAGGTCTAAGAAGTTCAGTAGCCTTTTCTTCTAAGCCACATTGCACCCTCTTCTGGTTACTTACCATATATCATAGAATATAATACACCAGATTGTAAGATGAATTATTATTTTCCATAACTCTGGAAAAGAGAACAAAAACATTGCCAATTAAAGTATGACATTCCATTAATTGAGATTGAGATTCATCAACTGAAATTTGAATGATATTGAAACATTTAAAAAATTAGACATTTAAAAAATTAAGCCTTTAGAGATTTCTAATTTGTTAAAATACGAACAAATAAGTGACATTACATTCTATGACATACGCTGACTATTTTCCACATTCAATTACCATGGTCAATGCTAGTGTGGTATTCCGCACTTTAGTCAACTAATACGTTTGCATATTGTTTTTTAAATGGTCCTAGGTAGTCTCCTGGCTCTGTGTTGCTCATTGGCAACTCTATATAGTTAACCCCTTAGCTTTTTAATAATTTCTTTGTTCTCCCCCTCCCCCACACCTGCGCACCTCCCTCCCTCCCCCTCCCCTCCGCCCCTCCGAGCTTTTCCACAATCTATGCAGAGTTTATCATTTAGGAGTAAACCTAAATTTCTTCTAATCTTAAAATTGCATAGATTGTGTAAGACAGAACATAGATTTAGTTACATTTGGGGGGACGGGCAGAGAAAAAACATTAAATATTAAATATACGCTTCGTCTTCTTAAGACTCTCCTCTGTAGAAACATTAAAATAGGGTGGAGTAGGAGGGGAGGGTGGAGACGGAGAGGGGATATGCGTTTCAGGATACAGGAAATACGGTAAGCGCGAAACCCGGAGGAAGCTCTGTGCCTGGAAGGGACCCGCCGCCATCTCAGGTCTCGGCCTCGTCGGGCCCACTAGAGAAAGCTGACGCCCAGTCCTATAATCCTTATGGGCGACCAACCTTGTGCCTCCGGGAGATCCACGCTCCCACCTGGAAATACCCGGGAAACCAGGCCTCCAAAAAAGCGCTGCCTCCTAGCTCCACGGTGGGATTATCCAGAAGGAACCCCCAACGGAGGTAGTAACCCTCTTCCCTCCGCACCTTCTCCTGCATCACCGGGCCTGAAATCGCACCCTCCTCCTCCGGAGAAGTAGTAGAATATACTTATCCCACCCCAAACCAGGTCAGATTCTTTCTTTCTCATCTTGAACATCCAGGCTCTCTGCAACTTAATTATGCAATTTCCCAGATCTCATTCCTCTTTTCTCTATTCTTTCCACGATTTCAAAATTGAAAAACAAAATAAACAAACAAAAAAGGGGGCATTAAATAGCTCTTTCACAAAATACGTTTGGGTGAAATTATGGATATTTATAGACATTAGTTAATTATTTTTAATATATTAGCTGTGATAATTGTGGTTATATTTTTTAAGAAATAGATTTAAATCTTTTGATATGCTTAAAAGTAATTCAGTGGGGCCGAAGTGGGGGTTACAAACAAAATGTTTATGAGTTGATCATAACTGGGTAATGTATACGTGGAGATTCATTATACTGTTCTCACTTTTGTGTATATTTGAAACTTTTCCATTTAAAAAGAGTCATTGATTCAAGATCAATAACATATGGAAGGCCTCATTCCTATGCTAACAGGCCTAATTCCTGTGCTGACAGAGGGTATTCTAAAGTTAGTCGTCAGGAATGTATTTCTCTGTGTGTGGCAGGAAAATTTCGTAAGTAAAAAAAAAAGAAAGAAAGAAAGAAAGAAAAAAGTTACATTGTGGTAAGTGTAAACCCAAGTGCTTGTTCAGGGTATGCAGGGATCACTCAAGATGTACAAAGTCCTTTTTCCTGGTTGTAATCATGACCCATCAAAAAGGAAAGGGGAACTTTGGGTGGGCCTTAAAGGGTGAGTGACATCTGTCTTGTGGAAAGGAGAGAATGCTTTTCAGGCCTGGTGTTTCCAGGACAAAAGCCCCAAAGCAGGCTTCTTCTGTGAAAAGCTCGCGTGTAACTGAATCTTGGAGAAAGACTTGGAGGTGCGATAGAGTGTTTCAGGGCCTTGAACGTTATGCTAAGGAGTATGTAGTTTAATCCAAAGGTGGTGGTAACCATTGGTAGATTTTCTATCAAGTGATGTATTTTAGGAGTCCAGTTTTTCCTATCAGAGGAACAACCTTCTATTTAGATGACCTTCTAGAATGCAAAAAAGAAAACCAAATCTGACCCAAGCATCACAGATTCTTGTAATCCAAGGAAACAGGGCATCCTTTCTTCATTCATGCAATAAACCATTATGGAGCCCTTGCAAAGGACTAGGCATTGTGCTGGGAGCTGTAGGGAATGGATGACAAGGCATGGTGCCTGGTACATAGTAGGAGTGAAACATATTTGAATAAATAAGTCAATAAATGCTAGGATAACAGTGGAAACTAAGTAGGCTCTGGACTTGGGACTTAGAGATAGTGCATAGAAAAAGAATGAGCTCTGGTTTTGCTTGAAAGCATCATCCAGTCATTCCTTTACACTCTGATTTGCCTCAACTTTATTTCAATGTCCAAAAGGGTAATGGTGGTAGGGGGTAGGGCATAGGGATAGCGGTGCTCAGATAGAAAACAAAGGAGATTGTGCAAGGCAAAAAGTTCAAGAGCTACATAATTTCCTCTAGTGATTAAAATCATTGAAAATTGTAATAATAGCACATATTTACTAAACATTTTTTATGTGCTAGACCCTGTTCTAAAGTGCTTCCAGAATCTATGCTCTTAATTTGCAGTAGACCTCTTTTAATACTATCCATTTAACTGTTTTACAGGAATATATAATAGAAACGGGAGCATGGTAGATCATAAGGACTTAGGAGGCCAGGGAAGAGAGATGGACAATAACAGAGGAAATCATTTTACCTTATTTTATTATTTTTCAGTCTTTGAGGGATTGCAGAATGACTCCATTTCCTTGGTGCATTCATAAAATGGTTCATCTAGTGAAGACAATGAAGATTATTGACACCGCTGCCCTGCTTTTTCTGATGTCCTGCACCAGGTAATTGTGTTTTAAGGTAATTTATTTACCAAAACACTTATTAAGGGAGGAAGAGGAATAAGAGTTGTAAAAAGAAATAGCCAAACAAAAAACAAAGCTAGCACCAAATGGTAAAATTGAAATTTATTTTCTACATTATATGAAACCACATATACCATATAATAATAATTAATTTATAAGCTGCTTTGTTAGATTCACTCCTAATTACCTTATAGATTTTGTTGTTACTGGGAAATGTGTAAATGTGTTTAAAACCCATTTTCTGATTTTTTGCTGGTAAATGGGAACATGATTGATATTTTTACATACTGATTTTATATGCTACAGTCTTTCTGAATTCTGTTTGTTCTGATAATTTATAGATTTTCTGGGATTATATATTAATTATATTGTGAATAATGGCAGTTTCTTGTCACTATTTCTTTTTTTAGCTTGTCTTACTGTGCCAGCTAGGATCTTCACTACAATGAGAAACAGTAACAGTGATAGAGGATTTTCTTCTCTTGCTTTTGAATTTACAAGGGAATTCTACAAATGTTTCACCATTTTTAGATTTGCTTCTTCAGGATAAGGAAATTCATTTCTAGTCTTAGTATGCTGAGACATTTTAATTATGAAGGAATATGGAGTTTTTCTCCATTAATTTGAGAGTGTGACCATGTGATAAATTACAGTAATCAATTTCTAATGTATTTTCTGATTTTGGTTTCATCACCCTCACCATTGAGTATGTTGTTTTTAAAATTTTTGTTTTAATCTTTATTATTTTCTTTACTTGCTTTATGTTTGCTCTTTTTCTAATTTTTCTTCTGGACTTTTAGCCCAGTGACTGTCAAGCTCCTTTTCTAAAATAAGAATTTATGACTATAAATCTTCTACTACATATGATGTTAAAAGAATTTCACAGATTTTTATATGTAGTATTTTATTGTCATTCAATTGTAATTTCTCTTATGATTTCTTTTCTGACTCATGAATTTTTTTAATTTACAAACACATGGGGCTCTTTTGTAAAAATCAGATTGTGAAATCATTAGTCCAATTACCGTTAAACTTCATCTTATTTTTTGCTTTAAAATGTTTTTTTTTATCTTTCTGATAAGAAAAAGCAAAATTATATATGAGCTTCTCATTCCAAAAGATTTTGGCCATGTAAAACATTTCTTTAACTACATAGAAATCTTTGTGCATGTTTTTGAATGATGGAATTATTCCTGATATTTATATTTGAGTTCTTAAACTATTTATGTGGGGTTTTTTGTTGTTATTGTTTTTTTTTTACTCTCAAGTTTTTATTTAAATTCCTGTTACTTAACATATAGTAAAACATTAGTTTCAGAAGAAGAATTTAGTGATTCATCACTTACATATAATACCCAGTGCTCATCACAAGTGCCCTCCTTAATACCCATCAACCATTTAGCCCATACCCCACCCACCTCCCTCCATCAACCCTCAGATTATTCTCTATAGGTAAGAGTCTCTTACGGTTTGCTTCCCTCTCTCTTTTTTTTTCTCCCTTCCTCTGTGTTCATCTGTTTTCTTTCTTAAATTCCACATATGAGTGAAATCAAATGGTATTTGTCTTTCTCTGACTTATTTCGCTTAGCATAATATGCTGTAGCACCATCTACATCATTGCAAATGGCAAGATTTCATTCTTTTTGATAGCTGAGTAATATTCCATTGTGTGTGTGTGTGTGTGTGTGTATACACACACACCACATCTTTATCCATTCATCAGTAGATGGGCTTTGGGCTCTTTCTATAGTTTGGCTCTTGTTGATAATGCTGCTATAAACATCGAGGATCATGTGCCTCTTTGAATCTGTATTTTTGTATCCTTTGGTTAAATACCTAGTAGTGCAATTGCTGGATCATAGGGGAGTTCTATTTTTGACTTTTTGAGGAACCTCCATACTGTTTTCCAGGGTGAATGCACCACTTTGCATTCCCACCTACAGCGTAGGAGGGTTCCCCTTGCTCCACATCCTCGCCAACACCTGTTGTTTCCTGTGTTGTTAATTTTAGCCATTCTGACAGTTGTGAGGTGGCATATCATCGTGGTTGTGGTTTGTATTTCCCTGATGATGAGTAATACTGAGCATCTTTTCATGTGTCTATTAGCCACCTGTATGTCTTCTTTGGAGAAATATCTGTTCATGTCTTTTGCCCATTTTTTAACTGGATTATTTATTTTTTAGGTGTTGAGTTTGATAAGTTCTTTCTAGATTTTGGATAATAGTGCTTTATCTGATATGTCCTTTGCAAAAATCTTCTCCCATACTGTACATTGCCTTTTAGTTTTACTGAGTGTTCCCTTTACTGTGCAGAAATTTTTATCTTGATGAAGTCCCAGTAGTTCATTTTTGCTTGTTTCCCTTGCCTTTGGAGACGTATCCAGCAAGAAGTTGCTGTAGCCAAGGTCATGGAGGTTGCTGCCTCTGTTCTTCTCTAGGATTTTGATGGATTCCTGTCTCACATTGAGGTCTTTCATCCATTTTGAGTTTATCTTTGTGTATGGTGTAAGAGAATGGTCCAGTTTCATTCTTCTGCATATGGCTGTCCAATTTCCCCAGCACCATTTATTGAAGAGACTGTCTTTTTTCCATTGGATATTCTTTCCTGGTTTTTTGAAGATTAGTGGACCATAGAGTTGAGGGTCCATTTCTGGAGTCTCTATTCCATTCCATTGATCTATGTGTCTGTTTTTGTGCCAATACCATACTGTCTTGGTGATCACAGCTTCAAAATACAGCTTGAAGCCCAGAATTGTGATGTCTCCATCTTTGCTTTTCTTTTTCCGGGATGTTTTGGCCATTCCAGGTCTTTTGTGGTTCCATAATCGTTCTGGCTCTGTGAAAAATGCTTGTGGTATTTTGATAGGGATTGCATTAAAAGTGTAGGTTGTTTTGGGTAGTATAGACATTTTAACCATGTTTGTTCTTTCACTCTATGAACATGGAATGTTTTTCCATTTCTTTGTGTCCTCTTCAATTTCTTTCATAAGTGTTCTATAGTTTTCAGAGTACAGAACATTTGTCTCTTTGGTTAGGTTTAGTCCTAGGGATCTTATGGTTTTTGGTGCAGTTGCAAATGGGATTGATGCCTTGATGTTGGTACATTTTTGATTACTGATTTCCTTGCTGATTATGGGTCTGTTCAAATTTTCTAATTCTTCTGTTTCAATTTTGGTAGTTTGTATGTTTCTAGGAATTTTTCCATTTCTTCCAGATTGCCCATTTATTGGCATATAACTTTTCATAATATTCTCTTATAATTATATTTCTGTGGTTTTGCTTGTGATCTCTCCTCTTTCATTTGTGATTTTCTTTCTTTGTTCCTTTCTCTTTTTTTGATAAGTCTGGCTAGGGGTTTATCAATTTTCTTAATTCTTTGATCTGTTCTGTGTTTTTTTTTTGTTTCTATATCGTTTATTTCTGCTCTAATCTTTATTATTTCTCTTCTGTTGGCTTTCGGCTTTATTTCTTGCTCCTTTTGTAGCTCCTTTAGATGTAAGGTTAGGTTGTATATTTGAGACTTTTCTTGTTTGGTGAGGTAGGCATGTATTACAATATACTTCCCTCTTAGGACTGCCTCTGCTATGTGTTTTCATTTTCATTTGCTTCTTTGTACTTTTTTATTTTCTCTTTAATTTCCTGGTTAACCCATTCATTCTTATTAGGATGTTCTTTCACCTCCATGAATTTGTGGTCTTTCCAAATTTTTTCTGGTTTGACGCTAAATTTCATAGCATTGTGGTCTGTTATGCACGGTATGATCTCAGTCTTTTTTGTACTTGTTGAGGCCTAATTTGTGACCCAGTATGTGATCTATTCTGGAGAATGTTCTATCTGCACTTGAAAAGAATGTGTATTCTGCTACTTTAGGATGAAATGTTATGAATATATCTGTTAAGTCCATCTGGTCCAGTGTGTCATTCAAAGCCATTGTTTCATTTTTGATTTTCTGCCTGATGATCTGTCCATTGTTCTAAATGGGAGCACTAAAGTCCTCTAGTATTATTGTATTATTGTCAGTGAGTTTGTTTATGTTTGTTTGATTTACATATTTGGGTCCCAAATTGGGGATAAATATTTACAATTGTTAGAAATTCTTGTTGGATAGATCCCTTAATTATGATATGGTGCCCTTCTTCATCTCTTCTCACAGTCTTTGGTTTAAAATCTAGTTTTCTGGTATAAGTATTGCCACTCTGGCTTTCTTTTGACATCCATTAGCATGATGAAAGGCTCTCCATCCCCTCACTTTGAATCTGCAGGTGTCTTTAGTTATAAAATGAGTCTTCTTTAAGCAGCATATAGATAGGTTTTGTTTTTTTTTTTTATCCATTCTGATACCTTTTGTCTTTTGATTGGAGAATATAGTCCATTTCCATTCAGATTGATTATTGATAGATATGAATTTAGTGCCATTGTATTAACTGTAAAGTTGGTGTTTCTGGATATTTTCTCTGTTACTTTCTAGTCTTTGTTGCTTTTCGTCTTTTTTTCTCCACTCACACAGTCCCCCTTAAAATTTCTTTCACAGCTGGCTTAGTGGCCATGAACTCCTTTAGTTTTTGTTTGTCTCGGAAACTCTATCTCTTCTTCTATTCTGAATGACAGCCTTAATGGATAAAGAATTCTTGGCTGCATATTTTTCCCATTCAGCACATTGAGTATATCATGCCACTCTCTTCTGGCCTGTTAAGGTTCTGTGGATCCATCTGATCCAAAGCTGATTTGTTTTCTCTTCTAGGTTAAGGAATTTTTTTCCCTTGCTGCTTACAAGATTCTTTCCTTATCTGTGTGTTTTGTAAATTTCACCATGCTGTATCTTGGTGTTGGCTTGCTTTTGTTGATTTTGATGGTAGTTCTTTGTGCCTCCTGGATTTTGATGTCTGTGTCCTTCTCCAGATTAGGAAGTTTTCAGCTATAATTCTCTCAAATAAACTTTCTGCCCCTTTTCCCTTCTCTTCTTCTGGGACTGCTATGATACAAATGTTATTACACTTTATGGAGTCACTGAGTCCCTAAGTCTACATTCATGATCCAGTATTTTTCTTTCCTTCTTCTTTTCAACTTCATTATTTTCCATAATTTTATCTTCTATATGACTGATTTCATTTCTCAGCTTCTTCCATCCTTGTGGTCATTACATCCAGTTGGTTGTGCATCTTGGTTATAGCTTTTTTTATTTTTGCCTGACTAGTTTGTAGATCTTTTATCTCTGCTGTAAAGTATTCCCTAGTGTATTCTATGCTTTTTCTCAAGTCTAGCTAGCATCCTTAAGATTGTTGTTCAGGCATATTACTTATAACTGTTTTGATTAGATCAGTGGCCATTACCTCTTGGTCTTTCTTGTGGGATAGATTCCTCTGTCTTGACATTTTGCTTAGATCTCTATCTTCTGTGTGTTCAGAAAGAACTGTTACATTTCCTGCTCCTGAGAGTAATGGCTAAATTAAGAAAGATTATATACTGTCCAGAGCTTGGCACTTCAGGAAGGTTTTTTTGGTGTATTTTGTGTGTACTCTGCTGCTCTGTTTTGGCTGCTCCTTCACTTAGGTCAGTCCTCTGCAGAGTTTCTCCTTGCCTGCAGTGGGGAGTGTTTGGACGTTGGACATTGAGTGGTGGGTTTTAACTAGGTGTGTTTTGATGTGCTTGTTAAAAATGGCTAGATCCTATTTCCCGCAAAGCTGAAGTTTTCCAGTACTCTATGATCAGTAGACTTTGTGCAGGGGGTTTGTGCTGGTCTTCTGGGGGAGGGGCCTGCTGTGCTGGTTCTCAGGTGGACTTGGCCTAGTGGAGATGCATCTGCAAGGTACAGTGGGGTGGGGATTGTTATAAGCAACTGCAGCTTCCTCTGGGGGTGCTGTGTTGTTTGTTCACTGAAGTCTGTCTGTGCTGATGGATGGGAGGGAAATGGCCTCACCCCACTCTCATGTCCCCAAAGAGGGGAGTTCATGCCTGCTCCTGTTCAGGAAGCCAACACAGAAGAGCGAACTATCTCCCCCTGTATGTCCCAAGATTCCATCAGAACCCTGTCTGTGTCTGTGCATTCCACCTGTCTGGTGGCACAGTATTCCTGTGTTTTATTTCAGGGGTGCAGCTGGGTTTCAAAACTCCAACAAATTTTAGGAACCTGGGAAGGTGCAAACCCACATTGATTCTCTGGGGAAGGTCTCGCCACACTGTGGCTCAGGTCAGTTTGTCCCAGAAAAGCAGCTGCATGACTGTGCAGGGGTTTGGCATTTATGGTAGACCTCAGCCAAAAGCCGGCATCCAGGTTAGCTGCCTTCAGCAGGTTCCTCTGCTAGTTTGCTAATTAACAGTGCTGCTCAATGGTGCCCATTGTCTGTTTCATCCCCTTTCAGGTTATGCCACCTCTCCCAAAGAGGGGAACTGTCTCTCCCGGTGCAAACGAGGGTATCCTCAGACCATGCTGTCCACTTCTGGGCCTCTACCCTCTTCCCTAGACGAACACTACTGTGCCCGCCTGGCACAACCCCAGCGATGGCACAGACTTCTGAAACTTCAGACTTTGAGCTCCACTGCTTGTAAAAACAAAAAATAATCAGCCCCTCTCCTTTTCACAGTCAGTGGTTTTGGGGAAGTGTGTTTCTTGTGTAATCCCCTGCATGTTGGTTTCTCTCTCTCTCTTTCTCTCTTGATCCTCGCTCTGTGATAAGGCCTCCCTCCCTTCCGAAGCACCTGCAATTCTCTTCTCCCCCAAATCAACTGTCTGCAGCTCCTACCTTCCATGGTGTGGCTGCTTTTCTCCCTCTACATGTGCAGTTTGTTCTCAGTCCTCAGAGCAATTTCTTGGGTGTTCAGAATGATTTTATATTTATCTGTGTTCAAGGGACAAGGCAAGCATAGGGTCCCCCAACTACTCCACCATCTTAACTCATCCTTCTCTAAACTTTTTATTTTGATCTAATTTTACAATTCAAAAAAATTGTTAGAAAAAAAAAGAATATTACAAAGAACTCCCATATACTCTTTACCCAGATCCACCAGTTAACATTTATCTATGTTTGCTTTTTTTATTCTCTATTTCTTTTTCTCCCTGTCATACCCTTCTCCCTCTCCCTGCTCTTTTTTCCTTTACTCCTCCCCCACCCATCTCCTCTCCTCTACCTTCCCCTCTTCCTCTGCCCTTCCCCCTCTTCCTCTCTCTGAGCTATTTAAGAGTTCCTAGCAGATATCATGCTCGTTTACTGGGAAATACTTCAGTGCATATTTCTTCAGAAGGATGACTTTCTCTTAAATAAACTCAGTACATGTGTCAAAATAGAAATTTGACATTGTTCCAGTTTTTGTTTCATAAACCTTTATTTTCAAGATTATCCAATTATAATCAATGAAAAAGGGATGTGTTTGGAAGAACATATATTTCAAATGGACAATGCAAGCTATATAAATAGTTCTTTTTTGTCTAGCTTTATTGAAATATATTTGGCATCTAACATTGTTGCAAGTTTAAGGTATACAGTAAGGTGATTTGCTCTATCTATATATTACAAAATAATTACCACAATAAGTTTTCACAGTCATCTCACACAGTTATCATTTTTTTTCCTCTGTGGTGAGAACTTTTTTTTTTTTAATTATTTTTTTAGAGAGAGAGAGCACGCGAGCGGGAGGGGCAGAGAGAAAGGGAGAGAATTTTAAGCAGGCTCCATGCTCAACACAGAGCCCAGTGCAGGGCTCAATCTCCTGACCCTGAGATCATGACCTCAGCCGAACTCAAGAGTTGGGACGCTTAACCGACTGAGCCAACCAGGTGACCACTGTGTGGTGAGAACTATTAATATCTACTCTCAGCAACTTTTAAGTATACAATATAGTATTGTTAATTATAGTCATTAAACTATAATGTTAACTATACTATAACTATAATTGTAATAAATATGTATACTATAACTATATTATTAACTATAGTATAATGTATATCATGCTATATATGTATTAGATATCCAGAACTTACTCATGTTACAACTGAAAGTTTATACCCTTTGACCACTTTCACCAATTTCTCCCACCCTCCAATCTCTGGAAACTACCAATGTACTCTCTGTATTTATGAGTTTGTTTTCTTTTTAGTAAGATTCCATGTATAAGTAAGATCATGTAGTGTTTTTCTCTATCTAACATAATTCACTTAGTATAATGCCCTCAAGTTTTATCCATTGGGTTGGAAATGGCAGGATTTCTTATGGCTGAGTAATATATCATTTTTATATTTACATTGTATTTTCTTTATCTTTTCATCTGTCAGTGGAGACCTAGGTTGTTTCCATGTCTTGCTTATTGTAAATAATGATGCAGTGAACTGGGGGTGCATGTGTCTCTTCAAGATTAGTGATTTTATTTCCTTCATATATATACCTAAAGGGGACTTGCTGAATCATATGATAATACTTAATTTTGTTTCTTTTCAGATTTTTATTTAAATTCTAGTTAGTCAACATATAGTACAGTATTGGTTTCAGGAATACAATTCAGTGACTCATTACTTACATACAACACCCAGTGCTCATCATAACAAGTGCCCATACCCCACCACCTCCTCCCTCAGCCTTCAGTTTGTTCTCTATCTTTAAGAGTCTCTTATAGTTTGTTTCCCTCTTTCTTTTTATTTTTTATTGCCCCTCCCATATGTTCAACTGTTTTGTTTCTTAAATTCCACATCTGAGCAAAATCATATGTTACTGGTTTTTCTCTGACTTATTTCGTTTAGCATAATATACTCTACCTCCATTCACGTCATTGGAAATGGCAAGATTTCATTCTTTTTGAAGGGTAAATAATATTCCATTGTGTGTGTATATGTGTATATATATGTACACATAAACACACACACACACCACGTCTTCATTATCCGTTCATCAGTCAGTGGACATTTGGACTCATTCCATAGTTTGGCTATTGTTGATAATGCTGCTATCAACATCAGGGAGCATGTGTCCCTTTGAATCTGTATTTTTCTATCCTTTGGTTAAATACCTAGTAGTGCAATAGCTGGATCATAGGGGAGTTCTATTTTCAAACTTTTGAGGAACCTCCATACTGTTCTCCTGAGTGTCTGCACAACTTTATATTCCCACCAATAGTACAAGAGTGTTCCCCTTTCTTCACAGCCTTACCAACACCTGTTGTTTTTTGTGTTGTTAATTTTAGCCATTCTGACAGGTGAGAGGTGATATCTCATAGTGATTTTGATTTGTGTTTCCCTGATGTTGAGTGATGCTGAGCATTTTTTTTTTAAGATTTTTTTATTTATTTATTTGCGAGAGAGAGAATGAGAGACAGAGAGCACGAGAGGGAGGAGGGTCAGAGGGAGAAGCAGACTCCCCGCTGAGCAGGGAGCCCGATGCGGGACTCGATCTCGGGACTCCAGGATCATGACCTGAGCCAAAGGCAGTCGCTTAACCGACTGAGCCACCCAGGCGCCCGATGCTGAGCATTTTTAATGTGTCTTTTGGCCATCTGGATGTCTTCATTGGAAAAGTGTCTATATATGTCTTTTGCCCATTTCTTAACTGGATTAATTGTTTTGTGGGTATTGAGTTTGATAAGTTTTTTATAGATTTTGAATACTAACCCTTTATTGTCTGTCATTTGCAAATATATTCTCCCATTCTGTAGGCTGCCGTTTAGTTTTCTTGATTTTTTCCTTCGCTATGCAGAAGCTTTTTATCTTGAAGTCCCATTAGTTCATTTTTACTTTTATTTCCCTTGCTTCTGGTGACGTGTCTAGTAAGAATTTGCTATGCCCGGGGTCAGAAGGTGCTGCCTGTGTTCTCTAAGATTTTGATAGGTTCCTTTCTCACATTTAGGTATTTCATCCATTTTGATTTATTTTTATGTGTTGTATAAGACAGTGGTCCAGTTTCATTCCTCTGCATGTGGCTGTCCAATTTTTGTAACACCATTTTTTGAAGAGATAGTCTTTTTTCTTTTTCTTTTTTTTTTTAAGATTTTATTTATTTTTTTGACAGAGAGAGACATAGCGAGAGCAGGAACACAAGCAGGGGGAGTGGGAGAGGGAGAAGCAGGCTTCCCGCCGAGCAGGGAGCCCGATGTGGGACTCGATCCCAGGACCCTGGGATCATGACCCAAGCCGAAGGCAGACGCTTAACGACTGAGCCACTCAGGTGCCCTTTTCTTTTCTTTTCTTTTCTTTTTTTTTTTTTTAAAGATTTTATTTATTTATTTGAGAGAGAGAGAATGAGAGAGAACACATGAGAGGGGATAGGGTCAGAGGGCAAAGCAGACTCCCTGCCGAGCAGGGAGCCTGATGCAGGACTCGATCCCGGGACTCCAGGATCATGACCTGAGCCGAAGGCAGTCGCTTAACCAACTGAGCCACCCAGGCGCCCGAGATAGTCTTTTTTCAATTGGATATTCTTTCCTTCTTTGTCGAAGATTAATTGACCATAGAGTTGAGGGTCCATTTCTGGGTTTTCTGTTCTGTTCAGTTGATCGATGTGTCTGTTTTTGTGCCAGTACCACACTGTCTTGATGGCTACAGCTGTGTAATACAGCTTGAAGTCTAAAATTCTGATGCCTCTCACTTTGGCTTTCTTTTTCAACATTCCTTTGACTATCCTGGGTCTTTTGTGGTTCCATACAAATTTTATGATTGTTTGTTTCAGCTCTGTGAAAAATGTTGAGGGTATTTTGATAAGGATTGCATTGAATGTGTACATTGCTGTGGGTACTATAGACTTTATTTATTTATCAGAGAGAGAGAGACAGAGGAAGAGAGAGAGAAAGAGCACAAGCAGGGGGAGGGACAGAGGGAGAAGGGAGAAGCAGATGCCTCGCTGAGCAGGGAGCCCGAAGCAGGGCTTGATCCCAGGACCCTGGGATCATGATCGCAACCAAAGGCAGACTCTTAACCAACTGAGCCACCCAGGAGCCCTAGTATAGACACTTTAACAATGTTCTTCCAGTCCCTGAATGTGGAATGCTTTTCCATTTCTTTGTGTACTCTCCAATTTTTTTCATAAGTGTTCTGTAGTTCTCAGAGTATAAATCCTTGAACTCTTTGGTTAAGTTTCATCCTACGTATCACATGGTTTTTGGTGCAATTGTAATGTGATTGATTCCTTGATTTCTTTTTCTCTTTCTTCATTATTGCTGTATAGAAATGCAACAGATTTCTGTATGTTGATTTCCTATCCTATGATTTTGCTGAATTCATATATTAGTTCTAGCAATTTTTTGGTGGAGTCTTTCACATAGAGTATCATGTTGTCTGCAAATACTGAAAGTTTGACTTCTTCCTTACCCATTTGGATGCCCTTTTATTTCTTTTTCTTGTCTGACTGCTGAAGCTATGTCTTCCAGTACTATGTTAAATATGGTGAGAGTGGAAATCTGTATCTTGTTCCTGACCATAGAGGAAACGCTCTCAGTTTTTCCCCTTTGAGGATGATGTTAACTGTGGGTCTTTCGTATATGGCCTTTATGATGTTGAGGTATATTTCTTCTATCCCTACTTTGTTGAGTGTTTTTATTAAGAATTGCAGCTGTAGGGGCGCCTGGGTGGCTCAGTTGGTTGGGCGACTGCCTTCGGCTCAGGTCATGATCCCAGGGTCCTGGGATCGGGTCCCGCATCGGGCTCCCTGCTCGGCGGGGAGCTTGCTTCTCCCTCTCCCACTCCCCCTGCTTGTGTTCCCTCTCTCGCTGTCTCTCTCTCTGTCAAATAAATAAATAAAATCTAAAAAAAAAAAAAAAAAAAAAAAAAAAAAAAAAGAATTGCAGCTGTATTTTGTCATGCTTTTTCTGCCTCTATTGACAGGATTATCTGATTCTTATCCTTTCGTTTATTAATGTGTTGTATCACATTGATTGATTTTTGAATATTGAACCACCCCTGCAACCCAAGAATAAATTCCAGTTGATCGTGGTAAATAGTCCTTTTAATGTACTGTTGGATTTGATTTGCTAGTACCTTCTTGAGAATTTTTGCATCCATATTCACCAGGGATATTGGCCTGTAATTCTCCTTTTTACTGGAGTCTTTTTCTGGTTTTGGAATCAAGGTAATGCTAGCCTTGTAGAAGGAATGTGGAAGTTTTCCTTTCATTTCTATTTTTTGGAACAATTTGAGAATTATAGGTATTATCTCTTCCTTAAATGTATGGTGGAATTCCTCTGGGAAGCCATCTCTCCCTGGTCTTGTTTGTTGGGAGATTTTTAATTACTTTCAAAATTTTCAATATTCTTTCAATTTCTTTCCTGGTTATGGGTCTTTTCAAATTTTCTATTTCTTCTGTTTCAGTTTCAGTAGTTTTTATGTTTCTAGCAATTTGTCCATTTCTTCCAGATTGCCCATTTTGTTGGCATACAATTTTTCATAATATAATCTATGATTATTTGTATTTTTGTGGTGTTGGATACTATCTCTCCTCTTTCTTTCATGATTTTTTTTCTATTTGGGTCCTTTATCTTTCCTTTTTGATAAGTCTGGCTAGGCACTTATCAATTTTATTATTTTTTTTTTCAAAGAACCATCTCTTTCTTTCATCTGTTCTACTTGGGTTCTTTCTTGTTTGTTTGTTTCTATATGATTTATTTCTGCTCTAATCATTGTTATTTCTCTTATTCTCCTGGCTTTAGGCTTTACTTGCTGTTCTTTTTCTAGCTCCTTTAGATGTAAGTTTAGGTAGTGTATTTGAGATGTTTCTTGCTTCTTGAGATAGGCCTGTATTGCAGTATACTTCCCTCTTAGGACTGCCTTTGGTACATCCCAAGGTTTTGGACTGTCGTGTTTTCATTCTCATTTGCTTCCATGTACTTCTTTAATGTCTTCTTTAATTTCCTGGTTGATTAATTCATTCTTTAGTAAGATGTTCTTTAACCTCTATGTATCGAAGGCCTTTTTATAGTTTTTCTTGTGGTTGACTTCAGCTTTTATAAAGTTGTTGCCTGGGGACGCCTGGGTGGCTCAGTTGTTAACTGTCTGCCTTAGGCTTAGATCATGATCCCAGAGTCCTGGGATCGAGTCCCTCATCAGGCTCCCTGCTCAACGGGACACCTGCTTTTCCCTCTCCCACTCCCCCTGCTTGTGTTCCCTCTCTCTGTGTGTCTTTCTTTGTCAAATAAATAAAATCTTCAAAAAAAATAAAGTTGTTGCCTGACAATATGTATGATATGATATTGATCTTTTTGTACTTGTTGAGGCCTGATTTGTGACCTATAGATACGTGATCTATTCTGGAGAATGTTCCATGTGCACTTGAAAAGCTTCTGTTTTCTGCTGAATTAGGTTGAAAGGGTTTGAATATATCTGTTAAGTGCATCCACTTCAGTGTGTCATTTGAAGCTATTCTTTCCTTGTTGATTATCTGCTTACATGATATGTCTGTTGCTGTTAGTGTGGTGTTAAAACCCCTTACTACTATTGTATTATTATCAATGAGTTTCTTTTTATTATTAATTGATGTATATATTTGGGTGCTCCCAAGTTGGGGGCATAAATATTTATAGATGTTAAATCTTCTTGTTGGATAGACCTCCTAATTTTTAGATGGTGTCCTTCTTCATCTCTTGTTAAAGTCTTTGGTTTAAAGTCTAGTTTGTCTGATGTAAATATGGTTACTCCAGTTTTGTTTTGATGTCCATTAGCATGATAGAGGGTTCTCCATCTCCTCACTTTAAACCTGCAGGTGTCATTAAGTTTAAAATGAGTCTCTTGTAAGTAGTATATAGATGGGTCTTTTTTTTTTTTTTTTAATCCATTCTGTTACCCTGTATCTTTTTATTGGAGCCTTTAGTCCATTTACATTCAGAGTGATTATTGAAAGATGTGAATTTAGTGCTTTGTGTTATCTGTACTGTTGGTATTTCTGGTGATGTTCTCTGGTCCTTTCTAGTCTTTGTTGCTTTTGGTTTTTTTTTCTACACTGAAACAGTGCACCTTAAAATTTCTTGCACTGCTGGCTTAGTGGTCACTAACTCTAGTTTTTCTCTGTCTGGGAAACTATCTCTCCTGTTCTGATTGACAGCCTTGCTGGGTAGAGAATTCCTGGCTGCATATTTTTCACATTTAGCACGTTGAATGTTTCCTGCCACTGCCTTCTGGTCTTCCATGTTTCTCTGGACAGATCTGCTGTGAACCTGATCTGTTTTTTCTTGTAGGTTAAGGACTTTCTTTCCCTTGCTGCTTTCAGGATTCTTTCACTGTCTATGTATTTTGTGAATGTGACTATTATATGCCTTGGTAATGTTCAGCATTTTTTTTTTAAAGATTTTATTGATCCCAGCAAGAGAGGGAACACAAGCAGGGGGAGTGGGAGAAGGAGAAGCAGGCTTCCCGCCGAGCAGGGAGCCCGATGCAGGGCTCAATCCCAGGACCCTGGGATCATGACCTGAGCTGAAGGCAGACGCTTAACGACTGAGCCACCCAGGCGCCCCATTCAGCATTTTTTTAATTTAATGGGAGTTCTCTGTCCATTTTGGATTTTGATGTCTGCATCCTTTCCCAGATTAGGCTTTCAGCTACAATTTGGTCGAATAATCCTTCTGCCCGTTTTTCTCTTTCTTCATCTTCTGGGCCTCCTATGATACGAATGTTACTACCTTTTAATAAGTCACTGAGTTCCCTAAGTCTACCTTCGTCGGCCTACCTTCGTGGTCCATTACTTTCTTTTCCTCTTCTTTTCAGCTTCATTATTTTCCATAATTTTATCTTCTGTATCACTGACTCCTTCCCCCACTTCATCCATCTTTGCTTTTATGGCATCCATTCTGGTTTCAATCTCTGTTAAGGCATTTTAATTTGGGGGGTGACTAGATTATAGTTCTTTTATCTCTGCTGTAAGGGATACTTTATTGTCTTCTATCTTCTTATCAAGCCCAGTTAGTATCCTTATAATCTCTGTTTAAAATTCTAGTTCAGACCTCTTACTTATATCTCTATTGATTAAATCCCTGGCCGTGAGTTCTACTTCCTGTTCTTTCTTTGGTGAATTTCTCTGTCTCATCATTTTGTTCAGAAAAGAAAAGAAGAAAGAAAAAGCAAAAAACAAAAAGACTAGATCCTGGGTGTGTTGGTCTCATTGTTAAAAGAATCTAGACACCCCCGAAAATAATGAAATAAAATGAAAGTAAACAAAAAATAACGAAACATATTTATATAATACACAAATAAAAATTAAAAAAATAATAATGAGTTAGAGAAGGTATTGAAGAAAATAAGAAAATAAATGAAGAAATAATAAAGAATAAAACTAAAAAGGAAGCAAGATCCTATTTCCCTTAGAGCTAAACTTTGCAGTACTCAGTGATCAGTAGATTTGGTGAGAGGGAGGTGTTTGTGTTTATCTTTTGGGGGAGGTGCCTGTTGTGCTGGTATTCAGGTGGATCTGCTTCGAGGGTGCTGGGGGTTGGGGCTTGGTGCAGGCGATTCCAGCCTCCACTATGTGGTGTTGCTTTTCTTCATGAAGGCTTACAGCACTGATGGGCAGGATGAAAATGGTGGCGCCCTGATGTCTAGCCTTGGAGCTGAATGTTCAAGCCCCCCACTCTTCAGTGAACCTTCAAAGAAGAACAGTCAACCACTCTTCTGATGTCTCCAGTTTCCGTCAGAACCCTGTGTTCACCCCACCTGTGTCCAAGTTTTTTCATGTCAGGTACACGACTGAGTTCCAAAACTGCAAATTTTAGGGACTCCTGTGTTGTGGACCTGTCTTGTTGCTCTGGTGGAGGGTCTTGCTGCACTTTTGCTGTTTGCTGGCCAATCCAGGAACATAGTCTCACGACCACTCTGCGGTTCGTAGTTTATAGCAAAACAGAGCAGAAAGCCTGTACAAAGACCGGCTAAGCAGGATTCCCCTCTCCTATGTCTGGGAACAGTGCAGCACGTTGGTGCCACCTGGTCTTCTTATGACCCAGGGGATCCTTAGACCACATTGTCTCTCCTGGGGTTCTGACCTACTTTCCCACCTGAGCACCTTTAAGCTAGGGTCATTCCCCCATGGTAGCGGACTTTAGAGGTTCAGATTTTGCACTGTGCTCCTTATAGTACTTTGCCGTGGCCTCTGTAAACAGGGCTCCCTCCCTGCCATGGTATCCACAGCTGTATCTCCCCCAAGTCCACTCTCTGCAACTCTTAATCTTCCAAATGTAGTCACTTTTCTACTCATAGACTTGCAATTTTTGTTTCATCAGATTGATGTTGTGGGTGTTCATAATGATTTGATAAGTATCTAGCTGTATTTGAGGGAGGGCACAACCTTAGAGTCCCCCTACTGCTCCACCATCTTAACTCCTCCCTCCAAAATCCACTGGTTTTAATATCCATTGGTAAATCTTGACTGAAACAGTTATTAGTATGATGGCTGCAATATGGTAATTTTGAAATTCCATCATTTTTGCTACAGATATAAATTTGTATTCTACTTCTACTTCTGTCTACTTTTTACATTATTTTGGACTTGTTCATTTTTCCTTTATTTCATGCATACCTTATTGCTATCATTATTTATTTTAATGCTCAAATTATCTCAGATTTAACCAATGGCAATCCATTCAAGCTGGCTTCTCTGTCCATTTGATCTGCTCCCATCATTCTGATACTTTGACATCAACATTTTCTTAGTTCCTTACTTTCAGGCTTATCTTTTATTCCCTGCCTTATTGACTCTTTCTATGTGGAGCTGTGATTCCTTTAAGTGGGGTGCACTATTTAGAAACCAAGACATGGGTACATGGATATTTTTTAGTTTCACATTTTGTTATTCTTCTCGTTTAATTTTACTTAGTACAGATAACATGGTTTATATGATACTGTTTATTTAATATTTGAGATTTGCCTTATGTTCTAGAAAACATGATCAATTTATAAGTGTTTCATATGTGCCTGAAAAGATTTTGTATATTCTACCTGTTGAATGTGGAGTTCTATAAGTTCCATTAAATTCATTGTATTGTTTATCTGTCTTCTATATCCCTATTAATTTTGTTTATTTCCTAGATCTATCAGTTGCTGAAAGAGGTAAATTTAAAATCCCCCTCTTTGATGGTGGATTTGTCAAATTATTATAGTTCTATAATTTTTGCTTTGTATATTTGACACTTTGTTATTATGTCCATACAAGTCTAAAATACATGCATCTATTATCATTTGAGTGACCCATTTTACTTTTTACATTTAAAGTCTTTTTTATTTAATATACTTTTCTTTGGATGGTATTTCTTTTTCAGTTCTTTTAATTACTCTTTTTTTCTTTTATTTTTCAGAATATGTTCTGCAAAAAAAAAAAATACAGTGAATGCATTGATTTATTTGTGAATTTACCAGCAGAATTTATAATTAGCAGTGAGGATAAGCTTTATATATGAAAACATTATTTTTCTTCGGGTTTTTTTTATTTTATAAAATTTCAACTCTACAGAAAAGTCAAAAGACATCCTTCATTTAGATCCATCCATTTTTTATTTTGCTACATATAATTTCTTTCTTTATAAATGTATACATGTTTTTATGTTATGTATTAATATTATATGTTATTATATATAATTATAATAATATGTATGTATTGCTGAACCATTTGGAAGTAACCTGCAGATATTATGACACTTCAGCCTTGAACACTTCACTTCATTATTTCTCAAGAACAAGGGCATTACTTCCATCACATTCAGAGAAATTTAACACTGATACAATTCTGTTATCTAACATACTGTCCCAAAGTTTCAAAATTGTCTTGACAGTATCTTTCAAAGTTTTTTATTTGTTTTGTTACAGGATCCAGTCAAGGATCATGCACTGTATTTAGTTGTAATGCCCCTTTAAACTTTTTAAATCTAGAATAGCATCACCTCATCCCTTCTTAAAATTTTTTCAAAATATTGGCAGTTCTCATGAGTCCAGGCAGTTGTCCTGCATATGTGCCACAATTTGAGCTTGTCTGTTTCTCCATGATTAATTTAAGCATTTTTAGCAAAAAGACTACATAGGTGATGCTGTGTCCTTGCATCACATCAGGAAGCACAGACTGGTTTATCCCATTCATTATTGATAATGCTAAGTTTGTTTCACCCTTTTTAAAGATTTTTTTAAGAGCAGTTTTACATTCACAGCAAATTTGAGAAGAACACATAGAGATTTCTTATATATCCCTTACACCTACACATGCATAGCCTTCCCTGTTAATGAACATTCCCTACCAGAGTGGTACATTTGTCACAATTAATGAACCTATACTGACATACAATAATCACCCAAAGTCCATAGTTACATTATTTCACTCTTGGTGTTAAACATTCTTTGGGCTTGGAAAAATGAATAATGACATGTAATCTCATTATAGTGTCATATAGAGTATTTTCACTGCCTCAGAAGGCTTCTGTGTTCTTCCTATTCACCCCTTCCTCCATGCCTCTGGCAACCACTGATCATTTTACTGTGTTCATAGTTTTACCTTTACCAGAACATGAATAATTGGAATCGTAAGGTATATGGCCTTTCAGATTGGCTTATGTCCATTAGTAATATGCATTTAAGGTTTCTCCATGTCTTTTCATGGTTTGATACCTCATTTCATTTCAGAATAACATTCCATTGTTTGAATGTAGCAGTTTATTTATCCATTCACCTACTGAAGGACACTTGGTTGCATCTAAGATTTGGCAATTATGAATAAAGTTCTATACACATCTACCTGCAAATTTTTGTGTAGACATGTTTTCAACTCCTTTGGATAAATATCAGGAAATACCATTGCTTGTATTTTTATTTTTTATATTTATACTTAATATACTTATATGCATATATGTGTACATACATTTTTTTAAACCATTGGACAATAAGTTGCCTCATGAATCCTATGTAATTCAGTATGTGTTTCCTAAAACCATATTCTTTTTTCACCAATTATACCATTAAGTGCGATTTATTAAAAAAAATAAAAGAATTTGGTCCAGGATCCAATCCCTAATCATGTTGTCTTGAGCTATTATGTTTGTTTAGTTTGCTTCAATTGCAGTAGTTTCTTAGACTTTGTGTAAAAAAATAGTTTTGAAGATGATAACAGTCATTTTATAGAATGTCCTGGAATTTCAGTTTTTGTGATGTTTCTTCATGATTATATTCAGATTATGCGTTTTGTCAAGGAATATCACTGAAATGATGTTTGGTTCTCAGTGTATTGTGTCAGGAGGCACATGGTGTCATTTTGTTCTATAACTTTAACTTTTAATTTTTTGTTACTGAGTTTTGTTCAGGAGATTGAAGAATGTAAGGCTTTGCCCTATGCTGATGTCATAGATAGCTAGGCAGGTACTTTTCTCTTTTCCCTTAGGAAGCAGTAACTTTTTCTTTCTTTCTCTTTTTTTTTTTTAATTTTATTATGTTATGTTAGTCACCATACAATACATCATTAGTTTTTGATGTAGTGATCCACAATCCATTGTTTTCGTATAACACCCAGTGCTCCATGCAGTACGTGCCCTCCTTAATACCCATCACTGGGCTAACCAATCCCCCCTCCCCCCTCCCCTCTAAAACCCTGTTTGTTTCTCAGGTCCATTGTCTCTCATGGTTCATCTCTCCCTCCAATTCCCCCCGCCCATTTTTCCCTTCCTTCTCCTAATGTCCTCCATGTTATTCCTTATGTTCCACAAATAAGTGAAACCATATGATAATTGACTTTCTCTGCTTGACTTATTTCACTTAGCATAATCTCCTCCAGTCCCATCCATGTTGATGTAAATTTGGGTATTCATCTTTTCTGATGGCTGAGTAATATTCCATTGTATATATGGACCACATCTTCTTTCTCCATTCGTCTGTTGAAGGGCATCTCGGCTCTTTCCACAGTTTGGCTATGCGGACATGGCTGCTATGAACATTGGGGTGCATATGGCCCTTCTTTTCACTACATCTGTGTCTTTGGGGTAAATACCCAGGAGTGCAATTGCTGGGTCATAGGGTAGCTCTATTTTTAATTTTTTGAGGCACCTCCACACTGTATTCTAAACTGGCTGTACCAACTTGCATTCCCACCAAGAGTGTAAGAGGGTTCCCCTTTCTCCACAACCTCTCCAACATTTGTTGTTTCTTTCCCTGTCCATTTTGGCCATTCTAACTGGTGTAAGGTGGTATCTCAGTGTGGTTTTGATTTGGATTTCCCTGATGGCTAATGATGATGAACATTTTTTCATGTGTCTGTTAGCCATTTGTATGTCTTCTTCAGAGAAGTGTCTTTTCATATCTTCTGCCCACTTTTTGACTTGATTATTTGTTTTTTGGGTGTTGAGTTTGAGAAGTTCTTTATAGATCTTGGATACCAGCCCTTTATCTGTAGTGTCATTTGCAAATATCTTCTCCCATTCTGTGGGTTGCCTCTTTGTTTTGTTGACTGTTTCCTTTGCTGTGCAGAAGCTTTTGATCTGGATGAAGTCCCAAAAGTTCATTTTTGCTTTTGTTTCACTAGCTTTTGGAGATGTATCTTGAAAGACGTTGCTGTGGCCGATGTCAAAGAGGTTACTGCCTATGTTCTCCTCTAGGATTTGGATGGATTCCTGTCTCACATTGAGGTCTTTCATCCACTTTGAGTTTATCTTTGTGAATGCTGTTAGAGAATGGTCGAGTTTCATTCTTCTGCATGTGGCTGTCCAATTTTCCCAGCACCATTTATCGAAGAGACTGTCTTTTCCATTGCATGTTCTTTCCTGCTTTGTCAAAGATTATTTGACCATAGAGTTGAGGGTCCATATCTGGGTTCTCTATTCTGTTCCATTTGTCTGTATGTCTGTTTTTGTGCCAGTACCATGCTCTCTTGGTGATCACAGCTTTGTAATATAGCTTGAAATCAGGCAATGTGATGCCCCCAGCTTTGTTTTTCTTTTTCAACATCTCCTTGGCGATTCGGGGTCTTTTCTGATTCCATACAAATTTTAGGATTGTTTGTTCCAGGACTTTGAAAAATGTCATTGGAATTTTGATCGGGATGGCATTGAAGGTATAGATTGCTTTGGGTAGCATAGACATTTTAACAATGTTTATTCTTCCGATCCATGCACATGGAATATTTTTCCATCTTTTTGTGTCTTCTTCCAATTCTTTCATGAGTGTTTTGTAGTTCCTAGAGTATAGATCCTTTACCTCTTTGGTTAGGTTTATTCCGAGGTATCTTATGGTTTTTGGTGCTATTGTAAATGGAATCGTTTCTTTAATTTCTCTTTCTACAGTTGCATTGTTAGTGTATAAGAAAGCAACTAATTTCTGTGCATTGATTTTGTATCCTGCCACATTACTGAATTGCTGGATGAGTTCTAGTAATTTGGGGGTGGAGTCTTTTGGGTTTTCCACATAAAGTATCATGTTGTCTGCAAAAAGAGAGAGTTTGACTTCTTCTTTGCCAATTTGAATACCTTTTATTTCTTTTTGTTGTCTGATTGCTGTTGCTAGGCCTATGTTGAACAACAGTGGTGAGAGTGGGCACCCTTGACATGTTCCTGACCTGAAGGGAAAGGCTCTCAGCTTTTCCCCATTGAGGATGATATTCGCTGTGGTTTTTTCATAGATGGATTTTATGAGCTTGAAGAAGTTCCCTCTATCGCTATACTCTGGAGAGTTTTAATCAGGAAAGGATGTTCTATTTTGTCACATGCTTTTTCTGCATCAATTGAGAGGACCATATGGTGCTTCTCTCTCCTCTTATTAATGTGTTCTATCACATTGATTGATTTGCGAAAGTTGAACCACCTTTGCATCCCGGGGATAAATCCCACTTGGTCGTGGTGGATGATCCTTTGAATGTATTGTTGGATCCTATTAGCTAGGATTTTGTGGAGGAATTTGGAATCCATATTCATCAGGGATATTGGTCTGAAATTCTCCTTTTTGATGGGGTCTTTGCCTGGTTTGGGGATTAAGGTAATGCTGGCCTCATAGAATGAGTTTGGAAGTTTTCCTTCTGTTTCTATTTTTTGAAACAGCTTCAGTAGAATAGGTATTATTTCTTCTTTGAATGTTTTGTAGAATTCCCCAGGGAATCCATCAGGCCCTGGACTCTTGTTTTTTGGGAGGTTTTGGATCACTGCTTCAACCGCGTTACTGGTTATTGGTCTATTCAGGTTGTCAATTTCTTCCTGTTTCAGTCTTGGCACCTTATAGGTTTCCAGGAAGGCCTCCATTTCATCCAGATTGCTCAATTTATTGGCATATAGTTGTTGATATTAATTTCTAATAATTGTTTCTATTTCCTTGGTGTTAGTTGTGATCTCTCCCCTTTCATTCATCATTTTATTAATTTGTGTCCTTTCTTTTTTCTTTTGGATAAGTCTGGCCAGTGGTTTATCAATCTCATTAATTCTTTCAAAGAACCAACTTCTAGTTTCATTGATCTGATCTACTGTGTTTCTGGTTTCTAATTCATTGATTTCTGCTCTAATTTTAATTATTTCTCTTCTAATGCGTGGCTTAGGGGTCATTTGTTGCTTTTTCTCCAGTTCTTCAAGGTGTAGAGTTAGTTGGTGAATTCGGGATTTTTCTATTTTTTTGAGTGAGGCTTGGATGGCTATGTATTTCCCCCTTAGGACTGCCTTTGCAGTATCCCATAGGTGTTGGACTGATGTGTTTTCGTTCTCTTTGATTTCCATGAATTGTTTAAGTTCTTCCTTGATTTCTTGGTTGACCCAAACATTCTTGAGCAGAGTGGTCTTTAGCTTCCAAGTGTTTGAATTTCTGCCAAATTTTTTCTTGTGGTTGAGTTCCAGTTTTAGAGTATTGTGGTCTAAGAATATGCAGGCAATAATCTCAATCTTTTGGTATCGGTTGAGACCTGATTTGTGACCCAGTATATGGTCTATTCTGGAGAAAGTTCCATGTGCACTCGAGAAGAATGAGTATTCTGTTGTTTTAGGGTGGAATGTTCTGTAGATATCTATGAAGTCCATCTGGTCCAGTATATCATTCAAAGCTCTTGTTTCCTTGTTGATTTTCTGCTTAGAGGATCTGTCCATTGCTGAGAGTGGAGTATTGAGGTCTCCTACAATTAACGTCTTGTTATCAATATGACTCTTTCTTTTCTTTTTTTTTTTTTTTTAAGATTTTATTTATTTTTTTGACAGAGAGAGACGTAGCGAGCGCAGGAACACAAGCAGGAGGAGTGGGAGAGGGAGAAGCAGGCTTCCCGCAGAGCAGGGAGCCCGATGTGGGCCTCGATCCCAGGACCCTGGGATCATGACCTGAGCCGAAGGCAGACGCTTAACGACTGAGCCACCCAGGGGCCCTGATTATTTTCGTTAACAGTTGGCTTATGTAGATGCCTGCTCCCATGTTGGGGGCATAGATATTTACAATTGTTAGATCTTCTTGTTGGATAGACCCTTTAAGAATGATATAGTGTCCTTCTGTGTCTCTTATTACAGAATTTAGTTTAAAATCTAATTTGTCTGATACAGGAATCGCTACCCCAGCTTTATTTTGAGGTTCGCTGACATGGGAGATAAATCTCCATCCCTTCACTTTCAGTCTGGATGTATCTTTAGGTTCAAAATGAGTCTCTTGTAGACAGCATATGGATGGGTCCTGTCTTTTTATCCAATCTGCAACCCTGTGCCGTTTTATGGGAGCAGTTAGGCCATTCACGTTGAGAGTGATTAGTGAAAGATATGAATTAATTGTCATCATGTTGCCTGTGAAGATGTTGTTTTTATAGATTGTCCCTGTAAATTTCTGTTGTAGATCACTCTTGGGGTCTTTCTCCTTTTATAGAACCCCCCTTAATATTTCTTGCAGGGCCTGGTTAGTGGTCACATATTCTTTCAACTTCTGCCAGTCGTGGAAGCTCTGCATCTCTCCATCCATTCTAAATGAAATCCTTGCCAGATAAAGTATTCTTTGCTGCATGTTCTTCTCATTTAGTACCCTGAATATGTCTTGCCAGGCCATTCTGGCTTACCAGGTCTCTGTGGATAGGTCTGACGTTATTCTGATGTTCTTCCCTCTGTACGTAAGCAATCTCTTCGCCCTAACTGCCCTTAAGATGGTTTCCTTGGTTTTAAGATTTGCAAGTTTTACTATTACATGCCGGGGTGTTGGCCTTTTTTCCTTGATCTTAGGAGGGGTCCTCTCTGCCTCTAGGACTCGAATGTTTGTTTCATTCCCCAGATTATGGAAGTTCTCAGCTACAATTTGCTCAAATACATCTTCTAGTCCTCTCTCTCTCTCCACTCCCTCCAGGATTCCAATTATTCTGACATTGGAACGCCTCATGGTGTCACTTATTTCTTTGATTCTATTTTCATGGATTCTCAGTTTTTCCCTGGCCTCCTCTTTTCCCTTTTTATCTATTATATTGTCTTCCAGGTCTCTTATTCGCTCTTCTGCCTCAGTTACCCTAGCTGTTAGATTATCTAGATTGGATTGGATCTCATTGATAGCATTTTTAAGTTCTGTCAATTCAGCTTTCATTTCTGCCCTTAGAGACTCTATGTTGCCATTAATTGATTTCTCCATTCTAGCCATTGTCTTCACAATTGCTAGCCTGAATTCCATCTCCGACATCTTGGTTATATCTGCATCCATTTGTAAATCTGCAGCATAAGTCATAATCTCTGAGTCTTTTCTGTTTTGGGGGCACCTCTTCCTAGTCATTTTGTTGATGGGTGTTTGAGGGAATGTATAGAGTCCAAATTATTGACCAGAACCCAAGCAAGATGCACCTGTTTTCTTGGGACCTTAGGGTTGTTGGCCTCTTGTTTTCCCAGCCTGTCTTCTGTGGGAGGGGCCTGCCGTGCTGTTACTCAGGCGACCCTGTTTGGGCGGAGTTGCCCTGCACCCCTGTGGCGGGGGATGGGCTCAGTGGGAATCAGTCTTCGGGGCTTTTGTTCTCTGGCGCCTTTCCCTGGTGGCTTTCCGCATCTCTTCCGCGAGTCAGAGCAGAAGAGACCATTTCCAACCCTCTGCCTCCGAGCAGAGAGACAGCAGTCTGTTCTTTAGTGAGCTCTCCAGGCCACACCATCTCTGTTTCTGTCCGTGCTGCTATAAACTGCAACATCCTGGGTTGTGCGCCCCTCCGCAGCGCTCCCAGTCCTGCCTCCAGGTCGGGGCACGTCTCTGCCCTTTGTGCTTCTAAAACCGCCAGCCGCTCCCAGTTCGGGTGCACGTGACTCCACCGCTTGGGGTTTCCACCACAGAGGTTGCAGTTCACCGGTGGGACCCTGGCACACCTGGTTTCCGTCTCGGAGGCTGCAGTTCACGTGCGCGCGACCGTCGCTCCGGTTTCTATCTGGGCGGCTGTGGTTCGCGTGCGCGCGACCCCGCCGGTCTGGTTTTCCACCCCGGGGGCTCCCCTAAAGTCCTTTCCCGACGCTACCGGTCTGCGAGTCTGTGCCCGTCCCCAGCGCACGAGGCTGTTACTTACCGGCAGTGTAGGATCCCCACAGCCAGGCACCCTCCCGCTGCTGTTTATCCTCCGATATCTGCCCGCAGAATCACGGCTCCCCACTTTGTACCTCAAAACCAACTGCCTGTGATATTCTGTTTGTAGAGATCCAGATCTTCTTACATCTCAGGCTGGTTTCATGGGTGCTCAGAGTGGTCGGGTGGATATCCAGCTCAATTCCGGGGACCAGTTGAAATAGGGTCCCCTGCTCCTCCGCCATCTTTCCCCCCTCCCAGCAGTAACTTTTTCTTAAAGTTTTTTTTTAAGATTTCATTTATTTATTTATTTAGATCATGTGAGTGGGAGGAGGGGCAGAGGGAGAGGGAGAGAGAGAATCTCAAGCAGACTCTACACTGATCACGAGCCTGACATGTAGCTTAATCTCATGACCATGAGTTCATGACCTGAGCTGAAATCAAGAGTCGGATGCTATACCACCTGAGCCACCCAGGGGCCCAGGAAACAGTCATGTTTTTATGGACACGTCATTATGATGGAATTAGGTTTACCTAACAGGCAGCATATTTTGTGTGTACTTTACCTTACCTGTTTATAGAAGTGCTCATCATTAAATGGAGTTGTCGCATCTATTCTACCATCATATTTTCTTGCCTTGGAGTATTTATTAGTCTGCCTATTGGTCTGTTTCTCTCTCTCAGAAGGGTTTTTCAGCAGCTTCACATGCACAGTGTCCTTAGGCACATTTTTATGTAAGGTTAGCCAGTTTTTTTCCATACCATTACATAAGCTCCTTCCTATACTACTTTCTTATTTTATAATTATTTCAAATACTTTATTCTGTGAAGCCAATTCATAATATTCCTTATTTTATTATTTTTTTTAAATTCCAGTATAATTAACATACAGTGTTATCATAGTTCCAGGTGTGCAATATAGTGATTAAACAATTCCATACATTATTCAGTGATCATCAGGATGAGTATGCTCTTAATCCCCTTTACCTGTTTGACCCATTCCCCATCTATCTACCCTCTGTCAACCATGTTTGTTAATATATATAGTTTATATATATATATATAAACAACCATGTTTGTTAAAAGATATAGTTAATCTGGTTTTTGGTTTGTCTCTTTTTCCTTGTTTCTTTTGTTTCTTAAATTATACATATGAGTGAAATCATATGTTACTTATCTTTCTCTGACTGACTTATTTTGCTTAGCATTATATTCTCCAGCTCCATGTGTGTTGTTGGAAATGGCAAGATTTCATTCACCTTTGTGGCTAAATAATACAATGTTTATATCAACCACATCTTCTTAAATAAGAGAGGGCAACAAACCATGAGGGACTCTTGACTCTGGGAAAGAAACTGAGGGTTGTGGAAGGGGGAGGTGGGTGGGGCAATGGGGTAATGGGGTGATGGGCACTAAGGAGGGCACCTGATGTGATGAGTGCTGGGTGTTATACGCAACTGATGAATCATTGAACACTACATCTGAAACTAATGATGTACTATGTGTGGGCTAATTGAATTTAAATTTAAAAAAGAATAAAATAATAAAGCACACGTTCTTTATCCATTCATCGGTTGATACACACTTGGGTATGTTGCAGTAAACATAGGGGTGCATATATCTTTGTCAAAATAGTGTTTTCATATTCTATCAGTAAATACCAATGGAGAAATTACTGGATCATATGATAATGCTATTTTTAATTTTTGGAGAAACCTCTGTACTGTTTCCACAGTGGAATTAGTGTTCTATTTTCTGCACATACTTGCCAGCAGTTTTTCTTGTGTTTTTGTTTTAGACATTCTGACAGGTGTAATGTATCATAGTGGTTTTGATTTGCATTTCCCTGATGATGAGGGATGTTGAGCATCTTTCCATTTCTCTCTTGACTATCAATATATCTTCTTTGCAAAAATGTCTTTTCATTTCTTCTGCCCATGTTTTATTTGGATTATTTCTTTTTTGGGTACTGATATTATAATATGTGACTTTATTTTTGTGATTGTTTCCTTCACTGTGCAGAAGCTTTTTATTTTGATGAAGTCCCAATAGTTTATCTTGGCTTTTGTTTCCCTTGCCCCAGAAGGCATATATAGAAAGAATGTATGGAATATATTTGATGTCAAAGAGATGAATGCTGGGATCTCCTCTAGCATATTTATGGTTTTATGTCTCACATTTAGGTCTTTAATCCATTTTGAATTTATGTCTGTATTTGGTGTAAGAAAGTAGTCCAGTTACATTCTTTTGCATGTTGCTGTCCAGTTTTCCCAACACTGTTTGTTGAAGAGACTGTCTTTTTCCCACTGGTTATTCTTTTTTGCTTTGATGAAGATTAATTGACCATATAATTGTGGGTTTATTTCTGGGTATTCTATTCTGTTCCATTGATTTATGTGTCAATTTTTTGCCACTACCATACTGTTTTGATCACTAGAGCAATTGTAATATGCCTTGAAGTCCAGAGTTGTCATGCTTCCAGCTTTCATTTTCTTTTTCAAGATTGCATTGGCTATTTGGGGTCTTTTGTGGTTCATACAAATATTAGGATTGTTTGTTCTAGCTCTGTGATTTTCTAGCTTCCTTGCCAATTTGAATGCCTTTTATTTCTTTTTTTCTCTGATTGCCAAGGCTAAGACTTCTAATACTATGTTAGACAGTAATGGTGAGAGTGGGCATCCCTGTCTTCTTCCTGACCATAGAGGAAACACACTCAGTTTTTCCCCACTGAGGATGATACTAGCTGTGGGTCTTTCATATATGGTCTTTATGATGTTGAGGTATGTTCCCTCTACTCCTACTTTGTTGATGGTTTTTAATCATAAATAGATTCTGTAGTTTATCAAATGATTTTTCTGCATCTATTGAGAGGATCATATGGTTCTTGTTTCTTTTATTAATGTGTTGTAATATGTTGATTGATTTATGAATATTGAACCACCCTTACAACCAAGGAATAAATCCCCCTTGATCATGGTGATTAATTTTTATAATGAATTGTTGGATTCAGTTTGCTAGTATTTTATTGAGAATTTTTGCATATCTGTTCATTAGGAATATTGGCCCTTAGTTCTGTATTTTAGTGGAGTCTTTATCTGGTCTTGATATGAGGGTATTGCTGGCTTCATAGAAAGAATTTGGAGGTTTTCCTTTTCTATTTTATTGGAATAATTTGAGAAGCATAGGCATTAACGCTTCTTTAAATGTTTGCTAGAATTTACTTGTGAAGCCATCTGGCCCTGGACTTTTGTGTCTCATTAGATTGTTGATTACTAATTCAATTTCCTTGCTGGTTATCCTGCTGTTTAAGTTTTCTGTTTCTTCCTGTTTCAGTTTTGGTAGTTTATATCTTTCTAGGAATTAATTCATGTCTTCCAGGTTGTCCAATGTGTACGCATATTGTTTTTCATAATATTCTTATAATTTTATTTCTCTGATGTTGATTGTTATTTCTTTTCTCTTATTTGTGATTTTATTTATTTGGGTCCTTTCTCTTTTCTTTTTGAGTAGTCTGGCTAGGCGATTATCAGTTTCATTAATTTTTTCGGAGAACCATCTCCTGATTCCATTGACCTGTTCTAATTTTTTTTTAGTTTGTATATCATTTATTTCTACTCTGATCTTATTATTTCCCTCCTTTGGTAGGCTACTTTTGATGTTCTGTCTCCAGCTTCTTTAGGTGTGGGCTTAGGGTGTTTATTTGAGAGTTTTCTTGGTTCTTGAAGAAGGCTTGTATTGCTATATACTTTCCCCATAGGAGTGAGCCCAATACGGGACTTGATCCCAGGATGCTGAGATCATGACCTGAGTGAAATTAAGCTATCTAGAAGAAATGGACACATTCCTGGAAACTTATAAACCACCAAGACTGAAACAGGAAGAAATAGACAATCTAATCAGACTCATAACCAGGAAGGAAATTGAAGCAGTAATCAGAAACCTCCCAAAACACAAGAGTGCAGGGCCAGATGGCTTCCCAGAGGAATTCTACCAAACATTTAAAGAATAATTTATACCTAGTCTACTGCAGCTGTTTCAAAAAATAGAAATGGAAGGAAAACTTCTGAACTCCTTATATGAGGTCAACATTACCCTGATATCAAAACCAGACAAAAACCCCATCAAAAAGGAGAATTATGGACCAATCTTCCTGAGAACTCTGATGCCAAAATACTCAACAGGATCCTAGCCAAGAGGATCCAACAGTGCCCTGAAAGGATTATTCACCACAACCAGGTGGGATTTATTTCTGGGATGCAAAGGTGATGGTTCAACATTCACAAATCCATCAACGTGATAGAACACATTAATGAAAGAAAAGACAAGAACTATGTGATCCTCTCAATTGATGCAGAAAAAGCATTTGACAAAATACATCATCCTTTCCTTATTAAAATTCTGTAGAGTGTAGGGATAGAGGGAACATACCTCAATATCATAAAAGCCATCTATGAAAAACCCACAGCAAATTCATTCTCAATGGGGTAAAACTGAGAGCTTTTCCCTTAAGGTTAGGAACATGACAGGGATACCCACTCTCACCATTATTGTTTAACATAGTACTAGAAGTCCTAGCGTCAGCAATCAGACAACACAAATAAATCAAAGGCATTCAGATTGTTAAAGAAGTCAGACTCTTCACAGATGACATGATATTTTATGTGGAAAACTCAAAAGACCCCACCCCCAAATTACTAGAACTCATACAACAATTCAGCAATGTGGCAGGATACAAGATCAATGCACAGAAATCAGTGGCATTTCTATACACTAATAATGTAATTGAGGAAAGAGAAATTAAGGAATCAATTCCATTTACAATAGCACTGAAAACCATGAGGTACCTAGGAATAAACCTAACCAAAGAGTTTAAGGACCTATACTCTAGAAACTGCAGAATGCATATGAAAGAAATTGAGGAAGACACAAAGAGATAGAAAAACATTCCATGTTCATGGACAGGAAGAATAAGCTTTGTTAAAATGTCTATGTTACTCAGAGCAATCTACACGTTCAGTGCAATCCTTATCAAAATACCATCGACATTTTTCAAAGAGCTGGAACAAACAATCCTAAAATTTGTATGGAACCAGAAAAGACCCTGAATCACCAGGAGCATGTTGAGAAAGAAAACCAAAGCTGAGGACATTATGATGCCTGACTTCAAGCTATATTACAAAGCTGTGATCATTAACACAGCATGGTATTGGCAAAAAAATAACAGACTCATATATCATTGGAACGGAATAGAGACCCCAGATAGGGACCCTCAACTCTGTGGTCAACTAATCTTCGACAAATCAAGAATGAACATCCAGTGGATAAAAGACAATCTCTTCAATAAATGGTGCTGGGAATACTGTACAGCCACATGCATAAAAATGAAACTGGACCATTTTCTTACACCATACACAAAGATAAACTCAAAATGGATGAAAGACCTCAATGTAAGACAGGAATCCATCAGAATCCTAGAGGAGAACATAGGCACTAACCTCTTTGACATTGGCCACAGAACTTCTTTCAAGACATGTCTCTAGGCAAGGGAAACAAAAGCAAAAATGAAGTTTTGGGACTTCATCAAGATAAAAAGCTTCTGCACAGCAATGGAAACAACAAAACTAAGTGGCAACCCACGGAATGGGAGAATATCTACATATGACATTCCAGATAAAGGGCTGGTATTTAAAATCTATAATTTTCTCAAACTCAACACCCCCAAAAAAACAAATAATCCAGTCAAGAAATGGGCAGAAGACATGAACAGACATTTCTTCAAGAAAACATAGAAATGGCTAACAGGCACATGAAAAAATGTTCAACATCACTAGTTATCAAGGAAATACAAATCAAAACCACAGTGAGATACCACCGTGCACCAGTTAGAATGGCTAAAATTAACAAGACACATAACAACAAATGTTGATGAGGTTATGGAGAAAGGGGAACCCTCTTACACTGTTGGTGGGAATGTATGCTGGTACAGCCTCTTTGAAAACAATATGGAGGTTCCTCAAGATTTTAAAAATAGAGCTACCCTATGACCCAGCATTTGCACTACTAGGTATTTAATCCAAAGATACAGATGTAGTGAAAATAAGGGGCACTTTTACCCCAGTGTTCATAGCAGCAATGTCCATGATAGCCAAACTGTGGAAGGAGCCTAGATGCCCTTCAACAGATGAATGGATTAAGAATATGTAGTTAATTTGGAATATTACTCAGCCATTAGAAAGGATGAAGACCCACCATGTGCATCGACATGAATGGAACTGGAGGGCATTATGCTAAATGAAATAAGTCAAGCAGAGAAAGACCATTATCATTTGGTTTCACTCACATGTGGAACATGAGGAATAGCGTGGAGGACCACAGGGGAAGGGAGGAAAAACTGAATGAGAAGATATTAGAGAGGCTGACAAACCATGAGAGACTCTGGACTCTGGGAACCAAAGTGAGGGCTACAGAAGGGAGGGGGCAGGTTGATGGGTAACTGGGTGATGACTATTGAGGAGGGCTTGTGTCGTGATGAGCACTGGGTGTTATAGGCAACTTATGAATCATTGAACACTATCAAAAACTAATGATGTACTATCTGTTGGCTAACTGAACATAATTAAAAAAAAAAGAAAACGGGGTTTTAGAGGGGAGGGGGGAGGGGAGATTGGTTAGCCCGGTGATGGGTATTAAGGAGGGCATGTACTGCATGGAGCACTGGTTGTTATACGAAAACAATGGATCGTGGATCACTACATCAAAAACTAATGATGTATTGTATGGTGACTAACATAACATAATAAAATTAAAAACAATTAAAAAAAATAAAGCTTGTTTTCAACAACAACAAAAAAAAAACGAAGAAAAAACAGAAGGCACTTATCATTTCTCCACCTCAAAGAATAAACCCCCTGTGTTGTGGATACCAAAAACAAACAAAAACGTAAGTTGGTAAATTTAAGAATGTAGTTGAATCCAGGAAAAGGTTAAAAAATGAAAGAAAGAAGGAAATGGAAAATTTTAGCCTAAGGATAAATGATTCATGAGAAACACCTAGAGCTCAGTATATTATTTTCCCGTGGTGCTGGAGTTTTACAGTATGTGGCATCCATAAGCTTGTCATTCACCTGTTCTTCTAGTCAGTTTTCTGGGGGTGGAGACTACCGTGCTGGTTCTCAGATATCTTTGCCTGGGTGGAGTTGTCCCACCCGTTGTCAGAGGGATGCTGTCAATGTAAGCTGGTCGTTTGTAAGGCTTTTTTTTCCCTGGAGGCTTTCCACACCTCTTCAGAGGGTCAAAGCAAAAATGGCCAGGCCCAGACCCCCAGCCCAGAGCCACAAGATCGCAGTCCCCCCTCTTCAATAAACCCTACAGGTAAAAGAATCTCCACTTCTGTGTGTCACAAACTCTGCAGACTCTTGCAGTTTGCGCCCACTGAAATCCTCCTGGGGGGTGTCCCTGGGACCCACGAGCATCACTGTGCTTTGTGTCTTTGCAACTTTGAGTGGTTGTGGGCTCATGCACTCACCCTGCTCTGCTGCTCCCACGTCACGGCTGGGTGCTTCCCTACAGTCCTTTCCGGGGCCACCACTGCTCTGAGATCTGTTGCCTAGTCATGGGTGCAGCCATTTTGTCCTTCCCAGGGGATGGTAAATAGCCCGCACCTTCCAGTCCTTTTCCAGGTGCTCAGGCAAACAGCGGTCTCCCTACGGTTGTGGTTTATGGCAACCTGAGCTGAGAGCCCCTCCTAGTCTCACTGACCATAATCAGTTTCCCCTCTCCACTGCTTGGACACTGTATTGGTTCAGGCACCCCCATTCTTTCTGTGTCTCTCAGGATCCTGACACCACAATGTCCCACCTAGATTTCTGCCCTTTTCATCCCCTGAGCCCCTTTCAGAAAGGGATGTTTCTCACTGGAGCAGATTTCTAAGGGTTCTGATTTTGCACTCTGGTGTTACATCACTTTTTGGTAACCAGCTTATAGAGCCTCCTTCCCCTCTCTGTTTATCTTCTGATATTTCCCTGCAGATTCACGACTCCACACCACCTACCTTGCAAAAAGCAGTCATTTTTCTGCTTGTAGAGTTCCAGATAAATTTTCTTATGTCTCAGGCTGAATTCATGGGTGTTCAGAATGGTTTGATAGTTATCCAGCTAAATTCGAGGGACTAGATGAAACCAGGTCCTTTACTCTGCCAACTTGCTTCCCTCCTCATTCAATGTAATTATTGATGGATGTATATTTATTGCCATTTTATTACTTGATTTCTCACTTCTGGAGATTTTCTCTGATCTTGTCTTTGTCACTTTGGTGACAGATTGTCAACTTTGCACTCAAAGTGTCCCCTTTAATATTTCTTGCAGGGCTGGTTTAATGGTCATGATTTCGTTTAGATTTAGATTTTGTTTGTCTGGGAAACTGTTTATCTCTCCTTCTATTCTGAATGACAGCCTGGCTGGATAGAGTATTCTTGGCTGCAGATCTTTCCCATTCAGAACTTTGAATATACTCTACTTCACTCTTACTTGGAAAGTTTCTTTGGGAAATCTCCAGCTAACCTTATGGGTTTTCCCTTGTAAGTTAAGGGCTTCTATGCCTTGCTGCTTTTAAGATTTGTTCTTTATCACTAAATTTTCAAATTTAATTGCAATATGTCTTGGTGTTGGCCTGCTTTTGTTGATTTTGATAGGAGTTGTCTGTGCCTCCCAGATCTAAGTGTTTGTTTCCCTCTCCAGATCAGGGAAATTTTCAGCTATTATTTCTTCAAATAAATTCTCTGCCCTTTTTCTTTCTCTTCTCCTGGGACTCTTATTATACAAATGTTATTACGTTTGATGGTCAGTGAGTTCCCTATGTCTATTCTCATGTTGCATAATTCTTCTCTCTTTTCTCTTCAGTGTCATTACTTTCCTTTTTTTGTCTTCTAGGTCACGAATTCATTCATTTGCTTCTTCCAGCCTGGTGTACATTGCATGAAGCCTGTTACAAATCTTGTTTATTGAACTCTTCATCTCTAATTGATTCTTTTATCTATTTTCTCTCTGTGTTAAGGGTCTAACTGATGCCTTCTATTCTTTTCTCAAGCCCACTGAGTATCTTTATGATTGTTATTTTAAATTCTCCATCAGTTGTTTATATCAGCATTATCAACAACAGCCAAATTATGGAAAGAGCCCAAATGCGCATTGACTGATGAATTGATAGATGATGTGATATACATATATGTGTGTGTACATGTATATGTGTCTATATTCACACGTATGTGTATAGTATATACATTGGAATATTACTCAGCCTTAAAAAAGAATGAATCCTTGCCACTTCCAACATCGTGGATGGATCTAGAGAGTATTATGCTAAGTGAAATAAGTCAGAGAAAGATAAATACCATGACTTCACTTATATGTGGAATTTCAGAAACAAAAGAGTTGAATATAGTTGGGTAAAAGAGAAGCAAACTATGAAACAGATGCTTAACTATAGAAAACAAACAGGATTACTAGAAAGGATGTTGGTGGGGGATGTGTTAAATAGGTGATGATTATTAAGGAGGACTCTTGTGATTAGCACTGGTTGTTTTATGTAAGTGATGAACCACTAAATTCTATACGTAAAACTAATATTACACTGTATGTTAACTAACTGGAATTTAAATAAAAACTTGAAGGAAAAAAAATTCTCCATCAGGTATGTTACTTTCATCTGTTTTACTTATATCTCTGGCTGTGGTCTTGTTTTTTTCATTTTGGATAAATATTTCCTTCTTTGCATTTTGTCGAAATCTCTGTATTTTTCTCTGAGCTATGTTAAGCCAGATATGTTTCCTGCTTCTGAAAGTAGGGCCTTGTGAGTAAGAGGTCATGTAGTGCCCAAGGCCTGGTGTTTCAGGGAGTGTCTCTGGTGTGTGCTGCGTGTGCATTGCTCTTGTGTTTTGGCTGCTTTATCCTTCAGGGCAATCGGCAGAGGCTCTCTGTGTCTGCTGTGGGCAGTGTTTGGACTCTGGCCTGAATGTGGTGTGTTTTAACTAGGTGTGCTGTGTTCTGCTTGTTAAATGAGTTCTGACATCACCTCCACTGTAGCTGAGGCCCTGCAGAACTCTCTGTTTGGGAGACATGGTGTGGGCGGGGAGTATGCTGGTCTTCTGGGGGAATGGGCCCACCATGCTGGGACTGAGGCAAATTTGACTGAGAAGGGCCGTCTCACCAGAGTGGAGCCTGGTGTATGCAAGCTGTGCAGCCAGTTTGGGCATTGCTCTGCTTTCCCCAAGTGGCTCTGTGTTTATGCTGAGGGGTGGGGTTAGGAAATGGTGCTGGTCAGCTCCTATATTCCTGAAGAGGTGTCCTTGTGAACACTGCCTCTCACAGACATGCTCCAAGAAGAAGAAATAATGTTCCCACTGTGTGCCCCAGGTGCTCTTCAGATTGCTGTCTCCATGCTCTCTGCCCCTGTGTTGTTTGCTTGCCTTCTCTTCTTCAAGTGCAGCCCACTGCCCTCTGGGTTTTATCCCAGCCAAGCCCACTGCCCTTTAAAGCTTGAGGCTTTAGGCCCCTCTGGTTGCAAGAATTCACCAAATTCAGCCCCTCTCATTTCCAAGCCAATGGCTTTAGGTTAACATTCTCCTTATGAGTTGCCCTGTGTGCCCCCCTCTCTCTCTCACCCTTCTCTGCAACCATGGCTTCCCTTCTACATCACCCATGATCTGTTTCTCCCTTAAACCATATCTCCACACTTCCTACCTTTTTTGATGTGGCATATTTTCTTCCTTTAGTTTTGGAGTTTGTTCTGTCAGTCTTTAGGCCAATTTATGGAGTATTTAGAATGATTTGATAGCTATCTCATTGTGTTCATGGGACAAGGTGAGCCTAGGATCCTCCTACTCTGCCACCATCTTTCTCTCCAAGCCTACTGTAGTATATTTTTAATTTTAGTTATTGAGTTCTTCATTTCTGATTGGTTCTTTTTTATCTTTTCTATCTCTTTTTGAGGGTCTCACTGAGATCCTCCACTCTTCTTAAGTCCAGTCAGTATCTTTGTGACCATTACTTCAAATTTTCTATCAAGCATATTGCTTATCTCTATTTCATTTAGTTCTCTTGGTGTGTTTTTTTTTTTTTCTTGTTTGTTCATTAGGGACACAGTCCTCTGTCTCCTGTTTTCATGTAACTTTCTGTGTCTGCTTCTATGTTTTAGGAGAGTCTTCTAACACCCTTATGTCCCCTGCTCTTCAAAGTAGTGGCTTTATGAAGAAGAAGTCCTGTAGTACCCTACAGTGCAATATCCACTGTTCGTTAGGACCTGGTGATTTAGGACTGTCTCCTATGTGTGTTGCTGCCCCCTACTTTTGTGGATTAGCTCTGTTTGCCTTCAGACCCATGCTCCGCAGTGGCTCCGTTTGCCTGCTGTGGACCAGATTTATTCCCTGGTATACTGTATGGGGCCAGCCTGGGGACTCCTTGGGCTTACATTGGTTCCAGCCAGATGTTTGCCAGAGTTGTGGTTGTAGCAAACTGCAGGGTGCTCTTCCTCTGTTGTTCCCTGAGAGGCTTTCATTGATGGGTGAGGACTGCAGTCAATTCAAATGACTGCGCCCAGTCAGCTGCTGGGGCTTCTGCCCTTAGTCACCTTAGAGTGTTGCCGGGCACCTTTCAGGCTGGTTGCAGAATGCCACACTTGTGGCATGGCTTTGGATAAACCCTAAATTTATTGTGCTGAGTGGAGTGGGTTGAGTGAGGCATATGCACAGGAGGGTGCTGGGGTGTGTTGCACTCTTAGGAAGGTTTGCTCTGGTCTGCTTGTGGGTGATGACCTGATGCTGTTTTGGAGAACTCCTGTGGAGAGCAGGTTGGATGAAGCAGGTCTGTATGAGAACATGGAGGCACAGCATATTGCTAGCAAGCAAGTTGGAGAGTGTTTGCTCTGGTTCCTACAGCTGTCTGTGCATCTAGGCTGGGGGTTGACGGAGAGAAATGGTTCCCACCAGTGCTTTTCATTTTGGAGAAGTTTCCTAAAGACTCCTCCCTTTCCTATACATGTTCTGAGATTAGTAAACAAATCTCTTTCCCGTATACTATGCTGATGCTCCTATACTTTATCTTAGTGGGATTGTTTGTTATGCTATTTCTTTAAGGGTGGGGACTCAGTTTCCTATTGTTCTCATGTTCTCCCAGAGCTGACCCTACTGATTTTTTTAAATTTCTTTAAAATTCCTGGTGTTAAGCCTCACTGATTATAAAAACTCTCTCGAAGTTAAGCCACTCTGGTTTTCAAAGCCGAATGTTATACTGATTTGTCTTTCAGCCTGGGGTGCCTTGTGTGGGGTCTTCTCCTTTTCCTTTTCTGTACTTGCAGTATCCCTCCTTCCCCTGGTCAGTCTCACAGGTCACTTTGTTTCACAACCAGTTCTGTGCCCTTCCTGCTGTTTTTGATGTGGCCTCTTCTCTACAGTTAGCTTTGGAGAGTCTGTTCTGGCAGTCTTCAGGTTGTGTTCTGAGTTATTTACACTGATGGTGTTATATAGCTGGATCTGTGGGGTGAGGTGAGCTTAGGATCCTCCTACTCTGCCATCCTCCCCAGAACTCCTTCCTATACTACTTTAGATTGATCATTTTTAAAAGGAAAATATGATATGGTCAAGTTCTTTTCTTGGTAATCTTCCTTCCTGACGTGTTATCATTTCATCGCAGTGTTTTGTTTTTCTTGGAAGTGCACCAACTTTTCTTGCATTGATTTCATATAAGTTTTCTACTATTGCCATAACAAATTTATCACAAATGTAGGGGCTTAAAACAATACATTTACTATTTTACCATTGTGTAGGTCAGAAATCTGGTACAGGTCTCATTGGATGAAAATCAAGTTATTGGCAAGCTGCATTCCTTTCTGGAGGGTCTAGGGGAAAATTCATGTCTTACTCATTTGGTTGTTGGCAGAACTCAATTTCTCATGACTGTAAGTCTAGAATCTCTGTTTCCTTGCTAGCTGTCAACTGAGGGCTGTTCTCAGTTTCAAGAGTTCACCTTCATTATTTGGCTTGTTGTGTCCTTTTTCCATCTTCAAAGCCAACAATAGATTGTGTCCCTCCTACCATAGAATTTCTACACTTTCTTTCTTTTTTATTCCTGAGAGATATTTTGGGAATTTACATCACCTAGGATGTATGTATATGTTTGAAAATGTTGCACTAAAAAAGATATATAGTGACACCAAAGGAAAGTAAGATTATTTTTCTTCTAAAAAGAATGGTTATATGACTCACTTTTGAGGAAAAAAATGTGGAACAAAAGCATTTTTATGTTGTTATAAGACATTTTTTTCTGAAATCACAGAACCTGTGTTCAAATATGATTTCTTTATTTTCTGATTATATCACTTGAAGCAAGTCATTGAACTTTTGAGTCCAATTTTCACTTCTATAAATGAGGATAATGAATACCTGTCACAGTTTATTTATAGGCTATAAATATTAAGTGACATAAGTAAATTAAAAAAAAATTGTATGCAATTTTAGTTTTGGCAGAGCTCCCAAATCAGTGCATCATCTCCTCTAAGCTACCAAAGTCAGCCATGACACCACCACATTTGATCTGCAAAAAGGTGAAAGAAAACAATTTTTCTATTACCCTCAACTACAGAGTATATAAAATTGTCCTCATGAAAATAAATAAATAAGTAAATAAATAGTGTCCTCATGGATAATAGATGCAGAGATTTTTCTGCATATGGAATGTATATACCCCACACCCTCTAATAAGGATGGGTATTGATGGGGTTTTTAATCCTCATCTCACAATTTTTTTCATCTTTATTGATGTTTAATTGGCAAATAAAATTGTAAGATATTTAAAGTGTACATCATGGTGACTTGATATATATATACATTGTGAAAAGATTTCCACCATCTTGTTAATTAAGACACCCATCACCTCACATATTTATTGGGTTTTTTTGGTGAGAACATTTAAATTCTACTCTCTTAGCAAATTTCAATTATACAATACATTGGTATCAACTATAATCATCATGTTTTACATTAAATCCTCAGACCTTGTTCATCTTATAGTTGAAAGGTTGTATCCTTTGACCAACGTCTTCCTATTTCCCCCACTCCCCAACCCCTGGCAACTACTTTTATATTCTTTGTTTCTAGGAGTTTGACTTTTTTTTAAATTCCATATATAAATGATACCATGCAGTATTTGTCTTTCTCTGTCTGGCTTATTTCACTTAGCATAATGCCCTCAAGGTCCATCCATGTTGTCACAAATGGCAACGTTTCCTTCTTTCTCATAGCTAAATATTTATATGTATGTGTGTGTGTGTGTATTTATTTGTGTGTGTGTATCATGTCTTCTTTATCCTTCTGGCTACTGATTGACACTTAAGTTATTTCCATATCTTGGCTATTATGAATAGTGCTGCAATGAACACTGGAGTGCAACTGTCTCTTCAATATTCTGTTTTCATTACCTTATGTACCTATAAGTCTCCATTTTCTTTTTCTTTTTCTTTTTCTTTTTTGTCTTTACATCTCTCTCTGGCTCAGCTGGGGAAAAATCCTCTGCTTTTAAGGAATTATGCAATTAGTGTGCGTGCACCCAGGTAATACAGAATAATCTCCCCCATCTCAAGGCCTTTAACTTAATCACATCATCAAAGTTCTTTCCATGTAAGGTAACGTAGTAGTTGTAGGTTCTGGGAATTAAGGTGTGGACATTTTTGGGTAGTCATCATTCTGCTTACCTGAGACAGCCTGTTCTTGTTGGAGGATGAAGATAGATGGTGGGAAGAGCTACACATCATATGATTTTCTTAGATCAGAGAGAATGAAGCTAGATCAGCAAGCTGGAGCTTTTAACCTTGTGTGACATGCTAGGTAAGCTTAAAATAAAGCTAGGAAATGGGAAGTCGTTGAAGATTTTTTAAGGAGGGTACTATATTCACATTCATGTTTTATATAGATCATACTAGTGAGCCTATGGAAAATGGTGTAGAAAGAGATTGGGGTAAGAAGACCATTTAAAATGTTTTTGTAATAATCCTGACAAGTAATGGTGAAAGCCTGAAGTCAGTCAGTCATAGAGGAATGGATTTCAGAAAGGTTGATGAAATATTACTGATTAGTTGGTATAATCAATCAGGGATCAACCAGAGAAACAGAACCAGTAAGAGATATATATTAAAAATGTATTCAAGGAATTGGCTTATGTGATTGCAGGGACTGACTAGATGAGTCTGAAATCCATAGAGCAGTCCCTCAGGAATGCAGAATGAAACTTTCTGGCATGGGCTGAAGCTAGCGTTCAGAGGTGAGGTTTCTTCAGGGAAGCCTCATTCTGCTCTTAAGACCTATCAGCTGATTGAATTAGGTCCACCCACAATTTATGGGATAATCTCCTTTACCTAAATGAGATCACAGACATTAATTACATCTACAAAATGGCTTTACAGCAACAGCTAGATCAGTGCTTGATTGAATAACTGGGGTATCTAGTCTAGCCAAGTATACATATATAAAATATCAAAGTTGTAAGAGATATAGAAAAAAAATTATATACATATATGTGTGTGTATATATATATATATATATATCCTACAACTTTTGATTATCCCATTGGTTGTTTGTATAGATAAAAAATCTGTATTGATCCGGGCCTTGACTCAAACTTCATTTTATATACAAAGAAGAAAGTTTTAATACACACTGACTTTTCCAAGAATGCATCTACCATGTAAACCAACATAAGATCTTACTTTGTTTTGTTCAGAATGTTACCAAGAACGTTCATCATTTTGGAAAATCATTTCACCTACAAAATACTGCTCTTGGATATTTGAAATAATAGTAATAACAGAGCTGTATCAGTCAGCATTTATAGCTATTACATTTACAGGCATTCTCTGTATACTTGTCTGCATATGTCTTTTAGTGTTGTCATGCCCCAGCATTTCCATATTGAAATACATTTTGTTTCCTCATAAACTACTTTCTTTGTATTTCTCTTTCATATTATAGATACCATATTTTTGGTATCATGTATATTTTATTTCCATATCATAAAATAGGCATTAAAATATTTAAGAAACAGGGCCAGATAGACTTGAGAAACGCTAATTTAGAGGAAAGAAGATAAGAATGGGTGAAAATGTTGAAAAATTTCATGTAGAGATGCAGGAACTTGTTAGAAGGGCTGTGCATTATGCTTTGTGGTAGAGGTTACCATAGCTCTAATTGCCAGATTTAGTGAATAGCTTTTAGCTTTTATCGTGACTCTCTGTAATATTTAAAATTCTCTCCTCTTTTCCTTTTTATGACATCCTTCTTCAGTTCTTCTCTTACATATCTGGCCTTTGTTTCTCACTCTTTTTCTGAGTACTCCTCTGCCTGGATCTTTAGATTTGGTGATTCCTAAATCTCCCTGTTTGAATTCTCAATTCTCCTTGGCAATCTCACCCATGCCTTGGGTCTAATTAAACATACATATGCAGATGTTTCCCAAATCTGTACCACCAGCACAAGCCTTTATGCCAAGCTTCAGACTCATAAAGCGAACTGCCTGCTAACTTTTTCTATGTGGATGCCTTTCCAGCACCTCAAAACTGAACATAGCCAAAACTGAACTCTTCATTACTCCACCAGCAGCACCATAAACCTCTTTCTTATTCTTGTTGGTACTAATATTCCCAAGGAAAAACAACTAGGACATCATGTCATATTTCTCTTTTTTTACCTCCACTTTTTAATCTGATGCAAAATCATAATGATCATTCCTTCAGAATATCTCATGAATTTGTCTTCTATTCCATTTCCTAAACTCCATTCCAGTACCCTAGTTTAGACCCTTACCATTTCTCCTGATGACAATAATAATTTCATAACTGAATCTACTGCCTCCACTACTGCCTGATGACTTTGGTACAGTCTCTAGAATAAATATCTAACCACATTGTTTCTCTACTTAAAATCCTTCAATGACTTTCTATTTCCGATGATAGTCTTAGTGTGGCCTAAAAGATTCTCTATGGCATGTCTCTTACTTAAACTGGTCTTCTGCTAATCCCTACACTCCACCCCAAACTTATATAATCCTTTTCTTATATTTTATGTTTCACCAGGGTTTCCTTGAACCTATGTTTGACTCCCATTTAATTGTATATTTGTTTTTCTCTAATATCTTCATATCTTTTACCTCATGAACTTCATTCTTCAAAGTCCTGCTCAGTTGTCTTAGCCTTAAGAAAATTTTCTTTTATTTCCTGTTCTTTGTCTCTAGAAGGGATTACTTCCTCTTTGCTACTTCTCTGCCTGATATTTATCTATTATTGTACATATCATATACAGGCTTGGTAGATGCACATTGATACATATTGAAATCTCAATATAGCATCTTTCCATCTTGTTGATTAGGAATGTAAAAGATAAAATACACAATAGAAGTTCATAGGTTTGTTTCTTTTGTATTGCTTATTAATTGATATATAACTCATAGTAAAGCACATAAATCTTAAGTATATAGCTCTGATGATTTTGTACCCATATTAAATATTCATGTAATCACCACCTAGAGCAAAATATAGAACATTTTCAGTAACCCAGAAGGTTCATTTGTACTCCTTCCAAGTCAGTACCCTCAAGAAGTAACCACTATTCTGACTTCTATCACCATCTATTAGTTTTGCCTGTGCTTCAACTTTATATACATGGAGTCACAGACTACGTGTTCTTTGCTCAGACAGGTTTTTATAAAAACCTTAGAACTTTGGTGCACTCTAATGTTGTCTATGAGGAAAGAGATTCTGAAAGCCTATGAGAGGATGTTCCAAGAATGAGGCAAGGCTTCAACAACTCCTGAATTACAAAGATCAGAAAGTCTATGAACATTTGAATGGGTGCCCTCACTAAAATAAAATATTGTAGCAGATATATATTAACAAGAACAAGGAAAAATGAAATCTCAAGAATTTTGAAGAAACTATAGAGGAAGAGATCCTCAAAATTTTCTAGAAAAGAAGAGATGTTAATTTGGAACTAATTCAGTTCTATTCAGTCAGCACTTACTGAGAACTTCTGTGTGTCAGGCACAGAGAGTACTAAACTGTACCTGCCCTTGAAGACTACACAGTCTAGTGCTGGAGACAGAATCATCTTCTAAGGGAGATTTGAATTAAATATACATTATCAGTGGGAGACACTCAAATGAAGAAAGTTGACGAGGTGTATTTCATTTTCAGCCATGATTAATTTGAGATACCTGTGGGACATTGGGGTGTAGATGGTCTTTAGAATATCAGAATTATAGACAAGGGATGCAGATTTGGATACTATCAGCATATAGATGGGAATTATGAGTACTTGAATGGGAGCTGAAGTCATGAGGAATGTATACTGTGAGACAAGACAGTGAAAATGGAATTCTGAAGAACACCAATGTTGAAAAGACTATGGAGAGGAAGAGGATCCTGCAAATGAAACTGCATAGCCAAAGAAGGAAGGAGAACAGAACATGAAGTGTCCTAAAAAAAAAAATAATAATAATGAAGTGTCCTATAACCTAAGGGAAAAGAGTATCTCAAGAAAGAGGAGGTAATCAACAGTGTCAACATGTTTTTGTAAAAGACTTTAAAGTGTCCATTGGTGTTGGGAATGGAAGGGAGAGAACAATCATTGACTCTATCAAAGGAGGTCCTTGATTTGGCATGTAAGAAATAAAAAAAAGATTGTAGTGGTTTGAGGAGTGCATAGAGGAAGAGTGGGGAAGTGGTCAAAGAGAATGCAGACAGTGCTTTCAAGAAATTGAGATATGATACATAGGAAGAAGGAGAGATATTTATAATAAGGGGAACATAAAGTTAAATGAAACTTTGTTTTGAAGGAAAAGACTTGAGAATATTAAATATTCATGGGAATGTCAAATAGGGAGAAGCAGAAGGGACAGGAAAAAGTGGGTATAATTAATGGTTTGAGGGAGGTGAGATCAAGTGCAGAGATGGAAGAATATGCCTTAGGAGAGGAGAAAACTGAAGGGAGAAATAGACAATAATAGTGGAGGACATAAATACTCCACTTTCAGTAATGGGTAGAATATGTAGACAGATCAATAAAGAAATAGCAGACTTACCTGCAGATTGAAAGTGAGGAGATGGAGAAACATTTATCATGGACCTCAAAAGAAAGTGGAGGTAGCAGTACTTCTATCAGGCTAACTAGATTTTAAATCAAACACTGTAATAAGACATGAAGAAGACTACTATATCATAATAAAGGGAACTATCTAACAGGATATAACAATTGTAAATATTTATGTACCCAACATGGAAGCAACCAAATATATAATATAGTTAATAATGAACATAATGGAACTCATTAATAATAATATAATAATTCTAAGCAACAATAACAGCCCACATTCCTCAATGGACAGATCATCTAAGCAGAAAATCAACAAGGAAACAATGGCTTTAAATGACGCACTGGACCAGAAGGACTTAACAGATATATTCAGATCATTCCATCCCAAAGCTGCATTCTTGTCAAGTGCACATGGGATGTGCTCCAAAATAGATCTCATATTAGGTCACAGATCACACCTAAAAAAGTACAAAAAGACTGAGATCAAACCATGCATATTTTCTGACCATAATGCTATGAAACTTGAAGTCAACCACAAGAAAAAATTTAGAAATACCAGAAATGCATGGAGGTTAAACAACATTCTACAAAACAGTGAATGGGTCAACAAGGAAATCAAAGAAGAAATAAATACAAGGAACTAAATGAAAATGAAAACACAATGGTCCAAAACATTTGGAATGCAGCTAAAGCTGCTGAAAGTATATTGTAATACAAGCCTACTTCAAGAAGCAAGAAAAATCTCAAACTACCTAACCTTATACCTAAAGGAGCTAGAAAAAGAACATCAAATGAAGCCTAAAGCCAGCAGAAGAATAGAAATAATAAAGATTAGAAAAGAAAAAAATGATGTAGAAACAAAAAAAAAAATCAAAAACAAAAAACCAACAGAACAGATCAATGGAATCAAAAGGTGATCCTTTGAAAAAAATAATAAAATTGATAAACCCCAGCCAGACTTACCAAAAAGAAAAGATAAAGGACCCAAGTAAATAAAATCATAAATGAGAGAGGAGAAATAACAAGCAACACTACAGAAATACGTACAATTATAAGAGAATATGATGAAAAACTATATGCCAACAAATTGGGCAATGTGGAAGAAATGGATAAATTCCTAGAAACATATAAACTACTAAAATTAAAACAGGAGGAAACAGAAAACTTGAACAGACTGATAACCAGCAAAGAAATTGAATCAACAATCAAAAATCTCCTAGAAACAAAGTCCAGGGCTAGATGACTTCACCGGTGAATTCAAGAAAACATTAAAAGAGGAGTTAATATCTGTGCTTCTCCAAATATTGGAAAAAATAGAAATGGAAGTATAACTTCCAATTTCATTCTGTGAGGCCAGCATTATCCTTATAACAAAACCAGCCAGACTCAACAGAAAAAGAGAACTATATAGGCCAATACCCTTGATGAACATGGATGCAAAAATTCTCAATAAATTAATAGTGAATTGAATCCAACAGTACATTAAAAGAATCATCACCATGATCTAGTGGCATTTATTCCTGGGCTGCAAGGGTGGTTCACTGTTCAAAAATCAATCATTGTGATACACCATATTAATAAAAGAAAGGAAGAAAAAACATATGATCCTTCCAATAGATGCAGAAATACCATTCACAAAGTACAACATCCATTCATGATAAAAACTGTCAACAAAATAGGGACAGAGGGAACATAGCTCAACATCATAAAAGCCGTATACAAGAGACCCATAGCTAATATCATCCTCAATGGGGAAAAACTGAGAGCTTTTCCTTTTTGGCCAGAAACAAGACAAGGATGGCCACTCTCAGCATTGTTATTTAACATAGCATCAGAAGTCCTAGCCACAATAATCAGACCAAAAAAAAAAAATCCAAATTGGTAAGGAAGAAGTAAAACTTCCACTATTTGTAGATGACATGATACTCTATATAGAAGACCCGTCACTCTACCAAAAAAAAACTGCTAGAAATGATAAATGAATTTAGTAAAGTTGTAGGACACAAAATCAACATGCAGAAATCTTTTGCATTTTTATACACCACTAATGAAGCAGCAGAAAAAGAAATCAAGGATCAGTCCCACTTATAAATCACCAAAAACAATGAGACACCTAGGCATAAACCTAACCAAAGAGGTGAAAGACCTTTATTCTGAAAACTGTAAAACACTGATGAAAAAAATTGAAAATGACACAAAGAAAAGGAAAGTCATTCCATGCTCATGGATTAGAAAAATAAACATTGTTAAAAACGTCTACACAAAGCAGTCTACATATTTAATGCAATCTCTATCAAAATACCAACAGAATTTTTCACAGAACTAGAAAAACAATCATAAAATTTGTATGGAACCACAAAAAAATCCTGAATAGCCAAAGCAACGTTGAAAAAGAAGAAGGAGGAAACAAAAAGCAAACCTGGCGGCATCACAGTTCCAGACTTCAAGTTCTCTTACAAAGGTATAGTGATCAAAACAGTATGGTACTGGCACAAAAATAGACACACATGGAACAGAATAGAAGTCCAAGAAATGAACCTATAACTATATGGTATTTAATCTGACAAAGCAGGAAAGAATATCCAATGGGCAAAAGACAGTCTCCTCAAAAAATGGTTTTGGGGAAACTGGACAGCAACATGTAAAATAATGAAAGTGGACCACATTGTTACACTATACACAAACATAAATTCAAACTGGATGAAATACCTAAGTGTGAGACAAGAAACCCTTAAAATCCTACAGGAGAACACAGGCAGTAAGCTCTTTGTCATTAGCTGGAGAAGCTTCTTCCTAGATAGTGTCCTGAGGTAAGGGAAACAAAAGCAAAAATAAACTATAGGGATTTCTTCAAAATAGAAACTTCTGTACAGTGAAGTAGACAATCAACAAAACTAAAAGGCAACCTTCAGAATGGGAGAAGATATTTGCAAATGACATATCTGATAAAGCATTAGTATCCAAAATACATAAAGAAGTAAACTCAACATCCAAAAAATGAATAATCCATATTAAAATATTGGCAGAAGACATCAGTATTTTTTCCAAGAAGACATAGAGATAACCAACAGACACATGAAAAAATGCTCAACATCACTCATCATCACGGAAATAAAAATAAAAACTACAATGAGATATCCTTTCACACCAGTCAGAATGGCTAAAATTAGCAACACTAGAAACAACCAGTCTTGGAAAGTATGTGGAGAAAGGGGAACTGTCTTGCACTCTTGTTCAGAATGCAAACTGGTGCAGCCACTGTGGAAAATAGTATGGAATTGCATCAAAAAGTTAAAAACATCAATACGCTATATGCCAGCAATGACACTACTAGGTATTTACCCAAAGAACACAAAAATACTAATTCAGATGTATACATGTACCATGATGTTTACAGCAGCATTATCTACAATAGTCAAATTATGGAAATATCTCAAGTGTCCAGTGACTTATGGATGGATAAAGAATTGGTATATATGTATATAGAGTGGAATATTACTCAGCCATAAAAATGAATGAAATCTTGCCATTTGCAATGATATCATGGAGACCCAGAGTATTATCATAAGTGAAATAAGTGAGTCAGATAAAGACAAATACCATATGGTTTCACTCATATGTGGAATTTAAGAAACAAAAGAAACAAAGGGAAAAAAGAGATAGGCAAATCAAGAAACAGACTATGGATTACAAACTGATGGTTTCCAGAGGGGAAGGGTTAAATAGGTGTTGGGGATTAAGGAGTGTACTTGTGATGAGCACCGGGTGTTGTATGGAAGTGTTGAATCACTGTATTGTGTACCTGAAACTAATACTGTTAGTTAACTAACTGGAATTTAAATAAAAACTTTAAAAGAAGTGTTAAAGGGCACCTGGGTGGCTCAGATTGTTAAGCATCTGCCTTCGGCTCAGGTCATGATCTCAGGGTCCTGGGATCGAGTCCCGCATCGGGCTTCCTGCTCCTTGGGAGCCTGCTTCTCCCTCTGCCTCTCTCTGTCTCTCATGAATAAATAAATAAAATCTTTAAAAAAAATAAAAAAAAATAAAAGAAATGTTAAAATATGTTAGTCTTTATAAGAAGAGAAAATTTGGGGCAGGATCCAAGAATGCAACATAGGAAGACCTTGAACTCATCTCCACAGATAGACCAAATCACCTACATATAGAGCAACTCCTCCAGAAGAACTGTGGTCTGACTTAACAGCTTCTCCACAACAAAGGATAGAGGGACTACATAGATGATGGCAGGAGAGACAGACACAAGGAAACTATGAGAACCCTATGCCCAGTTCGGTGAACTGCACCTTGGAGGTATAGCATTGACAGACATAGAGCAGATTCTCTACCCTAGGTTACAGGGGAAAACAAACAAACAAACAAACAAACAAACAAACAAACTGTGGTTTAAAAGGGCAAGTAGAATTTAAAAGATGCAGCCCTTCAGTATCTGCAAAATGCTGGGGGACCTTTGGAATGCCATCTGGAATCAGAGTGGCTGGTGAGCACTATTGTTTATGCTCCCCCTCCACCTTGATAACAAAGATAAAAGCAGAATCTGGGCACCCTCACTGGCCTAATGTTTTAATGATTCCCCAGATTCCGTGCCCAAACCAGCTTTCACCACCTTGGAGCGCAGGAAAAACAAACAAACAAACAAACAAAACAATTGATTTAAAAGAACAACTAAAATATAAAGGAAACAACCCTAGAAGTACTGTGGGGACATCGCACTATTGGAGGGGCTGGTGAGTGCCATTGTTTATGCATCCCCTCCACCTTGATAATGCAGACAGGAGCAGGGTACTTACAGGCAACCTAACCAGCTGGCTGCCCTGGTGAGCCCTGGACTCCTAGCTCACAGTAGCCACAGTCATCCCACCCAAGACAGCCCCCACCACCTACCCAATCCCCAGCTATCCCACCCAGGTCGCCCCAGCATTCTGTGCATGAGGACATTCCTGGACAGTGCCCACTACAGCTCCAGCCATCTCATCAAGGCAACACAGGAGCAAATCACCCCAGGACAACCCAGGTCCATACCCACTTTGGATCCAGATGTCCTGCCCAAGGGCTCCCTGCACTGAATGCACTAGGAACCCCCAGCCTATACCTGCTGCAGCTGCAGCTGCTCTGCCAGAGCAAACCTGCACAGAATGCCAAGAGACTCCCTGGCAGCAGCCCTTTTAGCTTCACCTGTCCTATCAAGAAGCCCTTTTTATGGAGTGCCCTGGGACCTTCCACCCTGCACCCAGTTCACCTCTAGCCATCCCACCAGGCAGCCTCTGTGTGGACTTTCCTGGGTCATCTCACTTGTGCCTTCTACAGTTCCAGCCAGGCAACAAAAGCTGCTAAACCAACACTATCTACACACGGCCAGTCATTCAAGACTAGGAGAAATAACTGGTCCATGTAATTAATAGAAACAAACAAAGTCAAATAAAATGAGACATAGGAATATGCTCCAAAGGAAAGAAAGAGACAAAATTTTAGAAAATAACTAAATGAAATGGAGTTAAACGATCTCTCTAATAAAGAGTTCAAAGTAATGGTCATAAAAATGGTCATTGGATTGGAGAGAGGAGTGGATGAACTCAGTAAGAACTTCAAAAAAGCGATAGAAAGTATTAAAAAGAACCAATCAGTTGAAGAATACCATATCTGAAATGAAAAAAAATCCACTACATGGAATTGATAGATTAGAAGATATAGAAGTACAGACTAGGAATCTGTAAGAGAGAGCTCTGGAAAGTGACCAAACTGAACAGCAAAAATGCAAAAAAAAAAAAAATTAAAAATGAGGAAAGTTTCCTTCTGAGACAGCATCAAGTGTATTAATATTCTAATTATACAAGTTCCAGAAGGAGAAGTGAGAGAGAAAGGGGCAGAAAGCTTATTTGAAGAAATAATGGCTGAAAACTTCCATAGTCTGGAGAAAGAAACATGATATCCGGGTCCAGGAAGCATGTATATCTCTAAATATGGTGAATGGAAGGAGGTCCACACCAAGATACATAATAATTAAAATGTCAAATATTAAAGATAAAGAGAGCAAGGGAAAAAGTAGCAAGGGAAAAATCAACTAGTTACATAAAAGGAAAACACCAGAAGGCTATCAGGTGATTTATACAGCAGCAGCTTTGCACTTGAGAAGGCAATGACATGATATATTCAACGTGCAAGAAGAAAAACCTGCAACTAGTAATACCCTACCCAGCAAAGTTACATTCAGACCTGAAGGAGAGATAATTTCCCAGACAAACAAAAGCTAATGAAGTTTATCCCCACTGAACCTGTTTTAGAAAAAAAAAAAAAACAACAACTCATTATTTATTTATTTTTAAAGGCACTTCATTAAGTGGGAAAAGGGAAACATCATAATTAAAAGAAAAAAATTTAAAAATCATGAGTAAAAGCAAACATACAATGAGAATATTAGATTAGTCACTTATAAAACTAGTGTGAAGGTTAAAAAAACAAAAGCAGTAAAATTAATTATATAAACAAATACTTCAGGGAGTCAAAAAATTTAAAAAATATATATAAAATATATACATAAAAACTGGAGAGAGGAGTAGAAATGCAGTACTTTTAGAATGTGTTTGAACTTAAGTGACCATCAACCTAATAATAGACTACTATAGAGGTGGAGCCTGAGAAGATGACAGAGTAGTGGGACCCTAAGCTCACCTTGTCCCATGGATACAACTAGATAACACTCAAGTGTAAATAACCCAGAAAACAACCTGAAGACTGGCAGAATAAACACTGCAGTGAAGGGTAAAGAGGCAACATCAAGGAAGGTAGGGAACTTGGAGACATGGTTTGGCTGCAAAATGGCCCTTGGCCATCTGCAGATGGAGGGAGCCTTGGGATTCAAGAGGGGAGAGATATAGATTATCACATTGTGGAGTCCACACTGGGAAGAAAAATTCCCACGGCTTTGAAATCGTGAAGGACCAAATTTCATGAGTTCTTAAAACCAGCAGGACTCAAAAGCCTAGAGTTTTAAAAATCAGTGGGATTGGCTCTGGGAGAGCAGGCAGGAAAGAGGAAGTTGTGTCTCTACCCTTACAGAGCACAACAAACAGACCCTAGAGGTCCAACCTAGAAGCAGCTGTTTGAAAAACACCTGGGGAATACAGGAGGGAGAGTTACTTACTGAACTTAGACTCTGTCCCAGAGAGACAGGGACTGCTGGTGGACTTCTGCAGGAAAAAAGGAGCTAACAGGTGCCATCTCCTTCCCCCACTCCCCAACATAAATACACTGCCACTAGCAGGAACCAGCCTGTCACCATTACTACCTAACTTGCTTATATCTAACCCTGTACCTTTCCCTGTGGTGGCCCTGCTCTTCCCAGTCACCTTTCCTTCAGTCATGTTGCTAGAAGTCCTTTAACCAGACTAGTGCAGACCTTGTCAACACCATGTCTCCCAACCACATGTTTTATGGGGCCTTGGTCCTTGTGGCAGTGGCAGCAGCAGCAGTGGCAGGCCATGTAGAAGCTTGAGGTGCACCTAGATAAAATTGTGTGCTGTGCCAGCTTTGCACACTTTCTGGGTGAATCCAGGGTGGCCAAAGTTCTGGGGGTGACAGCAGATCTCATTTCACAAGCAGATCAGAGTGCACCTTGTTAAAATGGCATGCCCCACCCTGCCCTGGGACCAAACCACGACAGGCAAAGAGAGCCTCTGTATATGACTGGACTAAAGGAGAAAGTGGACAGGACACAACTGCAGGGCACATGCAACACACATAGGAGCCAGCCCATGAAGTGTCATGTTCTGGGGAACAGAGCATATGCACTGCAGGGCAATATAAGTACTCTTCTTCATACAGCCATTACCCTCAAGAACAGGAGACATATCTGACTTCCTAACACACAGAAACACAGAGAGTAAGACAAAATGAGATAGAGGAATATGTCCCAAATTAAAGAACAGGACAGAACCACAGCAAGAGACCTAAGTGAAACAGATATAAATAATATGCCTTATAGAGGATTTAAAGTAATGATCATAAAGATACTCACTGGACTTCAGAAAAGGGTGGAGAACATCAGTGAGACTACTTTTTTTTTATTTGAAAGATTTTATTTATTTATTTGACAGAGAGACAGTGAGAGAGGGAACACAAGCAAGGGGAGTGGGAGAGAGAGAAGCAGGCTTCCTGCTGAGCATGGAGCCTGACATAGGGCTTGATCCCAGGACCCTTGGATCATGACCTAGCCGAAGGCAGCCGCTTAACCAACTGAGCCACCCAGGTGCCCCAGAGACTCTTGATAAAGAGATTAAAAAATAACATATTAGAGATGAAGAACTCCAAAAAATAACATATCAGAGATGAAGAACTCCATATAAAATACAATAGATGGAATAAATAGTGGACAATAGGAAGGAGAGGAACTTATATGTGACCTGAAGGATAGAATAATGGTAAGTAATCAAGGTAAACAGGTGAAAGACAAACAAATACTGCATAATGAGAATAGACTTAGAAAACTCAATGACTGCATCAAGAGCAATAACGTTCTTTTTTTTTTTTTTAAGATTTTATTTATTTTTTTGACAGAGAGAGAGACAGCGAGAGCAGGAACACAAGCAGGGGGAGTGGGAGAGGGAGAAGCAGGCTTCCCGCCGAGCAGGGAGCCCGATGTGGGGACTCGATCCCAGGACCCTGGGATCATGACCTGAGCCGAAGGCAGACGCTTAACGACTGAGCCACCCAGGCGCCCAAGAGCAATAACGTTCTTATTATAGGGTTCCCAAAAGAGAAGAGAGAAATGGAGGGGCAAAAAATATACTTAAATAATAGCTGAAAACAACCTGAATATGGGGAAAGAAACAGAGATCCAGATTTAGGAGGCACAGAAACCCCCCAAGAAATTCAACCCAAGAAGGTACATGTCAAGACACATAGTAATAAAAATGGCAAAAAGTAGTGAAAATGAGAGAATTTCAAAAACAGTGAAAAAAAAGTAGATTGTTACATACTGGGGAAACCACATAAGGATATCATTTGATTTTACAGCAGAAACTGCAGGCCAGATGGAAGAAGCATGATATATTCAAAGTGATGTAAAGGGAAAATCTTCAGCCATGAATATTCTATCAACCAAGGGCATCATTCAGAATAGGAGGAGAGATAGTTTCTCAGACAGACAAAGGTAAAGAAGTTTCTGACCCCTAAACCAGCCCCACAAGAAATATTAAAGGGGACTCTTTGAGTGGAAAGACCATAAGTAAAAGTATAAAAAGTAGTAACCACAAAACCAGCAATAAGTATATCTGTAAAAATCAATCAAAAGATTCACAAAATATAAGGATGTAAAATGTGACACCATATACCCAAAACATGGAGGGAAGAGGAGTAAAGAATGGGTTCAAACATAAATGACCATTAACCTAATATAGGCTAGTATATTCAGATGTTATGTACAAACCTATTGGTAACCAGAAATAAAAAAAAAACAGTAATAGATATAAAATAATAAAGAGAATGTATTCCCAAGTATATCACTAAAGAAAGGCAACAAACCATGAAAGCTATTAAAGAAAGGATGAGAAAACTATAAAAACAACAAAAGTACCACTGTGGCAATAATTATCTATCAATAATTACTTCGAATGTAAATGGACTAAATACTCCAATCAAAACACTTATGGTGACAATATGGATAGAAAACCCAACACCCATCTATAAGCTGCCTAGAAAAGACTCGTTTTAGATGTAAAGAACCCTACAGATTGAAAGTGAGGGGATGGACAAACATTTGTCTTGATAATGGATGTCAAAAGAAAGCCAGAGTACCCATACTTACATCAGACAGACTAGATTTGAATCAAAGACTGTAACAAGAGATGAAGAAGGGCACTCTTATCATAATAAAGGGGTCCATCCAACAAGAAGATCTAACAATTGTAAATACTTAAGCCACCAACTTGGGGCTACCCAAATATATAAATAAATTAACAACACACATAAAGGAAATAATAATAATACAAAAATAGTAAGGGACTTTAACACCCCACTTACAGCAATGAACAGGTGATAGAAGCAGGAAATCAACAAGGAAACAATGGCTCTGAATGACACAGCGGACCACATAACAGATAAATTCAGAACATTTCATCCTAAAGCAGCAGAATACACATTCTTTTTGAGTGCACATGGGGTATTCTCCAGGATAGATCACAAAGGGGGTCACAAATCAGGCGTCAACAGGTATAAATAGATGGAGATCATACCATGAATATTTTCTCACCATAATGTTATGAAACTTGAAGTCAACCACAAGCAAAAATTTGAAAAGACCACAAGTATGTGGATGTTAAAAAACATGCTACTAAACAATGAAACAAATCATCCAGGAAATCAAAAAGGAAATAAGAAAATAAACGGAAAGAAATAAAAATGACAACATTGGACAATGGTCCAAAAACTTTTGGATGCAGGAGAAGTGGTTTTAAAAGGGAAGTATGTAGCGATACACCTTCTCTTAAGAAGCAAGAAAAGTCTCAAACAGCCTAAATTTACACATAAAGGAGCCAAAAAAGAACAACAAATGAAACCTAAAGCCAGGAAGAAGGAAATAATAAAGATGAGAGCAGACATAAGTGATATAGAAACTAAAAAAAAAAACAAAAACCAAACAAACAAAAGAACAGAGTAGATCAAAGATACCAGGAGATGGTTCTTTGAAAAACTCAGTAAAATTGATAAACTCTAGCCAGAAGCATCAAAGGGAAGAGAAAGGATCCAACGAAATAAAATCACAAATGAGAGAGGAGAAATAACAACCAACACCACAGAAATAGTTATAAGAGATTATGAAAAACTATATGCCAACAAATTGGGCAACATGGAAGAAATGTATAAATTCCTAAAAACATATAAACTGCCGAATCTAGGGTAAAATGGTGGAGTAGTAGAAGGACATTATGCTTCCCTCATCCCTTGAATACAGCTAGATAAATATCATTCTTAACACCTAGGAAATCAATCTGAGGAATGAGAAAACAAACACAGACAAGAAAAGATTCTTGAAAGCAGAAAGGGGGAAAAAGTCTTTAAGCTACAAAGGAAGACAGATTAAGTTTGCAGCAGATCTGTCCACAGAAACATGACAGGCCAGAAGAGAGTGGCAGGATATATTCAACATGCTAAATGGGAAAAATGTGCAACCAAGAATACGTTATACAGCAAGGCTGTCATTCATCGTAGAAGGAGAACTAGAGTTTCCCAGACAAACAAAAACCAAAAGAGTTCGTGACCACTAAACCAGCCCTGCAGGAAATATTAAAGGGCATTCTTTGGGGAAAAAAGACCAAAAGCAACAAATTAGAAAGGAACAGAAAATCTCCAGAAACACCAATTTTACAGGCAACACAATGGCACTAAATTCATATCTTTCAATAATCACTCTGAAAGTAAGTGGACTAAACACTCCAATAAAAAGACATAGGGTATCAGAATGGATAAAAAACAAGACCCATCTCTATGCTACCTACAAGAGACTCATTTTAGTCATAAATGCACCCTCAGATTGAAAGTGAGGAGACGGAGAACCATTTATCATGCAAATGGATGTGAAAAGAAAGCCAGGGTATCAATACTTATATTGGACAAAATAGACTTTAAAAGAAAGATTTTATGAATCGACAAAGAAGTACACTATATAGTAATAAAGGGGACAATCCAAAGAGACCACCATATAACAATTGTAAAGATTTATGCAGCAAACATGGGAGAAGCAAAATACATAAAATGGCTAATAGCAATCATAAAGGCACTAATTCATAGTAATACAGTCATAGTAGGGGACTTTAACACTTCATTTACATAAACTCATTATCCCAACAGAAAATCAACAAGGAAACATTTGCTTTGAATGACACATTGGACCAGATGAACTTAAATGTATTCAGAACATTCTGTCCTAAAACAGTGGAATACACATTCTTTTCAAGAGCACTTGGAACATTCTTCAGACTAGATCACATATTAGACCACAAAGAAAGTTTCAACAAATTCAAAAAGATTAAAGTCTTGCATACCATGCATCTTTTCAGACCACAATGCTATGAAGTTAGGAAACAACCATGAGGAAAACACTAGAAAGAACGCAAATACATGGAGGTTAAATAACATGCTACTAAACAATGAATGGGAAAACCAAGAAATCAAAGATGAGATTAAAAATTACATGGAGTGAATTGAAAATGAAAATACAGTGATCCAATGCCTTTAGGAGGCAGGAAAAGCAGTTCTAAGGGGTAGATTTATAGCAAATATAGGTCAACCTCAAGAAGCAGGGAGGTATTTAAACAACTTAACCTCCTAAAGGAGCTACAAAAGGAACAACAAACAAAACCCCAAACTAGGAGAAGGATGAAAATAATAAGATTGGAGCAGAGATAAATGATATAGAAAGTAAAAAATAATAATTTTAAAAGATTAATAAAATCAGGAGCTGGTTCTTTTTTCTTTTAATTTTATTTTATTATATTAGTCACCATACATTACATCATTAGTTTTTGATGTAGTGTTCCATGTTTCATTGTTTGTGTAGAACACCCAGTGCTCCATTCAATACGTGCCCTCCTTAATACCCATCACCAGTCTAACCCATCCCCCCATGCTCCTTCCCTCTAAAACCCTAAGTTTGTTTCTCAGAGTCCATAGTCTCTCATGGTTCATCTCCCCCTCCGATTCCCCCCCTTCATTTTTCCCTTCCTACTGTCTTTTTTTTTTTTAACATATAATGTATTATTTCTTTCAGAGGTACAGGTCTGTGATTCATCAGTCTTACACAATTCACAGTGCTCACCATAGCACGTACCCTCCCCAATGTCCATGACCCAGCCACCCCATCCCTCCCTACCCCCACCACTCCAGCAACCCTCAGTTTGTTTCCTGAGATTAAGAATTCCTCATATCTGTGAGATCATATGATACTTGTCTTTCTCTGATTGACTTATTTTGCTTAGCATAATAACCTGTAGTTCCATCCATGTCGTTGCAAATGACAAGATTTCAGGGTTTTTTTGATGGCTGCATAATATTCCATTGTATATAAATACCACATCTTCTTTATTCATTCATCTGTTGATGGACATCTTGGCTCTTTCCATAGTTTGGCTATTGTGAACATTGCTGCTATAAACATTGGGGTGCATGTACCTCTTCGGATCACTACATTTGTATCTTTGGAGTAAATACCCAGTAGTACAATTGCTGGGTCGTAGGGTAGCTCTATTTTCAACTTTTTGAGGAACCTCCATATTCTCAGGAGCTGGTTCTTGAAAAGATCAACAAAATCGATAAACCTTTAGCCAGACTCATCAAAATAGAGGGGATTCAAATAAAATCATCAGTTAAATAGGAGAAAAACAACTGACATCACAGAAATACCAATGATTGTAAGAGAATATTATGAAAAGTATATGCCAACAAATTGGACAGCCTGGAAAAAATGCATAAATCCTAGAAAGATATAACCAACCAAAACTGAAGCAGAAACAAACAGACCAATTACCAGTAAAGAAATTGAATCAGTAATCAAAAAAGTCCACAACCAGACAGCTTCACAGCGAAATTCAAACAAACATTTAAGGAAGAGTTGATACCTATTCCTATAAAACTTTTCCAAAAATTAGAAGTGGAATGAAGACTTCCAAATTCATTCTATGAGGCTAGAATTACCCTGATAACAAAACCAGATGAAGGCACCACAAAAAAAGAGAATGACTGGCCAATATCCCTGAGGAACATAAATACAAAAATTCTCAATAAATTCTCAATAAAATACTAGCAAACCAAATCCAACAATTCATTAGAAATAAAATCATTCAAGATGATCAAGTGGGATGTATTTCTGGGAGGGTGGTTCAATATTTGCAAATCAATCAACGTTATGCATCCTATCAGTAAGAACAAGGATAAAAATGAGTCATTTCAAGAGATGCAGAAAAAGCATTAGAGAAAGTACAAGATCCATTCATGACGAGTACCTCAACAAAGTAGGTTTAGAGGGAACATACCTCAACATAATCAGGGATATATATGAAAAACACAGAGCTAACATCATAGTCAATTGGGAAAAACCGAGAGCTTTTCCTTTAAGGTCAGGAACAAGACAAGGATGTCCAGTCTTACCACAGCAATCAGAAAACAAAAGGAAAGAAAAGGCATCCAAATCGGTAAGGGAATAGTAACACTTTCACTATTTGCAGATGATACAATACTCTATATAAAAAAAACCCAAGGACTCCACCACAAAACTATTAGAATTGATAAATGAATTCAGTAAAGTTGCAGGATACAAAATCATTGTGCAGAAACCTATTACATTTCTAGACACTAATAATAAAGCAGCAGATAGAGAAATTAACAAAACAATCTCATTTATAATTGCACCAAAAATAATAAAATACCTAAGAATATAATTAACCAAAGAGGTGAAAGACCTGTACACTGAAAACTATGAAACTCTAATGAAAGAAATTGACTATGACACAAAGAAATGGAAAGACATTCCGTGCTTATGGATTGGAAGAACAAATACTGTTAAAATGTCTATACTACCCAAAGCAGTCTACACATTTAATGTACTCCTTATCAAAATACCAGCAATGTTTTTCACAGAAAAATAACAGACAATCCTAAAATTTGTATGGAAACACAAAATAACTGGAATAGCCAAAGCAATCTTGAAAACGAAAAAACACTAGAGGTATCACAATTCCACATTTCAAGTTATATTACAAAGCTGTAAAATCAAAGCAGTATGGTAGTGGCACAAAAATAGAGACATAGATCAATAGAAAAGAATAGAAAGCCCAGAAATAAACTGACAATTACATGGTGATTAAATTTCATATTTATTTTTTAATTATTAAAAATATTTTATTTATTTATTAGAGAGAGAGAACACAGGAGTGGGAGGGAGGGGCAAAGGAGAGGGAGAAGCAGACTCCCTGCTGAGCAGGGAGCCTGACATGGGGCTCGATCCCAGGATCCCAAGATCATGACCTAAGCCAAAGACAGACACTTAACCGACTCAGCCACCCAGGCACCCTGGTTGATTAAATTTCAATAAAGGAGGCAAGAATATGCAATAGGAAGAAGATAGTCTCTTTAACAAATGGTGTTGGGAATACTGGATAGGTGCATGCAAAATAATGAAACTGAGCCATTCTCTTACACCATAAACCAAAATCAACTTAAAATGTATTGAGGACTTAAATATGAGACCTGAAACCATAACAGTCCTAAAAGAGGACACAGTAGTTTCTCTGACATTAGTCACAGCAGCATCCTTCTCTTTGTCTTCTGAGGGGAAGGGGAAAAAAAGGAAATAAACTATTGGGACTACCTCAAAATAAAAAACACAGCTAAGGAATCAACCAACAAAACTAAAAGTCAGCCTGTTGAATGGGGTAAAATATTTGCAAATGAAATATCTGATAAAGGGGCAATATCCAAAATATATAAAGAGATGATACTGTTCAACACCAACCTCCCCCAAAATAGTCCAATTACAAATGGGCAGAAGACATCAACAGACATTTCTTCACAAAGAAAACATCTAGGTGGCTAACAGACACATGAAAAGATGCTCATCATCACTTATCATCAGGTTAATAAAATTAAAAGCACAATGAGATATCACCTCACACCTGTCAGAATAGCTAAAAACAAGAAACAACAGATTTTAGCAAGGATGTAGAGGAAAGGGAACACTTGTGCATTGGTGGTGGTATAGAGAGTTTGGAAAATAGTGTTCTCAAAAAGTCAAAAATAGAACTACTTATGAGCCAGCAATCTAACTACTGGGGATTTATACAATTAATACACATCTACTAATTCAAAGGGATACATGCACCTCTGTGTTTAGAGTAGCATTATTTCCAATAGCCAATATATGGAAGCTGCTCAGGTGTCCATCAATTTATGAATGGATAAAGAAGAAATGGTGTATATATATGATGAAATATTATACAGCCATAAGAATGAAATTTTCCATTTGTAAGGACATGGATAGAGCTAGACAATATAATGTTAAGCCAAATGAGTCAGTCAGGGAAAGACAAATACCATATGATTTCACTCATATGTGGAATTTAAGAAACAAATGAACATAGGGGGAGTAAAAGAGAGAGACAGACCATAAAACAGGCACTTAAGAGAACAAAGTAAGGGTTGCTGAAGAGGAGTTCAACAGGGAATGGGTTAAATGGATGATGGGTATTAAGAAGGACACTTGTGATGAGCACCAGGTGTTTTAAGTGATGAATCACTAAATTCTAAACCTGAAACTAATATTAAACTCTGTTAACTAACTGGAATTTAAATAAAAATTTGAAACAAAACAAAAAGTGTGATATGTTGTGTGGGAGGATGGGTGAAATATGGGTATTAAAGAGTACACTTACAATGATAAAAAAAAGTGACAAAAATAAGAAATTAAAGTCATCCAGTTTGCTAAGTAAGAAGTCAAACTGTCACTATTTGCAGAAGACTTGATACTATATAATGAAAACCCTAAAGACTTCACAAAAAAAGGATTAAAACCGATAAAAAAGTTCAGTGAATTTTCAGAATATAAAATTGATATACTGTAATCTATTGTATTTTTAAAGATTTAGTTTTTTTGTGGGGCATGGATGGGGGAGAGGGAGAGAATCCTCATGCCGACTCCCTCCTGAGGGTGGATCCCAACGTGGGGCTCAATCCCATGACCCTGAGAACATGACCTGAGGTGAAATCAAGAGTCAGATGCTTAACTGACTGAGCCACCCAGGCGCCCCTATTGTGTTTTTAGACATTAATAATGCAGAACTAGCAGAAAGACAAATTAAAACAATCCCATTTACAGTTGCACCAAGAAGAGTAATATTCCTAGGAATAAATTTAACCATGGAGGTAAAAAACATATATTATAAAAACTAAGATACTGATGAAAACAATTGAGGACAACATAAATAAATGAAAAGCTATCCAATGTTCATGGATTGGAAGAATTAAAGGTATTAAAATGTTTATACTACTCAAAGCAGTCTAGAGTTTCAGTGAAATATAACAATGGCATTTTTCACAGAACTAGAACAAATAATACTAAAATTTGCATGGAACCACAAAAGACTTTGAATAGCCAAAACAATCTTTTTTTTTTCTTATTTTTTTATTATGTTATGTTAGTCACCATAAAGTACATCATTAGTTTTTGATGTAGTGTTCCATGATTCATTGTTTTCGTAGAACACCCAGTGCTCCATGCAATACGTGCCCTCCTTAATACCCATCACTGGGCTCACCCATCCCCCCCACCCCCATCCCCTCTAAAACTCTCAGTTTGTTTCCTGGAGTCCATAGTCTCTCATGGTTCGTCTCCCCCTGATTTCCCCCCCCTCGTTTTTCCCTTCCTTCTCTTAATGGCCTCCATGCTATTCCTTACGTTCCACAAATAAGTGAACCCATATGATAATTGACTTTCTCTGCTTGACTTATTTCACTTAGCATAATCTCCTCCAGTCCCATCCATGTTGATGCAAAAGTTGGGTATTCATCTTTTCTGATGGCTGAGTAATATTCCATTGTATATATAGATCACATCTTCTTTATCCATTCTGTTAAAGGGCATCTCGGCTCTTTCCACAGTTTTAACCAAAGCAATCTTGAAGAAGAAAAAAGGTTGAGGTATGACAATCCCAGATTCCAAGATACACTAAAAAGCTATTGTAATCAAAATACTATGGTACCGGCATAAGAATAGACATATAGATCAATTGAAAAGGACAGGAAGGGGCACCTGGGTGGCTCAGTTGGTTAAGCGTCTGCCTTCAGCTCAGGTCATGATCTCAGGGTCCTGGGATGGAGCCCTGTATCAGGCTCCCTGCTCAGTGAGGAGTCTGCTTCTCCCTCTCCCTCTGCCCCTCCCTCCTATTTGTGCTCTCTCTCTCTCTCAAATAAATAAAATCCTTAAGAAAATAAAAGGATATGGAATCCAGAAATAAAATCACTCATGCATTAAATTAACCTATTTTAATAGAGGCATGAATATACAATGGGGAAATAGTCTCTACAACAAATGCTATTGGAAAACTGGACAGCTGCATGCATAGTAATGAAACTGGATCACCTTATTATACCATATACAAAATTAAACAAAATGGATTAAAGACCAACATGTGGGAGTTGAAATCATAAATATCTTCAAAGAAAACAGAGGCAGTAATCTGTTTGACATCAGCCTTGGCAAAATATTTATGGATGTGTCTCCTCTGGCAAGGGAAACAAAAACAAATATAAACTATTGGGACTACACCAAAATAAGAAGCTTTTGCACAGTAAAGAAAGTTATGAACAAAACAAAAAGTGAACCTATTGAATGGGAGAAGATATTTTCAAATGATATTATCTGATAAGGGAATAATATCCAAAATCACTAAAAAATAACCAGATTTTTTTTAATGGGCAAAGGATTAAATAGACATAGTCTTTTAAAGAAGACATACAGATGGCCAACAGTCACATGAAAAGTTGCTCAACATCACAAACCATCAGGGACTTGCAAATCAAAGCCAAGATAAGAGATTAACTCTCACCCATTAGAAAAAATAGAATAAAAAAAAAAGAAATAACTGTTGGTAAGGATGTGGAGAAAGGGGACCCTCATGCACTGTTGGAATGTAAATTGACCGAACGAACCACTGTGGAAAACAGTATGGAAGATGCTTAAAAAATTAAAAATTGAAACACCATATGATCCAGTAATTTCAGTGCTGGCTGTTGGTTCAAATAAAACAATAACACTAATTTGAAAACATATATGCATTCCTACGTTATCACAGTGCAACGTATGATAGCCAACTTATGTCAGCAACCTGGGCTACACCACCAATACATGAACTATAAAGAGTGGGGTGTACATATATACAATGGAATATGACTTAGCCATAAAATGAATGGCATCTTGCCATTTACAAAAACATGGATGGACCTATAGGGTAGTACAGTAATTAAGACAGACAAACGCCATATGATTTCACTTCTGTGTAGAATGTAAAAAACAAAAACAAATGGACAAACAAAAGCAGATACACATAAATACATAGAACTGATGGAAGGGGATTGGTGGATGAACACAACAGCTGTAGGGCATTAAAAGTTACAGACTTGCAGTTATAAATAAGTTACAGGGATAAAAAAAGTACAGCATAGTAACTATAGTTATCAATATTGTAATAACATTACTTGTTGACAGATGGTAACTACACTTATCATGGTTAGCATTATGTAATGTATACAACTGTTGAATATGTTGTGCACTTGAAACTAATATAATGTATGTCAGCTATATTTTCATAAAGGAAAATAGAGGCGCCTGGGTGGCTTAGTCAGTTAAGCTTCTACCTTTGGCTCAGGTCATGCTCACAGGGTCATAGGCTCGAGCTCTGCATCCAGCTCTTTGCTCAGCGGAGAGCCTGCTTCTCCCTCTCCCTCTGCCTACCACTCTGCCTACTTGTGCTCTCTCTGTCAAATAAATGAATAAAATCTTTTTAAAAAATAAAAAATAAAGGAAAATTTTTAAAAAGTGAAATTTGTAAACACAAAGAGACAACACAGGTGTGTATACACAGAGAAAAGGCCATCGGAGGACTTAGGAAATCACCCATCACGAATCTGCATGCCAAGGATTAAGGTCTCAGAAGAACTCAAACCTGCCAACACCTTCATGTTGGACTTCTAGCCAGCCTACATACTATGAGAAACAAATTTCTGTTGTATTTTTTTAAGTGTTAAAATATGTCAAAAATAACCTCAGTGATATGGAAACCAACAACACATTAACAGGCTTCATGAAGGAAAACAACAGATTACTAGAAAAGAGAAAATATAAATATTCAATTTTAAAAAGGATCTGGAATGCCTTTAGACAAGAACAAGTGCTAGGGAAGTAAAACTTAATAGACATTTTCTCAGTGACCCTTATTAAATTGACTATTACTTTAAATGTAAATGATACCAATTTTTCTTAGGAATGGCTTTCTCACACATGGGTAGTATGAGAAAATAATGATGATGAAATATTGGATGGAATTTGCTAAAAATTCTTGACATTACTCTTGCGTGTCCACATAAAATACATTATATTTCATGTTGCATTCATTTTTATTTTTCCAAATTTTTTCATTATTTGGACAAAATTACATATATTTAAAGTGTACAAGTGACATTTGTAAACATTGTGAAATGATTATTACAAACATGCTAATTAACAAAATCATCACTTCACATAGTAACATTTTTTCCTTGTTCATTTACTGACAATTATATAAACAGTTTTAGAAAATTCTAAAATATGTTACTTATGTAAGTTTTCAAGTAACTATTTCACTATTAGTAACTAGAGTCAGAGTACACCCTATTAGACCTCTAGACCTTACAGAACTTATTTAAAAACTTGGAGCCAGTGAACATCTTGCCATTTCCGAAACTGCAAGAATCTAGCAATCACCATTCCATGCTCTGCTGTATGACTTGTTGAAATTATAAATGAAATTGTGCAGTATTTGCCTTTCACTGTGTGTCATATTTCAATAAAAATTTTATACGCCAAATTCATCGTCTTATTGAAACTCACACTATTTTTCAATAAGTTGCATAATATTCTCTTAAATACATATAACATAATTTTTCATTCTATCCATTGACATGTGGGTTCTTTGCAAAATTGGGCTACTATGAAAAATAAAACAAAGAAATTGAGAAAACACATACATCTTTGAGACACAGGTATCATTTATATTTGATACGTACTCAGATTTCTACCTAACACACTAGCGCTATTTTAATGTTAGAAGGAATATCCATGATAATTTATCATTTTTCTTTTGAATCTATCTACAGAAAACAAGACATAAGATGGGATAAAAAAGAGGAAAAAAGTTACCTGATTTAGGATTACTATAAATCAAATGCTTACTAGAGAAGAAAACAAAATGTTTTCAAAACAAACCATGGTCAACCACATATACATGCTCATTGAACAAATAAACACAAGATCTCTATACCCAATTAGAACATAAACAGAAAAATCGAATTATAACATATACAAACCAAACTCAAAAACTCTATTCAAAAAGTCATTAAGGGCGCCTGGGTGGCTCAGTCGTTAAGCTTTTGCCTTTGGCTCAGGTCATGATCCCACGGTCCTGGGATCGAGTCCCACATCGGGCTCCCTACTCGGCGGGAGGCCTGCTTCTCCCTCACCCACTCCCCCTACTTGTGTTCCCTCTCTTGCTGTCTCTCTATCAAATAAAAAAATAAAATCTTTAAAAAAAAAAGTCATTAAAACTACAGAACTGCAAACATACTATGTCTACTATAAATGATTCAGCAACGAAAGTAAAATATATAAATATATCTTCTAAGTCAGAAATAAAGCAAAAACAAATGATACTTATGTATAGCATACAAAACACATCTCTGAAAAGACCTGCTCCAGCAAGGGCTGTGAACCTGGAGCCTGGCCTGTTGACCCAGATAGATGGGGACTCCCACACTGGAGGAGAGTCAGTGGCCGTCCGTCCTCCACAGGAGGTGGCCCTGAGTGGGGCCCCGTGACTCGTGACTCGGAGATGTGTGGTGGCCTTGCCAAGGCCCCTGTGTGAGAGCAAGGGCTGCCTGCCCGCCCAGAGTGGGTGCTTGTGTGAGTGCTTGGTTCCCCTTTCCGGGGAGCCTCCTGGTTGTAGCCCTGTGGCTGCAGGTCGGGCCAGCCATTTCTGGCTGCTTGGTCGGGTCAGCCCAAGGTGGTGGTGACCTCAGCCTGTAGCTCCAGGCCTTGGGAGGAAACACACAAGTGACTTGCAAGCCAGCATGGTGGCCGCCAGCTTGTCCAGGAGAGGTCCTATTCATGTAAACCCTCAGGCAGAGTCACAGAGGCGGCTTCATGTGTCCGTTGCCCCTTATTTCTCCCAAGAGCAGGAGCCCAGAAAAATGGGGTAGGACAAAAGGAAGGGGAAAGGCCCGCAGGGTGTCTGGCCTCCTGGTAGGTGGTCATTTGGCCCTGTGTATTTAATTTGGTGCTCAACTTGGGTCCCCCTGGCTCGTTTGTTTCTCTTTCTCTTGTTCTTCATTCCAGGTTTATGGTGTCTGGTGGTGGTGGTGGTGTTTCTTGACACCTGACAGAGGGTGGTGTGTGTGTGTGTGTGTGTGTGTGTGTGTGTGTGTTTGTGTGAGCGCGCGCGCGCGTTTTTCGTTTCGGGGGGGATGGTAGTGGGGGTGGGCAGGTGGGTGGTGCTGGGTGTTTGTTTTGGTTTTACTTTTTCTTTTTGCTTTCCACTTTTGGCTTTTGTGGGGGGGGCGGGGTTGTGGGGGGTGTGTGGGGGTTGGTTGCGGTTGTGGTTGATTTTGTTTGTTTGTTTTTACCTTAGAAGGTGCTGAGGCCCAAGATCTGAGGCGGTGGGGGTGAAGGCTGAGGGGGCAGGGTATGGATTCAGTTGGCATTCGTGGAGCCATACTGCCATCAAGCGGAAATTGTTTCTGTCCGAGGGAGCTGCCTGGGCTCGCCAGCTGAGGTGTGCCCAGGAGCAGGAAGGAGAAGGCTTGTGGGAGTGGGGGGGCGGGGGGGGGCGCTGGCGGTGGGGGAAAGAGGGAAGCTGTGGGTCCCGCGCGTGCACCTGGACACCTGGCTCCCGGCCCTCTCGTCACCTGTGTGCTGGGTCCCAGATTGGAGCTGAGGAAGTCACTCAGAAACCCGAGGGGCAGCCTGAGATGGCTGACCGCAGGAGTTTCCTGGGACCGCCAAGCGCCAATGGCCCGGGCCCCAGAACCTCTAAACGCCTCCGCTCCCAGTGAGGAAAGGGGCCTCCTGAACCCCCGCGTGGCCCCAGGCAGGGCACCCCGCTATTCCCCAGAAAGGACACTACAGGAAATGTCCCCCTGGGTCCCTGCAGACAGTGGTGAGTTGCTTGCCCTGGGCCCAGCCCCAAATGGCTGACAGGGAAGCGCCGCCCCCCTGGGGTCCCTGCAGACAGTGGTGAGTTGCCTCCCCTGGGCCCAGCCCAAAATGGCTGACAGGGAAGCACCGCCCCCCCTGGGGTGTTTGGGCTTGGGGCTGCCTGTTGTGTCCCCAGGGCCCCTAGAGCTCCTGCTGGGTCCCACCGTCAGGCACACTTCCCCCTAGGCCTCTGAGCCCCGATGGGGGAAACCCTGGCTTGGGCAGAGCCCAGACAAGCCAGCGCATCCTTGCTGACCCCTGTGCCTGGCAGAAGGTAGGTTGCTGTTGCCTGGGCTTTGCAGAGACAGTTTCCGCTGGATGGCACTGTGGCTCCAGAAATGGCAGTCACCCCTTTCCCTGCCCCCACTGAGCCTTCCTCTCCCTGCATTTGCTGCCAGGCCCAGACTGGGGAACAGCAACAACAACAGCAAAAATCAGCCATCCTCCTCCTCCTCCAGCCTCTGCCTCCTCCTCTCCTCCCCCTCGCCGTCCTCCCCCTGCTCCTCCAAGCCACAGAGCAGCCATCTCAACTCCGGCTGGGCTCCTGGCCAACTTGACCACTTCGGGGCAAAGCTGCAAGAAGAGTAACTAGGCTTTGCTTTTGCTTTTGCTTTTGCTTTTGCTCTTGCTCTTGCTCTTGCTCTTGCTCTTGCTTCTGCTTTTGCTTTTGCTCTTGCTCTTGCTCCAAGGTTTTCGTTTAATTCCGGTTAGTTAACATGCGGTGTTATATTACTTTCGGGTGTCCAGTATAGTGATTCAACACTTGCTTGGTCACCTGGTGCTCATCAGGACAAGTGGACTCCCTCATCCCCATCACCTCTTTCATCCAACGCCCCCACCCCCACCCCCCACCTCCAGCCCTCTGGTGACCCTCAGTTCTCTCTGATTGAGCCTCTCTTTGTTGAGCTCTCTCTCTCTCTCTGTTCCTCTCTTTTGTTTTCTTGAATTCCACATATGAGTGAAATCATATGCCATTTGTCTTTCTCGGACTGACTCATTTGGCCTAGCGATAGACTCCCTGGCTCTATCCCTGTCCTTGCGAATGGCAAGATTTCATTCCCTTTTCATGGCCGAATAACATTCCTCTGTGGGTTTGTGTGTGTGTGCGCGCGGGCGCGCACACGTATGTACCCCATCTTCTTTGTCCACGTGTCAATCCGATGGACACTTGGGCTGCTCCCCTATCTTGGCTATTCTTATAATACTGCTGTAATCATGGGGGTGCAAGTATCCCTTTGAATTGGTGTTCTTGTATTCTTCGGGCAAATATCCAGTAGTGCGATTGCTGGAGCAAGGGGTACTTCTATTTTGACCTTTCCGAGGAAGCTCCATACTGTTTCCCACTGTGGCTGCGTTCCCAGTTTGCGTTCCCACCAACAGCGCGGGAGTGTTCCTTTCCCTCCACATCCTCGCCAACACCTGTTGTTTCTTGTGCTACCGATTCTTCGCTGGGCTTTTCTTGACTCTGTCCATCCTCTTCGGTTCCCTGTGAACACAGACGACCCTCAAGAGATCCCACAGGTGGGCTTGCGGATTTTTCTTTGACTTTGACTCTTCAGACTCCCTCTGGCCTCTTGTTTGTCTGCACCGCGCCTGTCCCTTGGCAGCCAACTCCCTTCTCGCGAAGCCTCATGGTTCAGTGGGCCAAGGATTGGACCAGAGGGCAGCCAGGTCCCACAGGGGTCCAGAGCCCGTTGACCCGTCCTGCAGCACGGGGTCCTGCCAAGTGTCACCAGGCTCCGAGGGCCACGGGCTACCGCCCTCCACGGAACCCCGGGCACCGGTTTGTGCCCAGGGGTGGGCCTTTTCAGAAGTGGGATGGGTTACGGAGGTGGGGCTCCCGGAAGGCCACTTGGCATCTCCTGTGGGGCTCGGTGTATCCTTCCTACCATGCCTCTGTTCACAAGGTCGCGTCGTGGTCTTTCTGGCCCCCTGGCGTTGGTGGCCAGGCTTCCCTGGCATCAGTTCTGCACAGGGAGCTCTTCCATAAGACTTGCTCAGTTTTCGTCCAGGGCCCCTGGGAATGTTTACCCTTGGGCAGGGGCTGGAGGTTAGGAGGCCGGTGAAGGTGGAGGTGGGGGTGCCGGGGGGGAGGGGGCGTTGGGGTTTGGAGGGGCCTGTGGCAGAAGGAGGGTTGGGGACTTGGTTTGGTATGTAGCTGTCTCTGATTTTCAACCCAACCCGTGACTGATGCTTGCCAGGCCAACTAATCCCCCTGGAAAAGGAATGAGCTGCGGGGCCGGGGGCCGGGGGCCGGGAGCCCGGGGGTGGGGGGCGGGGGGCGGGGGCAGAAGGAAGGAGCTGTGGGGGGTTTGCGGGTCCCTCTACCTACCGACGCCCCGCGCTTCCGAGGAACCACTGAACGCCTTAATGCAGTGCCGCGTTTCCAGGCAGATGCCCCCAAACCACGGATAAGGGCCTTTAATACAAGAGCAGGTTGGGAGGCAAAGCAAAGCAGTGGTCACCTGGGTGTGATTGTTTAAGGTCCTACCCTCATAGCCATGCCACCCAGTGCCGGGACAACGTGATCGTGAGGCTTTTTACAGTTTCCCAAGTGGCTCCCTTCCTGGCCTTTTGGAAAAGCCTTCTCATGGGAGCTCCAGGCTCATGGGAGCTCCAGAGGAGGGAAAATCCACACCCGCCCGGCAGGGAATTCCAACACTCCAACACTGGGTAGTATCTTAAGGACTCTGAGAATGGAGGAGTCACGGTTGGGGACACTCTTCCACGCCAAGCACTCCAGGAATACAGGCGAACATTTGAAACTGGTGAGAAAAAGGAAACACACCGAAAACAACCCACAAACACGTTTAAAAGGCCCCACCGTCCTGCCAAGGAGGTCCTAAGGTGGATCTTTCCCAGATATTAAAGGGCAGGGCGCAACCACAGCACAACTTATTGGGAGAAAGGCAGGGAGAAAGAAGGGCCGGGATCAGGACCAACAAGTGCTGGAATCCCCACTCTGCAGCGTCTGGGGTCATCACTGTTTTCTCCCATCTGGACGCAACCCTCCACACGTTTCCCTGTAGTCCTGCCTATGCTTACCTTCACGACCCCGGGCACATACCTAGACCCCATCATCCACACAGACAACCGCGCCCCCCCCCCCCGCCCCCACACTCACACCACCACCACCCAACACATACAGAGGCAGGCACGCAGGTGCATACACACCGCGTGGGTTGTGTGTGCGTACACACACACGCACGCACGCACGCGCGCACACGGGCATCCATGCGTACACGGCTTCATTCAGGTAGACCCGTCTGGGCAGGCACCCACACTCGCACACGGCGAATGTCTGCGCAGGGAGGCTCAGTGGGCCCGACTTGACGCCCTTCCTTGTTCCCTTTTCTTCCTCCTTGCCCCTTTGTGTTTGGCCTCCCACTCCTCATTTGGGTCCTAGAGCGTGGCAAAACAGGCCTGTCTCTGGACAGGGTGCAGCCCCTCACCTAAGTGGCTGAGACTCGGCCTTGGCTGATGGCTCTTCCCCTAGGAGGCCACTGCTGGTTCCAGGGGTCCACCTGGGCCGCGGTGCCTTTTGCGGTCGCATTCATTCTCCTCCTCCACCCGGGCGCCTTCTCTGCTTGCACTTGGCTCTCCTCACTTTCGGCCCCTTACCTTGACTTCTTTATTGGCAGTTCTTCCTCTGTGGATGTGCCCAGATTAACCTTTACGTGTCCTGTGGAAGTGAAAATGGTCCGCGTGGGTTGGGGGAGCAAGGGGCATCCCCTTACCACCATCCCTTTATTACCCCGGCAGAGTAGTAACTCATCCCTCTCTTCTCGTGTCCCCTACCTCCCGCTTTTTAAGCCTACGGTGGTTCGCGGGGTGTCCTCCTACCCTCTCTTTGCCCTGCGTGCATACCCCGGACTCTTTGGCTCTCTCGGCCCTATGGAGTGGGCCCATGACACGTTTAAGGTGTGGCTCAGCCTCTCCTTTTGCCCTCCTTATGCCCTACAGGCCGACCTCTGGGTCAGGACCCTTGATGGCAGTCAGGAGGATTCCTTTGACAAGAGGCTGCCTGGCCGGGCGGTTGGGCCCTTTCCTGGCGAGGCCACCTGTAGCTTGTGTCTCCTTGTCGTAGCTTGTGTCTGTTACCCCCACAGTGAGGCGCGCCTGGACCGCATCCACGACGGCACTGGCCGGGGCAGGGTGGACGGTGGTGACATTCTGCCTGCCTCTTTTCCTTTCACTCTGTATACTAGGCCTAGTGGCGGGGGTGGGTGGGGGTTGAGGGGTGGGGATGGGGGGGCTTGGTGGGGGGCTTGGGTGGGCATGGGTGAGCTAGGGGCAGAGGGGAGGTGTGCGGGAAGGTGGGGGCGGGCGCGGGGCGGGGACGGGGGTGGGGGGGACAGTGGTCCATGGATCCCCTTCCCACCCCTGATCTTGGGTTATGGGGGAGACACGGGTTGTAGCAGAAGGCAGGAGTGAGGTGCAGCCGTTTCCCTTTGTGGACCGGCGGTGGTAGTCACGCTCATCCTTGAAAACGGCCATCCAGAAGTGACTTTGCAATGAGACCGCATCAGGAACTCAGGACTCGGCAAAGTACCTCGTGGCTTCCCATTCCTTGCACTTCTTCTCCGTGTCGAAGCTCTTAAAGTCAGTCCTTGAACCTGTTGGAACCTCTTCCAGTTGTGCCCTCCTTCCCCTTGTTCTCAGCCCAGTCGTGTGACCCGGACCGATGCAGGTTTCAGGGTGTGCCTGCGAGCTGTGTCCTCCTTTTCCACGTGCCAGGGGCGGGTCGAGAGCAACAGCCCGTGCGCGAGCACCCGCACCCGCCTCTCGCCCGGCTACACACGGCCGCGCGCGCACACCCACACAGGCACGCACCGTGCACACACTGAGCCTACTCACACACGCCACACGCTCACTCACACGGGGACGCGGACACACACGCTCCCAGGTGGGCTCTCAAAGAGGGACACGCAGCCCGCCGTGCCGGGTTGCGTGACTTGGTCCTGTGTGAACAGACCTGCTCCAGCAAGGGCTGTGAACCTGGGCAGCCTGGCCTGTTGACCCAGATAGATGGGGACTCCCACACTGGAGGAGAGTCAGTGGCCGTCCGTCCTCCACAGGAGGTGGCCCTGAGTGGGGCCCCGTGACTCGTGACTCGGAGATGTGTGGTGGCCTTGCCAAGGCCCCTGTGTGAGAGCAAGGGCTGCCTGCCCGCCCAGAGTGGGTGCTTGTGTGAGTGCTTGGTTCCCCTTTCCGGGGAGCCTCCTGGTTGTAGCCCTGTGGCTGCAGGTCGGGCCAGCCATTTCTGGCTGCTTGGTCGGGTCAGCCCAAGGTGGTGGTGACCTCAGCCTGTAGCTCCAGGCCTTGGGAGGAAACACACAAGTGACTTGCAAGCCAGCATGGTGGCCGCCAGCTTGTCCAGGAGAGGTCCTATTCATGTAAACCCTCAGGCAGAGTCACAGAGGCGGCTTCATGTGTCCGTTGCCCCTTATTTCTCCCAAGAGCAGGAGCCCAGAAAAATGGGGTAGGACAAAAGGAAGGGGAAAGGCCCGCAGGGTGTCTGGCCTCCTGGTAGGTGGTCATTTGGCCCTGTGTATTTAATTTGGTGCTCAACTTGGGTCCCCCTGGCTCGTTTGTTTCTCTTTCTCTTGTTCTTCATTCCAGGTTTATGGTGTCTGGTGGTGGTGGTGGTGTTTCTTGACACCTGACAGAGGGTGGTGTGTGTGTGTGTGTGTGTGTGTGTGCGTGCGCGCGCGCGTTTTTCGTTTCGGGGGGGATGGTAGTGGGGGTGGGCAGGTGGGTGGTGCTGGGTGTTTGTTTTGGTTTTACTTTTTCTTTTTGCTTTCCACTTTTGGCTTTTGTGGGGGGGGCGGGGTTGTGGGGGGTGTGTGGGGGTTGGTTGCGGTTGTGGTTGATTTTGTTTGTTTGTTTTTACCTTAGAAGGTGCTGAGGCCCAAGATCTGAGGCGGTGGGGGTGAAGGCTGAGGGGGCAGGGTATGGATTCAGTTGGCATTCGTGGAGCCATACTGCCATCAAGCGGAAATTGTTTCTGTCCGAGGGAGCTGCCTGGGCTCGCCAGCTGAGGTGTGCCCAGGAGCAGGAAGGAGAAGGCTTGTGGGAGTGGGGGGGCGGGGGGGGGGCGCTGGCGGTGGGGGAAAGAGGGAAGCTGTGGGTCCCGCGCGTGCACCTGGACACCTGGCTCCCGGCCCTCTCGTCACCTGTGTGCTGGGTCCCAGATTGGAGCTGAGGAAGTCACTCAGAAACCCGAGGGGCAGCCTGAGATGGCTGACCGCAGGAGTTTCCTGGGACCGCCAAGCGCCAATGGCCCGGGCCCCAGAACCTCTAAACGCCTCCGCTCCCAGTGAGGAAAGGGGCCTCCTGAACCCCCGCGTGGCCCCAGGCAGGGCACCCCGCTATTCCCCAGAAAGGACACTACAGGAAATGTCCCCCTGGGTCCCTGCAGACAGTGGTGAGTTGCTTGCCCTGGGCCCAGCCCCAAATGGCTGACAGGGAAGCGCCGCCCCCCTGGGGTCCCTGCAGACAGTGGTGAGTTGCCTCCCCTGGGCCCAGCCCAAAATGGCTGACAGGGAAGCACCGCCCCCCCTGGGGTGTTTGGGCTTGGGGCTGCCTGTTGTGTCCCCAGGGCCCCTAGAGCTCCTGCTGGGTCCCACCGTCAGGCACACTTCCCCCTAGGCCTCTGAGCCCCGATGGGGGAAACCCTGGCTTGGGCAGAGCCCAGACAAGCCAGCGCATCCTTGCTGACCCCTGTGCCTGGCAGAAGGCAGGTTGCTGTTGCCTGGGCTTTGCAGAGACAGTTTCCGCTGGATGGCACTGTGGCTCCAGAAATGGCAGTCACCCCTTTCCCTGCCCCCACTGAGCCTTCCTCTCCCTGCATTTGCTGCCAGGCCCAGACTGGGGAACAGCAACAACAACAGCAAAAATCAGCCATCCTCCTCCTCCTCCAGCCTCTGCCTCCTCCTCTCCTCCCCCTCGCCGTCCTCCCCCTGCTCCTCCAAGCCACAGAGCAGCCATCTCAACTCCGGCTGGGCTCCTGGCCAACTTGACCACTTCGGGGCAAAGCTGCAAGAAGAGTAACTAGGCTTTGCTTTTGCTTTTGCTTTTGCTTTTGCTCTTGCTCTTGCTCTTGCTCTTGCTCTTGCTTCTGCTTTTGCTTTTGCTCTTGCTCTTGCTCCAAGGTTTTCGTTTAATTCCGGTTAGTTAACATGCGGTGTTATATTACTTTCGGGTGTCCAGTATAGTGATTCAACACTTGCTTGGTCACCTGGTGCTCATCAGGACAAGTGGACTCCCTCATCCCCATCACCTCTTTCATCCAACGCCCCCACCCCCACCCCCCACCTCCAGCCCTCTGGTGACCCTCAGTTCTCTCTGATTGAGCCTCTCTTTGTTGAGCTCTCTCTCTCTCTCTGTTCCTCTCTTTTGTTTTCTTGAATTCCACATATGAGTGAAATCATATGCCATTTGTCTTTCTCGGACTGACTCATTTGGCCTAGCGATAGACTCCCTGGCTCTATCCCTGTCCTTGCGAATGGCAAGATTTCATTCCCTTTTCATGGCCGAATAACATTCCTCTGTGGGTTTGTGTGTGTGTGCGCGCGGGCGCGCACACGTATGTACCCCATCTTCTTTGTCCACGTGTCAATCCGATGGACACTTGGGCTGCTCCCCTATCTTGGCTATTCTTATAATACTGCTGTAATCATGGGGGTGCAAGTATCCCTTTGAATTGGTGTTCTTGTATTCTTCGGGCAAATATCCAGTAGTGCGATTGCTGGAGCAAGGGGTACTTCTATTTTGACCTTTCCGAGGAAGCTCCATACTGTTTCCCACTGTGGCTGCGTTCCCAGTTTGCGTTCCCACCAACAGCGCGGGAGTGTTCCTTTCCCTCCACATCCTCGCCAACACCTGTTGTTTCTTGTGCTACCGATTCTTCGCTGGGCTTTTCTTGACTCTGTCCATCCTCTTCGGTTCCCTGTGAACACAGACGACCCTCAAGAGATCCCACAGGTGGGCTTGCGGATTTTTCTTTGACTTTGACTCTTCAGACTCCCTCTGGCCTCTTGTTTGTCTGCACCGCGCCTGTCCCTTGGCAGCCAACTCCCTTCTCGCGAAGCCTCATGGTTCAGTGGGCCAAGGATTGGACCAGAGGGCAGCCAGGTCCCACAGGGGTCCAGAGCCCGTTGACCCGTCCTGCAGCACGGGGTCCTGCCAAGTGTCACCAGGCTCCGAGGGCCACGGGCTACCGCCCTCCACGGAACCCCGGGCACCGGTTTGTGCCCAGGGGTGGGCCTTTTCAGAAGTGGGATGGGTTACGGAGGTGGGGCTCCCGGAAGGCCACTTGGCATCTCCTGTGGGGCTCGGTGTATCCTTCCTACCATGCCTCTGTTCACAAGGTCGCGTCGTGGTCTTTCTGGCCCCCTGGCGTTGGTGGCCAGGCTTCCCTGGCATCAGTTCTGCACAGGGAGCTCTTCCATAAGACTTGCTCAGTTTTCGTCCAGGGCCCCTGGGAATGTTTACCCTTGGGCAGGGGCTGGAGGTTAGGAGGCCGGTGAAGGTGGAGGTGGGGGTGCCGGGGGGGAGGGGGCGTTGGGGTTTGGAGGGGCCTGTGGCAGAAGGAGGGTTGGGGACTTGGTTTGGTATGTAGCTGTCTCTGATTTTCAACCCAACCCGTGACTGATGCTTGCCAGGCCAACTAATCCCCCTGGAAAAGGAATGAGCTGCGGGGCCGGGGGCCGGGGGCCGGGGGCCGGGGGCCGGGGGCCGGGAGCCCGGGGGTGGGGGGCGGGGGGCGGGGGCAGAAGGAAGGAGCTGTGGGGGGTTTGCGGGTCCCTCTACCTACCGACGCCCCGCGCTTCCGAGGAACCACTGAACGCCTTAATGCAGTGCCGCGTTTCCAGGCAGATGCCCCCAAACCACGGATAAGGGCCTTTAATACAAGAGCAGGTTGGGAGGCAAAGCAAAGCAGTGGTCACCTGGGTGTGATTGTTTAAGGTCCTACCCTCATAGCCATGCCACCCAGTGCCGGGACAACGTGATCGTGAGGCTTTTTACAGTTTCCCAAGTGGCTCCCTTCCTGGCCTTTTGGAAAAGCCTTCTCATGGGAGCTCCAGGCTCATGGGAGCTCCAGAGGAGGGAAAATCCACACCCGCCCGGCAGGGAATTCCAACACTCCAACACTGGGTAGTATCTTAAGGACTCTGAGAATGGAGGAGTCACGGTTGGGGACACTCTTCCACGCCAAGCACTCCAGGAATACAGGCGAACATTTGAAACTGGTGAGAAAAAGGAAACACACCGAAAACAACCCACAAACACGTTTAAAAGGCCCCACCGTCCTGCCAAGGAGGTCCTAAGGTGGATCTTTCCCAGATATTAAAGGGCAGGGCGCAACCACAGCACAACTTATTGGGAGAAAGGCAGGGAGAAAGAAGGGCCGGGATCAGGACCAACAAGTGCTGGAATCCCCACTCTGCAGCGTCTGGGGTCATCACTGTTTTCTCCCATCTGGACGCAACCCTCCACACGTTTCCCTGTAGTCCTGCCTATGCTTACCTTCACGACCCCGGGCACATACCTAGACCCCATCATCCACACAGACAACCGCGCCCCCCCCCCCCCGCCCCCACACTCACACCACCACCACCCAACACATACAGAGGCAGGCACGCAGGTGCATACACACCGCGTGGGTTGTGTGTGCGTACACACACACACACGCACGCACGCGCGCACACGGGCATCCATGCGTACACGGCTTCATTCAGGTAGACCCGTCTGGGCAGGCACCCACACTCGCACACGGCGAATGTCTGCGCAGGGAGGCTCAGTGGGCCCGACTTGACGCCCTTCCTTGTTCCCTTTTCTTCCTCCTTGCCCCTTTGTGTTTGGCCTCCCACTCCTCATTTGGGTCCTAGAGCGTGGCAAAACAGGCCTGTCTCTGGACAGGGTGCAGCCCCTCACCTAAGTGGCTGAGACTCGGCCTTGGCTGATGGCTCTTCCCCTAGGAGGCCACTGCTGGTTCCAGGGGTCCACCTGGGCCGCGGTGCCTTTTGCGGTCGCATTCATTCTCCTCCTCCACCCGGGCGCCTTCTCTGCTTGCACTTGGCTCTCCTCACTTTCGGCCCCTTACCTTGACTTCTTTATTGGCAGTTCTTCCTCTGTGGATGTGCCCAGATTAACCTTTACGTGTCCTGTGGAAGTGAAAATGGTCCGCGTGGGTTGGGGGAGCAAGGGGCATCCCCTTACCACCATCCCTTTATTACCCCGGCAGAGTAGTAACTCATCCCTCTCTTCTCGTGTCCCCTACCTCCCGCTTTTTAAGCCTACGGTGGTTCGCGGGGTGTCCTCCTACCCTCTCTTTGCCCTGCGTGCATACCCCGGACTCTTTGGCTCTCTCGGCCCTATGGAGTGGGCCCATGACACGTTTAAGGTGTGGCTCAGCCTCTCCTTTTGCCCTCCTTATGCCCTACAGGCCGACCTCTGGGTCAGGACCCTTGATGGCAGTCAGGAGGATTCCTTTGACAAGAGGCTGCCTGGCCGGGCGGTTGGGCCCTTTCCTGGCGAGGCCACCTGTAGCTTGTGTCTCCTTGTCGTAGCTTGTGTCTGTTACCCCCACAGTGAGGCGCGCCTGGACCGCATCCACGACGGCACTGGCCGGGGCAGGGTGGACGGTGGTGACATTCTGCCTGCCTCTTTTCCTTTCACTCTGTATACTAGGCCTAGTGGCGGGGGTGGGTGGGGGTTGAGGGGTGGGGATGGGGGGGCTTGGTGGGGGGCTTGGGTGGGCATGGGTGAGCTAGGGGCAGAGGGGAGGTGTGCGGGAAGGTGGGGGCGGGCGCGGGGCGGGGACGGGGGTGGGGGGGACAGTGGTCCATGGATCCCCTTCCCACCCCTGATCTTGGGTTATGGGGGAGACACGGGTTGTAGCAGAAGGCAGGAGTGAGGTGCAGCCGTTTCCCTTTGTGGACCGGCGGTGGTAGTCACGCTCATCCTTGAAAACGGCCATCCAGAAGTGACTTTGCAATGAGACCGCATCAGGAACTCAGGACTCGGCAAAGTACCTCGTGGCTTCCCATTCCTTGCACTTCTTCTCCGTGTCGAAGCTCTTAAAGTCAGTCCTTGAACCTGTTGGAACCTCTTCCAGTTGTGCCCTCCTTCCCCTTGTTCTCAGCCCAGTCGTGTGACCCGGACCGATGCAGGTTTCAGGGTGTGCCTGCGAGCTGTGTCCTCCTTTTCCACGTGCCAGGGGCGGGTCGAGAGCAACAGCCCGTGCGCGAGCACCCGCACCCGCCTCTCGCCCGGCTACACACGGCCGCGCGCGCACACCCACACAGGCACGCACCGTGCACACACTGAGCCTACTCACACACGCCACACGCTCACTCACACGGGGACGCGGACACACACGCTCCCAGGTGGGCTCTCAAAGAGGGACACGCAGCCCGCCGTGCCGGGTTGCGTGACTTGGTCCTGTGTGAACAGACCTGCTCCAGCAAGGGCTGTGAACCTGGGCAGCCTGGCCTGTTGACCCAGATAGATGGGGACTCCCACACTGGAGGAGAGTCAGTGGCCGTCCGTCCTCCACAGGAGGTGGCCCTGAGTGGGGCCCCGTGACTCGTGACTCGGAGATGTGTGGTGGCCTTGCCAAGGCCCCTGTGTGAGAGCAAGGGCTGCCTGCCCGCCCAGAGTGGGTGCTTGTGTGAGTGCTTGGTTCCCCTTTCCGGGGAGCCTCCTGGTTGTAGCCCTGTGGCTGCAGGTCGGGCCAGCCATTTCTGGCTGCTTGGTCGGGTCAGCCCAAGGTGGTGGTGACCTCAGCCTGTAGCTCCAGGCCTTGGGAGGAAACACACAAGTGACTTGCAAGCCAGCATGGTGGCCGCCAGCTTGTCCAGGAGAGGTCCTATTCATGTAAACCCTCAGGCAGAGTCACAGAGGCGGCTTCATGTGTCCGTTGCCCCTTATTTCTCCCAAGAGCAGGAGCCCAGAAAAATGGGGTAGGACAAAAGGAAGGGGAAAGGCCCGCAGGGTGTCTGGCCTCCTGGTAGGTGGTCATTTGGCCCTGTGTATTTAATTTGGTGCTCAACTTGGGTCCCCCTGGCTCGTTTGTTTCTCTTTCTCTTGTTCTTCATTCCAGGTTTATGGTGTCTGGTGGTGGTGGTGGTGTTTCTTGACACCTGACAGAGGGTGGTGTGTGTGTGTGTGTGTGTGTGTGTGTGTGTGTGTGTGTTTGTGTGAGCGCGCGCGCGCGTTTTTCGTTTCGGGGGGGATGGTAGTGGGGGTGGGCAGGTGGGTGGTGCTGGGTGTTTGTTTTGGTTTTACTTTTTCTTTTTGCTTTCCACTTTTGGCTTTTGTGGGGGGGGGCGGGGTTGTGGGGGGTGTGTGGGGGTTGGTTGCGGTTGTGGTTGATTTTGTTTGTTTGTTTTTACCTTAGAAGGTGCTGAGGCCCAAGATCTGAGGCGGTGGGGGTGAAGGCTGAGGGGGCAGGGTATGGATTCAGTTGGCATTCGTGGAGCCATACTGCCATCAAGCGGAAATTGTTTCTGTCCGAGGGAGCTGCCTGGGCTCGCCAGCTGAGGTGTGCCCAGGAGCAGGAAGGAGAAGGCTTGGGGGAGTGGGGGGGCGGGGGGGGGGGCGCTGGCGGTGGGGGAAAGAGGGAAGCTGTGGGTCCCGCGCGTGCACCTGGACACCTGGCTCCCGGCCCTCTCGTCACCTGTGTGCTGGGTCCCAGATTGGAGCTGAGGAAGTCACTCAGAAACCCGAGGGGCAGCCTGAGATGGCTGACCGCAGGAGTTTCCTGGGACCGCCAAGCGCCAATGGCCCGGGCCCCAGAACCTCTAAACGCCTCCGCTCCCAGTGAGGAAAGGGGCCTCCTGAACCCCCGCGTGGCCCCAGGCAGGGCACCCCGCTATTCCCCAGAAAGGACACTACAGGAAATGTCCCCCTGGGTCCCTGCAGACAGTGGTGAGTTGCTTGCCCTGGGCCCAGCCCCAAATGGCTGACAGGGAAGCGCCGCCCCCCTGGGGTCCCTGCAGACAGTGGTGAGTTGCCTCCCCTGGGCCCAGCCCAAAATGGCTGACAGGGAAGCACCGCCCCCCCTGGGGTGTTTGGGCTTGGGGCTGCCTGTTGTGTCCCCAGGGCCCCTAGAGCTCCTGCTGGGTCCCACCGTCAGGCACACTTCCCCCTAGGCCTCTGAGCCCCGATGGGGGAAACCCTGGCTTGGGCAGAGCCCAGACAAGCCAGCGCATCCTTGCTGACCCCTGTGCCTGGCAGAAGGCAGGTTGCTGTTGCCTGGGCTTTGCAGAGACAGTTTCCGCTGGATGGCACTGTGGCTCCAGAAATGGCAGTCACCCCTTTCCCTGCCCCCACTGAGCCTTCCTCTCCCTGCATTTGCTGCCAGGCCCAGACTGGGGAACAGCAACAACAACAGCAAAAATCAGCCATCCTCCTCCTCCTCCAGCCTCTGCCTCCTCCTCTCCTCCCCCTCGCCGTCCTCCCCCTGCTCCTCCAAGCCACAGAGCAGCCATCTCAACTCCGGCTGGGCTCCTGGCCAACTTGACCACTTCGGGGCAAAGCTGCAAGAAGAGTAACTAGGCTTTGCTTTTGCTTTTGCTTTTGCTTTTGCTCTTGCTCTTGCTCTTGCTCTTGCTCTTGCTTCTGCTTTTGCTTTTGCTCTTGCTCTTGCTCCAAGGTTTTCGTTTAATTCCGGTTAGTTAACATGCGGTGTTATATTACTTTCGGGTGTCCAGTATAGTGATTCAACACTTGCTTGGTCACCTGGTGCTCATCAGGACAAGTGGACTCCCTCATCCCCATCACCTCTTTCATCCAACGCCCCCACCCCCACCCCCCACCTCCAGCCCTCTGGTGACCCTCAGTTCTCTCTGATTGAGCCTCTCTTTGTTGAGCTCTCTCTCTCTCTCTGTTCCTCTCTTTTGTTTTCTTGAATTCCACATATGAGTGAAATCATATGCCATTTGTCTTTCTCGGACTGACTCATTTGGCCTAGCGATAGACTCCCTGGCTCTATCCCTGTCCTTGCGAATGGCAAGATTTCATTCCCTTTTCATGGCCGAATAACATTCCTCTGTGGGTTTGTGTGTGTGTGCGCGCGGGCGCGCACACGTATGTACCCCATCTTCTTTGTCCACGTGTCAATCCGATGGACACTTGGGCTGCTCCCCTATCTTGGCTATTCTTATAATACTGCTGTAATCATGGGGGTGCAAGTATCCCTTTGAATTGGTGTTCTTGTATTCTTCGGGCAAATATCCAGTAGTGCGATTGCTGGAGCAAGGGGTACTTCTATTTTGACCTTTCCGAGGAAGCTCCATACTGTTTCCCACTGTGGCTGCGTTCCCAGTTTGCGTTCCCACCAACAGCGCGGGAGTGTTCCTTTCCCTCCACATCCTCGCCAACACCTGTTGTTTCTTGTGCTACCGATTCTTCGCTGGGCTTTTCTTGACTCTGTCCATCCTCTTCGGTTCCCTGTGAACACAGACGACCCTCAAGAGATCCCACAGGTGGGCTTGCGGATTTTTCTTTGACTTTGACTCTTCAGACTCCCTCTGGCCTCTTGTTTGTCTGCACCGCGCCTGTCCCTTGGCAGCCAACTCCCTTCTCGCGAAGCCTCATGGTTCAGTGGGCCAAGGATTGGACCAGAGGGCAGCCAGGTCCCACAGGGGTCCAGAGCCCGTTGACCCGTCCTGCAGCACGGGGTCCTGCCAAGTGTCACCAGGCTCCGAGGGCCACGGGCTACCGCCCTCCACGGAACCCCGGGCACCGGTTTGTGCCCAGGGGTGGGCCTTTTCAGAAGTGGGATGGGTTACGGAGGTGGGGCTCCCGGAAGGCCACTTGGCATCTCCTGTGGGGCTCGGTGTATCCTTCCTACCATGCCTCTGTTCACAAGGTCGCGTCGTGGTCTTTCTGGCCCCCTGGCGTTGGTGGCCAGGCTTCCCTGGCATCAGTTCTGCACAGGGAGCTCTTCCATAAGACTTGCTCAGTTTTCGTCCAGGGCCCCTGGGAATGTTTACCCTTGGGCAGGGGCTGGAGGTTAGGAGGCCGGTGAAGGTGGAGGTGGGGGTGCCGGGGGGGAGGGGGCGTTGGGGTTTGGAGGGGCCTGTGGCAGAAGGAGGGTTGGGGACTTGGTTTGGTATGTAGCTGTCTCTGATTTTCAACCCAACCCGTGACTGATGCTTGCCAGGCCAACTAATCCCCCTGGAAAAGGAATGAGCTGCGGGGCCGGGGGCCGGGGGCCGGGGGCCGGGGGCCGGGGGCCGGGAGCCCGGGGGTGGGGGGCGGGGGGCGGGGGCAGAAGGAAGGAGCTGTGGGGGGTTTGCGGGTCCCTCTACCTACCGACGCCCCGCGCTTCCGAGGAACCACTGAACGCCTTAATGCAGTGCCGCGTTTCCAGGCAGATGCCCCCAAACCACGGATAAGGGCCTTTAATACAAGAGCAGGTTGGGAGGCAAAGCAAAGCAGTGGTCACCTGGGTGTGATTGTTTAAGGTCCTACCCTCATAGCCATGCCACCCAGTGCCGGGACAACGTGATCGTGAGGCTTTTTACAGTTTCCCAAGTGGCTCCCTTCCTGGCCTTTTGGAAAAGCCTTCTCATGGGAGCTCCAGGCTCATGGGAGCTCCAGAGGAGGGAAAATCCACACCCGCCCGGCAGGGAATTCCAACACTCCAACACTGGGTAGTATCTTAAGGACTCTGAGAATGGAGGAGTCACGGTTGGGGACACTCTTCCACGCCAAGCACTCCAGGAATACAGGCGAACATTTGAAACTGGTGAGAAAAAGGAAACACACCGAAAACAACCCACAAACACGTTTAAAAGGCCCCACCGTCCTGCCAAGGAGGTCCTAAGGTGGATCTTTCCCAGATATTAAAGGGCAGGGCGCAACCACAGCACAACTTATTGGGAGAAAGGCAGGGAGAAAGAAGGGCCGGGATCAGGACCAACAAGTGCTGGAATCCCCACTCTGCAGCGTCTGGGGTCATCACTGTTTTCTCCCATCTGGACGCAACCCTCCACACGTTTCCCTGTAGTCCTGCCTATGCTTACCTTCACGACCCCGGGCACATACCTAGACCCCATCATCCACACAGACAACCGCGCCCCCCCCCCCCCGCCCCCACACTCACACCACCACCACCCAACACATACAGAGGCAGGCACGCAGGTGCATACACACCGCGTGGGTTGTGTGTGCGTACACACACACGCACGCACGCACGCGCGCACACGGGCATCCATGCGTACACGGCTTCATTCAGGTAGACCCGTCTGGGCAGGCACCCACACTCGCACACGGCGAATGTCTGCGCAGGGAGGCTCAGTGGGCCCGACTTGACGCCCTTCCTTGTTCCCTTTTCTTCCTCCTTGCCCCTTTGTGTTTGGCCTCCCACTCCTCATTTGGGTCCTAGAGCGTGGCAAAACAGGCCTGTCTCTGGACAGGGTGCAGCCCCTCACCTAAGTGGCTGAGACTCGGCCTTGGCTGATGGCTCTTCCCCTAGGAGGCCACTGCTGGTTCCAGGGGTCCACCTGGGCCGCGGTGCCTTTTGCGGTCGCATTCATTCTCCTCCTCCACCCGGGCGCCTTCTCTGCTTGCACTTGGCTCTCCTCACTTTCGGCCCCTTACCTTGACTTCTTTATTGGCAGTTCTTCCTCTGTGGATGTGCCCAGATTAACCTTTACGTGTCCTGTGGAAGTGAAAATGGTCCGCGTGGGTTGGGGGAGCAAGGGGCATCCCCTTACCACCATCCCTTTATTACCCCGGCAGAGTAGTAACTCATCCCTCTCTTCTCGTGTCCCCTACCTCCCGCTTTTTAAGCCTACGGTGGTTCGCGGGGTGTCCTCCTACCCTCTCTTTGCCCTGCGTGCATACCCCGGACTCTTTGGCTCTCTCGGCCCTATGGAGTGGGCCCATGACACGTTTAAGGTGTGGCTCAGCCTCTCCTTTTGCCCTCCTTATGCCCTACAGGCCGACCTCTGGGTCAGGACCCTTGATGGCAGTCAGGAGGATTCCTTTGACAAGAGGCTGCCTGGCCGGGCGGTTGGGCCCTTTCCTGGCGAGGCCACCTGTAGCTTGTGTCTCCTTGTCGTAGCTTGTGTCTGTTACCCCCACAGTGAGGCGCGCCTGGACCGCATCCACGACGGCACTGGCCGGGGCAGGGTGGACGGTGGTGACATTCTGCCTGCCTCTTTTCCTTTCACTCTGTATACTAGGCCTAGTGGCGGGGGTGGGTGGGGGTTGAGGGGTGGGGATGGGGGGGCTTGGTGGGGGGCTTGGGTGGGCATGGGTGAGCTAGGGGCAGAGGGGAGGTGTGCGGGAAGGTGGGGGCGGGCGCGGGGCGGGGACGGGGGTGGGGGGGACAGTGGTCCATGGATCCCCTTCCCACCCCTGATCTTGGGTTATGGGGGAGACACGGGTTGTAGCAGAAGGCAGGAGTGAGGTGCAGCCGTTTCCCTTTGTGGACCGGCGGTGGTAGTCACGCTCATCCTTGAAAACGGCCATCCAGAAGTGACTTTGCAATGAGACCGCATCAGGAACTCAGGACTCGGCAAAGTACCTCGTGGCTTCCCATTCCTTGCACTTCTTCTCCGTGTCGAAGCTCTTAAAGTCAGTCCTTGAACCTGTTGGAACCTCTTCCAGTTGTGCCCTCCTTCCCCTTGTTCTCAGCCCAGTCGTGTGACCCGGACCGATGCAGGTTTCAGGGTGTGCCTGCGAGCTGTGTCCTCCTTTTCCACGTGCCAGGGGCGGGTCGAGAGCAACAGCCCGTGCGCGAGCACCCGCACCCGCCTCTCGCCCGGCTACACACGGCCGCGCGCGCACACCCACACAGGCACGCACCGTGCACACACTGAGCCTACTCACACACGCCACACGCTCACTCACACGGGGACGCGGACACACACGCTCCCAGGTGGGCTCTCAAAGAGGGACACGCAGCCCGCCGTGCCGGGTTGCGTGACTTGGTCCTGTGTGAACAGACCTGCTCCAGCAAGGGCTGTGAACCTGGGCAGCCTGGCCTGTTGACCCAGATAGATGGGGACTCCCACACTGGAGGAGAGTCAGTGGCCGTCCGTCCTCCACAGGAGGTGGCCCTGAGTGGGGCCCCGTGACTCGTGACTCGGAGATGTGTGGTGGCCTTGCCAAGGCCCCTGTGTGAGAGCAAGGGCTGCCTGCCCGCCCAGAGTGGGTGCTTGTGTGAGTGCTTGGTTCCCCTTTCCGGGGAGCCTCCTGGTTGTAGCCCTGTGGCTGCAGGTCGGGCCAGCCATTTCTGGCTGCTTGGTCGGGTCAGCCCAAGGTGGTGGTGACCTCAGCCTGTAGCTCCAGGCCTTGGGAGGAAACACACAAGTGACTTGCAAGCCAGCATGGTGGCCGCCAGCTTGTCCAGGAGAGGTCCTATTCATGTAAACCCTCAGGCAGAGTCACAGAGGCGGCTTCATGTGTCCGTTGCCCCTTATTTCTCCCAAGAGCAGGAGCCCAGAAAAATGGGGTAGGACAAAAGGAAGGGGAAAGGCCCGCAGGGTGTCTGGCCTCCTGGTAGGTGGTCATTTGGCCCTGTGTATTTAATTTGGTGCTCAACTTGGGTCCCCCTGGCTCGTTTGTTTCTCTTTCTCTTGTTCTTCATTCCAGGTTTATGGTGTCTGGTGGTGGTGGTGGTGTTTCTTGACACCTGACAGAGGGTGGTGTGTGTGTGTGTGTGTGTGTGTGTGCGTGCGCGCGCGCGTTTTTCGTTTCGGGGGGGATGGTAGTGGGGGTGGGCAGGTGGGTGGTGCTGGGTGTTTGTTTTGGTTTTACTTTTTCTTTTTGCTTTCCACTTTTGGCTTTTGTGGGGGGGGCGGGGTTGTGGGGGGTGTGTGGGGGTTGGTTGCGGTTGTGGTTGATTTTGTTTGTTTGTTTTTACCTTAGAAGGTGCTGAGGCCCAAGATCTGAGGCGGTGGGGGTGAAGGCTGAGGGGGCAGGGTATGGATTCAGTTGGCATTCGTGGAGCCATACTGCCATCAAGCGGAAATTGTTTCTGTCCGAGGGAGCTGCCTGGGCTCGCCAGCTGAGGTGTGCCCAGGAGCAGGAAGGAGAAGGCTTGTGGGAGTGGGGGGGCGGGGGGGGGCGCTGGCGGTGGGGGAAAGAGGGAAGCTGTGGGTCCCGCGCGTGCACCTGGACACCTGGCTCCCGGCCCTCTCGTCACCTGTGTGCTGGGTCCCAGATTGGAGCTGAGGAAGTCACTCAGAAACCCGAGGGGCAGCCTGAGATGGCTGACCGCAGGAGTTTCCTGGGACCGCCAAGCGCCAATGGCCCGGGCCCCAGAACCTCTAAACGCCTCCGCTCCCAGTGAGGAAAGGGGCCTCCTGAACCCCCGCGTGGCCCCAGGCAGGGCACCCCGCTATTCCCCAGAAAGGACACTACAGGAAATGTCCCCCTGGGTCCCTGCAGACAGTGGTGAGTTGCTTGCCCTGGGCCCAGCCCCAAATGGCTGACAGGGAAGCGCCGCCCCCCTGGGGTCCCTGCAGACAGTGGTGAGTTGCCTCCCCTGGGCCCAGCCCAAAATGGCTGACAGGGAAGCACCGCCCCCCCTGGGGTGTTTGGGCTTGGGGCTGCCTGTTGTGTCCCCAGGGCCCCTAGAGCTCCTGCTGGGTCCCACCGTCAGGCACACTTCCCCCTAGGCCTCTGAGCCCCGATGGGGGAAACCCTGGCTTGGGCAGAGCCCAGACAAGCCAGCGCATCCTTGCTGACCCCTGTGCCTGGCAGAAGGCAGGTTGCTGTTGCCTGGGCTTTGCAGAGACAGTTTCCGCTGGATGGCACTGTGGCTCCAGAAATGGCAGTCACCCCTTTCCCTGCCCCCACTGAGCCTTCCTCTCCCTGCATTTGCTGCCAGGCCCAGACTGGGGAACAGCAACAACAACAGCAAAAATCAGCCATCCTCCTCCTCCTCCAGCCTCTGCCTCCTCCTCTCCTCCCCCTCGCCGTCCTCCCCCTGCTCCTCCAAGCCACAGAGCAGCCATCTCAACTCCGGCTGGGCTCCTGGCCAACTTGACCACTTCGGGGCAAAGCTGCAAGAAGAGTAACTAGGCTTTGCTTTTGCTTTTGCTTTTGCTTTTGCTCTTGCTCTTGCTCTTGCTCTTGCTCTTGCTTCTGCTTTTGCTTTTGCTCTTGCTCTTGCTCCAAGGTTTTCGTTTAATTCCGGTTAGTTAACATGCGGTGTTATATTACTTTCGGGTGTCCAGTATAGTGATTCAACACTTGCTTGGTCACCTGGTGCTCATCAGGACAAGTGGACTCCCTCATCCCCATCACCTCTTTCATCCAACGCCCCCACCCCCACCCCCCACCTCCAGCCCTCTGGTGACCCTCAGTTCTCTCTGATTGAGCCTCTCTTTGTTGAGCTCTCTCTCTCTCTCTGTTCCTCTCTTTTGTTTTCTTGAATTCCACATATGAGTGAAATCATATGCCATTTGTCTTTCTCGGACTGACTCATTTGGCCTAGCGATAGACTCCCTGGCTCTATCCCTGTCCTTGCGAATGGCAAGATTTCATTCCCTTTTCATGGCCGAATAACATTCCTCTGTGGGTTTGTGTGTGTGTGCGCGCGGGCGCGCACACGTATGTACCCCATCTTCTTTGTCCACGTGTCAATCCGATGGACACTTGGGCTGCTCCCCTATCTTGGCTATTCTTATAATACTGCTGTAATCATGGGGGTGCAAGTATCCCTTTGAATTGGTGTTCTTGTATTCTTCGGGCAAATATCCAGTAGTGCGATTGCTGGAGCAAGGGGTACTTCTATTTTGACCTTTCCGAGGAAGCTCCATACTGTTTCCCACTGTGGCTGCGTTCCCAGTTTGCGTTCCCACCAACAGCGCGGGAGTGTTCCTTTCCCTCCACATCCTCGCCAACACCTGTTGTTTCTTGTGCTACCGATTCTTCGCTGGGCTTTTCTTGACTCTGTCCATCCTCTTCGGTTCCCTGTGAACACAGACGACCCTCAAGAGATCCCACAGGTGGGCTTGCGGATTTTTCTTTGACTTTGACTCTTCAGACTCCCTCTGGCCTCTTGTTTGTCTGCACCGCGCCTGTCCCTTGGCAGCCAACTCCCTTCTCGCGAAGCCTCATGGTTCAGTGGGCCAAGGATTGGACCAGAGGGCAGCCAGGTCCCACAGGGGTCCAGAGCCCGTTGACCCGTCCTGCAGCACGGGGTCCTGCCAAGTGTCACCAGGCTCCGAGGGCCACGGGCTACCGCCCTCCACGGAACCCCGGGCACCGGTTTGTGCCCAGGGGTGGGCCTTTTCAGAAGTGGGATGGGTTACGGAGGTGGGGCTCCCGGAAGGCCACTTGGCATCTCCTGTGGGGCTCGGTGTATCCTTCCTACCATGCCTCTGTTCACAAGGTCGCGTCGTGGTCTTTCTGGCCCCCTGGCGTTGGTGGCCAGGCTTCCCTGGCATCAGTTCTGCACAGGGAGCTCTTCCATAAGACTTGCTCAGTTTTCGTCCAGGGCCCCTGGGAATGTTTACCCTTGGGCAGGGGCTGGAGGTTAGGAGGCCGGTGAAGGTGGAGGTGGGGGTGCCGGGGGGGAGGGGGCGTTGGGGTTTGGAGGGGCCTGTGGCAGAAGGAGGGTTGGGGACTTGGTTTGGTATGTAGCTGTCTCTGATTTTCAACCCAACCCGTGACTGATGCTTGCCAGGCCAACTAATCCCCCTGGAAAAGGAATGAGCTGCGGGGCCGGGGGCCGGGGGCCGGGGGCCGGGGGCCGGGGGCCGGGAGCCCGGGGGTGGGGGGCGGGGGGCGGGGGCAGAAGGAAGGAGCTGTGGGGGGTTTGCGGGTCCCTCTACCTACCGACGCCCCGCGCTTCCGAGGAACCACTGAACGCCTTAATGCAGTGCCGCGTTTCCAGGCAGATGCCCCCAAACCACGGATAAGGGCCTTTAATACAAGAGCAGGTTGGGAGGCAAAGCAAAGCAGTGGTCACCTGGGTGTGATTGTTTAAGGTCCTACCCTCATAGCCATGCCACCCAGTGCCGGGACAACGTGATCGTGAGGCTTTTTACAGTTTCCCAAGTGGCTCCCTTCCTGGCCTTTTGGAAAAGCCTTCTCATGGGAGCTCCAGGCTCATGGGAGCTCCAGAGGAGGGAAAATCCACACCCGCCCGGCAGGGAATTCCAACACTCCAACACTGGGTAGTATCTTAAGGACTCTGAGAATGGAGGAGTCACGGTTGGGGACACTCTTCCACGCCAAGCACTCCAGGAATACAGGCGAACATTTGAAACTGGTGAGAAAAAGGAAACACACCGAAAACAACCCACAAACACGTTTAAAAGGCCCCACCGTCCTGCCAAGGAGGTCCTAAGGTGGATCTTTCCCAGATATTAAAGGGCAGGGCGCAACCACAGCACAACTTATTGGGAGAAAGGCAGGGAGAAAGAAGGGCCGGGATCAGGACCAACAAGTGCTGGAATCCCCACTCTGCAGCGTCTGGGGTCATCACTGTTTTCTCCCATCTGGACGCAACCCTCCACACGTTTCCCTGTAGTCCTGCCTATGCTTACCTTCACGACCCCGGGCACATACCTAGACCCCATCATCCACACAGACAACCGCGCCCCCCCCCCCCGCCCCCACACTCACACCACCACCACCCAACACATACAGAGGCAGGCACGCAGGTGCATACACACCGCGTGGGTTGTGTGTGCGTACACACACACACACGCACGCACGCGCGCACACGGGCATCCATGCGTACACGGCTTCATTCAGGTAGACCCGTCTGGGCAGGCACCCACACTCGCACACGGCGAATGTCTGCGCAGGGAGGCTCAGTGGGCCCGACTTGACGCCCTTCCTTGTTCCCTTTTCTTCCTCCTTGCCCCTTTGTGTTTGGCCTCCCACTCCTCATTTGGGTCCTAGAGCGTGGCAAAACAGGCCTGTCTCTGGACAGGGTGCAGCCCCTCACCTAAGTGGCTGAGACTCGGCCTTGGCTGATGGCTCTTCCCCTAGGAGGCCACTGCTGGTTCCAGGGGTCCACCTGGGCCGCGGTGCCTTTTGCGGTCGCATTCATTCTCCTCCTCCACCCGGGCGCCTTCTCTGCTTGCACTTGGCTCTCCTCACTTTCGGCCCCTTACCTTGACTTCTTTATTGGCAGTTCTTCCTCTGTGGATGTGCCCAGATTAACCTTTACGTGTCCTGTGGAAGTGAAAATGGTCCGCGTGGGTTGGGGGAGCAAGGGGCATCCCCTTACCACCATCCCTTTATTACCCCGGCAGAGTAGTAACTCATCCCTCTCTTCTCGTGTCCCCTACCTCCCGCTTTTTAAGCCTACGGTGGTTCGCGGGGTGTCCTCCTACCCTCTCTTTGCCCTGCGTGCATACCCCGGACTCTTTGGCTCTCTCGGCCCTATGGAGTGGGCCCATGACACGTTTAAGGTGTGGCTCAGCCTCTCCTTTTGCCCTCCTTATGCCCTACAGGCCGACCTCTGGGTCAGGACCCTTGATGGCAGTCAGGAGGATTCCTTTGACAAGAGGCTGCCTGGCCGGGCGGTTGGGCCCTTTCCTGGCGAGGCCACCTGTAGCTTGTGTCTCCTTGTCGTAGCTTGTGTCTGTTACCCCCACAGTGAGGCGCGCCTGGACCGCATCCACGACGGCACTGGCCGGGGCAGGGTGGACGGTGGTGACATTCTGCCTGCCTCTTTTCCTTTCACTCTGTATACTAGGCCTAGTGGCGGGGGTGGGTGGGGGTTGAGGGGTGGGGATGGGGGGGCTTGGTGGGGGGCTTGGGTGGGCATGGGTGAGCTAGGGGCAGAGGGGAGGTGTGCGGGAAGGTGGGGGCGGGCGCGGGGCGGGGACGGGGGTGGGGGGGACAGTGGTCCATGGATCCCCTTCCCACCCCTGATCTTGGGTTATGGGGGAGACACGGGTTGTAGCAGAAGGCAGGAGTGAGGTGCAGCCGTTTCCCTTTGTGGACCGGCGGTGGTAGTCACGCTCATCCTTGAAAACGGCCATCCAGAAGTGACTTTGCAATGAGACCGCATCAGGAACTCAGGACTCGGCAAAGTACCTCGTGGCTTCCCATTCCTTGCACTTCTTCTCCGTGTCGAAGCTCTTAAAGTCAGTCCTTGAACCTGTTGGAACCTCTTCCAGTTGTGCCCTCCTTCCCCTTGTTCTCAGCCCAGTCGTGTGACCCGGACCGATGCAGGTTTCAGGGTGTGCCTGCGAGCTGTGTCCTCCTTTTCCACGTGCCAGGGGCGGGTCGAGAGCAACAGCCCGTGCGCGAGCACCCGCACCCGCCTCTCGCCCGGCTACACACGGCCGCGCGCGCACACCCACACAGGCACGCACCGTGCACACACTGAGCCTACTCACACACGCCACACGCTCACTCACACGGGGACGCGGACACACACGCTCCCAGGTGGGCTCTCAAAGAGGGACACGCAGCCCGCCGTGCCGGGTTGCGTGACTTGGTCCTGTGTGAACAGACCTGCTCCAGCAAGGGCTGTGAACCTGGGCAGCCTGGCCTGTTGACCCAGATAGATGGGGACTCCCACACTGGAGGAGAGTCAGTGGCCGTCCGTCCTCCACAGGAGGTGGCCCTGAGTGGGGCCCCGTGACTCGTGACTCGGAGATGTGTGGTGGCCTTGCCAAGGCCCCTGTGTGAGAGCAAGGGCTGCCTGCCCGCCCAGAGTGGGTGCTTGTGTGAGTGCTTGGTTCCCCTTTCCGGGGAGCCTCCTGGTTGTAGCCCTGTGGCTGCAGGTCGGGCCAGCCATTTCTGGCTGCTTGGTCGGGTCAGCCCAAGGTGGTGGTGACCTCAGCCTGTAGCTCCAGGCCTTGGGAGGAAACACACAAGTGACTTGCAAGCCAGCATGGTGGCCGCCAGCTTGTCCAGGAGAGGTCCTATTCATGTAAACCCTCAGGCAGAGTCACAGAGGCGGCTTCATGTGTCCGTTGCCCCTTATTTCTCCCAAGAGCAGGAGCCCAGAAAAATGGGGTAGGACAAAAGGAAGGGGAAAGGCCCGCAGGGTGTCTGGCCTCCTGGTAGGTGGTCATTTGGCCCTGTGTATTTAATTTGGTGCTCAACTTGGGTCCCCCTGGCTCGTTTGTTTCTCTTTCTCTTGTTCTTCATTCCAGGTTTATGGTGTCTGGTGGTGGTGGTGGTGTTTCTTGACACCTGACAGAGGGTGGTGTGTGTGTGTGTGTGTGTGTGTGTGCGTGCGCGCGCGCGTTTTTCGTTTCGGGGGGGATGGTAGTGGGGGTGGGCAGGTGGGTGGTGCTGGGTGTTTGTTTTGGTTTTACTTTTTCTTTTTGCTTTCCACTTTTGGCTTTTGTGGGGGGGGCGGGGTTGTGGGGGGTGTGTGGGGGTTGGTTGCGGTTGTGGTTGATTTTGTTTGTTTGTTTTTACCTTAGAAGGTGCTGAGGCCCAAGATCTGAGGCGGTGGGGGTGAAGGCTGAGGGGGCAGGGTATGGATTCAGTTGGCATTCGTGGAGCCATACTGCCATCAAGCGGAAATTGTTTCTGTCCGAGGGAGCTGCCTGGGCTCGCCAGCTGAGGTGTGCCCAGGAGCAGGAAGGAGAAGGCTTGGGGGAGTGGGGGGGCGGGGGGGGGGCGCTGGCGGTGGGGGAAAGAGGGAAGCTGTGGGTCCCGCGCGTGCACCTGGACACCTGGCTCCCGGCCCTCTCGTCACCTGTGTGCTGGGTCCCAGATTGGAGCTGAGGAAGTCACTCAGAAACCCGAGGGGCAGCCTGAGATGGCTGACCGCAGGAGTTTCCTGGGACCGCCAAGCGCCAATGGCCCGGGCCCCAGAACCTCTAAACGCCTCCGCTCCCAGTGAGGAAAGGGGCCTCCTGAACCCCCGCGTGGCCCCAGGCAGGGCACCCCGCTATTCCCCAGAAAGGACACTACAGGAAATGTCCCCCTGGGTCCCTGCAGACAGTGGTGAGTTGCTTGCCCTGGGCCCAGCCCCAAATGGCTGACAGGGAAGCGCCGCCCCCCTGGGGTCCCTGCAGACAGTGGTGAGTTGCCTCCCCTGGGCCCAGCCCAAAATGGCTGACAGGGAAGCACCGCCCCCCCTGGGGTGTTTGGGCTTGGGGCTGCCTGTTGTGTCCCCAGGGCCCCTAGAGCTCCTGCTGGGTCCCACCGTCAGGCACACTTCCCCCTAGGCCTCTGAGCCCCGATGGGGGAAACCCTGGCTTGGGCAGAGCCCAGACAAGCCAGCGCATCCTTGCTGACCCCTGTGCCTGGCAGAAGGCAGGTTGCTGTTGCCTGGGCTTTGCAGAGACAGTTTCCGCTGGATGGCACTGTGGCTCCAGAAATGGCAGTCACCCCTTTCCCTGCCCCCACTGAGCCTTCCTCTCCCTGCATTTGCTGCCAGGCCCAGACTGGGGAACAGCAACAACAACAGCAAAAATCAGCCATCCTCCTCCTCCTCCAGCCTCTGCCTCCTCCTCTCCTCCCCCTCGCCGTCCTCCCCCTGCTCCTCCAAGCCACAGAGCAGCCATCTCAACTCCGGCTGGGCTCCTGGCCAACTTGACCACTTCGGGGCAAAGCTGCAAGAAGAGTAACTAGGCTTTGCTTTTGCTTTTGCTTTTGCTTTTGCTCTTGCTCTTGCTCTTGCTCTTGCTCTTGCTTCTGCTTTTGCTTTTGCTCTTGCTCTTGCTCCAAGGTTTTCGTTTAATTCCGGTTAGTTAACATGCGGTGTTATATTACTTTCGGGTGTCCAGTATAGTGATTCAACACTTGCTTGGTCACCTGGTGCTCATCAGGACAAGTGGACTCCCTCATCCCCATCACCTCTTTCATCCAACGCCCCCACCCCCACCCCCCACCTCCAGCCCTCTGGTGACCCTCAGTTCTCTCTGATTGAGCCTCTCTTTGTTGAGCTCTCTCTCTCTCTCTGTTCCTCTCTTTTGTTTTCTTGAATTCCACATATGAGTGAAATCATATGCCATTTGTCTTTCTCGGACTGACTCATTTGGCCTAGCGATAGACTCCCTGGCTCTATCCCTGTCCTTGCGAATGGCAAGATTTCATTCCCTTTTCATGGCCGAATAACATTCCTCTGTGGGTTTGTGTGTGTGTGCGCGCGGGCGCGCACACGTATGTACCCCATCTTCTTTGTCCACGTGTCAATCCGATGGACACTTGGGCTGCTCCCCTATCTTGGCTATTCTTATAATACTGCTGTAATCATGGGGGTGCAAGTATCCCTTTGAATTGGTGTTCTTGTATTCTTCGGGCAAATATCCAGTAGTGCGATTGCTGGAGCAAGGGGTACTTCTATTTTGACCTTTCCGAGGAAGCTCCATACTGTTTCCCACTGTGGCTGCGTTCCCAGTTTGCGTTCCCACCAACAGCGCGGGAGTGTTCCTTTCCCTCCACATCCTCGCCAACACCTGTTGTTTCTTGTGCTACCGATTCTTCGCTGGGCTTTTCTTGACTCTGTCCATCCTCTTCGGTTCCCTGTGAACACAGACGACCCTCAAGAGATCCCACAGGTGGGCTTGCGGATTTTTCTTTGACTTTGACTCTTCAGACTCCCTCTGGCCTCTTGTTTGTCTGCACCGCGCCTGTCCCTTGGCAGCCAACTCCCTTCTCGCGAAGCCTCATGGTTCAGTGGGCCAAGGATTGGACCAGAGGGCAGCCAGGTCCCACAGGGGTCCAGAGCCCGTTGACCCGTCCTGCAGCACGGGGTCCTGCCAAGTGTCACCAGGCTCCGAGGGCCACGGGCTACCGCCCTCCACGGAACCCCGGGCACCGGTTTGTGCCCAGGGGTGGGCCTTTTCAGAAGTGGGATGGGTTACGGAGGTGGGGCTCCCGGAAGGCCACTTGGCATCTCCTGTGGGGCTCGGTGTATCCTTCCTACCATGCCTCTGTTCACAAGGTCGCGTCGTGGTCTTTCTGGCCCCCTGGCGTTGGTGGCCAGGCTTCCCTGGCATCAGTTCTGCACAGGGAGCTCTTCCATAAGACTTGCTCAGTTTTCGTCCAGGGCCCCTGGGAATGTTTACCCTTGGGCAGGGGCTGGAGGTTAGGAGGCCGGTGAAGGTGGAGGTGGGGGTGCCGGGGGGGAGGGGGCGTTGGGGTTTGGAGGGGCCTGTGGCAGAAGGAGGGTTGGGGACTTGGTTTGGTATGTAGCTGTCTCTGATTTTCAACCCAACCCGTGACTGATGCTTGCCAGGCCAACTAATCCCCCTGGAAAAGGAATGAGCTGCGGGGCCGGGGGCCGGGGGCCGGGGGCCGGGGGCCGGGGGCCGGGAGCCCGGGGGTGGGGGGCGGGGGGCGGGGGCAGAAGGAAGGAGCTGTGGGGGGTTTGCGGGTCCCTCTACCTACCGACGCCCCGCGCTTCCGAGGAACCACTGAACGCCTTAATGCAGTGCCGCGTTTCCAGGCAGATGCCCCCAAACCACGGATAAGGGCCTTTAATACAAGAGCAGGTTGGGAGGCAAAGCAAAGCAGTGGTCACCTGGGTGTGATTGTTTAAGGTCCTACCCTCATAGCCATGCCACCCAGTGCCGGGACAACGTGATCGTGAGGCTTTTTACAGTTTCCCAAGTGGCTCCCTTCCTGGCCTTTTGGAAAAGCCTTCTCATGGGAGCTCCAGGCTCATGGGAGCTCCAGAGGAGGGAAAATCCACACCCGCCCGGCAGGGAATTCCAACACTCCAACACTGGGTAGTATCTTAAGGACTCTGAGAATGGAGGAGTCACGGTTGGGGACACTCTTCCACGCCAAGCACTCCAGGAATACAGGCGAACATTTGAAACTGGTGAGAAAAAGGAAACACACCGAAAACAACCCACAAACACGTTTAAAAGGCCCCACCGTCCTGCCAAGGAGGTCCTAAGGTGGATCTTTCCCAGATATTAAAGGGCAGGGCGCAACCACAGCACAACTTATTGGGAGAAAGGCAGGGAGAAAGAAGGGCCGGGATCAGGACCAACAAGTGCTGGAATCCCCACTCTGCAGCGTCTGGGGTCATCACTGTTTTCTCCCATCTGGACGCAACCCTCCACACGTTTCCCTGTAGTCCTGCCTATGCTTACCTTCACGACCCCGGGCACATACCTAGACCCCATCATCCACACAGACAACCGCGCCCCCCCCCCCCGCCCCCACACTCACACCACCACCACCCAACACATACAGAGGCAGGCACGCAGGTGCATACACACCGCGTGGGTTGTGTGTGCGTACACACACACACACGCACGCACGCGCGCACACGGGCATCCATGCGTACACGGCTTCATTCAGGTAGACCCGTCTGGGCAGGCACCCACACTCGCACACGGCGAATGTCTGCGCAGGGAGGCTCAGTGGGCCCGACTTGACGCCCTTCCTTGTTCCCTTTTCTTCCTCCTTGCCCCTTTGTGTTTGGCCTCCCACTCCTCATTTGGGTCCTAGAGCGTGGCAAAACAGGCCTGTCTCTGGACAGGGTGCAGCCCCTCACCTAAGTGGCTGAGACTCGGCCTTGGCTGATGGCTCTTCCCCTAGGAGGCCACTGCTGGTTCCAGGGGTCCACCTGGGCCGCGGTGCCTTTTGCGGTCGCATTCATTCTCCTCCTCCACCCGGGCGCCTTCTCTGCTTGCACTTGGCTCTCCTCACTTTCGGCCCCTTACCTTGACGACTTCTTTATTGGCAGTTCTTCCTCTGTGGATGTGCCCAGATTAACCTTTACGTGTCCTGTGGAAGTGAAAATGGTCCGCGTGGGTTGGGGGAGCAAGGGGCATCCCCTTACCACCATCCCTTTATTACCCCGGCAGAGTAGTAACTCATCCCTCTCTTCTCGTGTCCCCTACCTCCCGCTTTTTAAGCCTACGGTGGTTCGCGGGGTGTCCTCCTACCCTCTCTTTGCCCTGCGTGCATACCCCGGACTCTTTGGCTCTCTCGGCCCTATGGAGTGGGCCCATGACACGTTTAAGGTGTGGCTCAGCCTCTCCTTTTGCCCTCCTTATGCCCTACAGGCCGACCTCTGGGTCAGGACCCTTGATGGCAGTCAGGAGGATTCCTTTGACAAGAGGCTGCCTGGCCGGGCGGTTGGGCCCTTTCCTGGCGAGGCCACCTGTAGCTTGTGTCTCCTTGTCGTAGCTTGTGTCTGTTACCCCCACAGTGAGGCGCGCCTGGACCGCATCCACGACGGCACTGGCCGGGGCAGGGTGGACGGTGGTGACATTCTGCCTGCCTCTTTTCCTTTCACTCTGTATACTAGGCCTAGTGGCGGGGGTGGGTGGGGGTTGAGGGGTGGGGATGGGGGGGCTTGGTGGGGGGCTTGGGTGGGCATGGGTGAGCTAGGGGCAGAGGGGAGGTGTGCGGGAAGGTGGGGGCGGGCGCGGGGCGGGGACGGGGGTGGGGGGGACAGTGGTCCATGGATCCCCTTCCCACCCCTGATCTTGGGTTATGGGGGAGACACGGGTTGTAGCAGAAGGCAGGAGTGAGGTGCAGCCGTTTCCCTTTGTGGACCGGCGGTGGTAGTCACGCTCATCCTTGAAAACGGCCATCCAGAAGTGACTTTGCAATGAGACCGCATCAGGAACTCAGGACTCGGCAAAGTACCTCGTGGCTTCCCATTCCTTGCACTTCTTCTCCGTGTCGAAGCTCTTAAAGTCAGTCCTTGAACCTGTTGGAACCTCTTCCAGTTGTGCCCTCCTTCCCCTTGTTCTCAGCCCAGTCGTGTGACCCGGACCGATGCAGGTTTCAGGGTGTGCCTGCGAGCTGTGTCCTCCTTTTCCACGTGCCAGGGGCGGGTCGAGAGCAACAGCCCGTGCGCGAGCACCCGCACCCGCCTCTCGCCCGGCTACACACGGCCGCGCGCGCACACCCACACAGGCACGCACCGTGCACACACTGAGCCTACTCACACACGCCACACGCTCACTCACACGGGGACGCGGACACACACGCTCCCAGGTGGGCTCTCAAAGAGGGACACGCAGCCCGCCGTGCCGGGTTGCGTGACTTGGTCCTGTGTGAACAGACCTGCTCCAGCAAGGGCTGTGAACCTGGGCAGCCTGGCCTGTTGACCCAGATAGATGGGGACTCCCACACTGGAGGAGAGTCAGTGGCCGTCCGTCCTCCACAGGAGGTGGCCCTGAGTGGGGCCCCGTGACTCGTGACTCGGAGATGTGTGGTGGCCTTGCCAAGGCCCCTGTGTGAGAGCAAGGGCTGCCTGCCCGCCCAGAGTGGGTGCTTGTGTGAGTGCTTGGTTCCCCTTTCCGGGGAGCCTCCTGGTTGTAGCCCTGTGGCTGCAGGTCGGGCCAGCCATTTCTGGCTGCTTGGTCGGGTCAGCCCAAGGTGGTGGTGACCTCAGCCTGTAGCTCCAGGCCTTGGGAGGAAACACACAAGTGACTTGCAAGCCAGCATGGTGGCCGCCAGCTTGTCCAGGAGAGGTCCTATTCATGTAAACCCTCAGGCAGAGTCACAGAGGCGGCTTCATGTGTCCGTTGCCCCTTATTTCTCCCAAGAGCAGGAGCCCAGAAAAATGGGGTAGGACAAAAGGAAGGGGAAAGGCCCGCAGGGTGTCTGGCCTCCTGGTAGGTGGTCATTTGGCCCTGTGTATTTAATTTGGTGCTCAACTTGGGTCCCCCTGGCTCGTTTGTTTCTCTTTCTCTTGTTCTTCATTCCAGGTTTATGGTGTCTGGTGGTGGTGGTGGTGTTTCTTGACACCTGACAGAGGGTGGTGTGTGTGTGTGTGTGTGTGTGTGTGTGTGTGTGTGTTGTGTGAGCGCGCGCGCGCGTTTTTCGTTTCGGGGGGGATGGTAGTGGGGGTGGGCAGGTGGGTGGTGCTGGGTGTTTGTTTTGGTTTTACTTTTTCTTTTTGCTTTCCACTTTTGGCTTTTGTGGGGGGGGGCGGGGTTGTGGGGGGTGTGTGGGGGTTGGTTGCGGTTGTGGTTGATTTTGTTTGTTTGTTTTTACCTTAGAAGGTGCTGAGGCCCAAGATCTGAGGCGGTGGGGGTGAAGGCTGAGGGGGCAGGGTATGGATTCAGTTGGCATTCGTGGAGCCATACTGCCATCAAGCGGAAATTGTTTCTGTCCGAGGGAGCTGCCTGGGCTCGCCAGCTGAGGTGTGCCCAGGAGCAGGAAGGAGAAGGCTTGGGGGAGTGGGGGGGCGGGGGGGGGGGCGCTGGCGGTGGGGGAAAGAGGGAAGCTGTGGGTCCCGCGCGTGCACCTGGACACCTGGCTCCCGGCCCTCTCGTCACCTGTGTGCTGGGTCCCAGATTGGAGCTGAGGAAGTCACTCAGAAACCCGAGGGGCAGCCTGAGATGGCTGACCGCAGGAGTTTCCTGGGACCGCCAAGCGCCAATGGCCCGGGCCCCAGAACCTCTAAACGCCTCCGCTCCCAGTGAGGAAAGGGGCCTCCTGAACCCCCGCGTGGCCCCAGGCAGGGCACCCCGCTATTCCCCAGAAAGGACACTACAGGAAATGTCCCCCTGGGTCCCTGCAGACAGTGGTGAGTTGCTTGCCCTGGGCCCAGCCCCAAATGGCTGACAGGGAAGCGCCGCCCCCCTGGGGTCCCTGCAGACAGTGGTGAGTTGCCTCCCCTGGGCCCAGCCCAAAATGGCTGACAGGGAAGCACCGCCCCCCCTGGGGTGTTTGGGCTTGGGGCTGCCTGTTGTGTCCCCAGGGCCCCTAGAGCTCCTGCTGGGTCCCACCGTCAGGCACACTTCCCCCTAGGCCTCTGAGCCCCGATGGGGGAAACCCTGGCTTGGGCAGAGCCCAGACAAGCCAGCGCATCCTTGCTGACCCCTGTGCCTGGCAGAAGGCAGGTTGCTGTTGCCTGGGCTTTGCAGAGACAGTTTCCGCTGGATGGCACTGTGGCTCCAGAAATGGCAGTCACCCCTTTCCCTGCCCCCACTGAGCCTTCCTCTCCCTGCATTTGCTGCCAGGCCCAGACTGGGGAACAGCAACAACAACAGCAAAAATCAGCCATCCTCCTCCTCCTCCAGCCTCTGCCTCCTCCTCTCCTCCCCCTCGCCGTCCTCCCCCTGCTCCTCCAAGCCACAGAGCAGCCATCTCAACTCCGGCTGGGCTCCTGGCCAACTTGACCACTTCGGGGCAAAGCTGCAAGAAGAGTAACTAGGCTTTGCTTTTGCTTTTGCTTTTGCTTTTGCTCTTGCTCTTGCTCTTGCTCTTGCTCTTGCTTCTGCTTTTGCTTTTGCTCTTGCTCTTGCTCCAAGGTTTTCGTTTAATTCCGGTTAGTTAACATGCGGTGTTATATTACTTTCGGGTGTCCAGTATAGTGATTCAACACTTGCTTGGTCACCTGGTGCTCATCAGGACAAGTGGACTCCCTCATCCCCATCACCTCTTTCATCCAACGCCCCCACCCCCACCCCCCACCTCCAGCCCTCTGGTGACCCTCAGTTCTCTCTGATTGAGCCTCTCTTTGTTGAGCTCTCTCTCTCTCTCTGTTCCTCTCTTTTGTTTTCTTGAATTCCACATATGAGTGAAATCATATGCCATTTGTCTTTCTCGGACTGACTCATTTGGCCTAGCGATAGACTCCCTGGCTCTATCCCTGTCCTTGCGAATGGCAAGATTTCATTCCCTTTTCATGGCCGAATAACATTCCTCTGTGGGTTTGTGTGTGTGTGCGCGCGGGCGCGCACACGTATGTACCCCATCTTCTTTGTCCACGTGTCAATCCGATGGACACTTGGGCTGCTCCCCTATCTTGGCTATTCTTATAATACTGCTGTAATCATGGGGGTGCAAGTATCCCTTTGAATTGGTGTTCTTGTATTCTTCGGGCAAATATCCAGTAGTGCGATTGCTGGAGCAAGGGGTACTTCTATTTTGACCTTTCCGAGGAAGCTCCATACTGTTTCCCACTGTGGCTGCGTTCCCAGTTTGCGTTCCCACCAACAGCGCGGGAGTGTTCCTTTCCCTCCACATCCTCGCCAACACCTGTTGTTTCTTGTGCTACCGATTCTTCGCTGGGCTTTTCTTGACTCTGTCCATCCTCTTCGGTTCCCTGTGAACACAGACGACCCTCAAGAGATCCCACAGGTGGGCTTGCGGATTTTTCTTTGACTTTGACTCTTCAGACTCCCTCTGGCCTCTTGTTTGTCTGCACCGCGCCTGTCCCTTGGCAGCCAACTCCCTTCTCGCGAAGCCTCATGGTTCAGTGGGCCAAGGATTGGACCAGAGGGCAGCCAGGTCCCACAGGGGTCCAGAGCCCGTTGACCCGTCCTGCAGCACGGGGTCCTGCCAAGTGTCACCAGGCTCCGAGGGCCACGGGCTACCGCCCTCCACGGAACCCCGGGCACCGGTTTGTGCCCAGGGGTGGGCCTTTTCAGAAGTGGGATGGGTTACGGAGGTGGGGCTCCCGGAAGGCCACTTGGCATCTCCTGTGGGGCTCGGTGTATCCTTCCTACCATGCCTCTGTTCACAAGGTCGCGTCGTGGTCTTTCTGGCCCCCTGGCGTTGGTGGCCAGGCTTCCCTGGCATCAGTTCTGCACAGGGAGCTCTTCCATAAGACTTGCTCAGTTTTCGTCCAGGGCCCCTGGGAATGTTTACCCTTGGGCAGGGGCTGGAGGTTAGGAGGCCGGTGAAGGTGGAGGTGGGGGTGCCGGGGGGGAGGGGGCGTTGGGGTTTGGAGGGGCCTGTGGCAGAAGGAGGGTTGGGGACTTGGTTTGGTATGTAGCTGTCTGTGATTTTCAACCCAACCCGTGACTGATGCTTGCCAGGCCAACTAATCCCCCTGGAAAAGGAATGAGCTGCGGGGCCGGGGGCCGGGGGCCGGGGGCCGGGGGCCGGGGGCCGGGAGCCCGGGGGTGGGGGGCGGGGGGCGGGGGCAGAAGGAAGGAGCTGTGGGGGGTTTGCGGGTCCCTCTACCTACCGACGCCCCGCGCTTCCGAGGAACCACTGAACGCCTTAATGCAGTGCCGCGTTTCCAGGCAGATGCCCCCAAGCCACGGATAAGGGCCTTTAATACAAGAGCAGGTTGGGAGGCAAAGCAAAGCAGTGGTCACCTGGGTGTGATTGTTTAAGGTCCTACCCTCATAGCCATGCCACCCAGTGCCGGGACAACGTGATCGTGAGGCTTTTTACAGTTTCCCAAGTGGCTCCCTTCCTGGCCTTTTGGAAAAGCCTTCTCATGGGAGCTCCAGGCTCATGGGAGCTCCAGAGGAGGGAAAATCCACACCCGCCCGGCAGGGAATTCCAACACTCCAACACTGGGTAGTATCTTAAGGACTCTGAGAATGGAGGAGTCACGGTTGGGGACACTCTTCCACGCCAAGCACTCCAGGAATACAGGCGAACATTTGAAACTGGTGAGAAAAAGGAAACACACCGAAAACAACCCACAAACACGTTTAAAAGGCCCCACCGTCCTGCCAAGGAGGTCCTAAGGTGGATCTTTCCCAGATATTAAAGGGCAGGGCGCAACCACAGCACAACTTATTGGGAGAAAGGCAGGGAGAAAGAAGGGCCGGGATCAGGACCAACAAGTGCTGGAATCCCCACTCTGCAGCGTCTGGGGTCATCACTGTTTTCTCCCATCTGGACGCAACCCTCCACACGTTTCCCTGTAGTCCTGCCTATGCTTACCTTCACGACCCCGGGCACATACCTAGACCCCATCATCCACACAGACAACCGCGCCCCCCCCCCCCGCCCCCACACTCACACCACCACCACCCAACACATACAGAGGCAGGCACGCAGGTGCATACACACCGCGTGGGTTGTGTGTGCGTACACACACACACACGCACGCACGCGCGCACACGGGCATCCATGCGTACACGGCTTCATTCAGGTAGACCCGTCTGGGCAGGCACCCACACTCGCACACGGCGAATGTCTGCGCAGGGAGGCTCAGTGGGCCCGACTTGACGCCCTTCCTTGTTCCCTTTTCTTCCTCCTTGCCCCTTTGTGTTTGGCCTCCCACTCCTCATTTGGGTCCTAGAGCGTGGCAAAACAGGCCTGTCTCTGGACAGGGTGCAGCCCCTCACCTAAGTGGCTGAGACTCGGCCTTGGCTGATGGCTCTTCCCCTAGGAGGCCACTGCTGGTTCCAGGGGTCCACCTGGGCCGCGGTGCCTTTTGCGGTCGCATTCATTCTCCTCCTCCACCCGGGCGCCTTCTCTGCTTGCACTTGGCTCTCCTCACTTTCGGCCCCTTACCTTGACTTCTTTATTGGCAGTTCTTCCTCTGTGGATGTGCCCAGATTAACCTTTACGTGTCCTGTGGAAGTGAAAATGGTCCGCGTGGGTTGGGGGAGCAAGGGGCATCCCCTTACCACCATCCCTTTATTACCCCGGCAGAGTAGTAACTCATCCCTCTCTTCTCGTGTCCCCTACCTCCCGCTTTTTAAGCCTACGGTGGTTCGCGGGGTGTCCTCCTACCCTCTCTTTGCCCTGCGTGCATACCCCGGACTCTTTGGCTCTCTCGGCCCTATGGAGTGGGCCCATGACACGTTTAAGGTGTGGCTCAGCCTCTCCTTTTGCCCTCCTTATGCCCTACAGGCCGACCTCTGGGTCAGGACCCTTGATGGCAGTCAGGAGGATTCCTTTGACAAGAGGCTGCCTGGCCGGGCGGTTGGGCCCTTTCCTGGCGAGGCCACCTGTAGCTTGTGTCTCCTTGTCGTAGCTTGTGTCTGTTACCCCCACAGTGAGGCGCGCCTGGACCGCATCCACGACGGCACTGGCCGGGGCAGGGTGGACGGTGGTGACATTCTGCCTGCCTCTTTTCCTTTCACTCTGTATACTAGGCCTAGTGGCGGGGGTGGGTGGGGGTTGAGGGGTGGGGATGGGGGGGCTTGGTGGGGGGCTTGGGTGGGCATGGGTGAGCTAGGGGCAGAGGGGAGGTGTGCGGGAAGGTGGGGGCGGGCGCGGGGCGGGGACGGGGGTGGGGGGGACAGTGGTCCATGGATCCCCTTCCCACCCCTGATCTTGGGTTATGGGGGAGACACGGGTTGTAGCAGAAGGCAGGAGTGAGGTGCAGCCGTTTCCCTTTGTGGACCGGCGGTGGTAGTCACGCTCATCCTTGAAAACGGCCATCCAGAAGTGACTTTGCAATGAGACCGCATCAGGAACTCAGGACTCGGCAAAGTACCTCGTGGCTTCCCATTCCTTGCACTTCTTCTCCGTGTCGAAGCTCTTAAAGTCAGTCCTTGAACCTGTTGGAACCTCTTCCAGTTGTGCCCTCCTTCCCCTTGTTCTCAGCCCAGTCGTGTGACCCGGACCGATGCAGGTTTCAGGGTGTGCCTGCGAGCTGTGTCCTCCTTTTCCACGTGCCAGGGGCGGGTCGAGAGCAACAGCCCGTGCGCGAGCACCCGCACCCGCCTCTCGCCCGGCTACACACGGCCGCGCGCGCACACCCACACAGGCACGCACCGTGCACACACTGAGCCTACTCACACACGCCACACGCTCACTCACACGGGGACGCGGACACACACGCTCCCAGGTGGGCTCTCAAAGAGGGACACGCAGCCCGCCGTGCCGGGTTGCGTGACTTGGTCCTGTGTGAACAGACCTGCTCCAGCAAGGGCTGTGAACCTGGGCAGCCTGGCCTGTTGACCCAGATAGATGGGGACTCCCACACTGGAGGAGAGTCAGTGGCCGTCCGTCCTCCACAGGAGGTGGCCCTGAGTGGGGCCCCGTGACTCGTGACTCGGAGATGTGTGGTGGCCTTGCCAAGGCCCCTGTGTGAGAGCAAGGGCTGCCTGCCCGCCCAGAGTGGGTGCTTGTGTGAGTGCTTGGTTCCCCTTTCCGGGGAGCCTCCTGGTTGTAGCCCTGTGGCTGCAGGTCGGGCCAGCCATTTCTGGCTGCTTGGTCGGGTCAGCCCAAGGTGGTGGTGACCTCAGCCTGTAGCTCCAGGCCTTGGGAGGAAACACACAAGTGACTTGCAAGCCAGCATGGTGGCCGCCAGCTTGTCCAGGAGAGGTCCTATTCATGTAAACCCTCAGGCAGAGTCACAGAGGCGGCTTCATGTGTCCGTTGCCCCTTATTTCTCCCAAGAGCAGGAGCCCAGAAAAATGGGGTAGGACAAAAGGAAGGGGAAAGGCCCGCAGGGTGTCTGGCCTCCTGGTAGGTGGTCATTTGGCCCTGTGTATTTAATTTGGTGCTCAACTTGGGTCCCCCTGGCTCGTTTGTTTCTCTTTCTCTTGTTCTTCATTCCAGGTTTATGGTGTCTGGTGGTGGTGGTGGTGTTTCTTGACACCTGACAGAGGGTGGTGTGTGTGTGTGTGTGTGTGTGTGTGTGTGTGTGTTTGTGTGAGCGCGCGCGCGCGTTTTTCGTTTCGGGGGGGATGGTAGTGGGGGTGGGCAGGTGGGTGGTGCTGGGTGTTTGTTTTGGTTTTACTTTTTCTTTTTGCTTTCCACTTTTGGCTTTTGTGGGGGGGGGCGGGGTTGTGGGGGGTGTGTGGGGGTTGGTTGCGGTTGTGGTTGATTTTGTTTGTTTGTTTTTACCTTAGAAGGTGCTGAGGCCCAAGATCTGAGGCGGTGGGGGTGAAGGCTGAGGGGGCAGGGTATGGATTCAGTTGGCATTCGTGGAGCCATACTGCCATCAAGCGGAAATTGTTTCTGTCCGAGGGAGCTGCCTGGGCTCGCCAGCTGAGGAGTGCCCAGGAGCAGGAAGGAGAAGGCTTGGGGGAGTGGGGGGGCGGGGGGGGGGGCGCTGGCGGTGGGGGAAAGAGGGAAGCTGTGGGTCCCGCGCGTGCACCTGGACACCTGGCTCCCGGCCCTCTCGTCACCTGTGTGCTGGGTCCCAGATTGGAGCTGAGGAAGTCACTCAGAAACCCGAGGGGCAGCCTGAGATGGCTGACCGCAGGAGTTTCCTGGGACCGCCAAGCGCCAATGGCCCGGGCCCCAGAACCTCTAAACGCCTCCGCTCCCAGTGAGGAAAGGGGCCTCCTGAACCCCCGCGTGGCCCCAGGCAGGGCACCCCGCTATTCCCCAGAAAGGACACTACAGGAAATGTCCCCCTGGGTCCCTGCAGACAGTGGTGAGTTGCTTGCCCTGGGCCCAGCCCCAAATGGCTGACAGGGAAGCGCCGCCCCCCTGGGGTCCCTGCAGACAGTGGTGAGTTGCCTCCCCTGGGCCCAGCCCAAAATGGCTGACAGGGAAGCACCGCCCCCCCTGGGGTGTTTGGGCTTGGGGCTGCCTGTTGTGTCCCCAGGGCCCCTAGAGCTCCTGCTGGGTCCCACCGTCAGGCACACTTCCCCCTAGGCCTCTGAGCCCCGATGGGGGAAACCCTGGCTTGGGCAGAGCCCAGACAAGCCAGCGCATCCTTGCTGACCCCTGTGCCTGGCAGAAGGCAGGTTGCTGTTGCCTGGGCTTTGCAGAGACAGTTTCCGCTGGATGGCACTGTGGCTCCAGAAATGGCAGTCACCCCTTTCCCTGCCCCCACTGAGCCTTCCTCTCCCTGCATTTGCTGCCAGGCCCAGACTGGGGAACAGCAACAACAACAGCAAAAATCAGCCATCCTCCTCCTCCTCCAGCCTCTGCCTCCTCCTCTCCTCCCCCTCGCCGTCCTCCCCCTGCTCCTCCAAGCCACAGAGCAGCCATCTCAACTCCGGCTGGGCTCCTGGCCAACTTGACCACTTCGGGGCAAAGCTGCAAGAAGAGTAACTAGGCTTTGCTTTTGCTTTTGCTTTTGCTTTTGCTCTTGCTCTTGCTCTTGCTCTTGCTCTTGCTTCTGCTTTTGCTTTTGCTCTTGCTCTTGCTCCAAGGTTTTCGTTTAATTCCGGTTAGTTAACATGCGGTGTTATATTACTTTCGGGTGTCCAGTATAGTGATTCAACACTTGCTTGGTCACCTGGTGCTCATCAGGACAAGTGGACTCCCTCATCCCCATCACCTCTTTCATCCAACGCCCCCACCCCCACCCCCCACCTCCAGCCCTCTGGTGACCCTCAGTTCTCTCTGATTGAGCCTCTCTTTGTTGAGCTCTCTCTCTCTCTCTGTTCCTCTCTTTTGTTTTCTTGAATTCCACATATGAGTGAAATCATATGCCATTTGTCTTTCTCGGACTGACTCATTTGGCCTAGCGATAGACTCCCTGGCTCTATCCCTGTCCTTGCGAATGGCAAGATTTCATTCCCTTTTCATGGCCGAATAACATTCCTCTGTGGGTTTGTGTGTGTGTGCGCGCGGGCGCGCACACGTATGTACCCCATCTTCTTTGTCCACGTGTCAATCCGATGGACACTTGGGCTGCTCCCCTATCTTGGCTATTCTTATAATACTGCTGTAATCATGGGGGTGCAAGTATCCCTTTGAATTGGTGTTCTTGTATTCTTCGGGCAAATATCCAGTAGTGCGATTGCTGGAGCAAGGGGTACTTCTATTTTGACCTTTCCGAGGAAGCTCCATACTGTTTCCCACTGTGGCTGCGTTCCCAGTTTGCGTTCCCACCAACAGCGCGGGAGTGTTCCTTTCCCTCCACATCCTCGCCAACACCTGTTGTTTCTTGTGCTACCGATTCTTCGCTGGGCTTTTCTTGACTCTGTCCATCCTCTTCGGTTCCCTGTGAACACAGACGACCCTCAAGAGATCCCACAGGTGGGCTTGCGGATTTTTCTTTGACTTTGACTCTTCAGACTCCCTCTGGCCTCTTGTTTGTCTGCACCGCGCCTGTCCCTTGGCAGCCAACTCCCTTCTCGCGAAGCCTCATGGTTCAGTGGGCCAAGGATTGGACCAGAGGGCAGCCAGGTCCCACAGGGGTCCAGAGCCCGTTGACCCGTCCTGCAGCACGGGGTCCTGCCAAGTGTCACCAGGCTCCGAGGGCCACGGGCTACCGCCCTCCACGGAACCCCGGGCACCGGTTTGTGCCCAGGGGTGGGCCTTTTCAGAAGTGGGATGGGTTACGGAGGTGGGGCTCCCGGAAGGCCACTTGGCATCTCCTGTGGGGCTCGGTGTATCCTTCCTACCATGCCTCTGTTCACAAGGTCGCGTCGTGGTCTTTCTGGCCCCCTGGCGTTGGTGGCCAGGCTTCCCTGGCATCAGTTCTGCACAGGGAGCTCTTCCATAAGACTTGCTCAGTTTTCGTCCAGGGCCCCTGGGAATGTTTACCCTTGGGCAGGGGCTGGAGGTTAGGAGGCCGGTGAAGGTGGAGGTGGGGGTGCCGGGGGGGAGGGGGCGTTGGGGTTTGGAGGGGCCTGTGGCAGAAGGAGGGTTGGGGACTTGGTTTGGTATGTAGCTGTCTCTGATTTTCAACCCAACCCGTGACTGATGCTTGCCAGGCCAACTAATCCCCCTGGAAAAGGAATGAGCTGCGGGGCCGGGGGCCGGGGGCCGGGGGCCGGGGGCCGGGGGCCGGGAGCCCGGGGGTGGGGGGCGGGGGGCGGGGGCAGAAGGAAGGAGCTGTGGGGGGTTTGCGGGTCCCTCTACCTACCGACGCCCCGCGCTTCCGAGGAACCACTGAACGCCTTAATGCAGTGCCGCGTTTCCAGGCAGATGCCCCCAAACCACGGATAAGGGCCTTTAATACAAGAGCAGGTTGGGAGGCAAAGCAAAGCAGTGGTCACCTGGGTGTGATTGTTTAAGGTCCTACCCTCATAGCCATGCCACCCAGTGCCGGGACAACGTGATCGTGAGGCTTTTTACAGTTTCCCAAGTGGCTCCCTTCCTGGCCTTTTGGAAAAGCCTTCTCATGGGAGCTCCAGGCTCATGGGAGCTCCAGAGGAGGGAAAATCCACACCCGCCCGGCAGGGAATTCCAACACTCCAACACTGGGTAGTATCTTAAGGACTCTGAGAATGGAGGAGTCACGGTTGGGGACACTCTTCCACGCCAAGCACTCCAGGAATACAGGCGAACATTTGAAACTGGTGAGAAAAAGGAAACACACCGAAAACAACCCACAAACACGTTTAAAAGGCCCCACCGTCCTGCCAAGGAGGTCCTAAGGTGGATCTTTCCCAGATATTAAAGGGCAGGGCGCAACCACAGCACAACTTATTGGGAGAAAGGCAGGGAGAAAGAAGGGCCGGGATCAGGACCAACAAGTGCTGGAATCCCCACTCTGCAGCGTCTGGGGTCATCACTGTTTTCTCCCATCTGGACGCAACCCTCCACACGTTTCCCTGTAGTCCTGCCTATGCTTACCTTCACGACCCCGGGCACATACCTAGACCCCATCATCCACACAGACAACCGCGCCCCCCCCCCCCCGCCCCCACACTCACACCACCACCACCCAACACATACAGAGGCAGGCACGCAGGTGCATACACACCGCGTGGGTTGTGTGTGCGTACACACACACACACGCACGCACGCGCGCACACGGGCATCCATGCGTACACGGCTTCATTCAGGTAGACCCGTCTGGGCAGGCACCCACACTCGCACACGGCGAATGTCTGCGCAGGGAGGCTCAGTGGGCCCGACTTGACGCCCTTCCTTGTTCCCTTTTCTTCCTCCTTGCCCCTTTGTGTTTGGCCTCCCACTCCTCATTTGGGTCCTAGAGCGTGGCAAAACAGGCCTGTCTCTGGACAGGGTGCAGCCCCTCACCTAAGTGGCTGAGACTCGGCCTTGGCTGATGGCTCTTCCCCTAGGAGGCCACTGCTGGTTCCAGGGGTCCACCTGGGCCGCGGTGCCTTTTGCGGTCGCATTCATTCTCCTCCTCCACCCGGGCGCCTTCTCTGCTTGCACTTGGCTCTCCTCACTTTCGGCCCCTTACCTTGACTTCTTTATTGGCAGTTCTTCCTCTGTGGATGTGCCCAGATTAACCTTTACGTGTCCTGTGGAAGTGAAAATGGTCCGCGTGGGTTGGGGGAGCAAGGGGCATCCCCTTACCACCATCCCTTTATTACCCCGGCAGAGTAGTAACTCATCCCTCTCTTCTCGTGTCCCCTACCTCCCGCTTTTTAAGCCTACGGTGGTTCGCGGGGTGTCCTCCTACCCTCTCTTTGCCCTGCGTGCATACCCCGGACTCTTTGGCTCTCTCGGCCCTATGGAGTGGGCCCATGACACGTTTAAGGTGTGGCTCAGCCTCTCCTTTTGCCCTCCTTATGCCCTACAGGCCGACCTCTGGGTCAGGACCCTTGATGGCAGTCAGGAGGATTCCTTTGACAAGAGGCTGCCTGGCCGGGCGGTTGGGCCCTTTCCTGGCGAGGCCACCTGTAGCTTGTGTCTCCTTGTCGTAGCTTGTGTCTGTTACCCCCACAGTGAGGCGCGCCTGGACCGCATCCACGACGGCACTGGCCGGGGCAGGGTGGACGGTGGTGACATTCTGCCTGCCTCTTTTCCTTTCACTCTGTATACTAGGCCTAGTGGCGGGGGTGGGTGGGGGTTGAGGGGTGGGGATGGGGGGGCTTGGTGGGGGGCTTGGGTGGGCATGGGTGAGCTAGGGGCAGAGGGGAGGTGTGCGGGAAGGTGGGGGCGGGCGCGGGGCGGGGACGGGGGTGGGGGGGACAGTGGTCCATGGATCCCCTTCCCACCCCTGATCTTGGGTTATGGGGGAGACACGGGTTGTAGCAGAAGGCAGGAGTGAGGTGCAGCCGTTTCCCTTTGTGGACCGGCGGTGGTAGTCACGCTCATCCTTGAAAACGGCCATCCAGAAGTGACTTTGCAATGAGACCGCATCAGGAACTCAGGACTCGGCAAAGTACCTCGTGGCTTCCCATTCCTTGCACTTCTTCTCCGTGTCGAAGCTCTTAAAGTCAGTCCTTGAACCTGTTGGAACCTCTTCCAGTTGTGCCCTCCTTCCCCTTGTTCTCAGCCCAGTCGTGTGACCCGGACCGATGCAGGTTTCAGGGTGTGCCTGCGAGCTGTGTCCTCCTTTTCCACGTGCCAGGGGCGGGTCGAGAGCAACAGCCCGTGCGCGAGCACCCGCACCCGCCTCTCGCCCGGCTACACACGGCCGCGCGCGCACACCCACACAGGCACGCACCGTGCACACACTGAGCCTACTCACACACGCCACACGCTCACTCACACGGGGACGCGGACACACACGCTCCCAGGTGGGCTCTCAAAGAGGGACACGCAGCCCGCCGTGCCGGGTTGCGTGACTTGGTCCTGTGTGAACAGACCTGCTCCAGCAAGGGCTGTGAACCTGGGCAGCCTGGCCTGTTGACCCAGATAGATGGGGACTCCCACACTGGAGGAGAGTCAGTGGCCGTCCGTCCTCCACAGGAGGTGGCCCTGAGTGGGGCCCCGTGACTCGTGACTCGGAGATGTGTGGTGGCCTTGCCAAGGCCCCTGTGTGAGAGCAAGGGCTGCCTGCCCGCCCAGAGTGGGTGCTTGTGTGAGTGCTTGGTTCCCCTTTCCGGGGAGCCTCCTGGTTGTAGCCCTGTGGCTGCAGGTCGGGCCAGCCATTTCTGGCTGCTTGGTCGGGTCAGCCCAAGGTGGTGGTGACCTCAGCCTGTAGCTCCAGGCCTTGGGAGGAAACACACAAGTGACTTGCAAGCCAGCATGGTGGCCGCCAGCTTGTCCAGGAGAGGTCCTATTCATGTAAACCCTCAGGCAGAGTCACAGAGGCGGCTTCATGTGTCCGTTGCCCCTTATTTCTCCCAAGAGCAGGAGCCCAGAAAAATGGGGTAGGACAAAAGGAAGGGGAAAGGCCCGCAGGGTGTCTGGCCTCCTGGTAGGTGGTCATTTGGCCCTGTGTATTTAATTTGGTGCTCAACTTGGGTCCCCCTGGCTCGTTTGTTTCTCTTTCTCTTGTTCTTCATTCCAGGTTTATGGTGTCTGGTGGTGGTGGTGGTGTTTCTTGACACCTGACAGAGGGTGGTGTGTGTGTGTGTGTGTGTGTGTGTGTGTGTGTGTGTTTGTGTGAGCGCGCGCGCGCGTTTTTCGTTTCGGGGGGGATGGTAGTGGGGGTGGGCAGGTGGGTGGTGCTGGGTGTTTGTTTTGGTTTTACTTTTTCTTTTTGCTTTCCACTTTTGGCTTTTGTGGGGGGGGGCGGGGTTGTGGGGGGTGTGTGGGGGTTGGTTGCGGTTGTGGTTGATTTTGTTTGTTTGTTTTTACCTTAGAAGGTGCTGAGGCCCAAGATCTGAGGCGGTGGGGGTGAAGGCTGAGGGGGCAGGGTATGGATTCAGTTGGCATTCGTGGAGCCATACTGCCATCAAGCGGAAATTGTTTCTGTCCGAGGGAGCTGCCTGGGCTCGCCAGCTGAGGTGTGCCCAGGAGCAGGAAGGAGAAGGCTTGGGGGAGTGGGGGGGCGGGGGGGGGGGCGCTGGCGGTGGGGGAAAGAGGGAAGCTGTGGGTCCCGCGCGTGCACCTGGACACCTGGCTCCCGGCCCTCTCGTCACCTGTGTGCTGGGTCCCAGATTGGAGCTGAGGAAGTCACTCAGAAACCCGAGGGGCAGCCTGAGATGGCTGACCGCAGGAGTTTCCTGGGACCGCCAAGCGCCAATGGCCCGGGCCCCAGAACCTCTAAACGCCTCCGCTCCCAGTGAGGAAAGGGGCCTCCTGAACCCCCGCGTGGCCCCAGGCAGGGCACCCCGCTATTCCCCAGAAAGGACACTACAGGAAATGTCCCCCTGGGTCCCTGCAGACAGTGGTGAGTTGCTTGCCCTGGGCCCAGCCCCAAATGGCTGACAGGGAAGCGCCGCCCCCCTGGGGTCCCTGCAGACAGTGGTGAGTTGCCTCCCCTGGGCCCAGCCCAAAATGGCTGACAGGGAAGCACCGCCCCCCCTGGGGTGTTTGGGCTTGGGGCTGCCTGTTGTGTCCCCAGGGCCCCTAGAGCTCCTGCTGGGTCCCACCGTCAGGCACACTTCCCCCTAGGCCTCTGAGCCCCGATGGGGGAAACCCTGGCTTGGGCAGAGCCCAGACAAGCCAGCGCATCCTTGCTGACCCCTGTGCCTGGCAGAAGGCAGGTTGCTGTTGCCTGGGCTTTGCAGAGACAGTTTCCGCTGGATGGCACTGTGGCTCCAGAAATGGCAGTCACCCCTTTCCCTGCCCCCACTGAGCCTTCCTCTCCCTGCATTTGCTGCCAGGCCCAGACTGGGGAACAGCAACAACAACAGCAAAAATCAGCCATCCTCCTCCTCCTCCAGCCTCTGCCTCCTCCTCTCCTCCCCCTCGCCGTCCTCCCCCTGCTCCTCCAAGCCACAGAGCAGCCATCTCAACTCCGGCTGGGCTCCTGGCCAACTTGACCACTTCGGGGCAAAGCTGCAAGAAGAGTAACTAGGCTTTGCTTTTGCTTTTGCTTTTGCTTTTGCTCTTGCTCTTGCTCTTGCTCTTGCTCTTGCTTCTGCTTTTGCTTTTGCTCTTGCTCTTGCTCCAAGGTTTTCGTTTAATTCCGGTTAGTTAACATGCGGTGTTATATTACTTTCGGGTGTCCAGTATAGTGATTCAACACTTGCTTGGTCACCTGGTGCTCATCAGGACAAGTGGACTCCCTCATCCCCATCACCTCTTTCATCCAACGCCCCCACCCCCACCCCCCACCTCCAGCCCTCTGGTGACCCTCAGTTCTCTCTGATTGAGCCTCTCTTTGTTGAGCTCTCTCTCTCTCTCTGTTCCTCTCTTTTGTTTTCTTGAATTCCACATATGAGTGAAATCATATGCCATTTGTCTTTCTCGGACTGACTCATTTGGCCTAGCGATAGACTCCCTGGCTCTATCCCTGTCCTTGCGAATGGCAAGATTTCATTCCCTTTTCATGGCCGAATAACATTCCTCTGTGGGTTTGTGTGTGTGTGCGCGCGGGCGCGCACACGTATGTACCCCATCTTCTTTGTCCACGTGTCAATCCGATGGACACTTGGGCTGCTCCCCTATCTTGGCTATTCTTATAATACTGCTGTAATCATGGGGGTGCAAGTATCCCTTTGAATTGGTGTTCTTGTATTCTTCGGGCAAATATCCAGTAGTGCGATTGCTGGAGCAAGGGGTACTTCTATTTTGACCTTTCCGAGGAAGCTCCATACTGTTTCCCACTGTGGCTGCGTTCCCAGTTTGCGTTCCCACCAACAGCGCGGGAGTGTTCCTTTCCCTCCACATCCTCGCCAACACCTGTTGTTTCTTGTGCTACCGATTCTTCGCTGGGCTTTTCTTGACTCTGTCCATCCTCTTCGGTTCCCTGTGAACACAGACGACCCTCAAGAGATCCCACAGGTGGGCTTGCGGATTTTTCTTTGACTTTGACTCTTCAGACTCCCTCTGGCCTCTTGTTTGTCTGCACCGCGCCTGTCCCTTGGCAGCCAACTCCCTTCTCGCGAAGCCTCATGGTTCAGTGGGCCAAGGATTGGACCAGAGGGCAGCCAGGTCCCACAGGGGTCCAGAGCCCGTTGACCCGTCCTGCAGCACGGGGTCCTGCCAAGTGTCACCAGGCTCCGAGGGCCACGGGCTACCGCCCTCCACGGAACCCCGGGCACCGGTTTGTGCCCAGGGGTGGGCCTTTTCAGAAGTGGGATGGGTTACGGAGGTGGGGCTCCCGGAAGGCCACTTGGCATCTCCTGTGGGGCTCGGTGTATCCTTCCTACCATGCCTCTGTTCACAAGGTCGCGTCGTGGTCTTTCTGGCCCCCTGGCGTTGGTGGCCAGGCTTCCCTGGCATCAGTTCTGCACAGGGAGCTCTTCCATAAGACTTGCTCAGTTTTCGTCCAGGGCCCCTGGGAATGTTTACCCTTGGGCAGGGGCTGGAGGTTAGGAGGCCGGTGAAGGTGGAGGTGGGGGTGCCGGGGGGGAGGGGGCGTTGGGGTTTGGAGGGGCCTGTGGCAGAAGGAGGGTTGGGGACTTGGTTTGGTATGTAGCTGTCTCTGATTTTCAACCCAACCCGTGACTGATGCTTGCCAGGCCAACTAATCCCCCTGGAAAAGGAATGAGCTGCGGGGCCGGGGGCCGGGGGCCGGGGGCCGGGGGCCGGGGGCCGGGAGCCCGGGGGTGGGGGGCGGGGGGCGGGGGCAGAAGGAAGGAGCTGTGGGGGGTTTGCGGGTCCCTCTACCTACCGACGCCCCGCGCTTCCGAGGAACCACTGAACGCCTTAATGCAGTGCCGCGTTTCCAGGCAGATGCCCCCAAACCACGGATAAGGGCCTTTAATACAAGAGCAGGTTGGGAGGCAAAGCAAAGCAGTGGTCACCTGGGTGTGATTGTTTAAGGTCCTACCCTCATAGCCATGCCACCCAGTGCCGGGACAACGTGATCGTGAGGCTTTTTACAGTTTCCCAAGTGGCTCCCTTCCTGGCCTTTTGGAAAAGCCTTCTCATGGGAGCTCCAGGCTCATGGGAGCTCCAGAGGAGGGAAAATCCACACCCGCCCGGCAGGGAATTCCAACACTCCAACACTGGGTAGTATCTTAAGGACTCTGAGAATGGAGGAGTCACGGTTGGGGACACTCTTCCACGCCAAGCACTCCAGGAATACAGGCGAACATTTGAAACTGGTGAGAAAAAGGAAACACACCGAAAACAACCCACAAACACGTTTAAAAGGCCCCACCGTCCTGCCAAGGAGGTCCTAAGGTGGATCTTTCCCAGATATTAAAGGGCAGGGCGCAACCACAGCACAACTTATTGGGAGAAAGGCAGGGAGAAAGAAGGGCCGGGATCAGGACCAACAAGTGCTGGAATCCCCACTCTGCAGCGTCTGGGGTCATCACTGTTTTCTCCCATCTGGACGCAACCCTCCACACGTTTCCCTGTAGTCCTGCCTATGCTTACCTTCACGACCCCGGGCACATACCTAGACCCCATCATCCACACAGACAACCGCGCCCCCCCCCCCCCGCCCCCACACTCACACCACCACCACCCAACACATACAGAGGCAGGCACGCAGGTGCATACACACCGCGTGGGTTGTGTGTGCGTACACACACACACACGCACGCACGCGCGCACACGGGCATCCATGCGTACACGGCTTCATTCAGGTAGACCCGTCTGGGCAGGCACCCACACTCGCACACGGCGAATGTCTGCGCAGGGAGGCTCAGTGGGCCCGACTTGACGCCCTTCCTTGTTCCCTTTTCTTCCTCCTTGCCCCTTTGTGTTTGGCCTCCCACTCCTCATTTGGGTCCTAGAGCGTGGCAAAACAGGCCTGTCTCTGGACAGGGTGCAGCCCCTCACCTAAGTGGCTGAGACTCGGCCTTGGCTGATGGCTCTTCCCCTAGGAGGCCACTGCTGGTTCCAGGGGTCCACCTGGGCCGCGGTGCCTTTTGCGGTCGCATTCATTCTCCTCCTCCACCCGGGCGCCTTCTCTGCTTGCACTTGGCTCTCCTCACTTTCGGCCCCTTACCTTGACTTCTTTATTGGCAGTTCTTCCTCTGTGGATGTGCCCAGATTAACCTTTACGTGTCCTGTGGAAGTGAAAATGGTCCGCGTGGGTTGGGGGAGCAAGGGGCATCCCCTTACCACCATCCCTTTATTACCCCGGCAGAGTAGTAACTCATCCCTCTCTTCTCGTGTCCCCTACCTCCCGCTTTTTAAGCCTACGGTGGTTCGCGGGGTGTCCTCCTACCCTCTCTTTGCCCTGCGTGCATACCCCGGACTCTTTGGCTCTCTCGGCCCTATGGAGTGGGCCCATGACACGTTTAAGGTGTGGCTCAGCCTCTCCTTTTGCCCTCCTTATGCCCTACAGGCCGACCTCTGGGTCAGGACCCTTGATGGCAGTCAGGAGGATTCCTTTGACAAGAGGCTGCCTGGCCGGGCGGTTGGGCCCTTTCCTGGCGAGGCCACCTGTAGCTTGTGTCTCCTTGTCGTAGCTTGTGTCTGTTACCCCCACAGTGAGGCGCGCCTGGACCGCATCCACGACGGCACTGGCCGGGGCAGGGTGGACGGTGGTGACATTCTGCCTGCCTCTTTTCCTTTCACTCTGTATACTAGGCCTAGTGGCGGGGGTGGGTGGGGGTTGAGGGGTGGGGATGGGGGGGCTTGGTGGGGGGCTTGGGTGGGCATGGGTGAGCTAGGGGCAGAGGGGAGGTGTGCGGGAAGGTGGGGGCGGGCGCGGGGCGGGGACGGGGGTGGGGGGGACAGTGGTCCATGGATCCCCTTCCCACCCCTGATCTTGGGTTATGGGGGAGACACGGGTTGTAGCAGAAGGCAGGAGTGAGGTGCAGCCGTTTCCCTTTGTGGACCGGCGGTGGTAGTCACGCTCATCCTTGAAAACGGCCATCCAGAAGTGACTTTGCAATGAGACCGCATCAGGAACTCAGGACTCGGCAAAGTACCTCGTGGCTTCCCATTCCTTGCACTTCTTCTCCGTGTCGAAGCTCTTAAAGTCAGTCCTTGAACCTGTTGGAACCTCTTCCAGTTGTGCCCTCCTTCCCCTTGTTCTCAGCCCAGTCGTGTGACCCGGACCGATGCAGGTTTCAGGGTGTGCCTGCGAGCTGTGTCCTCCTTTTCCACGTGCCAGGGGCGGGTCGAGAGCAACAGCCCGTGCGCGAGCACCCGCACCCGCCTCTCGCCCGGCTACACACGGCCGCGCGCGCACACCCACACAGGCACGCACCGTGCACACACTGAGCCTACTCACACACGCCACACGCTCACTCACACGGGGACGCGGACACACACGCTCCCAGGTGGGCTCTCAAAGAGGGACACGCAGCCCGCCGTGCCGGGTTGCGTGACTTGGTCCTGTGTGAACAGACCTGCTCCAGCAAGGGCTGTGAACCTGGGCAGCCTGGCCTGTTGACCCAGATAGATGGGGACTCCCACACTGGAGGAGAGTCAGTGGCCGTCCGTCCTCCACAGGAGGTGGCCCTGAGTGGGGCCCCGTGACTCGTGACTCGGAGATGTGTGGTGGCCTTGCCAAGGCCCCTGTGTGAGAGCAAGGGCTGCCTGCCCGCCCAGAGTGGGTGCTTGTGTGAGTGCTTGGTTCCCCTTTCCGGGGAGCCTCCTGGTTGTAGCCCTGTGGCTGCAGGTCGGGCCAGCCATTTCTGGCTGCTTGGTCGGGTCAGCCCAAGGTGGTGGTGACCTCAGCCTGTAGCTCCAGGCCTTGGGAGGAAACACACAAGTGACTTGCAAGCCAGCATGGTGGCCGCCAGCTTGTCCAGGAGAGGTCCTATTCATGTAAACCCTCAGGCAGAGTCACAGAGGCGGCTTCATGTGTCCGTTGCCCCTTATTTCTCCCAAGAGCAGGAGCCCAGAAAAATGGGGTAGGACAAAAGGAAGGGGAAAGGCCCGCAGGGTGTCTGGCCTCCTGGTAGGTGGTCATTTGGCCCTGTGTATTTAATTTGGTGCTCAACTTGGGTCCCCCTGGCTCGTTTGTTTCTCTTTCTCTTGTTCTTCATTCCAGGTTTATGGTGTCTGGTGGTGGTGGTGGTGTTTCTTGACACCTGACAGAGGGTGGTGTGTGTGTGTGTGTGTGTGTGTGTGTGTGTGTGTGTGTTTGTGTGAGCGCGCGCGCGCGTTTTTCGTTTCGGGGGGGATGGTAGTGGGGGTGGGCAGGTGGGTGGTGCTGGGTGTTTGTTTTGGTTTTACTTTTTCTTTTTGCTTTCCACTTTTGGCTTTTGTGGGGGGGGGCGGGGTTGTGGGGGGTGTGTGGGGGTTGGTTGCGGTTGTGGTTGATTTTGTTTGTTTGTTTTTACCTTAGAAGGTGCTGAGGCCCAAGATCTGAGGCGGTGGGGGTGAAGGCTGAGGGGGCAGGGTATGGATTCAGTTGGCATTCGTGGAGCCATACTGCCATCAAGCGGAAATTGTTTCTGTCCGAGGGAGCTGCCTGGGCTCGCCAGCTGAGGTGTGCCCAGGAGCAGGAAGGAGAAGGCTTGGGGGAGTGGGGGGGCGGGGGGGGGGGCGCTGGCGGTGGGGGAAAGAGGGAAGCTGTGGGTCCCGCGCGTGCACCTGGACACCTGGCTCCCGGCCCTCTCGTCACCTGTGTGCTGGGTCCCAGATTGGAGCTGAGGAAGTCACTCAGAAACCCGAGGGGCAGCCTGAGATGGCTGACCGCAGGAGTTTCCTGGGACCGCCAAGCGCCAATGGCCCGGGCCCCAGAACCTCTAAACGCCTCCGCTCCCAGTGAGGAAAGGGGCCTCCTGAACCCCCGCGTGGCCCCAGGCAGGGCACCCCGCTATTCCCCAGAAAGGACACTACAGGAAATGTCCCCCTGGGTCCCTGCAGACAGTGGTGAGTTGCTTGCCCTGGGCCCAGCCCCAAATGGCTGACAGGGAAGCGCCGCCCCCCTGGGGTCCCTGCAGACAGTGGTGAGTTGCCTCCCCTGGGCCCAGCCCAAAATGGCTGACAGGGAAGCACCGCCCCCCCTGGGGTGTTTGGGCTTGGGGCTGCCTGTTGTGTCCCCAGGGCCCCTAGAGCTCCTGCTGGGTCCCACCGTCAGGCACACTTCCCCCTAGGCCTCTGAGCCCCGATGGGGGAAACCCTGGCTTGGGCAGAGCCCAGACAAGCCAGCGCATCCTTGCTGACCCCTGTGCCTGGCAGAAGGCAGGTTGCTGTTGCCTGGGCTTTGCAGAGACAGTTTCCGCTGGATGGCACTGTGGCTCCAGAAATGGCAGTCACCCCTTTCCCTGCCCCCACTGAGCCTTCCTCTCCCTGCATTTGCTGCCAGGCCCAGACTGGGGAACAGCAACAACAACAGCAAAAATCAGCCATCCTCCTCCTCCTCCAGCCTCTGCCTCCTCCTCTCCTCCCCCTCGCCGTCCTCCCCCTGCTCCTCCAAGCCACAGAGCAGCCATCTCAACTCCGGCTGGGCTCCTGGCCAACTTGACCACTTCGGGGCAAAGCTGCAAGAAGAGTAACTAGGCTTTGCTTTTGCTTTTGCTTTTGCTTTTGCTCTTGCTCTTGCTCTTGCTCTTGCTCTTGCTTCTGCTTTTGCTTTTGCTCTTGCTCTTGCTCCAAGGTTTTCGTTTAATTCCGGTTAGTTAACATGCGGTGTTATATTACTTTCGGGTGTCCAGTATAGTGATTCAACACTTGCTTGGTCACCTGGTGCTCATCAGGACAAGTGGACTCCCTCATCCCCATCACCTCTTTCATCCAACGCCCCCACCCCCACCCCCCACCTCCAGCCCTCTGGTGACCCTCAGTTCTCTCTGATTGAGCCTCTCTTTGTTGAGCTCTCTCTCTCTCTCTGTTCCTCTCTTTTGTTTTCTTGAATTCCACATATGAGTGAAATCATATGCCATTTGTCTTTCTCGGACTGACTCATTTGGCCTAGCGATAGACTCCCTGGCTCTATCCCTGTCCTTGCGAATGGCAAGATTTCATTCCCTTTTCATGGCCGAATAACATTCCTCTGTGGGTTTGTGTGTGTGTGCGCGCGGGCGCGCACACGTATGTACCCCATCTTCTTTGTCCACGTGTCAATCCGATGGACACTTGGGCTGCTCCCCTATCTTGGCTATTCTTATAATACTGCTGTAATCATGGGGGTGCAAGTATCCCTTTGAATTGGTGTTCTTGTATTCTTCGGGCAAATATCCAGTAGTGCGATTGCTGGAGCAAGGGGTACTTCTATTTTGACCTTTCCGAGGAAGCTCCATACTGTTTCCCACTGTGGCTGCGTTCCCAGTTTGCGTTCCCACCAACAGCGCGGGAGTGTTCCTTTCCCTCCACATCCTCGCCAACACCTGTTGTTTCTTGTGCTACCGATTCTTCGCTGGGCTTTTCTTGACTCTGTCCATCCTCTTCGGTTCCCTGTGAACACAGACGACCCTCAAGAGATCCCACAGGTGGGCTTGCGGATTTTTCTTTGACTTTGACTCTTCAGACTCCCTCTGGCCTCTTGTTTGTCTGCACCGCGCCTGTCCCTTGGCAGCCAACTCCCTTCTCGCGAAGCCTCATGGTTCAGTGGGCCAAGGATTGGACCAGAGGGCAGCCAGGTCCCACAGGGGTCCAGAGCCCGTTGACCCGTCCTGCAGCACGGGGTCCTGCCAAGTGTCACCAGGCTCCGAGGGCCACGGGCTACCGCCCTCCACGGAACCCCGGGCACCGGTTTGTGCCCAGGGGTGGGCCTTTTCAGAAGTGGGATGGGTTACGGAGGTGGGGCTCCCGGAAGGCCACTTGGCATCTCCTGTGGGGCTCGGTGTATCCTTCCTACCATGCCTCTGTTCACAAGGTCGCGTCGTGGTCTTTCTGGCCCCCTGGCGTTGGTGGCCAGGCTTCCCTGGCATCAGTTCTGCACAGGGAGCTCTTCCATAAGACTTGCTCAGTTTTCGTCCAGGGCCCCTGGGAATGTTTACCCTTGGGCAGGGGCTGGAGGTTAGGAGGCCGGTGAAGGTGGAGGTGGGGGTGCCGGGGGGGAGGGGGCGTTGGGGTTTGGAGGGGCCTGTGGCAGAAGGAGGGTTGGGGACTTGGTTTGGTATGTAGCTGTCTCTGATTTTCAACCCAACCCGTGACTGATGCTTGCCAGGCCAACTAATCCCCCTGGAAAAGGAATGAGCTGCGGGGCCGGGGGCCGGGGGCCGGGGGCCGGGGGCCGGGGGCCGGGAGCCCGGGGGTGGGGGGCGGGGGGCGGGGGCAGAAGGAAGGAGCTGTGGGGGGTTTGCGGGTCCCTCTACCTACCGACGCCCCGCGCTTCCGAGGAACCACTGAACGCCTTAATGCAGTGCCGCGTTTCCAGGCAGATGCCCCCAAACCACGGATAAGGGCCTTTAATACAAGAGCAGGTTGGGAGGCAAAGCAAAGCAGTGGTCACCTGGGTGTGATTGTTTAAGGTCCTACCCTCATAGCCATGCCACCCAGTGCCGGGACAACGTGATCGTGAGGCTTTTTACAGTTTCCCAAGTGGCTCCCTTCCTGGCCTTTTGGAAAAGCCTTCTCATGGGAGCTCCAGGCTCATGGGAGCTCCAGAGGAGGGAAAATCCACACCCGCCCGGCAGGGAATTCCAACACTCCAACACTGGGTAGTATCTTAAGGACTCTGAGAATGGAGGAGTCACGGTTGGGGACACTCTTCCACGCCAAGCACTCCAGGAATACAGGCGAACATTTGAAACTGGTGAGAAAAAGGAAACACACCGAAAACAACCCACAAACACGTTTAAAAGGCCCCACCGTCCTGCCAAGGAGGTCCTAAGGTGGATCTTTCCCAGATATTAAAGGGCAGGGCGCAACCACAGCACAACTTATTGGGAGAAAGGCAGGGAGAAAGAAGGGCCGGGATCAGGACCAACAAGTGCTGGAATCCCCACTCTGCAGCGTCTGGGGTCATCACTGTTTTCTCCCATCTGGACGCAACCCTCCACACGTTTCCCTGTAGTCCTGCCTATGCTTACCTTCACGACCCCGGGCACATACCTAGACCCCATCATCCACACAGACAACCGCGCCCCCCCCCCCCCGCCCCCACACTCACACCACCACCACCCAACACATACAGAGGCAGGCACGCAGGTGCATACACACCGCGTGGGTTGTGTGTGCGTACACACACACACACGCACGCACGCGCGCACACGGGCATCCATGCGTACACGGCTTCATTCAGGTAGACCCGTCTGGGCAGGCACCCACACTCGCACACGGCGAATGTCTGCGCAGGGAGGCTCAGTGGGCCCGACTTGACGCCCTTCCTTGTTCCCTTTTCTTCCTCCTTGCCCCTTTGTGTTTGGCCTCCCACTCCTCATTTGGGTCCTAGAGCGTGGCAAAACAGGCCTGTCTCTGGACAGGGTGCAGCCCCTCACCTAAGTGGCTGAGACTCGGCCTTGGCTGATGGCTCTTCCCCTAGGAGGCCACTGCTGGTTCCAGGGGTCCACCTGGGCCGCGGTGCCTTTTGCGGTCGCATTCATTCTCCTCCTCCACCCGGGCGCCTTCTCTGCTTGCACTTGGCTCTCCTCACTTTCGGCCCCTTACCTTGACTTCTTTATTGGCAGTTCTTCCTCTGTGGATGTGCCCAGATTAACCTTTACGTGTCCTGTGGAAGTGAAAATGGTCCGCGTGGGTTGGGGGAGCAAGGGGCATCCCCTTACCACCATCCCTTTATTACCCCGGCAGAGTAGTAACTCATCCCTCTCTTCTCGTGTCCCCTACCTCCCGCTTTTTAAGCCTACGGTGGTTCGCGGGGTGTCCTCCTACCCTCTCTTTGCCCTGCGTGCATACCCCGGACTCTTTGGCTCTCTCGGCCCTATGGAGTGGGCCCATGACACGTTTAAGGTGTGGCTCAGCCTCTCCTTTTGCCCTCCTTATGCCCTACAGGCCGACCTCTGGGTCAGGACCCTTGATGGCAGTCAGGAGGATTCCTTTGACAAGAGGCTGCCTGGCCGGGCGGTTGGGCCCTTTCCTGGCGAGGCCACCTGTAGCTTGTGTCTCCTTGTCGTAGCTTGTGTCTGTTACCCCCACAGTGAGGCGCGCCTGGACCGCATCCACGACGGCACTGGCCGGGGCAGGGTGGACGGTGGTGACATTCTGCCTGCCTCTTTTCCTTTCACTCTGTATACTAGGCCTAGTGGCGGGGGTGGGTGGGGGTTGAGGGGTGGGGATGGGGGGGCTTGGTGGGGGGCTTGGGTGGGCATGGGTGAGCTAGGGGCAGAGGGGAGGTGTGCGGGAAGGTGGGGGCGGGCGCGGGGCGGGGACGGGGGTGGGGGGGACAGTGGTCCATGGATCCCCTTCCCACCCCTGATCTTGGGTTATGGGGGAGACACGGGTTGTAGCAGAAGGCAGGAGTGAGGTGCAGCCGTTTCCCTTTGTGGACCGGCGGTGGTAGTCACGCTCATCCTTGAAAACGGCCATCCAGAAGTGACTTTGCAATGAGACCGCATCAGGAACTCAGGACTCGGCAAAGTACCTCGTGGCTTCCCATTCCTTGCACTTCTTCTCCGTGTCGAAGCTCTTAAAGTCAGTCCTTGAACCTGTTGGAACCTCTTCCAGTTGTGCCCTCCTTCCCCTTGTTCTCAGCCCAGTCGTGTGACCCGGACCGATGCAGGTTTCAGGGTGTGCCTGCGAGCTGTGTCCTCCTTTTCCACGTGCCAGGGGCGGGTCGAGAGCAACAGCCCGTGCGCGAGCACCCGCACCCGCCTCTCGCCCGGCTACACACGGCCGCGCGCGCACACCCACACAGGCACGCACCGTGCACACACTGAGCCTACTCACACACGCCACACGCTCACTCACACGGGGACGCGGACACACACGCTCCCAGGTGGGCTCTCAAAGAGGGACACGCAGCCCGCCGTGCCGGGTTGCGTGACTTGGTCCTGTGTGAACAGACCTGCTCCAGCAAGGGCTGTGAACCTGGGCAGCCTGGCCTGTTGACCCAGATAGATGGGGACTCCCACACTGGAGGAGAGTCAGTGGCCGTCCGTCCTCCACAGGAGGTGGCCCTGAGTGGGGCCCCGTGACTCGTGACTCGGAGATGTGTGGTGGCCTTGCCAAGGCCCCTGTGTGAGAGCAAGGGCTGCCTGCCCGCCCAGAGTGGGTGCTTGTGTGAGTGCTTGGTTCCCCTTTCCGGGGAGCCTCCTGGTTGTAGCCCTGTGGCTGCAGGTCGGGCCAGCCATTTCTGGCTGCTTGGTCGGGTCAGCCCAAGGTGGTGGTGACCTCAGCCTGTAGCTCCAGGCCTTGGGAGGAAACACACAAGTGACTTGCAAGCCAGCATGGTGGCCGCCAGCTTGTCCAGGAGAGGTCCTATTCATGTAAACCCTCAGGCAGAGTCACAGAGGCGGCTTCATGTGTCCGTTGCCCCTTATTTCTCCCAAGAGCAGGAGCCCAGAAAAATGGGGTAGGACAAAAGGAAGGGGAAAGGCCCGCAGGGTGTCTGGCCTCCTGGTAGGTGGTCATTTGGCCCTGTGTATTTAATTTGGTGCTCAACTTGGGTCCCCCTGGCTCGTTTGTTTCTCTTTCTCTTGTTCTTCATTCCAGGTTTATGGTGTCTGGTGGTGGTGGTGGTGTTTCTTGACACCTGACAGAGGGTGGTGTGTGTGTGTGTGTGTGTGTGTGTGTGTGTGTTTGTGTGAGCGCGCGCGCGCGTTTTTCGTTTCGGGGGGGATGGTAGTGGGGGTGGGCAGGTGGGTGGTGCTGGGTGTTTGTTTTGGTTTTACTTTTTCTTTTTGCTTTCCACTTTTGGCTTTTGTGGGGGGGGGCGGGGTTGTGGGGGGTGTGTGGGGGTTGGTTGCGGTTGTGGTTGATTTTGTTTGTTTGTTTTTACCTTAGAAGGTGCTGAGGCCCAAGATCCGAGGCGGTGGGGGTGAAGGCTGAGGGGGCAGGGTATGGATTCAGTTGGCATTCGTGGAGCCATACTGCCATCAAGCGGAAATTGTTTCTGTCCGAGGGAGCTGCCTGGGCTCGCCAGCTGAGGTGTGCCCAGGAGCAGGAAGGAGAAGGCTTGGGGGAGTGGGGGGGCGGGGGGGGGGGCGCTGGCGGTGGGGGAAAGAGGGAAGCTGTGGGTCCCGCGCGTGCACCTGGACACCTGGCTCCCGGCCCTCTCGTCACCTGTGTGCTGGGTCCCAGATTGGAGCTGAGGAAGTCACTCAGAAACCCGAGGGGCAGCCTGAGATGGCTGACCGCAGGAGTTTCCTGGGACCGCCAAGCGCCAATGGCCCGGGCCCCAGAACCTCTAAACGCCTCCGCTCCCAGTGAGGAAAGGGGCCTCCTGAACCCCCGCGTGGCCCCAGGCAGGGCACCCCGCTATTCCCCAGAAAGGACACTACAGGAAATGTCCCCCTGGGTCCCTGCAGACAGTGGTGAGTTGCTTGCCCTGGGCCCAGCCCCAAATGGCTGACAGGGAAGCGCCGCCCCCCTGGGGTCCCTGCAGACAGTGGTGAGTTGCCTCCCCTGGGCCCAGCCCAAAATGGCTGACAGGGAAGCACCGCCCCCCCTGGGGTGTTTGGGCTTGGGGCTGCCTGTTGTGTCCCCAGGGCCCCTAGAGCTCCTGCTGGGTCCCACCGTCAGGCACACTTCCCCCTAGGCCTCTGAGCCCCGATGGGGGAAACCCTGGCTTGGGCAGAGCCCAGACAAGCCAGCGCATCCTTGCTGACCCCTGTGCCTGGCAGAAGGCAGGTTGCTGTTGCCTGGGCTTTGCAGAGACAGTTTCCGCTGGATGGCACTGTGGCTCCAGAAATGGCAGTCACCCCTTTCCCTGCCCCCACTGAGCCTTCCTCTCCCTGCATTTGCTGCCAGGCCCAGACTGGGGAACAGCAACAACAACAGCAAAAATCAGCCATCCTCCTCCTCCTCCAGCCTCTGCCTCCTCCTCTCCTCCCCCTCGCCGTCCTCCCCCTGCTCCTCCAAGCCACAGAGCAGCCATCTCAACTCCGGCTGGGCTCCTGGCCAACTTGACCACTTCGGGGCAAAGCTGCAAGAAGAGTAACTAGGCTTTGCTTTTGCTTTTGCTTTTGCTTTTGCTCTTGCTCTTGCTCTTGCTCTTGCTCTTGCTTCTGCTTTTGCTTTTGCTCTTGCTCTTGCTCCAAGGTTTTCGTTTAATTCCGGTTAGTTAACATGCGGTGTTATATTACTTTCGGGTGTCCAGTATAGTGATTCAACACTTGCTTGGTCACCTGGTGCTCATCAGGACAAGTGGACTCCCTCATCCCCATCACCTCTTTCATCCAACGCCCCCACCCCCACCCCCCACCTCCAGCCCTCTGGTGACCCTCAGTTCTCTCTGATTGAGCCTCTCTTTGTTGAGCTCTCTCTCTCTCTCTCTGTTCCTCTCTTTTGTTTTCTTGAATTCCACATATGAGTGAAATCATATGCCATTTGTCTTTCTCGGACTGACTCATTTGGCCTAGCGATAGACTCCCTGGCTCTATCCCTGTCCTTGCGAATGGCAAGATTTCATTCCCTTTTCATGGCCGAATAACATTCCTCTGTGGGTTTGTGTGTGTGTGCGCGCGGGCGCGCACACGTATGTACCCCATCTTCTTTGTCCACGTGTCAATCCGATGGACACTTGGGCTGCTCCCCTATCTTGGCTATTCTTATAATACTGCTGTAATCATGGGGGTGCAAGTATCCCTTTGAATTGGTGTTCTTGTATTCTTCGGGCAAATATCCAGTAGTGCGATTGCTGGAGCAAGGGGTACTTCTATTTTGACCTTTCCGAGGAAGCTCCATACTGTTTCCCACTGTGGCTGCGTTCCCAGTTTGCGTTCCCACCAACAGCGCGGGAGTGTTCCTTTCCCTCCACATCCTCGCCAACACCTGTTGTTTCTTGTGCTACCGATTCTTCGCTGGGCTTTTCTTGACTCTGTCCATCCTCTTCGGTTCCCTGTGAACACAGACGACCCTCAAGAGATCCCACAGGTGGGCTTGCGGATTTTTCTTTGACTTTGACTCTTCAGACTCCCTCTGGCCTCTTGTTTGTCTGCACCGCGCCTGTCCCTTGGCAGCCAACTCCCTTCTCGCGAAGCCTCATGGTTCAGTGGGCCAAGGATTGGACCAGAGGGCAGCCAGGTCCCACAGGGGTCCAGAGCCCGTTGACCCGTCCTGCAGCACGGGGTCCTGCCAAGTGTCACCAGGCTCCGAGGGCCACGGGCTACCGCCCTCCACGGAACCCCGGGCACCGGTTTGTGCCCAGGGGTGGGCCTTTTCAGAAGTGGGATGGGTTACGGAGGTGGGGCTCCCGGAAGGCCACTTGGCATCTCCTGTGGGGCTCGGTGTATCCTTCCTACCATGCCTCTGTTCACAAGGTCGCGTCGTGGTCTTTCTGGCCCCCTGGCGTTGGTGGCCAGGCTTCCCTGGCATCAGTTCTGCACAGGGAGCTCTTCCATAAGACTTGCTCAGTTTTCGTCCAGGGCCCCTGGGAATGTTTACCCTTGGGCAGGGGCTGGAGGTTAGGAGGCCGGTGAAGGTGGAGGTGGGGGTGCCGGGGGGGAGGGGGCGTTGGGGTTTGGAGGGGCCTGTGGCAGAAGGAGGGTTGGGGACTTGGTTTGGTATGTAGCTGTCTCTGATTTTCAACCCAACCCGTGACTGATGCTTGCCAGGCCAACTAATCCCCCTGGAAAAGGAATGAGCTGCGGGGCCGGGGGCCGGGGGCCGGGGGCCGGGGGCCGGGGGCCGGGAGCCCGGGGGTGGGGGGCGGGGGGCGGGGGCAGAAGGAAGGAGCTGTGGGGGGTTTGCGGGTCCCTCTACCTACCGACGCCCCGCGCTTCCGAGGAACCACTGAACGCCTTAATGCAGTGCCGCGTTTCCAGGCAGATGCCCCCAAACCACGGATAAGGGCCTTTAATACAAGAGCAGGTTGGGAGGCAAAGCAAAGCAGTGGTCACCTGGGTGTGATTGTTTAAGGTCCTACCCTCATAGCCATGCCACCCAGTGCCGGGACAACGTGATCGTGAGGCTTTTTACAGTTTCCCAAGTGGCTCCCTTCCTGGCCTTTTGGAAAAGCCTTCTCATGGGAGCTCCAGGCTCATGGGAGCTCCAGAGGAGGGAAAATCCACACCCGCCCGGCAGGGAATTCCAACACTCCAACACTGGGTAGTATCTTAAGGACTCTGAGAATGGAGGAGTCACGGTTGGGGACACTCTTCCACGCCAAGCACTCCAGGAATACAGGCGAACATTTGAAACTGGTGAGAAAAAGGAAACACACCGAAAACAACCCACAAACACGTTTAAAAGGCCCCACCGTCCTGCCAAGGAGGTCCTAAGGTGGATCTTTCCCAGATATTAAAGGGCAGGGCGCAACCACAGCACAACTTATTGGGAGAAAGGCAGGGAGAAAGAAGGGCCGGGATCAGGACCAACAAGTGCTGGAATCCCCACTCTGCAGCGTCTGGGGTCATCACTGTTTTCTCCCATCTGGACGCAACCCTCCACACGTTTCCCTGTAGTCCTGCCTATGCTTACCTTCACGACCCCGGGCACATACCTAGACCCCATCATCCACACAGACAACCGCGCCCCCCCCCCCCCGCCCCCACACTCACACCACCACCACCCAACACATACAGAGGCAGGCACGCAGGTGCATACACACCGCGTGGGTTGTGTGTGCGTACACACACACACACGCACGCACGCGCGCACACGGGCATCCATGCGTACACGGCTTCATTCAGGTAGACCCGTCTGGGCAGGCACCCACACTCGCACACGGCGAATGTCTGCGCAGGGAGGCTCAGTGGGCCCGACTTGACGCCCTTCCTTGTTCCCTTTTCTTCCTCCTTGCCCCTTTGTGTTTGGCCTCCCACTCCTCATTTGGGTCCTAGAGCGTGGCAAAACAGGCCTGTCTCTGGACAGGGTGCAGCCCCTCACCTAAGTGGCTGAGACTCGGCCTTGGCTGATGGCTCTTCCCCTAGGAGGCCACTGCTGGTTCCAGGGGTCCACCTGGGCCGCGGTGCCTTTTGCGGTCGCATTCATTCTCCTCCTCCACCCGGGCGCCTTCTCTGCTTGCACTTGGCTCTCCTCACTTTCGGCCCCTTACCTTGACTTCTTTATTGGCAGTTCTTCCTCTGTGGATGTGCCCAGATTAACCTTTACGTGTCCTGTGGAAGTGAAAATGGTCCGCGTGGGTTGGGGGAGCAAGGGGCATCCCCTTACCACCATCCCTTTATTACCCCGGCAGAGTAGTAACTCATCCCTCTCTTCTCGTGTCCCCTACCTCCCGCTTTTTAAGCCTACGGTGGTTCGCGGGGTGTCCTCCTACCCTCTCTTTGCCCTGCGTGCATACCCCGGACTCTTTGGCTCTCTCGGCCCTATGGAGTGGGCCCATGACACGTTTAAGGTGTGGCTCAGCCTCTCCTTTTGCCCTCCTTATGCCCTACAGGCCGACCTCTGGGTCAGGACCCTTGATGGCAGTCAGGAGGATTCCTTTGACAAGAGGCTGCCTGGCCGGGCGGTTGGGCCCTTTCCTGGCGAGGCCACCTGTAGCTTGTGTCTCCTTGTCGTAGCTTGTGTCTGTTACCCCCACAGTGAGGCGCGCCTGGACCGCATCCACGACGGCACTGGCCGGGGCAGGGTGGACGGTGGTGACATTCTGCCTGCCTCTTTTCCTTTCACTCTCTATACTAGGCCTAGTGGCGGGGGTGGGTGGGGGTTGAGGGGTGGGGATGGGGGGGCTTGGTGGGGGGCTTGGGTGGGCATGGGTGAGCTAGGGGCAGAGGGGAGGTGTGCGGGAAGGTGGGGGCGGGCGCGGGGCGGGGACGGGGGTGGGGGGGACAGTGGTCCATGGATCCCCTTCCCACCCCTGATCTTGGGTTATGGGGGAGACACGGGTTGTAGCAGAAGGCAGGAGTGAGGTGCAGCCGTTTCCCTTTGTGGACCGGCGGTGGTAGTCACGCTCATCCTTGAAAACGGCCATCCAGAAGTGACTTTGCAATGAGACCGCATCAGGAACTCAGGACTCGGCAAAGTACCTCGTGGCTTCCCATTCCTTGCACTTCTTCTCCGTGTCGAAGCTCTTAAAGTCAGTCCTTGAACCTGTTGGAACCTCTTCCAGTTGTGCCCTCCTTCCCCTTGTTCTCAGCCCAGTCGTGTGACCCGGACCGATGCAGGTTTCAGGGTGTGCCTGCGAGCTGTGTCCTCCTTTTCCACGTGCCAGGGGCGGGTCGAGAGCAACAGCCCGTGCGCGAGCACCCGCACCCGCCTCTCGCCCGGCTACACACGGCCGCGCGCGCACACCCACACAGGCACGCACCGTGCACACACTGAGCCTACTCACACACGCCACACGCTCACTCACACGGGGACGCGGACACACACGCTCCCAGGTGGGCTCTCAAAGAGGGACACGCAGCCCGCCGTGCCGGGTTGCGTGACTTGGTCCTGTGTGAACAGACCTGCTCCAGCAAGGGCTGTGAACCTGGGCAGCCTGGCCTGTTGACCCAGATAGATGGGGACTCCCACACTGGAGGAGAGTCAGTGGCCGTCCGTCCTCCACAGGAGGTGGCCCTGAGTGGGGCCCCGTGACTCGTGACTCGGAGATGTGTGGTGGCCTTGCCAAGGCCCCTGTGTGAGAGCAAGGGCTGCCTGCCCGCCCAGAGTGGGTGCTTGTGTGAGTGCTTGGTTCCCCTTTCCGGGGAGCCTCCTGGTTGTAGCCCTGTGGCTGCAGGTCGGGCCAGCCATTTCTGGCTGCTTGGTCGGGTCAGCCCAAGGTGGTGGTGACCTCAGCCTGTAGCTCCAGGCCTTGGGAGGAAACACACAAGTGACTTGCAAGCCAGCATGGTGGCCGCCAGCTTGTCCAGGAGAGGTCCTATTCATGTAAACCCTCAGGCAGAGTCACAGAGGCGGCTTCATGTGTCCGTTGCCCCTTATTTCTCCCAAGAGCAGGAGCCCAGAAAAATGGGGTAGGACAAAAGGAAGGGGAAAGGCCCGCAGGGTGTCTGGCCTCCTGGTAGGTGGTCATTTGGCCCTGTGTATTTAATTTGGTGCTCAACTTGGGTCCCCCTGGCTCGTTTGTTTCTCTTTCTCTTGTTCTTCATTCCAGGTTTATGGTGTCTGGTGGTGGTGGTGGTGTTTCTTGACACCTGACAGAGGGTGGTGTGTGTGTGTGTGTGTGTGTGTGTGTGTGTGTGTGTTTGTGTGAGCGCGCGCGCGCGTTTTTCGTTTCGGGGGGGATGGTAGTGGGGGTGGGCAGGTGGGTGGTGCTGGGTGTTTGTTTTGGTTTTACTTTTTCTTTTTGCTTTCCACTTTTGGCTTTTGTGGGGGGGGGCGGGGTTGTGGGGGGTGTGTGGGGGTTGGTTGCGGTTGTGGTTGATTTTGTTTGTTTGTTTTTACCTTAGAAGGTGCTGAGGCCCAAGATCTGAGGCGGTGGGGGTGAAGGCTGAGGGGGCAGGGTATGGATTCAGTTGGCATTCGTGGAGCCATACTGCCATCAAGCGGAAATTGTTTCTGTCCGAGGGAGCTGCCTGGGCTCGCCAGCTGAGGTGTGCCCAGGAGCAGGAAGGAGAAGGCTTGGGGGAGTGGGGGGGCGGGGGGGGGGGCGCTGGCGGTGGGGGAAAGAGGGAAGCTGTGGGTCCCGCGCGTGCACCTGGACACCTGGCTCCCGGCCCTCTCGTCACCTGTGTGCTGGGTCCCAGATTGGAGCTGAGGAAGTCACTCAGAAACCCGAGGGGCAGCCTGAGATGGCTGACCGCAGGAGTTTCCTGGGACCGCCAAGCGCCAATGGCCCGGGCCCCAGAACCTCTAAACGCCTCCGCTCCCAGTGAGGAAAGGGGCCTCCTGAACCCCCGCGTGGCCCCAGGCAGGGCACCCCGCTATTCCCCAGAAAGGACACTACAGGAAATGTCCCCCTGGGTCCCTGCAGACAGTGGTGAGTTGCTTGCCCTGGGCCCAGCCCCAAATGGCTGACAGGGAAGCGCCGCCCCCCTGGGGTCCCTGCAGACAGTGGTGAGTTGCCTCCCCTGGGCCCAGCCCAAAATGGCTGACAGGGAAGCACCGCCCCCCCTGGGGTGTTTGGGCTTGGGGCTGCCTGTTGTGTCCCCAGGGCCCCTAGAGCTCCTGCTGGGTCCCACCGTCAGGCACACTTCCCCCTAGGCCTCTGAGCCCCGATGGGGGAAACCCTGGCTTGGGCAGAGCCCAGACAAGCCAGCGCATCCTTGCTGACCCCTGTGCCTGGCAGAAGGCAGGTTGCTGTTGCCTGGGCTTTGCAGAGACAATTTTTTGATAGTGAGCTCATTTTGTTTTTTGCTTGTTTTGTCTGTTGAATTTTTGTTCTGTGAGTTTTTTTTCCATTTTCCTGAATGTAAATATTATAGTGTCATTTTAAATTTTTGTTTTATTTTTTTTTCGTTTCTTATATGAGGGTCTGGCTTTTTATTTCTCATCCGCAATCAAAATTTTATATCATTAATCTGTTATTATATTTTATTTATTTTTTTTGGCCAATTTTCATCTTTTGTTTATTTGTGAGGTTGTAAAAAAATTTATTGGTTTTATTGGCTATTTTTTTGGTTTGTTTTATAAGTTGCCTTTGTAGAGTTAAAATATTTTGTTTCCAATCTGGTGGTCTGGGAAAGGACTTTAAGAAAATGGTTTTTTTTTTTTTTTTTCATTTGTACTTTTTCCAGGAAACAACATAATTAATATTTGTAATATACAATCCAGCTAAATTGTTTTTGGTCTCCAAAGAGCACTGTATATGCAATGCTTAGATCTTAGCACTATTATGTTCTTATTGTAAAACATTGGCATAATTATCCGTGTGCCATTTTATCTTTCATTCAATGCTTTTTTTTCCCCCAGAGAGATTCCTTGAGAAAATTTTCACTCTTTAGGAAAATTGAAAATAATATGACCTTGGAATGCTAGTCATCACTCTTCCATTCTTTAGTATTTGCTACCTTGGACCCAGCAACCTTAACCAATGCTGATCTTACCTGAGGTGCCTTCTTGGGTTTTCATCTGTTTTTTACCTCCCAGGTGCTGTTTTTTTCTCTGTTGCATGTCTTGTCCCCAGGAGCCTGTGTCACTGCTGCTTGGTGCTCTTCAAAATCAGCATACTGCATACTTCATTATATTTAAGTTTATATTTTGCCGTGTTTTCCTTTATCTCCTATGTTTTAAGTCTTGCCTTTGACTTGTCATCTTGGGCTGCTTTTTGTCTCACACCTTGGGTCCTAAGACACATCTTAGATCCATCTTCGCAGGGAATGATCAGCTAGTACTTTGAGCTATTTCCACAGTTCCTAAGTTGTGGTTTTGAGCCTCTCTCACCATTCATACTACTGCTGGTTTTTGCCCCTCACCCTAGGTCCTGAGTTACTTGTTTGATCTGCCATCAGCAGCTGCTGCTGTGCTACTTCTCATTTCTCATACCCTAAGTAGCAAATATGATTCACCAGCACTAGGACCATGCTGTTGCTCTTATGCACCTCCCCCCGGGTCATAAGTTAGGACTTTGACTTCCATCGCCAAGACTCGTATCTTGCTTTCTGCACACTCTCCTCTGGTTTCTGAGAACACACTTTGACCATTAGGGCATGCTGCCACTGCAACACTTTCCCTAGGCCCATTCCACTGTTATACTATGTCATCCCTAAGCTCTTGATTCTGCTACATCCTGCCTACCTTTCTGCTAAGGCCTTAGTCACATAATGAGTCCCAGTGACTCAGACCTAGTTCAGTAAATGTTGTGCACATGCCCTCAAATGTGATACCAGCACTCTGGTAATGCAAGTGCTCCCATGCCCCAGGGTTCAGATGTCATAGTAGTTCCACATGCTTCTGAGCCTAAAGCCCAGCTCTGTTGTCATGCTGAGTGTCAGCATGCAAGACCTGGCTCCAAGTTAGACCCACTTGGGTAGAACTTCCTCCATACGTGCAGAACAACCAAATAACCTTAATAGCTTTTGCTGCCAGAGAACCCAACAGCCCTAACCACCACTGCCACCACAAACATGTGCAGGAGACCTGGAAACTTGGCCAATAAGATCCATATAGTATTTTCTATGTTGACCTCAGCTGACAGAACTGCTTGTAGAATACATTTCTGCACCCTTTTCAGAATCAGAGATGCTGCATCCTACTCGACTCGCACCCTGCAGCCACCTTCAGGTGAAAAGTTTCCCCAGTGAAGGTAGTTTGAAGAGGACAGAAGAGGTGACTGCCCTCTGAAATGTGGAGACATCAATGTGTAGGTACCTGCAACACACAAACAAAAAAGAAAATATGACACCACCAAAAATCACTATAATCTTTCAGTAACTGAACCCAAAGAAAAAGAGATGTGAAAATTACCTGAAAAAGAAATAAAAAATGATTATTATGAGTAAATTCAGCATGATTTAAAAAATGATTATTGTAAGTAAATTCAGCATGATTTAAAAGAGTACATATACTAAACCTAATGAACTCAGGAAAACACTGCATAAAGAGAATGCGAAGTTCAAAATAGATATAGAAATTGTAAAAAAAAAACCTAAACATAAATGTTGGATCTGAATAATACAATGAATGAAATGAGAAATTGATAATGAGTTTTAATAGTAGCCTTGGTAAAGCAAAAGATAGCATCCGTGAGTTTGAAGACAGATCTCTTGAAATTATTCAGTAAGAGGGGAGAAAGAGAAGAATGGGAATCCCAGAAGGTAAGGAGAGAATGGAAGGTGCAGGAAGCTTATTTAATAGTGACTGAAAACTTCCCAAATTTAGGGAGTGTTATGGACATCCAAGTATATGAAATACAAAGTTCTTCAAACAGATTCATCCCATAGAGATATTTTCTGAGATACATTATAATCCAACTCTCAAAGATTAAAGACAGAATCTTGAAAACAACAACAGAAATGACTCATTAAGTACAATGTAACCCTGATAAAGCTATGAGCTGATTTCTCAGCAGAAACTCTGTAGGCCAGGAGGGTGTGGGAAGATATATCCAAAGTGCTGAAAAAATTACCAACCAAGAATATTATATTCATCAAAATCACCCATCAAAAATGTATAAACACTTTAACAGATAAGCAAAGCTGAGGGACTTCATTACCACTCCCCCTGCCTTACAGGAAATGATAGAGGGAGTTCTTCAACTTATAAAGCTACAATATTTTCTTATAATACACAGTATAAAAGTTGTAAATTGTGACACCAGATGAAGTGGTTCAAAAGGTCAACATAGGAAGATTCTGAACTCATTTCTCATCGACACAGCAGTCAACAGCTACATATAGGACAGTTTCTTCTGAAAAACCCTGAAAACTAGCTGACTGACTCCTTCATATTGGGCAAAGAAGAAGAAAGTCATATTGAAGTGTGTAGGAGAGGCAGAGACATAATCTTGTCATAAACTGCACCCCAACACAGCAACCCACAAACAGAAGGGAACTCACAAACCTGTGGTTTCTCTCTGAGGATCAAAGGTTTCATACCCCACATTAGTCCCCTCCCAACTTTTAAGACCTGCACCTGAGAGGTGAGCCCCCAAAACATCTGGCTTTGAAAACCATCAGGGCTCATGTTCACAGGACATAAAGGGCTATAGCAAATTAAGAAATGGTTGTTAAAGGGCTCATGTGTGGACTCACCCCAGGGCCCTATGGATAAGCAACCATTTGAATAGCACCCAGATTTTATGTAAAACTGATGTATTTGCTAATCTTAAAGCATCAGCTGGATGGGCAGGGGCATACTGGGACACTCTGGAATGAAGGTTGGTGAGCACCATTTCCATATTCTCCTGCCTTGGTGAATTTTATGGGTGCCATTTCACTTCAGATGTGAGCACACAAAGAATGATGGTGAAGGGATGGAAAAAGATATTCCATGAAAACAGAATCCAAAAGAAAGCTAGAATAACTCCATATATAAGACAAAATAGACTTTATTTTTTAAAGATTTTATTTGTTTATTTGAGAGACAGGGGGAGAGAGAGAGTGCACGTGAGTGGGGGAGGGAAGGGACAGAGGGGGAGGGAGAGAGGGAGAGAATCCCTGGCAGACTCCATACCACTGAGCACGGAGCCCAATATGGGGCTGGATCTCACAACCCTGAAAATCATGACCTCAGCAGAAAGCAGGAGTCAGATGCCTAACCAACTAAGCCACCCAGGCACCTCAAAATAGACTTTAAACAAAGACTGCAATAAGAGACAAAAAGGGCATTACAGAATGATAAAGGGGTCAATCCAACAAGATATAACATTTGTAAATATTGAGGCACTCAACATAGCATCTAAATTTATAAAGCAAATATTAATAGACCTAAAGGGAGAAATAGATGACAATACAGTAATAGTAGGATAATTTAATCCCAAACCTACATCAGTAGATAGATCATCCATACAGAAAATCAATTAAAAAAAAAAAAGCGGGGCGCCTGGGTGGCTCAGTTGGTTGGGTGACTGCCTTCGGCTCAGGTCATGATCCTGGAGTCCCGGGATAGAGTCCCGCATCGGGCTCCCTGCTCGGCAGGGAGTCTGCTTCGTCCTCTGACCCTATCCCCTCTCATGTGTTCTCTCTCTCATTCTCTCTCTCTCAAATAAATAAATAAAATCTTTTTTAAAAAAAAGCACTGTTCCATCCTATTGGTCAGGATCCTGTTGAGTATTTTGGCATCAATGTTCATCAGGGATATTGGTCTGTAATTCTCCTTTTTGATGGGGTCTTTGTCTGGTTTTGGGATCAGCTGGCCTCATAGAACAAGTTTGGAAGCTTTCCTTCCATTTCTATTTTTGGAACAGCTTCAGTAGAATAGGTATGATTTCTTCTTTAAATGTTTGGTAGAATTCCCCTGGGAAGCCATCTGGCCCTGGACTCTTGTTTTTTGGGAGGTTTTTGATCACTGCTTCAATTCCGTTACTAGTTACTGGTCTACTCGGATTGTCTATTTCTTCCTGTTTCAGTCTTGGTCATTTATAGGTTTCCAGGAAGCCATCCATTTCTTCCAGGTTGTGTAATTTATTGGCATATAGTTGTTGATAATAATTTCTGATAATTGTTTCTATTTTATTGGTGTTAGTCATTATCTCTCCTCTTTCATTCATGATTTTATTAATTTGGGTCCTTTCTTTTTTCTTTCAGATAAGTCTGGCTAGAGGGTTATCGATTTTATTAATTCTTTCAAAGAACCAGCTTCTAGTTTTGTTGATCTGTTCTACTGTTCTTCTGGTTTGTATTTCATTAATTTCTGCTCTAATCTTTATTATTTCTCTTCTCCTGCTTGGTTTAGGCTTTATTGGCTGTTCTTTCTCCAGATCCTTTAGGTGTAAGGTTAGATTGTGCATGGGAAATTTTTCTAATTTTTTGAGAGAGGCTTGGTTGGCTATGTACTTCACTCTAAGGACTGCCTTTGCAGTACCCCACAGGTTCTGAACCAATGTGTTTTCATTTTCATTGGTTTGCATGAACTGTTTAAGGTCCTCTTTAATTTCCTGGTTGCCCCATTCATTCTTTAGCAGGATGATCTTTAACCTCCAAGTGTTTGTGTTCCTTCCAAATTTTTCCTTCTGGTTGACTTCCAGTTTCAATGAATTGTGCTCTGAAAATATCAGGGAATCTCAATCTTTTGGAAGCAGTTGAGACTTGATTTGTGACCCAGTATGTAATCTATTCTGGAGAAACTTCCATGTGAACTTGAGAAGAATGAGTATTCTGTTGTTTTAGGATGCAGTGTTGTGTATATATCTACAAAGTCCATTTGGTCCAATGCGTCCTTCAAAGCTCTTGCAACTTTGATGATATTCTGCTTAGATGATCTCTCCATTGCTGTGAGTGGAGTGTTGAAGTCTCCTACTCTTAATGTATTATTATCTATATAATTATTTTGGTTATTAGTTGGTTTATGTAGTTGGCTGCTCCCATGTTGGGGGCATAGATATTTACAATTGTTAGATATTCTTATTGGATAAACCCTTTAAGTATGATATAGTGTCCCTCTATCTCTTACTACAGCCCTTGGTGTAAAATCTAATTTGTCTGATAAGAGAATTGCTACTCCAGCTTTCTTTTGAGGTCCGTTGGCATGATAAATGGTCCTCCATACCCTCACTTTCAATCTGGAGGTGTCTTTGGGTTCAAAATGAGTCTCTTGTAGACAGCGTATGAATGGGTCCTGCTTTTTATCCAATCTGAAACCCTGTGTCTTTTTAAAAAATTTTTTATTATGTTATGTTAGTCACTATACAATACATCATTACTTTTTGATGTAGTGATCCATGATCCATTGTTTTCATATAACACCCAGTGCTCCATGCAGTACGTGCCCTCCTTAATACCCATCACCGGGCTAAACAATCCCCCCTCACCCCTCCCCGCTAAAACCCTGTTTGTTTCTCAGGTCCATAGTCTCTCATGGTTCATCTTTCCCTCCAATTCCCCCTCCACATTTTTCCCTTCCTTCTCCTAATGTCCTCCGTGTTATTCCTTATGTTCCACAAATAAGTGAAACCATATGATTATTGACTTTCTCTGCTTGACTTATTTCATTTAGCATAAAAACCTATAGGCCCATCCATGTTGATGTAAAAGTTGGGTATTCATCCTTTCTGATGGCTGAGTAATATTCCATTGCATATATGGACCACATCTTCTTTATCCATTCATCTGTTGAAGAGTAGTTTGGCTCTTTCCAAAGTTTGGCTATTCCAGACATTTCTGCTATGAACATTGGGGTGCATATGTCCCTTCTTTTCACTACATCTGTGTCTTAGGGGTAAATAGCCAGGAGTGCATATGCTAGGTCATAGGATAACTCTATTTTCAAATTTTTGACAAAACTCCACAGTTTTCCAAAGTGGCTGTACCAACCTGCATTCTCACCAAGAGTGTAAGAGGGTTCCCCTTTCTCCAAAACCTCTCCAACATTTGTTGTTTCTTGCCCTGTCCATTTTTGCCATTCTAAGTGATGTAAGGTGGTATCTCAATGTGGTTTTAATTTGAACTTCCCTGATAGCTAATGATGATGAACATTTTTTCATGTGTCTGTTAGCCATTTGTATGTCTTCTTCAGAGAAGTGTCTTTTCATATCTTCTGCCCACTTTTTGACTTGATTATTTGTTTTTTGGGTGTTGAGTTTGAGAAGTTCTTTATAGATCTTGGATACCAGCCCTTTATCTGTAGTGTCATTTGCCAATATCTTCTCCCATTCTGTGGGTTGCCTCTTTGTTTTGTTGACTGTTTCCTTTGCTGTGCAGAAGCTTTTGATCTTGATGAAGTCCCAAAAGTTCATTTTTGCTTTTGTTTCACTAGCTTTTGGAGATGTATCTTGAAAGAAGTTGCTGTGGCCGATGTCAAAGAGGTTACTGCCTATGTTCTCCTCTAGGATTTGGATGGATTCCTGTCTCACATTGAGGTCTTTCATCCATTTTGAGTTTATCTTTGTGAATGGTGTTAGAGAATGGTCGAGTTGCATTCTTCTGCATGTGGCTGTCCAATTTCCCCAGCACCATTTATTGAAGAGACTGTCTTTTTTCCATTGCATGTTTTTTCCTGCTTTGTCAAAGATTATTTGACCATAGAGTTGAGGGTCCATACCTGGGTTCTCTCTTCTGTTCCATTGGTCTGTATGTCTGTTTTTGTGCCAGTACCATGCTGTCTTAGTGATCACAGCTTTGTAATATAGCTTGAAATCGGGCAACGTGATGCCCCCAGCTTTGTTTTTCTTTTTCAACATTTCCTTGGCGATTCTGGGTCTTTTCTGATTCCATACAAATTTTAGGATTGTTTGTTCCAACACTTTGAAAATGTCATTGGAATTTTGATCAGGATGGCGTTGAAGGTATAGATTGCTTTGGGTAGCATAGACATTTTAACAATGTTTATTCTTCTGATCCATGAGCATGGAATATTTTTCCATCTTTTTTGTGTCTTCTTCCATTTCTTTCATGAGTGTTCTGTAGTTCCTAAAGTATAGATCCTTTACCTCTTTGGTTAGGTTTATTCCGAGGTATCTTATGGTTTTTGGTGCTATTGTAAATGGAATCGTTTCTTTAATTTCCCTTTCTACAGTTGCGTTGTTAGTGTATAAGAAAGCAACTGATTTCTGTGCATTGATATTGTATCCTGCCACATTACTGAATTGCTGGATGAGTTCTAGTAATTTGGGGGTGCAGTCTTTTGGATTTTCCACATAAAGTATTATGTCGTCTATGAAAAGAGAGAGTTTGACTTCTTCTTTGCCAATCTGAATACCTTTTATTTCTTTTTGTTGTCTAATTGCTGTTGCTAGGACTTCTAGTACTCTGTTGAACAATAGTGGCAGGAGTGTGCATCCTTGATGTGTTCCTGATCGTAAGGAAAAGGCTCTTAGCTTTTCCCCATTCAGGATGGTATTTGCTGTGGGTTTTTCATAGATGGATTTTATGAACTTGAGGAATGTTCCCTCTATCCCTATACTCTGATGAGTTTTAATCCGGAAAGGTTGCTGTATTTTGTCAAATGCTTTTTCTGCATCAACTGAGAGGACCATATGGTTCTTCTCCCTCCTCTTATTAATGTGCTCCATCACATTGATTGATTTGCGAATGTTGAACCACCTTTGCATCCCGGGGATAAATCCCACTTGGTCGTGGTGGATGATCCTTTTAATGTATTGTTGGATCCTATTAGCTAGGATTTTGTTGAGGATTTTGGAATCCATATTCATCAGGGATATTGGTCTGAAATTCTCCTTTTTGATGGTGTCTTTGCCTGGTTTGGGGATTAAGGTGATGCTGGCTTCATAAAATGAGTCTGGTAGGTTTCCTTCTGTTTCTATTTTTTGAAACAGCTTCGGTAGAATAGGTATTATTTCTTCTTTGAATGTTTGGTAGAATCCATCAGGCCCTGGACTCTTGTTTTTTGGGAGGTTTTGGATCACTGCTTCAACCTCGTTACTGGTTATTGGCCTATTCAGGTTGTCAGTTTCTTCCTGTTTCAGTCTTGGCAGCTTATAGGTTTCCAGGAACGCTTCCATTTCAACCAGATTGCTCAGTTTATTGGCTTACAGTTGTTGATAATAATTTCTAATAATTGTTTCTATTTCCTTGGTGTTAGTCATGATCTCTCCCCTTTCATTCATCATTTTATTAAATTCGGTCTTTTCTCTCTTCTTTTGGATATGTCTGGCCAGTAGTTTATCAATCTTATTAATTCTTTCAGTGAACCAACTTCTATTTTCTTTGATCTGATCTACTGTGTTTCTGGTTTCTAATTCATTGATTTCTGCTCTAATTTTAATTATTTCTCTTCTACTGCATGGCTTAGGCATCGTTTGTTGCTTTTTCTCTAGTTATTTAAGGTGTAGAGTTAGTTGGTGCATTTGGGATTTTTCTATTTTTTTGAGTGAGTCTTGGATGGCTATGTATTTCCCCCTTAGGACAGCCTTTGCAGTATCCCATAGGTTTTGGACTGATGTGTTTTCGTTCTCATTGATTTCCATGAATTGTTTAAGTTCTTCTTTGATTTCCTGGTTGACCAAAACATTCTTGAGCAGAGTGGTCTTTAGCTTCCAAGTGTTCGAATTTCTGCCAATTTTTTTCTCATGATTGAGTTCGAGTTTTAGAGCATTGTGGTCTGAGAATATGCAGGGAATAATCTCAATCTTTTGGTATCAGTTGAGACCTGATTTGTGACCCAGTATATGGTCTATTCTGGAGAAAGTTCCATGTGCGCTCAAGAAGAATGAGTATTCCGGGGCGCATGGGTGGCTCAGTCATTAAGTGTCTGCCTTCGGCTCAGGTCATGATCCCAGGGTCCTGGGATCAAGCCCCGCATCGGGCTCCCTTCTCGGTGGGAAGCCTGCTTCTCCCTCTCCCACTCCCCCTGCTTGTGTTCCCTCTCTCACTACTTCTCTCTCTGTCAAATAAATAAATAAAATCTTAAAAAAAAAAAAAAAAGAAGAATGAGTATTCTGTTGTTTTAGGGTGGAATGTTCTGTATATATCTATGAGGTCCATCTGGTCCAGTGTATCATTCAAAGCTCTTGTTTCCTTGTTGATTTTCTGCTTAGATGATCTGTCCATTGCTGAGAGTGGAGTATTGAGGTCTCCTACAATTAACGTATTGTTATCAATATGACTCTTTATTTTGGTTAACAGTTGGCTTATATAGATGGCTGCTCCCATGTTGGAGGCATAGATATTTAAAATTGTTAGATCTTCTTGTTGGATAGACTCTTTAAGGATGATATAGTGTCCTTTTGTGTCTCTTATTACAGACTTTAGTTTAAATTCTAATTTGTCTGATATAAGAATTGCCACCCCAGCTTTCTTTTGAGGTCCGCTGGCATGGAAGATGGATCTCCATCCCTTCACTTTCAGTCTGGATGTATCTTTAGGTTCAAAATGAGTCTCTTGTAGACAGCATATGGATGGGTCCTGTCTTTTTATCCAATCTGCAACCCTGTGCCGTTTTATGGGAGCGTTTAGGCCATTCACGTTGAGAGTGATTATTGAAAGATATGAATTAATTGTCATCATGTTGCCTGTGAAGATGTTGTTTTTACAGATTGTCCCTGTAAATTTCTGTTGTAGATCACTCTTGGGGTCTTTCTCCTTTTAGAGAACCCCCTTAATATTTCTTGCAGGGCCCGCTTTGTGGTCACATATTCTTTCAGTTTTTGCCGGTCGTGGAAGCTCTGCATCTCTCCATCCATTCTAAATGACAGCCTTGCCAGGTAAAGTATTCTTGGCTGCATGTTCTTCTCATTTAGTACCCTGAATATGTCTTGCCAGGCCTTTCTGGCTTGCCAGGTCTCTGTGGATAGGTCTTACGTGATTCTGATGTTCCTCCCTCTGTACGTAAGGAATCTCTTCCCCCTAACTCCCCTTAAGATGGTTTCCTTGGATCTAAGATTTGCGAGTTTTACTATTACATGCCGGGGTGTTGGCCTGTTTTCCTTGATCTTAGGAGGGGTCCTCTCTGCCTCTAGGACTCGAATGTTTGTTTCATTCCCCAGTTTAGGGATGTTCTCAGCTATGATTTGCTGAAATACATCTTCTAGTCCTCTCTTTCTCCACTCCTCCGGGATTCCAATTATTCTGACATTGGAATCCTTCATGGTGTCACTTATTTCTCTGAATCTATTTTCATGGATTGAGTTGTTTTTCCCTGGCCTCCTCTTTTCCCTTTTTTTCTATTATATTGTTTTCCAGGTCGCTTATTCGTTCTCATGCCTCACTTACCCTAGCCTTTAGATTATCTAGATTCAATTGGATCTCATTGATAGCATTTTTAATTTCTGACAATTCACCTTTTATTTCTGCCCTTAGAGACTCTATGTTGCCCTTAATTGATTTCTCCATTCTAGCCATTGTCTTCACAATTGCTAGCCTGAATTCCAACTCTGACATCTTGGTTATATCTGTATCCATTTGTAAATCTGCAGCATAAGTCATAATCTATGAGTCTTTTCTCTTTTGGGCCTCCTCCTCCTAGTCATTCTGTGGATGGGTGTTTGAGGGAATGTATAGAGTCCAAATTATTGACCAGAACCCAAGCAAGATGCACCTGTTTTCTTGGGACCTTAGGGTTGCTGGCCTCTTGTTTTCCCAGCCTGTCTTCTGGGGGAGGGCCTGCTGTGCTGTTACTCAGGCAACCCTGTTTGGGCGGAATTGCCCTGCCCCTCTGTGGTGGGGGATGGGTCCGCCGGAATCAGTTTTGGTGCTTTTGTTCTCTGGCAGCTTTCCCTGGTAACTTTCCGCATCTATTCCGCGAGTCAGAGCAGAAGAGACCGTTTCCAACCCTCTGCCTCAGAACAGAGAGACCGCAGTCTGTTCTTCATTTAGCTTTCCAGCCCACACCATCTCCATTTCTGTCTGCGCTGCTGTAAACTGCAGCATCCTGGGCTGTGCAGCCCTTCGCAGCGCTCCCAGTACTGCCTCCATGTCAGAGCACGTCTATGCCCTTTGTGCTTCTAAAACCGCCAGCTGCTCCCAGTTCACACGGGCCACCCGGCAGCTCAGGGTTTCCACCCCGGGGGCTGCCCTAGAGTCCTTTTTCCGCTGCTATGGGTCTGCAAATCTTTGCCCCATCCCCAGCACGCGAGGCTGTCACTCACTGGCGGTGTAGGATCCCCACGTTTAGGCACCCTCCCGCTGCCATTTATCCTCCGATATCTGCCCGTGGAATCACGGCTCCCCGCTTCATACCTCAAAACCAACCACCTGCGATATTCTGTTTGTAGAGATCCAGATCTTCTTACATCTCAGGCTGGTTTCGTGGTTGCTCAGAGTGGTCTGGTAGATATCCAGCTCAATTCCGGGGACCAGTTGAAATAGGGTCCCCTACTCCTCCACCATCTTTCCCTCAATGGATAAAGTATTCTTGGCTGTATATTCTTCTCATTTAGTACGCTGAAGATATGTCTTGCCAGACCTTTCTGGCTTGCTAGGCCTCTGTGGCTAGGTCTGATGTTATTCTGATATTCCTACCTCCTTGTGTAAGAAATCTCTTACCCCTAGCTGCTCTTAGGATAGCCTCCTTGGCTCTAAGATTTGCAATCTTCACTATTATATGCCAGGGTGTTGGTCTATTTTTGTTGATTTTGGGAGGGGTCCTCTCTGCCTCTTGGACACGAATGCTTGTTTCCTTCCCCAGATTAGGGAGGTTCTCAGCTATGATTTGCTCAAATATACCTTCTATCCCTCTCTCTCCACCCCTTGGGAATTCCAATATTTCTGAAATTGGAATGTTTCATGGCATCATTAATCTCTGCAATCCTTTTTTCATGTGGTACTAGCAGCCTATCTCTGTTTTCCTCCACTGCCTTCTTTTCCATCAGCTTATCTTGTAGATCACTAATTCTCTCTTCTGCCTCATTTACCCTGGCGGTTAGTGTATCCAATTTAGACTGCATCTCATTCATAGCAATTTTTAGTTCAGCCTGATTAGATGTCATTTCTGCTCTTAGAGTTCCTATATTGTCACTTATGCTTTTTCCAAGCCTTCCTGTTGATTTCATGATTGCTATTCTGAATTCTATTTGACATCTTGCTTATATCCATATTCATTAGTTCTGTGGTAGAGGATATTGTCTCTGTTGTCTTTGTTGGGAGTTCCTCCTCCTAGTCATTTTGTGGAGGGATGGTTGGGTGAATGAGCAGAGTCCAAAATATCAACCACAACTTAAGCAAGATGCACCCTAGCTAAATCTGGATTGTTCAGAAGTCAACACTGAAAAAACAAAGCCAAAATGAAACACAAGAATAAAATTTATAAAATCAAAAAATTTTTAAAAAGGTGGTGAGGGGAAGGGGGGCTCTAATATCTTAGTGTGGACAAAGCAGGTTGTTTCAGTTTTTCCTGGGTGTATTTTGGTCTGTGTGTTAGAGGACACTATTTCCCCAAATTACAAGGATAGTTAAACTTGTCTATATAAATAAAGGTAAAATTGAATAGTGAAAAAAGGACTTAAATAAGCATATATCTATAACAAATATAGGTGTGAAAAAATACAAGTTAAAAAGGTACTATGACATATAAGTTGATATAATAAACATCTAGTTGAAATGAGAAAAACACAAAAAGAAAAAAAACAGAGAAAAGGCATAAGAAAACGAACAAAAAAGAAAAGGAGAGTTTTATCTGAAAAATGAACAAGACATGAGGCAATGGCTAGAGCTCAATATACAGTTTTCCTCTGGCATTGGGATTTTACAATCTTATGGGATCCATAGAGTTGTTCTCCACTTGTTCTGTCAGCCTGTCTTCTGGGGCAAGGGCCTGCCATGCTGTTTCTCAGGTAACCCTGCTTGGGCAGAGTTGCCTTGCCCCCTGTGAGGGGGATGGGCTCAGTGGAAACCAGTCCTCTGTGCTTTTGTTCCTTGGTGAATTTCTGTGCCTCTTCTGAGGGTCAGAGCAAAAATGGCCGCACCCAAACCTCTGAACCAGAGCAGAGAAATTGCAGTCTGCTCTCTTCACTAAATCCTCCAGGACAAATAGTCTCCGTTTCTGTATGCTCCGCCAAAAACGGCAGCCTCCCATGGTGCTTGCCCACAGTAACTCTCTCAGAGTTAGTCCCAGGGGCCCGGGCATGTTACTGCCCTTTATGCTTCTAAAGTTGAGACTGGCTGTAAGCCTGTGCACGTGAGCCAGAAGCTCCTGGATCAGGTTCCTGTTTTTTTCAGGTTGCCTAGGAGAAGAGCAATTCTCAACTGCCCAGCTTGCTGGTTATGACAATCTGAGCTGAGAGTCCCTTCCTGGGCTCACTGATCATAACCTGCTTCCTGGCTCCAATGCTCGGGCCTTCTGCCAGTCCTGGAAGTCCCTTTGGCTCTGAGGCTTCTTGTATCCTGTGACCACAATGCTTTACCTAGAATTCTGCCTTTTCATTTCCAGAGCCCCTTTCAGAGAGGGATGTCGCTCCCTAGAGCAGATTTCTAAGGGGTCTGATTTTGTGCTCTGGTGTTATATCACTTTCCAGGAGCCAGCTTATGGAGGCTCCCTCCCCCTTCTGTTTATCTTCTGATATCTCCCCGCAGATTCACCACTCTGCACATCCTACCTTGCAAAAAGTAGTCACTTTTCTGCTTGTAGAGATCCAGATACATATTTTTACATCTCAGGCTAATTTCATGGGTGTTCAGAATGGTTTGGTAGATATCCAGCTAAGTTCAGGGGACCGTTTGAAATGGGGTCCCCTACTCCTCCACCATCTTTTCTCTCTCTGGGAGCTGATTCTTTGGAAATAAAGAAAATAGAAGAAAAGTACCTTCAGCTAGGCTCTCCAAGAAAAAAATAGAGAAGACAAATAAATAAAATCTGAAATAAGAGGATACATTAAAAGGGATACTACAAAAACACAAAAAATTATGACAAAGGTATGAATAAATGAATTCCTAAATACATATATAGCCTACCAAGACTGAATAATGAAGAAATAAAAGATCTGTATAGAGTGATTACTAGTTAAAAGACAGAAACTGTAATCAAAAAGCTCCTGACAAAGGTCCAGTTTCAGATGCCTAGATTGTTGAATTCTACCAAATACTGAAAAAAAAGAATTAATAGAAATCCTTCTCAAACACTTTGAAAAAATTGAAAAAAGAACACTTCTAAACTCATTTTTCAAGGCAAACATTACCATGATACCAAAAGCAGATAAGGCAAGCACAAGAAAAGAAAATCACATGCCAATATACCTGATGAATATAGATGTAAAAGCCTTTAACAAAATATAAGCAAACAAAATTAAAAGATACATTAAAAGGATCATACACCATTATCAAGTAGGATTTATTCTTGGGATGCAAGGATAGGTCAACATTCACAAATCAATCCTATGATGCACCATATAAACAAAAAAGGATATAAATTAAATGATTATCTCAATATATGCAGAAAAATCATTTGACAAATTTCATCATCCTTATATGATAAACACTCTCAACAAAGTTGGCATAGATGAAATGTACCTCAACATAATAAAGGCCATTTATGTCAAACCCTTAAAGGTGAAACATTAAAAGCTTTTTCTCTAAGATAAGGAACAAGATAAGGATTTATGCTCTCCACTTTGATTCAACATAAAATAAAAGTGCCAGTACTAGCTACAGCAGTTAAAACAAAACAAAACAAAACAAAACAAAAAAAAAAAGAAAGAAAAAAGAAAATAAAAAGGAGAAAAGAAAAGAGAAGAGATGAGAAGAGAAGAAAAAAAAGGACACCCCAATTGGAAAGTAAGAAGTAAAACTGTCACTATCTTCAGATCAAATGGTATTTTATATAGAAAATCCTAAATATTCCACCAAAATAACTGTTATAACTTAAAAACAAACTCGGTAAATTTTCAGGATACATAATTAATATGGCAAAAAAAAATCTGTTTTGTTTTCATATGCTAATTGTGAACAACCAGAAAAAGAAATTAAGAAATCAATCCATTTTATAATTGCATCAAAACTAGTAAAATACCTAGAAATTAGTTTAACCAAGGATTTGAAAGACCTGTACACTGAAAACTTTAAGACATTGATGTAAGACATTGGAAAACAACAACAACAACAACAACAAATAAATGGAATGTATTCCATACTCATGAATTGGAGGAACTAATATTGTTAAAATGTACATATTACCCAAAGTTATCTACAGATTCTATCCAATCTCTTTCACAATTTCAATGACATTTATTTCATTTTTTGTTTGTTTCAAAATTTTATCTAAATTCTAGTTAGTTAACATATAGTGTAGGGACGCCTGGGTGGCTCAGTCAGTTAAGCGGCTGCCTTCGGCTCAGGTCATGATCCCAGGTTCCTGGGATCGAGTCCCGCATCGGGCTCCTTGTTCAGCGGGGAGTCTGCTTCTCCCTCTGCCTGCCACTCCCCCTGCTTGTTCTCGCTCTCTGACAAATAAATAAATAAAAAATCTTAAAAAAAATAACATATAGTGTAATACTGGTATCAGGAGTAGAATTTAGTGGTTCATCACTTACATGTAACACCCAGTACCCTCCTTAATACTCATCACCCATTTAGCTCCTCCCTCACCCACCTCCCTCCATCAACTCTCAGTTTGTTCTCTATCATTAAGAGTCTCTCTTTTTTTCCATCCCATGTGTTCATCTGTTTTGTTTCAAAAATCCACATATGAGTAAAATCATTTGGTATTTGTCTTTCTCTGACTGAATTATTTCACTTAGCATAATACACTCTAGCTCCATCCATGTTGCTGCAATGGCAAGATTTCATTCATTTTAATAGCTGAGTAATAGTACATTATGTGATATATATAACAGTATATAAATATACATATCAGTGTATATATATCTCACATCTTTTTTATCCATTCATCAGTCGATGGACATCTGGGATCTTTCCACAGTTTGGCTATTATTGATAATGCTGCTATAAACATCTCCAATGACATTTTCTACAGAAATAGTAGAAAGAATCCTAAAATCTGTATGGAATCATTAAAGACCCTAAATTGTTAAAGCAATCTTAAGAAGGACAAAGTTGGATACAACACACTTCCTGATTTCAAAGTATATACAAATGTATAGTTATCAAAACAATATGGCACTGCTATAAAAATAGACACATAGATCAATGGAACATAATCGAGAGCCTGGAAATAAGCCCATGCATATATGGCCAATTAATTTACTACAAAGGAGCCACAAATAAACAGTGGGGAAAAGTCTGTCTCTTCAATAAATGGTGCTAGGCAAATAGGACAACCACATGGAAAGGAATGAAACTGGACCACTATCTCATACCTTACAAGAAAATTATCTCAAAGTAGATTAAAGACTTGGATATAGACCTAAACCCATAAAACTCCCTAGAAGAAAACCTAGTAGGTAGGCTCCTAGGTCTTGGTGATGATTTTTTGGAACCGACTCCCAATAGCAAAGGCAACAAAAGAAAACAATAAACAACTGGGACTATATCAAACTAAAAAGCTTCTGTACATTGACAGGAACCATCAACAAATGAAAAGGCAACCTACTGGGGCGCCTGGGTGGCTCAGTTGGTTAAGCGACTGCCTTCGGCTCAGGTCATGATCCTGGGGTCCTGGGATCGAGTCCCACATCAGGCTTCCTTTGCTCTGTGGGGAACCTGCATCTCTCTCTGCCTCTGCCTGCCACTCACCCTGCTTGTGCTCTCTCTCTCTGTCAAATAAAGAAATAAAATCTTTAAAAAAAAAAAAAAAAAGAAAGAAAAGGCAACCTACTGAATGGGAGAAAATATTTGTATGTCATATTTGATAAAGGGTTAGTATCCAAAATATGTAAAAATTTCATACAACTCATTAGTTAAAAAACAATCTGATGAAAAAAAAAATAGTCCTAGGAAATGAATAGATATTTTCCCAAAGAAGACATACAGATGGCTATCAGGTAGAAAAAATGCTCAACATGACTAATCGTCAGGGAAATACAAATCAAAATCACAGTGAGATATCAACTTACACCTGTTAGAATGTCTATTATCAGAAAGACAAGAAATAAATGTTTGCAAAGATGTCCAAAAAAGGCAATTATGCACTATAGATGGGAATGTAAATTAGTGCTGCCACCATGGAAAACAGTATGGAGGTTCCTTAAAAATTAAAAATAGAGGGGTGCCTGGCTGGCTCAGTTGGTAGAACATGCAATTCTTGTTCTCAGGGTCATGAGTTCAAGCCCCATGTTGGGTGTAGAGCTTACTTAAAATATAATTAGCATATGATCCAGTACTTCATTTCTAGGTTTTAGCTGAAAACAAAAAGTAATTCAAAATGATATCTGCACCACTATGTTCATTACAACATTATTTACAATAGTTCAGATATGGAAACGACCTAAGTGTCCATTGATAGATGAATGGATAAAGCAGATATCACACCCACACCCACCCACACACCCACACTACTCAGTCATTAAAAAAAAATGAAATCATGCCATTTGAGACACCATGGATGGACCTTGTGGGCATTATGCTAAATGAAATACGTTAGGCAGAGAAAGACAAATACCATATGATTTCACTTATATGTAGAATCTAACCTCTGAGGTGGGGGGAAGCTTGTAAATACAGAGAACAGATTGGTGGTTACTAGAGGTGTGGCCAGCTGGTGGGCAAAATGGGTGAAGGGATTCCAAAGGTACAAACTTCCATATTTCAGATGTCATGGAGATGTAATGTACAGCATGGCAATGAGAGTTAATAATACTTTACTACATATTTGAAAGTTGCTATATGAGATCTTAAAAGTCCTCGTGAAAACAAAAAGTTGTAATTATTTTTTTCTTATATTTATTTATTTTTATTTTTCATTATGTTTAGGTAGCCAACATATAGTTTCATAAGTTTTTGTTGTAGTGTTCAATGATTTATTAGTTGTGTATAACACCCAGTGCTCATCCCAACACGTGATCTCCTTAATACCCATCACCCGGTCACTCCCTCCCCCCACCCCCCTCCCTTCTCTAACCCTCAGTTTGTTTCCAGGAGTCCAGAGTCTCTCATGGTTTGTCTCCCTCTCTGATTTCTTCCCATTCAGTTTTCCATCCCTTCCCCTGTGGTCCTCTGCACTATTCCTTATGTTCCCATATGAGTGAAACCGTATGGTAATTGTCTTTCTCTGCTTGACTTGTTTCACTTAGCATAATCCCCTCCAGTCCCATCCATGTTGATGTAAAAGTTGGGTATTCATCCTTTCTGAAGGCTGAGTAATATTCCATTGTATATATGAACCACATCTTCTTTACCCATTCATCTGTTGAAGGGCATCTCAGGTCCTTCCACAGTTTGGCTATTGTGGACATTGCTGCTATGAATATTGGGGTGCATGTGCCCCTTCTTTTCACTAGGTCTGTATCTTTGTGGTAAATACCTAGTAGTGTAATTGCTGGGTCATAGGGTAGCTCTATTTTTAACATCTTGAGGAACCTCCATATTGTTTTCCAGAATGGCTGTACCAGCTTGCATTCCCACCAACAGTGTAAGAGGGTTCTCTTTTCTCCACATCCTCGCCAGCACTTGTTGCTTCCTGTCTTGTTAATTTTAGCCACTCTAGCTGGTGAAAAATGGTATCGCATTGTGGTTTTGATTTCTATTTCCCTGATGGCTAGTGATGTGGAGCATTTTTTCATGTGTCTGTTGACCATTTGTACGTCTTCTTTGGAGAAGTGTCTGTTCATGTCTTCTGACCATTTCTTGACTGGATTATTTGTTTTTTGGGTGTTGAGTTTGAGAAGTTCTTTATAGATCTTGGATACTAGTCCTTTATCCACAATGTCATTTGCAAATATCTTCTCCCATTCCGTGGGTTGCCTCTTAGTTTTGTTGATTGTTTCCTTTACTGTGCAGAAGCTTTTGATCTTGATGAAGTCCCAAGAGTTCATTTTCGCTTTTGTTTCCCTTGCCTTTAGAGACAAGTCGAAAAAAGTCACTGTTGCCAATCTCAAAGAGGTTACTATGTTCTCTAGGTTTTGATGGATTCCTGTCTCACATTTAGGTGTTCCATCCATTTTGACTTTATCTTTGTGTCTGGTGTAAGAGAATGGTCCAGCTTCATTCTTCTGCATGTGGCTGTCCAATTTTCTCAGCACCATTTTTTAAAGAGATTGTCTTTTTTCCATTGGATATTTTTTTTGCTGATTTGTCAAAGATTAGTTGACCATAGAGTTGAGGGTCCATTTCTAGGTTCTCTATTCTGTTCCATTGATCTATGTGTCTGTTTTTGTGCCAGTACCATGCTGTCTTGATGATGACAGCTTTGTAACATAGCTTGAAGTCAGGCATTGTGATGCCCCCAGCTTTGGTTTTCTTTTTCAACAATCCCCTGGTGATTCATGATTGTTGTTTTAAATTTTGGTTCAGGCATATTACTTATATCTGTTTTGATTAGATCCCTGGCCATGACCTCCTCTGTTCTTTCTTTTGTGGTAAATTCCTCCATCTTGTCATTTTGTGTAGGCCACTATTTTTTGTGTGTTAGGAAAGTTTGTTATTTTTCCTGTTCCTGAGTGTAATGGCTATATTTAGAAGAGGTCCTGTAGTGTCCAGGGTCTGGCACTTCAGGAAGTGTTTCATAGTATGCACTCTGTTGTTATCTTTTGGTTGCTCTTTACCTCGTGGCAGTCCTCGCAGAGTTTCTCCTTGCCTGCTGTGGGGATTTTTTGGGACCTCATCCAAATTGTGTCAAGTTTTAAATGGGTGTGCTTTGGTCTGCTTGTTAAAGGAAGCTAGATCCTATTTCCCTTAAAGGTAAAGCTTTGCAAAAATCTGTATCAGCAGACTTTCTATGTGTGAGGGTTTTGTGCTCGTCTTTCAGTGGAGGGGCCTGCTGTGCTGTTTCTCAGGCTGACCTGCCCTAGTGAACACGCACCTGCAGGTCTCATGGGGGCGAGGCTTGATGTAAGTGGCTCCAGTCTCCCCTGGGTGCGCTGTGTTTCTCACTGAATTCTGTCAGTGCTGATGAGCGGGGTGGGGGTATGTAGTTGCCCTAATCTGTGGTCTCCAGAGTGGGGAACTTATACCTGTCTCCCTTCTTGTGTCCCCATCTTCCCTCAGATCCCTGCCTTCACTCTGTCTGTGTCTGAGTTGTCTACCTGCCAGACAGCACAGTACTCCTGTTTTATCTCAGGTTCATGGCTGTTTTTCACACCTCCAAATTTTATGGTCCTGGTGCAGTCCAGATCCACATTGATCTTCTGGAGGAGGGTCTTCCCATGCTGTGGCTGGTTCTGGTTTGTCCCACAAAACCAGTCATACATTCATGCAGGGGCTGGGAGTTTATGATAAAGCTCAGCAAATAGCCAGCACCCAGTTTTGCTGCCTTTACCAGGTGTCTGTCTTTATGCTAATGTACAGGGCAGCACATTGGTGCCCACCAGCTCTTTTGTCCCCCAAGAGGCCAATCCACCTCTCCCAAATGCACTTTAAGATGAACTGTCTCTCCCAGTGCAACCCCAGGGATCCTTAATCCAGAATGTGTACTCCCGGGCCTTTGCCCTCCTTCCCCACAGAAGCACAACTATGCCTGCCAGTCTCTACCTAGTGGTGGGGAAGACTTCTAAAGCTTCAAACATTGGGCTCTGCTGCTTGTAAAACTTGTGATAATCAACTGCTCTAGTTTTCCCACTCAGTGGTTTTGGGGAAGTGTTTCTCTTGTTCAAACCCCTGCAGGCCACTTTCTCTCTGTTTTCTCTCTATCCCTCTCTGTCCTCTCTCCATGATTAAGGTCCCCTTCCCCTCCATAGCACCCATGATTCTGTTCTCCACAGAATCGTGACTCTGCACCTCCTATCTTTTATAATGCAGCTTCTTTTCTCCCTATAGTTCTGTAGTTTTTTTCTCTACATTCAGATTGGTTTCTTGGGTGTTTGGAATGATTTGACATGTATCTAGCTGTGTTCGAGGAACAAGGCAAGTCTAGGATCCCCCTACTGCTCTGCCGTCTTAACTCCTTCCCTCCTCTTTATTTCTATATATTGAAAATTTAACTATGATGTGTCATGGTGTTGATTTGCTTTTGTTGGTTTTGATGGAAGTTCTCTGTGCCTCCTGGATATATGTGTCTGTTTACTTCCCCAGTTTAGGGATGTTTTCAGCTGTAATTTCCTCCAACAAACCATCCTCCCCCTTTTCTCTCTTATTCTTTGGGGACTTCTATGATATGAATGTTATTACACTTTATGAAGTCATGAGTTCCCTGGGTCTATTCATATGATCCATTGTTCTTCTTTCTGTCTTTTCTCAGCTTCATTCTTTTCTCTTTGTTTATTATATTGTTAGCCAGCATATAGTATATCATCAGTTTTGATGTAGTGTTCAACGATTCATTAGTTGCATATAACACCCAGTGCTCATCACAACACATGCCCTCCTTAATACCCATCACCTAGTTACTCCATCCCCCCACCCCACTCCCCTCTGTAACCCTCAGTTTGTTTCTCGGAGTCCAGAGTCTCTTATGGTTTGTATCTTTCTCTGATTTTTTCCTGTTCAGTTTTCCCTCCCTTCCCTTGTGATCCTCTGTGCTATTCCTTATGTTCCCATATGAGTGAAACCATAATTGTCTTTCTTTGCTTGACTTACTTCACTTAGCATAATCCCCTCCAGTTCCATCCATGTCAATGCAAATGGTGGGTATTCATCCTTTCTGATGGCTGAGGTAATATTCCATTGTATATATGAACCACATCTTTATCCATTCATCTGTTGAAGGGCATCTCGGCTCCTTCCACAGTTTGGCTATTGTGGACATTGCTTCAGCTTCATTATTTTCCCTTATTTTGTCTTCTCTATCATTGATTCATTCCTCTGCTTCTTTTTGTTGTCTGATTGCTGACGCTAGGACTTCCAGTATTATGTTGAACAGCAGTGGTGAGAGTAGACATCCCTGTTGTGTTCCTGACCTTAGGGCAAAAGCTCTCAGTTTTTCCCCATTGAGAATGATATTCTCTTTGGGCTTTTGGTATATGGATTTTATGATGCTGAGGTATGTTCCCTCTATCCCTACACTGTGGAGAGTTTTAATCAAGAAAGGATGCTGTATTTTGTCAATTTTTTTTTCTGTATCCATTGAGGGGGATCATATGGTTCTTGTCTTTTCTTTTATTAATGTGGTGTATCCATATTGATTGATTTGCAGATGTTGAACCATCCTTGCAGCCCAGGAATAAATCCCACTTGGTCATGGTGAATAATCCTTTTACTATACAGTTGGATCCTATTGGCTAATATCTTGGCGAGAATTTTGGCATCCATGTTCATCAGGGATATTGGTCTGTAATTCTCCTTTTTGGTGGGGTCTTTGTCTGGTTTTAGGATCAAGGTAATGCTGGCCTCATAGATAGAGTTTGGAAGTTTTCCTTCCATTTCTATTTTTTGAAATAGTTTCAGAAGAATAAGTGTTAGGGTGCCTGGGTAGCTCAGTCGATTAAGCGTCTGCCTTGGGCTCAGGTCATGATCTCAGGGGCCTGGGGTCGAGCCCCACATCAGACTCCCTGTTCACAGGGAACCTGCTTCTCCCTCTCCTCCCTGCTTGTGCTCTCTCTCGTTTTCTCTCTGTCTCTCTGTCTCTCAGATAAATAAATTCTAAAAAACAAGAAGAAGAAGAAGAAGAAGAGGAAAAAGAGGAGGAGAAGAAGAAAGAAAGAAAAAGAAAGAAGAAAGAAAGAAAGAGAAAGAAAAAGAAAAAGAAAGAAAGAAAGAAAAGAAAAGAAAAGAAAAGGAAGAAGAAGAAGGAGGAGGAGGAGGAGGAAGGAGGAAGAAGGAGGAAGGAGGAAAGAGGAGGAAGAAGAAAAGGTGTTAAATCTTCTTTAATTTTGTTTGTAGAATTACCCTGGGAAGCCATTCAGTCCTGGACTCTTGTTTGTATTCAAATTATTTGCTGGTTTTGGTCTGTTTAGGTTTTCTATTACTTCCTGTTTAAGTTTTGGTAGTTTTTATGTTTCTAGGAATGCATCCATTTCTTTCAGATTGCCTAATTTGTCAGCTATTTGCTCCTAATATATTCTTATAATTGTTTGTATTTCTTCAGTGTTTGTTGTGATCTCTCCTCTTTTATTCATGATCTTATTTATTTGTGTCCTTTGTCTTTTCTTTTTGGTAAGTCTGGCTAGGGGTTTATCGATCTTATTAATTTTTTCAAAGAAACAGCTCCTAGTTTCATTGTTCTGTTCTACTCTTCTTTTGATTTTTATTTCATTACTTTTTGCTCTAATATTTATTATTTTTCTTTTCCTGTTGGATTTAGGCTTTATTTGCTGCTCTTTATCCAACTCCTTGAGGTGTAAGGTTAGGCTATATATTTCAGACTTTTCTTGTTTCTTGAGAAAGGCTTGTATTGCTATATACTTCCCTCTTAGGGCCTCTTTTGCTGCATCCCAAAGTTTTTGAATAGCTGTGTTTTAATTTTCATTTGTTTCCATGAGTTTTTAAAGTTCTTCTTTAATTTCCTGGTTGACCCATTCATTCTTTAGTAGGATGCTTTTTAACCTCCATGTATTTGTCTTCCTTCCAAATTTTCTCTTGTGATTGAGTTCATGTTTTATAGCAAGCATTGTGGTCTGAAAATATGCGTGGTATAATCTCAGTTTTTTTGTACTAGTTCAGACCTGATTTATGAGCCAGTATGTGATCTATTCTGGAGAATGTTCCATGTGCACTCGAAAAGAATGTGTATTTTTTTTTGCTTTAGGATGAAATGCCCTGAGTATATATGTGAAGTCCATCTGGTCCAGTGTGTCATTCAAAGCCTTTGTTTCCTTATTGATTTTCTGCTTAGATGATCTGTCCATTGCTGTGAGTGGGGTGTTGGAAGTCCCATACTATTGATATATTTTTATCAATGTGTTTCTTTAATTTTGTTATTTATTGGTTTATATAATTGGCTGCTCCCACACTGGGGGCATAAATATTTTAAATTGTTAAATGTTCTTGTTGGAGAGACCCTTTAATTATGATATAGTGTCCCTTTTCATCTCTTATTGTAGTCTTTGGTTTAAAATCTAATTTCTGTGATATAAGGATTGCTACTCCAACTTTCTTTCGATATCCATTAGTATGATAATGTATGATAAATGTTTCTCCCCTCATTTTCAATCTGCCAGTGTCTTTGGGTCTCAAATGAGTCTCTTGTAGACAGTATGTTGATGGGTATTGCTTTTTTATCCAATCAGATACCCTGTGTCTTTTCATTGGTGCATTTAGCTCATTTACTCATAGTAATTATTGAAAGATGTGAATTTAGTGCTATTGTATTACCTATAAAGTCACTCTTTCTGTATATTGTCTCTGTTCCTTTCTGATCTTTGTGACTTTTGGGTTCTCTCTTTGCTTAAAGTATTTCCTTTAGTATTTCCTGTAGGCCTGGTTTAGGGATCACAAATTCTTTTAGTTTCTGTTTGCCCTTGAAGCTCTTTATTTCTCCTTCTATTCTGAATGAGAACCTTGCTGGATAAAGTATTCTTGGCTGCATATTTTTCTCATTTAGCACCTTGAATATATCGTGTTAGTCCTTTCTGGCCTGCCAGGTCTCTGTGGACAGGTCTGCCGCCAGCCTTATGTTTCTATCCTTGTATATTAAGGACCTTTTTTCCTGAGCTACTTTCAGGATTTTCTCTTTACCTCTGAAATTTGCAAGCTTCACTATTATATGTTGAGGTGTTGACCTGTTTTTATTGATTTTGACCTGTTCTCTGTGCCTTATGGAGTTGAATGCTCGTTTCCTTCCCCAGATTAGGGAAGTTTTCAGTATAATTTGTTTAAATTCCCTCTCTCTGTCCTCTTCCTCTGGGGCCCTAACTATTCTAATATTATTTTGGTTTGTGGTATTGCTGATGTGTCAAATCCTACCCTCATGATCCAGTAGTTGTTTATCTCTCTTTGTCTCAGCTTCCTTATTCTCCATCACTGTCTTCTATATCACTGACTCTCTCTTCTGCCTTGTTTATCCTAACAGTTAGAGCCTCCATTTTTTATTGAATCTCAGTAATAGCCTTTTTTATTTTGACCTGATTATATTTTAGTCTTTTATTTCTCCAGTAAGGGATTCTCTAGTGTCTGCTATGCTATTTTCAAGCCTAGCTAATATCTTTATAATTGTTATTTGAATTCTAGTTCCAACATCTTGTATCCATAGTTATTAAACCCCTGGCAATGAGTACTGCCTCTTGTTCTCTTTTTTGGGGTTAGTTCTTTGGTCTTGTCATTATGTGCAGAAAAGAATAAATGAAAGAGAGGGAAAACAGACAAATATCAACAACACCAGAAAAATATAACTACACAAATCAGAAGAGAACAGAAACTAAAAAGAAAGAAAAGAAAGAAAATGAAAATAAAATTAAACAAAGAAGTTTAACACATGAGAACAATAAACTAGATCCTGGGTGTATTTTGGTGTGTTTGTTAGAAGAAACTAGATCCCAAAATAGGAAAGGGAGGAAAAAAAAATACACACATGCAAAAATGAAATTGGATACAATGAAAGTAGGCCAAAAATGAAAAAAAAAAATAAAACATAGGTATAAATATGAAAATTAAAGAAGGCTTAAAAATAATTAACAAAATAAAAAAATAGATGAAAGGGAAAATAAAATAAGAAATTGAAGGACTAGGGGGAAAGATGGTGGAGGAGTAGGGGACCCTATTTCAACTGGTCCCTGGAATTCAGCTGGATATCTACCAGACCACACGGAGCACCCACAAAACCAGCCTGAGATGTAAGAAGTTCTGGATCTCTACAAACAGAATATCGCAGGCAGTTGGTTTTGAGGTATGAAGTGGAGAGCTGTGATTCTGCAGGCAGATATCGGAGGATAAACGGCAGCGGGAGGGTGCTTGGATGTGGGGATCCTACACTGCCGGTGAGAGACAGCCTCGCGCGCTGCAGACGGGGCACAGACTCACAGACCGGTAGCGTCGGGAAAGGACTTTAGGGCAGCTTCCAGGGTGGAAAACCAGACCAACGGGATCACATGCTCGGGAACCACAGCCCCCCAGACAGAAACCCGAAGCCACGGTCATGCGCACGCGAACTGCAGCCTCCGAGAAGGAAACCCGGTGCGCCGGGGTCCCGCCAGTGAACTGCAACCCCCGGGGTGGAAACCCTGAGCAGTGGAGTCGCGTGCACGTGAACTGCCATCCCGGGACAGAACCCCAAGCGGTGGAGTTGCGCACGCATGCGAACTGGGAGCGGCTGGCGGTGTTAGAAGCACAAAGGTCAGTGACACGCCCCAACCTGGAGGCAGGACTGGGAGCACTGCAGAGGGGCGCACAACCCAGGATGCTGCACTTTATAGCAGCATGGACAGAAACAGAGACACTGTGGCCTGGAGAGCTCACTGAAGAACACTGAGGTCTCTCTGCTCTGAGGCAGAGGGTTGGAAATGGTCTCTTCTGCTCTGACTCGCGGAAGAGACGGGGAAAGCCACCAGGGAAAGGTGCCAGAGAACAAAAGTCCCAAAGACTGATTCCCACTGAGCCCATCCCCCGCCACAGGGGCGCAGGGCAATTCCGCCCAAACAGGGTCGCCTGAGTAACAGTGCGGCAGGCCTCTCCCCCAAAAGACAGGCTGGGAAAACCAGAGGCCAGCAACCCTAAGGTCCCAAGAAAACAGGTGCATCTTGCTTGGGTTCTGGTCAATAATTTGGACTCTATACATTCCCTCAAACACCCATCCACAGAATGACTAGGAGGAAGAGCCCCCAAAACAGAAAAGACTCAGAGATTATGACTTATGCTGCAGATTTACAAATGGATGCAGATATAACCAAGATGTCAGAGATGGAATTCAGGCTAGCAATTGTGAAGACAATGGCTAGAATGGAGAAATCAATCAATGGCAACATAGAGCCACTAAGGGCAGAAATAAAAGGTGAATTGGCAGAACTTAAAATGCTATCATTAAGATCCAGTCCAATGTAGATAATCTAACAGCTAGAGTAATTGAGATAGAAAAGAGAATAAGCGACCTGGAAGACAGTATAATAGATAAAAAGGGAAAAGAGGAGGCCCGGGAAAAACAACTCAGAATCCATGAAAATAGAATCAGAGAAATAAGTGACACCATGAGGCGTTCCAATGTCAGAATAATTGGAATCCCGGAGGGAGTAGAGAGAGAGAGAGGGCAATAAGATGTATTTGAGCAAATCATAGCTGAGAACTTCCCTAATCTGGGGAATGAAACAAACATTCGAGTCCTAGAGGCAGAGAGGACCCCTCCTAAGATCAAGGAAAATGCGCACCAATACCCCGGCATGTAATAGTAAAACTCGCAAATCTTAGAACCAAGGCAACCATCTTAAGGGCAGTTAGGGGGAAGAGATTCCTTACATACAGAGGGAGGAACATCAGAATAATGTCAGACCTATCCACAGAGACCTGGAAAGCCAGAAAGGCCTGGCAAGACATATTCAGGGTACTAAATGAGAAGAACATGCAGCCAAGAATACTTTATCCGGCAAGGCTTTCATTTAGAATATATGGAGAGATGCAGAGCTTCCACGACCAGCAGAAGTTGAAAGAAGAGGGGACCACTAAGCCGGCCCTGCAAGAAATATTAAGGGGGGTTCTCTAAAAGGAGAAAGACCCCAAGAGTGATCTACAACAGAAATGTACAGGGACAATCTATAAAAACAACATCTTCACAGGCAACATAATGACCATTAATTCATATCTTTCAATAATCACTCTCAACGTGAATGGCCTAAACGCTCCCATAAAATGGCACAGAGTTGCAGATTGGATAAAAAGACAGGACCCATCCATATGCTGTCTACAAGAGACTCATTTTGAACCTAAAGATACATCCAGACTGAAAGTGAAGGGATGGAGATCTATCTTCCATGGCAGCGGACCTCAAAAGGAAGCTGGGATAGCCATTCTTATATCAGACAAATTAGAATTTAAACTAAAGTCTGTAATAAGAGACACAGAAGGACACTATATCATTCTTAAAGGGTCTATCCAAAAAGAAGATCTAACAGTTGTAAATACTTATGCCCCCAATATGGGAGCAGCCATCTACATAAGCCAACTGTTAACCAAAATAAAGAGTCATGTTGATAACAATACGTTAATTGTAGGAGACCTCAATACTCCACTCTCAGCAATGGACAGATCATCTAAGCAGAAAATCAACAAGGAAACAAGAGCTTTGAATGATACATTGGACCAGATGGACCTCATAGATATTTACAGAACATTCCACCTTAAAACAACAGAATACTCATTCTTCTTGAGCGCACATGGAACTTTCTCCAGAATAGACCATATACTGGGTCACAAATCAGGTCTCAACCGATACCAAAAGAGTGAGATTATTCCCTGCATATTCTCAGACCACAATGCTCTAAAACTGGAACTCAATCACAAGAAAAAACTGGGCAGAAATTCAAACACTTGGAGGCTAAAGACCACTCTGCTCAAGAATGTTTGGGTCAACCAGGAAAGCAAAGAAGAACTTAAACAATTCATGGAAATCAATGAGAACGAAAACACATCAGTCCAAAACCTATGGGATACTGCAAAGGCGGTCCTAAGGGGGAAATACATAGCCATGCAAGCCTCACTCAAAAAAAATAGAAAACCCCGAATTCACCAGCTAACTCTACACCTTAAAGAACTAGAGAAAAAGCAACAAATGATGCCTATACCACACAATAGAAGAGAAATAATTAAAATAAGAGCAGAAATCAATGAATTAGAAACGAGAAACACAGTAGATCAGATCAACGAAACTAGAAGTTGGTTCTTTGAAAGAATTAATAAGATTGATAAACCACTGGCCAGACTTATCCAAGAGAAGAGAGAAAGGACCCAAATTAATAAAATGATGAATTAACGGGGAGCGATCACGACTAACACCAAGGAAATAGAAACAATTATTAGAAATTATTATCAACAGCTATATGCTAATAAACTGAGCAATCTGGATGAAATGGAGGCCTTCCTGGAAACCTATAAGCTGCCAAGACTGAAACAGGAAGAAACTGACAACCTGAATAGGCCAATAACCAGTAATGAGACTGAAGCAGTGATCCAAAACCTCCCAGAAAACAAGAGTCCAGGGCTTGATGGATTCCCTGGGGAATTCTACCAAACTTTCAAAGAAGAAATAATAGCTATTCTACTGAAGCTGTTTCAAAAAATAGAAACAGAAGGAAAGCTTCCAGACTCATTCTATGAGGCCAGCATTACCTTAATCCCCCAACTAGGCAAAGACCCCATCAAAAAGGAAAATTTCAGATCGATATCCCTGATGAGTATGGATTCCAAAATCCTCAACAAAATCCGAGCTAATAGGATCCAACAATACATTCAAAGGATCATCCACCACAACCAAGTGGTATTTATCCCCGGGATGCAAGGGTGCTTCAACATTCGCAAATCAATCAATGTGATAGAACACATTAATAAGAGGAGGGAGAAGAACCATATGGTCCTCTTAATTGATGTAGAAAAAGCATTTGACAAAATACAACATACTTTCCTGATTAAAACTCTCCAGAGTATAGGGATAGAAGGAACATTCCTCAAGCTCATAAAATCCATCTATGAAAAACTCACAGCGAATATCATCCTCAATGGGGAAAAGCTGAGAGCCTTTCCCTTAAGATCAGGAACATGTCAAGGGTGCCCACTCTCACCGCTATTGTTCAACAGAGTACTAGAAGTCCTAGCAACAGCAATTAGACAACAAAAAGAAATAAAAGGTATTCAAACTGGCAAAGAAGTCAAACTCTCTCTTTTTGAAGACGACATGATACTTTATGTGGAAAACCCAAGAGACTCCACCCCCAAATTACTAGAACTCATCCAGCAATTCAGTAATGTGGCAGGATACAAAATCAATGCACAGAAATCAGTTGCTTTCTTATACACTAACAACACAACTGTTGAAAGAGAAATTAAAGAACCTATTCCATTTACAATAGCACCAAAAACCATAAGATACCTCGGAATAAACTTAACCAAAGAGGTAAAGGATCTATACTTTAGGAACTACAGAACACTCATGAAAGAAATTGAAGAAGACACAAAAAGATGGAAAAATATTCCATGCTCATGGATCAGAAGAATAAACATTGTTAAAATGTCTATGCTACCCAGAACAATCTATACCTTCAATGCCATCCCAATCAAAATTCCAATGACATTTTTCAAATTGCTGGAACAAACAATCCTAAAATTTGTATGGAATCAGAAAAGACCCTGAATCGCCAAGGAGATGTTGAAAAAGAAAAACAAAGCTGGGGGCATCACATTGCCTGATTTCAAGCTATATTACAAAGCAGTGATCACCAAGACAGCATGGTACTGGCACAAAAACAGACATACAGACCAATGGAACAGAATAGAGAACCCAGATATGGACCCTCAACTCTATGGTCAAATAATCTTTGACAAAGCAGGAAGAAACATGTAATGGAAAAAAGACAGTCTCTTCAATAAATGGTGGTGGGAAAATTGGACAGCCACATGCAGAAGAATGAAACTCGACTATTCTCTAACACCATTCACAAAGATCAACTCAAAGTGGATGAGAGACCTCAATGTGAGACAGGAATCCATCCAAATCCTAGAGGAGAACATAGGCACTAACCTCTTTGACATCGGCCACAGCAACTTCTTTCAAGATACATCTCCAAAAGCTAGTGAAACAAAAGCAAAAATGAACTTTTGGGACTTCATCCAGATCAAAAGCTTCTGCACAGCAAAGGAAACAGTCAACAAAACAAAGAGGCAACCCACAGAATGGGAGAAGATATTTGCAAATGAGACTACAGATAAAGGGCTGGTGTCCAGGATATATAAAGACCTTCCAAACTCAACACCCAAAAAACAAATAATCAAGTCAAAAAGTGGTCAGAAGTTATGAAAAGACACTTCTCTGAAGAAGACATACAAATGGCTAACAGACACATGAAAAAATGTTCATCATCATTAGCCATCAGGGAGATCCAAATCAAAACCACACTGTGATGCCACCTTATACCAGTTAGAATGGCAAAAATGGACAGGGCAAGAAACAACAAATGTTGGAGAGGTTGTGGAGGAAGGGGAACCCTCTTACACTGTTGGTGAGAATGCAAGTTGGTATAGCCACTTTGGAAAACAGTGTGGAGTTTCCTCAAAAATTTAAAAATAGAGCTTCCCGGGGGGGCAGAGCAAGATGGCGGAGGAGTAGGAGACGTGGATTTCGTCTCCTCTGAGGAATTCAGCTGGATAGGGATCAAAGCATTCTGAACACCTACAAACTCAACAGGAGATCGAAGAAAAGAAGAGCAACAACTCTCTCATCGGAAAAGCGACCACTTTCTGGAACGTAGGATGTGCGGAGAAGTTTATCCGAGGCGATACTCGGGAGGATAGACGGCGGGGGAGGGGCCTCCGTCGGCCGCTTCTGGCAAGTGATAGAACCATGGAGCACAAAATCGGAACCTTTAAAAGTCTGCTCCGCTGAGGGACGTCACTCTGGTGGCTAATTGGGGGGTGGAACCCTCGCGGGACAGTGTGGTCTCAGGACCCTTGGGGTCACAGAAAGACCCGGGGTGCCTGAGTTTGGCAGAGCTCCCAGGTATCGGAGCGGGGAAGCCGGCTGCAGAGGCGGAGCCCAGGCGAGGGCTCTCAGCTCGGGGTTGTCATAAACCGTGATCCGTGGCACAGTCGGGCCACTGCTCCTCCAGCAGGGACCCAACAAGCGGCTGATCCGGGGAGACTCACCTTCCATCCCCGGGAAGAGCCGCGCGGGAGTGCACCGCAGGGATCTGCTGGGTTTGGAGACTCCACCCGGGGTCGGGTGCCAGAGATAGAAACGCGCGGTCACAGGCCGGGTGAGCACGGAGTGCGGCTGGAGACCGGGGAGATGGGAGTGACTGACGGCTTTTCTCTGGGCGCTCACTGAGAAGTGGAGCACCGAGTTCTCGGCTCCTCTGGGGCAGAGATTGGGAGGCTGCCATTTTCACTCTCCGCCTCCAACGCTGTACGGAAAGCTCGCAGGGAACAAAAGCCTGGAGAGCAAACCCGAGCAGATTACTTAGCCGGGAGGGGGCAAGGGCAGGGCAATTCCACCTCCGGCAGAGACATTTGAAAACCACGGCAACAGGCCCCTCCCCAGAAGATCAGCGAGAACAGCCAGCCAAGACCAAGTTTACCGATCAATGAGAACAGCAGAACTCCAGTGCTAGGGGAATACTGCACATAGAATTCATGGCTTTTTTACCATGATTCTTTAGTCTTTCAAAGTTAATTTTTTTAACTGTCTTTTTCTCTTTTTTTTGAATTTTTCTTTTTCCATTTTTCAACCAACATCTTATCAATCCCTTTTTTAAAAAAAAAAATTATTTTTCATTTTTAGAGTCATATTCTATCCCTTCATAGTAGTTACCCGTATTTTTGGCTTATATATATAAGTTGTTCTCTCTTTAAAATTTTGAGATAGTTTCTTCTAACATATTAAAATATACCCTAAATCTCTAGTATATGTTGTTTTGTATTCCCCTGCCTGATCACATTCTCTCCCTTTTTTTTTCTTTTTTTTAAATCCTCTTCTTTCTTTTTTCAAACAACTTCTTATCAATTACTTTTATAAAATTTTTTAAAATTTCCATCTTTACACTCATATTCCATCCCTTCATCATATCAACCCTTATTTTTGTACATATATAAGTTTTTCTTTCTTTAAATTTTGGGAGGCACTTTCTTCTAAAAGACCAAAATACACCCCAAATCTAGTGTGTGGCACTGATCTATATACCAGCCTGATCATATTTGATCACATTCTGGTTTTTTGTTGTTGTTGCTGTTTTGTTTTGTTTTTGTTTTTATCTTTATCTTTTTCTTTTTTTTTTTTCTTTTTCTTTTTTCTCTCTCCGTTTCTTGTTCCACTGCTTCAGGTCTTTTCTGATTTGTTTAGAGTATATTTTCTGGGGACATTGTTACTCTGCTAGCATTTTCTTCTCTCATTAATCTATTCTCCTCTACACAAAATGACAAGACAAAAAAAATCACCTCAAGAAAATAACAAGAGGTAGTACCGACTGCCAGGGACCTACTGAATACAGACATTAGTACGATGTCAGATCTAGAGGTCAGAATCATCACTTTAAAGATACTAGCTGGGCTTGAAAAAAATATGGAAGTTATTAGAGAAACCCTTTCTGGAGAATTAAAAGAACTAAAATCCAACCAAGTAGAAATCAAAAAGGCTATTAATGAGGTGCAATCAAAAATGGGGGCGCTAACTGCTAGAATAAATGAGGCAGAAGAGAGAATCAGTAATATAGAAGATGAAATGATGGAAAATAAAGAAGCTGAGAAAAAGAGTGATAAACAACTACTGGATCACGAGGGCAGAATTCGAGAGATAAGCGATACCATAAGACGAAACAACATTAGAATAATTGGGATCCCAGAAGAAGAAGAAAGAGAGAGGGGGGCAGAAGGTATAATGGAGCAAATTATAGCAGAGAACTTCCCTAATTTGGGGAAGGAAACAGGCATGAAAATCCAGGAAGCACAGAGAACCCCTCTCAAAATCAATAAAAATAGGTCAACTCCCCGACATCTAATAGTAAAACTTACGAGTCTCATAGACAAAGAGAAAATCCTGAAAGCAGCTCGGGAGAAGAGATATGTAACCTACAAGGGTAAAAACATTAGATTGGCAACAGACCTATCCACAGAGACCTGGCAGGCCAGAAAGGACTGGCAGGATATATTCAGAGCACTAAATGAGAAAAATATGCAGCCAAGAATACTCTATCCAGCTAGACTGTCATTGAAAATTGAAGGAGAGATAAAAAGCTTCCAGGACAAACAAAAACTAAAGGAATTTGCAAACACAAAACCAGCCCTACAGGAAATCTTGAAAGGGGTCCTCTAAGCAAAGAGAGAGCCTAAAAGCAACATAGACCATAAAGGAACACAGACAATATATGGTAACAGTCACCTTACAGGCAATACAATGGCACTAAATTCCTATCTTTCAATAGTTACCCTGAATGTAAATGGGCTAAATGCCCCAATCAAAAGACACAGGCTAACAGACTGGATTAAAAAACAAGACCCATCGATATGCTGTCTGCAAGAGACTCATTTTAGAACCAAAGACACCCCCAGATTGAAAGTGAGGGGGTGGAAAACCATTTACCATGCTAATGGACACCAAAAGAAAGCTGGGGTGGCAATCCTTATATCAGGCAAATTAGATTTTAAACCAAAGACTGTAATAAGAGATGAGGAAGTACACTATATCCTACTTAAAGGATTTATCCAACAAGAAGATCTAACAATTGTAAATATCTATGCCCCTAACATGGGAGCAGCCAATTATATAAGGCAATTAATAACAAAAGCAAAGAAACACACCGACAACAATACAATAATAGTGGGGGACTTTAACATCCCCCTCACTGAAATGGACAGATCGTCTAAGCAAAAGATCAACAAGGAAATAAAGACTTTAAATGACACACTGGACCAAATGGACTTCACAGACATATTCAGAACATTCCACCCCAAAGCAACGGAATACTCATTCTTCTCTAGTGCCCATGGAACATTCTCCAGAATAGATCACATCCTAGGTCATAAATCAGGTCTCAACCGGTACCAAAAGATTGGGATCATTCCCTGCCTATTTTCAGACCACAATGCTTTGAAACTAGAACTCAATCACAAGAGGAAAGTCGGAAAGAACTCAAATACATGGAGGCTAAAGAGCATCCTACTGAAGAATGAATGGGTCAACCAGGAAATTAAAGAAGAATTAAAAAAATACATGGAAACCAATGAAAATGAAAACACAACTGTTCAAAATCTTTGGGATGCAGCAAAGGCAGTCCTAAGAGGAAAGTATATAGCAATACAAGCCTTTCTCAAGAAACAAGAAAGGTCTCAAGTACACAACCTAACCCTACACCTAAAGGAGCTGGAGAAAGAACAGCAAATAAAGCCTAAACCTAGCAGGAGAAGAGAAATAATAAAGATCAGAGCAGAAATCAATGAAATAGAAACTAAAAGAACAGTAGAACAGATCAACGAAACTAGGAGCTGGTTCTTTGAAAGAATTAACAAGATTGATAAACCCCTGGCCAGACTTATCAAAAAGAGAAGAGAAATGACCCAAATCAACAAAATCATGAATGAAAGAGGAGAGATCACAACCAACACCAAAGAAATACAAACAATTATAAGAACATATTATGAGCAACTCTATGCCAGCAAATTAGATAACCTGGAAGAAATGGATGCATTCCTAGAGATGTATCAACTACCAAAACTGAACCCGGAAGAAATAGAAAACCTGAACAGACCTATAACCACTAAGGAAATTGAAGCAGTCATCAAAAATCTCCCAACAAACAAAAGCCCAAGGCCAGATGGCTTCCCAGGGGAATTCTACCAAACATTTCAAGAAGAATTAATACCGATTCTTCTGAAACTGTTCCAAAAAATAGAAATGGAAGGAAAACTGCCAAACTCATTTTATGAGGCCAGCATTACCTTGATCCCCAAACCAGACAAAGACCCCATCAAAAAGGAGAATTACAGACCAATATCCTTGATGAACATGGATGCAAAAATTCTCACCAAAATACTAGCCAGTAGGATCCAACAGTACATTAAAAGGATTATTCACCACGACCAAGTGGGATTTATCCCTGGGCTGCAAGTTTGGTTCAATATCCGCAAATCAATCAATGTGATACAATACATTAACAAAAGAAAGAACAAGAATCATATGATCCTCTCAATAGATGCAGAAAAAGCTTTTGACAAAGTACAGCATCCTTTCTTGATCAAAACTCTTCAGAGTATAGGGATAGAGGGTACATACCTCAATATCATAAAAGCCATCTATGAAAAACCTACGGCAAATATTATTCTCAATGGGGAAAACTGAGAGCTTTCCCCCTAAGGTCAGGAACGTGGCAGGGATGTCCACTATCACCACTGCTATTCAACATAGTATTGGAAGTCCTAGCCACAGCAATCAGACAACAAAAAGAAATCAAAGGCATCCAAATTGGCAAAGAAGAAGTCAAACTCTCACTCTTTGCAGATGATATGATACTTTATGTGGAAAACCCCAAAGACTCCACCCCAAAACTGCTAGAACTCATACAGGAATTCAGTAAAGTGGCAGGATATAAAATCAATGCACAGAAGTCAGTGGCATTCCTATACACCAACAACAAGACAGAAGAAAGAGAAATTAAGGAGTCGATCCCATTTACAATTGCATCCAGAACCATAAGATACCTAGGAATAAATCTAACCAAAGAGGCAAAGGATCTGTACTCAGAAAACTATAAAATACTCATGAAAGAAATTGAGGAAGACACAAGGAAATGGAAAAACGTTCCATGCTCATGGATTGGAAGAACAAATATTGTGAAGATGTCAATGCTACTTAGAGCAATCTACACATTCAATGCAATCCCCATCAAAATACCATCCACTTTTTTCAAAGAAATGGAACAAATAATCCTAAAATTAGTATGGAATCAGAAAAGACCCCAAATAGCCAGAGGAATGTTGAAAAAGAAAAGCAAAGCCGGCGGCATCACAATTCCGGACTTCCAGCTCTATTACAAAGCTGTCATCATCAAGACAGCATGGTACTGGCACAAAAACAGACACATAGATCAATGGAACAGAATAGAGAGCCCAGAAATGGACCCTCAACTCTATGGTCAACTCATCTTTGACAAAGCAGGAAAGAATGTCCAATGGAATAAAGATAGTCTCTTCAACAAATGGTGTTCGGAAAATTGGATAGCCACATGCAGAAGTATGAAACTGGACCATTTCCTTACACCACACACAAAAATAGACTCCAAATGGTTGAAAGACCTGAATGTGAGACAGGAGTCCATCAAAATCCTAAAGGAGAACACAGGCAGCAACCTCTTTGACCTGACCCGCAGCAACTTCTTCTTAGAAACATCGTCAAAGGCAAGGGAAGCAAGGGCCAAAATGAACTATTGGGACTTCATCAAGATAAAAAGCTTTTGCACAGCAAAGGAAACAGTCAACAAAACCTAAAGACAACCGACAGAATGGGAGAAGATATTTGCAAATGACATATCAGATAAAGGGCTAGTATCCAAAATCTATAAAGAACTCATCAAACTCAACACCCAAAGAACAAAGAATCCAATCAAGAAATGGGCTGAAGACACGAACAGACATTTTTCCAAAGAAGACATCCAAATGGCCAACAGACACATGAAAAAGTGCTCAATATCGCTCGGCATCAGGGAAATCCAAATCAAAACCTCAATGAGATACCACCTCACACCAGTCCGAATGGCTAAAATTAACAAGTCAGGAAACGACAGATGTTGGCAGGGATGCGGAGAAAGGGGAACCCTCCTACACTGTTGGTGGGAATGCAAGCTGGTGCAGCCACTCTGGAAAACTGTATGGAGGTTCCTCAAAAAGTTGAAAATAGAGCTACCATATGATCCAGCAATTGCATTACTGGGTATTTACCCCAAAGATACAAAAGTAGGGATCCGAAGGGGTATGTGCACCCCGATGTTTATAGCAGCAATGTCCACAATAGCTAAACTGTGGAAAGAGCCAAGATGTCCGTCGACCGATGAATGGATAAAGAAGATGTGGTATATATATACAATGGAATATTATGCAGCCATCAAAAAGAATGAGATCTTGCCATTTGCAACGACGTGGATGGAACTGGAGGGTATTATGTTGAGTGAAATAAGTCAAACAGAGAAAGACATGTATCATATGATCTCACTGATATGAGCTATTCTTAATTGCAGGAAACAAACTGAGGGTTGCTGGAGTGGGAGGTGGGGTGGGAGGGATGGGGTGATTGCGTGATAGGCACTGGGGAGGGTATGTGCTCTGGTAAGCGCTGTGAATTGTGCAAGACTGTTGAATCTCAGATCTGTACCTCTGAAACAAAGAATGCAATATATGTTAAGAAAAAAAAAAAGAAGAAGAAGGTAGCGGGAGGGGAAGAATGAAGCGGGGGAAATCGGAGGGGTAGACGAACCATTAGAGATGATGGACTCTGAAAAACAAACTGAGGGTTCTAGAGGGGAGGGGGGTGGGAGGATGGGTTAGCCTGGTGGTGGGTATTGAGGAGGGTACATTCTGCATGGAGTACTGGGTGTTTTGCTCAAACAATGAATCATGGAACACTTCATCTAAAACTAATGGTGTAATGTATGGGGATTAACATAAGAATAAAAAAAAATAAATAAACATAAAATAAAATAAAAATAGAGCTTCCCTATGACCCAGCAATTGCACTACTGTGTATTTACCCCAAGACACAGATGTAGTGATAAGAAGTGCCACATGCACCCCAATGTTCATAGCAGCAATGTCCGCAAAAACCAAACTGTGGAAAGAGCCGAGATGCCCTTCAACAGATGAATGGATAAAGAAGATGTGGTCCATATATACAATGGAATATTACTCAGCCATCAGAAAAGATGAATATCCAACTTTTACATCAACATGAATGGGACCGGAGGAGATTATGCTAAGTGAAATAAGTCAAGCAGAGAAAGTCAATTATCATATGGGTTCACTTATTTGTGGAACATAAGGAATAACATGGAGGACATTATGAGAAGGAAGGGAAAAATGGGTGGGGGGAATTGGAGGGGGAGGTGAACCATGAGAGAATATGGACCTGAGAAACAAACATAGTTTTAGAGGGGAGCGGAGAGGGGGAATTGGTTAGCCTGGTGATGGGTATTAAGGAGGGCACGTACTGCATGGCGCTCTGGGTGTTATACAAAAACAATGGATTGTGGATCACTACATCAAAAACTAATGATGTATTGTATGGTGACTAACCTAACATAATAAAATTTAAAAAAAAGATATATTTTTATTAATAACATCATATAAAAAAGTAATTGAAAGACAAAAGAATGATAATGACACCAGAGAAATATACATTACACAAATCAGAAGAGAACAGAAAACAAAGAGAAATAAAAGGAAATAATGAGAATAAAATCATACAGGAACTTGAACAGAACAGAAGAATAAAATAGATCCTGGGTATATTTTGGTCTGTTTGTTATAAGAATCTAGATCCCAAAATATTAAGGAATGAAAAACTCATATATAAATGAAGTTGAATACAATGAAAGGAAGCCAAAAATGAAATATTTACTTCGTTTATTTATTTACCATAAGTGTAAAAATGAAAATTAAAAAAAGACTTTAAAAGTAGCTGATAAAATAAGAAAATAGCTGAAAAGGAATATAAAATATAAAACTGAAGGACTAAAAATAAGAAAAAAACACGAATGATATATACTTCTTTCCCCAAGAGCTGGAGTTCTACAGTTCTGTGTGATTGGTAAACTTCGTATTAGCTGGAAGTTTCTGCTGGTTTTCTGGGGGAAGGCCCTGTTGAACTGATTCTCAGGAGTATTTGTTCGGGTGGAATTGCACCCCCCCTCTTGCCAGGGGGCCAGACTCAGTGTAAGCCACTCCAGAGTTGGTGTTGGAGATAAAAATGTCGCCACCCTTATCTCTAGCCTTGGAGCTGATAGTTCACGCCTTTTACTCTTCAGTGAGCTCTAACATAAAAGCAGTCAATTGCTCCTGTCTCCTTGGTTTCTGTCTGAACTCTGTGTTCACCCAGCCTGTGATCGAGCGTTTTTATCTCAGGCACATGACCCCATTGCGAGTATCCAAACTTTATGGACCCCTGTGGCAAGCACCCATGCAGTTCTTCCTGGGGGTGGGAGGGGGGTCTCCCCATGGTTCTGCCTCTTGCTGGGCCCCTGCTCCAAGTGTGGTCACAGAACTGCACAGTAGTTCACAGTTTATGGCAACATGGAGCAGAAAGCTGGTACCTAGGCTCGCTGTTTGCAACCAGCTTCCCAGCTCCCATACCTGGGAACTCTGCCACACTCAGGCACCCCTGTTATTTTTGTGACCCCAGGGATCCTGAGTCCATGCTGTCCCACCTGGGATTCTGCCCTGCTCCACCTCCTGAGTGCCTTTCAGGCAAACTTCTAAAAGTTCCAATTTTGCACTCTGCTTCTTTTAACAATTTTGGGTACCTGGCTTAGGAGGCTCCCTCTCCCCACGGTTTATTTTCTGATATATTGCCTCAGATTCACGTCTCTGCACCTACTCCCTTGCAAAAAGTGTTTGCTTTTCTATTTGTAGAATTATAACAATTCTTTTCTCAGATCTCCAGTTGGTTTTGCAGGTGTTCAAAATGATTTGATAACGATGTAGCTGATTTCCAGGGACCAGGCAAAATTAGGGTCCCCTACTCCTCTGCCATCTTCCCAACCCTCTTTCTCCTTACTTATGTTTTGATTAGATCTCTGTCTGTGACCTTTTCTTGTTCTTTCTCTTGGGATGAATTTCTCCTTCTTGGCATTTTGTCTATGTTTCCGTCTTCTCTTTGTTAGAATATCATGTGTGTTTCTTGCTCCTGAAGGTAATGGTTTTATGAAAAAGCAGTCATATAATATCCAGGGCCTGGCTCTTCATGAAGTGTCTTTGGTGTGTGCTGTGTGTCCTCTGCTGCTGTTTTGGTTGTCCTATCATTCAGGTCAGTCCTCAGCAGAGGTTCTCCTTCCCTGCAGTGGGCATTGTTTAGACCTTGGCCAGAGTGTTGGGAGTTTTAACTAGAGTGTGCTCTGTTCTGCTTTTTAAAGTAGACCTGATTCTATTTCCGCTAGAACTGAAGATTTGCAGAACTCTACGGTCAGTAGACATGGTGCATGTGGTGGTGTGTGCTGGTCTTCTGTTGAAGGTGCCCACTGCTTTGTTCATTAGGCACACTTGCCTGAAAAAAACAGTACCAGCAGAGTTCAGGGTGGTGGGAGTTGGTATAAATAGGTTAGGCAGCCAGTGTCGATGCTGTGGTGTTTACTGAAGTTTATTTATGTTGATGGGTGGGGGAGGGAAATGGCACCATTCCACTCCTTTGTCCTCAGAGATGGGAATCCATTCTCACTGATCTCAGGTAATCTCTCCCAGAAGAATGAATTATTTCACCTCATGCGTCCTTGGTATTTTTCAGATCACTGTTTTCACACTGTCTGTCTCCTGGTTGCTTGCCTGCCTTCAGCAGCATAGTGCCCTTTGGATTCTATAATAGCCAAGCCTGCTGACTTAAAACTCCAGACTTTAGGGACCTGATATCATGGGGACCTATGCTGGTCTTCTGGAGGAGTGTCTTACCATACTGGGACTGATGCAGTTTTGACCCAGAAGGGCAGTCACACCCAAGGGCAGGGGTGTGGGATTTGGAGCAATACAGGCTAAATTGCCAGTGTCCAGGTTAGTTGCCCTCAGCAGGTATCTCTGTGCCTATGCTTAGAGGCAGTGGTATGAAATGGTACCTGCCAGTTCCTTTGTTCCAGAGAGGCAATGCCTCCTCTCACAGATGTGCTCCAAGAAGAGTGAACAGTCTCTCCCTGTGCACCTTAGTCAATCCTCAGATTGTACCCTGTGCTCCGGGGTTGCTTGCCTGCCTTCTTTCCCAGGAATAGAGCAGTGCCCTCAAGTCTCAATCCCAGCCAAGCCCACAGACCTTTAAAACTCCAGTCTTTGAGCCCTACTGGTTACAAAAACTTATGAAAGTCAGCCTCCCTCGTTTTCCCAGCCAATGGCTTTGGGGAAGTGTTCTTCTTGTGCATATCCCTGTGTGCTCCACTCTCTTTTGCCTTTCTCTTAGACTAGGCCTTTCTCCCCAACACAGCTCCAGTGATCTGTTTCTCCCCAAATCCTTGTCTCCACCTTCCTCTATGTGGCCTCTCTCTACCTCTGGTTGTGCAGTTTGCTCTGCCAGTCCACAGGTCAATTTCTTGGGAATTCAGAATGATTTTATAGTTATCTAGCTGTGTTTGAGGGATGAGGCTACCCTAGGGTCCTCCTTACTATGCTGACATCTTAGCTCTGGTTCCTGTTTTTTTTTTTTTTTTTAAGTTTTCTATGTCTTTGTTCAACTTTTCACTTTTTTTCATGAATTGTTTTCCTAATTTTATTTAGTTGTCTATTGTGTTGTCTTATAGTTCTGTAAATTTCTTTAAGAGGATTCTTCTGAATTCTTGGTCTGATAATTCAGAGATTTCCATTTCTTTAGAGGCACTATATTAGTTTCCTTTGTTGCTATCATGTTTCTTTAATGATTTGTGATTCTTGTGGCCTTGTATTGGTGCCTGTGCATTTGAAGAAGTAAGCATCTCTTCTATTTTTTACATACTTCCTTTTGCAAGAAAATCTCTTTACCAGTCAACCTGTTCAGAGATTCTGGTTGGCCCTTTTAGTGGAGTCTTGGGTAGTCTTGCAGGTGGAGTCCTCCAGCAGACAGGTCTGATTCTCCAGGCCTAGTGCTTGGATCTAGAGGGATTGACCTGGAACCTGTGTCCCTGGGAATGGACTGGTGTTTGTGTATGATGGGTGGGTCTGTTGTCGGGGTCCACTGTAAAGGGCGTCAGGATTCTAGGTTAATAGGAACCACACTAGAGTCTGTGTCTTTGATATTTGGCTTAGCACTGGGGCTGACCGTCAGCCTGGGAGCTGGCCTAGAGCCTAGATCTTCTGGGGGCAAGCCTGGGGCTGTGGTTAACCCAGAGCCATGGCATTAGCCAGGAGTCTAGGACTGCAGGTGATGGCTTAGTGATTTGATCTGCAGGGGATGGCCTGGTGCTGGGTGTGGTTGGGACCCAGATTCTACAAGAGGTTGTTTGGTAGCTGATTCTGATGGGGCTTGCCCAGTGCTAGGGCAGTTTGTGGGTTGGGAGCAAGAGGAGCCAGTCAAAAGTCTGGGTCCATGGGGGCTACCATATCATGGGGTGGGTTTTGACATTAGGTTTCTGGGGACCAGCCTGGCACAGTGGAGGGTCAGGTTCTAGGTCCATGAAACACTATCTGATGCTAAGAGAAGCTTGGTGCCTTGTGCAGCAGGAGATGGTCTAGAGGCTGTGTCTCTGGGAGGTGGTCTGGAGGGTGTGCCCACAAGGGTTGACAAGGTGCTGTGGTGGACCAGGAGACTGGGTCTCTAGGAGCTTGTCTGGGTCCTGTGTCTTTGTGGGCCACCTTGGCACTGAGTGGGCTAGGTACCTGGGTCCTTGGAAACCTACCTGGTGCCTGGGGCCATGGGGGCTGGCCTGGCACTGATTTAGGCCTTATGATTGGGTCTGTAGTGAAGTCAGGTATTCATGTAACTCTCTTTCCCCCATGGGAACAGTGTCTCTGTCTGTGCTAGGCTGCCATCATTTCGGGGTAATTTGAGAGTCTTTGCTACCCTTTTTAGTGCATCTTTTCCTATGTCTGTACTCCACCCTCGTGCTTTAATCCCTCACCTGGAACCTTCAGCTCCTGGAAAGGTGTGTTTTTGTATGGATTGCCACTCAAATTGATGTTTCTGTGAGGGGAGGAGCATTGGAAACTTCTATACTGTCAACTTGCTGATGTCACTACCACCTCAGACTTTCAACATCTGTTAACCTTGGAAATTGGGAAGGGAGTTTGTTGGGAGATATTATTAATATCTTTATACATTTCATATTGTTTCCCTTGTTTGAATATCTATTACCTTGAAAATAAAATATTTTTATATAAAACACTCAGCCTTTATGATCAAAGACATCATAAACAAACTTAGAAAAAAATTTGTATACAATGTAATAACACTTCAAAGACATATTATGGATACATTAGTTTCCAAAATGTACAAAACACTAATATAGTAATACAAAAACACAAATAATAGAAAAATAGAGAGTTCTTAGAAGTTCAAAATATGAATGTCCAATAATAAATTGATTTCGTGACTATCATGGAAATATCATTCAATATGAGATACCACTTTTAGCTAGTCATACTTCCAATAATCAAAGTCTTCATAATCTTCAGTTTTAAGAAGAATGTGGTGAAATATACACTGTCTATGAGAGTGTAATTTTTAATACAATACAATATCAAAACTTTAATGTGTATGCTCTTTAATACATATTTTATTTATGGAAACTATGAAAACATTCCTACGTATGAATAAATACACTTCGTTGTTTGCAATAAAGAAAAGTTGTATGTATACTAATTGCTTTTTAAGAGAGGAATGCTAAATAAATTATTCTGTTATGCAATGTAATATCGTGAGGCAGTTGAAATATTGGGAAAGTTATATTTTGATATAGAAAATCATTGTGACATTAAGTGGATCAAAACAATTAGCGGAATAGTAAGTATGGTATGATTTAACTTATATTCAAAACCTCTTATCTAAAGCTTTATATTACTGTAAATACTATTGCTGTGTACATTTAAATGCATAAAGAAAAGTCTAGGAAGAACTTGTACTTGTGTTGTCTTCTGGAGATAGACTGAAGAAAGGCAGAAGTTTGTTGGCAAAAGTTTTGTGTATGGTGTTTGGATTATATACAGTTCCATTATATTCATGTATCACTTGTGTAAGTAAATATGGGATGCCTGGGTGTCTCAGTTGGTTAAGCGTCTACCTTTGGCTCAGGTCATGATCCCAGGGTCCTGGAATTGGGTCCCGCATTGGGCTCCTTGCTTGGCAGGGAGCCTGCTTCTCCCTCTCCCACTCCTCCTGCTTGTGCCCTCTCTCTCTGACAAATAAATGAATAAAATCTTAAAAAAATAAATACAGATCTTCTAAGGAACAGAAGAATATGTTGAAGGCTAAGAGGGTCAACATGGGGCCAGCTGATCAGTTAAGGAAGCCTATAAAAATGAGAAACACAGAGAAAGACATTCCAGCACTTTTCTTAAGGAAAAACTCCTAGGGTGATGGAAAGATCTGGTCTATGTGACAGATGAATCTTCACTGTGCAGTCAGACTCATCAGATATAAAGCAAGATGCCAGTTACCAGCATCCTATGACTTACATTTTATGTTTGTGAAGAAATGCTCTAATAATTCTGTTTTTCTTGTAATCCACCTAGAAGGGAAAGTGTGTTATCTTCTCAACAGTCATATCTGACCTGTATGATACTTGCATTTCTCAATATAAATTAATAAATTCTCCTTCTGTGTTTATATCTTTCAGTCTTATGATATAATCAGCATAATTTCACCTTCTGAATTTGGATGAATTCTGGGACATAACCAAGATCAGGCTGTAGACATCTAAGATTGAAGGCCATGGCCTGGATTCTAGTGAACTCACCAAGGCAAATGACCCCTGTGAGATGGTGCTGCAGCAGCCAATCAATGCTATCTTTTGTGACACTCAGTCCTTGCTGTGTAAATTTGAATTCCTATAAATCCATTAAGGTCCCAATAAATTTTGTCTCTCATTGCTCTGTTAGTTCTATATGACTACTATTTAGTAAATTGTGAGTTTTTAGTAAATGTTTTGTAATAACACCAAATATAAAATATTACTAAAATTGTTGTCAAAATATGACTTTTTTCCCCCTACAGATGACCATCTACTCATTTTTTGTAGTGTGAAAATATCAGGGAAGTGTGTGGGGGATATAAAGGGTAAAATCTGAAAAAGAATTAAATTCCCAGTACATTTTCCTCACTTTACTATTTCTATTCTATCTATCTATTCTATGGTACTTCTTATTCTTCTACATATTAACTGTTTTCCTGGTCAAAATGATTGATGTCCTTGCTTTTTGTAATATTCCACTTTACTTCTAAAATGCTCTATATTAAAAAATAGGGTGTCTCAGTTGAAAGCATTTATGAAAGTTAGAACTTCCAGGGAAGATGGTGGAGTAGGAGGATCATAGGCTTACCCCATCCCATGGATACAGCTAGAAAACATCCACATCAGTATAAATAATGCAGAAAATGACCCAAACACTGGAAGAACAGACTCTCCACAGCTTAATGTAATGAGGTCACATCGAAAAATGGAGTAAGGATGGAGATGTAGTTGGGAGACAAATTGGCCCATGGGACTGTCTGAAGGAGGGAGGGAGGATTCAAGCGTGGAGAGGGGAGAGGAGCAGACCCCACACAAGGCATGAAGAACCATCACTAGGAAGACGAATCCTTATAACATTTGGCTTTGAAAACCAGAGTGACATAACCTCACAAGTTCTTACTATCAGTGGGACGGAATACCTGGAACTTTAAAAATCAGCCAGCTTGGCTCTTGTAGAGCCAGGAAGTGATAGGAAACTGAGTTGCTGCCCTTAATGGGACAGCACAACATTTCTGCTGAGATACAGCATAGAAGCAGCAATTTCAAAAATACCTGGGGTATATGAGAGGGAGATTTGTTTACTAATCTCAGAGTGTATGCTGGAAGAGTAGGGATCTTAGACATCTAAGAACAAAAGAGCTGGCGAGCACCATTTCTCTTCCTCATCCTCCAGCCTAGATACACAGACCAGGGCAGAGCAGACACTCTTCACCTAGCTTGCTAAGAGTGTACCATGCCCCCATGCTCTTCTGCAGATCTGTCCCCTCCAGCCCAGCCCCAGAAGGTATTTTCCAGGGTGGCTGCAAGTTTCCACCTACAGTGGACCTGCATGGACCTTAATGGCACCATGCGCCCTGCCCAATATTCTCTTGAAGACCCAACTTATCCAACATACTCTTGACAAGAGACCATCAAAGTGGCACCACAAACATGGCATGTGCAAGGAGCCCCAACAGGGCAAGAACCACCCTAAAGTGACTCCTGACCCAAGGAGTGGGGAAGGAAACCCCACACAATGGTTTGACTGCATCCCCAACCATTAGGATAGGGCAAACATATGTTCTGACTCCAGGCCCCACCCACCAATGAAACCTTCTCAAAAGACAACACAAGGAGAGCATCTGTAGTTGGGTGCCACTACAGCTCTGGCAAACACCACGTCTAACCTAACAAGCCCAAAGCTGCCTTAGACTGGCCCACTAACAACACAGAAAAAAACCCTGCCTATGATAGGCCAAGAACGGCATTGCAGATGGCTGGACTGAAGGCAAATGAGGCTTAGCTACAATAGTAGGGCACACACAATGCACAAGAGAGACACCCCTGAAGTACCAGGTTCTCATGAACAGGGGACATTGCACTGCAGAACACTACAGGACCTCTTCTTGATAAGGCCATTACTATCAAGAGCAGGAGACATAGCTGAAATTCTGCCATAGAGAAACAGATGAAGAGAGACAAAATGAGGAGATAGAGGAATATGTCCCAAATGGAAAACAAGATAAAATCAAAGCAGGAGAGCTAAAACAAACAAACAACAACAAAAAGAACCCCAAAAACCCTGAAATAAGTAATATGCCTGACAGAGAATTTAAAGTAATGGTCACAAAGATATTCACTGGACTTGAGAAAAGAATAGAGGACCTCAGTGAGACACTCAACAAAGAGGTAGAAAACATAAAAAAGAACCAACCAGAAATTAAGATCTCAATAACCAAAATTTATACCAGAAGGAATAAATAGTAGACAAGAGGAAGCAGAAGAACAGGTGAGTGGCTTGGAGAACAGAGTAATGAAAAACAAGCTGAACAAGAGAAAGAAAAAAATAAAAAAGAAAATAGATTAAGGGGACTTGGTGACATAATAAAGTGTAACATTCACATTATAGCAATCCCAGAAGAGAGAAAAGGGGGCATAAAATTTATTTGAAGAAAACAAACATCCAAATCCAAGAAGAACTGAGACCCCCCCAACAAAATTGCTCAAGGATGTCCACGCCAAGACAATATTTAAAATGGCAAAAAGTAGTAATAAAGAGAGAATTTTAAAAGGAGCAAAAGAAAACAGTTAAGTACAAGGGAAACCCCATAGGGGTATCAGTGGATTGTTCAGCAGAAACTTTGCAGGCCAGAAGAAAGTGGCATGATATAGTAAAAGTGCTGAAAGAAAAAACAAAAACAAAAATGGCAACCAGAGTACTCTATCCAGCAAGGCTATCATTCAGAACAGAAGGAGAAAGAAAAAAAAAAAATTCCTAGACAAAGTAAAAGGAACTCATCACCACTAAACCAGCCTTACCAAATGTTAAAGAAGATTCTGAGTGGAAAGGAAAATTGTTAAGTAGAAGTTAAAAAAAAAAAAAAGGCACAACATTGGTAAAATTATATCTATAAAAATCTGTTAAGGCATTCACAGTATAAAGATGTTAAAAAGAAAACATGCATAAAATGTAGGGGACAGTGTTAAAAAATTAGTACATTTAAAATAGTTCAAACTTAAGTGGCCATCAATTTAATATAGATTACTATATGCATAGAATGCTATATATAAGCCTAATGGTAACTACAAATCAAAAACTTGTCAAAAAATAAAGGAGATGGAAGTCAAGCATATCACTATAAAAACCATAAAACCACATGAAAAGGGAAGGAAAGAACAGAGAACTAAAAAAAAAAAAAAAAAGCCATAAAACAAGAAACAAAATGGCAGTAAGTGCATCCCTATCAATAATTACTTTGAATGTATATGGATGAAATGCTTCAATTAAAACACATATGGTGATTGAATGGATAATAAACCAAGACCCATCTATATCCTGGCTTCAACTGATTCATGATGGACACATGATGGCTGAAATCAAAATGATAATAAGAAAATCATTTATCATGCAAATGGAAGTGAAAGGATAGCAATACTGGAAAAAATAGACTTTAAAACAAATACTGTAACAAGAAACAAAGAAAGACACTACATAATGATAATCACAATAGTCAAACAAGAAGATATTTATGTACCCGACATGGGAGCACCCAAATACATAAAGCAACTATTAACATAAAAAGGAAAAAAAAACATCTATAGTAATACAGGAAGAGTATGGAACTTTGACACCAATAGAAACAGATGAAGACACCAAACATATCAATGGATAGATCATCCAGATACGAAAATATATACTTCATCTCTTTGGTTAGGTTTATTCCAAGATGTCTTATGGTTTTTGGTGCTATTCTAAATGGAATCAATTCCCTAATTTCTCTTTCTACAATTACATTATTAGTGTATAGGAAAGCAACTGGTTTCTGTGCATCGATTTTGTATCCTGCCACATTACTGAATTGCTGGATGAGTTCTAGTAATTTAGAGATAGAGTCATTTGGGTTTTCCACATAAAGTATCATGTCATCTGTGAAGAGAGAGAGTTTGACTTCTTCTTTGCCAATCTGAATACCTTTTATTTCTTTTTGTTATCTGATTGCTGTTGCTAGGATTTCTAGTACTATGTTGAACAATAGTGGCGAGAGTGGGCATCCTTGTCGTGTTCCTGATCTTAAGGGAAAGGCTCTCAGCTTTTCCCCATTGAGGAGGATATTCACTGTGGGCTTTTCATAGATGGTTTTTATGAACTTGAGGAATGTTCCCTCTATCCCTACACTCTGAAGAGTTTTAATGAGGAATGGATGCTGTATTTTGTCAAATGCTTTTTCTGCATCAATTGAGAGGACCTTATGGTTCTCTCTCCTCTTATTAATGTGTATGTGAATGTTGAAACACCCTTGATTGATATGTGAATGTTGAAACACCCTTGCATCCTGGGGATAAATCCCACTTGGCTGTGGTGGATGACCCGTTTAATGTACTGTTGGATCCTATTAGCTAGGATTTTGTTGAGAATTTTGGAATCCATTTTCTTCAAGGATAATCGTCTGAAATTCTCCTTTTTGATGGGGTCTTTACCTGGTTTGGGGATCAAGATAATGCTTGCCTCATAGGATGAGTCTGGAAGTTTTCATTCTGTTTCTATTTTTTGAAACAGCTTCAGTAGAATAGGTATTATTTCTGCTTTGAATGTTTGGTAGAATTCCCCAGGGAATCCAACAGGTCCTAGACCTTTGTTTTTTGGAGGTTTTTGATTACTGCTTCAATGTTGTTACTGGTTATTGGTCTATTCAGGTTGTCAAATTCTTCCTGTTTCAGTCTTGGTAGTTTATAAGTATCCAGGAAGGCATCCATTTCTTCCAGGTTGCTCAATTTATTGGCATATAGTTGTTGATAATAATTTCCAATAATTGTTTCTATTTCCTTGGTATTAATTGTGATCTCTCCCCTTTCATTCATAATTTTATTAATTTGCATCCTTTCTCTTTTCTTTTGGATAAGTCTGGCTAGTGGTTTATCAATCTTATTAATTCTTTCAAAGAATGAGCTTCTAGCTTCATTGATCTGCTATACTGTATTTCTGGTTTCTAGTTCATTGATCTCTGTTCTAATCTTAATTTGTTCTCTTTTAATGCATGGCTTAGGCATCATTTGTTGTTTTCCTCCAGTTCTTTAAGGTGTAAAATTAGTTGGTGAATTGGGGATTTTTCTTTTTTTTTTTTTGAGTGAGGCTTGGATGGCTATGTATTTCCCCCTTAGGACCGCCTTTACAGCATCCCATAGGTTTTGGACCAATGTGTTTTCCTTCTCTTTGGTTTCCATGAATTGTTTAAGTTCTTTGATTTCCTGGTTGACCCAAACATTCTTAAGCAGAATGGTCTTTAGCTTCCAAGTGTTTGAATTTCTTCCAAATTTTTTCTTGTGTTTGTGTTCCAGTTTCAAAGCACTGTGGTCTGAGAATATGCAGGGAATAATCTCAATCTTTTGGTATTGGTTGAGACCTGATTTGTTACCCAGTATGTGGTTTATTCTGGAGAAAGTTCCATGTGTGCTTGAGAAGAATGAGTATTCTGTTGTTTTAGGGTGGAATGTTCTGTATATATCTATGAGGTCCATCTGGTCCAGTGTGTCATTCAAAGCTCTTGTTTCTTTGTTGATTCTCTGCTTAGATGATTTTCCTGTTAATAGTCTCCTACTATTAACATATTATTATTAATATGTCTCTTTATTTTGGTTAACAGTTGGCTTATGTAGTTGGCTGATCCCATGTTGGGGGCATAGATATTTACAGTTGTTAGATCCTCTTGTTGGATAGACACTTTAAGCATGGTATAGTGTCCTTCTGTATCTATAACTACAGTCTTTAGCTTAAAATCTAATTTGTCTTGTATGAGAATTGCTACCCCAGCTTTCTTTTGAAATCCATTGGCATGAAAAATGGTTCTCCATCCCTTCACATTGAGATACCACCTTATACTAGTTAGAATGGCAAAAATTGACAAGGCAAGAAACACAAACATTGGAGAGGTTGTGGAGAAAGGGGAACCCTCTTACACTGTTGGTGGGAATGCAAGTTGATACAGCCACTTTGGGAAACAGTTTGGAGGTGCCTCAAAAAGTTAAAAGTAGAGCTACTCTATGACCCAGCAATTCCACTACTGGGCATTAGTCCAAAGATACAGATGTAGGGAAAAGAAGGGCCATATGCACCCCAATGTTCATAGCAGCAATGTCCACAATAGTCAAAGTGTGGAAAGAGCCAAGATGCCCTTCAACAGATGAATGGATAAAGCAGATGTGGTCCATATATTCAATGGAATATTACTCAGCCATCTGAAAGGATGAATACCCAACTTTTGCATCAACATGGATGGAACTGGTGGAGATTATGCAAAGTGAAATAAGTCAAGCAGAGAGTCAATTATCATATGGTTTCACTTATTTGTGGAACATAAGGAATAGCATGGAGGACATTAGGAGAAGGAAGGGAAAAATGAAGGGTGGGAAATTGGAGGGGGAGGTGAACCATGAGAGACAATGGACTCCAGGAAACAAACTCAAGGTTTTAGAGGGGAGGGGGGTGGGGGGATGTGTTAGCCTTGTGATGGGTATTTATGAGTGCACGTATTGCATGGAGCTCTGAGTGTCATACACAAACAATGAATCATGGAACACTGCATCAAAAACTAATGATGTACTGTATGGTGACTAACATAATTAAAAAAAAAAATCATCCAGATAGGAAAATAACAAAGATACAGTAGCTTTGAATGGCACATTCTACCAGATGGGTCCTACTCCATCCAAAAAAATTTTTAATTTTTAAATAAGATATTCAAAGAAGAGTATTTTATTAAGTTTTTAATTTTAATACTGGTATGGTTAACATAGTGTTTTATTAGTTTCAGGTGTACAATATGTGATTGGACAATTCTATACATTACTCAGGGTTCATTATGATAATTGTATTCTTTAATCCTCATCACCTTTGTCACCCATTATCCCACTCATCTCCCTTCTGGTGTCCATCAGTTTGCTCCCTATAGTTATGAGTCTGTTTCTTAGTTTTTCTCTTATTTTCCTTTGCTAGTTTGTTTCTTAAATTTCCCATATTGTTTCCTTAATCTCTCTTTCTATGGCTTCATTAGTGATAAATAGAAATGCAACAGATTTTTAAAATTAATTTTATTATGTTATGTTAATCACCATACATTACATCATTAGTTTTTGATGTAGTGTTCCATGATTCATTGTGTATAACACCCAGTGCTCCATTCAATATGTGCCCTCTTTAATACCCATCACCAGGCTAACCTATCCCCTCACACCCCTCCCCTCTAGAATTCTCAGTTTCTTTCTCAGAGTCCATAGTCTCTCATGGTTTGTCTCCCCTTCTGATTTCCCCCCCTTCATTCTTCACCTCCTGCTATCTTCTTCTTCTTTTTTTAACATATAATGTATTATTTGTTTCAGAGGTACAGGTCTGTGATTCATCAGTCTTACACAATTTACAGCGCTCACCATAGCACATACCCTGCCCAATGTCTACCACCCAGCCACCCCATCCCTCCCACCCCCCACCACTCCAGCAACCCTCAGTTTGTTTCCTGAGATTAAGAATTCCTCATATCAGTGAGATCATATGATACATGTCTTTCTCTGATTGACTTAGTTTGCTTAGCATAATACCCTCCAGCTCCATCCATGTCATTGCAAATGGAAAGATTTCGGGGTTTTTTGATGGCTGCATAATATTCCATTGTATATATATACCATATCTACCTTATCCATTCATCTGTTGATGGACATCTTGGCTCTTTCCATGGTCTGGCCATTGTGGACATTGCTGCTATAAACACCGGGGTGCACGTACCTTTGTATCTTTGCGGTAAATACCCAGTAGTATGATTGCTGCGTTGTAGGGTAGCTCTATTTTCAACTTTTTGAGGAACCTCCACACTGTTCTCCAGAGTGGCTGTACCAGCTTGCATTCCCACCAGCAGTGTAGGAGGGTTCCCCTTCTCCACATCCTCGGCAACATGTGTTGTTTCCTGACTTGTTAATTTTAGCCATTCTGACTGCTGTGAGGTGCTATCTCATTGAGGTTTTGATTTGGTTTTCCCTGATGCCGAGCGATGTTGAGCACTTTTTCATGTGTCTATGCAACAGATTTCTGTACATTGATTTTGTATCCTGCAACTATGCTGAATTTGTTTATAATATCTAGCAGTTTTTTGGTGGAGTCTTTTGGGTTTTCTATATATTGAGTCATGTCATTTGCAATCAGTAATGTTTTACTTCTTCCTTACTGATTTGGGTGCCTTTTATTTCTTTTTTGTTGCTGATTTCTATGACTGGGACTTCCAGTACTATGTTGAATAAAAGTGGTGAAAGTAGACTTCCTTGTCTTCTTCCTGACCTTAGAGGAAACCTCAGTTTTTCCCCACTGAGGATGTTGTGAGTTTTGGGTTTTTCAGATATGGTCTTTATTGTTTTGAGGTATGTTCCTTCTAAACCTACTTTGTGGAAGGCTTTTTATCACGAATGGATGTTGTACTTTGTCAAATGCTTTTTTTCGGCATGTATTCAAATGATCATATGGTTCTTATCCTTTCTTTTATTGATATGATGTATGATGTTGATTGATTTGTGAATATTGAACAACACTGGCAACCCAGGAATAAAACCCATTTGATTGTGTTGAATGATTTTTTAATGTATTGTTGAGTTTGTTTGCTACTATTTTATTAAGAACTTTTGCATCTATATTCATCAGTGATACTGGCCTGTAGTTTTCTTTTTTAGTACTGTCTTTATTCCATTTTGGTATCGGGATAATGCTGACCTCATAGAGTGAATTTGGAAGATTTCTTTCCTTTTCTAGTCTTTGGAATAGTTTGAGAAGAATAAGTAGTAACTCTTCTTTGAATGCTTGGTAAAATTCACCTGTGAAGACATCTGGTCCTGGACTTTTATTTGTTGGGAGTTTTTTGATTACTGACTCAATTTTCTTGCTAGTTATCAGTCTGTTCAAATTTTCTATTTCTTCCTGTTTCAGTTTTGGTAGGTTATATGTTTCTAGGAATTTATCTATTTCTTCCAAGTTGTCCAATTTGTTGGCATACAGTTTTTCATAATATTCTTATAGTTATTTGTATTTCTGTGGTGTTGGTTGTTATTTCTCCTCTCTCATTTGTGATTTTATTTATTTGAGCCCTTTCTCTTTTTTTCTTGGTATGTGTGCCTAAAGGTTTATCAATTTTAGTGTGTGTTGGTTTATCAATTTTGTTGTGTGTGTGTGTGTGTGTGTGTTTTAAAGAACCAGCTCCTGGTTCCACTGAGCTCTTTTAATCTGTTTTTGTTTGGTTTTTTTTTGGTTTCTATATCATTTATTTCTACTCTAATCTTTATTATTTCTTTCCTTCTGCAGGTTTTAGGTTTTGCTTGTTGTCCCTTTTTAGATCCTTTAGGTTTAATGGTAGGTTTTTTTGTTTGTTTGTTTGTTTTGAGATTTTTCTTGCTTTTTGATTTAGGCCTGTATTGCTATAAACTTCCCTCTTAGATGTGTTTTTGCTGCATCATAGAGGTTTTTGATAATTGTGTTTTCATTTTCATTTGGTTCCACTTACTTTGTTGTTATTGTTGTTTTTAATTTTAATTTCAGTTAGTTAACATACAGTGTAATATTGGTTTCAGTTGTACAATATGGTAATTCAGCACTTTGTACATCACCTTGTCCTCATTAAGACAAGTGCACTCTTTTATCCCCATCACCTATATGACTGAATCCCCCACCCACCTCCTCTCTGGTAACCATCAGTTTGTTCTCTATAATGCATAGTCTGTTTCTTCCTTTGTCTCTCTCTTATTATTTTCACTTTGTTTGCTTGTTTTGTTTCTTAAATTCCACATATGAGTGAAATCATATGGTATTTGTCTTTCTCTTGCTCACTTCTTTCACTTAGCATTATACTCTAGCTCCATCCATGTTCTTGCAGACAACAAGATTTCATTGTTTATTTTTATTTCTGAATTATATATATATAAAATCTCACATCTTCTTTATCCATTCATCAATTGATGGACACTTGGGCTGCTTCTGTATCTTGACTATTGTAAATAATGCTGCTATAAACATAAGGGTACATTTATCCTTTTGAATTAGTGTTCTTGTAGTCTTTGGGTAAATACCCAGTAGTGCAATTGCTTGATTTTAAGGTAGTTCTATTTTTAACTTTTTGAGGGACCTCCATACTGGTTTCCACAGTGGTTGTACCAGTTTGCATTCCCACCAGGAGGTTACATGTGTTTCTTTTTCTCCACATTCTCGCCAACACCTGCTGTTTCTGTGATGTCGATTTTAGCCATTCTGAAAGGTATTCCATATACTTTTAAAATTTCTTCTTTGATTTCCTGTCTGACCCATTCATTGTTTAGTAGCATGTTATTTAACCTCCATGTATTTGTGGTCTTTCCAAATTGTTTCTTGTGGTTGACGTATAGTTTCATAGCATTGTGTTCAGAAAATAAGCATGATATGATTTCAATCTTGAACTTGTTGATGTTTGTTTTTTGGGTTAATGTGTAACCTCTATTCTGGAGAATGTTCTGTGTGCACTTGAAAAGGATGTGTATTCTGCTGTTTTAGGATGGATTGGTCTGAATGTATCTGTTAAATCCATCTTGTCCAGTGTGTCATTCAAAGCCATTGTTTCCTTGTTGATGTTTTGCTTAGATGAAGTGTCCATTGATGTTAAGTAGGGTGTTAAAATCCCCTCCTATTATTATAGAATTATTGATTAGTTTCTTTATGTTTATAATTAACTGTTTTATGTATTTGGGTACTCCTATGTCGGTTGCATAACTATTTGCAGTTGTTATATCTTTTTGTTGGATTGTCCCCTTTATTGTTATATAGTGTCCTCATTTGTCTCTTACAGTTTTTGTTTTAAGTTTTGCCCAATATAAATATTTCTTTTCTGACTTTCTTTTGAATTCCATTTACATGTTATGTTTGTCCATCTCATCACTATCAATCTACAGGTGACTTTAGGTCTAAACTGAGGCAGCAAATAAATGGGCCTTTTTTTAAATCCATTTCATCACCATATGTGTTTTGATTGGAGCATGCAGTTCATTTACATTCAAAGTAATTTTTTTCAAAGTACTTATTGATAGATATGTATTTATTGCCATTTTACCACTTGTTTTGTGGTCGTTTTTGGAGATTTTGTCTGATCCTTTCTTGTCTGTCTCTCATGTTTTGCTGATTTTCTTTAGTGATATATTTGGATTACTTTCTTTTTATTCTTTGCATGTTTATTAGTTGGTTTTGATATATGGTAATCATTAGGTTTGTGTATAATCTCTTCTGCATATAGCACTCTATATGAAGTTAATGGTTGTTCAACTTTGAACCCATTTTTTCTCCTCTCATCTCCTCATTTTAGGTATATAATGTATTTTATGTCCCCTTTTTATGAGTTCCTTTGTGATTACTTATAGAAATCTGGGGGTGGAAGTCATTCTTCCTGGCTCTTGGTCTTGACTGGGGATTAGTCCTTGACTCTGGAGGCTGAAGTTTTTCTTTTGGCTCTTCATTTTGATTGGTGTTTATTACCTTATTCCTGAGCTGGAAGGTTTTTCTCCTAGGTCCTTGTTTTTAGCGGAGTTCACCACCTCACTCCTGGTGTGGAATGTTTTCTGGCTCTCTGTGAAAGCATTTTTACTCTTTATCTGGTCCTGATTTTCCATTGGGAACTTCTAAGTTGATTGAAGCCCCTTTCACGAACCCCTGCTCATTATATGTTTTACCAATACTGCCTACCCACTTCTTGTTTGTATACATTTGCTGATGATAATTTTCAACTTTGTAGCCTCTTTGGAAACCATGCAATCTCCCCAAACTGAATCCTCTAAAAATCTCTACTTTTCCATTGCTTCCACTCCTCTCTCTCTTTACCACCTTTAATCTTCCTATCAACCCCTTTAATCCTTTGCTATGTTCCCTCTTCAAATTCCTACCCTCTCTGGATGTCCCTGCCAGACTTTTCCCTTCCCACTCCAGCGCCTCTGGTCCCTACAGTCACTTAAACTTTAGGCTCCATAACCTATGGGTGCCCCTCAAGGAACCAAGTGTTCATCAAAAGCGACTACTTGTGACTAAAAAAGAAAATGCAAGGGCTAATTAGAAACAGACTGAATATTTTTTATAATATTTTATGTTATGTTACATCATTAGTTTTTGATGTAGTGTTCCATGATTCATTGTTTGCGTATAACACCCAGTGCTCCATGTAATACGTGCCCTTCTTCATCCTTTCTGATGGCTGAGTAATATTCCACTGTATATATATATATATACCACATCATCTTAATCCATTCATCTGCGGATGGACATCTCAGCTTTTTCCACACTTTGGATATTGTGGACATTGCTTCTATAAATATTGGGGTAAAACTGCCCCTTTGGATCACTAAATTTGTATCTTTAGGGTAAATACCTAGTAGTACAATTGCTGGGTCATAAGGTCGCTCTATTTTTAACTTCTTGAGGAACCTCCATACCATTTTCCAGAGTGGCTTAACTAGCTTGTATTCCCACCAACAGTGGAAGAGGACTCCACTTTCTCTACATACGCACCAATATTTGTTGTTTCCTGTCTTCTTATGTTTAGCCATTCTGACTGGTATCTCATTATGGTTTTGATTTATATTTCCCTGATGGCAAGTGATGAGCATTTTTTCATGTGTCTGTTGGCCATGTATATGTATTCTTTGGAGAAATGTCTGTTCATGTCTTCTGCACATTTATTGACTGGATTCTTTGTTTTATTGGGTGTTGAGTTTGTTAAGTTCTTTACAGATCTTGGGTACTAGCTTTTTATCTGATGTGTCATTTGCAAATATTTTCTCCCATTCCGTAGGTTGCCTTTTAGCTTTGTTGACTGTTTCCTTTGCTGTGTAGAGGCTTGAGCACTGGGTGCTATATGCAACTGAAGGATTTTTGAACTCTACATTTGAAACTAATGATATGTTGGCTAATTGAATTTATTTTTGAAAGATTTTATTTATTTATTCAAAAGAGAGAGTGAGAGACAGAGCATGAGCAGAGGGGGAAGGGCAGAGGAATAGGGAGAAGCAGACTCCCTACGGTGCAGGGAGCCTAGTTCAGGGCTTGATCACAGGACCCCAGGATCATGACCTGAGCCGAAGGCAGACACCTAACTGACTGAGCCACCCAGGTACTCCTGGCTAATTGAAGTTAAAGTAAAAAAAATAGTTTTTCAGAAAAAGATGGCAGAGGAGTAGGGGACCCAACTCCAACTTGTCCCTGGAATTGAGCTGGATATCGACCATACCACTCTGAACACCTATGAAATCAGCCTGAGATGTAAGAAGATAGATCTGGATCTCTACAAACAGAATATAGCAGGCGGTTGGTTTTGAGGTATGAAGCAGGGAGCTATGATTCTTCGGGCACGTATCTGAAGATAAGGAGAAGGGGGAGGGGGCTTCCATAAGGGCTGGTGCTGAGAAGGTTAAATAAGACAGGAGCACAAAACCATCCCATGCTGGTGACTGGGAACAGACTCACAGACAGATAGAGATGGGGAAAGGACTTTAGGGCAGCCCCCTGACAGAAACCAGAGCAGTGGGGCCACGTGAGCAAACTGGGGGCAGCCGGTGGTTTTAGAAGCACAAAGGGCAGAGATGTGCTCTGACCTGGAGGCAAGGGTTGGGAACAAAGCAAAGGGGTGCACAACCCAGGACATTGCAGTTTATAGCAGCACAGACAGAAATGTAGATAGTGTGGACTGGAGAACTCACTGAAGAACAGACTGTGATCTCTCTGCTCTGAGGCAGAGGGTTAGAAATGATCTCTTCTGCTCTGACTCTCAGAAGAGACAGAAAGCCACCAGGGAAAGCCGCCAGAGAACAAAGGCCCCCCAAAACCAGGATTCACTGAACACATTCCCTCTCCCAAACAGTGGGCAGGGCAACTCTGCCCAAAGAGGGTTGCCTGAGTAATAGCACGGTAAGCCCCTACTCCAGAAGACAGGCTGGGAGAACAAGAAGCCAGCAACCTAAGGCCCCTATAAAGCAGGTGCATCCTGCTTGGGTTGTGGTCAATAATTTGGACTCTGTACATTCCCTCAATCACCCCTGAACAGAATGACTAGGAGGAACCCCCAAAATAAGAAAGACTCAGAGACTGTGACTTCTGCCACAGATTTACAAATGGATACAGATATAACCAAGATGTTGGAAATGGAATTCAAGCTAGCAATTGTGAAGACAATAGCTAGAATGGAGAAATCGATTAATGGCAACATAGAGTCTCTAAGGGTAGAAATGAGAGCTGAAGTGTAAGAATTTAAAAATGCGATTAATGAGATCCAATCTATTCCAGATAACCTAACAGCTAGGGTAAGAGAGGCGGAAGAACAGATTCGTGATCTAGAAGACGAACTGATAGAAAGAAAGAAAAAATTGGGGCCAGGGAGAAACAACTCAAAATCAATGAAAACAGAATCAGAGACATGAGTGATGCAATTAAACGTTCCAACGTCAGAATTATTGGGATCCCTGAGGGGTTGGAGAGAGAGGACTAGAAGATATATTTGAGCAAATCATAGTTGAGAACGTCCATAATCTGGGGAATGAAACAAACATTCATATCCTAGAGGCAGAGAGGACCCTTCCCACGATCAAGAAAAACATGCCAATGCCGCAGCATATAATAGTAAAACTCGCAAATCTTAGAACCAAGGAAACCTTCTTAAGGGCAGTCAACTGGAAGAGATTCCTTATGTACAGAGGGAGGAACATCAGAGTAAAGCCAGACCTATCCACAGAGACCTGGCAAGCCAGAAAGGGCTGGCGATACATATTGAGGGTACTAAACGAGAAGAACATGCCGCCAAGGATACTTTATCTGGCAAGGCTGTCATTTAGAATGGATGGAGAAATGCAAAGCTTCCAAGAACAGCAGAAACTGAAAGAATATGTGACCACTAAGCTGGCCTTGCAAGAAATATTAAGGGGGATTCTATAAAAGGAGAAAGACACCAAGAGTGAAATAGAAAATAAATTTACATAGACAAACTATAAAAGCAAGGTCTTCACAGACAACATGATGACAATTAATTCATATCTTTCAATAATCACTCTCAATGTGAATGGCCTAAACGCTCCCATAAAATGGCACAGGGTTGCAGATTGCATAAAAAGACAGGACCCATCCATATGCTGTCTACAAGAGACTCATTTTGAACCTAAAGATACATCCAGACTGAAAGTGAAGGGATGGAGGTCCATCTTCCATGTCAGCAGAACTCAAAAGAAAGCTAGGGAAGGAATTCTTATATCAGACAAATTAGATTTTAAACTAAAGACTGTAGAGACACAGAAGGACACTATATCATTCTTAAAGGGTCTATCCAACAAGAAGATCTAAAAATTGTAAATATCTCTGCCCCCTCATGGGAGCAGCCATCTACATAAGCCAACTGTTCACCAAAATAAGAGTCATATTGATAACAATACGTTAATTGTAGGAGACCTCAATACTCCACTCTCAGCAATAGACAGATCACCTAAGCAGAAAATCAACAAAGAAACAAGAGCTTTGAATGACACACTGGACCAGATGGACCTCATAGATATATACAGGACATTTCACCCTAAAACAACAGAATACCCATTCTCCTCGAACTTTCTCCAGAAGAGACCACATACTGGGTCATAAATCAGGGCTCAACTGACATGAAAATATTGAGATTATTTCCTGCATATTCTCAGACCACAATGCTTTAAAACTGGAACTCAATCACAAGAAAAAATTTGGAAGAAATTCAAACACTTGGAAAATAAAGACGACTCTGCTCAAGAAAGTTTGGGTCAACCAGGAAATGAAATAAAACTTAAACAATTCATGGAAACCAATGAGAAGGAAAACACATTGGTCCAAAACCTATGGGATACTGCAAAGGCAGTCCTAAGGGGGAAATATATCACCATCCAAGCCTCACTCAAAAAACCCAGAAAATTCCCAAATTCACCAACTAACTCCACATTTTAAAGAACTAGAGAAAAAGCAATAAATGGTGCCTAAGGTATGCATTAGAAGAGAAATAATTAAGATTAAAGCAGAGATCAATGAATTAGAAACCAGAAACACAGTAGATCAGATCAATGAAACTAGAAGTTGGTCCTTTGAAAGAATTAATAAGATCAATAAACCACTGGCCAGACTTCTCCAAAAGAAAAGAGAAAGGATGCAAATGAATAAAATTATGAATGAAAGGGGAGAGATCACAACTAACACCAAGGAAATAGAAACAAATATTAGAAATTATTATCAGCAACAATATGCTAAGAAACTGAGCAATCTGGATGAAATGGAGGCCTTCCTGGAAACCTATAAAGTCCCAAAACTGAAACAGGAAGAAATTGACAACCTGAATAGGCTAATAACCAGTAATGAAATTGAAGCAGTGATCAAAAACCTCCCCCAAAACAAGAGTCCAGGGCCTAATGGATTCCCTGGGGAATTCTACCAAACTTTCAAAGAGGAAATATTCTACTGAAGCTGTTTCAAAAAATAGAAACAGAAGGAAAACTTCCAAACTCATTCTATGAGGCCAGCATTACCTTAATCCCCAAACCAAGCAAAAAGGAGAATTTCAGACCGATATCCCTGATGAATATGGATTCCAAAATTCTCAACAAAATCATAGCTAATAGGATCCAGCCATACATTGAAAAGGTCATCCATCACAACCAAGTGGGATTTATCCCTGGGATGCAAGGGTGGTTCAACATTTGCAAATCAATCAATGTGATAGAACACATTAATAATAGGAGAGAGAAGAATCATATGGTTCTCTCAATTGATGCAGAAAAAGCATTTGGCAAAATACAGCATCCTTTCCTTATTAAAACTCTTCTAAGTATAGGGATAGAGGGAACATTCTTCAAGTTCATAAAATATATCTATGGAAAACCCACAGTAAATATCATCCTCAATCGGGAAAAGCTGAGAGCGTTTTCCTTACAGGGATCAGGAACACGTCAAGGATGCCCACTCTTGCCACTATTGTTCAACATAATACTAGAAGTTCTACCAAAGGCAATCAGCCAACAAAAAGAAAAAAAGTAATCAAATTGGCAAAGAAGAAGTCAAACACTGTCTTTTTGCGGACGACGTGATACTTTATGTGGAAAACCCAAAAGACTCCACCCCCAAATTACTAGAAGTCATACAGCAATTCAGTAATGTGGCAGGATACAAAATCAATGCACAGAAATCAGTTGCTTTCTTATACACTAACAATGCAACTGTAGAAAGAGAAATTAGAGAAACAATTCCATTTACAATAGCACCAAAAATGATAAGATACCTTGGAATAAACGTAACCTAAGAGGTAAAGGATCTATACTCTGTGAACTATAGAACACTCATGAAAGAAATTGAAGAAGACACAAAAAGATGGAAAAATATTCCATGCTCCTGGATCAGAAGAATAAACATTGTTAAAATGTCTATGCTACCCAGAGCAATCTATACCTTCAATGCCATCCCGATCAAAATTCCAATGACATTTTTCAAAGTGCTGGAAGAAACAATCCTAAAATTTGTATGGAATCAGAAAGACTCCGAATCGCCAAGGAAATGTTGAAATGATAAACAAAGCTGGGGGCATCACGTTTCCCGATTCCAAGCTACATTACAAAGCTGTGATCACCAAGACAGCATGGTAATGGCACAAAAACAGACATACAGACCAATGGAACAGAATAGAGAGCCCAGATATGGACCCTGAACTCTATGGTCAAATAATCTTCAACAAAGCAGGAAAAAATATACCATGGAAAAAAGTCAGTCTGTTCAATAAATGGTGCTGTGAATATTGGACTGCTAAATGCAGAAGAATGAAACTCGACCATTCTCTAATGCCATACACAAAGAGAAACTCAAAATGGAGCAAAGATCTCAATGTGAGAAAGGAGTCCATCAAAATCCTAGAGGAGAACGTAGGCAGTACCTTCTTTGACATTGGCCACAGCAACTTCTTTCAAGATATGTGTCCAAAAGCTAGTGAAACAAAACCAAAAATGAACTTTTGGAATTTCATCAAGATAAAAAGCTTCTGCAGAGCAAAGGAAACAGTCAGCAAAAGAAGGAGGCAACCCATGGAATGGGAGAAGATATTTGGAAATGGCACTACAGATAAAGGGCTGATATACAAGATCTATAAAAAATTTCTAAAACTCTACACCCAAAAAACAAATAATTCATCAAAAAATGGGCAGAAGTCATGAACAGACACTTCACCAAAGAAGACATAGGAATGGCCAACAGACACATGAAAAAATGTTCATCATCATTAACCATCAGGGAAATTCAAATCCAAACCACACTGAGATACCATCTTACACCAGTTACAATGGCAAAAATGGACAAAGGAAGAAAGAGTAAATGTTAGAGAGGTTTTGGAGAAAGGGGAACCGTCTTACACTGTTGATGGGAGTGCAAGTTGGTACAACCACTTTTGAAAACAGTGTGGAGGTTCCTGTTATCCACTGTTAATCCAAAAAATTAAAAATAGAGCTACCCAATGACCCAGGAATTGTACCACCGGGCATTTACCCCAAATACACAGATGTAGTGAAAAGAACGGCCATATGCACCCCAATGTTCATAGCAGCAATGTCCACAATAGCCTAATTGTGGAAAGAGCCAAGATGCCCTTCAACAGATGAATGGTTAATGAAGATGTGGTCCATATATACAATGTTTATGTGGTCCATATATTACTCAGCCATCAGAAAGGATGAATACCCAAGTTTTACATCAACATGGATGGGACTGGATGATATTATGCTAAGTGAAATAAGTCAAGCAGGGTTAGTCAATTATTATATGGTTTCACTTATTTGTGGAACATAAGGAATAGCATGGGGGACATTAGGAGAAGGAAGGGAAAAATGAAGGGGGGAAATCAGAGGGAGAGATGAATCATGAGAGACTATGGACTTTGAGAAACAAACAGGGTTTTAGAGGGGAGGGATGTGGGGGGAGGGGTTAGCCCAGTGATGGGTACTGAGGAGGGCACATACTGCATGGAGCATTGGGTGTTATACGAAAACAATGAATCATGGATCACTACATAAAAAACTAATGATGTATTGTATGGTGACTATCATAACAATAAAATAAAATGAAATTTAAAATAAATTAAAAGAAAATTCAATGAAATTAATCCATAAACATATAAATTGATTTAGAGGTAAATGTAAACTCAAATAAATTAAATATTCTTAAAACACTAAAAAATATAGGAAATACACAAATGCTTTTCAAGTGAACATGAGTTGTGAAATTGTTGGTAAATAATATTCGTTTAATATTGTTCCTTTAATAAAAACAACCTGTCCTCTGAATTATGAGCATTACCTATAATGTCAGCATACATTTTTGTTCTACCCCAGTTTCCCAGCAACATCAGGTTTAAAATAGAAAACAGAGGCATGCCTGGGTGTTTCAGTCAGTTAAGCATCTGCCTTCGGCTCAGGTCATGATCCCAGTATCCTGGGATCAAGTCCCACATCGGGATCCTTGCTTAGCAGGGATCCACCTTCTTCCTCTACTTAACACTCCCTCTGCTTCTGCTTTCTTTCTCTGAGAAAATAAATAAATAAAATAAAATAAAATAGAAAACATAATGAGATGATGGGCTAGCTGATTGGTATTATAATACGTCTGTCTAAATATTGTTTCTGGGGGAAGGAAAGATGGCGGAGAAGTAGGGGACCCTATTTCAACTGGTCTCTGTAATTGAGCTGGATATCTACCAGACCACTCTGAGCACCCACAAAATCAGCCTGAGACTTAAGAAGATCTGGATCTCTACAAACAGAATATCGCAGACGGTTGGTTTCAAGGTACTAAGCAGGGAGCTGTGATTCTGCCTGCAGATATCAGAGATAAATGGCAGCGGGAGGGAGCCTGTCCATGGGGATCCTACACCACCGGTGAGCAACAGCCTCCCACGCTGGGGATGGGGCACAGACTCACAGACCAGTAGTGGCGGGGAAAGGACTTTAGGGCAGCCCCCGGGGCAGAAACGCGGAGCTAGGGTAAGTGAGGCAGAAGAGAGAATAAGCGACCTGGAAGACAATATAATAGATAAAAGGGAAAAGAGGAGGCCAGGGAAAAACAACTCAGAATCCATGAAAATAGAATCAGAGAAACAAGTGACACCATGAAGCTTTCCAATGTCAGAATAATTGGAATCCCAGAGGGAGTGGAAAGAGAGAGAGGACTAGAAGATGTAGTTGAGCAAATCATAGCTGAGAACTTCCCTAATCTGGGGAATGAAACAAACATTCGAGTCCTAGAGGCAGAGAGGACCCTCCCAAGATAACGGAAAATAGGCCAACACCCCGGCATGTAATAGTAAAACTGGCAAATCTTAGAACCAAGGAAACCATCTTAAGGGCAGTTAGGGGGAAGAGATTCCTTATGTACAGAGGGAGGAACATCAGAATCACGTCAGACCTATCCACAGAGACCTGGCAAGCCAGAAAGGCCTGGCAAGACATATTCAGGGTACTAAATGAGAAGAACATGCAGCCAAGAATACTTTATCCAGCAAGGCTGTCATTTAGAATGGATGGAGAGATACAGAGCTTCTATGACTGGCAGATACTGAAAGAATATGTGACCACTAAGCCGGCCCTGCAAGAAATATTGAGGGGGGTTCTATAAAAGGAGAAAGACCCCAAGAGTGATATACAACAGAAATTTACAGGGATAATCTATAAAAACAACATCTTCACAGGCAACATGATGACTATTAATTCATATCTTTCAATAATCACTCTCAACGTGAATGGCCTAAACACTCCCATAAAATGGCACAGGGTTGCAGATTGGATAAAAAGAGAGGACCCATCTATATGCTTCCTACAAGAGACTCACTTTGAATCTAAAGATATATCCATACTGAAAGTGAAGGGATGGAGATCCATCCTCCATGCCAGCAGACCTCAAAAGAAAACTGGGTTAGCAGTTCTTATATCAGACAAATTAGATTTTAAACTAAAGTCTGTAATTAGAGACACAGAAGAACACTATATCATTCTTAAAGGTCTATCCAACAAGAAGATCTAACAACTGTAAATATGTATGCCCCCAACATGGGAGCAGCCATCTACATAAGCCAACTGTTAACCAAAATAAAGAGTCATATTGATAACAATACGTTAATTGTAGGAGACCTCAATACTCCACTTTCAGTAATGGACAGATCATCTAAGCAGAAAATCAACAAGGAAACAAGAGATTTGAATGATACACTAGACCATATGAACATCACAGATATATACAGAACATTCCACCCTAAAACAACAGAATACTTATTCTTCTTGAGTGCACACGGAACTTTTTCCAGAATAGACCACATACTGGGTCACAAATCAAGTGTCATCCGATACCAAAAGAATGAGATTATTTCCTTCATATTCTCAGAACACAATGCTTTAAACCTAGAACTCAATCACAAGAAAAAAATGGCAGAAATTCAAACACTTGGAAGCTAAAGACCACTCTGCTCAAGAATGTTTGGGTCAAACAGGATATCAAATAGAACTTAAACAATTCATGGAAATCAATGAGAAGAAAACACATCGGTCCAAAACCTATGGGATACTGCAAAGGCGGTATTAGGGGGAAATACATAGCCATCCAAGCCTCACTCAAAAAAATAGAAAAATTCCGAATTCACCGACTAACTCTACGCCTTAAAGAACTAGATTAAAAGCAACAAACGTTGCCTAAGCCATGCATTAGAAGAGAAATAATTAAAATTAGAGCAGAAATCAATGAATTAGAAACCAGAAACAGTAGATCAGATCAACAAAACTAGAAGTTGGTTCTTTGATAGAATTAATAATATCGATAAACCACTGGCCAGACTTATCTGAAAGGAAAGTGAAAGGACCCAAATTAATAAAATTATGAATGAAACGGGAGAGATTACGACTAACACAAAGGAATAGAAACAAATATAGAAATTATTATCAACAATGATATGGCAAGAAATTGAGTAATCTGAATGAAATTGAGGCCTTCTTGGAAACCTATAAGCTGCCAAGACTGAAACAGGAAGAAATTGACAACCTGAATAGGCCAATAACCAGTAACAAGATTGAAGAAGTGACCAAAAACCTCCCCCAAAACAAGAGTCCTGGGTCTGATGGATTCCCTGGGGAATTCTACCAAACATTCAAGGAAGAAATAATACCTATTTTCCTGAAGCTGTTTCAAAATGAGAAACAGAAGGAAAGCTTCCAGACTCATTCTATGAGTCTAGCATTACCTTAATCCCCAAACCAGGCAAAGACCTCATCAAAAAGGAGAATTTGAGACCAGTATCTCTGATGATATGGATTCCAAAATTCTCAACAAAATCATAGCTAATAGGTTCCAACTATACATTCAAAGGATCATCCACCGTGACCAAGTGGGATTTAACCCCAGGATGCAAGGGTGGTTCAACATTTGCAAATCAATCAATGTGATAGAACACATTAATAAGAGGAGAGAGAAGAATCATATGGTCCTCTCAATTGATGCAGAAAAAGCATTTGACAAAATACAGCATCCTTTCCTGATTAAAACTCTTCAGAGTATAGGGATTGAGGGAACATTCCTCAAGTTCATAAAAGCCATCTATGAAAAACCCACAGCAAGTATCATCTTCAATGGGGAAAAGCTGAGAGCCTTTCCCTTAAGATCAAGAACACGTCAAGGACCCCCACTCTCTCCACTATTGTTCAACATAGTACTAAAAGTTCTAGCAGCAGCAATCAGACAACAAAAAGAAATAAATGTATTCAAATTGGAAAAGAAGAAATCAAAGTCTCTCTTTGTCTGCAAAAGACATGACACTTTATGTGCAAAACCCAAAAGACTCTACCCCCAAATTACTAGAACTCATACAACAATTCGGTAATGTGGCAGGATACAAAATCAATGAACAGATATCATTTGTTTCTTATACACTAACAACGCAACTGTAGAAAGAGAAATTAGAGAAACGATTCCATTTACAATAGCACCAAAAACCATAAGATACCTCGGAATAAACTTAACCAAAGAGGTAAAGGATCTATACTCTAGGAACTGGAGAACAGTCATGAAATAAATGGAAGAAGACACAAAAAGATGGAACAATATTCCATGCTCATGGATCGGAAGAATAAACTTTGTTAAAATGTCTATGCTACCCAGAGCAATCTATACCTTCAATGCCATCCCAATCAAAATTCTAATGACATTTTTCAAAGTGCTGGAACAAACAATCCTAAAATTTGTATAGAATCAGAAAAGACCCCGAATTGCCTAGGAAATGGAAAAAGAAAAACAAAGCTGGAGGCATCACGTTGCCTGATTTCAAGCTATATTACAAAGCTGTGATCAGCAGGACAGCACGGTACTGGCACAAAAACAGACAATGGAACAGAATAGAGAACCCATATATGGACCCTTAACTCAATGGTCAAATAATCTTTGACAAAAATATGCAATGGAAAAAAGTCTCTTCAATAAATGGTGCTGGGCAAACTGGACAGCCACATGCAGAAGAATAAAACTCGACCATTCTCTAACACCATTCACAAAGATAAACTCAGAGTAGATGAAAGACCTCAATGTGAGACAGGAATCCATCAAAGTCCCAGAGGAGAACATAGGCAGTAACCTCTTTGACATAGCCCACAGCAACTTCTTTCAAGATACATCTCCAAAAGCTAGTGAAACAAAAGCAAAAATGAACTTTTCAGACTTCATCAATATAAAAAGTTTCTGCTTTTTCCTGTGGGTTGCCTCTATGTTTTGTTGACTGTTTCCTTTCCTTTCCTTTGTGATCAAAAACCTCCCCAGAATTCCCCAGGGAATCCATCATACCCAGGACTCTTGTTTTGGGGGAGCTTTTTGATAAAACAAAACATAGAGGCAACCGACAGAATGGGAGAAGATATTTGCAAATGACACTACAGATAAAGGGCTGGTATCCAAGATCTATAAAGAACTTCTCAAACCCAACACCCAAAAAACAAATAATCAAGTCAAAAAGTGGGCAGAAGATATGAAAAGACACTTCTCTGAAGAAGACATACAAATGGCTAACAGACACATGAAAAAATGTTCATCATCATTAGCTATCAGGGAAGTTCAAATTAAAACCACATTGAGATACCACCTTACATCACTTAGAATGGCAAAAATGGACAGGGCAAGAAACAACAAATGTCGGAGAGGTTTTGGAGAAAGGGGAACCCTCTTACACTGTTGGTGAGAATGCAAGTTGGTACAGCCACTTTGGAAAACAGTGTGGAGTTTCGTCAAAAATTTGAAAATGGAGTTGTCCTATGACCTAGCAATTGTACTTCTGGCTATTTACCCCTAAGACACAGATGTAGTGAAAAGAAGGGCCATATGCACCCCAATGTTCATAGCAGAAGTCTCTGGAATAGCCAAACTTTGGAAAGAGCCGAACTACCCTTCAACAGACGAATGGATAAAGAAGATAAAGATAAAGAAGATGTAGTCCATATATATTCATCCATCAGAAAGGATGAATACCCAAGTTTTACCTCAACATGGATGGGCCTATAGGAGATTATGCTAAGTGAAATAAGTCAAGTAGAGAAAGTCAATTATCATATGGTTTCACTTATTTGTGGAACATAAGGAATAGCATGGAGGACATTAGGAGAAGGAAGGGAAAAATGAAGGGGGGGGGAATCCAGAGGGAGAGATGAACCATGAGGGACCATGGACTCTGAGAAACAAACAGGGTTTTAGAGGGGAGGCGGGTGTGGATTGGTTAGCCCAGTGATGGTTATTAAGGAGGGTACCTACTGCATGGAGCACTGTGTGTGATATGAAAACAATGGATCATGAATCACCACATCAAAAACTAATGATGTATTGTATATTGACTAACATAACATAATAAAATTTAAAAAATAAATAAAATCTTAAAAAGACAATGAAACAAACAAACAAATAAATAAATACATATTATTTCCAAAATCTTTTTGCTCATTTCCAACCTTAGTTATGCTACGTTAAGGAAATCATATTCATTCAGTGTTGGATTATTTCTACGTCAGATAAACTACTGAAACACTAATTACTGAACTAAAGATAAGTTTTTATACTTATTTCATCATGTTTTATATAATATAGAGAAGCTAAACATATTTGTGTCTGTGCATAAACATTCATAATTGTACTACGCCCAGGATGTCACTGTGATGGCCATTTAAGAGACCTTTGCCTTTATCTGCTTGTGAAGATCAGTAATTAAACAGCTATTTATGAAGAAAACTACCTCCAGAGAGCACTAGATTCCACTTAAGAAAATTCATCAACAGAGTGGGATTAAAAAACTTGAGAATGACCATAAAAAAAGGAGGAACACCTTCAGTTTTCCTGGACATCCTATTTCACAAGTCAGCATTGCTCATCACCAAGAAAGAACATACCAGGTAAAAGGAATTCTTCTAATGGGAAAAGGGAGAATGGAATGAGTAACAGCTTCCCCAGTTTTTCTGGCCATTGCAAGAACCAGTTTTAGTTTCTTCCCACCCAGAGACTGGCAAAGCTGAGACATTCAGAGATGGTTAGGTAGTACAGACTACAAGAAAAGAAACTGGCATGCCATGGAGGGAGGGAACTCTTTCCAGTGGAGTAGGAAAGGGAGAGAAAGAGAGAGGGGTTAAGAAAATGAAGCGTCAGGTTTGCACTAGAAGAAAACCTCTCCAGACCACAGACTGGAGAGCCAGAGGAACTGAGTGTAGCAGTTTTTTGCAAAAAGCATGTGGAGCTCAATCTCTGAAGTTTTGGAAGTGCACAACTTTTGCCAGAGTGGAACTACGGCGTGCACTCCTGGGGAGAAGGAGAGCACACAAAGTGGTGTAGGGATCTCCTGGGTCACAAAGGGAGAGATTGTTTCCATGGAGTACATGTTAGAGGGTATATTGACTCTCCAAAGACAAAAGACCCTGCAGGTACTAGAAAATGACCTTTCATCAGCAGGGAGCAGAGGCATCAGCAGAGGGTGGATAACCTGGTCGTTGCTTTTCCAGGTGGCACACCATAGATGCCATGCACTGTGCATGCATGGGACTGTTTTTTGGGACAAAGGCACTAGTAAGAGCACAGCAAGGCTCAAATACAAAGAAGGGAGCAGATCTGCACAGTGCCCCTGCCTTTAAGATTTGGAGGTTTGAATCCAAGCCACCCACACCAAAGATAAAATGCAGGAAAGTTGTGGCACTGGGCATACTCATGGCCGTTGTTCTCTGTGAGGGCTTCCTGAACAGCGGGTAGTGTGAGATACACTCTCCAGGGATGAGAGAGTGGGGTGTTGCCATTTTACCCTCACCACAAACAGACAATTTCAGTGAGCAACACAGCAGGCCCCAGTAGAGGTGGGAGCCAGTTACATCAAACCCCGCACCCCTGTGCTTGGCAAGTACATTTTTACTGGGAAGGGATTGACTCTCAGCCAGTGCAGCAGACCTCTCCCCTAGAAGAGCAGTACAGGCAGCACTCCCCATACATCAAATCGAATGATCATACAGTGCTTCAAAGTGTCCCTTCAAATCAGTTAGAAATAGGACCAGGCTGTATTGTTTTTTCCTTTTTTTGAATTAGAATTTAGGGTATTTCTGTGTTTGTTGGATTGTTTTCTTTTTCTTTTTTATTTCTTTTTATTTTTTTATTATGTTATGTTAGTCACCATACACTACATCATTAGTTTTTGATGTAGTGATCTATGATTCATTGTGTATAACAACCAGTGCTCCATACAATACATGCCCTCCTTAATACCCATCAGCAGGCTAACCCATCCACCCACCTCCCTCCCCCCTAAAACCCACAATTTCTCAGAGTTCATAGTCTCTCATGGCTCATCTCCCCCTCCGATTCCCCCCCCCCTTCATTTTTCCCTTCCTTCTCCTAATGTCCTCCATGCTATTCCTTATGCTCCACAAATAGGTGAAACCATATGATAATTGATTTTCTCTGCTTGACTTATTTCATTTAGCATAATCTCCTATAGGCCCATCCATGTTGATGTAAAAGTCGGGTATTCATCCTTTCTGATGGCTGAGTAATATTCCATTGTATATATGGACCACATCTTCTTTATCCATTTGTCTGTTGAAGGGCAGCTCAGCAGTTTGGCTATTGTGGACATTGCTGCTATGAACATTGGGGTGCATATGGCCCTTCTTTTCACTACATCTGTGTCTTAGGGGTAAATATCCAGGAATGTGATTGCTGGGTCATAGGGTAGCTCTATTTTTAATTTTTTTTGAAGCACCTCCACACTGTTTTCCAAAGTGGCTGTACCAACTTGCATTCTCACCAACAGTGTAAGAGGGTTCCCCTTTCTCCACAACCTCTCCAACATTTGCTGTTTATTTCCTTGTCCATTTTTGCCATTCTAATTGATGTAAGGTGGTATCTCAATGTGGTTTTGATTTGAATTTCCCTGATGGCTAATGATAATGAACATTTTTCATGTGTCTGTTAGCCATTTGTATGTCTTCTTCAGAGAAGTGTCTGTTCATGTTTTCTACCCATTTTTTGACTTGATGATATGTTTTTTGGGTGTTGAGTTTGAGAAGTTCTTTATAGATCTTGGATATCAGCCCTTTATCTGTAGTGTCATTTGCAAATATCTTCTCCCATTCCGTGTGTTGCCTCTTAGTTTTGGTGACTGCTTCCTTTGCTGTGCAGAAGCTTTTGGTCATGATGAAGTCCCAAAAGTTCATTTTTGCTTTTGTTTCACTAGCTTTTGGAGACGTTTTTTGAAAGAAGTTGCTGTGGCTGATGTCCAAGAGGTTACTGCCTATGATCTCCTCTAGGATTTGGATGGATTCCTGTCTCACATTGAGGTCGTTCGTCCATTTTGAGTTTATCTTTGTGTATGGTGTTAGAGAATGGTCGAGTTTCATTCTTCTGCATGTGGCTGTCCAATTTTCCCACACCATTTATTGAAGAGACTGTCTTTTTTCCATGGCATATTTTTTCCTGCTTTGTCGAAGATTATTTGACCATAGAGTTGAGGGTCCATATCTGGGTTTTCTATTCTGTTCCATTGGTCTATATGTCTGCTTCTGTGGTAGTACCATGTTATCTTGGTGATCACGGCTTTGTAATATAGCATGAAATCGGACAACGTGATGCCCCTAGCTTTTTTTTTTATGTTATGTTAATCACCATACATTACATCATTAGCTTTTGATGTAGTGTTCCAAGATTTATTATTTGCATATAACACCCAGTGCTCCATGCAGAACATGCCCTCTTTAATACCCATCATCGGGCTAACCCATTGCCCCACACCCCTCCCCTCTAGAACCCTCAGTTTGTTTTTCAGAGTCCATAGTCTCTCATGGTTCATCTCCCCCTCCGATTTTCCCCCCTTCATTCTTCCCCTTCTGTTATCTTCTTCTTCTTCTTTTTTTTTTTTTAACATATAATGTATTATTTGCTTCAGAGGTACAGATATGTGATTCAACAGTCTTGCACACTTCACAGCGCTCACCATAGCACATACCCTGCCCAATGTCTATCACTGAGCCACCCCATCCCTCCCACCCCCCACCACTCCAGCAACCCTCAGTTTGTTTCCTGACATTAAGAATTCCTCATATCAATGAGGTCATTTGATACATGTCTTTCTCTGATTGACTTATTTCACTCAGCATAATACCCTCCAGTTACCATCCACATCGTTGCAAATGGCAAGATTTCATTCATTTTGATGGCTGCATAATATTCCATTGTGTATACATACCACATCTTCTTTATCCATTCATCTGTCGATGGACATCTTGGCTCTTTCCACAGTTTGGCTATAGTGGACATTGCTGCTATAAACATTGGGGTGCACGTACTCCTTCGGATCCCTACATTTGTATCTTTGGTGTTAAATACACAGTAGTGCAATTGCTGGGTCATAGGATAGCTCGATTTTTAAATTTTTGAGGAACCTCCACACTGTTTTCCAAAGAGGCTGTACCAACTTGCATTCCCACCAAGAGTGTAAGAGGGTTCCCCTTCCTCCACAACCTCTCCAACATTTGTTGTTTCTTTCCCTGTCCATTTTTGCCATTCTAACTGGTGTAAGGTCGTATCTCAGTGTGGTTTTGATTTGGATTTCCCTGATGGCTAATGATGATGAACATTTTTTCATTTGTCTGTTAGCATTTGTATGTCTTCTTCAGAGAAGTGTCTGTTCATCTCTTCTGCCCACTCTTTGACTTGATTATTTGTTTTTTGGGTGTTCGAATTCAGAAGTTCTTTATAGATCTTGGATACCAGCCCTTTATCTGTAGTGTCATTTGCAAATATCTTCTCCCATTCTGTGGGTTGCCTCTTTGTTTTGTTGACTGTTTCCTTTGCTGTGCAGAAGCTTTTGATTTGGATGAAGTCCCAAAAGTTCATTTTTGCTTTTGTTTCACTAGCTTTTGGAGATGTATCTTGAAAGAAGTTGCTGTGGCCGATGTCAAAGAGGTTAGTGCCTATGTTCTCCTCTAGGATTTGGATGGATTCCTGTCTCACATTGAGGTCTTTCATCCATTTTGAGTTTATCTTTGTGAATGGTGTTAGAGAATGGTCGAGTTGCATTCTTCTGCATGTGGCTGTCCAATTTCCCCAGCACCATTTATTGAAGAGACTTTCTTTTTTCCATTGCATGGTTTATCCCGCATTGTCAAAGATTATTTGACCATAGAGTTGAGGGTCCATATCTGGGTTCTCTATTCTGTTCCATTGGTCTGTAGGTCTGTTTTTGTGCCAGTACCATGCTGTCTTGGTGATCACTGCTTTGTAATATAGCTTGAAATCAGGCAACGTGATGCCCCCAGCCTTGTTTTTCTTTTTCAACATCTCCTTGGTGATGCTGGGTCTTTTCTGATTCCATACAAATTTTAGGATCGTTGGTTCCAGCACTTTGAAAAATGTCATTGGAATTTTGATCAGGATGGCATTGAAGGTATAGATTGATCTGGGTAGCATAGACATTTTAACAAAGTTTATTCTTCCGGTCCATGAGCATGGAATATTGTTCCATCTTTTTGTGTCTTCTTCCATTTCTTTCATGAGTGTTCTGTAGTTCCTAGAGTATAGATCCTTTACCTCTTTGGTTAGGTTTATTCCGAGGTATCTTATGGTTTTTGGTGCTATTGTAAATGGAATAGTTTCTTTAATTTCTCTTTCTAGAGTTGCGTTGTTAGTGTATAAGAAAGCAACTGATTTCTGTGCATTGATTTTGTATTCTGCCACATTACTGAATTGCTGGATGAGTTCTAGTAATTTGGGGTTGGAGTCTTTTGTGTTTTCCACATAAAGTATCATGTCGTCTGCGAAAAGAGAGAGTTTGACTTCTTCTTTGCCAATTTGAATACCTTTTATTTCTTTTCGTTGTCTCATTGCTGTTGCTAGGACTTCTAGTACTATGTTGAACAACAGCGGTGAGAGTGGGCACCTTTGACGTGTTCCTGATCTTAAGGGAAAGGCTCTCAGCTTTTCCCCATTGAGGATGATATTCAGTGTCGGTTTTTCATAGATGGATTTTATGAGGTTGACGAATGTTCCCTCTATCCCTATACTCTGGAGAGTTTGAATCCGGAAAGGATGTTGTATTTTGTCAAATGCTTTTTCTGCATCAACTGAGAGGACCATATGGTTCTTCTCCCTCCTCTTATTAATGTGGTCTATCACATTGATTGATTTGCAAATGTTGAACCACCTTTGAATCCCGGGGATAAATCCCACTTGGTCGTGGTGGATGATCCTTTGAATGTATTGTTGGATCCCATTAGCTAGGATTTTGTTTAGGATTTTGGAATCCATACTCATCAGGGATATCGGTCTGAAATTCTCCTTTTTGATGGGGTCTTTGCCTGGTTTAGGGATTAAGGTAATGTTGGCCTCATAGAATGAGTTTGGAAGTTTTCCCTCTGTTTCTATTTTTTGAAACAGCTTCGGTAGAATAGGTATTATTTCTTCTTTGAATGTTTGGTAGTATTCCCCAGGGAATCCATCAGGCCCTGGACTCTTGTTTTTTGGGAGGTTTTGGATCAGTGCTTCAATCTCATTACTGCTTATTGGCCTATTCAGGTTGTCCATTTCTTCCTGTTTCAGTCTTGGCAGCTTATAGGTTTCCAGGAAGGCCTCCATTTCATCCAGATTGCTCAGTTTATTGGCATATAGTTGTTGATAATAATTTGTAATAATTGTTTATATTTCCTTGGTGTTAGTCGTGATCTCTCCCCTTTCATTCATTGTTTTATTAATTTGGGTCCTTTCTCTCTTCTTTTGGATAAGTCTGGCCAGTGGTTTATCAATCTTATTAATTCTTTCAAAGAACCAATTTCTAGTTTCGTTGATCTGATCTACTGTGTTTCTGGTTTCTAATTCATTGATATCTGCTCTAATCTTAATAATCTCTCTTCTAATGCATGGCTTAGGCGTCGTTTGTTGATTTTTCTCTAGTTCTTTAAGGTGTAGAGTTAGTTGGTGAATTCGGGATTTTTCTGTTTTTTTGAGTGAGGCTTGGATGGCCATGTATATCCCCCTTAGGACCACCTTTGCAGTATCCCATAGGTTTTGGACCGGTTTGTTTTCATTCTCATTGATTTGCATGAATTGTTTAAGTTCTTCTTTGATTTCCTGGTTGACACAAAGATTCTTGAGCGAGTGGTCTTTAGCTTCCAAGTGTTTGAATTTCTGCCCAATTTTTTCTTGTGATTGAGTTCCAGTTTTAGAGCATTGTGGTCTGAGAATATGCAGGGAATAATCTCAATCTTTTGGTATCAGTTGAGACCTGATTTGTGACCCAGTATATGGTCTATTCTGGAGAAAGTTCCATGTGCGCTCGAGAAGAATGAGTATTCTGTTTTTTTAGGGTGGTAAGTTCTGTTAATATCTATGAGGTCCATCTGGTCCAATGTATCATTCAAAGCTCTTGTTTCCTTGTTGATTTTCTGTTTAGATGATCTGTCCATTGCTGAGAGCAGAGTATTGAGGTCTCGTACAATTAATGTGTTGTTATCAATATGAGTCTTTATTTTGGTTAACAGTTGGCTTATAAAGATGGCTGCTCCCATGTTGGGGGCATAGATTTTTAGAATTGTTAGATCTTCTTGTTGGATAGACCTTTTAAGAGTGATCTAGTATCCTTCTGTGTCTCCTAGTATAGACTTTAGTTCAAAATCTAATTTGTCTTACATAAGAATTGCTACCCTAGCTTTCTTTTGAGGTCCGCTGGCATGGGAGATGGATCTCCATCTGTCCATTTTCAGTCTGGATGTATCTTTAGGTTCAAAATGAGTCTCTTTTAGACAGCATATGGAAGGGTTCTGTCTTTTTATCCAATATGCAACCCTGTGCCGTTTTATGGGTGCATTTAGGCCATTCACGTTGAGAGTGATTATTGAAGGATATGAATTAATTGTCATCATGTTGCCTGTGAAGATGTTGTTTTTATAGATTGTCCCTGTAAATTTCTGTTGTAGATCACTCTTGGGGTCTTTCTCCTTTTATATAACCCCTCTTAATATTTCTTGCCGGCCTGCCTTAGTGGTCTCATATTCTTTCAACTTCTGCTGGTCGTGGAAGCTCTGCACTCTCCTTCCATTCTAAGTGAAACCCTTGCCAGATAAAGTATTCTTGGCTGCATGTTCTTCTCTTTTAGTTCCCTGAATATGTCTTGCCAGGCCTTTCTGGTTTGCCAGGTCTCTGTGGATAGGTCTGACCTTATTCTGATATTCTTCCCTCTGTATGTAAGGAATCTTTTCCCCCTAACTGCCCTTAAGATGGTTTCCTTGGTTCTAAGATTTGCAAGTTTTACTATTACATGCTGGGTTGTTGGCCTGTTTTCCTTGATCTTAGGAGGGGTCCTCTCTGCCTCTAGGACTCGAATGTTTGTTTCATTCCCCAGATTAGGGAAATTCTCACCTACGATTTGCTCAACTACATCTTCTAGTCCCCTCTCTCTCTCCACTCCCTCAGGGATTCCAATTATTCTGACATTGGAATGCTTCATGGTGTCACTTATTTCTCTGATTCTATCTTTGTGGATTCTGAATTGTTTTTCCCGGACCTCCTCTTTTCCCTTTTTATCTATTATATTGTCTTCCAGGTCGCTTATTCTCTGTTCTGTCTCAGTTACCCAAGTTGTTAGATTATCTAGTTTGGATGGGATCTCATTGATAGTGTTTTTAAGTTCTGGCAATTCACCTTTTATTTCTGCACTTAGATAGTCTATGCTGCCATTAATTGATTTCTCCATTCTAGCCATTGTCTTCACAATTGCTAGTCTGAATTCCATCTCTGACATCTTGTTTATATCTGCATCCATTTGTAAATCTGCAGCATAAGTCCTAATCTCTGAGTCTTTTCTGTTTTGGGGGCTCCTCCTCCTAGTCATTCTGTGGATGGGTGTTTGAGGGAATGTATAGAGTCCAAATTATTGACCAGAACCCAAGCAAGATGCACCTGTTTTCTTGGGACCTTAGGGTTGCTGGCGTCTTGTTTTCCCAGCCTGTCTTCTGGGGAGGAGCCTGCCACGCTGTTACTAACGGAACCCTGTTTGGGCGGAGTTGCCCTGCGTCCCTGTGGTGGGGGATGGGCTCAGTGGGAATCAGTTTTTGTTGCTTTTGTTCTCTGGCACATTTCCCTGGTGGCTTTCTGCTTCTCTTCTGTGTGTCAGAGCAGAAGAGACCATTTCCAACCCTCTGCCTCAGAGAGATCACAGTCTGCTCTTCAGTGAGCCCTCCAGGCCACACTGTCTCCCTTTCTGTCCCTCCTGCTATAAACTGCAGTGTCCTGGGTTGTGTGCCCCTCCGCAGAGCTCCCAGTCCTGCTTCCAGGTCGGGGGTACGTCTCTGCCCTTTGTGCTTCTCAAAGCGCTGCCCGCTCCCAGTTCACGTGTGTGCACGACCTCGCCGCTCTGGGTTTCCACCCCGGGGTCTGCCCTAGAGTCCTTTCCCGGACTCTACCGGTTTGCGAGTCTTTGGCCATTTGCAGCGCAGGAGGGTGTCACTCACCAGCGGTGTAGGATCCCCTTGGCCAGGCACCCTCTCACTGCCATTTGTCCTCCGATATCTGCCCGCAGTATCATGACTCCCAGCTTCGTACCTCAAAACTAACTGCCTGCGATATTCTGTTTGTAGAGATCCAGATCTTCTTACATCTTAGGCTGGTTTTGTGGGTGCTCAGAGTGTCTTGTAGATATCCAGCTCAATTCCGGGGACCAGCTGAAATAGGGTCTGCTAGTCCTCCGCCATCTTTCCCCCAGCCTAGAGCCCCCATTTTTTATTGCACCTAATTAATAGCCTTTTTTATTTCAACTTGGTTAGATTTTAGTTCTTTTATTTCTCCAGAGCGGGTTTCTCTAATAACTTCCATGCTTTTTTCAAGTCCATCCACCTTTGTTTTTCTTTTTCAACATTTCCTTGGTGATTCAGGTTCTTTTCTGATTCCATACGAATTTTAGGATTATTTGTTCCAACACGTTGAAAAATGCCAATGGTATTTTGATCCAGATGGCATTGAAGGTATAGATTGCTCTAGGCAGCATAGACATTTTTACAATGTTTATTCTTCTGACCCATGAGCATGGAATATTTTTCCATCTTTTTGTGTCTTCTTCAGTTTCTTTCATGAGTGTTCTGTAGTTCCTAGAACATAGATCCTTTACCTCTTTGGTTAGGTTTATTCTGAGGTATCTTATGGTTTTTGGTGCTATTGTAAATGGAATCGTTTCTCTAATTTCTCTTTTTACAGGTGCGTTGTTAGTGTATAAGAAAGCAACTGATTTCTGTGCATTGATTTTGTATTCTGCCACATTACTGAATTGCTGGATGAGTTCTAGTAATTTGGGGATGGAGTCTTTTGTGTTTTCCACTTAAAGGATCATGTCATCTGTGAAGAGAGAGAGTTTGACCTTTTCTTTGCCAATATGATTACCATTTATGTCTTTTTTTTGTCTAGTTGCTGTTGCTAGGACTTTCAGTACTATGTTGAACAATAGTTGTGAGAATGGTCATCCTTGTCGTGTTCCTGATCTTAAGGTAAAGGCTCTCACCTTTTCCCCATTCAGAATGATATTCTCTGTGGGCTGTTCATGGATGGATTTTATGAACTTGAGGAATGTTCTTTCTTTCCGTATACTCTGAAGAGTTTTAATGAGGAAAGAATGCTGTATTTTGTCAAATGCTTTTTCTGCATATATTGAAAGGATCATATGGTTCTTCTATCTCCTCTTAATAATGTGTTCTATCACATTGATTGATTTGTGAATGTTGAGCGACCCTTGCATCCCTGGGATAAATCCCACTTGGTCTTTGTGGATGATCCTTTTAATGTATTGTGGGATCCTATTAGCTAGGATTTTGGTGAGAGTTTTGGAATCCATATTCATCAAGGATGTTGGTCTGAAATTCTCCTTTTCGATGGCTTCTTTGCCTGGTTTGGGGACCAAGGTAATGCAGACCTCATAGAATGAGTATGTAAGGATTCCTCCTGCTTCTATTTTTTGAAACAGCTTCCAGAGAATCTCGTTTTTTGGGAGGTTTTAGATCCCTGCTTCAATCTCCTTACTGGTTATTGGCCTATTTAGGTTGTCAATTTCTTCCTGTTTCAATCTTAGGAGTTTATAGGTTTCCACGAAGGTATCCATTTCTTCTAGGTTGCTTAATTTATTGGCTTGGAGTTGTTGATAATAATTTCTAATAATTGTTTCCTTTTCCTTAGTGTTAGTCGTGATTTCTCCCCTTTCATGCATCATTTTATTAATTTTGGTCCTTGCTCTTTTGTTTTGGATAAGCTTGGCCAGTGGTTTATCGATCTTATTAATTCTTTCAAAGAAGCAGCTTCTAGTTTCGTTGATGTGATCTACTGTATTTCTGGTTTCTAATTCATTGATCTCTGCTCTAATCTTAATTATTTCTCTTCTAATGCATGGCTTAGACATCTTTTGTTGCTTTTTCTCCAGTTCTTTATGGTGTAGAGTTAGTTGGTGTATTCGTGATTTTTCTATTTTTTTTTTCTGATGTTTGAATGGGTTGTATTTCCCCCTTAGGACCACGTTTTATGTATCCCATACGTTTGGGACTGATATATTTTTCTTCTCATTGATTTCCATGAATTGTTTCATTTTTTTTTCAATTTCCTTTTTGACCCACACATTCTTATGTAGACTGTTCTTTAGCTTTGAAGTTTTTCAGTTTCTTCCAAGTTTTTTCTTTTAATTGAGTTCCAGTTTCAAAGCATTATGGTCTGAGAATATGTAGGGAATAATCTCAATCTTTTGGTATCGGTTGAGACCTGATTTGTGACCAGTATGTGGTCTATTCTGGAGAAAGTTCCATGTGCGCTCGAGAAGAATGAGTATTCTGTTGTTTTAGGGTGGAATGTTCTATACATATCTATGAGGTCCATCTGGTCCAGTGTATCATTCAATGCTCTTGTTTCTTTGTTGATTTTCTGCCTAGATGATGTGTCTATTGGTCAGAGTGGAGTATTGAGGTCTCCTACAATTAACGTATTAGTATCAATATAACTCTTTATTTTGGTGAACAGTTGGCTTTTGTAGTTGGCTGCTTTCATGTTGGGGGTGTAGATATTTACAATTGTTAGATCTTCTGTTTGGATTGACAATTTCAGAATGACATAGTGTCCTTCTGTGTCTCTACATACAGTCTTTTGCTTAAAATCTAATTTGTCTGATATGAGAATTGCTATCTCAGCTTTATTTGAAGTCCTTTGACATGAAAGATGGTTCTGCATCCCTTCATTTTCAGTCCGGATCTATCTTTATTTTCAAAATGCGTCTCTTGTAGACAGCATATGGATGCGTTCTTTCTTTTTATCAAATCTGCAACCCTGTGCTGTTTTGTGGGAGCATTTAGGCCATTTATGTTGAGAGTGATTTTTGAAAAATACGAATTTATTGTCATTATATTGCCTGCGAATTCCTTGCTTTTGTAGATTGTCTATGTAAATTTCTGTTCAATATCACTCTTGGGGTCTTTCTCCTTTCATAGAACCCACCTTAAGTTTCTTGCAGGGCTGGCTTAGTGGTCACATATTCTTTCAGTTTCTGCTGGTCCTGGAAGCTCTGTATCTCTCCATCCATTCTAAATGACCCCCTTTCCAGATAAAGTATTCTTGGCTGCATATTCTTCTCATTTAGTACCCTGAATATGTCTTGCCAGGCCTTTCTGGCTTGCTAGGTGTTGTGGATAGGTCTGACGTTATTCTGATATTCCTCTGATGTTCCCCGAGTTACAGCAGGGCAGGCCACTCGCCAAGAAGACAGGCTGGGAGAACATAAGGAATGTCTTCCCCCTAACTGCCCTTAAGATGGTTTCATTGGTTCTAAGATTTTTGAGTTTTACTATTACATGCCAGGGCATTTGTCTGTTCTCCTTGATCTTGGGAAGTGTCCTCTCTGCCTCTAGGACACGAATGTTTGTTTCATTCCCCAGATTACGGAAGTTCTCAGCTATGATTTTCTCAAACATATCTTCTATTCCTCTCTTTCCCTCTCTACCTACTCAGGGATCCGAATAATTGTGACATTGGAACTTTTCATTGCATCTCTTATTTCTCTCATTCTGTTTTCATGGATTTTAAGCTGTTTGTTCCAGGTCTCCTCTTTTTTCTTTTTTTCTATCAATTTATCTTCTAGATCGCTAATTCTTTCTTCTGCTTCCTTTACCCTAGCTGCTATACTATCTAGATTAGGGTGGTTCTCATTGATAGCATTTTTTAGTTCTGCCATTTCAGCTTTCATTTCTGTCTTTAGAGACTCTATGTTTCCATTAATCAATTTCTCCATTCTATCTATCATCTTCATAACTGTTACCTTGAATTCCATTTCCAACATCTTGGTTATATCTGTATCCATTTGTAAATCTGTGGCAGAAGTCACAGTCTCTGATTCTTTCCTATTTTGGGGTTTCCTCATCTTAGTCATTCTGTCGAGGGGTGGTTGAGGCAATGTACAGAGTCCAAATTTTTGACCACAACCCAAGCAAGATGCACCTGTTTTTTAGGGACCTTGTGGTTACTGGTCTCTTGTTCACCCAGCCTGTCTTCAGGCTGAGTGGCCTCCCCTGCTGTTACTCAGGAACCCAGTTTGGGTAGATTTGCCCTGCCCCCTGTGGGGGCAATGGGTTCCATGAGAACCGGTTTTTGGGAACTTTTTTTCTCTGGCAGCTTTCCCTGGAGGCTTTCCATGTCTCTTCTGAGAGTCAGAACAGAAGAGACCTTTTCCAACCTTCTGCCTCAGAACAGAAAGATTGAAGTCTGTTCTTTAGTGAGCTCTCCAGGCCATACATCTCCTTTTCTGTCTGTGTTGCTAAAACTGCATCGTCCTGGGTTGTGTTGCCTCTCAGCTGCACTCCCAGCCCTCACTTCCAGGGTTAGGCATGTCTCTGCCCTTTGTGCTTATAAAACCACCAGAGACCCCCAGGTCCCAAGAGGCCTTGCCACTCCATGTTTCAGTCTGGGTGGCTGCCCTAAATTCCTTTCCCCACTGCTACTGGTCTGTGCATCTGTGCCTGGTCCCCAGCATGGGAGGCCATTGTGCTCAGGCAGTGCAGGATCCTGAAGGCTCCCTTCCTGTTCTGTTTATCTTCAGATATCTGCCTGTGGAATCAGGGCTCCCTGCTTCATACCTTGAAACCAACTGCTGGCGATATTCTGTTTGTAGAGATCCAGATTTATCTTCTTACATCTCAGGCTGATTTCATGGGTGTTCAGAGTGGTCTGGTGGATATCCAGATCAATTCAGGGAACCGGTTGGAATAGGTTCCCCTACTTCTGCACCATCTTTTTCTGGATCCTCAGTGTTATTGTTTAACATAGTACTAGAAGTCCTAGGCTCAGTAATAAAAACGAAAAAGAATTAAAAGACATTCAGATTGACACTCTGTCTTCATCAATGACATGATACTTTATGTGGAAAACCACTGGCCAGGCTTATTAAAAAAAAAAAAGAGGGGGGCCGGGAAAAGGACTCAAAGTAATAAAATCATGAATGGAAGGTGACAGATCATGATTAACACTTTGGAAATAGAAACAATTATTTGAAATTATTACCAGGAACTGTATGCCAAAAAATTAAGTAAACTCTCTCTCTTCGAAGATGACATGATGCTTTATGTGGAAAACACAAAAGACTCCACCCCCAAATTACTAGAACTTATATGGCAATTCAGCAACCTGGCAGGATATTAAATCAATTCACAGAAATCAGTTGCATTCCTATGCATTAACAATTTGACTGGAGAATGTGATATTAAGCAATTGATTCCATTTACAATAGCATCAACAACCATTAAGATACTTAGAAAAACACCTAAGCAAAGAAGTAAGGGATCTAAACTCGAAAAACTACAGAACACTTATGAAAGAAACTGAGAAAGAAACAAAGAGATGGAAAAATATTCCATGCTCAAGGACTGGAAGAATAAACATTGTTAAAATGTCTATGTTGCCCAGAGCAATCTATACATTCAATGCCATCCCTTTCAAAATACCATAGACATTTTTTACAGAACTGGAACAAACAATTCTAAAATTTGTATGGAACCAGAAAAGACCCCTAATCACAATAGGAATGTTGAAAATGAAAACCAAAGCTGTGAGCATCATGATGGCTGACTTCAAGCTACATTACAAAGCTGTGTTGGGCAAACAGCATGGTACTGGTACAAAAACAGTCACATAGATCAGTCGAATAGAATAGAGGGCCCAGAAATGGACCCTTTACTCTATGGCCAACTAATCTTTGACAAAGTCAGAAAGAATATCCAATGGAAAAATACATTCTCTTCAATAAATGGTGCTGGGAAATTTTGACAGCTATATGCAGAAGAATGAAACTCAAACATTCTCTTACACCATACACAAAGATAAACTCAAAATGGATGAAAGACCTCAATATGAGACAGGAATCCATCAAAATCCTAGAGAAGAACATAAGCAGTAGCCTTTTCTACATTGGCCAGAGCAGTTTCTTTCAAGACCCATCTCCAAAGGCAAGGTAAACAAAAGTGAAGTGAACTTTTGGGCTTCATCAAGATAAAAATCTTATTTACAGCAAAGGAAACAGTCAACTAAACTAAGAGGAAACTCACGGAATGGGAGAAGATATTTTCAAATGAAATTACAGGTGAAGGGCTCATATCCAAGATGTATAAAGAACTCAAATTCAACACCCAAAAAACAAATAATCCAGTCAAGAAATGGTCAGAAGACATGAAGAGTCACTTCTCCAAAGATGCCTACAAATGGCCAACAGATGCTTGAAAAAATGTTCAACATCACTAGCCATCAGGGAAATACAAATCAAAACCACAATGAGATACCACCTTACACCAGTTAGAATGGCACAAATTAACAAGACAGGAAACCACGAATGTTGGCACAGATGTCAGACAAGGGGAACCCTCTTCCACTTTTGGTGGGAATTCAAGTTGATACAGCCACTCTGGAAAACATTATGGAGGTTCCTTGATGTTAAAAATAGAGCTACCCTATGACCCAGAAATGGCAGTATTAAGTATTTACCCCAATGATACAGATGTAGTAAAAAGAAGGGCCGTATGCACCCCAATGTTCATAGCAGCCATGTCCACAATAGTCAAACTGTGGAAGGAGCTTAGATGCCCTTCAACAGATGAATGGATAAAGAAGATGTAGTTCATATACACAATGGAATATTACTCAGCCATCAGAATGGACTAATACCTACCATTTGCATCGACATGGATGGAACTGGAGGGGATGATGCTAAGTGAAGTCAATCTGATAAAAACAATTATCATATGGTTTTACTCACATGTGGAATATAATGAATAGCACAGAGGACAATAAGGGAAGGGAGGGAAAACAGAATGGGAAGAAGTCAGAGAGGGAGACAAACCATGAGTGACTCTGAAGTCCTTGAACCAAACTGAGGGTTACAGAGGGAAGAGGGTGTGGGGATGGGGTAACCGGGTGATGGCTATTAAGGAGTGCATGTGTTGTGAATAGCACTGGTGTTATACACAACTAACGAAACATTGAACACTACATTAAAAGTAATGATGAACTATGTGTTGGCTAATTGAACATTAAAAAAAATAGGTTTCCTTCCAGAACCTGGAGTATTGATTTGTTGGTAAATCCAGGTGGGGTTTGGTTGTCGATAAACTCTTATTCTCTTGATCCCCAGGTGATGTTTTTTATAATGATAGGTTAAATCCACCACACCTCTTTAAAATTTTTTTTCCCGTATTTGCAGTTTTTCTTGGAGAAATGGCCCTAACAGTGGTTTGCCTTTTTGAAATGTTAAGTACTCAGAAAGTATCTAAGGAATAAAGCTGTGTAATAAAATAATATTTTAAAATTTAAAAAATAATAACAAAAGAAGTTTAAGAACACATGGAAACAAGTTGAAATGAATACCAATGGTCCACAATCTATGGGATGCAGAAAAATCTTTAAAATATTTACTTATATATTTTAGAGAGAGAGAGTGCAAGTGGGAGAGAGTGTGATTGGGGAGAAGGGAACAGGGACAGAATCTCAAGCAGACTCCCTGCTGAGTGGGGAGCACGACTCAGAGCTTGATCTCACGACTCAGACATCATGACCGGAGCTGAAATGAAGAATAGGACACTTAACTGACTGAACCACCCTGCCCCACTAGCAACATCATTTTTACGAGGGAAGTATGTAGCATACAGACCTATCATAAGAAGCATGAAAAACCTCAAATAAAGAACCTAGCCTTACACCCAAATGAACAATAAAAGAAAAACAAACCATGTCTAAAGCCTGAAGAAAGAAGGAAACAAAAAAGGTTAGAGCAGAAACAAACAAACAAAAAACAATAGAACAGATGTATTAAACCAGGAGCTGGTTCTTTGAAAAAATTGATAAATTTGATAACCTTCTATGCAGACTTATCAGAAAGAAAAGAGAAAGAACCCAAATAAGTAAAATCACAAATGAAAGAGGAGAAATAACAACACCACAGAAATACGACGTGTATGAGAATATTATGAAAATTATATGCCAACAAATTGGAAAACCTGGAAGAAATGGATACATTCCTAGAAACATAAACTACCAGAACTGAAACAGGATGAAATAGAAAACTTGAGTAGGCCAATAACCAGCAAGGAACTTGAATTTGTAATAAAAAAAAAAAAAAACAAAAAACTCCAAACAACAAATGAAAGTCCAGGACCTGGTGGCTTCACAGGCTAATTCTACCTAACATTTAAGGTGATTTATTACCTATTCTTCTCAAATTATTCCAGAAAATACAATAGGAAAGAAAATTTACAATTTCATTCCAAGAGTACAGCATTATCCTGATTCCAAAACCAGATAAAGAGACCACAAAATAAGAGAATTACAAGACAATATCTCTGATAAATATAGATGTAAAGATCCTCAACAAATACTAGCAAAATGAACTCAAAAGTACACTTAAATAAATCATTCATCATGAGCAAGTGGGATTTATTCCTGGGTTGAAAATGTGGTTAAATATTCACAATTCTGTCAATGTGATACATCACATTAATAAAATAAAGCATAAGAACTATATGATCATTTCAATAGATGTAGAAAAAGCATTTGACAAAATACAACTTCCATCCATGGTAAAACCCTCGACAGAGTAAGTTTAGAGGGAATATACCTCGACATCATAAAGGCCATCTATGAAAAGCCCACAGCTTACATAATCTTTAATGTCCCTACAGTCAGGAACAAGACAGGGAGGGGCACTCTCACCAGTGTTATTTATCATAGTACTGGAAGTGCTAGCCACAGCAATCAGCCAACACAAAGCAATAAAAGGCACCTGAATTGATAAAGAAGTAAAACTTTCACTATTTGCAGATGATATGATACTATATATGCAAGACCTGAAAGAATACAAAACATCTGCTAGAACTGATAAACAAATTCAGTTAAGTCACAAGTTTCAAAATCGACATACAAAGATCTGTTGCATTTATTTTATTTATTTTTTTAAATATTTTATTTATTTGACAGAGAGCGACACAGCGAGAGAAGGAACACAAGCAGGGAGAGTGGGAGAGGGAGAAGCAGGCTCCCCGCTGAACAGGGAGCCTGATGCAAGGCTCAATCCCAAGACCCTGCGATCATGATCTGAGCCAAAGGCAGATGCTTAACGACTGAGACACCCAAGCGCCCCACTATGTTGCATTTACATACACAAGCAGCAGAAAAAGAAGTCAGTCATTTGTAATTGCACCAAAATGCATAAGATATCTAGGAATAAACATAACCAAAGGGGTGAAGGACCTGTACTCTGAAAACTAGAAAACACTGATGAAAGGAGTTGAGCTGAAACAAATAAATGAGAAGACATTCCATGCTCATGGATTGGGAGAAAAAATATTGTTATAATGTCAATACTACCCACAGCAACCTACACATTTAATGCAATCCCTAAGAAAATACCAACAGCACTTTTCACAGAGCTAGAACAAACAATTCTAAAATTTGTATGGAACCACAAGAGACCCTGAAAAGCCAAAGCAATCATGACAAAGGAAAGAAAAGCTAGAGGCATTACACTTCTGAAGATCAAGTTATATTACAAAGCTATTGTAATCAAAACAGTATGGTACTGGCACAATAATAGCACATAGATCAATGCAACAGAATCGAATACCCAGAAATGAACCCACAACTCTACGGTCAACTAATGTTTGACAAAGCAGGAAAGAATATCCAGTGGAAAAATAAGACAGTCTCTTTAACAAATGTTGGGGAAACTGGACAGCACTTATGCAAAAGAATGAAACTGGACCACTTTCTTACACCAAACACTAAAATAAATTCAAAATGGATCAAACACTTAAATGTGAGACCTGAAAGCATAAAAATCCTAGAAAAGAACACAGGCAGTAACATCTTTGACATGAGCCATAGTAACTTCTTACTAGATATGTCTCCTGAGGCAAGGGAAACAAAAGCAAAAATAAACTTTTGTCACTATATCAAAATAAAAAACTTCTGCACAGTGAAGGAAAAAAATCAACAAAACTAGAAGGCAACCTACTGGAGAATATATTTGCAAGTGACATATTCAATAAAGTGTTAGCATCAAAAAATATAAAGAACATAAAAGTCAATACCCTAAAAACAGTCCAATTAAAAAGTAGTCAGAGACAGGAATAGACATTTTTTCAAAGAAGACATACAGCTTGAGTCACCCCCATGCAGCCTTGTTGGGGAGTTTGAACTGGAAACAGTCCATGCCCACTGTGGTCTGTAATGCTTCATCTCTTCTCTTTTAAGATGTCCAAGGAAGTGCACCATGAACTGGAGGAGGTGGAGACTTGCCTTCCAGGCAAAAATTTCGAACTCATGTCCCTTGTTATAAATACTTTCTATTCCAACAAGATTTTCCTTTAGGAGTTGATTAGTAAGGCTTCTGATGCTTTGGACAAGGTTTGCTATAAGAGTCTTACAAAGAAGATTTTAAACTTGTTCAAGTCCCGATAATTCATTTTTGCTTTTGTTTCCCTTATTTTTAATTTTATTTAAATTTCACTTAGTTAACATAGAATGTAATATTAGTTTCAGTTGTACAATTTAGTGATTCAACACTTACATAAAACACCTGATGCTTGGGCGCCTGGGTGGCTCAGTCGTTAAGTGTCTGCCTTCAGCTCAGGTCATGATCCCAGGGTCCTGGGATCAAGTCCCATATCGGGCTCCCTGCTCGGCGGGAAGCCTGCTTCTCCCTCTCCCACGCCCCCTGCTTGTGTTCCTGCTCTCGCTATCTCTCTCTCTGTCAAATAAATAAATAAAATCTTTGACAAAAAAAAAAGACCTGATGCTCATCAAAACTAGTGCACTCTGTAATGCCCATCAATTATTTAACCCATCTGTTCATCCATCTCCCCTCTGGGAACCATGTGTTTGTTCTCTATACTTAGGAGGCTGTTTCTTTTTTTGCCTATCTCTTTTTTAGCCCTATGATCTTATGTTTTATTTCTTAAATTCCACATGAGTGAAATAATATGGTATTTGTCTTTCTCTGACTGACTTACTTCACTTAACATAGTACTAAGTCTATCCATGTCATTGCAAATGGCAAGATTTTATTCTTTTTTATGGCTGAGTAATATTTCATTGTGTATATATACTGCATCTTTTTATCCATTCATCAGTCAATAGACATTTGGGCTCTTTCCATAATTTGGGTATTGTAGATAATTATGATATTAACATTGGAGTGCATGTATCCCTGCAAATTAATATTGTTGTATTCTTTGTGTAATTACCTAGGAGTGGAATTGCTAGCTTGCATGGTAGTTCTATTTTTAACTTTCTGAGGAATCTCCACACTCTTTCCAGAATGACTGCATCTGTTTGCATTCCCACCAACACTGCAGGTTTCCCCCTTCTCCACTTGTTTGCCAACACTTGTTGTTCCTTTTTATTTTTTTAACCTGTTTTTTCTTGTTTTGCTGATTTTAGCCATTCTGACTGGTATGAGATGATATCTCATTGCAGTTTTGATTTGTATTTTCCAGATGATGAGTGCTGTTGAGCATCTTTTCATGTGTCTGTTAGCCATCTGAATGTCTTTGGAAAAATGTATATTCATGTCCTCTGCCCATTTTTTAACTGGTTTATTTTTTTGGGTGTTGAGTTTTATAAGTTCTTTATATATTTTGGATACTAACCCTTTATCAGGATACGTCATTTGCAAATATCTTCTTCTATTCCATAGGTTGCATTGTAGTTTTGTTGATTTTTTCCTTCACTGTGCAGAAGATTTATATTTTGATGATGTCCTAATAGTTTATTTTTGCTTTTTTCCCCTTGCCTCAGGAGACATATTTAGAAATAAGTTGCTATGGCTGATGTTAAAGATGTTACTGTCTGTGTTCGCTTCTCAGACTTATGCTTTCAGGTCTCACATATAGGTCTTTAATCCATTTTGAATTTATTCTTTAGGGGTGTAAGAAAGTGGATTGGTTTTATTGTTTTGCATGTCTCTCCACTTTTACCTAAACCATTTGTTGAGGAGACTCATTTTCCCCTTGGATATTTTTAATGTTTTTTTTGCAGATTAGTTGTTGGTTCATTTCTGAGTTTTCTATTTTTTTTTATTTTATTATGTTATGTTACTCACCATACAATACATCATTAGTTTTTGATGTGGTGATCCATGATCCATTGTTTTCATATAACACCCAGTGCTCCATGCAGTATGTGCCATCCTTAATACCCATCACGGGGCTAACCAATCCCCCCTCCCCCTCCCCTCTAAAACCCTGTTTGTTTCACAGAGTCCATAGTCTCTCATGGTTCATCTCCCCCAGCCATTTCCACCCCTTCAATTTTCCCTTCCTGCTATCTTCTTCTTCTTTTTTTAACATATAATGTACTAGTTTCAGAGGTACAGGTATATGATTCAACAGTCTTACACAATTCACATTACTCACCTAGCACATACCCTCCCCAATGTCTATCACCCAGCTAACCCATCCCTCCCAACCCCCACCACTCCAGCAACCCTCAGTTTGTTTCCTGAGCTTAAGAATTTCTCATATCAGTGAGATCATATGATACATGTCTTTCTCTGATTGACTTATTTCGCTCAGGATAATACCCTCCAGTTCCATCCACATCTTTGCAAATGGCAAGGTTTCATTCCTTTTGATGGCAGCATAATATTCCATTGTGTATATATACCACATCTTCTTTATCCATTCATCTGTTGATGGACATCTTGGCTCTTTCCATAGTTTGGCTATTGTGGACATTGCTCCTATAAACATCAGGGTACACGTACTGCTTTGGATCCCTACATTTGTATCTTTGGGGTAAATACCCAGTACTGTAATTGCTGGGTCATATAGTAGCTCTAGTTTCAACTTTTTGAGGAACCTCCATACTCATTTCCAGAGTGGCTGCACCAGCTTGCATTCCCACCAACAGTGTAGGAAGGCTCCCCGTTCTCTGCATCCCCGCCAACATCTGTCATCTCCTGACTTGTTAATTTTAGCCATTCTGACTGGTGTGAGGTGGTATCTCATTGAGGTTTTGATTTGGATTTCCCTGATGATGAGTGATGTTGAGCACTTTTTCATGTGTCTGTTGGCCATTTGGATGTCTTCTTTGGAAAAATGTCTGTTCATGTCTTCTGCCCATTTCTTGATTGGATCATTTGTTCTTTGGGTATTATGTTTAATAAGCTCTTTATAGATTTTGGATAGTAGCGTTTTATCTGATATGTCATTTGGAAATGTCTTCTCCCATTCTGTCAGTTGTCTTTTGGTTTTGTTGACTGTTCCTTTTGCTATGCAAAAGGTTTTTATCTTGATGAGGTCCCAATAGTTCATTTTTGCCCTTCCTTCCCTTGCCTTTGGCGATGTTTCTAGGAAGAAGTTGCTGCAGCTGAGGTCGAAGAGGTTGTTGCTTGTGTTCTCCTTTAGGATGTTGATGGACTCCTGTCTCACATTGAGGTCTTTCAACCATTTTGAGCCTATTTTTGTGTGTGGTGTAAGGAAATGGTCCAGTATCATTCTTCTGAAGGTAGCTGTCCAATTTCCCCAACACCATTTGTTGAAGAGACTGTCTTTTTTCCATTGGACATTCTTTCCTGCTTTGTCGATGTTGAGTTGACCATAGAGTTGAGGGTCCATTTCTGGGCTCTCTGTTCTGTTCCATTGGTCTATCTGTCTGTTTTTGTGCCAGTACCATACTGTTTTGATGATGACAGCTTTGTAATAGGGCTTGAATCCAGAATTGTGATGACACCAGGTTTGCTTTTTGTTTTCAACATTCCTCTGGCTATTCGACGTCTTTTCTGGTTCCATAAAATTTTAGGATTATTTGTTCCATTTCTTTGAAAAAAGTGGATGGTATTTTGATAGGGATTGCATCGAATGTGTAGATTGCTCTAGGTAGCATTGACATCTTCACAATATTTGTTCTTCCAATCCATGAGCATGGAACATTTTTCCATTTCTCTGTGTCTTCCTCAATTTCTTTCATGAGTGTTTTATAGTTTCTCTGAGTACAGATCCTTTGCCTCTTTGGTTAGATTTATTCCTAGGTATCCTATGGTTTTGGGTGCAATTTTAATGGTGTTGACTCCTTAATTTCTCTTTCTTCTGTCTTGTTGTTGCTGTATAGGAATGCCACTGATTTCTGTGCATTGATTTTATATCCTGCCACTTTACTGAATTCCTGTATGAGTTCTAGTAGTTTTGTTGTGGAGTTGTTCTAGTAGTTTTGTTGTTGGGTTTTCCTCATATCATATCATCTGCAAACAGTGAGAGTTTGACATCTTCTTTGCCAATTCAGATGCCTTTTATTTCTTTTTGTTGTCTGATTGCTGTGGCTAGGACTTCTAATACTATGTTGAATAGCAGTGGTGATAGTGGACATCCCTGCTGTGTTCCTGACCTTAGGGGGAAAGCTCTCAGTTTTTCCCCATTGAGAATGATATTCGCTATGGGTTTTTCATAGATGGCTTTTATGATATTGAGGTATGTAACTTCTATGCCTATACTCTGAAGAGTTTTGATCAGGAAGGGATGGTGGACTTTGTTAAATGCTTTTTCTGCATCTATTGAGAGGATCATATGTTTCTTGTTCTTTCTTCTATCAATGTATTGTATCACATTGATTGATTTGCGGATGGTGAACCAACCTTGCAGCCCAGGGATAAATCCCACTTGGTCGTGGTGAATAATCTTTTTAATGTACCGTTGGATCCTATTGGCTAGTATTTTGGTGAGAATTTTTGCATCCATGTTCATCAAGGATATTGGTCCCATCCTTTGATGGGGTCTTTCTCTGGTTTGGGGATCAAGGTAATGGTGGCCTCATAGTCCATTTCTATTTTTTGGAACAGTTTCAGAAGAATAGGTATTAATTCTTCTTGAAATGTTTGGTAGAATTCCGGTGGGAAGCCATCTGGCCCTGGGCTTTTGTTTGTTGGGAGATTTTTGATGACTGCTTCAATTTCTTTAGTGGTTATAGGTCTGTTCAGGTTTTCTATTTCTTCCTGGTTCAGTTTTGGTGGTTGATATATCTCTAGGAACACATCCATTTCTTCCAGATTATCTAATTTGCTGGCATAGAGTTGCTCATAATACGTTCTTATATTTGTTTGTATTTCTTTGGTGTTGGTTGTGATCTCTCCTCTTTCATTCATGATTTTATTTATTTGGGTCCTTTCTCTTTTCCTTTTGATAAGTCTGGCCAGGGGTTTATCAGTCTTGTTAATTCTTTCAAAGAACCAGCTCCTAGTTTCGTTGATCTGTTCTACTGTTCTTTTGGTTTCTATTTCATTGATTTCTTCTCTGGTCTTTATTATTTCTCTTCTCCTGCTGGGTTTAGGCTTTATTTGCTGTTCTTTCTCCAGCTCCTTTAGGTGTAGGGTTAGGTTGTGTATTTGAGACCTTTCTTGTTTCTTGCAAAAGACTTGTATTGCTATATCTTTTCCTCTTAGGACTGCCTTTGCTGCATCCCAAAGATTTTGAATAGTTGTGTTTTCATTTTCATTTCTTTCCATGAATTTTTAAAATTCTTCTTTAATTTCCTGGTTGACCCATTCATTCTTTAGTAGGATGCTTTTTAGCCTCCATGTATTTGGGTTCTTAATAACTTTCCTCTTGTGATTGAGTTGTAGTTTCAAAGCATTGTGGTCTGAAAATATGCTGGGAATGATCCCAATCTTTTGGTACTGGTTGAGACCTGATTTGTGACCTAGGATGTGATCTATTCTGGAGAATGTTCCATGGGCAGTAGAGAAGAATGTGTATTCTGTTGCTTTGGGAAGGAATGTTCTGAATAGATCTGTGAAGTCCATTTGAAGTCTTTATTTACTTGTTGATCTTTTGCTTAGATGATCTGTCCATTTCAGTGAGGGGTTGTTAAAATCCCCCACTATTATTGTATTCTTGTCAGTGTGTTTCTTTGCTTTTGTTATTAATTGGCTTATATGATTGGCTGCTCCCGTGTTAGGGGCATAGATATTTACAACTGTTAGATCGACCCTTTAAGGAGGATATGGTGTCCTTCCTCATCTCTTATTATAGTCTGTGGTTTAAAATCTAATTTGTCTGATATAAGGATTGCCACTCCAGCTTTTTTTTTGGTTTCCAATAGCATGGTAAATGGTTTTCTACCTCCTCACTTTCAAACTGGGGGTGTCTTTGGTTCTAAAATAAGTCTCTTGTAGACAGCATATGGATGGGTCTTGTTTTTTATCCAATCTGATAGCCTGTGTCTTTTGATTGGGGCATTTAGCCCATTTACATTCAGGGTAACTATTGAAAGATAGGAATTTAGTGTCATTGTATTGCCTGTAAGGTGACTGTTACTGTATATTGTTTGTGTTCCTTTCTGGTCTATGTTACTTTTAGGCTCTCTCTTTGCTTAAGGGACCCCTTTCAGTATTTCTTTTCGGGCTGGTTTTGTGTTTGCAAATTCCTTTAGTTCTTGTTTGTCCTGGGAGGTTTTTATCTCTCCTTCAATTTTCAATGACAGCCTAGCTGGATATAGTATTCTTGACTGCATATTTTTCTCATTTAGTGCTCAGAATATATCATGCCAGTCCTTTCTGGCCTGCCAGGTCTCTGTGGATAGGTCTGTTGCCAATCTAATGTTTCTACCATTGTAGGTTACAGATCTCTTCTCCCGAGCTTCTTTCAGGATTTACTCTTTGTCTCTGAGACTTGTAAGTTTTACTAGTAGATGTTAGGGTGTTGACCTATTTTTATTGATGTTGACAGGGTTTCTGTGCCTCCTGGATTTTGTTGCCTGTTTCCTTCCCCAAATTAGGGAAGTTCTCGCTATAATTTGCTCCAATATACCTTCTGCCCCTCTCTCTCCTTCTTCTGGGATCCCAATTATTCTAATATTGTTTCATCTTATGATATAACTTATCTCTCAAATTCTGACCTCGTGTTCCAGTAGTTGTTTATCTCTCTTTTTCTCAGCTTCTTTATTTTCCATCATTTGGTCTTATATATCGCTAATTCCCTCTTCTGCCTCATTTATCCTAGCAGTTATAGCTTCCATTTTTTATTGCACCTCATTAATAGCCTGTTTGATTTGACAATTTTAGTTCTTTTATATCTCCAGAAAATGTTTCTCTAATATCTTCCATGCTTTTTTCAAGCCCAGCTAGTATCTTTAAAATCATCATTCTGAACCCTAGTTCCGACATCTTACTAATGTCCATATTGATTAGATCCCTGGCAGTCGGTACTGCCTCTTGTTCTTTTCTTTTTTTTTTTTTTGAGGTGATTTTTTCCATCTTGTCATTTTGTCCAGAGGAAAATAGATGAATGACAGCACAAAATGCTGAGTAACAATGACCCCAGAAAATTATACACTAAACAAATCAGAAGAGACCTGAAACCGGGGGAAAAGAAAAGGAAAGAGAGAAAAAAGAAAAAGAAAAAGATAAAAACAAACAAACAAACCAGAATATGATCAAATATGATCAGGCTGGTGCATAGATCAGTGCCACACACTAGATTTTGGGCGTATTTTGGTTTGTTAGAACAAAGTGCCTCCCAAAATTTTAAAGAAAGTAAAACTTATATATGTACAAATTAAGAATAAATATGATGAAGGGATGGAATATGATTGTAAAGATGAAAATTATAAAAGATTTTATAAAAGAAATTGATAAGATAAGTAGTTGGTTGAAAAAAGAAAAAGAGGATTTAAAAAAAAAGGGGAGAGAATGTGATCTGGGAGGAGACTAGGACAAAGCCATACACTAGAGATTTAGGGTATATTTTGGTCTGTTAGAAGAAACTGTGTCCCAAAGTTTTAAAGAGAGAGCAATGTATATATATATATATCAAAAATAAGATTAACTACTATGAAGGGATAGCATATGACTCTATAAAAGAAAAATAAAAAAGATTTTTTAAAAAAGGTTGGCTGAAAAAGGAAAAAAGAAAAAGAAAGTTAAAAAATGAACATTGAAAGACTAAAGGATCATGGGAAAAAAGCCACAAATTCTATGTGCAGTATTCCCTTAGTGCTGGAGTTCTGCCGTTCTCATTGATTGGTAAACTTGGTCTTGGCTGGCTGTTCTTGCTGATCTTCTGGGGGAGGGGCTTGTTGCAGTGATTCTCAAATGTCTTTGCTGGAGGCGAAATTGCCCCACCCTTGCCTGCGCTGGGCTAATGAATTTGTTCGGGTTTGCTCTAGGGAGCTTTTGTTCCCTGTAAGCTTTCCGTACAGCTTTGGAGGAGGAGAGTGAAAATGGCAGCCTCCCAATCTCTGCCCCAAAGGAGCCGAGAACTCGGGGCCGTACTCCTCAGTGAGCCCCCAGAGAAAAGCAGTCAATCACTCCTGTCTCCCTGGTCTCTGGCCGCACTCTGTGCTCACCTGGCCTGTTACCGAGTGTTTCTATCTCTGGTACACAACCCCATTTGGAGTCTCCAAACCAAGCAGAGTCAGCACGCACTGCTCCTCCTGGGGGAGGAAGGGCAGTCTCCCTGGATCTGCCACTTGTTGGGTCCCTGTTGGAAGAGCAGTGTCCCAACTGTGCCGTGGATCACAGTTTAAGGCAACCCCGAGCTGAGAGCCCACTCCTCGTCTCTGTCTCTCCAGCCAGCTTCCATGCTCTGATACCTGGGAGCTCTGCCGCACTCAGGCACACCCCGTCTTTCTGTGACCCCAAGAGTCCTGAGACCACACTGTCCCAGTGAGGGTTTCACCCCCCGCTTAGTCACTGGAGCAATGTCCCTCAGTGGAGCAGACTTCTAAATGTTCCAATTTTGTGTTCCACTGCTCTATCACTTGCCGGTAGCTGCTGACGGAGGCCCCCTCCCCTGCCGTCTATCTTCCTGAATATTACCTTGGATTCACTTCTCCATACGTCCTACCTTCCAGAAAGTGGTCGCTTTTATGTTCAGAGAGTTGCTGCTATTCTTTTCTTTGATCTCCTATTGAGAACATAGGTGTTCAGAATGTTTTGATCCCTATCTAGCTGAATTCATGGGACCAGAGGAAATTTAGTTCTCCTACTCCTCTGCCATCTTGCTCTCCCATCTGTACATTGATATTCTTATCATGAAACATTACTGAATTCATTTAGATTTTTTTTGGTGGAGTTTTTAGGGTTTTCTATATAGAGTATCCTGTCATCTGCAAACATGAAAGGTAGAATTCTTTCTTGTTGATTTGGATGCCATTTATTTCTTTGTGTTGTGTGATTGCTATGGCTAGTACTTCCAACACTATGTTTAATAAGAGTTTTGGCAGTGGACATCCCTGTCTTCTTGAACATAGAGGAAAAGCTCTCAGTTTTTCCCCTTTGAGGATGTCTTAACTGTGGGTTTTTCATATATGTCCTTTATTATGTTTATGTATGTTCTCTTTATCTCTAATTTTTTGGAGGATTTTTATCATAAATGGATGTTTGTTTTTGTCAATTGCTTTTTTTTGCATCTATTGAAATGATCATATGGTTCCTATCCTATCTTTCATAGGTGTGGTATATCATGATTTTCAGTTTGCCAATATTGAACCACTCTGGCATCCCAGGAATAAACCCATTTAATTGTGTTGAATGATTAATGTAATGTTCGATTTGGTTTGTCAGTATTTAGTCAAGAATTTTTGAATCCATGTTCATCAAGGGTATTGGCATGTAGTTTTCTTTCTTACTGAATTCTTTATCTGGTTTTAGTATCAGGGTAATGCTGTCCTCATAGAATGCATTTGTACTTTTCCTTCCTTTTGTATTTTTTGGGACTAGTTTGACAATTATAGGAGTTAACTGTAGTTTAAGTATTTTGGAGAATTCACCTGTGAAGCCATCTGGCCCTGATCTTCTGTTTTTGGGAGATTTTTGATTACTGATTGAATGTCTTTGGTGGTTATTGGTCTCTTCAAGTTTTCTATTTTTTCCTGTTTCATTTTTGGTAATTTTTATGTTTCTTGGAATTCATACATTTCTTCCAGGTTGTCCAATTTGTATGCATATAGTTTTTTTTAGCATACTCTATTACATTTGTTTTTATTTCTGTGGTGTTGGTTGATATGACCTCTCTCTTATTTGTGATTTTATTAATTTGGGTTATTTATCTTTTTGGTATATCTCACTAGTAGGTTTTCAATTTTATTTATTTTTTCAAAGAAGTAGTTCCTGGTTTTGTTGATCTGTTGTATGGTTTTCTTAGTTTCTGCATCGTTTATTTATGCTCTAATCTTTATTATTTCCTTCTTTCTGCCAGCTTTAGGCTTCATTTGTTTTTCTTTTCTAGCTCCTTTAGGTGTAAGATTAGGTTTTTTCTTTGAGATTTTCTTCCTTCTTGAGGTTAACCTTTTTTGCTATATACTTTCTTAAGAACTCTTTGCTGCATCCCAAAATTTTGGACAATTGTGTTTTTATTATCATTTGTTTCCATGTGGTTTTTAAAATTATTTCTTCTTTGATTTCCTGGTTGACACATTCACTGTTTAGTAACATGCTGTTTAACCTCCATGTATTTTCGGTTTTTCCAAGATTTTTTTTATTGTGGTTTACTTCAAGTTTCATAACATTGTGGTCATAAAATATGTATGATATGATCTCAATCATTCTGTACTTGTTGAGGCCTGATTTTTGACCTAGTGTGTGATCTATTCTGGAGAATGTCCCATGTGCACTTAAAAATAATGTTTTTTCTTCTGCTTTAGGATGGAATATTATGTATACATATGTGACGTCCATCTGGTCCAGTGTGTCATTCAAAGCCATTGTTTCCTTGTTCATTTCTGTTTAGATGATCTGTCCATTGATGTAAGTGTGGTGTTAACTTCCCCTACTATTTTTGTTTTATTAACAATGAGTTCCTTTATGTTTGTTATTAATTGTTTCATATATTTGGGTGCTGTTTAGTCCATAAATATTTGGTCCATGTTTAGTCCATAAATATTTACAATTCTTAGATCTTTTTGTTGGATTGTCCCCTTTATGATTTTATAGTGCACTTCTTTATCTCTTATTACAGGCATTGTTTTATAGGTTAATTTTTCTGATATATTTATTGCTACTTTAGCTTTATTTTTATGCCATTTTTTGGTCCATGTTTAGTCCATAAATATTTACAATTCTTAGATCTTTTTGTTGGATTGTCCCCTTTATGATTTTATAGTGCACTTCTTTATCTCTTATTACAGGCATTGTTTTATAGGTTAATTTTTCTGATATATTTATTGCTACTTTAGCTTTATTTTTATGCCATTTATTTGGTCCACGTTTAGTCCATAAATATTTACAATTCTTAGATCTTTTTGTTGGATTGTCCCCTTTATGATTTTATAGTGCGCTTCTTTATCTCTTATTACAGGCATTGTTTTATAGGTTAATTTTTCTGATATATTTATTGCTACTTTAGCTTTATTTTTATGCCCATTTGCAGATTAACTGTTCTTTGCATCAAGTTTGTTTCGGATCTTGTTTATTGTCCTCTTCATCTATGATTTATTCTTTTTTAAATCTTGTATATCTCTGGTAAGGTTCTCACTGATTTTATCTATTCTTTTCTCAAGCCCAGGGCATATCTTCATGATTGTTGCTTTACATTCCCTGTCAGGAATGTTACTTATATTTGTTTCACTTTCATCTCTTGCCATTAACTTACCTTGTTCTTTCATCTGGACCATTTTTTTTTTATCTTTTCATTTTGTCTAAGTCTCTGCCTTCTTCTCTGTGTTAAAAAATGCAGTTATGTCTCCTGTTCTGAAAGTAATGGCCTTATGAAGAAGAGGTAATGTAGTGCCCAGATTGTGGTGCTTCCAGGAGTGTCTCCAGTGTGTGTTGCTCACACTCTGCTGTTCTTTTTCGGCTACTCTATCCTTCAGGCCAGTCATCTCCATAGGCTCTTTTTGCCTGCTTTGGGCATTGTTTGGTCTCTGACTGAATGTGGTCAGTTTTAACTAGCTGTCCTCTGCTCTCCTTGTGAAACCTGCTTGTGAGTCCTGACACCACTTTCACCAGAACTGAGATCCTGTAGAACTCTCTGGTTGGAAGATGTGGTTTGGTCAGGGGTTTGTGCTGGATTGGGAGAGGACCCCACTGTGCTTGGAGTGAGGCAAACTTCACTTAGAAGGAAGATCCTGCCAGATCAAAGTGGTGTGTGTTGGGGGGGGTACATGGCCAGTGTAAGCATGTTAGGGAATCAGCATTGTTGCTGTGCTGCTTTCCACAGTTGGCTTTTTTTTTTTAATATTTTATTTTATTTTTTCCAATTTTCTTTCTTTCTTTCTTTCTTTCTTTCTTTCTTTCTTTCTTTCTTTCTTTCTTTCTTATGTTATGTTAGTCACCATACAGTACTTCATTAGTTTTTGATGTAGTGTTCCATGATTCATTGTTTGTGTATTACACCCAGGGCTCATTGCAATACATGCCTTCCTTAATACCCATCACGGGGCTAACCCACCCCCCCACCCCTCTCCCCTCTGAAACCCTCAGTTTGATTCCTGGAGTACATAGTCTCTCATGGTTTGTCTCCCTCTCCGATTTCCTTCCCTTCATTTTCCCCTTCCTTCTCCTAATGTCCTTCATGCTATTCCTTATGATCCACAAATATGTGAAACCATATGATAATTGTTTTTCTCTTCTTGACTTATTTCACTTAGGATAATCCCCTCCAGTTCCATCCATGTCCATGCAAATGGTGGGTATTCATCCTTTCTGATGGCTGAGTAATATTCCATTGTATATATGGACCACATCTTCTTTATCCATTCTTCTGTTAAAGGGCATCTCAGCTCCTTCCACCATTTGGCTATTGTGGAAATTGCTGCTATGAACATTGGGGTGCATGTGCCCCTTCTTTTCACCACATCTGTATCTTTGGGGTAAATACCCAGTAGTGCAATTGCTGGGTCATAGTGTAGCTCTATTTTTAAATTTTTGAAGAATCTCCATATTGTTTTCCAAAGTGGCTGTACCAACCTGCATTCCCACCAAGAGTGTAAGAAGGTTTCCCTTTCTCCACATCCTCGCCAACATTTGTTGTTTCCTGTTTTGTTAATTCTTGCTATTCTAACTGGTGTAAGGTGGTATTTCAATGTGGTTTTGATTTTAATTTCCCTGATGGCTAATGATGTTGAACATTTTTTTCATGTGTCTGTTAACCATTCGTATGTCTTCTTCAGAGAGGTGTCCGTTCATGTTTTCTGCCCATTATTTTATTTTATTTTTTTCAAATTTTTATTTAAATTCTTGTTAGTTAACATATAGCATAATACCAGTTTCAGGGGAATTTAAGGAGTCATCACTTACATATAACATGCAGTGCTCATCATAACAAGTGCCTTCCTTAATACCCATCATCCATCACCCATTAGCCCATGCCCCACCTACCTCCCTCCATCAGCCCTCAGTTTGTTTTCTATCTTTAAAGTTCTCTTATGGTTTGCTTCCCTCTCTCATTTTTTCCAATCTCATATGTTCATCTGTTTTGTTTCTTAAATTCCATATGTGAGTGAAATCGGATGGTTTGTCTTTCTCTGACTGAATTATTTCGCTTAGCATAATACAGTGTAGCTCTATCCATGTCATTGCAAATGTCAAGATTTCATTGTCTTTGACGGCTGAATAATATCCACTGTGTATATATACACCATGTCTTTATCCATTCACCAGTCGAGGGACATTTGGGCTCTTTCCACAGTTAAGCTATTGTTAATGCTGCTCTGAACATCAGGGTATATGTACCCCTTCAAATCAGTATTTTTGTATCCTTTGGATAAATACCTAGTAGTGCAATTGCTGGATCAGAGAATAGTTCTATTTTTAACTTTTTGAGGAGCCTCCATACTATCTTCCAGGGTGGCTTCACAAGTTTGCATTCCCACCAAGAGTGTAAGAGGATTCACCTTTCTCAATATCCTTGCCAACATCTATTGTTTCCTGTGTTTTTCATTTTAGCCATTCTGACAGGTGTGAGGTGGTATCTCACTGTAGTTTTGATTTGTATTTCCCTAAATAATAAGTGAAGCTGAGCATCTTTTCATTTGCCTCATAGTCAACTCTATGTCTTCTTTGGAAAAATGTCTATTCATATCTTCTGCCCATTTCATAACTGCCTTGTGTTTTGGATGTTGCATTTGATAAGTCCTTTATAGATTTTGGATACTAACCCTTTATCAGATATGCCATTTGCAAATATTTTCTCCATCCCATAGACTGCCTTTTAGTTTTGTTGATTGTTTCCTTTGCTGTGCAGAAGCTTTTTATATTATGAAGTCCCAATAGCTCATTTTTGCTTTTGTTTCCTTTGCCTCCAGAGACATGTCTACTAGGAAGTTGTGACAGCCAAGGTCTAAGAGGTTGCTGCCTGTGTTCTCCTCTCAGATTTTGATGGTTTCCTATCTCACATTTAGGTCTTTCATCTATTTTGAATTTATTTTTGTATATTGTGTAAGAAAGTGGTCCAGTTTCATTCTTCTGCATGTTTCTGTCTAGTTTTCCTAACACCATTTGTTGAAAGACTATCTTTTATCCATTGGATATTCTTTCCTGCTTTGTTAAAGATTAGTTGGCCCTATAATTATGGGTCCATTTCTGGGCTTTCTATTCTGTTCCATTGATCTATGTTTCTGTTTTTGTGCCAGTGCCATACTGTCTTGATGACTGTAGCTTTGTAGTATATCTTACAGTCCAGAATCGTGATGCCTCTAGCTTTGCTTTTCTTTTTCAGGATTGCTTTGGCTATTCGGTGTCTTTTGTGGTTCCATAAAAATTTTGGGATTGTTTGTGCTAGCTCTGTGAATAATGCTGTTGCTCTTTTTATAGGGATTGCATTAAAAGTGTAGATTGCTTTGGGTAATATAGGCATTTTAACAATGTTCTTCTAATCCATGGGCATGGAAAGTTTTTCCATTTCTTTATGTCTTGTTCAATTTCTTTCATAAGAGTTCTATAGTTTTTGGAGTGCAGATTTTTTATATCTTTGGTTAGGTTTATTCCTAAGTATCTAATTGTTTTTGGTGCAACTGTAAATGGGGTGGAGTCCTTGATTTCTCTTTCTGTTGCTTCATTATTAGTGTATAAAAATGCAAAAGATTTCTGTACATTCATTGTATATCCTGCAACTTTGCCAAATTCATGTATTAGTTATAGCAATTTTTTGGTGGAGTGTTTCGGGTTTCCTAAATAGATCATCATGTTGTCTGCAAATAGTGAAAGTTTGACATTTTCCTTCCTTATTTGGATGCCTTTTATTTCTTTTTGTTGACTGATTGCTGAGACTAAAACTTCTAGTAGTCTGTGAAATAGTAATGGTGAGAGTGGACTTCCCTGTCTTATTCCTGATTGTAGAGGAAAAGCTCTCAATTTTTCCACATTGAAGATGATATTAGCTGTGTGTCTTTCATATATGGCCTTTACCATGTTGAGGTATCCTCCATCTATACCTACTTCATTGAGGGTTTTTATGAAGAATGGATGCTGTATTTTGCCAAATGCTTTTCCTGCATCTGTTGAGAGGATCATATGTTTCTTATCCTTTCTTTTATTGTAGTGGTGTATCATGTTGATTGCTTTGCGAATATAGAACCACCTCTGTAGCCCAGGAATAATTCCCACTTGACCGTGGTGAATAATTCTTTTAATGTACTATTGGATTCAATTTACTTGTATCTTCATTAGAAATTTTGCATCCATTTTCATCAGGGGTATTGGCCTGTAATTCTCCTTTGGTGGGGGGGTCTTTGGTTTTGGAATCAAGGTAATGCTGGCCTCATACAATGAGTTTGGAAGTTTTCCTTCCATTTCTATTTTTTTTTTTTGGAGCAATTTGAGAATAATAAGTATTAACTCTTCTTTAAAAGTATGGTAGAATTCCCCTGGGAAGCCATCTGGTCTAGGACTTCTGTTTGTTGGGAGATTTTTGATTACTGCTGGTTATGGGCTTTTCGGATTTTCTGTTACTTCCTGTTTCAGCTTTAGTAGTTTTTAGGTTTCTAGGAATTTGTTCATTTCCTTTTTTTAAAAAGATTTTATTTATTTATTTGACAGAGAGAGAGGGAGAACACAAGCAGGCAGAAGAGCAAGCAGAGGGAGAAGGAGAAGCAAACTCTCCGCTGAGTGGGGAGCCCAATATGGGGCTCGATTCCAGGACCTCAAGATCATCACCTGAGTGGAAGGCAGATGCCCAACCAATAGAGCCACCCAGGCACCCCAGAATTTGTTCATTTCTTCCAGAGTGCCCAATTTGTGGGCATATAGTTTTTCATAATATTCTTTTATAGTTGTTTGTATTTCTTTAGTGTGGGTTGTTATCTCTCCTCTTTCACTCATGATTTTATTTATTTGAGTCCTTTCTCTTTTTGACAAGTGTGGCTAGGTGTTTATTGATTTTATTAATTCTTTCAAAGAATCAATTCTTAATTTCATTGATCTCTTCTACTGTTTTTGTTTGTTTGATTGTTTTTATATCGTTTATTTTTGTTCTAATCTTTTTTTCCCTTCTTCTGCAGGTTTTATGCTTCGTTTGCTGTTCCTTTTATAGCTCCTTTAGGTGTAAGGTTGTGTATTTGAGACTTTTCTTGCTTCTTGAAATAGGCTTGTATTGAAGTACACCTCCCTCTTAGAACTGCTTTTGCTGTATCCCAAAGGTTTTGGACTGTTGTGTTTTCATTTTCATTTGCTTCCATGTATTTTTAAAAAATATCTTCTTTAATTTCCCGGTTAACCTATTCATTTTTTTTTTGTAGGATGTTCTTTAACCTCCATTTATATGTGATCTTTCTAAATTTTTTCTTGTAGTTATGTTTCATACCATTGTGGTCTGATGATATGCATGGTTTGATCGATTTTCTTGTACTTGTTGAGGGTTAATTTGTGACCTAGTATGTGATCTATTTTTTTTAAATTTTATTATGTTATGTTAGTCACCATATAATACTTCATTAGTTTTTGATGTACTAATCCATGATCCATTGTTTTCATATAACACCCAGTGCTCCATGCAATACATGCCCTCCTTTATACATATCACCAGGCTATGTGATCTATTCTTGAGAATGTTCCATGTGTACTTGAATTATGTGTATTCTGCTGCTTTAGGATGAAATGCTCTGAATATATCTGTTAAGTCCATCTGGTCTAGTGTGTCATTCAAAGCCATTATTTCTTTGGTGAGTTTCTGCAGGTGGCTTTGTGTTTATGCTTAGGTTTGGGTGAGGGAAATGGCACCATTCAGCTCCTTTGTTCCAGGGGAACAAATGCTGCTTCTCAGGGTCAAGCTCAGAGAAAAACGAATAATCACCACCCTGTGTTCCCCAAACATTTTCCAGATCACTGTTTTCCTGCAGTCTGCCCCTCGGTTCTTTGCCTGCCTTTCCTCCAGGAGCAGAGCTGTGCCTTGGGGGCTCTATCCCAGCCAAGCAAGCTGACCTTTAAAACTCCAGGCTTTAAGCCCTCCTGGTTGCAGGAACTCAAGAAATTCAGCTCCTTTCAGCCAATGGCTTTGGGGAAATGTTCTCCTTGTGTGTTCCTCTGTGTGCTCCTCTTTCTCTCTTGCCCTTACCATGACCAGGGCTCTTTCTTTTCTGCTGCACCTGCAATAAATTTCTCCCCTAAGTCACGTCTCTTCACCTCCTACCTTCTTCAATGTGGCCTCTTTTCTATATTTAGTTGTTGAGTTTGTTCTGTCAGTCTTCAGGTCTATTTCTGTGTGTGTGTGTGTTTTGGATGGTTTGATAGTTATCTTGTGTTCGTGGGGTTAGACAAGCCTGGTGTCCCCCTACTCCACTTCCATCTTCCTCTACTACCAAGTTTATTATTTTTTGTTCCTATGTATGTTATTATTTTTTAAAAGATTTTATTTATTTGTCAGAGAGAGAGAAAGAGCAAGTGAGCACAAACATGGGGAGCAGCAGGCAGAGGTAGGAGCAGGCAGAGGGAGAAGGAGGCTCCCCATTCAGCAAGGAGCCCAATGTGGGACCCGATCCCCAGGACCCTGGGATCATGACCTGAGCCGAAGGCAGCTGCTTAACTGACAGAGCCACCCAGGCATCCCCCTATGTATGTTATTATGATTTTAGAATACCCTCATATCTACAAAAAAGCAGCATTGTCTTGAATGCTTAAAAATTTTAGTAATGTAACTATGCATCCAGACAGAGATTGCTTACCCTTTTTGGAGGGTCCAATGGATAGTCACTCTCAGATACTTATAGCTCAAATGGTTCATTACTGTTGTGTGGCTCCAAAATTAGAGAGCATGACACAGCGTGTGTGGCAGTTTTTATAACAGATTTTTTTTGCGGGCCCCATTCAAAAGATGGTGATTTGTAGATATTAGATATAAAGCACAAAGCAGAATACCCCAGCAATCATTAACATTTTCAATGTCCAAAATGTTCACTTAGGTGTTCGGCATCATTTTTCATTATAAAGGGGATGAAGAAACAAGTTTTCTTTGATTGCCTGAAGGACAAATTATAACAAGGAAATGCTTAGCATGTCTCACTCCTTGTTGCTTCTATTTTCTTGCTGATGTGACATATAAATTAGAAACTTCTACTTAGTCTTACACATAGGCACGTTACAGCTAAATTTGCAAAAATTGCTCTTTACCCAAAACCTACCTTACCAGAGATAAGAAAGTAGCCACAGCAGTCATCGTTCCAATTTCTGAAGACTGAGAATTGATCATAACTCAGGAGGGATTTGAAACTGTGCCCCATATGGTTAATAAGTTTGAAACTAGCAGAAAGCTTACAGCTTGTTTTTCAGAGAACTATTTCTCTCTAATCAGCCATCATGTCTTTTCAGACCCTACTAACAAATCCACCCCCCGTCTTTGCAGAAGCCTGGACTCAAGATCAAATGATATGATTCCAGCCTATGAATAAGCAAGGCCCTGAATTTCTTTCCTTAGATAAATATCCTAAGACCCAGTCCAGTTCATACAGCTCTCTGAGCATACCCATAGCCCCACCTTCTTGTCTTAAGATAACCTCCTGACTTCAGGGGTGAATTTTGCCTCCTTCTGATAGTAAGTCTCCACCCCAAATTGAACATGTTATATATGTTACATATATGTCTGCTCAATGCACATGCTACATCTTTCCTCATGAATAGTCATAAATTTCTCCACACTTTTCATCAATATGTGTGCAATCTCAATGCCTATGATCATGAAAAAACAAACAAAAACTTGTTCTTTCCCCATTCCAGGAGGCAGATTTAAGGCCTTATTCATTTGGTTTGTCTCAATTAAACTCTTTACTTGCTGCCTACCTGATGTTTCAGTGATTGACTTTGCTGTACATCAGGTAGACAGACTCGAGTTTGGTTATATGAGTATTATAAATATTGCCTACATAGTACTAAGAATCATTACTTGGTAAGTAGGCTCTGGAATTTTGTTGGGGTTTCTTGGCTACCCTTTCTAGGGAATGTGTGATACCATAGCCTGAATTGTTGAGATAGAGACTTCTGATTGCCAATAATCAGGGCATCAAGTATGTAGTGAAAATTTTGGAAATCAAAGTATAGAAGCACTTGCACTAAATTCTGACCTATACAATTTTGGCAAATGTCAGTGAGTTTAGGCAACCCTAAAGGAGTATAAGGAACATAATTGGAGACATTTTTACTTGCATGCAAAAAGATCTTGGACTTTTACACATCTTTCAACCTCTTACTTATTACCTGTGCTTCTTTTTAAGTCTTTGACCTGTAATTTTCATTTTTCCTCCTGGGATTGTATTCACTCAGGAGGAGACAGGGAGACTGGTGGGAGAGTGATTTATGTGTTCCACTAACACTTCTCTACATGTGGCTGAATCTCATTTGGGCCTTATGGAGCAGGGAAATACAAGCATCTGTTCCTGCTATATACTCAGATTTAGAGGTAACACCCAGAGTACACAGAATTTGCCCCCAAAATTTCACTGATTCTGCTTTTTTTGTTTGATTATAGAATCATGTTTTGAGCATCCCTATCTAACAGAGCCATAGAAGTTTGATTTTCTCTCTTTGCCAAAATTTTCTGGCATATTTAGATGGGTGCATATAAAGTTTGATCTTCATTGTGGACAGGGAACCACCAGCTCTCATTTTGCAACCACTTCTCCAATTCCTCTCCATTTAAAGAGGGAAGAGTATTTATTCATAGCTTGTCTGTAATTCACCACCAATTCACATAAATTATCTTCAAATTCCATTAATTATCTGGTGAGGTCTTCATTCTTCCTCTTACAGAAAGCCATGCTTCTATCAGCATCCTATCCTCATTGCTACAAGTATCAAGAACTGTGAAGATTATAAAATTATTTGTGAGCTAATGATGTAGTCTGCCATTGTTTCTTGGGTGCCTGAAGAAAACCTGAGATTTCTGAGTCAGAGACAAAGGGTAGTTCATTATTTGCAGTAATAGCAATTGTCTGAATATCAGCATTTTTATCCTAGAAAACTGAGTCCCACTTTCCATAGGGTGATGCAAATTTGTCACATGACACTACCTATAAGGTAGGTTGCATTACAATGGAGGAAACCTCAGTGTGGAAACTTCAGACTTTTATAATGAGCAGGAAGCATCCTTTGTGTTTGTTCTTGAAGGAGACAATACTTTATTGGAAAAAGCATTCCTGTACTTTGCTCCAGAGGGAATCACTCTCTAACTTCCAAACATTCTAAGCAAACTTGCTCTTTACTTCAGAGAGAGATCCTGTCTTTATCTTCCAAAGCAGTTTCCCATTCAAACATCTTCCAAAAGATAGCTTTTAAAAAAAGAACAGTGTCTTGCTTGCAAAATGTGCAAAAACATATGAGATACATACAAAATTGCCTTCCATCAATATACAAGAGTGAAATTGCTGGAAATATGCCATCTTGAAAATCACTAGATAATGGCAAATTTCTCTCTGATTAAACACTCACCTACAGCGGATGGAATATGCCACTTGTTTAACTGGTCAATACATATTTTCCAACTTCACATATGCTGTTGATCTGATGTGTGTGAAAACATGTTATTTTAATTACCATTTTTGTATTTGATGATGAGATTCATATAGTCAACAGATATATATTAAGCACCTACTATATTCCAGGTACTCTTATAGGAACTTGAAATACATTGGTGAGTACAAAGCAAGGAAAATCATGCACTTTCAAGGATTACATTCTGGTAGGAAAACAATATATATATTAACTAAGTAAATTATATAGTATGTTAGAAGATGACATATGTTATAGAAAAGATACAATAAGGTAATGGGGAGCAGATTAAGATAATATATGTTTTTTGATCATGTGATCTCTTTGTGAATTGCCTGTTCATATTTTTTGCCAAGTTTCCTATGGACTGTTTGGTTTTTTATCATTGAATGTAGTTTTGTTATTTCATTCATTTTAACTATCAAAATTTGTAGCTTAATCTCATTTTATTCCACTTTGCATATGATGGTTTTTGAAATTTTGCATATTTTAAAATATGCAATATGAAAATGAATAAAATGTATAGGAATATGAAAACATGTCTATTTTAAAATAATCAAATTTATTAGATTTTTCTTTTAATACCTGTGGTGTTTTTTATCTTGAAATGAAATCTTATGCATTTTCATAGGAAAAAATATAAATATCAACTTCTATTTTGTATTTTATTTTTTTAATTTTTTAAATTTCTTAAGAATATTTTATTTATTTATTTGACAGAGAGAGAGAGATAGGGAGAGCAGGAACACAAGCAGTGGGAGTGGGAGAGGGAGAAGCAGGCTTCCTGCTGAGCTGGGAGCCCGATGTGGGGTTTGATCCCAGGACCCTGGGATCATGACATGAGCTGAGGGGAGAAGCTTAATGACTGAGCCACCCAGGTGCCCCTTCTATTTTATATTTTTAAAGTTTTATAAGTGTTACTTTCCAAATTGAAGCATTACCTTTTTTTCCCACTTGGAATGTATTATCTGTGTTAGGGGTTTATTTTTTGGCATATGACAAAAAAATTGTTGCAGCATCATTTATTGAATAAAATGTCTTTTCATCATTCATGTGAAATGTCACTTTTATTATGATTCAAGTTTCCTATATGCAAACTTATTTCTAGGGCTTTCCACTGTTTTGTTAGTATATTTGAAATCCCCTTTTCCATCTTTGAACCCCATACACATTACTTTCCAGAGTTGCCAGAGTGATCCTGTTCAAATATGAGACAAATTAAGTCGTGCTTATGCTAAAAATACTCAAATGGCTCCCCATCACATTCAGTGTATAAACCAAATTTCATTCTAGGACCTTAAAGTCTCTAAGCTATCTGCTTCTCCCAGATCCAAATCACTTCTCTGAACTCACTTTCTGATATTCTCTACCTTGTTCAATCAGTTTCAGAAATGCTGGTATCCTCAGTATTCCTTGAACATGCCAAGATTACTCCTGGCTGGAGCCTCAACACTTGCTGTTGTTCTATGTGGAATGTTCCTTACCCAGATAGCCACAGGGCCAGTTCTCTAATTGCTTTCAGGTCTTTACTCCAAAGTCATGTTCTCAGTGAGACCTTCTCCGGACTCCCTATTGGTATAATTTCAGCTTTTAACCTGAAGTTCCTATTTTCCATTCCTTGCCTTATTTATTTTTTCTTCTTAACACTTACCACTTTGAAAATACTTTGTATTTTACTTATTGTATCTTGGCTACTATCTGTCTCCCACACTAAAATGTAAGTCTCATGAGGTTAAGATTATTTTATTTATTTCTTTTGTTCATTACTATATCATCAGTACCTGTCCCTAGAAGACTCCCTGGCAGAAACCCCACCTAAAATAAGTATTGGAGGACAAAGATAAAACAAATGAATTCAAAGGCAAATGGGGAGAAAGTAAGGCAAAAGGGGGGCTAGGCAGTTTCCCATGGATCTAGCTCCAAAACTGTAAAGGCAAATGCCTCCAGGGGACAACTGGGATTTTTATTGGAGTGAAGCAGGCCAACTAGAGGTATGGCCAAGCTGAGAGAGCATTCAGAGTCTAAAATGGGCTGAGCCCTTCCTCACACCCACCTGCATGTATCCTTGCTGGAATATGGGCTCTAATCCTCAGTTTATTGCTTTTTTTTTTTTTTCAGGCAGGCCAGAATTATGGATTTTTTAATGTGAAATTTCCCACATGTCTCAGTAGCTAATTTAAAAATAACAAATGAAAACATCAGGATCAAACAAAACATGATAGCTGGCTGAAATTGGCCAATGGGTGGCCAGCAGGTATTTTGTCAGACTGAATTTTGTGATGTATGAAAGAAAACTAATGCCTGCTATGCTGAGGTGGGCTTGCTTTTTGTATTTCTTGAAGCAAACAGCTTCAGGTTATGTTGGGTGGAAAGAATGAAATGGAATTACCACCTTTTGACTTCTGGAAGCTCTCTGCCTCTCCCTCTCCCTCCTATGCATGGAGTTAGGGAAGGCTGGGCAGTGGGGTCACCTTATATCTTCTTCGAGGGCAGGGGTATATTTAGTGAAGTGTGAGAGAGGGTTTTGAAGGAAACTTCCACAGCAGGACTGGAGAAAGGCAAGGAGGGAGGAGAAAAAGAGAACACAGACCCAATGTGTCAGGACACAGTATTTCTGAGGGACTTTATTGGGATTATTTCACCCTCTCCCCACAATCCACCACCCCTGTATGTGGCATTATACAGTTGAAGGAGTTAGTTATACAAAGTCACAACTCCCAGCCCAACTGCTCCATGCCATTCATCTTATCTGGAAACAGAACTGCGCAAACTTCCGTGGGCAAGACTGGCCAGGATGTACGTGTGAAGGGTCGGTAGCCACCAGCTTTGTTGGGGTATAGCCTGAATGGGGCTTCTGGAGGCAGCAGACCTCCATTCAGTGAAGCATTGGGTGGAGCCACCTGTGGTTTCAGGCAGCTGCTGAGAGAAGCATGGACTGTCAAGTACTCCCCATGTCCTGGAGAGAAACATTAGGCTCAATCCTCTGATGCCCCTCCTCTATAGGGAGGCAAGGCACAGTCCAGTAGGGGAAAGAACAGCGAGGGGACTCCTGTACCTGTGTTCAGCAAGGTTCCTTTTTTTTTTTTTTGATAAAATACTTTCCAATCCCAAGGTGGCACATCTCTTAAGTCCTGAGCACCCCGCTGACCCATTCCCCACAAGAACAGTTTATCCAGCATAGGGGGAATGAACCAAGAACTTCAGGTCCAAGATTTACTGCACCTGGGTCCTCTGGGAAAAGTGAGGAGGTTGTTCACAGCCCCCTGCTCATGGGGTGTCAGGTCAGTGTGTTTAGGCTAAGGTTTGGGGTTCTACTTGGCAGGTGTGGCATGAGCTCCCTGAAGTAAGAAAAGCCTTTTAGGTATAAAGTTGGCTCCTGCTTAACTTTTGAGTCATCCTTGTCAAAATTCCATTCTAGGGAACTTACAATCCATTTGGTTCTTTGACAGCTCTCACATCCTTTCTGCACAGAGCCAGGGAGAACAATGTGCATACTGCCAGAAGTCCAACTTTTTCCTGGGCCTCCCCATCTCTCACGAGCCCCACTCCCCATACCTCCTTTTCTGTGTTCTCACTTCCTCTATCAGTCTTTCTCTGTGGAATTCTTTCTTCCTCAGTGTTCCTCCCCTTCTGGCTCCTTACTCATGCATAGACCCTCCTTTTGAGTATCCTTTAGCCCCTCTCCAGATTCCTACCAAATTGTTTCTCCTCCTTGCTCTGGACCTCTTCAAAGCTTCTTTGTCTCCCTTTCTTCTCAAGGTATTCTGTTTTCCTCTAAGCCCCAAGACTTCACTCTCTCTGTTAATTCTCCACCCCCTCCCACTTGGGTGCCTCTCTCTTAGGTCATCTCTCCCCCAGAGAGCCTCTCCATTTCTGGCTCTGCCCCACCTCTTCCTAAGCAGTCACCTCCCCTTCTTCCTCCCCCCAGAGGCCATCTCTAGTTCCTTCTCCTCCTCCCTCTCTAGACCAGATCAGCTAATTCTTATTCCTTTTTTAGATGACTAATTATGATAGTAGCCTAAGTTTATCCATAGCCTGCATTTACAGCTGTCCCTTCCTTTCATGCTCCATCCACCAAACACACCCAATCTTTTCAACAAGACAAATTCCTTACACAGTATGTCATGTCCATATACAATTGTATTTTTCAGAACAAGTAACAGTTATGCTGGTTAAGATTTTGGGTTAAAAGCGATCCTTAAGTTTAAATGCACTGAAAAGTAACATTTTTGTGTGTATCCAAAACATATTTTTGCCTCCACAAATGTGGCAAAGTTTACCCTAACAGTTAGGACTTTTTCACCAAATCATAGACATAGATATGGAAATCATCATCAAACTTGATGAAATACACAGAGGGTTTGGCTTTGACTTGGTGAATGACCTTGCCTGTCCTTTTGGAGCCATCTTCTTTGGTATATTCCACATGTTTACCTATGAGGCCATCTATAACTCCTTCTGGCTCCCTCTCTGCTGGAGGAGACTCACTGGACTCTGGCATGATACGGAGGTCTCCTTCTCTGTAATCATCTAGAAGCTGGTACATGTATAAAACAGGATCCTTCTCATAGGTAATATAAAACCAGGCTTTCATGATAGGTGCTTGGGCTAAGACCATTCCCCTCCATTCATCCTTAGAACCATGCTCACCCTCAAACATATGTTCCACAGCTTTACCAATTATGGTATTTGCAAGGTGCACATCTCTGACTCGAGAAAATGGCACCTTATCAGGAAGGATTTTAAGCTTTAAAATCCTTTCATCTCTGTGAAGTTCCAGTCCATAGACACAGTCAATTCCATCATATTTGACCAGATAAAGAGAGGGATTGATAGGCACCTGATCCAGAACGGTTCCTTTCCACTGAGTGATGGGCTCATCACCTTCCTTCCATCCATGTGAAATTCTGCAGCCCACTATGTTCCTTCGAGGCTGGGATGAAGGTCTGCCCCTCTGTTTCTTTTGACAGGTCTTTTTCTTCCTCATATTTGCAGATCTGATGTGATGATCAACAGTTTCTCTGGTTTGCTGCCCTGCAGCTGCCTTTTTGTGAAGGGTCTTCATACCTGCAGGAGGTGGAAAGAGGCTAGGGAGAAATATTTGGTGTATTATAGTGTGAGCTTTTTCCCCTCTGTATTGCAAATTCCCTGGGCACCACGTACATTCTGCCCAAGTTATTCAGATGTGTCCAGCAGGAATACTGGCTATCAAGATGCTATTGCATATTTGCCTTCAGTGCCCTCCCTCCAGGCTTCTTTGGCTGTGCTGCAGGATTAGAGAGGAGGTGGTTGTGGTGGTTATAGTGGTTTGAGGCCCCAGATAGAGGGAGTAGGCTCTTTTGCATAATGCCTGATCCTCTGTTGTCATCCTAGAGCCCCCATCCCAAACACAGATATTTACCATTTCTTAGCCCCCACGCCATTACTCCATTTCTACTGATGTTGCCACTCCCCTTGTCCCCTTCCTATTGCCATCTATTCTTCATCCCTTTTGCCTCCCATCCCCATGCCTGGTGTTCATCTCTCCTTCATGTTTCTTCCTGGTCATCCCCATATTCCTGTTGAGCGCCTACAACAAATGTATTTTCATGCCTGGCTACCTTTGTACATCATTCAGGTGTTCTTCAGCTCCCCCCAACACACATACCACAGCTCCCAAATTACCCTTCTTAGTCTCCCTCATCACCCATCGGAGCACCGACCCCAATTTTCCCGCCGGGCACCCACCAACCCCCAACCTCCAGTTTTCTAGTCCAGGGCCCACCTCCCCAAGTCCGGGGATCGCGGCCCTCACGTGCCCAAATGGGACACCTTGCAGCGCTGCCTCCGCTGTGAGCCAGTGGTGAAAGAGGATCAGCAGGCGATGAGCTGAGTGCTTGCACGAGCTGAGAGGGGAGGATCCGTAGACGGGAAGCGTGTATTGGAGGGCAGTGAGGAAGGTGAAGCGGATTGATGCGGTGTCCCCAGCACTCGGCTCACGGCTCACGGGCCCTCAGCCTCACTGTTGGCGGCAGCTGCACTGCCACATCTGGCTCCCACCAGCCTCTGCCGCCGCCGCAGTCTCCTCCCTCTTCCCGTAGCGCAGCTTCCTGCCAGGAGAGAGGCCTCCCCTTCCTGCCAAACACCGCACTCCCCCACCCCATCCCCAAGACTCACACCCACCATTGCCTTGGACCTGGGAGGCTCTCCTTGGCTCCCAGCTCCGCCCCTTTCCAAAGTAGGGAGCCTCTGGGCCCACAATCCCCCGCCCCCGGCGCCCCCTCTTCAGTTCAGGGCCCCTAGTCTTCTCACCACAGCCCCCACCTCAGTGCCCTTGCCCCATCTGCTTTCCATCTTCCAAGAATCTGCCCTTTCTTTTCCCCGTGCCCTTCTGGAGTTATTCTTTATATACCGAAACCTGCCTTTCCTGTCATTAAAAAGGATTTGAAGTAGGACGAGAGAAACGCGCCTCAATCTGCCATCCTGACCCAATATCTATATAATTTTTAGTATCTGGTTATTACCAGACTTTACATCTTGAGGATATTTTTCTTTTTTCCTCTCTTTTTAAATTTTTCCACTGATTACAAAAGAATTGCATGCACAGTGTGGAAATCGTGTAAAATTCAGAGAATTCATTTGAATAAAACAATCCACCTTAAATCCACTTCTCATTCTCCAAGTTTTGCAGCAAAATATTAGCACTCTTTATTTCCTTCATCTTTTTTCTAATCTCTTAGAAATCTGGGGGGCGCCTGGGTGGCTCAGTCGTTAAGCGTCTGCCTTCTGCTCAGGTCATGGTCCCTGGATCCTGGGATCCAGCCCGTCGTAGGGCTCCCTGCTCAGCAGGAAGCCTGCTTCTCCCTCTCTCACCTCCCCCCCCCCGCTTGTGTTCCCTCTGTCGCTGTGTTTTTCTCCGTCAAATAAATAAATTAAATCTTAAAAAAAACTTTTTTAAAAAAGAAAGAAATCTGGGATCAGTTTGCAAAGTGTACCAGCATGTACAAGAGATTGATTTGCTCTGGATCCTCCTCAGCATTTGGTATTGTCACGATTTTATTTTTTATTAGCCACACTCATTGGTGTACACTAACCAGTTGCATTGTGGTCTTAATTTGTATCTCCTTAATGATTAATGATGCTGAACATCTTTTCATAAACATATTTGTCATCTGTATATTTTCTTTGTTAAAGTGTCTTTTCTGAATATTTGCCTTTAAAAAAAAACCTGGGTCCATGTTTTCTTATTCTAGAGTTTTGAGGGTTTCATCTATGTGATTTGTAAATATTTTTCTCCCTTTCTGTGGCTTGTACTTTTAGACCTTTAACTGTATTCTTCACAAAGCAGAAGTTTTTAATTGTGATGAAGTGCCATTATTTTTTATTTTATTTTATGGATTCTGTTGTGGGTTCTATGTCTAAAGCTCTTTGCCAAACCAATGTAGATTTTCTCTAGTGCTTTCTTCTGTAAATTTTAGAATTTTACACTTTACATTTAGGTCTATGGCCCATTTTGAATGAACTCTTGTTTAAGGTATGAGGTTGTATTGAAATTTGTTTCTCTGCAAATAGTTGTCTAGTTTTCTGATACTATTTGCTAAAAAGTCTATCCTTTCTTCTTTGAATTGCCTTTGCCCCTTTGTCCAAAATCAGTTGACTACATTTGTGTACATCTATTTTGACCCTTTCTATGTTGTTCCACTGAACAAGTGGTCTATCTTTTCACCAAAACCCTCTTTTTTTCCCCCAGCTTTATTGATACATGGTTGACAAAAACATGATACATATTTGGGTTGTATAACATGATTTTTTAAAGGTATGCAATATGGTATTTTAATATATGTATATTTTGTGAAAGAATTACTGCAATCAAGTCAATTAACATATTCATCATCTCACATAAACTCCTCCCCTTTTTTTTGTAATAACCCACTCTCTCAATTACAGAGCTTTAGAATAAGTCTAGAAATTGATAGTGTGACTTTTCCAATGTTATTTTCTTCTCTACTCCTTTAATATACATGTTTGGCTCTTCTATTTTACCCTGACTTTATGTACATATTTTAGAATGAGCTTGTTGATATCTACAAAACTCTTGATGGATTTTGTTCAGTCTCTAGATCAGACTGGGAAGAACTGATGTCCCAACACTATTAGTATTCTAACTAATCATCGTTATATCTCTCCATTTACTTAGGCTTTTGATTTCTTTCATCAGTGTTTTATATTTTTCTGCACACAGATCCTGCACATATTTTATTAGATTTAGTCTTAAGTACCACATTTTTGGTGCTAATATGAATGTAATTTTTAATAATCTTATATCATTTGTTTAGTATTTGTATATAGAAATGTCACCAACTGTTGTATATTGGCTCTATACCCTGCAAAATTGTTGAACTCATTTATTAGCTTTAGGAGGTTTTTTTTGCAGATACTTTGGGATTTTCTACATAGACAATCATATGGTCTGTAAACAGAGAGAGAGTTTTTTTTGAGAGTTTTATTTTTTACTTACAAATATGTAGGCCTTTTTGAGGAGTCTTCTATAATCAATTTCCCTTTTTTCTCTTTTGATTTTATTGCTATTATTTATGTGAGTATAAAATACCTTAAATGGAGACTTAATAAAATTATGAGTTTTAAGATAGCATTTTATGAAACGTACATTATATACATGAGAATCATGGGATTGGACAGAATTTCAGAGGTCAAATTGTCAAGCCGGACTTCTGCCTGTGTTGTTACCTCCATTTTTAGCCACTTTCTAGCTATGTTCAGTTACAGTTGGAGCCGATGACAATGGATAAGTTGGAACTTTTCCTTCCTTCAGGGCAAAATCACCTGACTTAGGAGGTACAGGGTCCCCATTGAGGCCCAACCCAGCCCTGTTATACCATAAGAATTTGACCTCTCTTGGGCTATTTTCTCTTACCACTGTCACCTAGCAGAACTGCCATGAGACAAAGTTATAGGATCCAGCTGTCATTCCAGGACCTGCTGCAAGTAGCAAGGCAATAAAGTGGGGAATACCAGAGCTGTCATGCAGCACCTCTTGCCCCGGATATCTCTCTGCTTTTCTTCACATCATCATCATCATTTTCCTCATCTCCGCCATCATTAGTGTCTTTATTTCTTATCCCAACTTCTCTCTCTCTTTGCACTTTAGATTTTTCTTTCCTTTTTTCCTCCCTCCTATTAACCTGGCTTGCATTTCCAGTATGATGCTGAAATGTGGTGGTGAGAGAGGTCATTCTTACTATTTTTAAATATTCAGTCTTTCATGATTAAATATGATGTTATAGATTATTTATGGATGTCTTTTATCATGTTAAGGAAGTTCCATTCTACTTGTTGTTTGCTGAAAGGTTTTATTGCAAATATATGTTGAATTTTGTCATATGCTTTTCCTCCATTAATTGAGATACTAATACACTTTTTATTTCCTTGGTTGTAAAGAGAATTGATTTCATTGATTCTTATAACAGCTTTATTGAGATATAATACATATACTATAAAATTCACCTTTTAAAATTATGTAATTCAGTAGCTTTAGTATTTAAAGGATTGGGCAAACATAACCACACTTAGTTTAAGAAAATTTCCATTACCCCAGAAAGAAACTTTGCACCCATTTGCAGTCACTGACCATTTCTCAGCAGAACCCAAAGCAATAGGCAACCACAAATCTACTTTCTGTCTGTATAGATTTGTCTATTCTAGTCTTTTAACATAGATGAATCATAAAATATGTGATATTTTGTGTCTGGCTTCTTTCACTTAGCAAAATGTTTTTCAAGGCTCATCCATTTTGTAGCACTAATTTTATTTCCAAAGAAACATCCATTCTACAGATATACCATATTATTTACTTATTCATCAGTTGATGGACTCTTGGGTTGTCTACATTTTGGCTATTGTGAATAGCATTGTTATGAACATTCACATACAAGTATTTATGTAGACACAATGTTTACATTTCTCTTGAGTATACACCTAGGAAAGTCATATAGTAACCAGGTGTTTAACATTTTATTTATTTTTTATTTTTGTAGTTTTTAATTTTATTATGTTATGTTAGTCACCATACAATACATCATTAGTTTTTGATGTAGTGATCCACAATCCATTGTTTTCGTATAACACCCAGTGCTCCATGTAGTACGTGCCCTCCTTAATACCCATCACCGGGCTAACCAATCTCCCCTCCCCCCTCCCCTCTAAAACCCTGTTTGTTTCTCAGGTCCATAGTCTCTCATGGTTCATCTCTCCCTCCAATTCCCCCCGCCCATTTTTCCCTTCCTTCTCCTAATGTCCTCCATGTTATTCCTTATGTTCCACAAATAAGTGAAACCATATGATAATTGACTTTCTCTGCTTGACTTATTTCACTTAGCATACTCTCCTCCAGTCCCATCTATGTTGATGTAAAAGTTGGGTATTCATCTTTTCTGATGGCTGAGTAATATTCCATTGTATATATGGACCACATCTTCTTTATCCATTCGTCTGTTGAAGGGCATCTTGGCTCTTTCCACAGTTTGGCTATTGCGGACATGGCTGCTATGAACATTGGGGTGCATATGGCCCTTCTTTTCACTACATCTGTGTCTTTGGGGTAAATATCCAGTAGTGCAATTGCTGAGTCATAGGGTAGCTCGATTTTTAAATTTTCCAGGAAACTCCACACTGTTTTCCAAAGTGGCTGTACCAACTTGCATTCCCACCAACAGTGTAAGAGGGTTCCCCTTTCTCCACAGCCTCTCCAACATTTGTTGTTTCTTGCCCTGTCCATTTTTGCCATTCTAACTGGTGTAAGGTGGTATCTCAGTGTGGTTTTGATTTGGATTTCCCTGATGGCTAATGATGATGAACATTTTTTCATGTGTCTGTTAGCCATTTGTATGTCTTCTTCAGAGAAGTGTCTGTTCATCTCTTCTGCCCACTTTTTGACTTGATTATTTGTTTTTTGGGTGTTCGAATTCAGAAGTTCTTTATAGATCTTGGATACCAGCCCTTTATCTGTAGTGTCATTTGCAAATATCTTCTCCCATTCTGTGGGTTGCCTCTTTGTTTTGTTGACTGTTTCCTTTGCTGTGCAGAAGCTTTTGATCTTGATGAAGTCCCCAAAGTTCATTTTTGCTTTTGTTTCACTAGCTTTTGGAGACGTATCTTGAAAGAAGTTGCTGTGACCGATGTCAAAGAAGTTAGTGCCTATGTTCTCCTCTAGGATTTGGATGGATTCCTGTCTCACATTGAGGTCTTTCATCCACTTTGAGTTTATCTTTGTGAATGGTGTTAGAGAATGGTCGAGTTTCATTTTTCTGCATGTGGCTGTCCAATTTTCCCAGCACCATTTATTGAAGAGACTTTCTTTTTTCCATTGCATGTTTTTTCCTGCTTTGTCAAAGATTATTTGACCATAGAGTTGAGGGTCCATATCTGGTCTCTGTATTCCTTTCCATTGGTCTGTATGTCTGTTTTTGTGCCAGTACCATGCTGTCTTGGTGATCACAGCTTTGTAATATAGCTTGAAATCGGGAAACATGATGCACCCAGCTTTGTTTTACTTTTTAAACATTTCCTTGGCGATTCAGGGTCTTTTCTGATTCCATACAAATTTTAGGATTGTTTGTTCCAGCACTTTGAAAAATGTCATGGGAATTTTGATTGGGATGGCATTGAAGGTATAGATTGCTCTGGGTAGCATAGACATTTTAACAAAGTTTATTCTTCCGGTCCATGAGCATGGAATATTGTTCCATCTTTTTGTGTCTTCTTCCATTTCTTTCATGAGTGTTCTGTAGTTCCTAGAGTATAGATCCTTTACCTCTTTTGTTAGTTTTATTACGAGGTATTTATGGTTTTTGGTGCTATTGTAAATGGAATCGTTTCTTTAATTTCTCTTTCTACAGTTGCATTGTTAGTGTATAAGAAAGCAACTGATTGGGCGCCTGGGTGGCTCAGTTGGTTAAGCGACTGCCTTCGGCTCAGGTCATGATCCTGGAGTCCCGGGATCGAGTCCCGCATCGGGCTCCCTGCTGGGCGGGGAGTCTGCTTCTCCCTCTGACCCTCCTCCCTCTCATGCTCTCTGTCTCTCATTCTCTCTCTCCGAAATAAATAAAATCTTAAAAAAAAAAAAGAAAGCAACTGATTTCTGTGCATTGATTTTGCATCCTGCCACATTACTGAATTGCTGGATGAGTTCTACTAATTTGGGGGTGGAGTCTTTTGGGTTTTCCACATAAAGTAGTATGTCGTCTGCAAAAAGAGAGAGTTCGACTTCTTTTTTGCCAATTTGAATACCTTTTATTTCTTTTTGTTGTCTGATTGCTGTTGCTAGGACTTCTAGTACTATGTTGAACAACAGTGGTGAGAGTGGGCACCTTTGACGTGTTCCTGATCTTAAGGGAAAGGCTCTCAGCTTTTCCCCATTGAGGATGATATTCGCTGTGGGTTTTTCATAGATGGATTTTATGAGCTCGAGGAATGTTCCCTCTATCCCTATACTCTGGAAAGTTTTAATCAGGAAATGATGTTGTATTTTGTCAAATGCTTTTTCCGCATCAATTGAGAGGACCATATGGTTCTTCTCCCTCCTCTTCTTAATGTGTTCTATCACATTGATTGATTTGCGAATGTTGAACCACCCTTGCATCCCGGGGATAAATCCCACTTGGTCGTAGTGGATGATCCTTTTAATGTATTTTTGGATCCTATTAGCTAGGATTTTATTGAGGATTTTGGAATCCATATTCATCAGGGATATCGGTCTGAAATTCTCCTTTTTGATGGGGTTTTTGCCTGGTTTGGGGATGAAGGTAATGCTGGCCTCATAGAATGAGTTTGGAAGTTTTCCCTCTGTTTCTATTTTTTGAAACAGCTTCAGTAGAATAGGTATTATTTCTTCTTTGAATGTTTGGTAGAAATCTCCAGGGAATCCATCAGGCCCTGGACTCTTGTTTTTTGGGAGGTTTTTGATCACTGCTTCAATCTCATTACTGGTTATTGGCCTATTCAGGTTGTCCATTTCTTCCTGTTTCAGTCTTGGCAGCTTATAGGTTTCCAGGAAGGCCTCCATTTCAATCAGATTGCTCAGTTTATTGGCATACAGTTGTTGATAATAATTTCTAATAATTGTTTCTATTTCCTTGGTGTTAGTCGTGATCTCTCCCCTTTCATTCATCATTTTATTAATTTGGCTCCTTTCTCTTTTCTTTTGGATAAGTCTGGCCAGTGGTTTATCAATCTTATTAATTCTTTCAAAGAACCAACTTCTAGTTTCGTTGATCTGATCTACTGTGTTTCTGGTTTCTAATTCATTGATATCTGCTCTAATCTTAATTATCTCTCTTCTAATGCATGGCTTAGGTGTCGTTTGTTGATTTTTCTCTAGTTCTTTAAGGTGTAGAGTTAGTTGGTGAATTCGGGATTTTTCTATTTTTTTGAGTGAGGCTTGGATGGCTCTGTATTTCCCCCTTAGAATCGCCTTTGCAGTATCCCATAGGTTTTGGACCGATGTGTTTTGGTTCTCATTGATTTCCATGAATTAAGTTCTTTGATTTCTTGGTTGGCCCAAACATTCTTGAGCAGAGTGGTCTTTAGCTTCCAAGTGTTCGAATTTCTGCCGAATTTTTTCTTGTGATTGAGTTCCAGTTTTAAAGCATTGTGGTCTGAGAATATGCAGGGAATAATCTCAATCTTTTGGTATCGGTTGAGACCTGATTTGTGACCCAGTATGTGGTCTATTCTGGAGAAAGTTCCATGTGCACCGAGAAGAATGAGTATTCTGTTGTTTTAGGGTGGAATATTCTGTAAATATCTGTGAGGTCCATCTGGTCCAATGTATCATTCAAAGCTCTTGTTTCCTTGTTGATTTTCTGCTTAGATGATCTGTCTATTGCTGAGAGTGGAGTTTTGAGGTCTCCTACAATTAACGTATTGTTATCAATATGACTCTTTATTTTGGTTAACAGTTGGCTTATGTAGATGGCTGCTCCCGTGTTGGGGGCATAGATATTTACAGTTGTTAGATCTTCTTGTTGGATAGACCCTTTAAGAATGATATAGTGTCCTTCTGTGTCTCTTATTACAGACTTTATTTTAAAATCTAATTCGTCTGAAACAAGAATTGCTACCCCAGCTTTCTTTTGATGTCCACTGGCACGGAAGATAGATCTCCATCCCTTCACTTTCAGTCTGGGTGTATCTTTAGGTTCAAAATGAGTCTCTTGTAGACAGCATATGGATGGGTCCTGTCTTTTTATCCAATCTGCCACCCTGTGCCATTTTATGGGAGCATTTAGGCTCACGTTGAGAGTGATTATTGTAAGATATGAATTAATTGTCATGTTGCCTGTGAAGACGTTGTTTTTATAAATTGTCCCTGTAAATTTCTGTTGTAGATCACTCTTGGGGTCTTTCTCCTTTTATACAAGCCCCCTTAATACTTCTTGCAGGGCCAGCTTAGTGGTCACATATTCTTTCACCTTCTGCCGGTCGTGGAAGCTCTGCATCTCTCCATCCATTCTAAATGAAAGCCTTGCCGGATAAAGTATTCTTGGCTGCATGTTCTTCTCATTTAGTTCCCTGAGTATGTCTTGCCAGGCCTTTCTGGCTTGCCAGGTCTCTGTGGATAGGTCTGACGTTATTCTGATATTCCTCCCTCTGTACATAAGGAATCTCTTCCCCCTAACTGCCCTTAAGATGGTTTCCTTGGTTCTAAGATTTGCGAGTTTTACTATTACATGCCGGTGTGTTGGCCTGTTTTCCTTGATCTTAGGAGGGGTCCTCTCTGCCTCTAGGACTCGAATTTTTTTTTCATTCCCCAGATGAGGGAAGTTCTCAGCTACGATTTGCTCAAATACATCTTCTAGCCCTCTCTCCCTCTCCACTCCCGCCGGGATTCCAATTATTCTGACATTGGAACCCCTCATGGTGTCACTTATTTCTCTGATTCTATTTTCATGGATTCTGAGTTGTTTTTCCTTGGCCTCCTCTTTTCCCTTTTTATCTATTATACTGTCTTCCAGATCACTTATTCTCTCTTCTGTCTCAGTTACCCTAGCTGTTAGATTATCTAGATTGGATTGGATCTCATTGATAGCATGTTTCAGTTCTGCCAAATCAGCTTTTTTTTCTGCCCTTAGAGACTCTATGTTGCCATTAATTGATTTCTCCATTCCAGCCATTGTCCTCACAATTGCTAGCCTGAATTCCATCTCCGACATCTTGGTTATATCTGCATCCATTTGTAAATCTGCAGCATAAGTCCTAATCTCTGAGTCTTTTCTGTTTTGGGGGCTCCTCTTCCTAGTCATTCTGTTGATGGGTGTTTGAGGGAATGTATAGAGTCCAAATTATTGACCAGAACCCAAGCAAGATGCACTTGTTTTCTTGGGACCTTAGGATTGCTGGCCTCTTATTTTCCCCACCTGTCTTCTGCGGGAGGGGCTTGCCACGCTGTTACTCAGGCAACACTGTTTGGGCGGAGTTGCCCTGCACCCCTGTGGAGGGGGATGGGCTCAGTGGGAATCAGTCTTTGGGGTTTTTGTTCTCTGGCACCTTTCCCTGGGGGCTTTCCGCATCTCTTCCGTGAGTCAGAGCAGAAGAGACCGTTTCCAACCCTCTGCCTCAGAGCAGAGAGACCTCAGTCTATTCTTCAGTGGGCCCTCCAGTCCACACTGTCTCTGTTTCTGTCTGTGCTTCTATAAACTGCAGCTTCCTGGGTTGTGTGCCCCTCTGCAGTGCTCCCAGTCCTGCCTCCAGGTCGGGGCACATCTCTGCCCTTTGTGCTCCTAAAACCACCAGCTTTTCCCAGTTCACACGTGCACGACTCCACCACTTGGGGTTTCAACCCCTGGGGGTTGCAGTTCACCGGCGCATCCCTGGCACACTGGGTTTCCATCTCGGAGGCTGCAGTTCGCGTGTGTGTGACTGTGGCTCCGGTTTCTGTCCGGGGGGGCTGCGGTTCATGTGCCCGCAACCCCACCAGTCTGGTTTTCCACCCTGGGGGCTGCCCTAAAGTTCTTTCCCGACGCTACCAGTCTGTGAGTCTGCCCCGTCTGCAGCTCGTGGAGCTGTCACTCACCGGCGGTGTAGGATCCCCATGTCCATGCACCCTCCCGCTGCCGTTTATCCTACAATATTTGCCCGCAGAATCACGGCCCTCTGCTTCTTACCTCAAAACCAACTGCCTGAGATATTCTGTTTGTAGAGATCCAGATCTTCTTACATCTCAGGCTGGTTTTGTGGGTGCACAGAGTGGTTTGGTAGATATCCAGCTCAATTCCGGGGAAATAGGGTCCCCTACTCCTCTGCCATCTTTCCCCCCTCCCCTAGTGTTTAACATTTTAAGGAACTGCCAGACTGTTTTCCAAAGAGGCTGAACTATTTTTCATTCCCATTAGGAGTGTGTGAGGGTTTCAATTTCTTTACATCTTCACTAAAACTTGTCATTATTTAGCATTTTTATTATAGCCATCCTCATAGATATAAAGTAGCATCTTATTGTGGTTTTGATTTGCATTTCCTTAATGACTAATGATGTTGAGTATCTTTTCCTGCACTTAATGACTATTTGTATATCATCTTTGGAGAAATGTCTATTCAGATAATATGCTCATTTTTAGTTATGTTTTTCTTTCTTTTTTTGCCATAACATTTTTAGTGTTCTCAACCTGAGAACCAATTGAGAAAAAGGCACTGATGTTTTCATACTTCTCTCATGTTGAAAAAGGTCATTCTTGTGAGCAATGAATTAGATCCTGCTTGATGTTGTGGTCTTACTGGTTTTAGCTCTAACTGTTCACCAACTTCTTGTAAACCACCTTTGAGATTTTTGCAGCTCTTCATGAAGTAATTCACATTTAAATGAGAGGAAAAAATAATCAAAGTATCTCAAAGAAGTCATGTTCTTCTTCAGGCAAGTTAGAGTTTGTCAGCATTTTGATTAAATAGCCAAAGTCATAATCACTGTGAAATGATAACCATTTGACTCCTTTGCAGAGGACCACTCCCAATGTCATAAGAAGTTCTGCAAAGTACTGAGTCTCAATTCCTTCCTTCTCATGTTTTTTTAAACTGGATGCCAGATGTTGTTAGTAGCTCTATAGAGTTCTGGGCATACATGTCCTCTGTCAAATTAAATTTAAAATGAAACTGCCAAGTTGAAGGTCTTGGAGGATATTCTTTTTGCTCATTCATAAATGTCAGTCCTAGTTGAATTATCTTTAACAAGTCTACATTGCATCATAATATTTGGTATTGATAGCCAGTATTGCTCCTGAATTCTCCAATAAGTGTTGCATCCATACCTGAAAACTCTGTGTCCATAGCAACGTAATTATATTTTCAAATAATTGGATGAATTTTTTCCATCTCTTCATCCAGTTGGCAAGCCCAAACTACACAAATTCTTTGGCTATGATCTACAGTTACTGCTGGCATAGTGAGGGCACAAGGAATCTAGATACCAAGCATCAAAATGTTATACTCAATTGAAGATTTGTTTCATAAAATACTTTATCCTTTATTTTTGTACTTGTGTCACTGAACTAGTACTCCTCCTCCTTGCCATAGAGATAGCAACCAGTTGTGGTGGTGGTGGCAGTAGCAGCAGCAGCAGCGGGTGCCCCATAGACTCCTCATGCCCAACAAGGGGGAAAGGGGAGCCAAAACTGTGCCCCACCCTGATGCGCTGTCATTTCTTGCACCTATATTTTTCTTTTTCTTATTGGGTTGCAAATATTCTATAAATTCTCTATAAATCCCTTATCAGATACATGATTTACAAATGTTCCCTCTTTTTTTTTCTTTCTTGATAGGATATTTTGAAGCACAGAATTTTTAAATTCTGAGGAATTTTTTAAAAAGATTTTATTTATTTGAGAGGGAGAGAGCATGAGTGGGGTGGGGGGTGGGCAGAGAGAGAAGGAGAAGCAGACTCCCTACTGAGCATGGAGCCCACCATGGGACTAAATCCCAGGACCCTGGGATCATGACCTGAGCAGAAGGCAGACAGTGTAACTGACTGAGCCACCCAGGCACCCAAATTCTGAGGAGTTTATTCTATTTTTTCTTTTGCTGCCTGTGCTTTTTTAAAATGAGTTTTCTCTAACTTAATTCACTAGAGCAAAATGGAAGCCCTAAAACAAAATCCACCTCCCTCTGGTGAAACTCAGTTATGTCTCCTTATCCTGAAAGTAAAGGCCTTATGAACAAGAGGTCATGTAGTGCCTAGGTTCTGGCACTTCAGGGAGTGTCTGTGGTGTGTGCTGTGAACTCTGCTGTTGTGTTTTGGCTTGTATCCATCAGGCCAATAGTTTGCATACATATTCTTGCTTACTGTGGGTAGTATTTGGTCCCTGGCCTGAATGTGGAAACTTTTATCCAGGTGGGTTCCGGTCTTCCTGTGTAATGAAACTTGACACCAGCTCCACTGGAACTGAGGCCTGGAGAACTCTGGTTGGTTGATGTGGTGTGGGTAGGGTTTTGTCCTGGTCTTCTGGAGCAGGAGCCCTTTGCTTTGGGACTGAGGTAAGCTAAACTGAAAAGGGTAGGCCCGCCAGAGTGCAGGGGGCTGCGGCTTAGTGTATGCAATTTAGGCAGTCATTGTAGGTGCTGTTGAGCTTCGTGCTTCCCACGAGTGGCTCTGTGTTTATCCTGGAGGGTGAGGGGAGGCATTGGTGTCAGCCAGCTCCTTTTCTTTTTTCACACTATATGGACCTTTTTTTTTTATTATACTGCAACATAATTTGAAACTAAAGATAATTTTCCTTGCTAACACTGGAGCAAGTTTGTTTAACTTTTTCAGAGATTTGAGTTATTTTCTCTTAAGATTCTAAAACAAGAGTTTTAAATAAATACCCCAACACATTTATACATTAGAACACTAGTCACACTAATCTGTACTATAGACCATAGGCTGACAAACTTACTTTGTAAGGGGTTGGATGGTAAATATTTTAGGCATTGCAGGGTACAGACTCTGAAACAACTACTCAACTGTCACTGTTGCACAAAAGCAACCATAAACCATGAATAAAAAAGTAAGTATAACTGTGTTCCAATAAAACTTCATTTATTTATGGACACAGAATCTCATATTAATTTTCATGTGTCTTGAAATTTTCTTTTTAATGACTTAAAATTGTAAACACAATTCTTAGCACATAGGCCATGAAAAGCAGGCATTGGGAAAAAAGAGGAGGAAAAGATGGGGGGGAGTAGGGGACCCTATTCCAACCAGTCCCCTGAATTGAGCTGGATATCTACCAGACCACTCGGAACACCCACAAAATCAGCCAAGTAAGAACCAGTAAGAAGATATGGGGCGCCTGGGTGGCTCAGTCAGTTAAACGGCTGTCTTCGGCTCAGGTCATGATCCTGGAGTCCTGGGATTGAGCCCCACGTCGGGCTCCCTGCTTGGCGGGGAGTCTGCTTCTCCCTCTCCCTCTGCCTGCCTCTCTGCCTACTTGTGCTCTCTATCTGTCAAATAAATAAATAAAATCTTAAAAAAAAAAGAATCAGTAAGAAGATATATCTGGATCTCTACAAACAGAATATCCCAGGTGGTTGATTTTGAGGTATGAAGCAGGGAGCCATGATTCCACAGGCAGATATCTGAAGATAAATAGAAGAGGAAGAGAGCCTTCAGGATCCTGCACCTCCCAAGCTCAATAGTCTCCCACGTTAGGGACTGGGCACAGATGTGCAGACCAGTAACAGTGGGGAAAGAACTTTAGGGCAGCCAGACAGACTGAAACATGGAGCAGTAGGGACTCTTGTGACCTGGGGGTGTCTGATGGTTTTATAAGCACAAAGGGCAGAGACATGCCTAGATGTGGAAGTGAGGGCTGGGAGTGCTGCTCTGGGGCGCACAACCCAAGACACCATGGTTTTAGCAACACAGACAGAAATGGAGACATTGTGGCCTGGAGAACTCACTAAAGAACAGGCTGCGATCTCTCTGCTCTGAGGCAGAGGGTTGGAATGGTCTCTTCTGCTCTGACTCTCAGAAGAAACATGGAAAGCTGCCAGGGAAAGCTGCCAGAGAATAAAAGCCCCCCAAAAACCAGTTTTCACTGAGCCTATCCCCCACACACAGGGGGTAGGGCAACTCTGCTCAAAACAGGGTTGCCTCAGTAACAACATGACAGGTCCCTCCCTCAGAAGACAGGCTGGGAGAACAAGAGGCCAACGACCCTAAGGTCCCAAGAAAACAGGTGCATCTTGCTTGAGCTGTGGTCAATAATTTGGACTCTGTACATTCCCTCAACCACCACTCAACAGAATGACTAGGAGGAGGAATCCCCAAAATAGGAAAGACTCAGAGAATATGATGTCTGCCACAGATTTACAAATGGATACAGATATAATCAAGATGTTGGAAATGGATTTCAAGGTAAGAGTTATGAAGACGATAGATAGAATGGAGAAATCAATTAATGGGAACATAGAGTCTCTAAGGGCAGAAAGGAAATCTGAACAGGCGGAACTTAAAAATGCTATCAATGAGATCCAATCTGATCTAGATAATTTAACAGCTAGGGTAACTGAGGCAGAAGAAAAAATTAGTGATCTAAAAGACAAACTGATAGGAAAAAGGAAAAAGAGGAAGCCAGGGAAGAAAAAGTCAAAATCCGTGAAAATAGAACTAGAGGAATAAGTGACACCATGGAGCGTTCCAATGTCAGAATTATTGGGATCCCTGAGGGGGTGGAGACAGAGAGGTCTAGAAGATATATTTGAACAAATCATAGCTGAGAACTTCCCTAATCTGGGGAATGAAACAAACATTTGAGTCCTAGAGGCAGAGAGGACCCCTCCCAAGATCAAGGAGAACAGGCCAATGCCCCAGCATGTAATAGTAAAACTCCCAAATCTTAGAACCAAGGAAACCATCTTAAAGGCAGTTGGAGATTCCTTACATACAAAGGAACATCAGAATAACATCAGACCTATCCACAGAGACCTGGCAAGCCAGAAAGGCCTTCCAAGACACATTCAAGGTACTAAATGAGAAGAACATGCAGCCAAGAATACTTTATCCGGCAAGGCTTTCATTTAGAATGGATGGAGAGATGCAGAGCTTCCACCACTGGCAGAAGTTGAAAGAATATGTGACCACTAAGCCGGCCCTGCAAGAAATATTAAGGTGGGATCTGTAAAAGAGGAAAAACCCCAAGAGTGATATAGAACAGAAATTTACAGAGACAATCTATAGAAACAAGGAATTCACAGGCAACATGATGACAATAAATTCATATCTTACAATAATCACTCACAAGTGAATGTCCTAAATGTTCCCATAAAGAGCACAAGGTTCCAGATTGGATAAAAAAAACAGGAACCATCCATACTGTGTACAAGAGACTCATTTTGAACCTAAAGATACATCCAGACTGAAAGTGAAGGGATGGAGATCCATCTTGCATGTCAACAGACCTCAAAAGAAAGCTGGGGTAAAAATTCTTAGATGAGAGATATTAGATTTTAGGATAAAGACTGTAGTTAGAGACACAGAAGGACACTATATCATTCTTTTTTTTTTTTTATTATGTTATGCTAGTCACCATACAATACATCATTAGTTTTTGATGTAGTGATCCACGATCCACTGTTTTCGTGTAATACCCAGTGCTCCATGCCATACATGCCCTCCTTAATACCCATCACCGGGCTAACACATCCCCCTAACCCTCTCCACTCTAAAACCTGTTTGTTTCTCAGAGTCCATAGTCTCTCATGGTTCATCTCTCCCTCCAATTTCCCACCCTTCATTTTTCCCTTCCTTCTCCTAATGTCCTCCATGCTATTCCTTATGTTTCACAAATAAGTGAAACCATATGATAATTGAGTTTCTCTGCTTGACTTATTTCACTTAGCATAATCTCCTCCAGTCCCATTCATGTTCATGTGAAAGTTGGGTATTCATCCTTTCTGATGGATGAGTAATATTCCATTGTATATATGGACCACATCTTCTTTATCCATTCATCTGTTGAAGGGCATCTTGGCTCTTTCCACAGTTTGGCTATTACTGACATTGCTGCTATGAACATTCGGGTACATATGGCCCTTCTTTTCACTATATCTGTGTCTTTGGGGTAAATACCCAGGAATGTGGTTGCTGGGTCATAGGGTAGCTCTATTTTTCATATTTTGAGGAAACGCCACACTGTTTTCCAAAGTGGCTGTACCAACTTGCATTCCCACCAACCATGTAAGAGGGTTCCCCTTTCTCCACAACCTCTCCAACATTTGTTGTTTCTTCCCTTGTCAATTTTTCCCATTCTAACTAGTGTAAGGAGGTATCTCAGTGTGGTTTTGATTTGGATTTCCCTGATGGCTAATGATGATGAACATTTTTTTCATGTGTCTCTTAACCATTTCTATGTCTTACTTCGAGAAGTGTCTGTTCATGTCTTCTGCCCATTTTATGACTTGATTATTTCTATGAAGCCAGTGTTACCTTGATCCCAAAACCAGGCAAAGACTCCATCAAAAAGGAGAATTTCAGACCAATATCCCTGATGAATATGGATTCCAAAATCCTCAACAAAATCCTAGCTAATAGGATCCAACAATACATTAGAAGGATCATCCACCACGACCACGTGGGATTTATCCTTGGGATGTAAGGGAGCTTCAACATTCACAAATTAATCAATGTGATAGAACACAATAATAAGAGGAGGGAGAAGAACCATATGGTCTTCTCAATTGATGCAGAAAAAGCATTTGACAAAATACAGCATTTTTCCTCATTAAAACTCCTCAGAATATAGGGATATAGGGAACATTCCTCAAGTTCATAAAATCCATCTATGAAAAACCCACAGCGAATATCATTCTCAATGGGGAAATGATGAGAGCATTTCCCTTAAAATCAGGAACACGTCAAGGATGCCCACTCTCGCAACTATTGTTCAACATATTACTAGATGTCCTAGCAACAGCAATGGCACAACAAAAAGAAATACAATGCATTCAAACTGGCAAAGAAGAAGTCAAACTCATTCTCTTCACAGATGACATGATCCTTTATGTGGAAAATTCAAAAGACTACACCCCCAAATTATTAGAACCCGTACAGCAATTCAGTAATGTGGCAGGATACAAAATCAATGCACAGAAATCAGTTGCTTTCTTATACACTAACAATGCGACTGTAGAAAGGGAAATTAGAGAAACGATTGCATTTACAATAGCACCAAAAACCATAAGACACCTTGTAATAAGCCTAACTAAAGTGGTAAAAGATCTATACTCTAGGAACTACAGAACACTCATGAAATAAATGGAAGAAGACACAATAAGCTGAAAAAGTATTCCATGCTCATGGATTGGAAGAATAAACATTGTTAAAATGTCTATGCTACCCAGAGCAGTCTACACTTTCAACATCATCCCGATCAAAGTTCCAATGACATTTTTCAAAGTGCTGGAACAAACAATGATAAAATTTGTATGGAATCAGAAAAGACTCTGAATTGCCAAGGAAATGTTGAAAAAGAAAAACTAAGCTGGGGGCAACACGTTGCCATATTTAAAGCTATAGTACAAAGCCATGATCACCAAGACAGCATGGTACTGGCACAAAAACAGACATATAGACCAATGGAACAGAATAGTGAGCCCAGATATGGACCCTCAACTTTATGGTCAAATAATCTTCAATAAAGCAGGAAAAAATATGCAATGGAAAAAAAATACAGTCTCTTCTATAAATGGTGCTGGGAAAATTGGACAACCATATGGAGAACAATGAAACTCGATCAATCTCTAACACCATACAGAAAGATAAACTCAAAGTGGATGAAAGACCTCAATGTGAGACAGGAATCCATCAAAATCCTAGAGGAGAACATAGGCACTAACTTCTTTGACATCGGTCACAGCAACTTCTTTCAAGATACATCTCCAAAAGCTAGTGAAACAAAAGCAAAAATGAACTTTTGGGACTTCATCAAGATCCAAAGCTTCTGCACAGCAAAGGAAACAGTCAACAAAACAAAGAGGTAACCCACAGAATGGGAGAAGATATTTGCAAATGATTCTACAGACAAAGGTCTGAAATCCAAGATCTATAAAGAGCTTCTCAATTTAAGACCCAAAGAAGAAATAATCAAGTCATAAAATGAGCAGAAGACATGAACAGACACTTCTCAAAGTAAGACATAGAAATGGTTAAGAGGCACATGAAAAAATGTTCATCATCATTAGCCATCAGGGAAATCCAAATCAAAACCACACTGAGATACCTCCTTACACTAGTTAGAATGGGAAAAATTGACAAGGGAAGAAACAACAAATGTTGGAGAGGTTGTGGAGAAAGGGGAACCCTCTTACATGGTTGGTGGGAATGCAAGTTGGTACAGCCACTTTGGAAAACAGTGTGGCGTTTCCTCAAAATATGAAAAATAGAGCTACCCTATGACCCAGCAATCACATTCCTGGGTATTTACCCCAAAGACACAGATGTAGTGAAAAGAAGGGCCATATGCACCCCAATGTTCATAGCAGCAGTGTCCGTAATAACGAAACTGTGGACAGAGCCAAGATGCCCTTCAAAAGATGAATGGATAAAGAAGATGTGGTCCATATATACAATAGAACATTACTCAGGCATCAGGAAGGATGAATACCCAACTTTTACATGAACATGAATGGGACTGGAGGAGATTATGCTAAGTGAAATAAGTCAAGCAGAGAAACTCAATTATCATAAGGTTTCACTTTTTTTGTGGAACATAGGGAATAGCATGGAGGACATTAGGAGAAGGAAAGGAAAAAGGAAGGGGGTAATTGGGGAGGGAAAGAACTATGAGGAACTATCGACTTTGAGAAACAAACTGACGGTTTTAGAGGGGACAGGGTTAGGGTGATGAGTTTTCCTTATGATAGGTATTAAGGAGAGCATGTACTGCATTGAGCACTGGTATATATGAAAAAAATGAATCATGGAACACTACATCAAAATCTAATGATGTACTGTATGGTGACTAATATCATATAATAAAATAAAATAAAATTTAAAAAAAAGCAGGCATTGGGCTGGATTTGGCTCACAGGCCCGAGCTGGCTATGCATTATATATGGAGTTATATATCTTATGCAAAATGTTTAAAATCTAAGGCTAAAGACTTTGGAGACTTGTTTTTTAGATCTCTCGTTTTAAAACTTATACCAGTCAAGTTATCTCCTCCCTGGTTAAATATACTCAGTTAAGAAAAAAAAATAATTCAGAATACATATCTCTATGAAAAAAAGTAAACAGGGGAGAAGCAAGATGGCAGAGGAGTAGGAGACCTAAATTTCATTTGGTCCCAGGAATTCAGCTAGAGAGGGATCAAACCATTCTGAACACCAACGTACTCAACAGGAGATCGAAGAAAAGAATAACAACAACTCTGTGAACAGAAAACGACCACTTTCTGGAAGGTAGGACGTGTGGAGAAGTGAATCCCAGGTGATATTCGGGAAGATAGATGGCGGGGGAGGGGGCCTCCATCAGCTGCTACTGACAAGTGATAGAGCAACAGAGCACAAAATCGGAAATTTTAGAAGTCGATTCTGCTGAGGGACGTTGCTCCAGTGGCTAAGCAAGGGGTGGATCCTTTGCTTGGACAGTGTAGTCTCAGGACCCTCACGGTCACAGAAAGACCAAGGGTGCCTGAATGTGTCAGAGCTCCCAGGTACAGGAGCAGGGAGTCCGGCTACAAAGATGGAGCCCAGGAATGGGCTCTCAGCTCGGGGTTGTGATAAACCATGATCCATGGCTTAGTTGGGCCATTGCTCTTCTAGCAGGGACCTAACAAGCAGCAGATTGGGGGAGACTCCCCTTCCTCCCTCAGGAGGAGTGGCGCGGGAGTGCACCACAGGAATCTCCTGGGTTTGGAGACTCCAAACGGGCTCGTGTGCCAGAGATAGAAACGCTTGGTCACAGGCTGGGTGAGCACGGAGTAAGGCCAGAGACCGGGGAGACGGGAGTGATTGACGGCTTTTCTCTAGGGGCTCACTGAGGAGTAGGGCCCCGAGTTCTCGGCTCCTCCAGGGCAGAGATTGGGAGACTGCCATTTTCACTCTCGTCCTCCAAAGCTGTACGGAAAGCATGCAAGGAACAAAAGCTCCTGAGAGCAAACCCGAGCAGATTACTTAGCCCGGCCCCAGCAAGGGTGGGGCAATTCCGCCTCCGGAAAAGACATTCGAGAACCACTGCAACAGGCCCGTCCCCCAGAAGATCAGCAAGAACAGCCAGCCAAGACCAAGTTTACCCATCAATGAGAATGGCAGAATGCCAGCACTAAGGGAATACTGCACATAGAATTCACAGCTTTTTTCCCATGATCCTTTAGTCTTTCAAAGTTAATTTTTTTAATTTCCTTTTTTTCTTTTTCTTTTCTTTTGAATTTTTCTTCTTCCCTTTTTCAACCAACATCTTATCAATCCCTTTTTAAAAAAATCTTTTTTTTTTCATTTTTAGTGTCATATTCTATCCCTTCATAGTAGTTAACATTATTTTGGGCATATATATATATATATATGTTGTTCTCTCTTTAAAATTTTGGGATACAGTTTCTTCTAACAGACCAAAATATACCCTAAATCTCTAGTATATGGCTTTGTTCTAGTCTCCTGCTGATCACATTCTCTATCCTTTTTTTTTAAATCCTTTTCTCTTTTTTCAACCAACTTCTAATCTTACCAATTCTTTTCATAAAATCTTTTTTAATTTTCTACTTTACAGTCATATTCCATCCCTTCACCATATTTACCCTTATTTTTGTACATGTATAAGCTTTTCTTTCTTTAAAATTTTGGAGGACACTTTGTTCTAACAGACCAAAATACACCCAAAATCTAGGGTGTGGCATGGATCTATGCACCAGCCTGATCATATTTGATCATATTCTGGTTTTTTGTTTGTTTGTTTTTTTTATTGTTTTCTTTTTCTTTCTTTTTTCTTTCTTTCCCTTTCTTTTCCCCCGGTTTCAGGTCTCTTCTGATTTGTTTAGTGTATATTTTTCTGGGGTCATTTTTACCCTGTTAGCATTTTGTTCTGTCATTCATCTATTTTCCTCTGGACAAAATTACAAGATGGAAAAAATCACCTCAAAAAAAAAGAACAAGAGGCAGTACCGACTGCCAGGGACCTAATAAATATGGACATTAGTAAGATGTTGGAACTAGGGTTAAGAATGATGATTTTAAAGATATTAGCTGGGCTTGAAAAAACCATGGAAGATATTAGAGAAACCCTTTCTGGAGAAATAAAAGAACTATAATCTAACCACGTCGAAATCAAAAAGGCTATTGATGAGGTGGAATAACAAATGGAGGCTCTAGGGCCCCTGGGTGGCTCAGTTGGGTGAGCGACTGCCTTCAGCTCAGGTCATGATCCTGGAGTCCCAGGATCGAGTCCCACATTGGGCTCCCTGCTCAGCAGGGAGTCTGCTTCTCCTTCTGACCCTCCCCCCCTCATGTGCTCTCTCTCTCTCTCTCATTCTCTCTCTCAAATAAATAAATAAAATCTTAAAAAAAATGGAGGCTCAAACTACTAGGATAAATGAGGCAGAAGAGAGAATTAGTGATATAGAAGACCAAATGATGAAAAATAATGAAGTTGAGAAAAAGAGAGATAAACAATTACTGGATCACGAGGGCAGAATTCGAGCGATAAGCAATACCATAAGATGAAACAATATTAGAATAATTGGGATCCCAGAAGAAGAAGAAAGAGAGAGAGGGGCAGAAGGTATAGTGGAGCAAATGATAGCAGAGAACTTCCCTAATTTGGGGAAGGAAACAGTCATCAAAATCCAGGAGGCACAGAGAACCCCCCTCAAAATCAATAAAAATAGGTCAACACTCCAACATCTATTAGTAAAACTTATGTGTCTCAGAGACAAAGAGAAAATCCTGAAAGAAGCTCGGGACAAGAGATCTGTAACCTACAATGGTAGAAACATTAGATTGGCAACAGTTGTATCCCCAGAGACATAGCAGGCCGGAAAGGACTGGCATGATATATCCAGAGCACTAAAGAAGAAAAATATGCAGCCAAGAATACCATATCCAGCTAGGCTGTCATTGAAAATAGAAGGAGAGATAAAAAACTTCCAGGACAAACAAAAATATTGAAAGGGGTCCCCTAAGCAAAGAGAGCCTAAAAGTAACATACACCAGAAAGGAAACTGACAATATACAGTAACAGTCACCTTACAGGCAAAATAATGGCACTAAATTCATATCTTTCAATAGTTACCCTGAATGTAAATGGGCTAAATGCCCCAATCAAAACACACAGGGTATCAGATTGGATAAAAAAACAAGACCCATCGATATGCTGTCTGCAAGAGACTCATTTTAGAACCAAAGACACCCCCAAATTGAAAGTGAGGAGGTAGAAAACAATTTGCCATGCTATTGGACACCAAAAGAAAGCTGGAGTGGCAATCCTTATTTCAGACAAATTAGATTTTTAACCACAGACTATAATAAGAGATGAGGAAGGACACCATATCCTCCTTAAAGGGTCTATCCAACAAGAAGATCTAACAGTTGTAAATGTCTATGCCCCTAATATGGGAGCAGCCAATCATATAAGCCAATTAATAACAAAAGCAAAGAAATACATCAACAAGAATACAATAATGGTGGGGGACTTTAACACCCCCCTCACTGAAATGGACAGATCATCTAAGCAAAAGATCAACAAGGAAATAAAGACTTTAACTGACACACTGGATCAAATGGGCTTCATAGATCTATTCAGAACATTCCATCCCAAAGCAACAGAATACACATTATTCTCTACTGTCCATGGAACATTCTCCAGAATAGATCACATCCTAGGTCACAAATCAGGTCTCAAACGGTACCAAAAGATGGGATCATTCCCTGCATTTTTTCAGACGACAACGCTTTGAACCTAGAACTCAATCACAAGGGGAAAGTCAGAAAGAACTCAAATACATGGAGGCCAAAGAGCATCCTACTAAAGAATGAATGGGTCCACCAGGAAATTAAAGAAGAATTTCAAAAATTCATGGAAAGAAATGAAAATGAAAACACAACTGTTCAAAATGTTTCAGGTGCAGTAAAGCAGTCCTAAAATGAAAGTATATAGCAATACAAGCCTTTCTCAAGAAAAAAGAAACCTAACCCTACACCTAAAGGAGCTGTAGAAAAAACAGCAAATAAAGCCTAAACCCAGCAGAAGAAGAGAAATAATAAAGATTGGAGCAGAAATCAATGAAATAGTAACCAAAGAACAGTAGAACAGATCAACAAAAATAGGAGCTGGTTCTTTGAAAGAATTAACAAGATTGATAAACCCCTGGCCAGACTTATCAAAAAGAAAAGAGAAAGGAGCCAAATAAATAAAATCATGAATGAAAGAGGAGAGATCACAACCAACACCAAAGAAATACAAACAACTATAAGAACATATTATGAGCACCTCTATGCCACGAAATTAGATAATCTGGAAGAAATGGATGCATTCCTAGAGATGTATCAACCACCAAAACTGAACCAGGAAGAAATAGAAAACCTGAACAGACCTATAATCACTAAGGAAATTGAAGCAGTCATCAAAAATCTCCCAACAAACAAAAGCTCAGGGCCAAATGGCTTCCCAGGGGAAATTCTACCAAACATTTAAAGAAGAATTAATACCTATTCTTCTGAAACTGCTCTAAAAAATAGAAATGGACTATGAGGCCACCATTACCTTGATCCCCAAACCAGACAAAGACCCCATCAAAAAGGAGATTTACAGACTAATATCCTTGATGAACATGGATGCAAAAATTCTCACCAAAATACTCGCCAGTGGGATCCAACAGTACATTAAAAGGATTACTCACCAAGACCAGTGGGATTTATTCCTGGACTGCAAGGTTGGTTCAACATCCGCAAATCAATCAATGTGATACAATACATCAATAAAAGAAAGAACAAGAACCATATGATCCTCTCAATAGATGCAGAAAAAAGCATTTGACAAAGTACAGCATCCTTTCATGATCAAAACTCTTCAGAGTGTAGGGATAGAGTGTACATACCTCAATATCATAAAAGCCATCTATGAAAAACCCACAGCGAATATCATTCTCAATGGGGAAAAACTGAGAGCTTTCCCCCTAAGGTCAGGAACATGGCAGGGATGTCCACTATCACCACTGCTATTCAACATAGCATTAGAAGTCCTAGCCACAATAATCAGACAACAAAAAGAAATAAATGGCATCCGAATTGGCAAAGAAGAAGTCAAACTCTCATTCTTTGCAGATGATATGATACTTTATGTGGATACCGAAAAGACTCCACCCCAAAACTGCTAGAACTCATACAGGAATTCAGTAAATTGGCAGGATATAAAATCAATGCACAGAAATTAGTCACATTCCTATATACAAACAACAAGACAGAAGAAAGAAAAAATTAAGGAGTTGATCCCATTTACGATTGCACCCAAAACCAGAAGATACCTAGGAATAAATCTAACCAAAGAGGCAAAGAATCTGTACTCAGAAAACTATAAAATACTCATGAAGGAAATTTAGGAAGAGACAAAGAAATGGAAAAATGTTCCATGCTCATGGATTGGAAGAACAAATATTGTGAAGATGTCAATGCTACCTAGAGCAATCTACACATTTAAAGCATTCACTATAAAAATACTATCCACTTTTTTCCAAGAAATGGAACAAATAATCCTAAAATTTGTATGGAACCAGAAAAGGCCCTGAATAGCCAGAGGAATGTTGAAAAAGAAAAGCAAAGCTGGTGGTGGCATCACAATTCTGGACTGCAAGCTCTATCACAAAGTTGTCATCATGAAGACAGTATGGTACTGGCACAAAAACAGAAACATAGATCAATGGAATAGAATAGAGAGCCCAGAAATGGATCCTCAACTCTATGGTCAACTCATCTTCGATAAAGCAGGAAAGAATGTCCAATGGAAAAAAGACAGTCTCTTCAACAAATGGTGTTGGGAAAATTGGACTGCCACATGCAGAAGAATGAAACTAAACCATTTCCTTACACCACACACAAAAATAGACTCAAAATGGTTGAAAGACCTGAATGTGAGACAGGAGTCCATCAAAATCCTAAAGGAGAACACAGCCAGCAACCTCTTCGACCTCAGCTGCAGCAACTTCTTCCTAGAAACATCGCCAAAGGCAAGGGAAGCAAGGGCAAAAATGAACTATTGGGACTTCATCAAGATAAAAAGCTTTTGCACAGCAAAAGAAACAGTCAACAAAACCAAAAGACAACTGACAGAATGGGAGAAAACATTTGCAAATGATGTATCAGATAAAGGGCTAGTATCCAAAATTTATAAAGAACTTATTAAACTCCACACCCAAAGAACAAATGATCCAATCAAGAAATGGGCAGAAGACATGAACAGACATTTTTCCAAAGAAGACATCCAAAAGGCCAACAGACACATGAAAAAGTGCTCAACATCGCTCAGCATTAGGGAAATCCAAATCAAAACCTCAATGAGATACCACCTCACACCAGTCAGAATGGCTAAAATTAACAAGTCAGGAGATGACAGATGTTGGTGGGGATGCAGAGAAAGGGGAGCCTTCCTACACTGTTGGTGGGAATGCAAGCTGGTGCAGCAGCCACTCTGGAAAACAGTATGGAGGTTCCTCAAAAAGTTGAAACTAGAGGTACCATATGACCCAGCAGTTACACTACTGGGTATTTACCACAAAGTTACAAATGCAGGGATCTGAAGCGGTAAGTGTATCCCGATGTTTATAGCAGCAATGTCCACAATAGCCAAACTATGGAAAGAACCAAGATGTCCATCGACAGATGAATGGATAAAGAAGAAGTGGTATATATACACAATGGAATATTATGCTGCCATCAAAAGGAATGAAACCTTGCCATTTGCAAAGATGTGGATGGAACTGGAGGGTATTATGCTGAACAAAATAAGTCAATCAGAGAAAGACATGTATCATATGATCTCACTGATATGAGGAATTCTTATTTTCAGGAAACAAACTGAAGGTTGCCGGAGTGGTGGGGGTTGGGTGGTATGGGGCGGCTGGGTGATAGACATTGGGCAGAGTATGTGCTATGGTGAGTGCTGTGAATTGTGTAAGACTATTGAATCATAGACCTGTAACTCTGAAACTAGTACGACATTATATGTTAAAAAAAAAAAAAGAATCAGATAACAGGAAGGGAAAAATGAAGCAGGGGAAATGGGTGGGGGAGACGAACCACGAGAGACTATGGACTCTGAGAAACAAGCGGAGGGTTCTAGAGGGGAGCGGAGTAGGGGGATGGGTTAGCCTGGTGATGGGTATTAAAGAGGGCATGTACTGAATGGAGCACTGGCTGTTATATGCAAACAATGAATCATGGAACACTACATCAAAAACTAATGATGTAATGTATGGTGATTAACATAACATAATAAAGAAAGAAAACAAAGTCTGCAAAATGAATGTTTCACCTTAAGATATATAATTAGGAAACATTTAAAATTTTTATTCTATGTAGTATAAAACAATGTGCATAGATTTGGTACATAATTTCTTTGTTTTTACTTTGGGAAAAAGGAAATGAAGAAATGTTTTATAAATATCTCCACCCCTTTTATAAAATACTGCTACTGAAATCAGCAATTCCTTGCATGTACAATCATCAACTCTGAACATATGAATTATACCTAGATATTGGAATTTACCTAGATGAGTTATGGGTGCTCTTCTAAAATGTACAATTATATCATAGAACACTATGACTTCTCCAGTTTGGGACAGTTTTGAATATGAAACTCCTGCCTCCATATATATATATATAAGGAAACAAGAATACTCTTTCCAGTCATCAAGTTTAAAAAAAACTTCACAGTCTGATTTATCTTTATCAAAGTTAAAATGATTCACCACTGCATTTCACGGATTATTTTGATCCTCAGTAGTTCCTCAATACAAAATAAATTTCGCATGAACTTTTTATCTGTTTGGGTTTTGCAAAGCAAGATAGTAATACAAAATGTATTGAAATGGCAGCAGTCCATGGACTAAAGAAATAGGAATTAAAAATAAAATGTTCACCAACTTTATCCTTTCTAATTTTCAATGGCTTCAGATATTGAAACCTAATTGGTTTCTTGTGCCTATCCATTATGAACATAACTCAGTCTTCTATTTTAATACTCCTCAGTGTGCATCTTTTCCTTGGTGCTTTACTGTGCAACATAGAAGAGCATTTCATCCAACTTTCACCATTTGTTCTTCCCATGATTTCATTTCATTATAATAATGAATTTTATCATCATTAGCAAGTTGAATATATACTTGCTTTTGAGAACTAGAGAGATTTTTCCAGTTTTCATTTATATTCTTCAGCTTTACCTGTGATGTACCATCCTTAGTTTCCAGGAAACTTTCTGGTATAAAAATGTTATAAGCTGAGTGAGGTCTTTTCAGTTTTCCAAGCATTGTTAACTCTCTCTCTCTCTTTTTTAATTAATGCTTTTTTTTAAAAAAACGTTTTTGCAGCATTTCTTTTTCCAAAGATACGGTCTGACTTGGAGTTAACTGTTCTTGAATTCTGTTTATCTCTTCTTTGTATGCCTGCCAGTGTGCCCTGTAAGCCTCTTCATATATTTTTTTTCTCTGAATCAGGAAATTCCCTCCAGAGTTGGGTGATTTTTCTAATTCTGAAGTTTTCACATTTGGGTTTTGAGCTTTAAATATGGGTAGCTGTTCTTTAGAAAATCAATTGTATGAAGTCAGAGGCTTTGGGTTACTATTCACAGTGGATGAAAAACATCTCAGTACATACGCAAAACGGAAAGGAGAGAGCAATCGACTTCCACAGCCCGCTCAGAGGTCCACTCCAGACTTTCCCAGGGTACTCAGCAAGCTCCACAGGCTGCGGAAAAGCGCCATTGCACCAGCCTACAAGGCAGCGATGGGTCGCCAATCTTGTAGAGCCCTTGGGCACAACAGAACAACTCCAACAATGACGACTGGAACCAGCTGGCAACCCTCTGCAATTTATTCTCATGCCTGCCACTCTCAGCCAGCTCCTTTGTTGCTAGTGAGGCATCTCCATTAAAGTTGTTCTCAAGGTCATACTCCAAGAAGAGTGACTTATCTCCCTACTATATGCCCAGGCATTCTTCAGATCTCCGTTTCCATGCTCTCTGCTTCCAGGTTGTTTGCCTGCCTTCTCCTCAGGAGTAGTGTAGTGCCTCCAGGCTCTAACACATCTAAGTCTGCTGACTCTTAAAAGTCTAGGCTTTAAGCCCTGCAGTTTGCAAGAACCCATGAAATTCAGCCCCCCCCCTTGTTTTCCAAGCCAATGACTTTGAGGAAATGTTTTCTTTGTGTGTTCCCCTGTATACTCCTCTCTCTCTCTTGCCCTTCTCCCTGACAATGGCTCCCTCCACTCTGCAATACTTGCAATGTTTCTTCCCTAAACCATCTCTCCATACTTCTTACCTTCTTTGATGTGGCCTCTTCTCTACCTTTAGTTGTTGTGTTTGGCCAACAAACCCCAAGGTGGTGAATGAAAAGATTACCCCAGACTTTAGTAGGAGAAAGGAGAAGGTGTGGGGACCAGACGCTCTAGTGGCAGAAGGTCCAGAGCCAAGCTCTGCCTCCACTTTTATTGTGAACGTTATCAATACATCAAGGGAATAAGAAAAACAAAAAGGAGTGTGAAGTTTTAATAATCAGGACAGTGACATAGGGAGCATCCTCTGATTATAACAAGCTATGCTTGTGACATGCATGCAGGCAGGGAGTACGTGACCACCAAAGATAAATGTTTCTCCTAAGCACCTACTCCCCACATGAGTGCACTGAGCTGCAACAAGGATCCAGCTGTTTTCAAGCCAGAAACTGCAAAAAAGGCCCAGTTTTCTGCACACTCCTTCTTTGCTTTTCAATTTATCTCACCCACAGAGGCATGTATTTATTAAATCTTACCTAGCTGGCATTACAAATTCTCACGTTTTCCCCCTTTTTATTCTTTGTAAATAGGAGGTCTCACTGTACTTGTGCCAGGTACAGGTCTCAGGTGTCTCCTGCTTGGGAAAGTGTTGTCACTCCAATTTTGCAGACTATGAACAAAAGTAACAAAGAAATAAGTAAAACAATAGACAGTCTGATGAGTCCTCATTTAGTATAGGAAAACCAGTTTTTTGGATTAAACCATTGTAGATTGTCAGAGAGAATACCCAAAGTTATTTGTTTGTACTCATGTTCATTAATGGTGGTGAGAGAAGCTAAAATTTCTTCCTTTAAGTTGTGAATATCTAAGATTACGCTGTCATGAAAGGAGCCTTGAAGATGCTTTTTAATTATTTCCCAATCATATTGAATGCTATTCCAGTGTAAAGGGGTTATACAAATGACTTTATGAGCTTAATCACAATTAAGATGCTGGCCAAAAGCCAAGTCCTCTTGTTTTTCTCCCAGGTATTCTATTGCTCCTTCCATCAGTTGGAGTCTCCCCAACAATTTTTGATCAATTGTCTGTTGTAGTTGAAATTCTTGAGTTACATTATATAAAACTTGATCAACATATTGAGCAGTTTGGATGGTATGGGTAAAGGCAGCTCTGGCAATGCTAATGGCCATCAAAATGGAGACAGCTGCTACAATACCTGTTATGAGTAGGCCTAGAAACCTGTGTGGCCTTTTTAATTCACTAAATGCCTGATTAAGAATATTGAATAATTTAAATTCCTCCCAAGGCCTGGTAAGGTTGAGAGGGATAAAGTTAAAAGGCTGTCTTTTTGAAAGACTGATGTGAGGGGCACCTGGGTAGCTCAGTCGTTAAGTGTCTGCCTTCGGCTCAGGTCATGATTCCAGGGTCCTGGGATCGAGCCCCACATCGGGCTCCCTGCTCCGCGGGAAGCCTGTTTCTCCCTCTCCCACTCCCCCTGCTTGTGTTCCCTCTCTCGCTGTGCCTCTCTCTGTAAAAAAAAAAAATAAAAATCTTAAAAAAAAAAAAAGAAAGAATGATGTGAGTAGCTTTGTGGTAAGTAATGTAATTACTTAGGCAGGCTGCACAATATGTTTTTCACCTGTTGGAGGTCTTGATAATGTAGAGTCCATCCTCCTTAGATAGAGATATATTGGCTCCCAATAAGAAAACATAAGGATGTGGTATACAGAGTTGAATATGATCAGTAAAGTTCTTATGAAAAATCATGGAGTAATTACCTGAGGAATTGTAGTACTCTCCATGCCACACAAAGAGGGGGGGAATTATATGTCCTAGCCTCCAGAGGGACAATTGAATTGGAAGGGGCTCTAGCTGAGGAAGTGGAGAGCTAAGGCCTCCTTCACACCAGATCATAGGGGAAGGTGCTCTGCTGATCCACCTTCCTTTGCCAGCTGGATGGACTTTATTTTCTGTCTTATTAGCTATTAAATGTCCTCTTGGACTCCAGTCTGTAATAGTATGATTATCTAGATTTAGAATATGGGGATTAAGGGGAAAGATGGTGGCAGAGTAGGGGACCTCGTTTCATCTGGTCCCTCAAATTTAGCTGGATATCTATCAAACCCTTTTGAACACACATGAATTCAACCTGAGATGTAAGAAGATTTATCTGGATCTCCACTAACAGAAAAAATGACTACTTTTGCAAGGTAGGAGGTGTGAAACCTTGAATCTTCTGGGATAAGCGGAGTGGGAGGGGGCCTCCAAAAGCTGGCCACCAGAAAGTGATATAACACTGGAGCAAAACAAAATTGGGATCCTTGGAAATCTGCTCTAGTGAGAGGCACTCCCTTCTGAAAAGGGCAGAGGGGTTGAATACAGCAGAATTCTAGGTCGATCATTGTGGTCTCAGATTCCAGGAGACTCAGAAAGAATGGGGGATCCCAAACCAATAGAGTGCCCAAGCAGTGGAGTGGGGAGACTGGTGATGGTCAGTGAGCCCAGAGGGGACTTTCAGCTCTAGTCACCATAAACCATGAGCCAACCTGGTAGGGAGACCGCCCTCTGCCTGAAAAGGACTAGGAGGTGGGGGCTGTCTAACATCCTAGGGGAAATATAAAATGGCTTGCACCCATGACAGGGACAGCTCTCAGTGGCCCACATAGGGATGCTGGGGCAGCACCCAACATGACCTGGGAGCTGTGGAAGAGGGTGCACGCGAGAGCCCAGGGCCACTGGCAGTTGTTCTTGGGTCCCTGTAACTCCCCCAGGAGAAGTGCAGCTGGTGGGAGCTGTGGGATTTGGCAGTTTGGCACACAAAGAGCCTGCACCCATGGGTGGTCAAAACTTTGAGGGTGTTGTGGCCCTTGCAGGGACATTGGGACAGCACCCAGTGTGACCAGGGAGCAGCAGAAGAGGGTGCACATGAGAGCATATGGCCACTAGCAATTGCAGAGTCACAAAGCACAGAGACGCTTGCAGGTCCCAGTGACTCTCCCAGTAGAGGTGTGGTGGGAATGAATTGTGCGAGTCTGTGGAGTCTGTTACACACAGAGGTAGAGACAGATTGATCTGGAGGATTTGTTGTGGGGGAGGGAGAGACCACAACATTGCGGCTCTGGGCCAGAGATTCTTGAATGGCCATATTTGCTCTGACCCTCTAAAGAGAAGCAGAAAGATGCCAGGGAACAAAAGCCAAGCAGCCAACCAGCTCACATTAAGCCCATCCCCCTGACAAGGGGTGGGGCAACTCCACCCAGGCAAAGATGCCTTAGAAGCCTAGCAGAAGGCCCCTCCCCCAGAAGACAGAATGGAAGAACTGGTGAATGATAAGCTTATTTCCTGCAAGACTGTAAAACTCCAGTGCCGGGGGGGAAAATAATATAATGAGCACCAGGTGTTCCCTCATGACCTGTTTATACTTCAGGCTAAATTTTTACATTTCTTTTTTAGTTTCTTTTCTTATTCTTTCTTTTTATTTTAAACCTGTTCCCATTTCAAATAGATTCTTATTTCCCAACCTATGTTTTTAAGTCCTTTCTTAACTTTCATGTTTTTCACATATATGTTTTATAGATTTATGCTCCATACTAGCCCGTTTTTCACTCTATTCAATTTTGTCTTGATATCTATCTCTATATCTCTATCATCTATCCATTATCTACCTATCATCTATCTATCTATCTATCATCTATCTATCTATTTATCTATCTAATCTATCAAGTTCTGATTTCCTTGCAAATTTGGGATATAGTTTCTTCTAACACACAGACCAAAAATCAAGCAGGAACATGCAGATCACCCGACTTTGTCCACCCTGAGAGATTATAATCTCTCTCCCCGCCCCTTCTTGTTTTTTTTTTCTTTCTTTCTTTTCTTTTTTCATTCTATTTAATGTTTTGGATCATCTTGGCTTTTGTGGCATATCTGTGGTAGCTTTTGACCACTTTGGATTTTTTCTAAGGTGCATTTTGCTTGGGTAGTCATTGATATTTTGGACTCTGTCCATTCCCTAAACTATCCCTCAACAGAATGACTAGGAGGAGGAACTCCCAACAAAGAAAAGAACCAGAGACAATATCCTCTGCCACAGAAATAATGGATATGGATATAAGCAAGATGTCAGAGACAGACTTCAGGATAGCAATCATGAAGTCAATAGCTAGACTTGAAAAAAGCATTAGTGACAATATACAATCTCTAAGGGCAGAAATGAGATCTAATCCGGCCGAAATTAAAAATGCTATGAGAGGCAGTCTAAACTGGATACTCTAACAGCCAGGGTAAATGGCTGTTAGATCACTAATTTATTAGTAATCTAGAAGATAAGCTGATAGAAAGGAAGGAAGCTGAGGAAGATAGGGATAGGTAGCTAGTAGCCCATGAAAATAGACTTAGAGAGATCAATGATGCCATGAAATGCTCCAATGTCAGAATTATTGGGATCCTGGAGGGGTGGAGAGAGAGAGAGTACTAGAAGGTATATTTGAACAAATCATAGCTGAGAACTTCCCAAATTCATGTCCAAGAGGCAGATAGGGCCCCTCTCAAAATTAATAAAAATAGATCAACACCCAGACATATAATAGTGAAGCTTGCAAATCTTAGAGCCAAGGAAGCTATCCTGAGAGCAGCTAGGGGGAAGAGATTTCTTTTTTTTTTTTATTTAAGATTTTATTTATTTGACAGAGAGAGACACAGTGAGAGAGGGAACAGAAGCAGAGGGAGGGGAGAGGGGAAGTAGGCTTCCTGCAGAGCAGGTAGCCCAATGTGGGGCTCGATCCCAGGATCCTGGGATCATGACCCGAGCTGAAGGCAGACGCCCAACGACTGAGCCACCCAGGGGGAAGAGATTTCTTATGTATGGAGGGAGGAACATCAGAATAATATCAAACCTATCCAATGAGACCTGGCAAGCCAGAATGGGCTGGCAAGACATATTCAAGGTACTAAATGAGAAGAACATGCAGCCAAGAATACTTTATCCATCTAAGCTGTCATTCAGAACAGACAGAGAGATAAAGAGCTTCCAGGACTGGCAGAAACTGAAAGGATATGGGACCTGCAACAAATATTAAGGGGGATTCTATAAACGAAGAAAGATCCCAGGAGTAATATAGACCAGAATTTAACAGAGGCAATCTGTAGAAACAGGAACTTTATAGGTAATATGATGGCACTAAATTAATATCGTTCAATAATTCAGCGTAAATGGGCTGAATGCTCCCATCAAAAGACACAGGGTTTCAGATTGGATAAAAAATCAGAACCCATCCATATTCTGTCTATAAGAGACTCATTTTGAACCTAAAGACATCTCCAGATTGAAAGTGAGGGGATGGAGAATCATTTACCATGTCAACGGACCTCAAAAGAAAGCTGAGGTAGCAATTCTCATATCAGACAAATTAGATTTTAAACCAAAGACTGTAGTAAGAGATGTAGAGGGACACTCTATCATACTTAAAGAGTCTATCCAACAAGAAAATTGTAAATATCTATGCCCCCAACATGGGAGCAGAAATCTACACAAACCAAATAATAATGAAAATAAAGAATCATACTGATAATATACATTAATGGTAGGAGACTTCAACACTCCACTCACAGCAATACATAGATCATCTCAGCAGAAGATCAACAAAGAAACAAGAGCTTTGAATGAGATATTGGACCAGAGGGACTTTGTAGATATATACAGAATATTCCATCCTAAAACAATAGAGTACTCGTTCTTCTCAAGTGCACACGGAACTTTCTCCAGAATAGATCACATACTGTGTTACAAATCATGTCTCAGCTGATATCAAAAGATTGAGAATATTCCCTGCATATTTTCAGACTACAGTGCTTTGAAACTGGAACTCAACCACAAGGAAAAATTTGGAAGGAACTCAAACACTTGGAGGTTAAAAAGCAACCTGCTAAAAAAATGAATGGGTCAACCAGGAAATTAAAGAACTTAACCAAATCATAGAAACCAGTGAGAATGAAAACACATCGGTTCAGAACTTATGGGATACTGCAAAGACAGTCCTTAGATGGAAGTACATAGCCATCCAGCCTCTCTGAAAAAATTAGAAAAATCCCCAAAGCACAAACTAACTTCACACCTAAAGGAGCTGGAGAAAGAACAGCAAATAAAGCCTAAGCCAAGCAGGAGAAGAGAAATAATAAAGATTAGAGCAGAAATCAAAGAAATAGAAACTAGAAGAACAGTAAAACAAATCAATGAAAGCAGAATCTGGTTCTTTGAAACAATTAACAAGATCAATATACCTCTGGCCAGAGTTATCCAAAAGAAAAGAGAAAGGATACAAATCAATAAAATCATGAATGTAAGGGGAGAGATCATGGCCAATACCAAGGAAATAGAGACAATTGTTAGAAATTATTATGAGCAGCTATATGCCAACAAACTAGGCAATCTGGAAGATATGGATGCACTCCTGGACACTTATCAACTACCAAGCCTGAAACAGGAAGAAATAGACAATCTGAACAGACCAATAGCCAAGAAGGATATTGAAACAGTAATCAAAAACCTCCCAAAAAACAAGAGTCCAGGGCCAGATGTCTTCCCAGGATATTCTACCAAACATTTCAAGAAGAAATCATATCTATTCTACTGAAGCTGTTTCAAAAAAATAGAAATGGAAGGAAAACTTCCAAACTCGTTCTATGAGGCCAGCATTACCCTGATCTCAAAACCAGACAAAGACCCCATCAAGAAGGAGAATTATGGACCAATATCCCTGATGAATGTGGATGCCAAAATACTCAACAAGAACCTAGCCAATAGGATCCAACAGTATATTAAAAGGATTATTCACCATGACCAGGTGGGGTTTATTCCTGGGATGCAAGGGTGGTTCAACATTCACAAATCAATCAACGTGATAGAGCACATTGAAAAAAGAAGAGACAAGAACCATATTATCCTCTCAATGGATGGAGAAAAAGCATTTCACAAAATAAAGCATCATTTCCTGATTGACACTCTTCAAAATATAGGGATAGAGGAAACATACCTCAATATCATAAAAGCCATCTATGAAAAGCCCACAGCGAATATCATTCTCAATGGTGAAAAACTGTGAGCTTTTCCCTTAAGGTTATGAACATGACAGGGATGCCCACTCTCACCATTATTGTTCAACATTAAGTCCTAGCCTCAGCAATCAGACAACAAAAAGAAATAAAAGGCATTCAAATTGTCAAAGAAGAAGTCAAACTATCTCTCTTTGCAGATGAAAACACAAAAGACTCCACCCCCAAATTTCTAGAACTCATACAGAAATTAAGCAATGTGGCAGGATACAAAATCAATGCACAGAAATCAGTTGAATTTCTATATGCTAACAATGTGACTGAAGCATGTGGTAATAAGGAATCGATTCCATTTACAATAACACCAAAACTATAAGATACCTAGGAATAAACCTAATCAAAGAGGTCAAGGATCTATACTCTAGAAACTACAGAACACTTATGAAAGAAATGGAGGAAGACACAAACTGATGGAAAAATGTTCCATACTCAGGGATTGAAAGAATAAATATTGTGAAAATGTCTATGCTGCACAATCTACACTTTCAATGCGATCCCTATCAAAATACCATTTTTTTTTCACAGAGCTGGAACAAACAATCCTAAAATTTGTATGGAACTAGAAAAGACCCTGAATCGCCAGGGGATTGTTGAAAATGAAAACCACAGCTGAGAGCATCATGCTGCCTGACTTCAAGCTATATTACAAAGCTGTCATCATCAAGACAGCATGGTATTGGCACAAAAACAGACACATAGATCAATGGAACAGAATAGAGACACCAGAAATGGACCCTTTACTCTATGATCAACTAATCTTTGACAAAGCCAGAAAGACTATCGAATGGAAAAAGGACAGTCTCTTCAATAAATGGTGTGGGAAAATTGGATAGCCACATGCAGAAAAATGAAACTGGACCATTCTCTCACACCATACACAAAGATAATGTCAAAATGGATGAAAAATCTCAATGTGAGACTGGAATCCATCAAAATCCTAGAGGGGAACATAGGCAGTAACCTTTTCCACATTGGCCACAGCAACTTCTTTCAAGACATGTCTCTAAAGGCAAGAGAAACAAAAGCAAAATGAACTTTTGAGACCTCATTAAGATAAAAAGCTTCTGCACAACAAAGGAAACAGTCAACAAACCTAAGTGCAGATATTTGCAAATGACATTACAGATAAAGGACTGGTATCTAAGATTTATAAAGAACTTATCAAACTCAACACCCAAAAAACAATTAATCCAGCCAAGAAGTTGGCAGAAGACATGAACAGACACTTCTCCAAAGAAGACGTACAAATGGCTTACAGATATATGAAAAAATGTTCAATATCACTAGTCATCAGGGAAATACAAATCAAAACCACAATGAGATACCACCTTACATCAGTTAGAATGGCAAAAATTAACAAGACAGGAAACAACATATGTTGGTGAAGATGTGGAGAAAGGGGAACTCTCTTATACTGTTGGTGGGAATGCAAGCTGGTACAGCCACTCTGGAAAACAGTATGGAGGTTCCTCAAGCTGTTAAAAATAGAGCTACCCTATGACCCAGCAATCGCACTGCTAGGTATTTACCCCAAAGATACAGATCTAGTGAAAAGAAGGGGCACATGCACCCCAATGTTCATAGTAGCAATGTCCACAATAGCCAAATTGTGGAAGGACACAGGATGTCCTTCAACAGGTGAGTGAATAAAGAAGATGTGGTACATATATATAATGGAATATTACTCAGCCATCACAAAGCATGAATACTTGCCATTTGCATCGACATGTATGGAACTGGAGGGGATTATGTTATGTGAAGTAAGTCAATCAGAGAAAGACAATTATCATATGGTTTCACTCATATGTGGAAGATAAGGAATAGCACAGGACCACAGAGGAAGGGAGGGAAACCTGAATGGGAAGAAATCAAAGTGGGAGACAAACCATGAGAGACTCTGGACTCTGGGAACCAAACAGAGTTACAGAAGGGAAGGTGGGGGGGGGATGGGGTAACCAGTGATAGGTATTAATGAGGGCACGTGTGGTTATCAGCACAGTTATATGCAACTAATGAATCTTTGAATGCTACATCAAAAACTAATGACATCCTAAATGTTGGCTAATTGAACATAATGAAAAAAAAGAATATGGGGATTAAGAGCTCTCTACATGTTGCCCATGTTACCCATATTGATGATGCAGTCCATATAATACTTTTCTCTCAGGAGGGAAGGAGGAGTCGCTTTTATTATGGGTCTGAGTGCCATGACAGATACTATCAACAGAGATAAATGTTAGTTGAGCTTATTTATTGTGTCTTTGGGCACAAAATGCAACCAAATTTGTGGTGAGACAGTTATGCAAAGAGGATCATACAGGGAGGTGCATATGGGAAGAATTGTGGGATACAAGTTTTCATTATATGGCACAGGAGCCCAGAAGGAGCCATTAAGCTGGGGTTGGGAAAAAGGGAAGGAGGTTCCTCCTACCCAGTTAGAGTTATTTTTCAACACTGACAAGAGCAAGTCAGCCTATGTTAGGGGCTTCCAGAAGGGAGGGTTCAGCATGTTTGCCCAGCAGTTTGTAGCCATAGCTCCTGGAATGAGATAGTAAAATATACCCACCATGATAGAAGTTGTACTTATCACTGAGGATCATACATATATATATGTGTGTATATAAAGAATATATATATATATATTCTTTATTCATTCATCAATTGATGAACACTTGATGGACACTTGGGCTGTTCTATATATTGGCTATTTTAATAATACTGCTATAAACATTGCGGTGCTTTTATACGTTGACTTTTGTCCTGCAACCTTGATGATTTATATCACTAATTAATTATACTAAGTTTTGAGTGCTACTGTGGCAGTGGAATAGGAGGCCCTAGGTTCATCTCTTCCCTGGAACACAACTAGATAACTATCAAAGCATTCTATATACCTCAGAAATCAACCTGAAGACTGGCAGATCAAAGTCAACAGTTAAAGGGAGAGAAGAAGCCACATTGAAGAAGGTAGGAAGTATGCAGACTTGGTTTAGAGGAGAAATGAACCATGGGTATTGCAGAAGGGATGGAGCTGCGGTCATAGAGAAATGTGTGTGAGAGAGAAGCATACAGGGGAATGCACAAGGAGAAGCCATTGGCTGGAAAAATGAGAGGGGATAACTTTTATGAGTTCTTGCAACCAGCAGGGCTTAAAGACTGGAGTTTTAAAGGTCAGTGGGCTTGGCTGGGATAGGGCCCTGAGAGTACTGCCCTACTCCTGGAGAGAAGGCAGCTAACAACTGGGGGATAGATGGCATGATACAGTGATCTGAAGAACACCTGGGGCACAAAGGAGAGAGATTATTCTGTCTTCTTGGAGTGAGTCCCTGAGTGTTCGTGGAGATGCTTCGAGGGGGGCAAAGGGACCAGTTGGTGCCATTTCCCTCCCCAGCACTTTAGCATGAACAGAGCTACCTGTGGTAAGCAGTGCAGCATGGACACTGGCTGTCTAACTTACTTATACCAGGTCCCCCCCGCCCCATGTTTCGCATGACTGCCCTTGTCTGCCAAGCTTGCCTCAGTTCCAGCATGGTGGGCCTCTCCCTCAGAAGACCAGCACAGACCCCTGCCCACACCACATCCCTAAAGCCTGGAATTTTAGTAGTCGTAGCTAGGATAGAGCCTTGAGGGCACTGGACTACTGGGGAGAAGGCAGGTTAACAACCCAGAGGCAGACAGTGTGGAAACAGGGATCTGAAAAACTCCTGGGTCATGCAGGAGGAGATTATTCACTTTTAGAGTGCTTCCCTTCTCTATTCTGTTCCATTGGTCTGTATGTCTATTTTTGTGCCAGTACCGTGCTGTCTTGGTGATCACAGCTTTTAATATAGCTTGAAATCGGGCAACGTGATGCCCCAGGCTTTGTTTTTCTTTTTCAAAATTTCCATCGTGATTCGGGGTCTTTTCTGATTCCATACAAATTTTAGGATTGTTTGTTCCAGCACTTTGAAAAATGTCATGGGAATTTTGATCGGGATGGCATTGAAGGTATAGATTGCTCTGGGTAGCATAGACATTTTAACAATGTTTATTCTTCTGATCCATGAGCATGGAATATTTTTCCATCTTTTTGTGTCTTCTTCCATTTCTTTCATGAGTGTTCTGTAGTTCCTAGAGTATAGATCCTTTACCTCTTTGGTTAGGTTTATTCTGAGGTATCTTATGGTTTTTGGTGCTATTGTAAATGGAATTGTTTCCTTAATTTCTCTTTCTACAGTTGCGTTGTTAGTGTATAAGAAAGCAACTGATTTCTGTGCATTGATTTTGTATCCTGCCACATTACTGAATTGCTGGATGAGTTCTAGTAATTTGGGGGTGGAGTCTTTTGGGTTTTCCACATAAAGTATCATGTCGTCTGCGAAAAGAGAGAGTTCGACTTCTTCTTTGCCAATTTGAATACCTTTTATTTCTTTTTGTTGTCTGATTGCTGTTGCTAGGACTTCTAGTACTATATTGAACAACAGTGGTGAGAGTGGGCACCCTTGACGTGTTCCTGACTTAAGGGAAAGGCTCTCAGCTTTTCCCCATTGAGGATGATATTCGCTGTGAGTTTTTCATAGATGGATTTTATGAGCTTGAGGAATGTTCCCTCTATCCCTATACTCTGGAGAGTTTTAATCAGGAAAGGATGTTGTATTTTGTCAAATGCTTTTTCTGCATCAATTGAGAGGACCATATGGTTCTTCTCCCTCCTCTTATTAATGTGTTCTATCACATTGATTGATTTGAGAATGTTGAACCACACTTGCATCCTGGGGATAAATCCCACTTGGTCATGGTGGATGATACTTTGAATGTATTGTTGGATCCTATTAGCTAGGATTTTGTTGAGGATTTTGGAATCCATATTCATCAGGGATATCGGTCTGAAATTCTCCTTTTTGATGGGGTCTTTGCCTGGTTTGGGGATGAAGGTAATGCTGGCCTCATCGAATGAGCTTGGAAGTTTTCCTTCTGTTTCTATTTTTTGAAACAGCTTCAGTAGAATAGGTATTATTTCTTCTTTGAATGTTTGTTTCAATTCCCCAGGAAATCCATCAGGCCCTGACTGTTGTTTGTTCGGAGGTTTTTGATCACTGCTTCAACCTCATTACTGGTTATTGGCCTATTCAGGTTGTCAATTTCTTCCTGTTTCAGTCTTGGCAGCTTATAGGTTTCCAGGAAGGCCTCCATTTCATCCAGATTGCTCAGTTTATTGGCATATAGTTGTTGATAATAATTTCTAATAATTGTTTCTATTTCCTTGGTGTTAGTCATGATCTCTCCCCTTTCATTCATCATTTTATTAATTTGGGTCCTTTCTCTTTTCTTTGGATAAGTCTGGCCAGTGGTTTATCAATCTTATTAATTCTTTCAAAGAACCAACTTCTAGTTTCATTGATCTGATCTACTATGTTTCTGGTTTCTAATTCATTGATTTATGCTCTAATTATAATTATTTCTCTTCTAATGCATGGCTTAGGCATCGTTTGTTGCTTTTTCTCTAGTTCTTTAAGGTGTAGAGTTACTTGGTGAATTCAGGGTTTTTCTATTTTTTTGAGTGAGGCTTGGATGGCTATGTATTTCCCCCTTAGGACCGCCTTTGCAGTATCCCATAGGTTTTGAACCAATGTGTTTTTGTTCTCATTGATTTCCATGAATTGTTTAAGTTCTTCTTTGATTTCTTGGTTGACCCAAACATTCTTGAGCAGAGTGGTCTTTAGCTTCCAAGTGTTTGAATTTCTGTCCAATTTTTTCTTGTGATTGAGTTCCAGTTTTAGAGCATTGTGGTCTGAGAATATGCAGGGAATAATCTCAATCTTTTGGTATTGGTTGAGACCTGATTTGTGACCCAGTATGTGGTCTATTCTGGAGAAAGTTCCATGTGCTCTCGAGAAGAATGAGTATTCTGTTGTTTTAGGGTGGAATGTTCTGTAAATATCTATGAGGTCCATCTGGTCCAATGTATCATTCAAAGCTCTTGGTGCCTTGCTGATTTTCTGCTTAGATGATCTGTCCATTGCTGAGAGTGGAGTATTGAGGTCTCCTACAATTAACATATTGTTATCAATATGACTCTTTATTTTGGTTAACAGTTGGCTTATATAGATGGCTGCTCCCATGTTGGGGGCATAGATATTTACAATTGTTAGATCTTCTTGTTGGATAGACCCTTTAAGAATGATATAGTGTCCTTCTGTGTCTCTTATTACAAACTTTAGTTTAAAATCTAATTTGTCTGATATAAGAATTGCTAACACAGCTTACTTTTGAGGTCCGTTGGCATGGAAGATGGATCTCCATGCCTTCACTTTCAGTCTGGATGTATCTTTAGGTTCAAAATGGGTCTCTTGTAGACAGCATATGGATGGGTCCTGTCTTTTTATCCAATCTGCAACCCTGTGCCGTTTTATGGGAGCATTTAGGCCATTCACGTTGAGAGTGATTATTGAAAGTTCTGAATTAATTATCATCATGTTGCCTGTGAAGATGTTGTTTTTATAGATTGTCCCTGTAAATTTCTGTTGTAGATCACTCTTGGGGTCTTTCTCCTTTTATACAAGCCCCCTTAATATTTCTTGCAGGGCCAGCTTAGTGGTCACATATTCTTTCACCTTCTGCCGGTCGTGGAAGCTCTGCATCTCTCCATCCATTCTAAATGAAAGCCTTGCCGGATAAAGTATTCTTGGCTGCATGTTCTTCTCATTTAGTTCCCTGAGTATGTCTTGCCAGGCCTTTCTGGCTTGCCAGGTCTCTGTGGATAGGTCTGACGTTATTCTGATGTTCCTCCCTCTGTACGTAAGGAATCTCTTCCCCCTAACTGCCCTTAAGATGGTTTCCTTGGTTCTAAAATTTGCGAGTTTTACTATTACATGCCGGGGTGTTGGCCTGTTTTCCTTGATCTTAGGAGGGGTCCTCTCTGCCTCTAGGACTCGAATGTTTGTTTCATTCTCCAGATTAGGGAAGTTCTCAGCTATGATTTGCTCAAATACATCTTCTAGTCCTCTCTCTCTCTCCACTCCTCCGGGATTCCAATTATTCTGACATTGGAACGCTTCATGGTGTCACTTATTTCTGATTCTATTTTCATGGATTCTGAGTTGTTTTTCCCTGGCCTCCTCTTTTCCCTTTTTATCTATTATATTGTCTTCCAGGTCGCTTATTCTCTCTTCTGTCTCAGTTACCCTAGGTGTTAGATTATCTAGATTGGATTGGATCTCATTGATAGCATTTTTAAGTTCTGCCAATTCACCTTTTATTTCTGCCCTTAGAGACTCTAGGTTGCCATTAATTGATTTCTCCCTTCTAGCCATTGTCTTCACAATTGCTAGCTTGAATTCCATCTCTGACATCTTGATTATATCTGCATCCATTTGTAAATTTTCAGCATAAATCCTAATCTCTGAGTCTTTTCTGTTTTGGGGGCTCCTCCTTCTAGTCATTCTGTTGATGGGTGTTTGAGGGAAAGTATAGAGTCCAAATTATTGACCAGAACCCAAGCAAGATGCACCTGTTTTCTTGGGACCTTAGGGTTGCTGGCCTCTTGTTTTCCCAGCCTGTCTTCTGCGGGAGGGGCCTGCCGTGCTGTTACTCAGGTAACCCTGTTTGGGCGGAGTTGCCATACTCCCCTGTGGTGGAGAATGGGCTCAGTGGGAATCAGTCTTTGGGGCTTTTGTTCTCTGGTGGCTTTCCCTGGTGGCTTTCCGTATCTCTTCCACGAGTCAGAGCAGAAGAGAGCTTTTCCAACCCTCTGCCTCAGAGCAGAGAGACTGCAGTCTGTTCTTCAATGAGCCCTCCAGGCCACACTGTCTGCATTTCTGTCCGTGCTGCTTTAAACTGCAGTGTCCTGGGTTGTGCGCCCCACTGTAGTGCTCCCAGTCCTGCCTCCAGGTTGGGGCACGTCTCTGCCCTTTGTGCTTCTAAAACTGCCAGCCTCTCCCAGTTCATGCACGTGTGACTCCACCACTTTGGTTTCTGACCCGGGAGCTGCAGTTCGCTTGCGCGCAACCCCGGAGCTCTGGTTTTCCACCCTGGGACCTGCAGTTCACTGGCGCGACCCCGGCGCTCTGGGTTTCCGCCCCAGCGGGTGCAATTCACCTGCGCGCGAGTCCGCCAGTCCGGGTTTCCATCTGGGGGGCTGCAGTTCGCCTGCGCGCGACCCCACCGCTCTGGGTTTCAGTCCTGGGGGCTGCCCTAAAGTCCTGTCCCCGACCTTGCCGGTCTGCGAGTCTGTGCCTGTCCACAGCGCGGGAGGCTGTTACTCACTGGTGGTGTAGGATCCCCACAGCCAGGCACCCTCCTGCTGCCATTTATCTTCAGATATCTGCCCACAGAATCATGGCTCTCCAATTCTTACCTCAAAACCAACCGCCTGCAATATTCTGTTTGTAGAGATCCAGATTTTCTTACATCTCAGGCTGGTTTGTGGGTGCTCAGAGTGATCTGGTAGATATCCAGCTCAATTCTGGGGACCAGTGAAATAGGGTCCCCTACTCCTCCGCCATCTTTCCCCCCCTCACTTTTGTATAGATTCTTTGGGATTTTCCATGTAAACAGCCATGTTATCTCTGAATGAATTTAATTTTACTTATTTCATTCAAATGTTTATGTCTTTTATTTATTTTTCTTGCCTCATTGTATCATATAAGAAATCCAGTACAATGCTGAATAGAAATAGTGATGGGCACATGCTTACTCTATTTCTGATCCTGGGGGAAAGTTTTCACTTCTTCCCCATTATGGACATATTAACTTTAGTAGGGTTTTTTAGATTTACTTTATCAAGTTGAGAATGTTATCTTCTATTTTTAGTTTGTGAACAATTTGTAGTATTTACATTTATTGAGATTAAAGCTGTATTCTACTATGGTAAATTAAATTATTTGACTTTTGAATGTTAACTCACTCTTGGTATTTTGGGGATAAACTATCTTCATTTTAAGTGTTGGTGAGTTCAATTTGTTAATATTTTTAAATAGCTGAATCTATGTTAATGAAAAATATTTTGTAGTTTTCTTTTAATATTTTTGTTTGCTTATGGTATCATGGTAAAGCTGGCCTCAAGGGGGTTTTTCAATCAATTTTTTAGACCATTGTGTAGGATTGGTACCTTATAAATGTGGTAAACTTGGGGCTCCTGGGTGGCTCAGTTTGTTAGGTGTATGCCTTCCACTTGCGTCATGATCCCAGGGTTCTGGGATAGAGTCCCACCTTGGGGTCCCTGCTCGATGGGGAGTCTGCTTATCCCTCTGCTCCTCCCCCTTGCCTGTGCTCTCTGTCTCTCTCACTGGCTCACACTCTCTCAAATAAATGAAATAAAAAATTTAAAAATCTTAAAATAAAAAAAAATTTAAATGTGGTAAACTTGCCAGAGAAACCATTTGTTCCTATTTTCTTTGTGGGAGAGTTGTTGATTATAAATTAAATTACTTCAGCAGGAACAGATCTATTCGTTTTCTATTTATTCTTGAGTCAGTTTTGGTACTTGTATTAGTTTTGTATTGCTGCATAACACATTATCACAAATTAACGGCTTACAATAAGACACCTGTAATATCTCATAAAATCCACGGTGTTAGGCTCTTTTCTTTTCTCTTTTCTCTTTTGTCACCTGAGTGCTTGGCTGAGGAAGAATGTTCTTGCAAATTCATTCAGGATTTGGCAGAACTAATATTCTTTAGGTTCTATGACTAAGAGTTTTTGTTTTTACTGGGTGTCAGCTGGAAGTAACCCTGGATCCTAAAGCCTTCTTGTAGTTCTCTGCTGTAGTGTCTTGTCTTTTGGTAATAGCCATTCAAAGATTTGTGAGAGATCTCATTGTGGTCTTGATTTGCATTTCCCAGATGATTAGAAATTTTGAGCACCCTTTCATATATCTGTTGGCCATTCATATATCTTCTTTAGGGAAATGTCTGTCCGGATAATTTGCCTATTTTTTTTATCCAGATATTTACATTTTTATGCTAAGGAGTTGAGTTCCTTAAATACTTTTAATATAAGCCACTTACCAGATGTATTGTTTGCAAATGTTTTCTCTCATTCTTTAGGTTGTCTCTTAACTCTGTTGATTGTTTTCTTTATTTTGTAGAAGCATTTTAGTTTTATAAAATCACAGTTACCTACTTTTGCTTCTGTTGTCTGTGTTTTTGATGGCATATCCAAAAAATCATTGCTTAAACCAATGTCAATAAGCTTTTCCTTATTTATTTATTTTTTTGCTGAAGTTTTATGGGTTGAATAATTATGCTTTAGGCTTGAAATTGGTTGATTTTTTAATATAATTTGAGATTAGTGTCATGTTTTATTATTCTGTAGGTGGATATCTGCTTTTCCTAATAGCATTTATTCAAGAGACTACCATTTCCTCATTGTGTGCTCTTAGAACTCTTGTTAAATATCACTTTTGATAAATAACTTTTTAAAAAATTCTGGGCTTTATATTCAGTTCAATTGGTTTATATGTCTGTTGTTATGTCAGGGGCATACTGATATGTTTACTGTAGCTTTGTAATATATTTTGAAATCAATAAGTTTGATGCCTCCAGCTCTGTTCTTCTTCCATCACATAGCTGTAGCTATACAGGGTATTTTGTTGTTCCAAATAAATTTTAGGATTTTTAAAAAATTTCTGTGAAAAATCAACATCAGAATTTTGGTAAACATTGCATCAAGTCTGTAGATAGCCTTGTGTAGTATGGACTTTCTAACATTATTAAATCTTCTGATCCATGAACACATTAAATCTTTACATTTATTTGCATCATCTTCACTTTCTTTCTTTTTTAAAATTTTATTTAAATTCAATTAGCCAATTTACAGTACATCATTAGTTTCTACATTAGATGTAGTATTCAGGAATTTCTCAGTTTCTTATAACATCCAGTGCTCATCACATGACATGCCCTCCTTAATGCCCATCACCCAAATACCCCCTCCTCCCAACCACCTCCCCTCTAGCAACCCTCAGTTTGTTTCCTATAGTTAAGAATTTCCCATGTTTTTTTGCCAACTTTGATGACTTCCCATTCTGTTTTCCATTCATTCCCCTATGATCCTCTGTCCTGTTTCTTATGTTCCATATATGAGTGAAACCATATGATAATTGTCTTTCTCTGCTTGGCTTATTTTGCTCAGCATAATAACCTCCAGTTCCATCCACATCAATGTAAATGCAGTGTATTCATCCTTTCTGGGGGCTGAGTAATATCCCATTGTATATATATATATATACCACATCTTCCTTATCCATTCATCTGTCGATGGACACCTTGGCTCTTTCCACAGTTTGGCTATTGTGGACATTGCTGCTATGAACATTGGGGTGCAAGTGCTCTTCGGATCTCAACATTTGTAACATTTGTATCATTGGGGTAAATACCTAGTAGTACAATTGCTGGGTCATAGGGTAGCTCTATTTTTAACTTCTTGAGGAACCTACATACCATTTTCCAGAGTGGCTGTATCAGCTTGCATTCCTAAAACAGTGTAAGACTGTTCCCCTTTCTCTGCATTCTCGCCAACATTTCTTGTTTCCTGTCTTATTAATTTTAGCCATTCTGACTGGTGTAATGTGGTATCTCTGTGGTTTTCATTTGTATTTCCCTGATGCCAAGTGATATGGAGCATTTTATCATGTATCTGTTTGCCTTTTGTATGCCTTCTTTGGAGAAATGTCTGTTCATGTCTTCTGCCCATTTGTTGAGTGGATGTTTTTGGGGTGTTGAGTTTAATAAGTTTTTTATAGATTGTGGATACTAGCCCTTTATCTGCTATGTCATTTGAAAATATCTCCCATTCTGTAGGTTGCCTTTTAGTTTTCTTTACTGTACAGAAGCTTTTTTATCTTAATGCAGTCCCAATAGTTCATTTTTGCTTTTGTTTCCCTTGCCTTTAGAGACGTGTCTTGCAAGAAGTTGCAGTGGCCGAGGTCGAACAGATTGCTGCCTGTTTTCTCCTCTAGGATTTTGATGGATTCCTCTCTCACATTTAGGTCTTTCATCCATTTTGAGTCTATCTTTGTGTATGGTGTAAGGAAATGTTCCAGATTTATTCTTCTACATGTGGCTGTCCAATTTTCCAGCACTATTTATTGAAGAGATTGTCCTTTTTTCCATTGGATATTCTTTCCTGCTTTGTCAAAGAATAGTTGACCATAGAGTTTAAGGTCCATTTCTGGGTTTTCCATTCGGTTCCATTGATCTATATGTCTGTTTTTGTGCCAATACCATACTTTCTTGATGATTACAACTTTGTAATATAGCTTGAAATCTGGAATTGTGATTTCAACAGCTTTGATTTTCTCTTTCAACATTCTACTGGGTATTCGGGGTCTTTTCTGGTTCCATACAAATTTTAAGATTATTTGTTCCAACTCTGTGAAAAATGTTGATGGTATTTTGCTAGGTATTGCATTGAATGTGGAGATTGCTCTGGGTAGCATAGACATTTTAAAAATATTTATTCTTCCCATCAATGAGCATGGATTATTACTCAAATTCTTTGTGTCTTTCTCCACTTCTTTCATAAGTGTTCTGTAGTGCTCACAGTACAGATCCTTTATCTCTTTGGTTAAGGTTATTCCTAGGTATTTTATGGTTTTTGGTGCAATTGTACATAGGATCAATTCCTTAATTTCTCTTTCTTCTGTTTCATTGTTAGTGTATAGAAATGCAACTCATTTCTCTTCATTGATTTTATATTCTGCCACGTTGCTGAATTACTGTATGAGTTCTAGCAATTTTGGAGGTGGGGTCTATTGGGTTTTCACATAAAGTATCATGTCAGCTGCAAAGAGTGAGAGTTTGACTTCTTCTTTGCCAATTTGAATGCCTTTTACTTTTGGTTTTCTGATTGCTGAGGCTAGGACTTCTAGTACTCTGCTGAACAACAGTGGTGAGAGTGGGTATCCCTGTCATGGTCTTGGCCTTAGGGGAAATGATCTGCTTTTCCCCATTGAGAATGATATTCACTGTGGGCATTTTTCAGATAGATTTTATGATACTGAAGTACGTTCCTTTTGTCCCTACACTGTGGAGAGTTTTAATCAAGAAAGGATGGTGTATTTTGTCAAATGCTTTTTCTGCATCAGTTGAGAAGATCCTATGGTTCTTATCCTTTCTTTTATTCATGTATTGTATTACATTGATTGATTTGAGAATGTTGAACCACCCTTGCCTGCCAGGAATAAATCCCAGTTGGTCATGGAGAACAATCCTTTTAATGTACTCTTGGATCCTCTTGGCTAGTATCTTGGTGAGAATTTTGGCATCCATATTCATCAGGGATACAGGTCTGTTATTGTTTTTGATTGGGGTCCTTGTCTGTTTTTGGTATCAAGGTAATTCTGGCCTCATAGAACAAGCTTGGAAGTTTTCCTTCCATTTCTATTTTCTGAAACAGCTTCAGAAGAATAGATATTAGTTCTTATTTAAATGTTTGGTACAATTCCCCTGGGAAGCTATCTGACCCTGGACTCTTGTGTGTTGGGGAATTTTTGATTAATACTTCAATTTCCTTGCAGGTTATGGGTCAGCTCAGGTTTTTTATTTCTTCCTGTTTCAGTTTCAGTAGTTTATAAATTTCCAGGAATGCATCCATTTCTTCCAGATTGAATAATTTCTTGGCATATGGTTGCTCATAATATCTTCTTAAGATTGTTTTTATTTCCTTGGTGTTGGTCGTGATGTCTCCTCTTTTATTCATGATTTTATTAATTTGGGTCCTTTCTCTTTTCTTTTTGATAATTCTGGCTAGGGATTTATTGATCTTATTAAATTTTTTCAAAGAACCAACTTCTAGTTTCATTGATCTGTTCTACTGTTCTTCTGGTTTTTATTTCATTGATTACTGCTCTAATATTTGTAATTTCTTTTCTATTCAGATTAGGCTTTATTTGCTCTTCTTTCTCCAGCTCCTTTAGGTATATGTTTACCTGTGTATTTGAGACTTCTCTAATTTTTTGAGAAAGGGTTGTATTGCTATGTACTTCCCTCTTAAGAGGCCTTTGCTGTATCCCAAAGGTTTTGAACAGCTGTGTTTTCATTTTCATTCTTTTCCATGAATTGTTTTAATTCTTTAATTTCCTGGTTCACCCATTCTTTCTTTAGTAGGATGCTCTTTAGCCTCCAAGTGTTTGAGTACCTTCCAAAAGTCCTCCTGTGAATGGGTTCAGATTTCAAAGCATTGTCATCCAAAAATATTCAGGGAATAATCCCAGTCTTTTGCTATTGGTCGAGACCTCATTTGTGACCCAGTATGTGATCTATTTTGAAGAATGTTCCATGTGCCCTTGAGGAGAATGTGTATTCTGTTGCTTTAGGATGGAATGCTCTGGGAAGGGGGAAAGATGGCGGAGGAGTAGGGGACCCTATTTCAACTGGTCCCCGGAATTGAGCTGGATAGCCACTAGACCACTCTGAGCACCCACAAAACCAGCCTGAGATGTAAGAAGATCTGGATCTCTACAAACAGAATATTGCGGGCGGTTGGTTTTCAGGTCCAAAGCGGGAGCTGTGATTCTTCAGGCAGGTATCGGAGGATAAATGGCAGTGGGAGGGTGCCTGGCATGGGGATCCAACACCACTGGTGAGCAACAGCCTCCTGCGCTGTGGACAGGCACAGACTCGCAGACCAGTAGTGACAGGGAAAGGAATCTAGGGCAGTCCCCGGGGTGGAAACCTGGAGTGGTGGGTTCGTGCTGGCGAACTGCAGCCCCTGGGATGCAAACCCGGAGCAGTGGGATCGCGCCTATGAACTGTAGCCCCCAGGGTGGAAACACGGAGCGGCGGGGTAGAGCGGGTGAACTGCAGCCTACAGAGGGAAACCCGGAGCGGTGGGGTGGCACCTGCGAACTACAACCCCCGGGTCAGAATCCTGGAGTGGCGGGGTTGCTCGCGCATGAACTGGGAACGGCTGGTGGTTTTAGAAGCACAAAGGGTAGAGACGTGCCCTGACCTAGAGGCAGGACTGGGAGTGCTGGGGAGGGGCCCACAACCCAGGACGCTGCAGTTTATAGCAGTGTGGACAGAAACGGGGATGGTGTGGCCTGGAGAGCTCACTGAAGAACAGACTGTGATCTCTCTGCTCTGAGGCAGAGGGTTGGAAACAGTCTCTTCTGCTCTGACTCATGGGAGAGATGCGGAAAGCCACCAGGGAAAGCCACCAGACAACAAAAGCCCCCCAAACTGATACCCGCTTAGCCCATCCTCCACCACACGGGGGCAGGGCAACTCCGCCCAAACAGGGTTGCCTGAGTAACAGCACGGCAAGCCCCTCCCACAGAAAACGTGCTGGGAAAACAAGAGGCCAGCAACCCTAAGGTCCCAAGAAAACAGGTGCATCTTGCTTGGGTTCTGGTCAATAATTTGGACTCTACATTCCCTCAAACACCCATCCACAGAATGACTAGGAGGAGCCCCCCAAATACAAAAGGCTCAGAGACTATGACTTATGCTTCAGATTTACAAATGGATGCAGATATAAACAAGATGTCGGAGATGGAATTCAGGCTAACAATTGTGAAGACAATGGCTAGAATGGAGAAATCAATTAATGGCAACCTAGAGTCTCTAAGGGGAGAAATGAAAGCTGAATTGGCAGAACTTAAAAATGCTATCAATGAGATTCAATCCAATCTAGATAATCTAACAGCTAGGGTAACTGAGGCAGAAGAAGAAATAAGCGACCTGGAAGACAATATAATAGATAAAAAGGGAAAAGAGGAGGCCAAGGAAAAACAACACAGAATCCATGAAAATAGAATCAGAGAAATAATTGACATCATGAAGCATTCCAATGTCAGAATATTTGGAATCCCGGAGGGAGTGGAGAGAAAGTACTAGAAGATGTATTTGAGCAAATTGTGGCTGAGAACTTCCCTAATCTGGGGAATGAAACAAACTTTCGAGTCCTAGAGGCAGAGAGGACCCCTCCCAAGATCAAGGAAAATAGGCCAACACCCTGGCATGTAATGGTAAAACTTGCAAATCTTAGAACCAAGGAAACCATCTTAAGGGCAGTTAGGGGGGAGAGATTCCTTACGTACAGAGGGAGGAACATCAGAATAACGTCAGACCTATCCACAGAGACCTGGCAAGCCAGAAAGGCCTGGCAAGACATATTCAGGGTACTAAATGAGAGGAACATGCAGCCAAGAATACTTTATCCGACAAGGCTTTCATTTAGAATGGATGGAGAGATGCAGAGCTTCCACGACCGGCAGAAGGTGAAAGAATATGTGACTACTAAGCCGGCCCTGCAAGAAATATTAAAGGGGGTCCTATAAAAGGAGAAAGACCCTAAGAGTGATCTACAACAGAAATTTACAGGGACAATCTATAAAAACAACATCTTCACAGGCAACATGATGACAATTAATTCATAACTTTCAATAATCACTCTCAACGTGAATGGCCTAAATGCTGCCATAAAACGGCACAGGGTTGCAGATTGGATAAAAAGACAGGACCCATCCATATGCTGTCTACAAGAGACTCATTTTGAACCTAAAGATACATCCAGACTGAAAATGAAGGGATGGAGATCCATCTTCCATGCCAGCGGACCTCAAAAGTAAGCTGTGTTAGCAATTCTTATATCAGACAAATTAGATTTTAAACTAAAGTCTGTAATAAGAGACACAGAAGGACACTATATCATTCTTAAAGGGTCTATCCAACAAGAAGATCTAACAATTGTAAATATCTATGCCCCCAACATGGGAGCAGCCATCTATATAAGCCAACTGTTAACCAAAATAAAGAGTCATATTGATAACAATACGTTAATTGTAGGGGACCTCAACGCTTTACTCTCAGCAATGGACAGATCATCTAAGCAGAAAATCAGCAAGGCAACAAGAGGTTTGAATGATACATTGGACCAGATGGACCTCATAGATATTTACAGAACATTCCACCTTAAAACAACAGAATACTCATTCTTCTTGAGAGCACATGGAACTTTCTCCAGAATAGACCATATACTGGGTCACAAATCAGGTCTCAACTGATACCAAAAGATTGAGATTATTCCCTGCATATTCTCAGACCACAATGCTCTAAAACTGGAACTCAATCACAAGAAAGAATTGGGCAGAAATTCAAACACTTGGAAGCTAAAGACCACTCTGCTCAAGAATGTTTGGGTCAACCAGGAAATCAAAGAAGAACTTAAACAATTCATGGAAATCAATGAGAACAAAAACACATTGGTCCAAAACCTATGGGATACTGCAAAGGCAGTCCTAAGGGGGAAATACATAGCCATCCAAGCCTCACTCAAAAAAATAGAAAAATCCTGAATTCACCAAGTAACTCTACACCTTAAAGAACTAGACAAAAAGGAACACATGATCCCTAAGCCATGCATTAGAAGAGAAATAATTAAAATTAGAGCAGAAATCAATGAATTAGAAACCAGAAACAGGGTAGATCAGATCAACGAAACTAGAAGTTGTTTCTTTGAAAGAATTAATAAGATCGATAAACCACTGGCCACAATAGCCAAACTGTTGCAAGAGCCGAGATGCCCTTCAACAGATGAATGGATAAAGAAGATGTGGTCCGTATATACAATGGAATATTACTCAGCCATCAAAAAAAAATGAATACCCAACTTTTACGTCAACATGGATGGGACTGTAGGAGATTATGCTAAGTGAAATAAGTCAAGCAGAGAAAGTCAATTATCATATGGTTTCACTTATTTGTGGAACATAAGGAATAACATGGAGGACATTAGGAGAAGGAAGGGGAAAATGGGGAGCAGGAATTGGAGGGAGAGATGAACTATGAGAAACTCTGGACTCTGAGAAACAAAAAGGGTTTTAGAGGGGAGGGGGGAGGGAGGATTAGTTAGCTCGGTGATGGGTATTAAGGAGGGCATGTAGTGCATGGAGCACTGGGTGTTATACGAAAACTGTGGATCATGGATCACCACATCATAAACCAATAATGTATTGTATGGTGACTAACATAGCATAATGAAATTAAAAAAAAAATGATGGAATGTTCTGTATATATCTGTGAAGTCCATCTGGTCCAGTGTGTCATTCAAGGCCTTTGTTTCCTTATTGATCTTTGGTTAGATGGTCTAGATGGTCTTAAATGTGAGTGGGGTTTTGATGTCCCCTGTTAATATTGTATTATTATAATTGTGTTTCTTTAATTTGGTTGTTAATTGGTTTATATATTTGGTTGCTCCTATGTTAGGAGCATAAATACTTATAAGTTTTATATCTTCTTTTTGGATAGACTCCTTAAGTATGATATAGTGTCCCTCTTCATCCCTTACTACAGTTTTTGGTTAAAATCTAATTTGTCTGATATGAGGATTGGTACCCCAGCTTTCTTTTGAGGTCCGTTGGCATGATAAGTGGTTCTCCACCTCCTCACTTTCAATTTGGATGTGTTTTTAGGTCTAAAACGCATCTCTTGTAGACAGCATATGATCGGTCTTGCTTTTTTATCTACTCTGATACCCTGTGTCTTTTGATTGGAGCATTTAACCAATTTTCATTCAGAATAACTATTGAAAGATATGAATTTCGGTGCTTGGGTGGCTCAGTCGTTAAGCGTCTGCCTTTGGCTCAGGTCACGATCTCAGGGTCCTGGGATCGAGCCCCACAATGGGCTTTCTGCTCCGTGGGAAGCCTGCTTCTCCCTGTCCCACTCCCCTGCTTGTGTTCCCTCTCTTGCTGTGGGTCTCTCTCTGTCAAATAAATAAAATCTTTAAAAAAAAAAAAAAGAAAGATATGAATTTAATGCCATTCTATTACCTGTAAAGTTCATGTTTTTGTAGATGGTCTGTTTCTTTCTGGTCTATGTTTCTTTTGGTCTCTCCTCTTAGAGGATCCCCTTTAATATTTCTTGCAGGGCTAATTTAGTGTCACAGTTTCTTGTAGTTTCTGTTTTTCCTGGAAGCTCATAATCTCTCCTTCCATTCTGATTGACAGTCCTGCTGGATAAAGTATTCTTGGCTGTATGTTTTTCTCATTTAGTACCCTGAATATATCATGGCAGCCATTTCTGACCTTCCAGATCTTTGTGGATAGGTCTGTTGCCAATCTAATATTCGTACATCTGTAAGAACCTCTTGTCTCAAGCTGCCTTCAGGATTTTCTCTTAATCTCTGAAATTTCCAAGCTTCATTATTATACGTTGGGGGGTTAATCTATTTTTATTGATTTTGAGAGGTGTCCTCTCTATCTTTAGACTTGTATGCCTGCTTTCTTCCCCAGATTAAGGATGCTCTCAGTTATGATTTGGTCAAATATTAAGGAAGGCACGTATTGCATGGAGCACTGGATGTTATACACAAACAGTGAATAATGGAACACTACATCAAAAAATAATGATGTACTGTATGGTGACTAACATAACATAATATATAAAAAAACAAATATACCTTCTGTCATCTCTCTTTCTTCTCCCTCTGGCACCCCAATAATTCTAATATTGTTTATCTTTATGGTATCACAGATTTCTGAAAGCCTCCCTTCATGGTCCATTAGTTGTTTTTCTTTCTTTTCCTCAGCTTCCTTCCTTTCCATCACTTTGTCTTCTATGTCACTTTCTCTTCTGCCTCATTTACCCTAGCTCTTAGAGCATCCAATTTAGACTGCAGCTCAGTTAAAGCATTTTTAATTTTGGACTGATTAGATTTTTTTTTCTGCACTAAGAGATTCTCTAGTGTCTTTTATGCTTTTTTTTCAAACCAAGCTAGTAAATTTATAATCATTATCCTGAATTCCCACTGTGATATTTTACTTATATCCATATTGAGTAGATCTGTGTCAAAGAGTATTACCTCTCTTTCTTTCTTTTGTTGTGAAGTCTTCCTTATAGTCATTATGCCCAGAGAAGAATGGGTGAATGAGAAAGGTAAACCAAAATATCAACCACAACCCAAGTGAAATACAAACTAGACAAATCTAAAGAGGTCAGAAACCAAAGAAGAAAGAATAAAGAAAAGGAAAAAAAAGGAGGGAATATAATGTCCCAGGTGGTCCAAACAGGGTGATCTACTTGGTCCTGAGTGTATTTTGGTCTGTTTGTTAGAAGATACTAAATCCCCAAATTGTAAAGAATGCAGAAGTTATATATACATAAATAAAATTGAGTACAGGGAAAGGAAGCTAAAAATGAAGAATATATCTATAAAATGTAAATGTAGAAAATGAAAGTTTAAATAAGACTTAAAAACAAAGAGGTGATAAAATAGGAAACTAGGTGAGAAGGAAAATAAAATGAAAAAAGAAAGGGAAAATTTTAAACTGATCATTAAATGAATCATAAGGAGAAAAACCCTTGAATGCTATATACTATTTTCCCCTAATGCTGGAGTTTTCCCATCTTGTGTGCACGTATACTTGGTGTTCACCTGTTCTGTCAGCTGGTCTTCTGGGGGAAAGGCCTCGTGCCCTGATTCTCAGGTGTCTTTTCCTGAGTGGAGTTGCACCTCCCCTTGCCAGGGGGTTGGGCTCAGTGTAAACTGCTTCTGGTTGCTCTATGTGGCTTTTGTTCCCTAAAGGCTTTCTGAGCCTCTTAACAGGATGGAAATAAAAATGGCCGTACCCAGATCTCCAGCCCCAGAGCTGATAGATCGTGGTCCCCTCTCTTCAGTAAACCCTCAGGAATAAGCTGTCTTCACTTTTGTGTGTGCCAAACTCTGCAGTCTCCTGTGCTGCACGCCTGCACTGATCATCCTGGGGGAAGGTGGAGGGTCACCACTTTTTCTGACCTTTACAGGGTCCTCATAAGGAGAGCTGTTGTCCAACCTAGCGTGGTTTGCAGTTTATGGCAGATTGAGTTGAGAGCCCCTCCTGGACTCACTGACCCTAACCAGTTTCCCTGCTCCAATGCTTGGGAACTCTGCTGGCTCACGGACCCCTGTTTTTTCTGTGACCCAGGGAATCCTGAGACCATGATGTCCCATGTAGGATCCTGCCCCACTTCACCACCTGAACGCCTTTCAGGCAGAGATGTCTCTCACTGGAGCAGATTTCTAAAGGTTCTGTTCTTTGCACTCTGGGGTTATATCACTTTCTGGTAGCCGGCCTACAGAGGCTCCCTCCCTCTACTGATTAATTTCTGATATATCCCCTTAGATTCACTTCTCACCTCCTACCTTGCAAAAAGTCATCTCTTTACTGTTTGTAGAATTCCAGCAATTCTTGTCTTACATTTCAGGTCGAATTCACAGGTGGTCAGAATGATTTGATAATTATGTAGCCAAATTTAAGGGACCAGATGAAAGGAGGTCCCTTACTCTCCTGCCATCTTGTCTAACTGAGGCCCATCTTCAGTTACTTTAATCAATGTTTTATTGTTTTCATTACACAGATCCTTCAGTTTCTTGGTTAAATTTACCTATTTAGAGGTAAATTTATATATATATAACTCTATATTTTTGAGATTAATGTAAAAGATTGATTTTTAAATTTTTTTCAGTTCCTAAAAATCGATTTTATTTCTATATAATAGGAATAAAAATTAACAAATGAAATATGCTTGTATATACAACATTCCAAAGCATAAAATATTGAGGAATAAGTTTATCAGAAGATGTGTAACACTTCTATTTTTTTGTTGTTGTTTCAAATTTTTATTTAAATTCTAGTTAGCTATCATATAGTGTAATTTTGGTTTCAAGAGTACAATTTAGTGATTCAGCACTCGTATATAACATGCAGTGCTGATCATAACAAGTGACCTCCTTAATACCCATCACCCATTTAGCCCATGGCCCACCTACCTCCATCCATCAACCTTCAGTTTGTTCTCTATACTTAAGAGTCTCTTATGGTTCCCATCCCTATCTCTTTTTTCCCCTTCCCATATATCCATCTGTTTTCCTTCTTAAATTCCACATATGAGTGAAACCATATGGTATTTGTCTTTCTCTGACTGACTTACTTTGTTTAGCATAATATGCTCTAAGTCCATCCATGTTATAACAAATGGCAAGATTTCATTCCTTTTGATGGCTGAATAATATTTCATTGCATATATGTACCACATGCTCTTTATCCATTCATCTAATGCACATTGGACTCTCTCCATAATTAGGCTATTATTGATAATACTGCTATAAATATTGATTTGCATGTGCCCCTTCAAATCAGTATTATTTTATCCTTTGGGTAAATACTTACTAATGTAATTGCTGAGTCATAGGGGAGTTCTATTTTTTACTTTTTGAGGAACATCCATATTGTTTTTCAGAATGGCTGCACCAGTTTGCATTCTTACCAACAATGTAAGTGGGTTCCACTTTCTCCACACCCTTGCCAACATCTGTTGTTTCTTCTGTTGTTAATTTTAGCTATTCTGAAAGGTGTGAGGTGGTATATCATTGTGGTTAGATTTATATTTTCCTGATGATGAGTGATGTTGAGCATCTTTTCATTTGTCTGTTAGCCATCTGATTACCTTCTTTGGAAAAATGTCTTCTGCACATTTCTTAACTGGATTATTTGTTTATTTGTGTATTGAGTTTGATAAGTTCTTTAAAAATTTTGGATAGTAGCCCTTTATCTGATACATCATTTGTAACTATCTTCTCTCATTCCACAGGCTGCCTTTTAGTTTTGTTGATTATTTCCTTCACTGAGCACAAGATTTTTATCTTGATGAAGTCAAAATACTTAATTTTTGCTTTTGTTTCCCTTGCCTCCAAAGATGTGTCTAGTAAGTTTTTATGGCTGAGATCAAAGTGGTTGCTGCCTGTGTTCTCCTCTAGGATTTTGATGGTTTCAAAAACACTTTAGGTGTTTCATCCATTATTTTCTGTGTGGTGTAAGAGTGGTCCACTTTCATTCTACTACATGTTGCTGTCCTATTAACAGAACAGCATTTGTTGAAGAAACTGTCTTTTTTCAATTAATTATTCTTTCCTACTTTATTGGAGATTAGTTGACCATATAGTTCTGGGTTCATTTCTGGGTTTTTTATTCTATTCCATTGATCTATGTGTCTGTTTTTGTGCCTGTACCATACTGTTTTGATGTCTAAAGCTTTGTAGTATAGCTTGAAGTCTGGAATTGTGATGCCTCCAGCTTTGCTTTTCTTTTTCAGAATTGTCTTGGCTATTTAGGATCTTTGTGGCTCCATACAAATTTTATTTTATTTTATTTTTTATTTTTATTTTTTAAATATTTTATTTATTTATTTGACAGAGAGAGAGAGATAGTGAGAGCAGGAACACAAGCAGGGGGAGTGGGTGAGGGAGAAGCAGGCTTCCCACTGAGCAGGGAGCCCGAAGTGGGGCCCAATCCCAGAACCCTGGGATCAAGACCTGAGCCAAAGGCAGATGCCCAATGACCGAGCCACCCAAGCGCCCCTCCATACAAATTTTAAAATTGTTTGTTCTAGCTCTGCAAAAACTGCTGGTGTTGTTGATAAGGTTTGCATTGAATGTGTAGATTGCTTTGGGTAGCATAGACATTTTAACAATATTTGTTCTTCCAATCCATGAGCATGGAATACTTTTCCAAATCTTTGTATCATGTTCAACTTCTTTCATAAGTTTTCTATAGTTTTCAGAGTATAGATCTTTTATGGTTAAGTTTATTCCTAGGTATCTTATGGGTTTTGGTGTAATTGTAAATGGGATACATTACTTGATTTCTCTTTCTGTTGCTTCATTATTGGTGTGTATTGTAGTGAAACAGATTTCTGTACATTGACTTTATATCCTGCAGTGTTGATTAATTCATGTATTAGTTTGAACAATTTTTTGGTGGAGCCGTTTGGGTTTTCTTTTTTTCTTTTTAAATATTTTATTTATTTATTTGACAGAGAGAGACACAGCGAGAAAGGAAACACAAGCAGGGGGAGTGCGGTGGGAGAAGCAGGCTCCCCGCTGAGCAGGGAGCCCAATGCGGGACTTGATCCCAGGACCCTGGGATCATGACCTGAGCCGCAGGCAGATGCTTAACCGACTGAGCCACCCAGGCGTCCCCGTTTGGGTTTTCTACATACAGTATCATGTCATCTGCAAATACTGAAAAAGTTTGACTTCTTTTCTTGCCAATTTGGATGTCTTTTATTCTTTTATGTTTTCTGATTATTGAGGCTAGGTCTTGCAGTACTATGTTAATAATGATGAAGAGGGTGGATATCACTATCTTAACCCTGATCTTAGAGGAAAAGTTTTTCCCCATTGAGGATGATATTAGCTGTGAGTCTTTCATATATGGCATTTATGATGAGGTATTTTATATCTATACCTCTTTTGTTTAGGGTTTTTTTTTAATGAAGAATGGAGGCTGTATTTTGTCAAATGCTTTTTTTTTAAAATTTGCATCTATTGATAGGATCACATGGTTCTTATCATTTTTTTTATTAATGTGGTGTATCCTGTTGAGTGATTTACAAACACTGTACGACCGCTTCAGTTCAGGAATAAATCCAACATGATTGTGGGAATAATACATTTAATTTTAATTTTTTATTATGTTATGTTAGTCACCATACAATACATCCTTCCTTATTGATGTAGTGATCCAAGATTCATTGTTTTCGAATAACAACCAATGTCCAGGCAGTACATACCCTCCTTAATACCCATCACTGGGCTATCTATCACATTGATTGATTTGCGAGTGTTCAACCAACCTTGCATCTTGTGGATAAATCCCACTTGGTCGTGAGGGATGATGCTTTTAATGTATTGTTGGATCCTATTAGCTATGATTTTGTTGAGAATTTTAGAATCCATATTTATCAGTGATATGGATCTGAAATTCTCCTTTTTGATGGGGTCTTTGCCTGGTTTGGGGATCAAGGTAATGCTAGCTTCATATAATGAGTCTGGAAGCCTTCCCTCTGTTTCTATTTTTTGAAATAGCTTCCAGAGAATAGGTATTATTTCTTCTTTGAATGTTTGGTAGAATTCCCAGGGAATCCATCAGGCTCCGGACTCTTGTTTTTTGGGAAATTTTGGATCAGTGCTTCAATCTCGTTACTGGTTATTAGTCTATTCAGGTTGTCAATTTGTTCCTGTTTCAGTCTTTGAGGTTATAGGTTTCCAGGAAGGCACCCATTTCTTCCAGGTTCTTAATTCATTGTCATATATTTGTTGATAATAATTTCTAATAATTCTTTCTATTTCCGTGGGGTTAGTTGTCATATCTCCCCTTTCATTCAAAATATTATTAATAGGGGTCCTTTCCCTTTTCTTTTGGATAAGTTTGGCCAGTGGTGTATCGATCTTACTAATTTTTTCAAAGAACTTGCCTCTAGTTTCCTTGATCTGATTTACTGTATTTCTGGTTTTTAAATCATTAGCTCTGCTCTAATCTTAATTATTTCCCCTCTCATGCATGGCTTAGGCTTTATTTGTTCTTCTTTCTCCAGTTCCTTATGGTGTAAAGTTAATTAGTGTATTTGGGATTTTTCTATTTTTTTTTTTGAGTGAGGCTTAGATGGCTATGTATTTCCCCATTAGGACAGCCTTTGTAGGAGGGGAAAAAATGGCAGAGGAGTAGGGATGCTGTTCCAACCAGTCCTGGCAATTGAGCTGGATATCTACCAGACCACTCTGAACACCCATGAAATCAGCCTGAGATATAAGAAGATATCTGGATCTCTACAAACAGAATATTGCAGGTGGTTGGTTTCCAGGTATGAAGCAGGAAGCCTTGATTCTGTGGTCAGATATTGGAGGATAAATGGCAGAGGAGGGAGCTGAGCCGTGGGGAATCTCAACTGCCAGTGAGTGATAGCCTCCTTCACTGGGGACAGAGCACAGACTCGCAGACCAGTAGTGATGGGGAAAGGACTTTAGGTCAAGTCCCTGGATGGAAACCCGGAGCGGTGGGGCCGTGCATGCCAACTGTGGGCAGCCGGTGGTTTTAGAAGCACAAAAGGCAGAGACATGCCCCGACATGGAGGGAAGGACTGGAACTGCTGCTGAGGGGCACGCAACCCAGGAGACTGCAGTTTATACCAGCATAGACAGACTGAGATAGTGTGATTTGGAGAGCTCACTGAGGAACAGGCTGCGATCTTTCTGCTCTGAGGCAGAGGGTTGGAAATGGTCTCTTCTGCTCTGAGTCTCAGAAGAGACACAGAAAGCCACCAGAGAAAGCCGCCAGAGAACAAAAGCCCCATAAAAATGGTTTTTACTGAGCCCATCCACCGCCACAGGGGCAGGGCAACTCTACCCAAAGAGGATTGCCTGAGTAACAGGCGGCAGGACCCTCCCTTAGAAAACAGGTTAGGAAAGCAAGAGGCCAGCAACCCTAAGGTCCGTATAAAACAGGGCATCATGTTTGGGTTGTGGTCAATAATTTTGACTCTATACATTCCCTCAACTCCCCCTCAACAGAATGACTAGGAGGAGGAACCCCCAAAACAGGACAGACACAGAGACTGTGATTTCTGCCACAGATTTACAAATGGATACATATATAACCAAGATATTGAAAATGGAATTCAGGGTAGCAGTTGGGGAGACAATAGCTAGAATGGAGAAATCGATTAATGGAAACATAGAGTCTCTAGGGGCAGAAATGAAAGCTGAACTGGCAAAACTTAGAAATGCAATCAATGAGATCCTATCTAATCCAGATAATCTAACAGATAGGGCAAGCGAGGGAGAAAAACGAATTAGTAATCTAGAAGACCAAATGATAAAAACGAAGGAAAAAGAGGAGGCCAAGGAAAATCAACTCAAAATCTATGAAAATGGAATCAGAGAAATAAGTAACACCATGAAACGTTCCAATGTCAGAATTATTGGGATCCCTGAAGGGGTGGAGAGAGAGACATGTCTAGAAGGTATATTTGAGGAAATCATAGCTGAGAACTTCCCTAATCTGGGGAATGATACAAATATGTGTGTCCTAGAGGCAGAGAGGACCCCTCCCAAGATCAAGGAGAAGAGGCCAATGCCCCAGCATGTAATAGTAAAACTTGCAAATCTTGGAACCAAGGAAACGATCTTAAGGGTGGTTAGGGGGAAGAGATTCCTTATGTGCAGAGGGAGGAACAAAAGAATAATGACAGACCTATCCACAGAGACCTGGCAAGCCCGAAAGGCTTGGCAAGACATATTCAGGGAACTAAACAAGAAGACCATGAAGCCAATTATACTTTATCTGGCAAGGCTGTCATTTAGAATGGATGGAGAAATGCAAAACTTCCAAGACTGGCAGGAACTAAAAGAATATGTGACCACTAAGTCTACCCGGAAAGGAATATTAAGGGGGGTTTTGTAAAAGGAGAAAGACCCCAAAAGTGATATAGAAAAGAAATTTACAGGGACAATGTATAAAAACAAGGTCTTCAAAGGCAACATGATGACAATAAATTCATATCTGTCAAAAATCAATCTCAACGTGAACGGCCTAAATGCTCCCATAAAACGGCACAGGGTTGCAGATTGGATAAAAAGACAGGACCCATCCATATGCTGTCTACAAGAGACCCATTTTGAACCTAAAGATACATCCAGACTGAAAGTGAAGGCATGGAGATCCATCTTCCATGCCAACGGACCTCAAAAGTAAGCTGTGTTAGCAATTCTTATATCAGACAAATTAGATTTTAAGCTAAGGACTGTAGTTAGAGACAGAGAAGGACATGATATCATTCTTAAAGGGTCTATCCAACAAGAAGTTCTAACAATGGTAAATATCTACACCCCCAACATGGGAGCAGCCAACTACATAAGCCAACTGTTCACCAAAATAAAGAGTCATATTGATAGTAATACGTTAAGTGTAGGAGACCTCAATATTCCACTCTCAGCAGTAGACAGATCGTCTAAGCAGAAAATCAATAAAGAAACAAGAGCTTTGAATGACACACTGGACCAGTAGGACCTCTTTTAGATGTGTGTGGAACATTACACCTTAAAACAACAGAATACTCATCCTTCTCCGGGGCACATGGAACTTTCTCCAGAATAGACCACGTACTGGGTCACAAATCAGGTCTCAACAGATACCAAAATATTGAGATTATTCCCTGAATATTCTCAAACCATAATGCTTTAAAAGTGGAACTCATCACAAGAAAAAATTTGGAAGAATTTTAAACACTTGAAAGCTAAGGACCACTCTGCTCAAGAATGTTTGGGTCAAACAGGAAATCAGAGAAGAACTACAACAATTCATGGAAATCAATGAGAATGAAAACTCATTGGTCCAGACCTATGGGATACTGCAAAGGCAGTCCTAAGGGGAAATACATAGCCATCAAAGCCTCACTCAAAAAAAAAAAAAAATAGAAAGATCCCGAATTCACCAACTAACTTCACACCTTAAAGCACTAGAGAAAAAGCAACAAACAATGCCTAAGCCACACATTAGAAGAGAAATAATTAAAATTAGAGCAGAGATCAATGCATTAGAAACCAGAAACACAGTAGATCAGATCAACTAAACTCGAAGGTGGTTCGCTGAAAGAATTAATAAAATGGATAAACCACTGGCCGGACTTATCCAAAAGAAAAGAGAAAGGACCCAAATTAATGAAATTATGAATGAAAAGGGAGAGATCACGACTAATATGAAGGAAATAGAAACAATTATTAGAAATTATTATCAACAACTGTATGCCAATAAACTGAGTAAGCTGGATGAAATGGAGGCCTTCCCGCAAACCTATAAGCTGCCAAGACTGAAACAGGAAGAAATTGACAACCTGAATAGGCCAATAACCAGTAACAAGATTGAAACAGTGATCCACAACCTCCCAAAAAACAAGAGTCCAGAGCGTGATGGATTCCCTGGGGAATTCTATCAAACATTCAAAGAAGAAATAATACCTATTCTCCTGAAGCTGTTTCAAAAAATAGAAACAGAAGGAAAGCTTCCAGCCTCATTCTATGAGTCCAGCATTACCTTAATCCCCAAACCAGGTAAAGACCCCATCATAAAGGAGAATTTCAGACCGATATCCCTGATGAATATGGATTCAAAATCCTCAACAAAATCCTAGCTAATAGGATCCAACAATACATTAAAGGGATCATCCCTCACGACCAAGTGGGATTTATCCCCGGGATGCAAGGGTGGTTCAACATTCGTAAATCCATCAATGTGATAGAACACATAAATAGGAGGAGAGAGAAGAATCATATGGTCCTCTCAATTGATGCAGAAAAAGCATTTGACAAAATACATCATCCTTTTCTCATTAAAACTCTCCAGAGTATAGGGATAGAGGGATATTCCTTAAGTTCATAAAATCCATCTATGAAAAACCCACAGTGAATATCATCTTCAATGGGGAAAAGGTGAGAGCATTTCCCTTAAGATCAGGAATACGTCAAAGATGCCCACTCTCACCATTATTATGCCACATAGTACTAGAAGTCCTAGCAACAGCAATCAAACAAGAAAAAGAAATAAAACGTATTCAAACTGGCAAAGAAGTCAAAATCTCTCTTTTTGCAGATGACTGGATACTTTATGTGGAAAACCCAAAAGACTGCACCCCCAAATTACTAGTACTCATAAAGCAATTCAGTGCTGGGGCAGGATACAAAATCAATGCACAGAAATCAGTTGCTTTCTTATACACTAACAACGCAACTGTGGAAAGAAAAATTTGAGAATTGATTCCATTTATAATAGCACCAAAAACCATAAGATACCTTGGAATAAACCTAACCAAAGAGGTAAAGGATCTATACTCTAGGAACTACAGAACACTCATGAAAGAAATGGAAGAAGACAGAAAAAGATGGAAAACTTTCCATGCTCATGGATTGGAAGAATAAACATTGTTAAAATGTCTATGCTGCCCAAAGCAATCTATACCTTCAACGCCATCTCGATCAAAGTTTCAATTACATTTTTCAAAATGCTGGAACAAACAATCCTAAAATTTGTATGGAATCAGAAAAGACCCCGAATCACCAAGGAAATGTTGAAAAAGAGAAACAAAGCTGGGGGCATCACGTTGCCCAATTTCAAGTTATATCACAAAGCAGTGATCACCAAGGCAGTATGGTACTGGCACAAAAACAGACATATAGTCCAATGGAACAGAATAGAGAACCCAGATATCGACCGTCAACTCTATGGCCAAATAATCTTCAACACAGCAGGAAAAACCATGCAATGGAAAAAAAGACAGTCTCTTCAATAAATGGTGCTGGGAAAATTGGACAGCCACATGCAGAAGAATGAAACTAGACTATTTTCTAACACCATATAGAAAGATAAACTAAAAATGGATGGAAGACATCAATGTAAAGCAGGAATCCATCAAAACGCTAGAGAAGAACATAGGCAGTAACCTCTTGGACATCGCCCACAGCAACTTCTTTCAAGAAACGTCTCCAAAAGCTAGTGAATCAAAAGCAAAAATGAACTTCTGGGACTTCATCAAGATAAAAAGCTTCTGCACAGCAAAGGAAACAGTCAAGAAAACAAAGAGGCAACCCACAGAATGGGAGAAGATATTTGCAAATGACACTACAGATAAAGGGCTGGTATCAAGGATCTATAAAGAACTTCTCAAACTCAACACCCCAAAAGCAAATAATCAGGTCAAAAAATGGGCAGAAGATATGAACAGACACTTCTCTGAAGAAGACATACAAATGGCTAACAGACACATGAAAAAATGTTCATCATCATTAGCCATCAGGGAAATTCAGGTTCAAACCACATTCAGATACCACTTACACCTGTTAGAATGGCGAAAATGGACAAGGCAAGAAACAACAAATGTTGGAGAGGTTGTGGAGAAAGGGGAACCCTCTTACACTGTTGGTGGGAAACCAAGTTGATACAGCCACTTTGGGAAACAGTGTGGAGGTTTCTCAACAAATTAAAAATCGAGCTACCCTATGACCCAGCAATTGCACTACTGGGTATTTACCCCAAATACAGATGTAGTGAAAAGAAGAGCCATATGCACCCCAATGTTCATAGCAGCAATGTCTGCAATAGCTGAACTGTTGCTAGAGCCGAGATGCCCTTCAACAGATGAATGGATAAAGAAGATGTGGTCCATATATACAACGGAATATTATTCAGCCATCAGAAAGGATGAATACCCAACTTTTACATCAACATGGATGGGACTGAAAGAGATTATTCTTAGTGAAATAAGTCAAGCAGAGAACATCAATTATCATATGGTTTCACTTATTTGTGGAACATAAGGAATAGCATGGAGGACATTAGGAGAAGAAGGGAAAAATGAACGGAGGGGAAATCACAGGGAGAAATGAACCATTAGAAATTATGGACCCTGAGAAACAAACAGGATTTTAGAGGGGATGTGTGTGGGGGGGAGCGGTTAGCCTGGAGATGGGTATTAAGGAGGGCACGTACTTCATGGAGTACTGGGTGTTATCGGAAAACAATGGATTGTGGATCACCACATCAAAAACTAATGATATATTGTATGGTGACTAACATAACATAATAAAATTAAAAAAAATAAAGAAAAAATAAAAATAAATAAATAAATAAAAGGAAAGAGCAGAGATGCCCTTCAACAGATGAATGGATAAAGAAGACATGGTCCATATATACAATGGAATATTACTCCGCCATCAGAAAGGATGAATGCCTAACTTTTACATCAACATGGATGGGACTGGAGGAGATTATGTTTAGTGAAATAAGTCAAGCAGAGAAAGTCAATTATCAAATGGTTTCACTTATTTGTGGAACATAAGGAATAGCATGGAGGACATTAGAAGGAAGGGGAAAATGAACGGAGGGGAAATCGGAGGGAGAAATGAACCATTAGAGATTATGGACCCTGAGAAACAAACAGGATTTTAGAGGGGCTGTGGGGGGCGGCGGTTAGCCTGGAGATGGGTATTAAGGAGGGCACGTACTTCATGGAGTACTGGGTGTTATCGGAAAACAATGAATTGTGGATCACCACATCAAAAACTAATGATATATTGTATGGTGACTAACATAACATAATAAAATTAAAAACAAAGAAACAAACAAAGAAAAAAACAAAAACAGTTACCTAAGTATTGTGGTCAGTTATCCACTGTATAGTACATCATTCGTTTTTATGTAGTATTCAGTGATTCATTGGTTGCATATAACACCCCATGCTCATCACAACAGTCCCCTCTTTAATACCCATCACCCAGCTAATGCATCCCCCACCCTCTCCCCTCTGAAACCCTCAGATTGTTTCTTGGAGTCCAGAGGCTCTCTCAGTTTGTCTCCCTCTCTGACATCTCCCCTTCAGTTTTCCTTCCCTTCCCCTATGGTCCTCCATGCTATTCCTTATGTTCCACATGTGAATGACACCATATGAGAATTGTCTTTCTCTGCTTGACTTATTTCAGTTAGCATAATCCCCTCCAGTTCCATCCATGAAAATGCACATAATGGGTATTCATCCTTTCTGATGGCTGAGTAATATTCCATTGTATATATAAACAGCATTGTCCTTATCCATTCATCTTTTGAAGGGCAACACAGCTCCTATCACAGTGGCTATTGTGCACATATTGGCACATGCATCCCTTCTTTTCACTAGGTCTGTATCTTTGGGGGTAAATATCTAGTAGTACAAGCACTGGGTCATAGTGTAGCTCTATTTTTAACTTTTTAAGGGGACTTCCATACTGTTTCCAGAGTGGCTGTACCAGCTTGCCTTCCCACCAGCAGTGTAAGAGAGTTCCCGTTTTTCCACATCCTCGCCAACACTTGTTTCCCGTCTTGTTAATTTTGGCCATTCTAACTGGTGAAAAGTGGTACCTCATTGTGGTTTTCATGTGTATTTCCTTGATTGCTAGTGATGTTGAATATTTTTCATGTGTTTGTAAGCCATTTGTATGTCTTCTTTGGAGAAGTGTCTGTTCATGTTTTCTGCCCACTTTTGGACTGTATTAATTGTTTTTTGGGTGTTAAATTTGAGAAGTTCTTTATAAATCTTGGATATCAGTCCTTTACCTGTAATGTCATTTGGAAATATCTTCTCTCATTCCTTGGGCTGCCTCTTAGTATTGTTGACTGTTTCCTTTGCTGTGCAAAAGGTTTTTATCTTGATGAAGTCCCAAAAGTTCATTTTTGCTTTTGTTTCGCTTGCCTATATAGACATATCATGAAAGAGATCGCTCTTTCCAATGTCAAAGAGGTTGCTATGTTCCATCTAGGATTTTGATGGATTCCTATTTCACATTGAGGTCTTTCATCCATTTTGAGTTTATCTTTGTGTATTGTGTTAAGGGAATGGTCCAGTTTCATTCTTCGTATGTGGCTGTCCAATTTTTCCAACACCATTTATTGAAGAGACTGTCTTTTTTCCATTGGATATTATTTCTTGATTTGTCAATGTTTAGTTGACCATAGTGTTGAAAGTCCATTTCTGGTGTGTACATTCTGTTCCATTGGTCTATGTGTCTGTTTTTGTGACAAAACCCTGCTGTCTTCATGATCAAAACTTTGTAATATACCTTAAAGTCAGGCATTGTGATGTCTCCAGCTCTCATTTTCTTTTTCAACAGTCCCCTGGAAATTGGAGATCTTTTCTGATTCGATACAAATTTTAGGATTATTTTTTCCAGCTTTGTGAAAAATGTCAATGGTGTTTTGATAGGGATCAGTTGCATTGAATGTATAGATTGCTCTGGGCAGCATAGACATTTTCACAATATTTATTCTTCCAATCCATGAGCATGGAATGTTTTTCCATCTCTTTGTGTCTTCCTCCAATTCTTTCATAAGTGTTCTGTAGTTTTTGGAGGATAGATACTGTACCTCTTTGGTTAGGTTTATTCCTAGGTATCTTATCGTTTTTGGAGCTATTATAAATGGGATATATTCTTTAATTTCCCTTTATTCAGTCACATTTTTACTGTATGGAAAAGCAACTAATTTCTGTGCACTGATTTTGTATCCTACCGTGTTGTTGAATTCCTGTATGAGTTCTAGCCATTTGGGGGTGGAGCCTTTTGGGTTTTCCACATAAAGTATCATGTCATCTGCAAAGAGAGAGAGTTTGACTTCTTCATTGCCAATTTGGATGCCTTTTATTTGTTTTTGTTGTCTGATTGCTGAGACTAGGACTTCTATCCCTATGTTGAACAATAGTGGTGAGAGTGGGCATTGTTGTTGTGTTCCTGACCTTAAGGGAGAAACTCTTAGTTTTTCCCCAATGAGAATGATATTCTCTGTGGGCTTTTCATAGATTTTTTTTTTAAGAGGTAATTCTGATCCTGATTTTTTTTGTTCTTATGTTAATCCCCATATATTACATCATTAATTTTAGATGAAGTGTTCCATGATTCATTGTTTGTGCATAACACCCAGTGCTCCATGCAGAATGTGCCCTCCTCAATACCCACCACCAGGCTAACCCATCCTCCCACCCCCCTCCCCTCTAGATCCCTCAGTTTGTTTTTCAGAGTCCATTGTCTCTCATGGTTCGTCTACCCCTCCGATTTCCCCCGCTTCATTCTTCCCCTCCCGCTACCTTCTTCTTCTTCTTCTTCTTTTTTCTTAACATATATTGCATTATTTGTTTCAGAGGTACAGATCTGAGATTCAACAGTCTTGCACAATTCACAGCGCTTACCAGAGCACATACCCTCCCCTGTGCCTATCACCCAGTCACCCCATCCCTCCCACCACCCCCACTCCAGCAACCCTCAGTTTGTTTCCTGCAATTAAGAATTCCTCATATCAGTGAGATCATATGATACATGTCTTTCTCTGTTTGACTTATTTCACTCACCATAATACCCTCCAGTTCCATCCACATCGTTGCAAATGGCAAGATCTCATCCCTTTTGATGGCTGCATAATATTCCATTGTATATATATACCACATCTTCTTTATCCATTCATCTGTCGATGGACATCTTGGCTCTTTCCACAGTTTGGCTATTGTGGACATTGCTGCTAAAAACATCGGGGTGCACATACCCCTTCGGATCCCTACTTTTGTATCTTTGGGGTAAATACCCAGTAGTGCAATTGCTGGATCATATGGTAGCTCTATTTTCAACTTTTTGAGGAACCTCCATACAGTTTTCCAGAGTGGCTGCACCAGCTTGCATTCCCACCAACAGTGTAGGAGGGTTCCCCTTTCTCCGCATCCCTGCCAACATCTGTCGTTTCCTGACTTGTTAATTTTAGCCATTCTGACTGGTGTGAGGTGGTATCTCATTGAGGTTTTGATTTGGATTTCCCTGATGCCGAGCGATATTGAGCACTTTTTCATGTGTCTGTTGGCCATTTGGATGTCTTCTTTGGAAAAATGTCTGTTCATGTCTTCAGCCCATTTCTTGATTGGATTCTTTGTTCTTTGGGTGTTGAGTTTGATGAGTTCTTTATAGATTTTGGATACTAGCCCTTTATCTGATATGTCATTTGCAAATATCTTCTCCCATTCTGTCGGTTCTCTTTTGGTTTTATTGACTGTTTCCTTTGCTTTGCAAAAGCTTTTTATCTTGATGAAGTCCCAATAGTTCATTTTTGCCCTTGCTTCCCTTGCCTTTGGCGATGTTTCTAGGAAGAACTTGCTTTGGCTGAGGTCAAAGAGGTTGCTGCCTGTGTTCTCCTTTAGGATTTTGATGGACTCCTGTCTCACATTGAGGTCTTTCAACCATTTGGAGTCTATTTTTGTGTGTGGTGTAAGGAAATGGTCCAGTTTCATTCTTCTGCATGTGGCTGTCCAATTTTCCCAACACCATTTGTTGAAGAGACTGTCTTTGTTCCATTGGACATTCTTTCCTGCTTTGTCAAAGATGAGTTGACCATAGAGTTGAGGGTCCATTTCTGGGCTCTCTATTCTGTTCCATTGATCTATGTGTCTGTTTTTGTGCCAGTACCATGCTGTCTTGATGATGACAGCTTTGTAATAGAGCAGGAAGTCCGGAATTGTGATGCCGCCGGCTTTGCTTTTCTTTTTCAACATTCCTCTGGCTATTTGGGGTCTTTTCTGGTTCCATACAAATTTTAGGATGATTTGTTCCATTTCTTTGAAAAAAGTGGATGATATTTTGATGGGGATTGCATTGAATGTGTAGATTGCTCTAGGTAGCATTGACATCTTCACAATATTTGTTCTTCCAATCCATGAGCATGGAACGTTTTTCCATTTCTTTGTGTCTTCCTCAATTTCTTTCATGAGTATTTTATAGTTTTCTGAGTACAGATCCTTTGTCTCTTTGGTTAGATTTATTCCTAGGTATCTTATGGTTCTGGGTGCAATTGTAAATGGGATCGACTCCTTAATTTCTCTTTCTTCTGTCTTGTTGTTGGTGTATAGGAATGCCACTGACTTCTGTGCATTGATTTTATATCCTGCCACTTTACTGAATTCCTGTATGAGCTCTAGCAGTTTTGGGGTGGAGTCTTTTGAGTTTTCCACATAAAGTATCATATCATCTGCAAAGAGTGAGAGTTTGACTTCTTTGCCAATTTGGATGCCTTTCATAGATGGTTTTTATGATGTTGAGGCATGTTCCCTCTATCCATATAAAGAGTTTTAATCAGGAAAGGATGCTGTATTTTGTGGGAGTGGGAAAGGGGGAAGCAGGCTCCCCATTGAGTGGGGAGCCTGATTTGGGGCTAGATCCCAGGACCCTGGGACCATGACCCAAGCTGAAGACAGACACGTAACTGACTGAGCCACCCAGGCTTCCCTGGTTCTTTTTATTTTTGAGGGTTCCTTCTCTTAGTCATTCTGTCTAGGCATGGTTGAGCTAATGAACAGAGTTCACAATATCAACAATGACCCAAGCAGGATACACCCTAGCAAAATCCAGAGTGTTTTGAAGCCACCACCAAAAAGCAGCCAAAATGAACCACAAGAATAAAATTTAAAAATTTTAAAAAAGAGAAAAAAAAGAGTGAAGAGAAGAGGGAGTATAATCTCTCAGTGTGGACAAAGCAGTCTGTTCCAATTCTTCTGGGCTGTATTTTGGTCTCTGTGTTAGAAGACACTGCATCTCAAAATTGCCATGAATTTAACACTATCTGTATCTATATATATGTAGAAAAATTGAAGAGAGTAAAATTGAAGAGAGTAAGAAAAGAACTAAAATGAAGCATAAAAGGATAAAAAATATAATTTTGAAAAAATACAAGTTAAAAAGCATCTATGAAATATACATTGATATAATAAACACCTAGTAGAAATGAGAAAATGGTAAAAAGTAAAAAAGAGAAAAAGCATAAGGAAAAAAAAGGAAAGGAGAATTTTATCTGAAAAATAAATATGTCATGAGGCAAAACCTGGAGCTCAATATATTATTTTGCCCTGGTGTTGGAGTTTTATAGTCTTGTGGAATCCATACGCTTGTTGTCCACCTGTTTGTCCAGACTGTCTTATCAGGGAGGGGCCTGCGACACTGTTTCTCAGGTAAACCTGCTTGGGAGATATTGCCCCACCCCCTGTCAAAAGGATGGGCTCAGTGGAAACTGGCATTCTTTGTGGATTTTGTTTCCTTGATGCTTTCGACGACTTCTCAGAGGATCAGAGCGAAAATGGCCACACCCAAACCTCTGGCCCACAGCAGAAAGATCACACTCTGCCCTCTTTAATAAGCCCTCCCAGACAAACAGTCTCCACTTCTGTATGCCCCTCTAAAATCTGCAGCCTCCTGGTGTGCAGGCCCAAAGCTACTCTCTGAGGTAGTCCCAGGGGCCCAGGAGTGCCACTGCCCTTTGTGATTCTCAAACCGCAAGCAGCCACAGGCTCTCCCATGCACCTGAAGCTCCTGAATCAAGTCTGTGTGCCGCTCTAATGTCCTTTCCAGGGCACTAGGGCCCTGCGAGTTTTTGTTGGGTCAGGCACAGGTTCTGGACTTTTTCAGCCTGCTCAGGAAAAGAGCGATGATCAACTGGCCTGGTTTGCAGTTTATGGCCATCCAAGCTGAGCATCCCTTCTTGGGCTCACTGAGCATAACCTGCTTCCCGGCTCCACTGCTCAGGTACTCTACCAATTCAGGCACCCCCTTTCACTCTGTGGCTCCTTGTATCCCAAGACCACAATGCCCTACCTAGAATTCTTCCTTTTCATTTCCAGAGCCCCATTCAGAGTGGGATGTGTCTCACTAGAGCAGATTTCTAAGGGTTCTGATTTTGCATTCCAGTGATATATTTCTTTCCAGGAGCCAGCTTATGGAGGTTTCCTCCCCCTTCTGTTTATCTTCTGATATCTCCCCACAGATTCACAACTGCACATACTATATTGCAAAAAGCAGTGTTTTCCTTCTTGTAGAGATACAGATATATATTCTTACATCTCAGGATGATTTCGTGGGTATTCATAATGGTTTGAAAAATATCCAGCTAAATTCAGGGGACTAGGTGAAACTGTGTCCCCTACTCCTCCACCATCTTGCTTCCCTCCTCACCACATCTTCTTTATCCATTCATGTGTCCATGGACATCTGGGCTCTTTCCATATTTTGACTATTTTGAACATTGTTACTATAAACATTGTGGTGCATATGCCTCTTCAAATCACTATTTTTATATCCTTTGGGTAAAAACCTAGTAGTGCAAATGCTGGGTCTTAGGGTAGTTCTCTTTTCACATTTTTGAGGAGTCTCCATAATATTTTCCACAGTGGCTGAACCAATTTTCTTTACCACGAACAGTGTAAGAGGGTTCCCCTTTGTCTGTATATTCTCCAAAATCTATAGTTTCCTGAGTTGTTAATTTTAGCCATTTCAACCAGTGTGATGTGATATCTCATGGTGGTTTTGATTTGTATTTTTCTGAAATGAGTGATGTTGAGCATTTTTTCATCTGTCTGTTAGTCATTTGTATGTCTTCTTTGGAGAAATGTCTGTTCATATCTTCTGTCCATTTCTTGACTGAAGTTTTTGGGTTTATTTTTCTTGTTGAGTTCAATACGCTCTTTATAGATTTTGAATACTAGCCCTTTTTCTGATACATCGCTAATGACTATCTTCTCCTTTTCTGTAGGTTGCCTTTTAATTTTGTTGATTGTTTCCTTTGCTTTGCAAGAGTTTTTATCCTGATGAAGTCCCAATATTTCATTTTTGCCTTTGTCTCTCTTGCCTCTTCATACGTGTCTAGCAAGATGTTTGCAATGGCCAAGGTAAAAGAGGTTGTTGACTGTTTTCTCCTCTAGCATTTTGATGGATTTCTGTCTCATAGTTAGGTCTTTCATCCATTTTGAATTTATTTAAGTAAATGGTTAAAGCAAGTGATCCAGTTTTGTTTTTCTGTGTATGGCTGTCCAGTTTTCACCGCACCATTTGTGAAATGGTAAGACTGTCTTTTTCCATTGGATATATTCTTTCATGCCTTTCAAGATTAGTTGACCAAAGAGTTGAGAGTCCATTTCTGGGTTCTCTATTCTGTTCCATTGATCTCTGTGTCTGTTTTTGTGCCAGTAGCATACTGACCTGATGATTACAGCTGTGTAATACAGCTTACTCTCTGGAATCGTGAAGCCTCCAGCTTTGGTTTTCTTTTTCAATATCACTTTGGCTATTCGTGATCTTTTCTTGTTCCATATAAATTTTATATTTCTTTATTCTCTTTGAAAAGTACTGGTGTTAGTTTGATAGGGCTTGCACTGAAAGTGTCTATTACTTTGCAGAGTGTAGATTTTTTTTAAAGATTTTATTTATTTATTTATTTATTTATTTGAGAGAGAGAGAGAGAGAGAGAAACAGCATGAGAGGGGAGAGGGTCAGAGGGAGAAGCAGGCTCCCCGCTGAGCCGGGAGCCCGATGTGGGACTTGATCCCAGGACTCTGGGACCATGACCTGAGCCGAAGGCAGTTGCTTAACCAACTGAGCCACCCAGGCGCCCAAGTATAGATATTTTAACAACATTTGTTCTTCCATTCCATGAGCATGGGATGTTTTTCCATTTCTTGTATCTTCCTCATTTTTTTCATATGTGTTCTACGGTTTTCAGAGTACAGATCTTTAGCCTCTTTGGTTAGGTTTATTCCTAGGTATCTTATGGTTTTTGGTGTAATTGTAAATGGGATTGATTCCTTCATTTTTTTTCTGGTGCTTCATTGTTTGTGTATAGAAATGCAACAGACTTCTGTGCACTGATTTTTATATCCTGTGACATTGGTGAATTCCAGTATCATCCCTCGCAATTTTTTAGTGGAGTCTTTCAGGTTTTCTCCATAGAGTATTATGTCCTCTGCGAAGAGTGAAAGTTTGATTTCTTCTTTGTCGATTTGAATGTCTTTTATTCCTTCTTATTGTCTGATTGTTGAGGCTAGAACTTCCAGTATTACATTGAAAAACAGTGGTGAAGGCGGGCATCCTTGTCGTGTTCCTGACCTTGAGGGAAAAATTCTCAGTATTTCCACATTGAGGATCGTATTATCTGTGATTCTTTCATATATGTCCTTTATGATGGTGAGGTACATTCCCCCATCCCTATATTTTGTAGACTTTTAAAAAATTTTTATTTTATTATGTTACGTTAATCACCATACATTACATCATTAGTTTTTTTTTTTTAAGATTTTATTTATTTGACAGAGAGAGACAGCGAGAGCAGGAACACAAGCAGGGGGAGTGGGAGAGGGAGAAGTAGGCCTTCCGCTGAGCAGGGAGCCCGATGTGGGACTTGATCCCGGGATCCCAGGATCATGACCTGAGCTGAAGGCAGACGCTTAACGACTGAGCCACCCAGGCGCCCACATCATTAGTTTTTGATGTGGTGTTCCATGATTCATTGTCTGTGTATAACACCCAGTAATCTATTCAATACATGTCCTCTTTAATACCCATCACCAGGCTAACCCATCCCCTCTAAAACCCTCAGTTTGTTTCTCAGAGTCCATAGTCTTTCATGGTTCGTCTCCCGCTCTGATTTCCCCCCCTTCATTTTTCCCTTCCTATAATCTTCTTTTACTTTTTAACATATAATGTACTAGTTGTATCAGAGGTACAGGTCTGTGATTCATCAGTCTTACACAATTCACAGCGCTCACCATAGCACATACCCTCCCCAATGTCTATCACCCAGTCACCCCACCCCTCCCACTCCCCACCACACCAGCAACCCTCAGTTTGTTTCCAGAGATTAAGAATTCCTCATATCAGTGATATCATATGATACATGTCTTTCTCTGATTGACTTATTTCACTTAGCATAATACCCTTCAGTTCCATCCACATTGTTGCAAACGGTAAGATTTCATTTTTTTTGATGGCTGCATAATATTCCATTGTGTATATATACCACATCTTCTTTATCCATTCATCTGTCGATGGACATCTTTCCATAGTTTGGCTATTTGGACATTGCTGCTATAAACATTGGGGTGCATGTGCCCCTTCGAATCCCTACATTTGTATCTTTGGGGTAAATACCCAGTAGTGCAATTGCTGGGTCAAGTGGTAGCTCTATTTTCAACTTTTTGAGGAAACTCCATACTGTTTTCCAGAGTGGCTGCACAGTTTATATTCCCACCAACAGTGTAGGAGGGTTCCCCTTTCTCTGCATTCTCGCCAACATTTGTCGTTTCCTGACTTGTTAATTTTAGCCATTTGACTGGTGTGAGGTGGTATCTTATTGAGGTTTTGATTTGGATTTCCCTGATGCTGAATGATGTTGAGCCCTTTTTCATGTGTTTGTTGGCCATTTGGATGTCTTTCTTGGAAAAATGTCTGTTCATGTCTTCTGCCCATTTCTTGATTGGATTATTTGTTCTTTGGGTGTTGAGTTTGGTAAGTTTTATATAGATTTTGGATACTAGCCCTTTATCTGGTTTGTCATTTGCAAATATCTTCTCCCATTCTGTTGGTTGTCTTTTGGTTTTGTTGGCTGTTTCCTTTGCTGTTGCAAAAGTTTTTATCTTGATAAAGTCCTAATAGTTCATTTTTGCCCTTGCTTCCCCTGCCTTTGGTGATGTTTCTAAGAAGAAGTTCCTGTGGCTGAGGTCGAAGAGGTTGATGCCTGTGTTCTCCTCTAAGATTTTGATGGACTCCTACTCACATTTAGGTCTTTCATCCATTTTGAGTCTATTTTTGTGTGTGGTGTAAGGAAAATGGTCCAGTTTAATTCTTCTGCGTGTGGTTGTCAAATTTTCCCAACACCATTTGTTGAAGAGACTGTCTTTTTTCCATTGGACATTCTTTCCTGCTTTGTCAAACATTAGTTGACCATAGATTTGAGGGTCCATTTCTGGGCTCTCTATTCTGTTCCATTAATCTATGTTTCTGTTTTTGTGCCAGTACCATACTGTCTTGATGATGACAGCTTTGTAATAGATCTTGAAGTCCGGAATTGTGATGCCACCAGCAGAAAGGACTGGCATAGTATATTCAGAGCACTAAAAGAGAAAAATAGGCAGCCAAGAATACTATATACAGCTAGGCTGTCATTGAAATTAGGAGAGATAAAAAGCTTCCAGGACAAACAAAAACTAAACGAATTTGCAAACACCAAGCCAATAGTACAAGAAATATTGAAAGGGGTCCTCTAAGCAAAGAGAGAGCCTGAAAGTAACACAGACCAGAAAGGAACACAGACAATATACAGTAACAGTCACCTTACAGGCAATACAATGACACTAAATTCATATCTTTCAATAGTTACCATGAATGTAAATGGGTTGAATACCCCAATCAAAAGACACAGGGTATCAGATTGGATAAAAAAAGGAGACCTATCAACATGATGTCTGCACCAGACTCATTTTAGACCCAAAGACACCTCCAGATTGAAAGTGAGGGGGTGGAAAACTATTGACCATGCTAATGACATCAAAAGAAAGCTGGGGTGGCAATCCTTATATCACACAAATTAGATTTTAAACCAAAGACTGTAATAAGAGATGAGGAAGGGCCCTACATCCTACTTAAAGGGTCTATTGAATAAGAAGATCTAACAATTGTAAATATCTATGCCCCTAACATGGGAGCAGCCAATCATATAAGCCAATTAATAACAAAAGCAAAGAAACACATCAACAATTATACAATAATATTAGGGGACTTTAACACCCCTCTTGCTGTAATGGACAGATGATCTAAGCAAAAGATCAACAAGGAAATAAACGCTTTAAATGACACACTGGACCAAATGTACTTCACAGATATATTCAGAACATTCCATCCCAAAGCAACGGAGTACATATTCTTCTCTAGTGCCCATGGAACATTCTTCAGAATAAATCACATCCTAAGTCACAAATCAGGTCTCAACCAGTACCAAAAGATTGGGGTCATTGCCTCCGTATTTTTGGACCACAATGCTTTGAAACTAGAGCTCAATCACAAGAGGAAAGTCAGAAAGAACTCAAATACATAGAGGCTAAAGAGCATCCTAGTAAAAAATGAATGGGTCAACCAGGAAATTAAAGAAGTTTTAAAAAAATTCATGGAAACAAATGAAAATGCAAACACAACTGTTCAAAATCTTTGCGATGCAGCAAAGGCAGTCCTAAGAGGAAAGGATATAGCAATACAAGCCTTTCTCAAGAAACAAGAAATGTCTCAAATACACAACCTAACCCTACACCTAAAGGAGCTGGAGAAAGAAGAGCAAATAAGGCCTAAACCCAGCAGGAGAAGATAAATAATAAAGATCAGAGCAGAAATCAATGAAATAGAAACCAAAAGAACAGTAGAACAGATCAACGAAACTAGGAGCTGGTTCTTTGAAAGAATTAACAAGATCGATAAACCCCTGGCCAGACTTATCAAAAAGAAAAGAGAAATGACCCAAATAAATAAAATCAGGAATGAAAGAAGAGAGATCACAACCAACACCAAAGAGATATTTTGAAGAGTTTTAATCAGGAAAGAATGCTTATTTTGTCATATGCTTTTTCTGAATCATTTGAGAGGATCATATGGCTCTTATCCTTTCTTTTATCAATGTAGTGCATCACACTGATTGATTTGCAAATGTTGAACCACACGTTCCGTCCAGGGATGAATCTTTACTTGGTTATTAGTGTATTGTATCACATTGATTTATTTGTGGCTGTTGAACCAAACTTGCAGCCCAGGAATAAATACCACTTGGTCGTGGTGAATAATCCTTTTATGTACTGTTGTTCCTACTATCTAGTATCTTGGTGAGAATTTTTGCATCCATGTTCATTACCACTATTGGTCTGTAATTCTCCTTTTTAGTGTGGTATTTTTCTGGTTTTGGTATCCAAGTAATGCTGGCCTCTTATAATGAGTTTGGAAGTTTTCCTTCCATTTCTATTTATAGAATTTCAGACGAATAGGTGTTAATTCATCTTTAAATGTTTGGTAAAATTCTCCTGGTAAGCCATCTGGTTCTGGACTCGTGTTTTAGGATAGTTTTGATTACTGATTCAATTTCTTTGCTGATTATAGGCCTGTTCAGATTTTCTATTTCTGCCTGTTTCAGTTTTGGTAGTTTATATGTATCTAGGAATTTATCCATTTCTTCCAGATTGCCTAATTTGTTGGCATATAATTGTTCATAATATTCTATTTGTATTTCAGTGGTGTTGGTTGTGATTGCTCCTCTTTCATTCATGATTTTAATTATTTGGTCCTTTCATTTTCTTTTTGAGAAGTCTGGTAGGATTTTATCAATCTTATTATTTCTTTCAGAGAACCAATTCATAGTTCCCTTGATCCTTTCTACTGGTTTTCTGATATCTATATCATTGATTTCTGCTATAATCTGTATTATTTTCCTTCTCCTGCTGGATTTAGGCTTTATTTGATGTTCTTTATCCAGCTATTTTAGATGTAATATTAGGTTGTGTTTTTGAGACGTTTCTTGCTTCTTGAGGAAGGCCTTTATTGTTATATAATTCCCTCTTAGGACCACCCTTGTTACATCCCCATGTGCTTGAACAGTTTTGTTTTAATTTTCATTTCCTTCCATGTATTTTTAAATTTTTTCTTTAATTTTTTCATTGACCGATTCATGCTTTAGTAGGATGTTCTTTAAACTCCATGTATTTTTGGAACTTCCTTTTTTTTTTTTTTTTAAGATTCATAGTGTCAGGTTCTGAAAATATTTATTGTATTACATCAATCTTTTTCTGCTGGTGAAACCTGGTTTGTAACTCAATATGTGAACTATTCTAGAGAATGTTCCATGTGCACTGAAGAAATATGTGTATTGTGCTAGTTTAGGATGGAATTCCCTGAATATATCTGTTAAGTCCACCTGGTCAAGTATGTCATTTAAATTCCATTTTTCCTTTTTGATGTTCTGGTTAGATGTGCCTATTGCTGTGAAGGGGGAAGTTAAGGTACCCTAATATTATTGTATCATTATCAATGAGTTTCTTTCACTTTGTTATTAATTGATTTATATTTGGCTGGTCCCATGTTATGGGCATAATTATTTGCAATTGTTAGAACTTCTGTTTGGATAGTCCCCTTTTATATGATGTAGTGTCCTTCTTCATCTCTTACAGTCTTCGGTTTAAAATCTAGTTTTTCTAATATAAGAATGGTTATTCTAGCTTTCTGTTGATTTCCATTAGCATGAAAAATTGTTCTCCACCTCCTCACTTTCAATTTGGAGGTGTCCTTTGGTCCAAAACCATTCTCTTCATTTTGGGAAAAGATGGCAGAGGAGTAGGAGACCCTATTCCAACTGGTCCCAGGAATTGAGCTGGATATCTACCAGACAGCCCTGAACACCCACGAAATCAACCTGAGATGTTAGAAGATAGATCTGGATTTCTACAAAGAGAATATCGCAAGCAGTTGGTTTCAAAGTATGAAGTGGGGAACCGTGATTCTGAGGGCACATATCCAAAGATAAATGGAAAAGGGAGGGAGCTGAAGTAATTGTATATTGCCGGTGAGCAATAGCCTCCCACACTGGGGCCAAGCACAGACTGGCAGATCAATAGTGGTGGGAAAGGATTTTCGGACAGGCCCCTGGACTGAAACCTGGAGTGGCGGGGCTATGCATGTGAACTGGGTGTGGCTGGCAGTTGTAGAAGCACAAAGAGCAGAGACATGTCTCTATGCCCCGACCTGGAGGCAACTACTGGGAACCCAACTGAGGGTTGCAAAACAGAAAACACTGCAGTTTATAGCAGCACAGACAGAAACAGAGATAGTGTTGCCTGGAGAGTTCACTGAAGAACAGACTGTGATCTCTCTGCTCTGAGGCACAGGGTTGAAAATGATCTCTTTGCTCTGACTCTTGGAGGAGATGTGGAAAGCCACAAGGGAAAGCCGCCTGAGAACAAAAGCCCCAAAAAACCAATTTTCACTGAGCCCATCAGCTGCAACAGGGGACAGGGCAACTCTGACCAAACAGGGTTGCCTGAGTAAACAACGTGGCAGGCCCCTCCCAGGGAAGACGGGCTGGGAGAACAAGAGGCCAAGAACCCTAAGGTCCTTAGAAAACAGGTGCATCTTGCTTGGGTGTGGTCAATAATTTGGACTCTGTACATTCCCTCAACCACCCCTCAACAGAATGACTAGGAGGAAGAACCCCCAAAATAGGAAAGACTCAGAGACTGTGACTTCTGCCACAGATTTACAAATGGATACAGATATAACCAAGATGTCGGAAATGGACTTCAGGGTAGAAATTGGGAAGACAATAGCTAGAATGTAGAAATCGATTAATGGCAACATAGAGTCTCTAAGGGCAGAAATGAAAGCTGAACTGGCAGAATTTAAAAATGGTATCAATGAGATCCAATCTAATCTAGATATTCTAACAGCTAGGGTAAGTGAGGCAGAAGAATGAATTAGTAATCTAGAAGACCAATTTATAGAAAAGAAGAAAAAACAGGAGGCCAGGGCAAAACAATTCAAAATCCATGAAAACAGAATCAGAGAAATAAGTGATACCATGAAACATTCCAATTTCAGAATCATTGGGATCCCTGAGGGGGTGGAGAGAGAGAGAGGACTAGAAGATATATTTGAGCAAATCTTAGCAGAGAAGTTCCCTAATCTGGGGAATGAAACAAACATATTTGTCCTAGAGGCAGAGAGGACCCCTCCAAAGATCAAGGAGAACAGGCCAACGCCCCAGAATTTAATAGTAAAACTCGCAAATCTTAGAAACAAGGAAACCATTTTAAGAGCAGTTATGGGAAAAGATTCCTTACGTACAGAGGGAGGAACATCTGAACAACGTCAGACCTATCCACGGAAACTTAGAAAACCAGAAAGGGCTGGCAAGACATTTTCAGGGTACTTAACGAGAAGAACATGCAGCCAAGAATACTTTATCTGGCAAGGCTGTCATTTAGAATGGATGGATAGATGTAGAGCTTCCATGACTGGCAGAAACTGAAAGAATATGTGACCACTAAGCTTGTCCTGCAAGAAATATTGAAGGGGGTTCGATAAAAGAGGAAAGACCCCAAGAGTAATATAGAACAGAAATGTACAGGTACAATCTATAGAAACAAGGACTTCACAGGCAACGTGATGACAATAAATTCATATCTTTCAATAATCATTCACAACATAAACAGTCTAAATGCTCCCATAAAATGCACAGGGTTGCAGATTGGATAAAAAGACAGGACCCATCCATATGCTATCTATAAGAGATTCCTTTTGAATATAAAGGTACATCCAGACTGAAAGTGAAGGGATGGAGATCCATCTTCCATGCCAACGGACCTCACAAAAAAGCTGGGGTAGCAATTCTTATTAGACAAATTAGATTTTAAGCTAAAGACTGTAGTTAGAGACACAGAAGGACACTATATCATTCTTAAAAGGTCTATCCAACAAGAAGATCTAACAGTTGTATATATCTACGCCTCCAACATGGGAGCAGCCAAATACGTAAGCTAACTGTCAACCAAAATAAGGAGTCATATTGATAATAATATGTTAATTATAGGACAGATCACCTAAGCAGAAAATCAACAAAGAAACAAGAGCTGTGAATGACACACTGGACCAGATGGACCTCTTTTAGATATGTACAGAACATTCCACCCTATGACAACAGAATACTCATTCTTCTCGAGCACACATGGAACATTCTCCAGAATAGACCACATCCTGTGTCACAAATCAGGTCTCAACTGATACCAAAAGACTGAGATTTTTCCATGCATATTCTCAGACCATAATGTTTTAAAACTGGAACTCAATCCCAAGAAAAAATTTGGCAGAAATTCAAACACTTGGAAGCTAAAGACCACTCTGCTCAAGAATGTTTGGGTCAACCAAGAAATCAAAGAAGAACTTAAACAATTCATGGAAACCAATGAGAACGAAAACACATCGGTCCAAAACCTATGGGATACTGCAATGGTGATCCTAAGCGGGAAATACATAGGCATTAAAGCCTCACTCAAAAAAATAGAAAAATCCCGAATTCACCAACTAACTCTACACCTTAAAGAACTAGAGAAAAAGCAACAAACAATGTCTAAGCCATGCATTAGAAAAGAAATAATTATGATTAGAGCAGAGATCAATGAATTAGAAACTGGAAACAGAGTAGAAAAGATCAATGAAACTACAAGCTGATTTGCTGAAAGACTTAAGATCCACAAACCACTGGCCAGACTTATCCTAAAGAAAAGAGAAAGGACCCAAAGTAATGAAATTATGAATGAAAGGGGAGATATCACGACTAACACCAAGGAAGTAGAAACAATTATTAGAAATTATTATCGGGGTGCCTGGGTGGCTCAGTTGGTTAAGCAACTGCCTTCAGCTCAGGTCATGATCCTGGAGTCCTGGGATCAAGTCCCACATCGGGCTCCCTGCTCAGTGGGGGGTCTGCTTCTCCCTCTGACCCTTCCCCTCTCATGCTCTCTGTCTCCCATTCTCTCAGATAAATAAATAAAATCTTAAAAAAAAAAGAAATTATTATCAACAACTGTATGCCAATAAACTGAGCAACCTGGAAGAAATGAATGCCTTCCTGGAAGCATATAAAGTCCCAAGACTGCAACAGGAGGAACGTGACAACCTGAATAGCCCAATAACCAGTAAGGAGATTGAAGCAGTGATTGAAAACGTCCCAAAAAACAAGAGTCCAGGGCCTGATGGATTCCCTGGGGAATTCTACCAAACATTCAAAGAAGAAATAATACCTATTCTCCTGAAGCTGTTTCAAAAAATAGAAGCAGAGGGAAAGCTTCCAGACTCATTCTATGAGGCCAACATTACCTTAATCTGTAAACCAGGGAATAACCCCATCAAAAAGGAGAATTTCAGACCAATATCCCTGATGAATATGGATTCCAAAATCCTCAACAAAATCTTAGCTAATAAGATCCAACAGTACATGAAAAGGATCATCCACCACGACCAGGTGGGATTTATCCTCGGGTGGATCAACATTCGCAAATCAATCAACGTGATAGAACACATTAATAAGAGGAGAGAGAAGAATCATATGGTCCTCAATTGATACAGAAAAAGCATTTGACAAAATACAGCATCCTTTCCTTATTAAAACTCTTCAGTATATAGGGATAGAGGGAACATTCCTCAAGTTCATAAAATCCATCTATGATAACCCCACAGCGAATATCATCCTCAGTTGGGAAAAACTATTTTCCCCTAGAGCTTCAGCTCTCTATGATCAGTAAACTTGGTGTAAGTGAGTTGTATATGCCTGTCTTCTGAGGTAAGTGACTTTTGCCTTGATTCTTAGGTGGATTTGCCCTAGTGGAAATGCGCCTCCAGTGTGCAGGGAGGCAGGGCTTCATGTAAGCTGTTTGGGACTCCACTAGTTTGTGCTCTTCTGCTCCCCAAAGGCTTTTAGCACTGGTGGGCAGGATGAATATGGCAGCACCCTGCTCTCTAGCCCCAGAGCTGAAAATTCAGCCCCCCAGTCTTCAGTGAGTCCTCAGAGAAAGGCAATCAATCACTCTTCTCCCCACTTTCCATTAGAACTCTATGCTCACCTTGCGTATGTCCAAGCTTTTTTTTTTTTTTTTTTATCATTGACATGTGAATGAATTTCAAATCTCCAAATTCTAGGGAATCCTGCGTGCGGACCCATGCTATTCCTCTCAGGGAGGGTCCCTTCTTGCTTCTGCCTTTTGCTGGACCAGTCCCTGGATCATGGTCGCATGACCATGTAACAGTTCAAAGTTTATGGTAACAGTGCAGAAAGCCAGCAGTTCTCCCTGTACTCAGCTGGCTTCCACGCTGCAATGCCTAGGAATAATAAAACACTTAGGCACCAACCAGCCTTCTTGTGACCCAGGGGATCCTCAGATCATGTCACATTGGGATTCTGTTACACTTCTCCATCTGAGCACCTGTAAGCCAGGAACGTCCCCCAGTATAGCAGATTTCTAAAAGTTCCAATTATGGGAGGAGGGGGAAAGATTGCGGAGAAGTAGGGGACCCTATTTCAACTGGTCCCTGGAATTGAGCTGGATATCTATCCGACCAATCTGAGCACCCATGAAACCAGCCTGAGATGTAAGAAGATCTGGATCTCTACAAACAGAATATCGCAGGTGGTTGGTTTTGATGTACGAAGTGGGGAGCCATGATTCCACAGGAAGATATAGGGGGAAAAACAGCAGCGGGAGGGTGCCTGGCCATGGGGATCCTACACCGACGGTGAGCAAGAGCCTCGCGTGCTGTGGATAGGCATAGACTCACAGACCCGTAGCGGTGGGGAAAGGACTTTAGGGCACCCCCAGGGCGTAAACCTGGAGGGTTGGGGTCGTGCGCACGCAAAATAGGAGTGGCTGGCGATTTTAGAAGTTCAAAAGGCAGAGACATGCCCCGACCTGGAGGCAGGACTGAGTGCACTGTGGAGGGGCTAACAACCCAGGACACTGAAGTTTATAGTAACATGGACAGAAACAGAGATGGTGTGGCCTGGAGAGCTCACTGAAGAACAGACTGCAATCTCTCTGCTCTGAGGCAGAGGGTTGGAAACGGTCTTTTCTCCTCTGAATTGCAGAATAGACGCGGAAAGCTGCCAGAAAAAGCTGCTAGAGAACAAAAGCCCCGAAGACTGATTCCCCCTGAGCCCATCTCCCGCCACAGGGGGGCAGGGCAACTCCGGCCAAACAGGGTTGCCTGAGTAACAGCGCAGGAGGCCCCTTCACCAGAAGACAGGCTGGGAAAACAAGAGGCCAGCAACCCTAAGGTCCCAAGAAAACAGGTGCATCTTGCTTGGGTTCTGGTCAATAATTTGGACTCTAAACATTCCTTCAAACACCCATCCACAGAATGACTAGGAGGAGGAGCCCCCGAAACAGAAAAGACTCAGAGATCATGACTTATGCTACAGATTTACAAATGGATGCAGATATAACCAAGATGTCGGAGATGGAATTCAGGCTAGCAATTGTGAAGACAATGGCTAGAATGGAGAAATCAATGGCAACATAGAGTCTGTAAGGGCAGAAATAAAAGGTGAATTGGCAGAACTTAAAAATGCTATCAATGAGATCCAACCCAATCTAGATAATCTAACAGCTAGGGTAACTGAGGCAGAAGAACGAGCGACCTGGAAGACAATTTAATAGATAAAAAGGGAAAAGAGGAGGCCAAGGAAAAACAACTCAGAATCCATGAGAATAGAATCAGAGAAATAAGTGACACCATGAAGCATCCCAATGTCAGAATTATTGGAATCCTGGAGGGAGTAGAGAGAGAGAGAGGACTAAAAGATGTATTTGAGCAAATCGTAGCTGAGAACTTCCCTAATCTGGGGAATAAAACAAACATTCGAGTCCTAGAGGCAGAGAGGACCCCTCCTAAGATCAAGGAAAATAGCCAACACCCCGGTATGTAATAGTAAAACTCGCAAATCTTAGAACCAAGGAAACCATCTTAAGGGCAGTTAGGGGGAACACATTCCTTACGTACAGAGGGAGGAATCAGAATAACATCAGACCTATCCACAGAGACCTGGCAAGCCAGAAAGGCCTGGCAAGACATATTCAGGGTACTAAATGAGAAGAACATGCAGCCAAGAATACTTTATCCTGCAAGGTTTTCATTTAGAATAGATGGAGAGATGCAAGGCTTCCAAGACTGGCAGAAAATGAAAGAATATGTGACCACTAAGCCAGCCCTGCAAGAAATATTAATGGGGGTTCTCTAAAAGGAGGAAGACACCAAGAGTGATCTACAACAGAAATTTACAGGGATAATCTATAAAAACAACATCTTCACAGGCAACATGATGACAATTAATTCATATCATTCAATAATCACTCTCAACGTGAATGGCCTAAACGCTCCCATAAAATGGCACAGGGTTGCAGATTGGATAAAAAGACAGGACCGATCCATATGCTGTCTACAAGAGACTCATTTTGAACCTAAAGATACATCAAGACTGAAAGTGAAGGGATGGAGATCCATCTTCCATGCCAGCGGACCTTAAAAGAAAGCTAGGGTAGCCATTCTTATATCAGACAAATTAGATTTTAAACTAAAGTCTGTAATAAGAGACACAGAAGGACACTATATCATTCTTAAAGGGTCTATCCAACAAGAAGATCTAACAATTGTAAATATCTTTGCCCCCAACATGGGAGCAGCCATCTACATAAGCCAACTGTTACCCAAAATAAAGAGTCATATTGATAACAATACGTTAATTATAAGAGACCTCAATACCCCACTCTCAGCAATGGACAGATCATCTAAGCAGAAAATCAACAAGGAAACAAGAGCTTTGAATGATACATTGGACCAGATAGACTTCAAGATATTTAGAGAACAGTCCATCTTAAAACAACAGAATACTCATTGTTCTCAAGTGCACATGGAACTTTCTCCAGAATAGACCACATACTGGGTCACAAATCAGGTCTCAACCAATAACAAAAGATTGAGATTATTCCCTGCATATTCTCAGACCACAATGCTCTAAAACTGGAACTCAATCACAAGAAAATATTTGGCAGGATTTCAAACACGTGGAAGCTAAAGACCACTCTGCTCAAGAATGTTTGGGTCAGCCAGGAAATCAAAGAAGAACTTAAACAATTCATGGAAATCAATGAGAACGAAAACACATCGGTCCAAAACCTATGGGATACTGCAAAGGCGGTCCTAAGGGGGAAATATACAGCCATCCTAGCCACACTCAAAAAAATAGAAAAATCCCGAATTCACCAACTAACTCTACACCTTAAAGAACTAAAGAAAAAGCAACAAGTGATGCCTAAACCACACATTAAAAGAGAAATAATTAAAATTAGAGCAGAAATCATTGAATTAGATACCAGAAACACAGTAGATCAGATCAACAAAACTAGAACTTGGTTCTTTGAAAGAATTAATAAGATTGATAAACCACTGGCCAGACTTATGCAAAAGAAAAGAGAAAGGACACAAATTAATAAAGTATGAATGAAAGGGGAGAGATCACGACTAATATGAAGGAAATAGAAACAGTTATTAGAAATTATTATCAACAACTATATGCCAATAAACTGAGCAACCTGGATGAAATGGAGGCCTTCCTGGAAACCTATAAACTGCCAAGACTGAAACAGGAAGAAAATGACAACCTGAATAGGCCAATATGCAGTAAGGCGATTGAAGCAGTGATCAAAAACCTCCCAAAAATCAAGAGGCCAGGGCCTTATTTGAATTAGAATTCCCTGGGGAATTCTACCAAACATTCAAAGAAGAAATATTACCTATTGTACTGAAGCTGTTTCAAAAAATAGAAACAGAAGGAAAACTTCCAAACTCATTCTATGAGGCCAGTATTATCTTCATCCCCAAACCAGGCAAAGACCCCATCAAAAAGGAGAATTTCAGACCAATATCCCTGATGAATATGGATTCCAAAATCCTCAACAAAATCCTAGCTTATAGGATCCAACAATACATTCAAAGGATCATCCCTCACGACCAAGTGGGATTTATCCCCGGGATGAAAGGTGTTTTAGCATTCACAAATCAATCAATGTGATAGAACACATTAGTAGGAGGAGGTAGAAGAACCATACGATCCTCTTAATTAATGCAGAAAAAGCATTTGACAAAATACAACATCCTTTCCTGATTAAAACTCTCCAGAGTATAGGGATAGAGGGAACATTCCTCAATTTCATAAAGCCATCTATGAAAAAGCCACAGCGAATATCATCCTCAGTTGGGAAAAACTGAGAGCCTTTCCCTTCAGATCAGGAACACTTCAAGGATGCCCACTCTCACCACTATTGTTCAACATAGTACTAGAAGTCCTAGCAACAGCAATCAGACAACAAAAAGAAATAAATTGCATTCAAATTGGCAAGGAAGAAGTCAAGCTCTCTCTTTTTGCCGATGACATGATACTTTATGTGGAAAACCCAAAAGACTCCACCCCCAAATTACTAGAACTCATCCAGCAATTCAGTAATGTGGCAGGATACGATATCAATACACAGAAATCAGTTGCTTTCTTATACACTAACAACTCAACTGTAGAAAGAGACATTAGAGAAACGATTCCATTTACAATAGCACCCAAATCCATAAGATACCTCGGAATAAACCTAACCAAAGAGGTAAAGGTATTCTAGGAACTACAAAACACTCATGAAAGAAATGGAAGAAGACACAAAAAGTTGGAAAAATATTCCATGCTTATGGATCCGATGAATAAACATTATTAAAATGTCTATGCTACCCAGAGCAATCTATACCTTCAGTGACATCCCAATCAAAATTCCAATGACCTTTTTCAAAGTGTTGGAACAAACAATCCTAAAATTTGTATGGAATCAGAAAAGACCCCGAATCACCAAGGATATGTTGAAAAAGAAAAACAAAGCTGGTAGCATCACGTTGCCCTGTTTCAAGGTATATTACAAAGCTGTAATCACCAAGACAGCATGGTATTGGCACAAAAACAGACATACAGACCAATGGAACAGAGTAGAGAGCCCACGTATGGACCCTCAACTCTATGGTCAAATAATCTTTGACAAAGCAGGAAAAAACACGCAATGGAAAAAAAACCAGTCTCTTCAATAAATGGTGCTGGGAAAATTGGATAGCCACAAGCAGAAGAATGAAACTCGACCATTCACAAAGATAAACTCAAAGTGGATGAAAGACCTCAATGTGAGACAGGAATCCATCCAAATCCTAGAGGAGAACATAGTCAGTAACCTCTTTGACATCGGCCACAGCAACTTCTTTCAAGATACATCTCCAAAAGCTAGTGAAACAAAAGCAAAAATGAACTTTTGGAACTTCATCAAGATCAAAAGCTTCTGCACAGCAAAGGAAACAATCAACAAAACAAATAGGCAATGCACAATGGGACAAGATATTTGCAAGTGACACTACAGATAAAGGGCTGGTATCCAAGATCTATAAAGAACTTCTCAAATTCAACACCCAAAAAACAAATAATCAAGTCAAAAAGTGGGCAGAAGAGATGAACAGACACATCTCTGAAGAAGACATAGAAATGGCTCACAGACACATGAAAAAAATGTTCATTATCATTAGCCATCAGGGAAATCCAAATCAAAACCACATTGAGATACCACCTTACACCAGTTAGAATGGCAAAAATGGACAGGGCAAGAAACAACAAATGTTGGAGAGGTTGTGGAGAAAGGGGAACCCTCTTACACTGTTGGTGGGAATGCAAGTTGGTACAGCCACTTTGGAAAACAGTGTGGAGGTTCCTCAAAAATTTAAAAATCGAGCTCCCCTGTGACCCAGCAGTTGCACTCCTGGGTATTTACCCCAAAGACACAGATGTAGTGAAAAGAAGAGCCGTATGCACCCCAATGTTCATAGCAGCCATGTCTGCAATAGTCAAACTGTGGAAAAAGTCGAGATGCCTTTCAACAGATGAATGGATAAAGAAGATGTGGTCCATATATACAATGGAATATTACTCAGCCATCAGAAAAGATGAATACCCAACTTTTACATCAACATGGATGGGACTGGAGGAGACTATGCTAAGTGAAATAAGTCAAGTAGAGAAAATCACTTATCATATGGTTTCACTTATTTGTGGAACATAAGGAATAGCATGGAGGACATTAGGAGAAGAAAGGGGAAAATGGGTGGGGGAATTGGAGGGAGAGATGAATCATGAGAGAGTATCGACTCTGAGAAAGAAACAGGGTTTTAGAGGGGCCGGCGGAGGGAGGATTGGTTAGTCCCGTGGTGGGTATTATGAAGGGCATGCACTGCATGGCGCTCTGGGTGTTATATGAAAATAATGGTTCGTGGATCACCACATCAAATACCAATGATGTATTGTACGGTGACTAACAAAACATAATAAAATTAAATATAAATAAAATAAATTTCCAATTTTGCACTCCATTGCTTATAATACTTTGTGTTAACCTCCTTACGCCAACTCCCTCTTTGACAGGTTATCCTCAGCTATATCACACCGGATTCAAGTGTCTTTACCTCCTGCCTTCCAAAAGTGTTCGGTTTTGTGCTTGAAGAGTTGTAGCATTTATTTTCTCAGACTCCAGTTGACTTCTCTGTCGTTCAGAATTGTTTTTTTAAGTCCTAGTTGTATTTTAGGGAGGAGACAAACTTAGTGTTCCTCTACTCCTCTGCCATCTTTCCTCCTCCTCCGTGATTTTTTTTCTTCTTGAGGTAGACCAGGTATTGCAATGTATGTCCCTATTACAACTGCATTTGCACCAAAGGTTTGAAACTGTCATGTTTTCATTTTCATTTCCTTCCGTGTATATTTTAATGTCTCCTTTAATTTCCTGGTTATCTCATTCATTCTTTACTAGGATATATTTTAACTCTATGTATTTGTGGTCTTTCCAAATTTTTTCTCTTGGTTGACTTCAAGTTTCCTAGGATTGTGTTATGAAAAAATATATGGTATGGTCTCAATTTTTTGTACATGTTAAGGACTGATTTCTGACCCAGTATGTGATCTATTCTGGAGAATGTTCTTTTTGCACTGGAAAAGAATGTGTATTCTGCCAGTTTAGGATGAAATGTTCTGAATATATATATTAAGTCCATCTATTCCAGTGTGCCATTCATTGCCCTTTTTTCCTTGTTTATTTTCTGCTTTGATGATCTGTCTATTGCTATAAGTGAGTGTTAAAGTATCCTACTACTATTGCATGATCATCAATGAGTTTTTTAGGTTTGCTATTAATTGAATCATATATTTGGGTGCCCACTAGTTGAAGGCATAAATATTTACAATTTTTAGATCTCCTTTATCAACAAGCCCCTTAGTGTTGATATAATGTCCTTCATCTCTCATTACATTCTTTGGTTTAAAATCTAGTTTTTCTGATGGAAGTATGTCTATTCCCGCTTTCTTTTGACATCTATTATAATGCTTTCCATCCCCTTTTGTTCAATCTGCATTTGTCTTTACGTCTATAATGAGTCTCTTGTAAGCAGCATATAGATGGGTCTTGGTTTTTTTTTTTTTTTTAAATCCATTCTGACACCCTAGGTCTTTTGAGTGGAGCATTTAGTCCATTTACATTCAGAGTGATTATTGATATATATGAATTAATACCATTGTATTACTTGCTAATTCATTGTTTCTGGTGATGTTTCTCTTCTTTTCTAGTCTTTGCTGTTTTGGTCTTTCTTTCCCACTTAACGAGTCCCATTTTATATTTCCTGCAGGGTTGGTTTAGCGGTCACAAACTCGTTTAGTTTTTGTTGCTCTTGGAAAGTCTTTATCTCATTGTATTCTGAATGGCATCCTTACTGCATATAGTATTCTTGGCTGCAGATATTTCCCATTCAGCATGTCGAATACATTATGCCACTCTCTTCTGGCCTGCCACATTTTTGTGGACAGATTTGCTGCAAAACTGATTTTTCTTCTCATGTAAGTTAAGGAATTTTTTTCCCTTGTTGCTTTCAGGATTATTTCCTTGCCTGTGTATGTTGTGAATGTAAGTACGATATGTCTTGGTGTTGGCCGGCTTCTGTTGATTTTTTAAAAAGATTTTATTCATTTATTTGAGAGAGAGTGAGAGCATGAGTGGGGGAAGGGGTGGAGGGAAGGGAGAAGCAGACTCCCCGCTGAGCAAGGAGCCTGATGTCGGGCTCAAACCCAGACCCTGAGATCATAACCTGATCCAAAGTCAGACACTTAACCGACTGAGCCACCCTGGTACCCCTTTTGTTGATTTTGATGTGAGTTATTTGTGCCTCCTGGATCTGGATGTCTGTTTCCTTTCCCAGATTAGGGAAATTTTCAGTTATAATTTGCTGAAATAAACCTTTTTTCCCTTTTCCTCCTCTCTTTTGTCTTTTTTTTTCTGGGACTCCTATGAAACGAATGATGTTACACTTTAAGGATTAGCTGAGTTCTTTAAGTCTACATTCATGACCCAATACTATTCTTTCCCTCTTCTTTTCAGCTTCATTATTTTCCATAATTTTATCTTCTATATCATTAACTCATTCCTCTGCTTCATCCATCTCATTTTCATTGTATCCTGTTAGTTTTGCATTTCGGTTATAGCATTTTTTTTTTTAAATTTCAGACTGACTAGTTTTTAATTCTTTTGTCTCTGCAGTAAGGGATTCTCTAATGTCTTCTGTTCTTTTCTCAAGACCATCTAATATTCTTATGATTGTTTTATTTTTTTACTTTAATATTTTAAAGATTTTATTGATTTTGAGAGAGAGAGAGAGAGAGAGAGAGTGAGCATGAGCAGCTGTGGGAGGCAGAGGGAGAAGTATGCTCCTCGATGAACAGGGAACCCAACATGGGACTTGATCCCAGGACCCTGGTATCATGATCTGAGCTGAAGGCAGACATGTAACCAATTAAGTCTCCTAGGTGCCCCATGATTGTTGTTTTAAATTATGGTTCCAATATCTTATTTATATCCATTTTTATTAAATCCCTGAGCATGATTTCTTCCTGTTCTTTCTTTGGGGGTGAATTCCTCCATCTTGTTATATTGTCTAAGTCTCTCTTTGTGTGTCTTTGTGTTAGGAAATGCTGTTATATTCCTGTTCCTGAGAGTATTGTTTATATTAAGAAAAGGTCCCAAACTGTCTTGGGTCTGGTGGGTCAGGACGTGTTTCAGAGTGTGCACTTTGCTGTTGTGTTTTCCTTCCCTTAGGTCATTTTTTTTGCAGAGTTTCTCCTCGCCTGCAGTGGGGAGTGTTTGGACCTTTTTCACAGTATGGCAAGTTTTGACTAGGTGTGTTTTGGTTTGCTTGTTAAAAGAAGGTAGATCCTATATCCACTAGAGCTCAAATTTTACAGTACTCTGTGATTGGTAGACTTTCTGTGTTGGGTGTGTTGTGCTGGTCTTCTGGGGGAGAGTCCTGCTGAGCTAGTTCCGAGGGGAACTTGCCCTAGTAAAGATGCACCTGCAGGGGCAGGGGGTGGGGCTTGGTGTAAGTAGTTCCAGCCTCCACTGGAGCTCCTGTGTTGCTCACTGATGTTGGTCAGTGCTGTTGGGTTGGTGGAAAATGGCATTGTCTTACTCTCTTTTCCCTGGAGTGCGGAATTCCCACACACCACTCTTCAAGAAGCCCTCACAGAAGTGCAAACAATATCCCCTCTTGTGTCCCTGCATTCTCTCGGATCCCTGCCTTCACTCTGTCTGTGTCTGAGCTGTCTGCAAGCCAGTCCTCGCAGTTCTCCTGTATTTCATCTCAGGCATGCAGCTGGGTTTCAAAACTTTAAATTTTAGGGACTAGCATGGTGCAGATCCTCACTGATCCTTGGGGAGGGTCTCACCATGTGGCCGGTTCTGTTTTGTCCCAGAAATGCAGTCATACATCCATGCAGTGGTTCAGTTTATGGTAAAGCAAAAGGTTGGCAGCAATGTTGGCTGTCTCTGTTCCTTTGCTAATGAACAGGGCAGTACATTGGCAGCTGCCATCACTTTTGTCCCTGGAGTGGCCCTGCCACCTTTCCCAAATGCACTCCAAGAAGGAGAGCTGTTCTTCTCCATGAAACCAAGGGGATCTACACACCACTCTGTCTGCTCCCGGGCCTGTACCCTCCTTCCCCACAGGAGCACCAGTAAAGTCCGCCAGGCACAACCCCAGTGATGGTGCAGACTTCTGAAACATCAGACTTTGAACTCCGCTGCTTATAAAGACTTGCTGTTCTCAGCCCCTCTCCTTTTCCTAGTCATTGGTTTTGGGGAAGTTTTCTTCTGAAATCCCCTGCATGAATATTACTGGCAGTTGGAGGAGGTAGGAGGTATGAAGCGGGGAGCTGTGATTCCAAGGGCAGATATCAGAAGATAAACAGAAGGGAAGGGAGCCTCTGGAATCCTGCACCACCGGAGGGCAAAAGCCTCCCACACTGGGGACCAGGCACAGACTCACACACCAGTAGCAGCGGGGAAAAGACTTTAGGGCAGCCCCCCAGATTGAAACCTGGAGTGGTGGGGCCATGTGTGAGAACTGGGGGCAGCTGGTGGTTTGAGAAGCACAAAGGGCAGAGATGTGCCCAGATCTGGAAGCGAGGGCTGGGAGTGCTGCTCTGGGGTGCACAACCCAGGATGCTGTGGTTTTAGCAGTACAGACAGAAACGGAGAGAGTGTGGTCTGGAGAGCTTAGTGAAGAACAGACTGCAATCTCTCTGTTCTTTTTTTTTTTTTAATTTTATTATGTTATGTTAGTCACCATACATTACATCATTAGTTTTTGATGTAGTAATCCACGATCCATTGTTTTAGTATAACACCCAGTGCTCCATGCAGTACGTGCCCTCCTTAATACCCATCACCGGGCTAACCAATCCCCCCTCACCCCTAAAACCCTGTTTGTTTCTCAGGTCCATAGTCGCTCATTGTTCATCTCTCCCTCCAATTCCCGCCGCCCATTTTTCCCTTCCTTCTCCTAATGTCTTCCATGTTATTCCTTATGTTCCACAAATAAGTGAAACCATATGATAATTACTTTCTCTGCTTGACATATTTCACTTAGCATATTCTCCTCCAGTCCCATCCATGTTGATGTAAAAGTTGGGTATTCATCCTTTCTGATGGCTGAGTAATATTCCATTGTATATATGGACCACATCTTCTTTATCCATTCATCTGTTGAAGGCCATCTCGGCTCTTTCCACAGTTTGGCTATTGTGGACATGGCTGCTACGAACATTGGGGTGCATATGGCCCTTCTTTTCACTACATCTGTGTCTTTGGGGTAAATACCCAGTAGTGCAATTGCTGGGTCATAGGGTAGCTCTATTTTTAAACTTTTGAGGCACCTCCACACTGTTTTCCAAAGTGGCTGTACCAAATGGCATTCCCACCAACAGTGTAAGAGGGTTCCCCTTTCTCCACAACCTCTCCAACATTTGTTGTTTCTTGCCCTGTCCATTTTTGCCTTTCTAACTGGTGTAAGGTGGTATCTCAGTGTGGTTTTGATTTGAATTTCCCTGATGGCTAATGATGATGAACATTTTTTCATCTGTTTGTTAGCCATTTCTATGTCTTCTTCAGAGAAGTGTCTGTTCATACCTTCTGACCACTTTTTGAATTGATAATTTGTTTTTTGGGTGTTGAGTTTGAGAAGTTCTTTATAGATCTTGGATACCAGCCCTTTATCCGTAGTGTCATTTGCAAATATCTTCTCCTATTCTGTGGGTTGCCTCTTTGTTTTGTTGACTGTTTCCTTTGCTGTGCAGAAGCTTTTGATCTGGATGAAGTCCCAAAAGTTCATTTTTGCTTTTGTTTCACTAGCTTTTGGAGATCTATCTTGAAAGAAGTTGCTGTTGGCGATGTCCAAGAGGTTACTGCCTATGTTCTGCTCTAGGACTTGGATGGATTCCTGTCTCACATTGAGGTCTTTCATCCACTTTGAGTTTATCTTTGTGAGTGGTGTTAGAGAATGGTCGAGTTTCATTCTTCTGCATGTGGATGTCCAATTTTCCCAGCACCATTTATTGAAGAGACTGTCTTTTTTCCATTGCATGTTTTTTCCTGCTTTGTCAAAGATTAGTTGACCATAGAGTTGAGGGTCCATATCTGGGTTCTCTATTCTGTTCCATTGGTCTGTATGTCTGTTTTTGTGCCAGTACTGTGCTGTCTTGGTGATCACAGCTTTGTAATATAGCTTGAAATTGGACAACGTGATGCCCCCAGCTTTGTTTTTCTTTTTCAACATCTCCTTGGTGATTCGGAGTCTTCTCTGATTCCATACAAATTTTAGGATTGTTTGTTCCAGCACTTTGAAAAATGTCATTGGAATTTTGATCGGGTTGGCATTGAAGGTAGACATTGCTCTGGGTAGCATAGACATTTTAACAATGTTTATTCTTCTCATCCATGAGCATGGAATATTTTTCCATCTTCTTGTGTCTTCTTCCATTTCTTTCTTGAGTGTTTTGTAGTTCCTAGAGTATAGATCCTTTACCTCTTTGGTTAAGTTTATTCCGAGGTATCTTATGGTTTTCGGTACTATTGTAAATGGAATAGTTTCTTTAATTTCTCTTTCTACAGTTGTGTTGTTAGTGTATAAGAAAGCAACTGATTTCTGTGTATTGATTTTGTATCCTGCCACATTACTGAATTGTTGGATGAGTTCTATTAATTTGGGGGTGGAGTCTTTTGTGTTTTCCACATAAAGTATCATGTCGTCTGCGAAAAGAGAGAGTTTGACTTCTTCTTTGCCAATTTGAATACCTTTTATTTCTTTTTGTTGTCTGATTGCTGTTGCTAGGACTTCTAGTACTATGTTGAACAACAGTGGTGAGAGTGGGCACCCTTGACGTGTTCCTGATCTTAAGGGAAAGGCTCTCAGCTTTTCCCCATTAAGGAAGATATTCACTGTAAGTTTTCATAGATGGATTTTATGAGCTCGAGGAATGTTCCCTCTATCCCTATACTCTGGAGAGTTTTAATCAGGAAAGGATGTTGTATTTTGTCAAATGCTTTTTCTGCATCAATTGAATGGACCATATGGTTCTTCTCCCTCCTCTTATTAATGTGGTCTATCACATTGATTGATTTGCAAATGTTGAACCACCCTTGCATCTCGGGTATAAATCCCACTTGGTCATGGTGGATGATCCTTTTAATGTATTGTTGGATCCTATTAGCTCGGATTTTGTTGAGGATTTTCGAATCCACATTCATCAGGGATATCGGCCTGAAATTCTCCTTTTTGTTGGGGTCTTTGCCTGGTTTGGGGATGAAGGTAATGCTGACCTCATAGAATTAGTTTGGATGTTTTCCTTCTGTTTCTATTTTTTGAAACTGCTTCAGTAAAACAGGTATTATTTCTTCTTTGAATGTTTGGTAGAATTCCCCAGGGAATCCATCAGGCCCTGGACTCTTGTTTTCTGGGAGGTTTTTGATCTCTGTTTCAATCTCATTACTGGCTATTCTATTTTTTGAAACAGCTTCAGTAGAATAGGTATTATTTCTTCTTTGAGTGTTTGGTAGAATTCCCCAGGGATTCCATCAGGCCCTGGACTCTTGTTTTTTAGGAGGTTTTTGATCACTACTTCAATCTCCTTACTGGTTATTGGCCTATTCAGGTTGTCAATTTCTTCCAGTTTCAGTCTTGGCAGCTTATAGGTTTCCAGGAAGGCCTCCATTTCATCCAGATTGCTCAGTTTATTGGCATATAGTTGCTGATAATAATTTCTAATAATTGTTTCTATTTCCTTGGTGTTAGTGGTGATCTCTCCCCTTTCATTCATCTTTTTATTAATTTGGGTCCTTTCTCTCTTCTTTGGATAAGTCTGGCCAGTGGCTTATCAATCTTATTAATTCTTTCAAACAACCAACTTCTAGTTTCATTGATCTGATCTACTGTGTTTCTGGTTTCTAATTATTGATTTCTGCTCTAATTTTAATTATTTCTCTTCTAATGCATGGCTTAGGCGTCGTTTGTTGCTTTTTCTCTAGTTGTTTAAGGTGTAGAGTTAGTTGGGGAATTCAGGATTTTTCTATTTTTTTGAGTGAGGCTTGGATGGCTATGTATTTCCCCCTTAGGACCGCCTTTGCAGTATCCCATAGGTTTTGGACCAATGTGTTTTCGTTCTCATTGATTTCCATGAATTGTTTAAGTTCTTCTTTGATTTCTTGGTTGACCCAAGCATTCTTGAGCAGTGTGGTTTTAGCTTCCAAGTGTTTGAATTTCTGCCCAATTTTTTCTTGTGTTTGAGTTCCAGTTTTAGAGCAGTGTGGTCTGAGAATATGCAGGGAATAATCTCAGTCTTTTGGTATCGGTTGAGACCTAATTTGTGACCCAGTATATGGTCTATTCTGGAGAAAGTTCCATGTGCTCTCGAGAAGAATGAGTATTCTGTTGCTTTAGGGCGGAATGTTCTGTAAATATCTATGAGGTCCATCTGGTCCAATGTATCATTCAAACCTCTTGTTGCCTTGCTGATTTTCTGCTTAGATGATCTGTCCATTGCTGAGAGTAAAGCATTGAGGTCTCCTACAATTAACTTATTGTTATCAATATGACTCTTTATTTTGGTTAACAGTTGGCTTATATACATGGCTGCTCCCATGTTGGGGGCATAGATATTTACAATTGTTAGATCTTCTTGTTGGATAGACCCTTTAAGAATGATATAGTGTCCTTCTTTGTCTCTTATTACAGACTTTAGTTTACAATCTAATTTGTCTGATATAAGAATGGCTACCCCAGCTTTCTTTTGAGGTCTGCTGGCATGGAAGTTGGATCTCCATCCCTTCATTTTCAGTCTGGAGGTATCTCTAGCTTCAAAATGAGTCTCTTGTAGACAGCATATGGATGGGTCCTGTCTTTTTATGCAACCTGCAACCCTGTGCCGTTTTATGGGAGCATTTAGGCCATTTACATTGAGAGTGATTATGGAGAGATATGAATTAATTGTCATCATGTTCCCTGTGAAGACGTTGTTTTTATAGATTGTCCCTGTACATTTCTGTTGTAGATCACTCTTGGGGTCTTTCTCCTTTTAGAGAACCCCCCTTAATATTTCTTGCAGGTCCGGCTTAGTGGTCACATATTCTTTCACCTTCTGCCGGTCGTGTAAGCTCTGCATCTCTCCATCCATTCTTAATGAAAGCCTTGCCAGATAAAGTATTCTTGGCTACATGTTCTTCTCATTTAGTACCCTGAATATGTCTTGCCAGGCCTTTCTGGCTTGCCAGGTCTCTGTGGATAGGTCTGACGTTATTCTGATGTTCCTCCCTCTGTACGTAAGGAATCTCTTCCCCCTAACTGCCCTTAAGATCGTTTCCTTGGTTCTGAGATTTGTGAGTTTTACTATTACATGCTGGGGTGTTGGCCTGTTTTCCTTGATCTTAGGAGGGGTCCTCTCTGCCTCTAGGACTCGAATGTTTGTTTTATTCCCCAGATTAGGGAAGTTCTCAGCTATGATTTGCTCAAAGATATCTAGCCCTCAATCTCTCCATTCCCTCCGGGATTCCAATTATTCTGACATTGGAACGCCTCATGGTGTCACTTATTTCTCTGATTCTATTTTCATGGATTCTGAGTTGTTTTTCCTTTGCCTCCTCTTTTCCCTTTTTATCTATTATATTGTCTTCCAGTTTGCTTATTCTCTCTTCTGTCTCAGTTACCCTAGCTGTTAGATTATCTTGATTGGACTGGATCTCATTGATAGCATTTTTCAGTTCTGCCAATTCACCTTTTATTTCTGCCCTTACTGACTCTATGTTGCCTTTAATTGATTTCTCCCTTCTAGCCATTGTCTTCACAATTGCTAGCTTGAATTCCATCTCCGACATCTTGGTTATATCTGCATCCATTTGTAAATCTGCAGCATAAGTCGTAATCTCTGAGTCTTTTCTGTTTTGGGGGCTCCTCCTCCTAGTCATTCTGTTTATGGGTGTTTGAGGGAATGTATAGAGTCCAAATTATTGACCAGAACCCAAGCAAGATGCACCTGTTTTCTTGGGATCTTGGGGTTGCTGGCCTCTTGTTTTCCCAGCCTGTCTTCTGCAGGAGAGGTCTGCCATGCTGTTACTCAGGCAACCTTGTTTGGGCGGAGTTGCCCTGCACCCCTGTGGCGGGGGATGGGCTCAGTGGGAATCAGTCTTTGGGGCTTTTGTTCTCTTGCACCTTTCCCTGGGGGCTTTCCCTGTCTTTTCCATGAGTCAGAGCAGAAGAGACCGTTTACAACCCTCTGCCTCAGAGCAGAGAGTCCTCAGTCTGTTCTTCAGTGAGCCCTCCAGGCCACACTGTCTCCATTTCTGTTCGTGCTGGTATAAACTGCAGCGTCCTGGGTTGTGTGCCCCTCCACAGTGCCTCCAGTCCTGCCTCCAGGTCGGGGCATGTCTCTGTCCTTTGTGCTCCTAAAACCACCAGCTGCTCCCAGTTCACGTGCCCGCTAATCCGCCGCTCGGGGTTCCCACCCTGGGGGTTGCAGTTCACCGGCTGTACACGGCGCACTGGGTTTTTGTCTCGGAGGCTGTAGTTCACGTGCGCGCAACCATCGCTCCGGGTTTCTGTCTGGGGGGCTGCAGTTCGTTTGTGCGGGACTCTACCGGTTTGGTTTTTCACCCCAGGGGCTGCCCTAAAGTTCTTTCCTGATGCTACTGGTCTGCAAGTCTGTGCCCCATCCGCACTCACCAGCGGTGCAGGATCCCCACGTCCAGGCACCCTCCCACTGCCATTTTTCCTCCAATATCTGCCCACAGAATCATGGCTCTCTGCTTTGTACCTCAAAACCAACTGCCTGCAATATTCTGTTTGTAGAGATCCAGATCTTCTTACACCTCAGGCTGGTTTCTTGGGTGCTCAGAGTGGCCTGGTAGATATCCAGCTTAATTCCGGGCATCAGTTGAAATAGTGTCCCCTACTCCTCCACCATCTTTCTCCCCTCCTGCGATCTCTCTGTTCTGAGGCAGAGGGTTGGAAATAGTCACTTCTGCTCTGACTCTTGGAGGAAACACAGAAAGCTTCCAGGCTAAGCCACCAGAGAACAAATGCCCCCCAATACTGGGTTTCACTGAGCCCATCCCTACCTCTCACCGGGGGTATTGGAGCAGGCCCCTCCCCCAGAAGACAGATTAGAACAAGAGGCTGACAACCTTAAGGTCCCCCAAAACAGGTTATTCCAGCTTGGGTTGTGCTCAATAATTTGGACTCTAAACATTATATCAATGACCATTCAACAGAATGACTAAGAGGAGGAACACCCAACAGGAAAGACTCAGAGACTGTGACTTCTGCCACAGATTTACAAATGGATACAGATATAACCAAGATGTCAGAAATAGACTTCAGGGTAACAGTTATGAAGACAATAGCTAAAATGGAGAAATCAATTAATGGCAACATAGAGTCTCTAAGGGCAGAAATGAGAGCTGAAGTGGCAGAACTTAAAAATGCTATCAGTGAGATCCAATCTAATATAGATACTCTAACAGCTAGGGTAAATGAGGCAGAAGAACGAATTAGTGATCTAGAAGACAAAGTGATAGAAAAGAAGGAAACCGAGGAGGCCTGGAACAAACAGCTTAAAACCCATGAAAACATAATTATCGAAATAAGTGACACCATGAAACGTTCCTATGTCAGAATTATTGGGATCCCTGAGGGGATGGAGAGAGATAGAGGACTAGAAGACATATATGAGCAAGTCATAGCAGAGAACTTCCTGAGGAATGAAACAAACATTCATGTCCTAGAGGCAGAAAGGACCCCTCCCAAGATCAAGGAGATCAGACCAATGCCCCAGCATGTAATAGTAAAATTCGCAAATCTTAGAACTAAGGAAACCATCTTAAGGGCTGTTAGGGGGAAGAGATAACTTACATACAGAGGGAAGAACATCAGAATAACACCAGACTTATCCACAGGGACCTGGCAGGCCAGAAAGGGCTGGTAAGACATATTCAGAGTACTAAATGAGAATATGCAGCCAAGAATATTTTATCCAGCAAGGTTGTCATTTAGAATGGATGGAGAGATGTAGAGCTTCCAGGACCAGCAGAAGGTGAAAGAATATGTGACCACTAAGCCGACCCAGTAAGGAATATTAAGGGGAGAATGACCCAAAGAGTGATATAGAACAGAAATTTACAGAGACAATCTATGGAAATGAGGACTTCACAGGTAACATGATGACAATAAATTCATATCTTTCAATAATCACTCTCAATGTTAACGGCCTAAATGCTCCCATAAAACGGCACAGGGTTGCAGATTGGATAAAAAGACAGGACCCATCCATATGCTGTCTACAAGAGACTCATTTTGAACCTAAAAATACATCCACACTGAAAGTGAAAGGATGGAGATCCATCTTCCATGCCAGCGGACATCAAAAGAAAGCTGGGGTAGCAATTTTTATATCAGAAAAATTAGATTTTAAGTTAAAGACTGTAGTTAGAGACACAGAAGGACACTATTTCATTCATACATTGTCTATCCAACAAGAAGATATAACAATTGTAAATATCTACGCTGCCAATATGGGAACAGCTAACTACATAAGCCAACTGTTCACCAAAATAAAGAGTCATATTCATAATAATATGTTCATTGTAAGAGACCTCAAAAATCCACTCTCAGGAATAGACAGATCATCTAAGTAGAAAATCAATATAGGAAGAAGAGCTTTGAATGACACACTGGACCAGATGGACCTCATAGATATATACAGAATATTCCTTCCTAAAACAACAGAATACTCATTCTTCTCGAGCACACATGGAACTTTCTCCAGAATACACCACATACTGGGTCACAAATCAGGTCTCAACCGATACCAAAAGATTATTCCCTGCATATTCTCAGACCACAATGCTTTGAAACTGGGACACAATTTCCTGAAAATTTTGGAAGAAATTCAAACACTTGGAACCTAAAGACCTTTCTGCTGAAGAATGTTTGGTCACCCAGGCTATCAAAGAACTCAAGCAACTCATGGAGACCAATGAGAACAAAAACATTGGGCCAAAACGTATGGGATACTGCAAAGGCAGTCCTAAGGGGGAAATACATAGCCATCCAAGCCTCACTCAAAAAAATAGAAAAATACCAAATTCACCAACTAACTTTACACCTTAAAGAACTAGAGAAAAAGCAACACATGTTGCCTAAGGCAGGCATTAGAAGAGAAATAATTAAAATTAGAGCAGAATTCAATGAATTAGAAACCAGAAACACAGTAGATCAGATCAGTGAAACTAGAAGTTGGTTCTTTGAAAGAATTAATAGGATCGATAAACCAGTGGCCAGGCTAATCCTAAAGAAAAGAGAAAGGACCCAAATTAATAAAATTATGAATGAATGGAGAGAGATCACAACTAACACCAAGGAAATAGAAACAATCATTAGAAATTTTTATCAATAACTATATGCCAATGAATTAAGCAACCTGGAAGAAATGGATGCCTACCTGGAAACCTATAAATTCCAAAGACTGAAACAGGAAGAAATTGACAACCTGAATAGGCCAATAACCAGTAACGAGATTGAAGCAGTGATCAAAAACCTCCCAAAAACCAAGAGTCCAGGGCCTGATGGATTCCCTGGGGAATACCACCAAACTTTCACAGAAGAAATAATACCTATTCTTCTGAAGTTGTTTCAAAAAATAGAAACAGAAGGATAGCTTCCAGACTCATTCTATGAGGCCAGCATTATCTTGATCCCCAAACCAGGTAAAGATCCCATTAAAAAGGAGAATTTCAGACTGATATCCCAGATGAATATGGATTCCAGAGTTCTCAGCAAGATCCTAGCTAATAGGATCCCACAGAATATTTAAAGGATTATCCACTATGACCATGGGGTATTTATCCCTGGGATGCAAGAGTGGTTCAACATTTGCAAATCAATCAATGTGATAGAACACATTAAGAGGAGACAGACGAACCATATGGTCTTCTCAAGGGATGCAGAAAAGGCTTTTGACAAAATACAGCATCCTTTCCTGATTAAAACTCTTCAGAGTATAAGGATAGAGGGAACATTCCTCAAGATCATAAAATCCATCTCTGACAACCCCACAGCAAATATCATCCTCAATGGGGAAACGCTGAGAGCCTTTTCCTTAAAATCAGGAACACATCAAGGTTGCCTACTATCGCCACTATTGTTCAACATAGTTCTAGAAGTCCTAGTAACAGCAATCAGACAACAACAAAAAAAATAAAAGGTATTCATATTGACAAAGAGGAAGTCAAACTCTCTCTCTTCACAGATGACATGATACTTTTTGTGGAAAATCCAAAAGCCTCCACCCCCAAATTACTAGATCTCATATAGCCATTTAGGAATGTGGCAGGATACAAAATCAATGCACAGAAATCTTTTCCTTTCTTATACACTAACAATATAACTTTAATAAGAGAAATTAAAGAATTGATTCCATTTACAATAGCACAAAAACCATAAGATACCTCAGAATAAACCTAACCAAAGAGGTAAAGGATCTATACTCTAGGAACTATGGAACACTCATGAAAGAAATGGAAGAAGACACAAAAAGATGGAAAAACAGTCCATGCTCATGGATTGGAAGAATCCATGGATTGTCTATGCTACCCAGAGCAATCTAGACCTTCAATGCCATCCCTATCAAAATTCCAATGACATTTTTCCAAGTGTTGGATCAAACAATCCTAAAATTTGTATGGAATCACAAAAGACCCTGATTCACCAAGGAAATTCTGAAAATGAAAAACAAAGCTGGGGCATCAGGTTGCCTGATTTCAATCTATATTACAAAGTTGTGATCTTGAAGACAGCATGGTACTGGCACAAAAACAGACACATAGACCAATGGATCAGAATAGATAGTCCAGATATGGACCCTTAACTCTATGGAACAATAATCTTCGACAATGCAGGAAAAAATATGCAATGGAAAAAGATAGTCTCTTCAATAAATGGTCGTGAGAACACTGCACAGGTATATACAGAAGAATGAAACTCAACCATTCTCTTACACCGTACAAAAACATAAACTCTAAATGGATGAAAGACTTCAATGTGAGACAAGAATCCATCAAAATCCTTGAGGAGAACATAGGCAGTAACCTCTTGGACATCGACCACAGCAACTTCTTTCAAGACATGTCTCCAAAGTCAAGGGAAACAAAAGGGAAAATGAACTTTTGGTACTTCATGAAGATAAAAAGCTTCTGCACAGCAAAGGAAACAGTCAACAAAACAAAGATGCAACCCACAGAATTGTAGAAGATATTTGCAAATGACACTACAGACAAAGGGCTGATATCCAAGTTATATAAAGATCTTCTCAAACTAAACACCCAAAAAACAATTAATCAAGTCATTAGTCATCAGGGAAATTCAAATGAAAACCACATTGAGATACCACTTTACACCAGTTAGAATGGCAAAAATTGACAAGATACAACAAATTTTGGAGAGGTTGTGGAGAAAGGGGAACCCTCTTACATTGTTGGTGGGAATGTATGTAGGTACAGTCAGTTTGGGAAACAGTGTGGAGACGCCTCAAAAAATTAAAAATAGAGCTACCCTATGACCCAGCAATTGCACTTCTGGGTATTTACCCTAGAGATGCAGATGTAGTGAAAAGAAGAGCCATATGTACTCCAATGTTCATAGTAGCAATGTCCACAATAACCAAACTGTGGAACGAGCCGAGATGCCCTTCAACGGACGAATGGATAAAGCTGATGTGGTTCATATATACATTGGAATATTATTCAGCCATCAGAAAGGATGAATACCAAACTTTGCATCATGATGGATGAGACTGGAGGAGATTATGCTAAGTGAAATAAGTCAAGCAGAGAACATCCATTATCATATCATTTCACGTATTTGTGGAACATAAGGAATAGCATGAGGATATTAGGAGAAGGAAGGGGAAAATGAAGGGGGGGGAATTGGAGGGGGAAATGAACCATGATAGATCATGGACTTCGAGAACAAACAGGGTTTTAGAGGAAGGTGGGGTGGGGGGATGTGTTAGCCCTATTATGTGTATTAAGGAGGGCACGTATTGCATGGAGCACTGTGTGTTATATGTAAACAATGAATCATGGAACACTACATCAAAAACTAATGATGTACTGAATGGTGACTATCATAACATAATAAAAGAGACCAGTGTTTGTAAACTTAGGTAAAAGAGCATATGGGAATAGTTGTATGTTTAACTCAGTAAATTTACACTCTGTATAAAAAAAGGATATGTAAAACTTTGACAAACTGTCTTCCAAAGTAGTTGTATTATTTTGCAATCCAATCAGCAATGGGTGAAAATTATGTATTTCTGGTGAGGTTATCTGTTATGGTATTTGCTCCATTCTTAAATCAGGTTTTTTATTTTCCTGTTGATGAGTTTTAAGTGTTTTTGTGTATCTTGATAACAGATCTTTATCAAATATCTCATACAAATATTTTCTCCCAGTCTGTGGTTTGTTTCCTAATTTCTTTGATACTGCATTTCACAGCATGGAAATTTTTATTTTTAATGAAGTCCATCTAATCAATTATGTCTTTCATGGATTATGCCTTTTGTATTGTATTTAAAAAGTTATCACCACATTGCAAATCATCTAGGTATTTTCATATGTTATCTTCTTGTACTTTTATAGTTTTATGGTTTACCTTTATTTCTTTGACCCATTGGAGTTAATTTGTGTGAATACTGTAAGATCTCTGTGTTTATTTTTTTGTGGGTGGATATTCAGTTGTTCTAGCACCTTTTGTTGAAAAGAGTATTGTTGCTCCATTGTATTGTTTTTTAAAAAATCAGTTGACTATATTTATAGGGTTTTTATTTCTGGGCTCTGTAATCTGTACCATTTATCTATTTGTCTGTTGTTTGACAAATGCCACCCTGTCTTGATTATTATAGTTTTATAGTAAGCCAGGAAGTTAGGTAGCATAAATCCTCCAACTTGTTTTTTTCAATAATGTGTTAGCTATTTGAGGTCTCTCTATTAAGCTCTCCATATAAACTTTAGAAGCATTTTGTAGATCTTCACAAAATAATTTATTGATATTTTGGTTGGAATTGTATTGAATTTATAGATAAAGTTGGGAAGAACAGACATCTTAAGAAATTTGAGTCTTCTAATTCATAAACATAGACTATATCTCCATTTTTTAAGTTTTTCTTTCATTTCTTTCACTAGAGTTTACTAGATTTCCTCATATAAAACTTGTACAAATTTCATTAGATTTACACTAATGTATTTCATTTGTGTGGTAATATAAATGGTTTAGTGCCTCTGCTAGTATATAGTTAAGTGGTAGATTTTTGTATATTAATATTGTATGCTGCAACCTTCCTTTAATTGCTTATTAGTTCCAAAAGTTGATTATTTTCAACTGTATACATAATTATATAATTTGTGATCAATAACACTTTTGTATCTTCCTATCCAATCTACAAATATATTTCAATTTCTTGCCTTACTGCATGAGAAAGTACTTCTCATAAGGTGTTGACAAGGAGTAGTGAGAAATAACACTTTTGCCTTGTAAGTGATCTTAGTGAGAAAACTTAAATTTTCTCACCATTAAGCATGATGCTAGCTGTAGTTGCTTTTTAACTATATAGCCATTATGATGCTGAGAAAGTTTCCCTGTATTCCTAGTTTATCAAGAATTGTTAACATGAATGGGTATTGGATTATATCAAATGCTTGTTCTGTGTATATTGATATGATCATGTAATTTTTCTTTAGTCTCTTGATGTCATGAATTGCATTACTTGATTACTGTATGCGAAGCCAGCCTTGTACACTTGGGATAATTCCTTCTTGGTTATCACATTTAATTGTTTTTATTTGACAGGCCTGGGAAGACGGCAGAACAGGAGGACCCTAAGTTCACCTCATCCCACATTTACAACTAGAATTCACTCACATCCAAGCAAATAAACTGGAGAGTGATTTGAAGACTGGCAGAGCAAACTCCACAGCTAAGGGTAGAGAATAAGCTGCTTCAGAGAAGTTAGGAAGGGCAGAAATGGTGTTTGGGAGCTTCTTGTAGGAGGGAGGGAGATGCAGTCCCAGAGGGAGGAAAGCAAGAATGAGCCCACAGGGGAAAATGCATCCTCATGACACCTGGACTTGAAAACCACAAGGGCTGAAATTTGTGAGTTTGTATCACCAGCAAGATGTGGAGCCTGTAGCTTTAAAAGTCAGTTGACTCTGTCTGGTTTTGGAATCAAAGTGATGTTAGCCTCGTAGAATGAGTTTGGAAGTTTTCTTTCCATTTCTATTTTTTGAAACAGCTTCAGAACAATAGGTATTACATTCTTCTTTAAATATTTGGTAGAATTCCATGGGAGGCCATCCGGCCCTGGACTTTTTTTTGGGGGGGGGGTTTTCGATTAGTGATTCAATTTCATTGTTGATTATGGGCCTGTTCAGGTTTTCTATTTCTTCCTGTTTCCGTTTTGGTAGTTTATATGTTTCTAATAATTAATCCATTTCTTCCATATTGCCTAATTTGTAGGTATATAATTGCTCATAATATTCTTTTACAATTGTTTGTATTTCTTTGGTGTTGGTTGTGAGGTCTCCTCTTTCATTCATGATTTTATTTATTTTGGTCCTTTCTCTTTTCTTTTTGATAAGTCTGGCTAGGGGTTTATCAATCTTATTAATTCTTTCAAAGAATCAGTTCCTAGTTTCGTTAATCTGTTCTGTTTTTTGAATTCTATATCATTGATTTCTGCTCTAATTTTTATTACTTATCTTCTTCTGCTGGACTTAAGCTTTATTTGCTCTTCTTTTTCCAGCTCCTTTAGGTGTAAGGTTAGGTTGTGTATTTGAGACTTTTCTTTTTTCTTGAGAAGGGCCAGTATTGCTATATACATCCCTCATAGGACCGCCAAAGACCCCATCAAAAAGGAGAGTTACAGACCAATACCCCTGATGAACATGGATGTAAAAATTCTCACCAAGATACTGGGTAATAGGATCCAACAGTACATTAAAAGGATTATTCACTATGACTAAGTGAGATTCATTCCTGTGCTTCAAGGATGGTTCAACATCTGGAAATCAAATAAACATGATACACCACATTAATAAAAGACAGGACAAGAACCATATAATCCTCTCAATTGATGCAGAAAAAGCATTTGACAAAATACAGCATCATTTATTGTTAAAAACTTTCCGTCATGTAGGGATAGAAGGGACGTACTTCAACATCATAAAAGTCATATATGAAAAACCCACAGTGAATATTATCCTCAACTAGGAAAAACTGACAGCTTTTCCCCTAAGGTAAGGAAGACAACAGGGATGTCCACTCACCACTGTTTTTCAATGTAGTACTGGAAGTCCTGGCATCAGCAATCAGACAACAAAAAGAAGTAAAAGACATCCAAATCAACAAAGAAGAAGTCAAAATTTCACTCTTCACAGTTTACATAATACTCTATGTAGGAATCCCACAAGACTCCACCAAAAAGAACTGATACAGGGATTTAGTAAAGCTGCAGGATATAAAATCAATGCATAGAAGTCAGTTGCATGACTATATACTAATAATGAAGAAGAAGAAAGAGAAATCAAAGAATCAATTTCATTTAAAATATCACCAAAAACCATAGGACGCCTAGGAATAAACCTAACCAAAGAGGTAAAGGACCTGTACTCTGAAAATTATAGAACACTTATGAAAGAAACTGAGGAAGACACAAGAAATGGAATAACATTCCATTCTCATGGATTGGAAGAAGAAATATTGTTAAAATGTCTATGCTACCCAAAGCAATCTACTCATTCAGTGCACACCCTTTCAAAATACCATCAACATTTTTCACAGAGCTGGAACAAACAATCCTAAAATTTGGATGGAATCAGAAAAGACCCTGAATACCCAGAGGATGTTGAAAAAGAAAACCAAAGCTGGAGGCATCATAATTCCAGACTTCAAACTATATTACAAAGCTGTATTCTTCAAGACAGTATGGCACTGGCACAAAAAACAGATACACATATCAATGGAACAATCTAGAGAACCCAGAAAGAGACCTTCAACTCTATGGTCAACTAATGTTCCACAAAGCAGGACAGAATATCCATTGGAAAAAAGACAGTCTCTTTAGCAAATTGTTTTGGAAAATTGGACAGCCACATGCAGGAGAATGAAACTGGACCACTTTATTGCAGCATACACAAAAATAAACTCAACATGAATGTAAGACCTAAATGTGAGACAGGAATCCTTCAGAATCTTAGAGGAGAATATAGGGTGCAACCTCTTTGATCACTGTCACAGCAACTTCTTGCTAGACATGTCTACAGAGGCAATGGAAACAAAAGCAAAAATGAACTATTGGAACTTCATCAGGATAAAAAGCTTTTGCATAGCGAAGGAAACAATCAACAAAATGAAAAGACAAGCTATGGAATGGGAGAAGATATTTGCAAATGACATATCAAATAAAGGGTTAGTATCCAAAATATATAATGAAATTAGCAAATTGAAAACCAAAAAACCTCCCAAAATCCAGTCAAGAAATGGGCAAAATCATGAACAGAAATTTCTGCAAGAAGGTATACAAATGGCTAATGGGCACATGAAAAAATGCTCAACATCATTGGGCATCATTGAAATACAAATCAAAACCACAAAGAGATACCACCACACACCAGTCAGAATGGCTAAAATGAACAACTCAGGAAACAACAGATGTTGGTGAGGATGCAGACTAAGGGAAACACTCTTACACTGTTGTTGGGAATGCAAACTGGTGAAGCCACTCTGGAAAAAAAATATGGAGTTCCCTCAGAAAGGTAAAGATACAGCTACCCTACAACCCAGCAACTACACTAATAGGTATTTATCCAAAGGATACAAATATAATGATTTGAAGGGGCACATGCACCTCAATGTTTATAGCAGCAATGTCCACAATAGCCAAAATATGGAAAGAGCTGAGATGTCCATCGACATATGAATGGATAAAGAAGTTGTGGTATATATATATATATATATATATATATATATATATATATATATATATATATACACACACACAATGGAATATTAGTCATCAAAAAGAATGAAATCTTGCCATTTGCAATGACGTGGATGGAACTAGAGGGTATTATGCTAAACGGAATAAGTCAGTCAGAGAAAGAAAAATATCATATTATTTCACTCATGTGAATTTAAGAAACAAAAGAGATCAACATAGAGGAAGGGAAGGAAAAATGAAATAAAGTAAAAACAGAGAGGGAGGCAAACCATAAGAGAGTCTTAACTATAGGAAACAAACTGAAGTTTGCTGGAGGGGAGGTGGGTGGGTGATGAGGTAAATTGGTGATGGGCATTAAGGAGGGCACTTGATGTAGTGAGCACTGAGTGTTATATGCAACTGATGAATCACTAAATTCTACCCCAGAAACTAATAATTGAATTTAATTATATTTTTAAAAGAATACTTTGTCATGCAAGGCTGCCATTCAAAATAGAAGGAGACATAAAGAGTTTCACAGACAAACAACAACTAAAGTAGTTCATGACCATTAAACCATCCCTGAAATGAATATTAAAGTGGGCTCTTTGAGTGGAATGAAATTTCAAAAGTGACAAAGAAAGGACAGGAACAGAGAAAATCACCATAAACAGTGCCAAAACATGTAATAAAATGACATTAAATACTTATCAATAATTATTCTGAATGTAAATGGACTAAATGATCCAATCAAAAGACATAGGTTATCAGAATGGATTTTAAAAAAAAGAATAACAGCAACAACAACAACAAAGAACAAGGCCCATCTATATGCTGCCCATAGCAGGCTCATTTTAATCCTAAAGACACCTGGACATTTAAAATGAAGGGATGGAGAAACATTTATCATGCAAAAGGACATTAAAAGAAAGCCAGAGTAGCAATATTTATATCAGACAACTTAGATTATTTATTTATTTATTTATTTATTTATTTATTTATTTATTTATTATTATGTTCAATTAGCCAGTATATGGTACATCATTAGGACAACTTAGATTTTAAACCAAAGACTGTAACAAGAGGTGAAGAAGTTCATTATATTATAATAAAGGGGACTGTCCACCATGAAGATCTATAAGTTGAAAATATCTATGTCCCCAACATGAGAGTACCCAAATATGTAAAACAATTAATAGGAAACATTAAGAAACTTACTGATAATAATACAATAGTATTAGGGGACTTTAACACCCACTTTACATCGATGCACTGGTCATCTAAACAGCAATCAACAAAGAAACAATGGCTTTGAATGACACACTGTACAAAATGGACTTCACAGATAGATTCAGAACATTTCATCCCAAAGCAATAGAGTACACATTCTTTTAAAGTACACATTGGACATTCTCCAGAAGAAATCACATACTGGGTTGCAAATCAGGTCTCAACAAATACAAAAAGATTGAGATCATACCAGGTATATTTTCTGGCCAAAATGTTGTGAAACTTGAGGTCAACCACAAGAAAAATTTGGAAAGATCACAAATACATGGAAGTTAAACAACACGCTACTAAACAATGAATGGATCAAGCAGGAAATCAAGAATAAATTTTAAAAATACATGGAAAGAAATGAAAATGAAAACATGACTGTCCAAAACTTTTGGGATGCAGCAAAAGCAGTCAGAAGAGGGAACTACATAGCAATACAAGCCTGCATCAAGAGGCAAGAAAAATCTCAAGTAAACATGCTAACTTTACAAATTAAGGAGCTAGAAAAAGTACAAAAAATAATCCTAAAGCCATCACAAGAAGAGAAATAATAAAGATTAGAGCAGAAAGAAATGATGTAGAAACAAACAAAAACAAACAAAGAAAAAAAAAAACAAACAAACCATAGAATTGATCAATGAAACCAGGAGCTGGTTCTTTGAAAAAATTAATAAAATTGATAAATCCCTTGCCAGACTTATCAAAAAGAGAGAGAGAGAGAGAAAGGACCCAAAGGAATAAAATTACAAATGAAAGAGGAGAAATAAGAACCAACACCACAGAAATACAAACAAATATAAGAGAATATTATGAAAACTTATGCCAACAAATTAGAAAAACTGGAAGAAATGGATAAATTTCTAGAAACATATAAATTACCAAAACTGAAACAGGCAGAAATAGAAAACTTGAGCAAATTCATAAACACCAAATAAATTGAATCAGTATTCAAAAATCTCCCAACAAACAAAACCCAGGGCAGCTGGCTTCACAGGGGAATTCTACCAAATATTTAAAGAAGAGTTAATACTTACTCTTCTCAAACTAGTCCAAAAATAGTATGGGGAGGAAAAGTCTAAACTCATTCTATGAGGGCAGCATTACTTTGATTCCAAGACCAGAAAATGATTCCAGTAAAAAAGAGAATTGCTGGCCAATATCTCTGAAGAACATGGATGCAAAAATTCTCAACAAAACCCTAGCAAACCAAATCCAACAGTACACTAAAAGAATCCTTCACCAGGATGAAGTAGGATGTATTCCTGGGCTACAAGTGTGGTTCAATATTCACAAATCAATCCATGTGACACACCACATTAAAAAAAAAAGAAAAGAAAGAAAGAATAAGAGCCATATAATCCTTTCAGTAGATTCAGAAAAAAACATTTGACAAAAGACAACATACATTTAGGATAAAAACCTTCAACCAAGTAGGATAGAGGGAACATACCTCAACATCATAAAGGCCATATACAAAAAACCCACAGCTAATATCATCCTCAATGGGAAAAAACTGAGTGCATTTCTTCTATGGTCAGGAAGAAAATAGGGATGCCCCCCCACTCAGTACTGTTATTTAACATAGTACTGCAAGTCCTAGTCATGGTAATCAGATAACAAAAATAAATAAATGCCATCCAAATTGTCAAGGAAGAAGTCAAACATTCACAATTTGCAGGTGACATGATAATCCATATAGAAAACTGGAAACACCACCACGAAATTGCTAGAACTGGTACATGAATTCAGTAAAGTTGCAGGATACAAAATCAATGTACAGATACCTATTGCATTTCAAAAAAAATTAAAGAAATCTATTGCATTTCTACACAGCAATAGTGAAGCAGTAGAAAGGGAAATCAAGGAACTGACCTCATTTACAACTGCACCCAAACCAAGGAGATGCCTAGGAATAAACCTAACCAAAGAGGTGAAAAATCTGTACTTTGAAAACTATAAAACAGTGATGAAAGAAATTGAGATGACACAAAGAATTGGAAAAAACCCCCACATTCCATGCTCATGGATTGGAATAACAAATATTGTTAAAGAGGCTAAATTACCCAAAGTAATCTGCACATTTAATGCAAACCCTATCAAAATACCACCAGCAATTTCTACATAGGTTGAACAAACAAACCTAAACATACTATGGAACCACAGATGAACCCAAATAGCCAAAGCAATCTTGAAAAAGAAATGCAAAGCTGGAGATAGCATAATTCTGGACTTCAAGTTATTTTTCAAAGCTGTAGTAATCGAAAGAGTATGGTATTGGAACAAAAGTAGATGAATAGATCAATGCAACAAAATAGAATATCCAGACATAAATCCACAATTATCTGGTCAATATATTTTGACAAAGCAGGAAAGAATATAAAATGGGGGAAAAGTCTTTTAAATAAATGGTTTTTGGAAAACTGAACAGCAACATGCAAAAGAAAGAAACTGGACCACTTTCTTACATTATACAAAAGAAATTCAAAATGGATTATAGACCTAAATGTGAGATCCCAAACCATAAACATTCTATAACAGAACACAGGCAGTAAGTTCTTTGTCATTAGCAGTAACAATTTTTTTTCTAGACGTGTCTCTTGTGGCAAGGGAAGCAAAAGCAAAACAACAACAACAACAACAACAACAACAAACAAACAAAAAAAACATTGGGACTTCATCAAAATAAAAAGCTTCTTTAGAGCAAAGGAAACAATCAAGAAAACTAAAGGACAACTTACAGAGTAGAAGATATTTGCAAATGACATATTTATTAAAGGTTTAGTATCCAAAATATATGAAGAACTTATAAATCTCAACACCCAGAAAATGGATAATCATGCTAAGTGAAACGCTAAGTGAAATAAGTCAGAGAAATACAAATATCATATATTTTCACTTATATGTGGAATTTAAGAAGCAAAACAAAGAAGCAAAGGAAAAAATAGTCAAAGCAAGAAACACTTTTATTTTTTTTAAGTTTTAAAAAGATTTTATTTATTTATTTGACAGAGCGCACAAGTAGGCAGAGTGGCAGGCAGAGGGAGAGGGAGAAGCAGGCTCCCTGGTGAGCAGGGAGCCCAACTCAGGGCTTGATCCCAGGACCCTGGGATAATGACCTGAGCCGAAGGCAGATGCTTAACGACTGAGCCACCCAGGCGCCCAAGAAACACTTTTAATTATAGAGAAAAATCTGATGGTTACCAGAGGGGATGGGGTGGGGGAATGGGTTAAATCAGTGATGAAAATTTAAGATTGCCTTTGTTGTGATTAGTACAAGGTGATGTATAAAGCTGTTGAAGTAATATATTGTACATCTGAAACTATATGCCACTGTATGTTAACAAACTTGAATTAAAATAAAAAAATTAAACAACAAACACACAGACCCAAACCAGGAAGATATATACACCCTAATGTTTATTACAGCATTATTTACAATTGCCATGATATGGAAACACCCTAAGTGTCCATCAATAGATGAATGAATAAGGAAAATATTTCACAGTCATAAAAAGGATGAGATTATACCATTTCAGACAACATGGACGGACCTAGAGAGTATTATGATATGTGAAATAATTCTGACTGAGAAAGATATAACACATGCTTCCATGCATAAGTCAAATCTAAAATAAAAACAACAAAGGAATAATCCTCCTCCCCAAAAAAGCAGAATTAGACCTATATATATGGAGAACAAATGGATGGTTGTGTGAGAGAAGAGAGGTGGGGGATTGGGCTAAAGGGATGAAGGTGAGTAGGAGATACAGGATTCCAGCTATGGTTTGAATAATTTATGGGATAAAAGGCACAGCATACTTAATATAGTCAATTATAATGTAAAATTGATGTAACAGAACAGATGATAGTTACACTTATGGTGAAAATTGCATAATGTATAAACTTGTCAAATCACAAAATTGTCCACCTGAAACTAATGTAACATTGTGTGTCAAGTATACTAAAAACAAACAAAAACATTAAAAAGATACTTCTTAAGGAGGGCACGTGTTGTGATGAGCACTGGGTGTTATACGCAACTAATGAATTATTGAACACTACATCAAAAACTAATGGGGCGCCTGGGTGGCTCAGTTGGTTAAGCAACTGCCTTCGGCTCAGGTCATGATCCTGGAGTCCCGGGATCGAGTCCCGCATCGGGCTCCCTGCTCGGCAGGGAGTCTGCTTCTCCCTCTGACCCTCCCCCTCTCATGCTCTCTCTCTCTCTCTCTCATTCTCGCTCTCAAATAAATAAATAAAATCTTAAAAAAAACCCAACAACTAATGATGTACTGTATGGTGGCTAACTTATAAAAAAAAAGATACCGCTAAAACTTTTGTACATTCACAGTCCAATTCTTCTAAATCGTTGTTGCACTTCCAGGTTGCCTATTTTTTTAATTTAAAAAATTTTAAATTCAAATTCAATTTAATTAACATATACTGTATTATTAGTTTCAGAGGTAGAATTCAGTGATTCATCAGTTGCATACAACACCCAGTGCTCATTATTTCAAGTGCCCTCCTTAATGCCCATCGCCCAATTACCCCATCCACTCACCGACCTCCCCTCCAGCAAGTTTGTTTCATATAGTTAAGAGTCTCTTATGGCTTGCCTCCCTGTTTCCTCTTATTTTACTTTTCCTTCCTTTCCCCTATGTTCATCTGTTTTGTTTCTTAAATTCCACATATGAGTGAAATCATATGATATTTATCTTTCTCTGACTGACTTATTTTACTTAGCATAATAACCTCTAGTTTCATCCACATCATTGCAAATGGCAAGATTTCATTCTTTTTGAAACTGAGTAATATTCCATTGTGTGTGTGGAGATTATATATATATGTATATATATATATACCTACCTCACATCTTCTTTATCCATTCATATGTCGATGGACATCTGGGCACTTTTCATATTTTGACTATTGTGGATGCTCTGCTGCTATAAACATTGGAGTGCACGTGAGTTTCTCCATCTCATCATTATGTCCAGAAAAGAATAGAAGAAAGAGAAAAGACAAAAATAACAACACCACCAGAAAGGAAAGAAACAAAACAAACCAGAGGAAAACAAAAACAAAACAAAATAAGAAAAAAAAATTAACCAAAAAGTAGAACAGAACAAAACACTAAAATAGAACCTGGGTGTATTTTGGTCTGTTAAAAGAAACTTGACCCCAAAATAGGAAAGAAAGAAAAAAAAAAATATATATATATATATATACAAAAATAAAATAAAATATAATGAAATGAAACCAAAAATAAAAAATATACATAAGTAATATATATAAATAAAAATTTAAAAACTGAAAAAAAGAATTGAAAAAATAAAACAGAAAGTCTAAAGAATAATTTTTTAAAAAAAAACAAAAATGCTATATACTTTTTCCCCAAGAGTTGAAGTTTTGCAGTTCTCTATGATTAGTAAACATGGGGCTAGCTAGTTGTTCCTGCTGGCCTTCTGGGTGAGGGGTTGATTCTTAGGTGTCCTTGCTCTGGTGGAATTATGTCTCCTTTGCCAGGGGCCGGGCTCAGTTAAGTGGCTCCAGATTCCTCTATGTGGTGCTGTTTTGCTCCCTGAAGGCTTTCAGCACTGGTGGGGGTTGAAAATGGTGGCGTTCAGCTCTCTAGCCCCAGAGATGAAAGTTCCCACTGCCCACTCTTCAGTGAATCCTCACAGAAAAGCAGTCATTCACTCTTGTCTCCTCTGAACTCTGTGTTCACCCAGCCTGTTACCAAGCATTTTTATTTCAGGCATGAAACTCAGTTTCAAGTCTCCAAACTTTATGGACTCCTACAGTGTGGACCAGAACAGTTCTTCTCAGGGGAGGGGGGTGGTCTCCCTGTACTTCTGCCTTTTGCTGGGCCCCTGCCCAGGTAGCTGTCTGGGGACTGTGCAGTAGTTCGCAGTTTATGGCAACACTGAGCAGAAAGCCGGCACCTAGACTCGCTGATTTCAGCTGGCTTCCCCTCTCCTATGCCTGGGAACTCTGCCTCACTCAGGCACCCCCATTCTTCTTGTAACCCTGGGGATCCTGAAACCACACTTTCCCATATGGGATTCCATCCCACTTTGCCACCTGAGCACCTTTAAGCCAGGGACAACCCCCACTGTGACAGACTTCTAAAAGTTTTGATTTTGTGCTCCACTGCTTACAATACTTTGCCGTAGCCTCCTTAAGCAGGTTCCCTCCCTTCCACCATATCTTCCCTCATTGCCGTGGATTCACATCTCTGTACTTCCTACCATCCAAAGAGTGGTCACTTTTCTATTTGTAGAATTGCAGCAATTCTTTTCTCAGATCTCTGATTGATTTCCCAGGTGTTCAGAATAATTTGATAACTATCTAGCTGAATTCAGGCACAAAACAAAATTAGGCTTTCCTACTCTGCTATCTTAACTCCTCTAGACCACAAATCTGTTTTTAAAGTAATCTTTATTTTATGGATAAACATTAGCATGTCAAAATGTGCCAGTGGGACCATGCCCTCTTAAAAGTGTCAGTAGACCTTTAGGTACAAAGACTTCCATTTCTCTTAACTCTGGAAGATGGAACTAAAAGAAACAAGGCAGATGCAAATGAAATGCTCAGATTTCTACTCAGATCAAGTTCCTTTGATGATCTATTATTTGTCCTGAAAACCTGTGGCCCAAAACATAAGAAAGAGAAAACAGAATGTAAGCTCAAGTGACCAATTTTTTAAAAAAAGATTTTATTTATTTCCTTGAGAGAGAGAGAAGCAAGGGGAGTGGTGGAGGGAGACAGAGAAGCAGGGTCCCCATTGAGCAGGCAGTCCAATGCAGGACTAGATCCCAGGACCCTGGAATAATGACCTGAGCCAAAGGCAGATGCTTAATCACCTGAGCCACCCAGGTGCCTCAAGTGACCAAATTTTATAGTAAAAATTCACCCCAAAGATTTTACATTGTCTGTGTTTGAAACACAGATTAAGATAATGATTTCCAAAATAAGTAACATTTTTCCCCCCCAAAAAGCTCCATGATCCAATCCACTGAAATATTACATCCCTTAGGCTGGGGCTCTGATTATTCAAGGTGTTCAGTTTTTTCATGTGATTTAACCAAGATGATACATTAATGGACTCATCAGGTATGAACACACATTCTGTTTGGTTAATAGTGCAAGTGCCTCACTGTGAAGTAGTAATAATGTCCATGCTGGGTGAATTTAGAAAGGGATTCTATGTATGATATAATATCCTCCAGGCCAATTGAATGAAGACAAGGGCCAAATGTTCATACCAGTGTTAAACAGAACATGCCCATCTGGCCTTGAGGTGAGGTGAGGTGAGGTGAGGGAGGTTGTTAAGTTTTGTTACCCTGGTGGCAGATTTTCCCCTGTGACCAGGGAAAACCAAGAGTGCAGCAGCCTACCCACCCAAGTGGGAGCTATGATAAATGATTTGTGCCACACAATTCCTGGATCCAATTCAGGTCTACCCAATATATACCTGTTGGTGGGACCAGTCATTGCCCAACCAGTCGCTATTTTTTAATGTGGCAGAATGGCTACATAGTTCCAGTGATAGCCATCCCATAACCCTCGTATGATTGGTTTGGCTTGGTTTAGAGTGATTTTTCTGTTCTAAACATACTGATGCCAGGGTGGTCAAATGTCTATAACCCAGGAAAGCCACATAAAACCATCCCAAATGTGAGTGTAGCCACTCATGGCTTTGATGGTGGTATTTTGGGGACCCTCTGATTAGTAGTTGAATGGGCTACCTCTGAAGTTTGACTGACAGAAAAACAATACTCATGTCCAGAGTTACTCATAGTATGTGCCACAGGCCTGTATTCTGGATCAGTATTGGCAATGTCAGATGAATTAAGAGTTCTAGCCCTAGCTTATTCTTCCCTAATGTACTGTTTCAATAGCTTCCAATCTCTTCCCTGGAGTCGTGATACCCACCAGAGCAATCTTGATGAAGTAAGAAGGGCAGTGGTCTACATATCCAATAGTTGGATTAATTTATTTGCTGGGCATATGAGTGGGCCCACTGAAGAAACATATTTCCAGGGGCGCCTGGGTGGCTCAGACGGTTAAGCGTCTGCCTTCGGCTCAGGTCATGATCCCAGGGTTCTGAGGTCGAGTCCCGCATCGGGTTCCCTGCTAGGCGGGAAGCCTGCTTCTCCCTCTGCCTCTCTCTCTCTCTCTCTCTGACTCTCATGAATAAATAAACACTAAAAAAAAAAAAAAGAAACGTATTTCCATCAGGTGCCCATCCCATGACCAGACTCCACAGGAGAAACATAAGTGTAAGGTCAAAAAGACAAATCTTTAGTAAGAAATTGTATGGGAAGTTCTAGAGAATTACACCTGTGGCATGATCCTTAAATGTTAATATGGCTGCAGCTTTAGAAACCTGACCTGCTTGTGCATACCATACATGTTGGCCAAAGGAACAGCACTGTCAAGCATGAGGAGATGAACTGAGGACAGGATATGACAGACCAGAACTCTCAACTTATTTTCTTCCTTCCTTTTTCTTTTTCTTTTTCTTTCTTTCTTTCTTTCTTTCTTTCTTTCTTTCTTTCTTTCTTTCTTTCTTTCTTTCTTTCTTTCTTTCTTCTTCTTCTTTCTTTTTTCTTTTTTCTTTCCTTCCTTTCTTTCTACCAATTAAACACTTTCTTTATTATAGTCATTTTTGCATAGAAAAGTCTTATTCATTTGACATTTAAGGACTTTGGGGACAGCCTGCTGCAAGTGATTTTTTACCATCTGTGATCAATTCTAGCAAGATGGGGAAAAACAGTGATTATATTCTCTGAGGAACAAATTCCTTAAGTTCCATAGTAATTCATAAAATCCTTTATACCTAAAGAAAAATTAATTATAACATGGATTTCAATTTTTCTATCATAGCCATTTATCCCTTCATAAAGGATGAATTATTTAAGGAATATACTTGCCTAAATATATATTTTTGTATTTGATTTTTCTTAAAACTTGCTGAAATTTTTAGAAGACACAATCCAGGTAACTGGCAAATTTTGTGCCTGGGTTCTTGAGAGAAACAGGGAAGGTTTAATTCAACTTTTGAGAACAGTAGCTTTCCTCTGCAGCAGTTGAGAAAAATTAATTCAACCAGTATATATTCAGATATCACTCTGAGCCACTCTGAACTTGGGATGAGCAGTGAGAACATAATGGGTGAGGAGCTTGCTCTTATGAAGTTCACATTCTTTTTTTTTGAATTTTTTATTATGTTAAGTTAGTCACCATACAGTACTTCATTAATTTTTGATGTAGTGTTCCATGATTCTTTTTTATGTATAACACCCAGTGCTCATTGCAATACATGCCCTCCTTAATACCCATCACTGCACTAACCCATTCCCACAACCCCCTCCCCTCTGAAACCCTCAGATTATTTCCCAGAGTCCATAGTCCCTCGTGGTTCATCTCCCACTCTGATTTTTCAACCTTCAGATTTCCCTCCCTTCCCCTATGGTGATCCGTGCTTTTGCTCATGTTCCACATACAAGTGAAACCATATGATAATTGTCTTTCTCTGCTTGACTTATTTCACTTAGCATAATCCCCTCCACTTCCATCCATGTCCATGCAAATGGTGGGTATTCATCCTTTCTGGTGGCTGAGTAATATTCCATTGTATATATGGACCACATCTTCTTTAACATTCATCTGTTGAAGGACATCTCAGCTCTTTCCACAGATGGCTATTGTGGACATTGCTGTTATGAACATTGGGATACATGTGCCCCTTCTTTTCACTAGGTTTGTATCTTTGGGGTAAATACCTAGAAGTGCAATTGCTGGGTCATTGGTTAGCTCTATTTTTTAACTTTTTCAGGAACCTCCATACTGTTTTCCAGAGTGGCTGTACCAGCTTGCATTCCCACCAACAGTGTAAGCAGGTTCCCCTTTCTCCACATCCTTGTCAAAACTTGTTTCCTGTCTTGTTAATTTTTGCCATTCTAACTGGTGCAAAGAGGTATCTCATTGTGGTTTTGATTTGAATTTCCCTGATCCTAGTACATTGAATATTTTCTCATGTGTCTGTTATCCATTTGTGTGTCTTCTTTGGAGAAGTGTCTGTTCATGTCTTCTGACCATTTCTTGACTTGATTATTTGTTTTTTGGGTGTTGAGTTTGAGAGGTTCTTTATAAATCTTGGATACCAGCGCTTTATCTGTAATGTCATGTGCAAATATCTTCTCCCATTCCATGGATTGCCTCATACTTTTGTTGACTGTTTCCTTTGCTGTGGAGAAGCTTTTTATCTTGATGAAGTCCCAAAAGTTCATTTTCACTTTTGTTTCCCTTGCCTTTGGAGACGTATCTTGAAAGAAGATGCTGTGGCCAATGTCAAAGAGGTTACTGCTATGTTCTCCTCTAGGATTTTGATGGATTCCTGTCTCACATTGAGGTCATACATCCACTTTGAATTTATCTTTGTGTATGGTGTAAAAGAATGGCCTAGTTTCATTCTTCTAGACATAGTTGTCCAATTTCCCCACGACCATTTATTGAAGAGACTGTCTTTTTTCCACTGGATATTTTTTCCTGATTTGTCAAATATGCTGACTACAGAGTTGAGGGTCCATTTCTGGAGAATCTATTCTGTTCCATTGAACTATGTGCCTGTTTTTGTGACAGTACCATGCTGTCTTGGCGACTACAGCTTTGTAATATACCTTGAAGTCAGGCAACATGATGCCCCCAGCTTTGTTTTCTTTTTCAACATTCCCTTGGTGAATCAGGGTCTTTTCTGGTTCCATACAAATTTTAGAATTGTTTGTTCCAGCTCTGTGATAAAATGTTGATGTTATTTTAATAGGGATGGCATTGAAAGTGTAGATTGCTCTGGGCAGCATATAAATTTTAACAATGTATATTATTCCAATCCGTGAGCATGGAATGGTTCTTCAACTTCTTCTGTCTTCCTCAATTTCTTTTATAAGTGTTTTGTACTTTCTAGAGTATAAATCTTTACCTCTTTGGTTAGGTTTATTCCTAGGTATCTTTTGGGTTTTGGTGCCATATTAAATGGAATCGAGTCCCTAATTTCTCTTTCTACAGTTACATGGCTAGTGTATAGACAAGCAACTGATTTCTGTACATTTATTTTGTATCCTGCCTCTTTACTGAATTCCTCTATGAGTTCTAGTAATTTGGGGGTGAAAATTTTGGGTTTTCCACATAAAGTATCATGTCATCTGTAAAGAGAAAGGGAGTTTGACTTCTTTGCCAATTTAAATGCCTTTTATTTCTTTTTGTTGTCTGATTGCTGATGCTAGGACTTCTTTTCTTTTTTAATTTTATTTTATTATGTTATGTTAGTCACCATACAATACATCACCAGTTTTCGAAGCAGTGGTCCATGATTCATTGTTTTCGTACAACACCCAGTGCTCCATACAGTGCTCCTCCTTAATACCCATCACCGGGCTAACCAATCCCCCCTCCCCCCTCCCCTCTAAAACCCTGTTTGTTTCTCAGAGTCCATAGTCTCCCATGGTTCGTCTCCCCCTCCGATTTCCCCCCCTTCATTTTCCCCTTCTTTCTCCTAATGTCCTCAATGTTATTCCTTATGTTCCACAAATAAGTGAAACCATATGATAATTGACTTTCTCTACTTGACTTATTTCACTTAGCATAATCACTTCCAGTCCCATCCATGTTGATGTAAAAGTTGGGTATTCATCATTTCTGATGGCTGAGACATATTCTCTTGTATATATGGACCACATCTTCTTTATCCACTCATCTGTTGAAGGGCATCTCGGCTCTTTCCACACTTTGGCTATTGCAGACATTGCTGCTATGAACATTGGCATGCATATGGCTCTTCTTTTCACTACATCTGTGTCTTTGGGGTAAATACCCAGGAGCACAATTGCTGGGTTATAGGGTATCTTTATTTTTAATTTTTTGAGGAACCTCCACACTGTTTTCCAAAATGGATGTACCAACTTGCATTCCCACCAACAGTGTAAGAAGGTTCCCTTTTCTCCACAACCTCTCCAACATTTGTTTTTCTTGCCCTGTCCATTTTTGCCATTCTAACTGGTGTGAGGTGGTATCTCAATGTGGTTTTGATGTGAATTTCCCTGATGGCTAATGATGATGAACATTTTTTTCATGTGTCTGTTATCCATTTGTATGTCTTCTTCGGAGAAGTGTCTGTTCATGTCTTCTGCCCATTTTTGAATTATTTGTTTTTTGGGTGTTGAGTTTGAGAAGTTTTTTTTGTTGTTGTTGTTTCAAAGAAATCCATTTATTTTATTTTTTTTATTATGTTAGTCACCATACAGTACATCATTAGTTTTTGATGTAGTGTTCCATGATTCATTGTTGGCATATAACACCCAGTGCTCCATGAACACATGCCCTCCTTAATACCCATCACTGGGTCAACGCATCCAACTCCCAACATCTCCTCTAAAACCCTCAGTTTATTTCTTGAAATCCATAGTTTCTCATGGTTATTATATTAACATATAATGTATTGTTTCAGGGGTATAGGTCTGCGATTCATCAGTCTTACACAATTCACAGCACTCACCATAGCACATACCCTCCCCAACGTCCAACACCCGGCCACCCCATCCCTCCCACTCCCCTCCACTCCAGCAACCCTCAGTTTGTTTCCTGATATTAAGAGAAATCCATTTTTTTTGTATTTTTTTTGTAGTTTTTAATTTTATTATGTTATGTTAGTCACCATACAATACATCATTAGTTTTTGATGTAGTGATCCATGATCCATTGTTTTTGTATAACACCCAGTGATCCATGTAGTACGTGCCCTCCTTAATACCCATCACCGAGCTAACCAATCCCCCATCCCCCTCCCCTTTAAACCCTGTTTGTTTCTCAGATCCATAGTCTCTCATGGTTCATCTCTCCCTCCAATTCCTCCCGCCCATTTTTCCCTTCCTTCTCCTAATGTCCTCCATGCTATTCCTTATGTTCCACAAATAAGTGAAACCATATGATAATTGACTTTCTCTGCTTGACTTATTTCACTTAGCATACTCTCCTCCAGTCCCATCCATGTTGACGTAAAAGTTGGGTATTCATCTTTTCTGATGGCTGAGTAATATTCCATTGTATATATGGACCACATCTTCTTTATCCATTCGTCTGTTGAAGGGCATCTCAGCTCTTTCCACAGTGTCGCTATTGCAGACATTGCTGCTATGAACATTGGGGTGCATATGGCCCTTCTTTTCACTACATCTGTGTCCTTGGGGAAAATACCCAGTAGTGCAATTGTTGGGTCATAGGGTAGCTCGATTTTTACATTTTTGAGGAAACTCCACACTGTTTTCCAAAGTGGCTGTACCAACTTGCATTCCCACCAACAGTGTAAGAAGGTTCCCCTTTCTCCACAGCCTCTCCAACATTTGTTGTTTCTTGCCCTGTCCATTTTTGCCATTCTAACTGGTGTAAGGTGGTATCTCAATGTGGTTTTGATTTGGATTTCCCTGATGGCTAATGATGATGAACATTTTTTCATGTGTCTGTTAGCCAGTTGTATGTCTTCTTCAGAGAAGTGTCTGTTCATCTCTTCTGCCCACTTTTTGACTTGATTATTTGTTTTTGGGATGTTGAGTTTGAGAAGTTCTTTATAGATCTTGGATACCAGCCCTTTATCCGTAGTGTCATTTGCAAATATCTTCTCCCATTCTGTGAGTTGCCTCTGTTTTGTTGACTGTTTCCTTTGCTGTGCAGAAGCTTTTGATCTGGATGAAGTCCCAAAAGTTCATTTTTGCTTTTGTTTCACTAGCTTTTGGAGATGTATCTTGAAAGAAGTTGCTGTGGCCGATGTCAAAGAGGTTAGTGCCTATGTTCTCCTCTAGGATTTGGATGGATTCCTCTGTGACATTGAGGTCTCTAATCCACTTTGAGTTTATCTTTGTGAATGGTGTTAGAGAATGGTCGAGTTTCATTCTTCTGCATGTGGCTGTCCAATTTTCCCAGCACCATTTATTGAAGAGACTTTCTTTTTTCCATTGCATGTTTTTTCCTGCTTTGTCGAAGATTAGTTGACCATAGAGTTGAGGATCCATATCTGGTCTCTGTATTCCTTTCCATTGGTCTATATGTCTGTTTTTGTGCCAGTACCATGCTGTCTTGTTGATCACAGCTTTGTAATATAGCGTGAAATCGGGAAACATGATGCACCCAACTTTGTTTTTCTTTTTAAAAATTTCCTTGGCGATTCGGGGTCTTTTCTCTTTTTTTCTTTTTTTTTTTTTTAGATTTTATTTATTTATTTGAGAGAGAGAGAATGAAAGACAGCATGAGAGGGGGGAGGGTCAGAGGGAGAAGCAGACTCCCTGCTGAGCAAGGAGCCCGATGTGGGACTCGATCTCAGGACTCCAGGATCATGACCTGAGCCAAAGGCAGTCGCTTAACCAACTGAGCCACCCAGGCGCCCCGAGGGTCTTTTCTGATTCCATACAAATTTTAGGATTGTTTGTTCCCGGAATTGGAAAAATGTCATTGGAATTTTCATCGGGATGGCATTGAAGGTATAGATTGCTCTGGGTAGCATAGACATTTTAACAATGTTTATTCTTCCGATCCATGAGCATGGAATATTGTTCCATCTTTTTGTGTCTTCTTCCATTTCTTTCATGAGTGTTCTGTAGTTCCTAGAGTATAGATCCTTTACCTCTTTGGTTAGGTTTATTCCGAGGTATCTTATGGTTTTTGGTGCTATTATAAACGAAATCGTTTCTCTAATTTCTCTTTCTACAGTTGTGTTGTTAGTGTGTAAGAAAGCAACTGATTTCTGTGCATTGATTTTGTATCCTGCCACGTTACTGAATTGCTAGATGAGTTCTACTAATTTGGGGGTGGAGTCTTTTGGGTTTTTCACATAAAGTATTATGTCGTCTGCAAAAAGAGAGAGTTTGACTTCTTCTTTGCCAATTTGAATACCTTTTATTTCTTTTTGTTGTCTGATTGCTGTTGCTAGGACTTCTAGTACTATGTTGAACAACAGTGGTGAGTGTGGGCACCCTTGACGTGTTCCTGATCTGAAGGGAAAGGCTCTCAGCTTTTCCCCATTGAGGATGATATTCACTGTGGGTTTTTCATAGATGGATTTCATGAGCTCGAGGAATGTTCCCTCTATCCCTATACTCTGGAGAGTTTTAATCAGGAAAGGATGTTGTATTTTGTCAAATGCTTTTTCCGCATCAATTGAGAGGACCATATGGTTCTTCTCCCTCCTCTTCTTAATGTGTTCTATCACATTGATTGATTTGCGAATGTTGAACCACCCTTGCATCCCGGGGATAAATCCCACCTGGTCGTGGTGGATGATCCTTTTAATGTATTGTTGGATCCTATTATCTAGGATTTTGTTGAGGATTTTGGAATCCATATTCATCAGGGATATTGGTCTGAAATTCTCCTTTTTGATGGGGTTTTTGCCTGGTTTGGGGATGAAGGTAATGCTGGCCTCATAGAATCAGTTTGGAAGTTTTCCTTCTGTTTCTATTTTTTGAAACAGCTTCAGGAGAATAGGTATTATTTCTTCTTTGAATGTTTGGTAGAATTCCCCAGGGAATCCATCAGGCCCTGACTCTTGTTTGTTTGGAGGTTTTTGATCACTGCTTCAATCTCCTTACTGGTTATTGCCTTGTTCAGGTTGTCCATTTCTTCCTGTTTCAGTCTTGGCAGCTTATAGGTTTCCAGGAAGGCCTCCATTTCAATCATATTGCTCAGTTTATTGGCGTACAGTTGTTGATAATAATTTCTAATAATTGTTTCTATTTCCTTGGTGTTAGTCGTGATCTCTCCCCTTTCATTCATCATTTTATTAATTTGGGTCCTTTCTCTCTTCTTTGGGATAAGTCTAGCCAGTGGTTTATCAATCTTATTAATTCTTTCAAAGAACCAACTTCTAGTTTCGTTGATCTGATCTACTGTGTTTCTGGTTTCTAATTTATTGTTTCTGCTCTAATTTTAATTATTTCTCTTCTAATGCGTGGCTTAGGCGTCATTTGTTGCTTTTTCTCTAGTTGTTTAAGGTGTAGAGTTAGTTGGTGAATTCCGGATTTTTCTATTTTTTTGAGTGAGGCTTGGATGGCTATGTATTTCCCCCTTAGGACTGCCTTTGCAGTATCCCATAGGTTTTGGACCGTGTGTTTTCATTCTCATTGATTTCCATGAATTGTTTAAGTTCTTCTTTGATTTCTTGATTGATCCAAACATTCTTGAGGAGAGTGGTCTTTAGCTTCCAAGTGTTTGAATTTCTACCCAATATTTTCTTGTGATTGAGTTCCGGTTTTAGAGCATTGTGGTCTGAGAATATGCAGGGAATAATCTCAATCCTTTGGTATCGGTTGAGACCTGATATTTGACCCCGTATGTGGTCTATTCTGGAGAAAGTTCCATGTGCGCTCGAGAAGAATGAGTATTCTGTTGTTTTCGGATGGAATGTTCTGTAAATGTCTATGAGGTCCATCTGGTCCAATGTATCATTCAAACCTCTTGTTTCCTTGTTGATTTTCTGCTTAGATGATCTGTCCATTACTCAGAGTGGAGTATTGAGGTCTCCTACAATTAACGTATTGTTATCAATATGACTCTTTATTTTGGTTAACAGTTGGCTTTTGTAGATGGCTGCTCCCTTGTTGGGAGCAAAGATATTTACAATTGTTAGATCTTCTTGTTGGATAGACCCTTTAAGAATGATATAGTGTCCTTTTGTGTCTCTTATTACAGACTTAATTTAAAATCTAATTTGTCTGATATAAGAATTGCTACCCCAGCTTTTTTTGAGGTCCACTGGCATGGAAGATGAATCTCCATCCCTTCACTTTCAGTCTGGATGTATCTTTAGGTTCAAAATGAGTCTCTTGTAGACAGCATATGGATGGGTCCTGTCTTTTTATGCAATCTGCAACCCTGTGCCGTTTTATGGGAGCATTTAGGCCATTCACGTTGAGAGTGATTATTGAAAGATATGAATTAATTGTCATCATGTTGCCTGTGAAGACCTTGTTTTTATAGATTGTCCCTGTAAGTTTCTGTTGTAGATCACTCTTGGGGACTTTCTCCTTTTATAGAACCCCCCTTAATATTTCTTGCAGTGCCGGCTTAGTGGTCACGTATTCTTTCAACTTCTGCCTGTCTTGGAAGCTCTGCATCTCTCCATCCATTTAAATGAAAGCCTTGCCAGATAAAGTATTCTTGGCTGCATGTTCTTCTCATTTAGTACCCTGAATATGTCTGGCCAGGCCTTTCTGGCTTGCCTGGTCTCTGTGGATAGGTCTGACGTTATTCTGATGTTCCTCCCTCTGTACATAAGGAACCTCTTTCCCCTAACTGCCCTTTAGATGGTTTCCTTGGTTTTAAGATTTGCAAGTTGTACTATTACATGCCGGGGTGTTGGCCTGTTTTCCTTGATCTTAGGAGGGTCCTCTCTGCCTCTAGGACTCGAATGTTTGTTTCATTCCCCAGATTAGGGAAGTTCTCAGCTATGATTTGTTCAAGTACATCTTCTAGCCCTCTCTCTCTCCACTCCCTCCGGGATTCCAATTATTCTGACATTGGAACGCCTCATGGTGTCCCTTATTTCTCTGATTCTATTTTCATGGATTCTCAGTTGTTTTTCCCTGGCCTCCTCCTTTCCCTTTTTATCTATTATACTGTCTTCCAGATGGCTTATTCTCTCTTCTGTCTCAGGTACCCTAGCTGTTAGATTATCTAGATTGGATTGGATCTCATTGATAGCACTTTTAAGTTCTGCCAATTCACCTTTCATTTCTGCCCTTAGAGACTCTATGTTGTCATTAATTGATTTCTCCATTCTAGCCATTGTCTTCACAATGGCTAGCCTGAATTCCAACTCTGACATCTTGGTTAGATCTGCATCCATTTATAAATCTGCAGCATAAGTCCTAATCTCTGAGTCTTTTCTGTTTTGGAGGCTCCTCCTCCTAGTCATTCTGTTGATGCGTGTTTGAGGGTATGTATAGAGTCCAAATTATTGAGCAGAATCCAAGCAAGATGCACCTGTTTTCTTGGGACCTTAGGGTTGCTGGCCTCTTGTTTTCCCAGCCTGTCTTCTGTGGGAGGGGCCTGCCACACTGTTACTCAGGTAACCCTGTTTGGGCGGAGTTGCCCTGCACCCCTGTGGCGGGGGATGGGCTCAGTGGGAATCAGTCTTTGGGGCTTTTGTTCTTTGGCACCTTTCCCTGGGGGCTTTCCCTGTCTCTTCCTTGAGTCAGAGCAGAAGAGACCGTTTCTAGCCCTCTGCCTCAGAGCAGAGAGCTCGCAGTCTGTTCTTCAGTGAGTTCTCCAGGCCACACTCTCCGTATTTGTCCGTGCTGCTATAAACTGCATCATCCTGGGTTGTGCCCCCCTCTGCAGCGCCCCCAGTCCTGCCTCCAAGTCCGGGTACATCTCCGCCCTTTTTGTTTCTAAAACCGCCAGCCGCTCCCAGTTCGTTCCCCCGACTCCACCGCTTGGGGTTTCCACCCCAGGGGTTTGCAGTTCACTGGCACGACCCCAGCGCACCTGGTTTCCATCTTGGAGGCTGCAGTTCGCCTGCACGCGACCATCGCTCCGGTTTCTGTCTGGGGGGGCTGCGGTTCGTGTGCGCGTGACCCCGCCGGTCTGGTTTTCCACCCCAGGTGCTGTCCTAAAGTTCTTTCCCGACGCTACCAGTCTGCGAGTCTGTGCCCCATCTGCGGACGCGAGGCTGTCACTTACCGGTGGTGTAAGATCCCCACATCCAGGCACCCTCCCGCCGCCGTTTATCCTCCGATATCTGCCCACAGAATCACGGCTCTCCGCTTCGTACCTCCAAACCAACCGCCTGCGATATTCTGTTTGTAGAGATCCAGATGTTCTTACATCTCAGGCTGGTTTCGTGGTTGCTCAGAGTGGTCTGGTAGTTATCCAGCTCAATTCCGGGGACCAGTTGAAATAGAGTCCCCTATTCCTCCGCCATCTTTTCCCACTCCGAGAAGTTCTTTATAGATCTTGGATACCAGCCCTTTATCTGTAGTGTCATTTTCAAATATCTTGTTCTTGTTCAATCCACCGTTTAAGAATGATATAGTATCCTTCTGTATCTTTTACTACAGCCTTTATCTTAAAGTCTAATTTGTCTGATATGAGAATTGCTACCCCATCTTTCTTTTGATGTGCATTGACATGAAAAATGTTTCTCTATCCCCTCACTTTCATTCTGAACCTAAAGATGTATCTTTAGGTTCAAAATGAGTCTCTTGTAGACAGCATATGAATGGATCCTGTGTTTTTATGCAATCTGCAACCCTGTGCTGTTTCATGGGAGCATTTAGGTTGTTCACATTAAGAGTGATTATTGAGGGGCGCCTGGGTGGCTCAGTTGGTTAAGCGACTGCCTTCGGCTCAGGTCATGATCCTGGAGTCCCGGGATCGAGTCCTGCATTGGGCTCCCTGCTCAGCAGGGAGTCTGCTTCTCCCTCTGACCATCTCCCCTCTCATGCTCTCTCTATCTCATTCTCTCTCTCAAGTAAATAAATAAAAATCTTTAAAAAAAAAGTGATTTTTTTTAATTTTTTAAATTTTTTATTCTTATTTTAATCCCCATACATTACATCATTAGTTTTAGATGAAGTGTTCCATGATTCATTGTTTGTGCATAACACCCAGTGCTCCATGCAGAATGTGCCCTCCTCAATTCCCACCACCAGGCTAACCCATCCTCCCACCCCCCTCCCCTCTAGAACCCTCAGTTTGTTTTTCAGAGTCCATCATCTCTAATGGTTCGTCTACCCCTCCGATTTCCCCCACTTCATTATTCCCCTCCCACTACCTTCTACTTCTTCTTCTTTTTTTTTCTTAACATATATTGCATTATTTGTTTCAGAGGTACAGATCTAAGATTCAACAGTCTTGCACAATTCACAGCACTTACCAGAGCACATACGCTCCCCAGTGTCTATCACCCAGTCACCCCATCCCTCCCACCCCACCCCCCCACTCCAGCAACCCTCAGTTTGTTTCCTGCAATTAAGAATTCCTCATATCAGTGAGATCATATGATACATGTCTTTCTCTGTTTGACTTATTTCACTCAACATAATACCCTCCAGTTCCATTCACGTCATTGCAAATGGCAAGATCTCATTCCTTTTGATGGCTGCATAATATTCCATTGTATATATATACCACATCTTCTTTATCCATTCATCTGTCGATGGACATCTTGGCTCTTTCCACAGTTTGGCTATTGTGGACATTGCTGCTAAAAACATCGGGGTGCACATACCCCTTCGGATCCCTACTTTTGTATCTTTGGGGTAAATACCCAGTAGTGCAATTGCTGGATCATATGGTAGCTCTATTTTCAACTTTTTGAGGAACCTCCATACAGTTTTCCAGAGTGGCTGCACCAGCTTGCATTCCCACCAACAGTGTAGGAGGGTTCTCCTTTCTCCGCATCCCTGCCAACATCTGTTGTTTCCTGACTTGTTAATTTTAGCCATTCTGACTGGTGTGAGGTGGTATCTCATTGAGGTTTTGATTTGGATTTCCCTGATGCCAAGCGATATTGAGCACTTTTTCATGTGTCTGTTGGCCATTTGGATGTCTTCTTTGGAAAAATGTCTGTTCATGTCTTCAGCCCATTTCTTGATTGGATTCTTCGTTCTTTGGGTGTTGAGTTTGATGAGTTCTTTATAGATTTTGGATACTAGCCCTTTATCTGATATGTCATTTGCAAATATCTTCTCCCATTCTGTCGGTTGTCTTTTGGTTTTATTGACTGTTTCCTTTGCTTTGCAAAAGCTTTTTATCTTGATGAAGTCCCAATAGTTCATTTTTGCCCTTGCTTCCCTTGCCTTTGGCGATGTTTCTAGGAAGAACTTGCTTTGGCTGAGGTCAAAGAGGTTGCTGCCTGTGTTCTCCTTTAGGATTTTGATGGACTCCTGTCTCACATTGAGGTCTTTCAACCATTTGGCGTCTATTTTTGTGTGTGGTGTTAGGAAATGGTCCAGTTTCATTCTCCTGCATGTGGCTATCGAATTTTCCCAACACCATTTGTTGAAGAGACTGTCTTTTTTCCATTGGAGGTTCTTTCCTGCTTTGTCAAAGATGAGTTGACCATAGAGTTGAGGGTCCATTTCTGGGCTCTCTATTCTGTTCCATTGATCTATGTGTCTGTTTTTGTGCCAGTACCATGCTGTCTTGATGATGACAGCTTTGTAATAGAGCTGGAAGTCCGGAATTGTGATGCCACCGGCTTTGCTTTTCTTTTTCAACATTCCTCTGGCCATGCGGGGTCTTTTCTGGTTCCATACAAATTTTAGGATTATTTGTTCCATTTCTTTGAAAAAATTTGATGGTATTTTGATGGGGATTGCATTGAATGTGTAGATTGCTCTAGGTAGCATTGACATCTTCACAATATTTGTTCTTCCGATCCATGAGCATAGAACGTTTTTCCATTTCTTTGTGTCTTCCTCAATTTCTTTCATGAGTATTTTATAGTTTTCTGAGTACAGATCCTTTGTCTCTTTGGTTAGATTTATTCCTAGGTATCTTATGGTTTTGGGTGCAATTGTAAATGGGATCGACTCCTTAATTTCTCTTTCTTCTGTCTTGTTGTTGGTGTATAGGAATGCCACTGACTTCTGTGCATTGATTTTATATCCTGCCACTTTAACTGAATTCCTGTATGAGTTCTAGCAGTTTTTGGGTGGAGTCTTTTGGTTTTTCCACATAAAGTATCATATCATCTGCAAAGAGTGAGAGTTTGACTTCTTCTTTGCCAATTTGGATGCCTTTGATTTCTTTTTGTTGTCTGTTGCTGTGGCTAGGACTTCCAATACTATGTTGAATAGCAGTGGTGATAGTGGACATCCCTGCCGCATTCCTGACTTAAGGGGGAAAGCTCTCAGTTTTTCCCGCATTGAGAATGATATTCGCCATAGGTTTTTCATAGATGGCTTTTATGATATTGAGGTATGTACCCTCTATCCCTATACTCTGAAGAGTTTTGATCAAGAAAGGATGCTGTACTTTGTCAAAAGCTTTTTCTGCATCTACTGAGAGGATCATATGATTCTTGTTCTTTCTTTTGTTAATGTATTGTATCACATTGATTGATTTGCGGATGTTGAACCAACCTTCCTGCCCAGGGATAAATCCCACTTGGTCGTGGTGAATAATCCTTTTAATGTACTGTTGGATCCTATTGGCTAGTAGTTTGGTGAGAATTTTTGCATCCATGTTCATCAGGGATATTGGTCTGTAATTCTCCTTTTGGATGGGGTCTTTGTCTGGTTTTGGGATCAAGGTAATGCTGGCCTCATAAAATGAGTTCGGAAGTTTTCCTTCCATTTCTAGTTTTTGGAACAGTTTCAGAAAGATACGTATTAATTCTTCTTGAAATGTTTGGTAGAATTCCCCTGGGGAGCCATCTGGCCCTGGGCTTTTGTTTTTTGGGAGATTTTTGATGACTGCTTCAATTTCCTTAGTGGTTATAGGTCTGTTCAGGTTTTCTATTTCATCCTGGTTCAGTTTTGGTAGTTGATACATCTCTAGGAATGCATCCATTTCTTCCAGGTTATCTAATTTGCTGGCATAGAGTTGCTCATAATATGTTCTTATAATTGTTTGTATTTCTTTGCTATTGGTTGTGATCTCTCCTCTTTCATTCATGATTTTGTTGATTTGGGTCATTTCTCTTCTCTTTTTGATAAGTCTGGCCAGGGGTTTATCGATCTTGTTAATTCTTTCAAAGAACTAGCTCCTAGCTTCGTTGATCAGTTCTACTGTTCTTTTAGTTTCTATTTCATTGATTTCTTCTCTGGTCTTTATTATTTCTCTTCTCCTGCTGGGTTTAGGCTTTATTTGCTGTTCTTTCTCCAGCTCCTTTAGGTGTAGGGTTAGGTTGTGTATTTGAGACCTTTCTTGTTTCTTGAGAAAGGCTTGTATTGGTATATACTTTCCTCTTAGGACTGCCTTTGCTGCATCCTAAAGATTTTGAATAGTTGTGTTTTCATTTTCATTGGTTTCCATGTATTTTTTTAATTCTTCTTTAATTTCCTGGTTGACCCATTCATTCTTCAGTACGATGCTCTTTAGCCTCCATGTATTTGAGTTCTTTCCGACTTTCCTCTTGTGATTGAGTTCTAGTTTCAAAGCATTGTGGTCTGAAAATAGGCAGGGAATGATCCCAATCTTTTGGTACCAGTTGAGACCTGATTTATGACCTCGGATGTCATCTATTCTGGAGAATGTTCCATGGGCACTAGAGAAGAATGTGTATTCCGTTGCTTTGGGGTGGAATGTTCTGAATATGTCTGTGAAGTCCATTTGGTCCAGGGTGTCATTTAAAGTCTTTATTTCCTTGTTGATCTTTTGCTTAGACGATCTGTCCATTTCAGTGAGGGGGGTGTTAAAGTCCCCCACTATTATTGTATTGTTGTCATTGTGTTTCTTTACTTTTGTTATTAATTGGCTTATATAATTGGCTGCTCCCATGTTAGGGGCATAGATATTTACAATTGTTAGATATTCTTGTTGGATAGATCCTTTAAGTAGGATATAATGTCCTTCCTCATCTCTTATTACAGTCTTTTGTTTAAAATCTAATTTGTCTGATATAAGGATTGCCACCCCAGCTTTCTTTTGGTGTCCATTAGCATGGTAAATGGTTTTCCACCCCCTCACTTTCAATCTGTGGGTGTCTTTGGTTCTAAAATGAGTCTCTTGAAGACAGCATATCGATGGGTCTTGTTTTTTAATCCAGTCTGATAGCCTGTGTCTTTTGATTGGGGCATTTAGCCCATTTACATTCAGGGTAACTATTGAAAGATATGAATTTAGTGACATTGTATTGCCTGTAAGGTGACTATTACTGTATATTGTCTGTGTTCCTTTCTGGTCTATTTTGCTTTTAGGCTCCCTCTTTGCTTAGAGGACCCCTTTCAAGATTTCCTGTAGGGCTGGTTTTGTGTTTGCAAATTCCTTTAGTTTTTGTTTGTCCTGGAAGCTTTTTATCTCTCCTTCAATTTTCAATGACAGCCTAGCTGGATAGAGTATTCTTGGCTGCATATTTTTCTCATTTAGTGCTCTGAATATATCCTGCCAGTCCTTTCTGGCCTGCCAGGTCTCTGTGGTTAGGTCTGTTGCCAATCTAATGTTTCTACCCTTGTAGGTTACATATCTCTTCTCCCGAGCTGCTTTCAGGATTTTCTCTTTGTCTATGAGACTCGTAATTTTACTGTTAGATGTTGGGGTGTTGACCTATTTTTATTGATTTTGAGAGGGATTCTCTGTGCTTCCTGGATTTTCATGCCTGTTTCTTTCCCCAAATTAGGGAAGTTCTCTGCTATAATTTGCTCCATTATACCTTCTGCCCCCCTCTCTCTTTCTTCTTCTTCTGGGATCCCAATTATTCTAATGTTGTTTCGTCTTATGGTATCGCTTATCTCTTGAATTCTGCCCTCGTGATCCAGTAGTTGTTTATCTCTCTTTTTCTCAGCTTCTTTATTTTTCATCATTTCATCTTCTATATTACTGATTCTCTCTTCTGCCTCATTTATTCTAGCAGTTAGTGCCCCCATTTTTGATTGCACCTCATTAATAGCCTTTTTGATTTCTACTTGGTTGGATTTTAGTTCTTTTACTTTTCCAGAAAGGGTTTCTCTAATAACTTCCATATTTTTTTCAAGCCCAGCTAGTATCTTTTTTTTTATTTTTATTTTTATTTTGTTTTATGATTTTATTTATTTATTTGAGAGAGAGAATGAGAGAGAGAGAGCAGGAGAGGGAGGAGGGTCAGAGGGAGAAGCAGACCTCCTGCTGAGCTGGTAGCCTGATGCGGGACTCGATCCTGGGACTCCAGGATCATGACCTGAGCCGAAGGCAGTCACTTATCCAACTGAGCCACCCAGGCGCCCCCAGCTAGTATCTTTAAAGTGATGATTCTGAACTGTAGATCTGACATCGTACTAATGTCCGTATTGAGTAGGTCCCTGGCAGTCGGTACTACCTCTTGTTCTTTTTGTTGAGGTGATTTTTTCCGTCTTGTCATTTTGTGCAGAGGAGAATAGATTAATGAGAGAACAAAATGCTAGCAGAGTAACAACGTCCCCAGAGAATATACTCTAAACAAATCAGAAAAGACCTGAAGTAGTGGGAAAAGAAAGGGAAAGAGAGAAAAAAGAAGAAGAAGAAAAAAGAAAAAGATAAAGATAAAAACAAAAACAAACAAAACAAAACAACAACAAAAAAAACCCAGAATGTGATCAAATATGATCAGGCTGGTATATAGATCAGTGACACACACTAGATTTGGGGTGTATTTTGGTCTTTTAGAAGAAAGTGCCTCCCAAAAATTTAAAGTAAGAAAAACTTATATATGTACAAAAATAAGGGTTGATATGATGAAGGAATGGAATATGACTGTAAAGATGGAAATTATAAAAAATTTTATAAAAGGAATTGATAAGAAGTTGTTTGAAAAAAGAAAGAAGAGGATTTAAAAAAAGAAAAAAGAAAAGAAAAAAAAAGGGCAGAGAGAATGTTATCAGGCAGGGGAATAGAAAACACCATATACTAGAGATTTAGGGTATATTTTAATCTGTTAGAAGAAACTATCTCAAAATTTTAAAGAGAGAACAACTTATATATATAAGCCAAAAATACGGGTAACTACTATGAAGGGATAGAATATGACTCTATAAATGAAAAATAAAAATGTTTTTTTTTTTTTTTAAAAGAGGGATTGATAAGATGTTGGTTGAAAAAGGAAAAAAGAAAAATTCAAAAAGAAAAAAAAAGAAAAAAGACAGTTAAAAAAAATTAACTTTGAAAGACTAAAGAATCATGGTAAAAAAGCCATGAATTCTATGTGCAGTATTCCCCTAGCGCTGGAGTTCTGCCATTCTCATTTTTTGGTAAACTTTGTCTTGACTGGCTGTTCTCGCTGATCTTCTGGGGAGGGGCCTGTTGCCGTGGTTTCCAAATGTCTCTGCTGGAGGCGGAATTGCTCCGCCCTTGCCCCCTCCCAGCTAAGTAATCTGCTCGGGTTTGCTCTCCGGGGCTTTTGTTCCCTGCGAGCTTTCTGTGCAGCTTTGGAGGCGGAGAGTGAAAATGGCGGCCTCCCAATCTCCGCCCCGGAGGAGCCGAGAACTCGGGGCCCCGCTTCTCAGTGAGCCCCCAGAGAAAAGCCGTCAGTCACTCCCGTCTCCCTGGTCTCCGGCCTGTGACCGCACGTTTCTATCTCTGGCACCCGACCCCGGGTGGAGTCTCCAAACCCAGCAGATCCCTGCAGTGCACTCCTGCGCGGCTCCTCCCGGGGGAGGAAGGGGAGTCTCCCCGGATCTGCCGCTTGTTGGGTCCCTGTTGGAGGAGCAGTGGCCCGACTGTTCCGCGGATCACGGTTTAAGGCAACCCCGAGCTGAGAGCCCGCGCCTGGGCTCCGCTTCTGCAGCCAGCTTCCCTGCTCCGTTACCTGGGAGCTCTGCCACACTCAGGCACCCCCGGTCTTTCTGTGACTCCGAGGGTCCAGAGACCACACTGTCCTGGAGGGTTCCACCCCCCGCTTAGCCACCAGAGTTACGTCCCTCGGCGGAGCAGACTTTTAAAAGTTCCGATTTTGTGCTCCGCGGCTCTATCACTTGCCAGAAGCGGCCGACGGAGGCCCCTCCCCCGCCGTCTATCCTCCCGAATATCGCCTCAGATTCACTTCTCCGCACGTCCTACCTTCCAGAAAGTGGTCGCTTTTCTGTTCAGAGAGTTGTTGCTATTCTTTTCTTCTATCTCCTGTGAGTTTGTAGGTGTTCAGAATGGTTTGATCCCTATCCAGCTGAGTTCCTGAGAGGAGACGAAATCCAGGTCTCCTACTCCTCCGCCATCTTGCTCCGCCCCCCAAAAGAGTGATTTTTGAAAGATATGATTTTATTGCCATCATGTTGCCTTTGAAGTCCTTGTTTCTATAGATTATCTCTGTAAATTTCTAGTCTATTACTCTTTGAGTCTTTCCTCTTTTATAGATCCCCCTTAATATTTCTTGCAGGGCTGGCTTGGTAGTCACATATTCTTTTAGTTTCTGCCAGTCCTGGAAGCTCCTTGTCTCTCCATCCATTCTGAATGACAGCCTTGTCAGATAAAGTATCCTTGGCTGCATGTTTTTCTCATTTAGTACCCTGAATATGTCTTGCTAGCCCTCCCTGGCTTGCTAATTCTCTGTGGACAGGTCTGACATTATTCTGATGTTCCTCCCACTGTACATAAGAAATCTCTTCCACCTAGCCACATTCAAGATTATTTCTTTGGATCTAAGATTTTCGAATTGTACAATTATATGCCAGGGTGCCAGTCTGATCTTATTGATCTTGGGAGGGGTCCTCTCTGTCTCTTGGACATGAATGCTTGTACCCTTCCCCAGATTAGGGAAGTCCTCAGGTATGATTTGCTCAAATATATCTTCTAGACTCTCTCTCTCTCCACCCACTCAGGGATTCCAATTATTCTGACATTGGAACATTTCATGGCATCATTAATCTCTCTCAGCAGATCTCTTCAGCTTTAATCTGCTTTTCCCATGCCTCCTCCGTTTCCTTCTTTTCTATCATCTTATCTTCTAGCTCACTAATTCGTTCTTCTGTCTCATTTACCCTGGCAGTCAGAGTATCCAGTTTAGACTGCATTTCATTCTTTGCATTTTTAAGTTTGGCCTGATTAAATCTCATTTCTGCCCTAAGAGATTCTATATTTTCGCTAACATTTTTTTCAATCCTAGATATTAACTTCATAATTGTTACTCTGAAGTCTATTTCTGACATCCTGCTTATATCTGTATTCATTAGGTCTGTGGCAGAGGCTACAGTCTCTGATTCTTTTCTTTGTTGTGGGATCCTCCTCTTAGTCATTCTGCTGGGGGGCGTTTGAGGGAATGTAGAGAGTCCAAAGCTTTAACCATGATCCAAGCAAGATGCATCTGTTGTATAAGGATCTTAGGGTTGTTGTCCTCTTGTTCTTCCAGCCTGTCTTCTGGGCTTCCAATGCTGTTACTCAGGCAACCCTGCTTGGGCAGAGTTGCCCTGCCCCGTGTCAGGGGGGTGTGCTCAGTGAAAACCAGTTTTTTGGGGGCTTTTGTTCTCTGGAGGCTTTCCCTGGTGGCTTTCCCCATTTCTTCTGAGAGTCACAGTAGAAGTGACTGCATCCAAACCTCTGTCTCAGAAAAGAGAAATCGCAGTCTGCTCTTCACTGAGCTCTCCAGGTCACTCTGTCTCCGTTTCTGTCTGCATTGCTAAAAACCACAGCCTCTCCAGTTGTGGCCCCACAGCACCACTCTCAGCAGTGGAACCCAGGGCTGCCTGTCTCTGCCCTTTGCTCTTCTAAAACTTCGAGTCACCCCCAGTTCACACGCACACCTGTAGCTCCTGGATCCTGTCTGTGGGCTGCACTAAAGTCCTTTCCCCGCAGCTACCAGTCTTCGAGTCTGTGCCCATACCCCACAGATGGACGATTTGTGCTCCAGTGTTACATCACCTTCCTGGCATTAGCTTATCGCAGCTCCACCTCTGCCTTAGTATTTCTTGCAGGGTTGGTTGGTGGACACATATTCTTTCAGTTTCTGCTGGTCCTGGAAGCTTCTTGTCTCTCTGTCCATTCTGAATGAAAACCTTGGTGTATAAAGTATTCTTGGCTGCATGTTCTCCTCATTTAGTACCCTGAATATGTCTTGCCAGGCCTTTCTGGCTTGTCAGGTCTCTGTGGACAGGTCTGATGTTATACTGATGTTCCTCCCTCTGTACATAAGAATCCTCTTCCCCCTAGCTGCTCTCAGGATAGCTTCCTTGGCTCTAAGATTAGCAAGTTTTACTATTACATTCCAGGGGGTTGGTCTGTTTTTATCTTGGGAGGGGTCTTCTCTGCCTCTTGGACATGAATGCTTGTTTCCTTCCCCAGATAGGGAAGTTCTCAGCTATGATTTGCTCAAATATATCTTCTAGACTCTCTCTCTCTCCACCCCCTCAGGTATCCCAATAATTCTGACGTTGGTACATTTCATGGCATCACTGACCTCTCTAAGTCTGTTCTCCTGTACTTCTAGCTGTTTATGCCAATACTCCTCAGCTTCCTACCATTCTATCAGCTTATCTTCTAGATCACTACTTGGTTCTTCTGCCTCATTTACTCTAGCTGTTAAAGTATCCAGTTTAGACTGCATCCTCATTCATAGCATTTTTAAGTTTGGCCTGATTAGATCTCATTTGTGCCCTTAGAGAATCTATATTGTTGCTAATTGTTTTCTTAAGCCTAGATATCAACTTCATTATTGCTACCCTGAAGTCTATCTCTGATATCATGCTTATATCCATATCCATTAGGTCTGTGGCAGAGGCCTTTGTCTCTGTTTTTCTTTTTCTTTGTTGGGAGTTCCTCCTCCTAGTCATTCTGTTGAGGGGTAATTGAGGGAACGGACAGATTCCAAAATATCAACCACAACCCAAGCAAGATGCACCCATTTTATGGGGACTCTAGGGTTGTTGTCCTCTTTTTCTTCCAGCCTGTCTTCTGGGGGAGGGGCCTGCCACACTGTTTCTCAGGCAACCCTGCTTGGGCAGAGTTGCCCTGCCCCCTGTAGGGAGGCTGGGCTCAGTGGAAACCAGTTTTTTGAGCTTTTCTTTTCTGGCTGCTTTCCATGCCTCTTCTGAGGGTCAGAGCAAAAATGGCCACTCCTAAACCTCTATCCCACAGCAGAGAAATTGCAGTATGCTCTTCACTGAACCCTCCAGGACACAAAGTCTCTGCTTTTGTATGTGCTGCTGAAATCGGGCTGTGGGCCCACAGTGACTCTCCCAGAGGTCTACCCCAGGGCCTGGGTATGTCTCCACCCTTTGTTCTTCTAAAACAGTGAATGGCCCTGGGCTTGTGCGTGTGGCCCTGGGCTTGTGTGCGTTCACCTGCATCTCCTGGATCCTCTCTGAGTGCCACTCTAAAGCTGTTTCCAGGCTGCTACCGCTTTGCAAGTTTTTAACTGGGGGCCAGCACTGGACACTTTTGTTATATCACTTCCCAGGCACCAGCTTATGGAGGCTCCCTCACCCTTCTGTTTACTTCCAATGTCTACCCACAGATTCACAACTTCACCCTTCCTACCTCATGATAGGCAGCGTTTTTCTGCTTGTAAAGATCCAGGTATATATTCTTACATCTCAGGCTGATTTTGTGGGTGTTCAAAAAGGTTTGGTAGATATCCAGCTAAATTCAGGGGACTGGTTGAAACAGGGTCCCTTACTGCTCTGCCATCTTGCTTCCCTCCTTTATTTTTTATTTAAATTCAATTTAGTTAACATATAGTGTTATTAGTTTCAAGGGTAGAGTTTAGTAATTCATCAGTTGCATACAAGACCCAGTGCTGATTACATCAAGTGGCCTCCATAATGCCCGTCACCCAGTTACCCATCCCCCCACCCATGACCACCACTCCAGCATCCCTGTTTCATTCCTATAGTTAGGAGTCTCTTATGGTTTGCTTCCCTCTTTTTTTAAATCTTATTTTATTTATCATTCTCTTCCCCTATGTTCATTCGTTTGTTTCCTAAATTCCATATATGAGTGAAATCATATGGTATTTGTCTTTCTCTGACTGATTTATTTCGATTAGCATTATACCCACTAGTTCCATCCACATGATTGCAAATGAAAATATTTTATGGCTAAGTAATATTCTGTTGTATATATATACACCACCTCATCTTTATCCATTCATCTGTCGGTGGACATCTGGGCTCTTTCCATATTTTGGTTATGTGGACATTGCTGCTATAAACATTGGGGATCATGTGCCCTACAAATCATTATGTTTGTAGCTTTTGGATGAATACCTACTAGTGCAATTACTGGGTCCTAGGGGAGTTCTATTTTTAACTTAAAAAAAAATATTTTATTTATTCATTTGGCAGACAGAGAGAGAGAGAGAGAGAGCAAGCACAAGTAGGCAGAGTCTTAGGCAGAGGGAGAGGGAGTGGCAGGCTCCCTGCTGAGCAGAGTGCCTGATGAGGGGCTTGATCCCAGGACCCTAAGTTTATGACCTGAGCCGAAGGCAGACACTTAACCAACTGAGCCACTCAGGCGCCCCTATTTTCAACTTTTTGAGGAACCTTCATACTGTTCTCCAGAGTGGCTGCACCACTTTACATTCCCATCAACAGTGAAAGAGGTTTCCCCTTTCTCTTCATCCCTGCAAACCTCTGTTGTTTCTTGAGTTTTAAATTTTAGCCATTCTGAATGGTGGGAGTTGGTATCTCATTGTGGTTTTGATATGGATTTCCCTGATGCCAAGTGATGTTCAGTATTTTTTCATGTGCCTTGTAGGCATTTGTGTGTCTTCTTTAGAGAAGTGTCTGTTCATGTCTTCTGCCTATTTCTTGACTGGATTTTTTGTTTTATTTTGGTGGTTTGAGTTTGATAAGTTCTCTATAGATTTGAAAACTAGCCCTTTATCTGATATGTCATTTGCAAATATCTTCTCCCATTCCAAAGGTTGCCTTTAATTTCGTTGATTGTTCCATTTGCTGTGCAAAAGCGTTTTATCCTGATGAAGTCCCAATAGTTCATATTTGCTTTTGTTTCCATTGCCTCCGGAGACAAGTCTAGCAAGAAGTTGCTGTGGCTAAGGTCAAAGAGGTTGCTGCCTGTGTTCTCCAGGATTTGGATGGATTCATGACTCACATATAAGTCTTTCATCTGTTTTGAATTAATTTTTGTCTATGGTATGAGAAAATGGTCCAGTTTCATTCTTCTGCATGTGGCTGTCCAATTCTCCCAGCACCATTTATTGAAGAGACTTTTTTCTATTGCATATTCTTTCCTGCTTTGTGGAAGATTAGTTGACCATACCATTGAAGGTCTATTTCTGGGTTTTTTATTCTGTTCCATTGATCTATGTGTCTGTTTTTGTGCAAATACCATAATGTCTTTTGATTACAGCTTTTTAATAATCTTGAAATCCAGAATTGTGATGCCTCCAGGTTTGGTTTTCATTTTCAACATCACTTTGGCTATTTGGGGTCTTTTTTGGTTCCACACAAATTTTAAGATTGTTTGTTCTGGCTTTGGGAAAAATGCTGGTGGTATTTTGAGGGGATTTCTTTGATTGTGTATATCACTTTAGGTTGCATAGACATTATAACAGTATTTTATCTTCCAATCAATGAGCATGGAATGTTTTTTCCACTTCTATGTGTCTTCCTCTATTTCTTTCATAAGTGTTCTATAGTTTTCAGAGTACAGGTCTTTTACCATTTGGTTAGGGTTCTTTCTTGGTATCTTATGGGTTTTTGTGCAATTGTAAATGGGATTGATTAGTTCACATCTCTTTCTGTTGTTTCATTGTTAGTATAGAGAAAGGCACAGTCTTCTGTGCATTGATTTTATATACTGTGACTTTGCAGAATTCCTGTGTCAATCCTAGCAATTATTCGGTGGGGTCTTTTGGGTACTCTACATAGACTATCATGTCGCCTGCAAAGAGTGACTGACTTCTTCTTTACTGATTTGGATGATTTTATCTCTTTCTGTTGTCTGATTGCTGATGTTAGGACTTCCAGTACTACGTTGAAAAACAGTGGTGAGAGTGACATCCTTGTCGTGTTCCTGACCTTAGGGGAAAAATTGCTCAGTTTTTTCCTATTGAGGATGATATTCGCTGTGTGTCCTTCATATATAGCTTTTATGGTTTTGAAGTATGTTCCCTCTATCCCTACATTGTGGAGGTTTTTTAACAAGAAAGGATGCTGTATTTTGTCAAATGAGTTTTCTGTATCTGTTAAGAAGATCATATGGTTCTTGTCTTTTCTTTTATTCATGTGTTCTATCACATTGATTAATTTGCGGATATTGAGCCACTGTGCAGGCTAGGAATAAATCCAACTTGGTGGTGGCAAATAATCCTTTCAATGTACCGTTGATCCTATTAGTTCGTACCTTGGTGAGAATTTTTACATCCACTTCATCATGGATATTGGTTTGTGATTCTTCTCTTTAGTGGGTTCTCTCTGGTTTTTGGATCAAATGCTGAACACATAGAATGAGTCTTGAAGTTTTCCTTCCATTTCTATTTTTTTTTGAACATTTTCAGAAGAATAGGTATAAATACTTCTTTTTTTATTTAAATTCAATTAGTCAACACGTAGTACATCATTCGTTTTTATGTAACATTCAATGATTCACCAGTTGCGTATTACACTTAGTACTCATCATATCATATGCCCTCCTTAATGCCCATCACCCTGTTACCCCATTCCCCCAAACACCTCCATTTCTGCAACCCTCAGTTTCTCAGAGTCCAGAGTCTCTCATGGTTTGTCTCTCTCTGATTTCTTCCCATTCATTTTTCCCTCCCTCCCATTTTCCTCTGCACTATTCCTTCTTTTCCACATATGAGTGAAACCATATGATAATTGTGTTTCTCTGATTCAATTATTTCACATAGCATAATACACTACAGTTCCATCGATGTTGATGTAAGTGGTAGATATTCATCTTTTCTGATGGCTGAGTAATAGTCCACTGTATATATGAACCACATCTTCTTTATCCATTCATCTGTTGAAGGATATTTCCGCTCTTTTTTTAATTTAAATTCAATTAGCCAACATCATTAGTTTCAGACTCCGGGTTCAACGATTCGTCAGTTGTGAATAACACACAGTGCTCACCACATCATGTGCCCTCCTTAATGCCCATCACCCAGTCATCCCATCCTCCCACCCACCTCCCCTTCTGCAGCCCTCAGTTTGTTTCCCAGTTACCCTCCAGTTCCATCCAGGTTGATGCAAATGGTAGGTATTCATCCTTTCTGATGGCTGAGTAATATTCCATTGTATATATGAACCACATCTCCTTTATCCATTCATCTGTTCAAGAAAATCTTGGCTCCTCCAGTTTGGCTATTGTGGATATTCCTGCTATGAACATCTGGGTGCATGTGCCCCTCCATTTCACTAGGTCTGTATCTTTGTGGTAAATACCCAGCTGGGCAATTAATGGGTCATAGGATAGTTCTATTTTTAACGTCTTGAGGAACCTCCATACTGTGTTCCAGAGTGCCTGCACCAGCTTGCATTCCCACCAAAAGTGTAAGAGGTTTCCCCTTGTCTGCAACCTCACCAAAACTTTTTGTTTCCTGTCTTGTTAATTTTAGCCATAATAATTGGTGTGCGGTGGTATCTTATTGTGATTGTGATGTATTTCCAAGATGTCAAGTGATGTGGAGCATTTTTTCATGCTTCTGCTGGCCATTTGTATATCTTTTATGGAGAAGTGCCTGTTCATGTCTTCTGCCCATTTCTTGACTGCTTTATTTGTTTTTGGAGTGTTCAGTTTGAGAAATTCTTTATAGATCTTGGATACCAGCTCTTTATCTGTAATGTCATATGCAAATATCTTCTCCCATTCCATAGATTACCTATTAGTTTTGTTGACTGTATACTTTGTCATGCAGAAGCTTTTTATCTTGATGATGCCCCAATTGTTCATTTTTGCTTTAGTTTCCCTTGCCTTTAGAGATATGTCTTGTAGGAAGTTGCTGTGGCTGAGGTCATAGAGGTTGCTGTCTGTGTTCTCCTCTAGGATTTTGATGGAATCCTTTCTTACATTTAGGTGTTTCATCCATTTGACCTTATCTTTGTGTATGGTGCAAGACAATGGTCCAGTTCCATTCTTCAGCATGTGGCTGTCCAATTTTCCCAGCATCATTTGTTGAAGAGATTGTCTTTTGTCCATTTGATATTCTTTCTTGCTTTGTCGAAGATTAGTTAACCACAGAGGTGAGGGTCTATTTCTGGGTTCTCTATTCTGTTCCATTGATCCATGTGTCTGTTTTTGTGCCAGTACCACACTGTCTTGATAATCACAGCTTTGTAATATACCTTGAAGTCAGGCAACGTGATACCTCCAGCTTTGGTTTTCTTTTTCAACATTCCCCTGGCGATTCTGGGTCTTTTCTGGTTCCATACAATTTTAGGATACTATGTTGCAGCTCTGTGAAAAATGTCATTGGTATTTTTTTTTAAATATTTTATTTATTTATTTGACAGAGAGAGAAAGGGAACACAAGCAGGGGAAGTGGGAGAGGGAGAAGCAGGCTTCCCGCCGAGCAGAGAGCCCGATGTGGGGCTTGATCCCAGGACCCTGGGATCATGACCTGAGCCGAAGGCAGACACTTAACGACTGAGCCACCCAGGTGTCCCATAAATGTCATTGGTATTTTGATAGGGATCGCATTGAAAGTATAGATTGCTCTGGGCAGGATAGACATTTTAACTATGTTCATTCTTCCAATCCATGGGCATGGGATATTTATCCAATTCTTTGTATCTTCCTTAATTTCTTTCATAAGTGTTCTGTAGTTTCTAGAGTACAGATCCTTTGCCTCTTTGGTTTGGTTTATCCCTAGGTATCTTATGGTTTTAGATGCAATTGTAAATGGTATATATTCCTCAATTTATGTCTCTTCAGTCACATTCTTAGTGTATAGAAATGCAACTGATTTCTGTGCATTGGTTTTGTACCCTGCCACATTGCTGAATCTCTGTATGAGTTCTAGCAATTTGGGGGTGGAGTCTTTTGGGTTTTCCACATAACATAGCATGTCTTCTGCAAAGAGAGAGAGTATGACTTCTTTTTTTACCAATCTGAAGTCCTTTTATTTACTTTATTTTTTGTCTGATTGCTGATCCTAGGATTTCTAGTACTATACTGAACAACAGTGGTGAGAGTGGGCATCCCTGTCTTGTTCCTGACCTTAAGGGAAAAGCTCTTAGTTTTTCCCCATTGAGGATGATATTTGCTGTGGGCTTTCATAGATGGCTTTTATGGTATTGAGTTATGATCCCTCTATCCCTGTACTTTGAAGACTTTTAATCAAGATAGGACGCTATGTTTTGTAAAATGCTTTTTCTGCACCCACTGAGGTGATCATGTGGTTCTTGTCTTTTTTTTTTAATTAATGTGCTCTGTCACGTTGATTGATTTGTGAATGTTGAACCATCCTTGCATCCCAGGGGTAAATCCCACCTGGTCATGGTGAACAATCCTTTTAATGTAATGTTGTATCCTATTGGCAGATATCTTGTTGAATATTTTGGCATCGATGTTCATGAGGGATATTGGTCTGTAATTCTCCTTTTTGATTGGGTCTTTGGTTTTGTGATGGATGCAATGTTGGCCTCATAGAATGAGTTTGGAAGTTTTCCTTCCATTTATATTTGTTGAAACAGCTTTAGTAGAATACGTAATATTTCTTCTTTAAATGTTTGGTAGCATTCCCTTGGGAAGCCATCTGTCACTGGACTCTTGTTTTTTGGAATTTTTTTGATTACTGCTTCAATTTTCTTCCTGGACATTGGTTGGATCAGATTGTCTACCTTTTCCTGTTTCCGTCTTGGTAGTTTATAAGTTTCCAGGAATGCATCTATTTCTTCCAGATTGCCTAATTTGTTGGCATATAGTTGCTCATAATATGTTCTAACAATTGTATTTCCTTAGTATTGGTCATGATCTCTCCTCTTTCATTCATGATTATTAATTTAGGTCCTTCCTCTTTTAGTTTTGACAATTGTGGCCAGAGGCTTATCGATCTTATTAATTCTTTCAAAGAAAAAACTTCTAGTTTTGTTTTATCTGTTCTACTGTTCTTCTGGTTTCTATTTCATTGATTTCTGCTCTAATCTTTATTATTTTTCTTCTCCTGTTTGGTTTAGGTTTTACTTGCTGTTCTTTCTCCGGGTGCTTTAGTTATAAGGTTAGCTTGTGTATTTGAAATTTTTCTAACTTTTTTTTAAAATATAATTTTATTTTATTATGTTACGTTAGTCACCATACAATACATCATTAGTTTTTGATGTGGTGATCCATGATCCATTGTTTTCATATAACACCCAGTGCTCCATGCAGTATGTGCCCTCCTTAATACACATCACTGGGCTAACCCATTCCCCCACCACCCTCCCCTCTAAAACCCTGTTGGTTTCTCAGAGTCCATAAGCTCTCATGGTTCATCTCTCCCTCCGATTTCCTCGTCCCTTTATTTTTCCCTTCCCTCTCCTACTGTTATCCATGCTATTCCTTATGTTTCACAAATAAGTGAAACCATATGATAATTGACTTTCTCTGCTTGACTTATTTCACTTAGCATACTCTCCTCCAGTCCCAACCATATTGATGTAAAACTTGGGTATTCATCCTTTCTGATGGCTGAGTAATATTCCATTGTATATAGGGACCACATCTTCTTTTTTTTTTTTTTTTTTTTTTAAAGATTTTATTTATTTATTCACGAGAGACAGAGACAGAGAGAGAGAGAAGCAGAGGGAGAAACAGGCTCCCAAGGAGCAGGGAGCCCGATGCGGGACTCGATCCCAGGACCCTGGGATCATGACCTGAGCCGAAGGCAGACGCTTAACCATCTGAGCCACCCAGGCTCCCGGGACCACATCTTCTTTATCATTCATCTGTGGAAGGGTATCTCGGCTCTTTCCACAGTTTGGTTATTGCAGACATTGCTGCTATGAACATTGGGGTGCATATGGCCCTTCTCTTCCTTACATCTGTGTCTTTGGGGTAAATACCCAGGAGAGCAATTGCTGGGTCATAGGGTAGCTCTATTTTTTTAATTTTTGAGGAACGTCCACACTGTTTTCCAAAGTGGCTCTACCAACTTACAACAGTGTAAGAAGGTTCCCCTTTCTCCACAACTTCTCCAACATTTGTTGTTTCTTTCCCTGTCCATTTTTGCCTTTCTAACTGGTGTAAGGTGGTATCTCAGTGTGGTTTTGATTTGAATTTCCCTGATGGCTAATGATGATGAACATTTTTTCATGTGTCTGTTGCCATTTGTATGTCTTCTTCAGAGAAGTATCTTTTCATGTCTTCTGCCCATTTTTTGACTTGATTATTTGTTTTTTGGGTGTTGAGTTTGAGAAGTTCTTTATAGATCTTGGATACCAGCCCTTTATCTGTACCGTCATTTGCAAATATCTTCTCCCATTCTGTGGGTTGCCTCTTTGTTTTGTTGACTGTTTCCTTTGCTGTGCAGAAGCTTTTGATCTGGATGAAGTCCCCAAAGTTCATTTTTGCTTTTGTTTCACTAGCTTTTGGAGATCTATCTTGAAAGAAGTTGCTGTGGCCGATGTCCAAGACAATACTGCCTATGTTCTCTTCTAGGATTTTGATTGATTCCTGTCTCACATTGAGGTCTTTCATCCATTTTGAGTTTATCTTTGTGAATGGTGTTAGAGAATGGTCGAGTTTCATTCTTCTACATGTGACTGTCTAATTTTCCCAGCACCAATTATTGAAGAGACTGTCTTTTTTCCATTGCATATTTTTTCCTGAGTTGTCGAAGTTTATTTGACCATAGGGTTGAGGGTCCATATCTGGGCTCTCTATTCTGTTCCATTGGTCTATATGTCTGTTTTTGTGCCAGTACCATGGTGTCCTGGAGATCACAGCTTTGTAATATAGCTTGAAACCGGTCAACGTGATGCCCCCAGCTTTGTTTCTCTTTTTCAACATTTCCTTGGTGATTCGGGGTCTTTTCTGATTCCATACAAATTTTAGGATTGTTTGTTCCAGCACTTGGAAAAATGCCATTGGAATTTTCATCGGGATGGCATTGAAGGTATAGATTGCTCTGGGTAGCATAGACATTTTAACAATGTTTATTCTTCCGATCCATGAGCATGGAATATTTTTCCATCTTTTTGTGTCTTCTTCCATTTCTTTCATGAGTGTTCTGTAGTTCCTAGGTATAAGTCCTTTACCTCTTGCTTAGGTTTATTCCAAGGTATCTTATGGTTTTTGGTGCTATTGTAAATGGAATCATTTCTCTAATTTCTCTTTCTACAGTTGCATTATTAGTGTGTAAGAAAGCAACTGATTTCTGTGCATTGATATTGTATCCTGCCACATTACTGAATTGCTGTATGAGTTCTGGTAATTTGGGGGTGAAGTCTTTTGGGTCATCCACATAAAGTATCATGTCATCTGTGAAAAGAGAAAGTTCGACTTCTTCTTTACCAATTTGAATACATTTTATTTCTTTTCATTGTCTGATTGCTGTTGCTAGGACTTCTCAAACTATTTTGAACTATAGTGCCGAGAGTGGGCATCCTTGACTGTTCCTGATCTTAAGGGAAAGGCTCTCAATTTTTCCCCATTGAGGATGATATTCGCCGTGGGTTTTTCATAGATGGCTTTTATGAACTTGAGGAATATTCCCTCTATCCCTATACTCTCAAGAGTTTTAATCAGGAAAGGATGTTGTATTTTGTCAAATGCTTTTTCTGCATCAAGTGAGAGGACCATATGGTTCTTCTCCCTCTTCTTATTAATGTGTTCTATCACATTGATTGATTTGCGAATGTTGAACCACCTTTGCATCATGGGGATAAATCCCATGTGGTTGTGGTGGATGATCCTTTGAATGTATTGTTGGATCCTATTAGCTGGGATTTTGTTGAGGATTTTGGAATCCATATTCATCAGCGATATCGGTCTGAAATTCTCCTTTTTGATGGGGTCTTTGCCTAGTTTGAGGATTAAGGTAATGCTGGCCTTATAGAATGTATTTGGAAGTTTTCCTAATTTCCTATTTTTTGACCCAGCTTCAGTAGAATAGGTATTATTTCTTCTTTGAATGATTGGTAGAATTCCCCAGGGAATCCATCAGGCCCTGGACTCTTGTTTTTTGGGAGGTTTTTGATCACTGCCTTAATCTCCTTACTGGTTATTGGCCTATTCAGGTTGTCAATTTCTTCCTGTTTCAGTCTTGGCAGCTTATAGGTTTCCAGGAAGGCCTCCATTTCATCCAGATTACTCAGTTTACTGGCATATAGTTGTTGATAATAATTTCTAATAATTTTTTCTATTTCATTGGTGTTAGTGGTGATTTCTCCCCTTTCATTCATAATTTTATTAATTTGGATCCTTTCTCTTTTCTTTTGGATAAGTCTGGCCAGTGGTTTATCAATCTTATTAATTCTTTCAAAGAACACACTTCTACTTTTCTTGATCTGATCTACTGTGTTTCTGGTTTTTAATTCATTGATTTCTGCTGTAATCTTAATTATTTCTCTTCTAATGCATGGCTTAGGCATCGTTTGTTGCTTTTTCTATAGTTCTTTAAGGTGTAGAGATAGTTGGTGAATTCGGGATTTTTCTATTTTTTTGACTGAGGCTTGGATGGCTATGTATTTCCCCCTTAGGGCCGCCTTTGCAGTATGCCATAGGTTTTCGACTGATGTGTTTTTGTTCTCATTGGTTTCCATGAATTGTTTAAGTTCTTCTTTGATTTCCTGGTTGACCCAAACATTCTTGAGCAGAGTGGTCTTTAGCTTCCACGTGTTTGAATTCCTTCCAAATATTTTCTTGTGATTAAGTTCCAGTTTTAAAGCATTCTGATCTGAAAATATGCAGGGAATAATCTCAATCTTTTGGTATTGGTTGAGTCCTGACTTATGACCCAGTATGTGGTCTATTCTGGAGAAAGTTCCATGTGCGCTCGAGATGAATGAGTATTCTGTTGCTTTAGGGTGGAATGTTCTGTATATTTTTATGAGGTCCATCTGGTCCAGTGTGTCATTCAAAGCTCTGTTTCTTTGTTGATTTTCTGCTTAGATGATGTGTCTATTTTTGAGAGCGGAGTATTGAGATCTCTTATAATTAACGTATTGTTATCAATATGACTCTTTTGGTGAACAGTTGGCTTATGTAGATGGCTGCACCCATGTTGGGGGCATAGATATTTACAACTGTTAGATCTTCTTGTTGGATAGACTCTTCAAGAATGATATCGTGTCCTTCTGTGTCTCTAACTACTGTCTTTAGTTTAAAATCTAATTTGTCTGATATAAGAATTGCTACCCCAGCTTTCTTTTGAGGTCTGCTGCCATGGGAGATGGATCTCCAACTTTTCACTTTCAGTCTGGATGTATCTTTAGGTTCAAAATGAGTCTCTTGTAGACAGCATATAGATGGATCCTGTCTTTTTATCCAATCTGCAACCCTGTGCCGTTTTATGGGAGCGTTTAGGCCATTCACGTTGAGAGTGATTATTGAAAGATATGAATTAATTGTCATCATGTTGCCTGTGAAGACGTTGTTTTTATAGATTGTCTCTGTAAATTTCTGTTGTATATCACTCTTGGGGTCCTTCTCCGTTTATAGAACCCCCTTAATATTTCTCTAGGGCCAGCTTAGTGGTCACATATTCTTTAGCTTCTGCTGGTCTTGGAAGCTCTGCATCTCTCCATCCATTCTAAATGTCAGCCTTGCAGGATAAAGCATTCTTGGCTGCATGTTCTTCTCATTTAGTATCCTGAATATGTCTTCCTGGATATGTCTGACGTGATTCTGATGTTCCTCCCTCTGTACGTAAGGAATCTCTTCCCCCTAACTGCTCTTAAGATGGTTTTCTTGGTTCTAAGGTTTGCGAGTTTTACTATTACATGCCGGGGTGTTGGCCTGTTTTTCTTGAGATTGGGATGGGTCCTCTCTGCCTCTAGGACACGGATGTTTGTTTCATTCCTCAGATTAGGGTAGTTCTCAACTACGATTTGCTCAAATATATCTTCTAGTCCTCTCTCTCTCTCCATCCCCTCAGGTATTCCAATAATTCTGACATTGGAATGCTTCATGGTGTCATTTATATCTCTGATTCTATTTTCGTGCATTCTGAGTTGTTTTTCCCTGGCCTCCTCTTTTCCCTTTTTATCTATTATATTGTCTTCCAGGTCACTAATTCTTTCTTCTGCCTCACTTACCCTAGCTGTTAGATTGTCTATATTGTATTGGTCTCACTGATAGCATTTTTAAGTTCTGCCAATTTACCTTTCATTTCTGCCCTTAGAGACTCTATGTTGCCAGTAATTGATTTCTCCATTCTACATATTGTCTTCACAATTGCTAGCCTGAATTTCATCTACGACATCTTGGTTATATCTGCATCCATTTGTAAATCTGCAGCATAAGTCATAATCTCTTAGTCTTTCCTATTTTGGGGGTTCCTTCTCTTAGTCATTCTGTTGATGGGTGGTTGAGGGAATGTAGAGAGTCCAAATTATTGACCAGAACCCAAGGAAGAATGACCTGTTTTCTAGGGACCTTAGGGTTGCTGGCCTCTTATTCTCCCAGCCTGTCTTCTGGGGGAGTGTCCTGCCACACTGTTACTCAGGCAACCCTGTTTAGGCAGAGTTGCCCTGCCCCCCTGTGGCGGGGGATGAGCTCAGTGGAAACCGGTGTTTGGGAGCTTTTGTTCTCTGGCGGCCCTCGTAGCTTTAAATGTCTCTTCTGAGAGTCCAAACAGAAGAGACCATTTCTAACCCTCTGTCTCAGAGCAAAGAGATTGCAGTCTGTTCTTCAGTGAGCTCTCCAGACCACACTGTCTCCGTTTTAAATCTGCTGCTATAAACTGCAGCGTCCTGGGTTTGTGCCCCTTCATAGTGCTCCCAATCCTGCTTTGGTGCAGGTCTCTGTCCTTTGTGCTTCTAAAAGCCCCAATGGCTCCCAGTTTGGAGTAGTGGCCCCTCCGGTTTCCATCACAGGGGCTGCCCTAAAGTCCTTTCCCTGCTGCTACAGGTCTGTTAGTCTGTGCCCCATCACCAGCACAGGAGGTTGTCACTCACCTGCGGTGTAGCATCCCCATGGCCAGGCTCACTCCCTCTGTAGTTTATCCTCTGATAACTGCCTGGAGTCATGGCTTCCTGCTTTGTACCTGGAAACCAACTGCCTGTGATCTTCTGTTTGTAGAGATCCAGAGCTTCTTACATCTCAGGCTGATTTTTTGGGTGCTCAGAGTGGTCTGGTAGATATCCAGCTCAATTTCGGGGACCAGTTGGAATAAAGTCCCCTACTCCTTTGCCATTTTTTCCAGTCTGGAAGTTTTCTAACTTTTTGAGAGTGGATTGGATTGCTATGTACTTCCCTCTTAGGACAGCACTTGCTGTGTCCCATAGGTTTTGTACTGATTTGTTTTCATTCTCATTAGTTTGTATGAATTGTTTGGGTTATTCTTTAATTTCCTGGTTGACCCATTCATTCTTTAGCAGGATGCTCTTTAACCTCCAAATGTTTGAGTCCCTTCCAGATTTCTTCTTGTGGTTGAGTTTCAGTTTGAAAGCATTGTGGTCTGAAAATATGCAGGGAATAACCTCAATCTTCTGGTGTCAGTTGATACGTGAGTTTTGACCCGGTACATGATCTATTCAGAGAAAGTTCCATGTGCACTCCAGAAGAATCAGTATTCTGTTGATTTAGGATGACATGTTCTGTATATATCTAAGAAGTCCATCTGGTCCAATGTGTCATTCAAAGCTCTTGTTTCTTTATTGATCTGCTTAGATGATTTGTCTATTGCTCTTAGTGGGGTGTTGAAATCCCCTAGTATTAATATATTATTATCAATGTGTTTCTTTACTTTGGCTATTATTTGGTTTATATATTTGCCTTCTCCCAAGTTGAGAGCATAAATATTTACAATTGTTATATCTTCTTGTTGGACAGACACTTTAAGTATGATATAGTGTCCCTCTACATCTTTTACAACATTCTTTGGTTTAAAATCTAATTTGTCTGATTTGAAGATTGCTACTCCAACTTTCTTTTGAATTTGATTAGTGTGGTAAATTCTCCAACTTTTCACTTTGTCTGGAGGTGTGTTTAGGCCAAAATTCGTCTCTTGTAGACAGTATATGGATGGGTCTTGCTTTTTTTTTTTTTTTTTCCAGTCTGATACCCTGTGTCCTTTGGTTGGAGCATTTAGCCATTTACATTCAGAGTAACTAATGAAAGATATGAATTTAGTACCACTGTGTTGCCTGTAAAGTCTCTGTTTCTGTAGATTGTCTCTGTTACTTTCTGGTTTATGTTACCTTTGGGCTCTCTCTTAGCTTATATGATCCCCCTTAATATTTCTTGCAGTGTTGGCTTAGTGGTCAGGTATTCTTTCAGTTTCTGTCTGTCCTGGAAACTCTTTGTCTCTCCTTCCGTTTTGAATGACAGCCTTGCTGGATAAAGTAATCTTGGCTGCATGGTCTTCTCATTTATTTTCCTGAATATGTTTGCCAGCCCTTTCTGACTTGCCAGGTTTTTCTGGATAGGTCTGATGTTATTCTGATGTTCCTCCCTCCATACCTAAGGAACCTCCTCTCCCTAGCTGCTCTCAGGATATCTTCTTTGGCTCTAAGATTTGCAGTCTTCACTATTATATGTTACGGTGTTGATCCATTTTTATTGACTTTGGGAGGGGTCCTCCCTGCCTCTTGGACATGGCTGCTTGCTTCCTTCCCCAGATTAGGAAATTTTATAGCAATGATTTGCTCAAATATACCTTCTATCCTTCTGTCCTTCTCCACCCCCTCTGTGATCTCAGTAATTCTGACATTGTTTCATTTCAAGGCATCATTAAATTCTTGAAGCCTTTCTTCATGGGCTAGTAGTTGTCTTTCTCCTTTTTCCTCAACTTCCTTCCTTTCCATCAGCCTGTCCTCTAGATCACTTTTCTCTCTTCTGCCTCATTCACCCTAGCTTTAGAGCATCCAATTTAGACTGCATCTTATTCATAGCATTTTTAAGTTTGGTCTGATTAGATTTCATTCCCACCCTTAGCTATTCTGTGTTTTCATTTATGGGTTTTTTAAAGCCTATTTACTTTATAATTGCTATTCTATATTCCATCTCTGACCTCTTACTTATATCCATATTGATTAGCTCTGTGGCAGAAAACGTTGCCTCTCTTTCTTTCCTTTGTTGTGAGATCCTCCTTCTAGTCATTCTTCCCAGGGTAGGATGGGTGAGCAAATGAACAGAGTCAAAAATATCCAACAAGACCCAAGCAAAATGCACCCAAGAAAAAAATCCAAATTGTTTGGGAAGCCACCACAGAAAAGCAAAAGAAGACAAAATGAAACAAAACAGTAATAAAGGAGGGGAAGAGACTATAATCTCACAGGGTGGACAAAGCAGGGTGATCCACTTGTTCCTGATTTAATTTTGGTCTGTGTGTTAGAAGACACTACATCCCAAAAAGGCAAAGAAAGGAAAACTTATATATATATGGATATATATACACACATATATAAATGATATATAATATGTATGTATTATTATATATTTAATTTATTTAAATTAATGATAAATTACATATTATAACATTATAAATTTTATAAAATTATAAAATAAAATAAATAAAATTTAAATTATATAAAATTATAAAATAAATTAATTTATATATTATGAATATATAATTTAATTTATATCTAATAATATATAAATATAAATATAGTTGAATAGATTGATAAAAGGACTAGAATGAAGCATGTACCTATAACATGTAGATATGAAAATACGAAAGTTGAAATGTAACTTAAAAACATATGTTGATAAAATAAGAACGTAGCTGAAATGGGGAAATGGTAAATAAAATAAATGAAAACTTCAGAGTTACGGATAAGGAAACACCTGGAGCTTAATATACTATTTTCCCTGGCACTGGAGTTTTACAGTCTTATGGGATCCATAAGGTTGTCATTGACCTGTTCTTCCAGTCTGTCTTCTCTGGGAGGGGACTGCTGTGCTGCTTCTCAGATGTCTTTGCCTGGGTGGAGTTATCCCACCCCTTGTCAGGGGGATGGGCTCAATGCATGCTGGTTAGTCTGTGTGGCTTTTTTTCCCTGGAGGCTTTCTGCGCCTCTTTAGAAGGTCAGAGCAAAATTGGCTGTGCCGAGATCTCTGGCCTAGAGCCACACGATTGTGATCCTCCCTCTTCAATAAACCCTCCAGGTCAAAGAGTCTCCACTTTTGTGTGCCACAAACTCCACAGACTCCCAAGGTTTGTTCCCACTGCAGTCCACCCCGGGCAAGTCCCAGGGACTGGAGAGCGTCACTGTGCTTTGTGTTTGTGACTGTGAGTGGTTGTGGGTTCGCACGTGCACCCTGTTCCATGGCCATTTCACCCCTCCCAGGGGATGGTAAATGGCCCACAAGTTCCAGTCCTTTTCAGGGTGCTCAGGCAAAGAGTCATCTCCCCACTGGCCCAGCTAGAGGTTATAGCGACCAGAGCTGAGACTCCTTCCTGGGCTCGCTGACTATAACCAGTTTCCCCACTCCACTGCTTGGGCATTCTATCGGTTCAGGCACCCCCATTCTTTCTGTGTCTCCTGGGATCCTGAGACCACAATGACCCACCTAGAATTCTGCCATTTTCATCCCCTGAATCCCTGTCAGAAAGGGATGTCTCTCACTGGAGCAGATTTCTAAGGGTTCCAATTTTGTGCTCCAGTGTTTTATCACTTTCTGGTAGCCAGCTTATGGAGGCTCCCTCCCCATTCCATTTATCTTCTGATAGCTCCCCACAGATTCGCAACTTTGCACCTCCTACCTTGCAAAAAGCAGTCATTTTTTCTGCTTGTAGAGTTCCAGATAAATTTTCTTACTTCTCAGGCTGAATTCATGGGTCTTCAGAATGGTTTGATAGATATTGAGCTAAATTCCAGGGACCTGATGAAATGATGTCCCCTACTCTTCCACCATCTTCTAATTCTTCTTTAAATGCTTGGTAGAATTCCCCTGGGAAGCCATCTGACCTGGGACTCTTTGTCGGGAGATTTTTGATTTCTGATTCAAATCTTTTGCTGGTAATGTCTGTTCAGGTTTTCTATTTCTCCCTGTTTCACATTTGGTAGTTTATATATTTCCAGGAATGCATTCATTTCTTTCAGATTGCCTAATTTGTTGGCATTTAATGGCTCATAATATTCTCTTATATCTGTTTCTATTTCTGTGGTTTTGTTTGTGATATCTCTTCTTTCATTCATGATTTTTTTGTTGTTGTTCCTTTCTCTTTTCTTTTTGATATGCCTGGCTAAGAGTTTATTCTTCTTAATTCTTTCAAATAACCAGCCCATAGTTTCATTGATCTGTTCTACTGTTGTTTTTTTTTAATTTCTATATCATTAATTTCTGTTCTAATCTTCATTATTTCTCTTCTCTGACTGGATTTAGGCTTTATTTGGTGTTCTTTTTCCAGCTCCTTTAGGTGTAAGCTAAGGTTTTGTATTTGAGATTTTTCTTGCTTCTTGAGGGAGGCCTGTATTACTATATACTTCCTTCTTATGACAGTCTTTACTGCATCCAAATGTTTTGAACTGTCATGTTATCATTTTCATTTCCTTCCACGTATTTTTTTAAATTCTTCTTTAATGTCCCGGTTGACTCCTTCATACTTTAGTAAGATGTTTTTTAATCTCCATATATTTGTTGCCCTTTCAAATTTCTTCTTGTGGTTGACTTAACGTTTCAAAACACTGTGGTCTGAAAATATGCATTTCATGATCTCAGTCTTTTTGTACCAGTTGAGACCTGATTTGTGACCCTGTAGGTGATCTATTCTGGAGAATGTTCCATGTGCATTTAAAAAGAATGTGTATTCTCTTGCATTAGAATGCAGTGTTCTGAATATATCTATAAAGTCCATCTGGTCCAGTGTGTCATCCAAAGCCCTTGTTTTCTTGTTCATCTTCTGCTTAGATGATCTGTCCATTACTGTGAGTGGGGTGTTAAAGTCCACTACTGTTATTGTATTATTATCATAAATTTCTGTAGATTTGTTATTAACTGCTTTATATATTTGGCTGCTCCCAAGTTAGGGGCATAAATATTTACAGTTGTTTGATCTTCTTGTTGTCTAGACAGCTTTATTATGGTATAGTGTCCTTCACCTCCTATTATAGTCTTTTGTTTAAAATCTCATTTGTCGGATATAAAGATGGCTACTCCAGCTTTCTTTTCATGTCCTGTAGCATGATAAATATTTCTCTAACCCTTCACTTTCAGCCTGGAGTTGTCTTTGTGTCTAAAATGAGTCTTGTAAGCAGCATATGAGTTGATCTTGTTGTTGTTTTGTTTTGTTTTGTTTTGTTTTTTTAACCTATTCTGATACCCTATGTCTTTTGATTAGAGCACTGAGTCCAGTTACATTCAGAGTAATTATTGAGAGGTATGAATTTAGTGTCATTGTATTACCTGTAAAGTTGCTCTTCCTGTAGATTGTCTCCATTCCTTTCCTGCTTTTGTTAATTTTTGGTCTCTCTTTACCCTCACAGTGTCCCCTTTAATATTTTGTAGGGCTGGTTTAGTTTTCATGAATTCCTTTAGTGCTTGTTTGTTTGTTTGTTTTGGAAACTCTTTATCTCTCTTATTCTGAATGAGCCTTGCTGGATCAAGTATTCTTGGCTGCATATTTTTCCAATTTAGCACATTGAATTTGTCATGCCATTTCTTTCTGGCCTTTCAGGTCTCTGTGGACAAGTCTGCTGCCAGCCTTTTGTGTCTACCCCTGTTGGTTAAGGACTTCTTGTCCTGAGCTGCAATCAGGATTTTCTTTTTATCTTTGTAATTTGCAAGTTTCACTATAATATTTTGAGGTGTTGACCTATTTCTGTTGATTTTGAGGGGAGTTCTCTGTGCCTCTTTGAATTGAATGCCCATTTCCTTCCCCAGATTAAGGAAGTTCTCAGGTATAATTTGTTCAAATAAAACTTCTGCCCCTTTTCCCTGGTCTTCCTCTGGGACTCCTATAATATGGATATTATTTTGCTTTATGGAATTGCTGCATTACTTAATCTAATAGTTTTCTTTCCTTCTTCTTTTCAGCTTCCTTGTTTCCCATCATTTTATCTTCTATATCACTGATTTTCTCTTCTTCGGTCACCTTCATTTTTATGGTCTCCACTTGGGACTGCATCTCAGGTTTAGTATTTTTTAATTTCGGCCTGACTACATTTTAGTTCTTTTATCTCTATAGTAAAGGATTCTCTAGTGTTTTCTATACTTTCTTTTCAAGCCCAGCTATTATCTTTATAATTGTCATTTTAAATTCTAGTTTAGACACCTTACTTACATTCATATTGATTATATCCCTGGCTGTGAATAGTACCTTCTGTTCTTTCTTTTGGGGTAAGTTTCTCAGTCCTGTCATTTTGTCCAGAAAAGGAAAGAAAAAAAGGAAAAACACAACAAAAACAACAATAAGAACAACAAAAACAAAACTAGATCCTGAGTGTGTTTTGGTCTGCTTGTTAAAAGAAACTAGATCATAAAATGAGAAAGAAAAACATATATGTAAAATAAAATAAAATACAATGAAAGGAAACAAGAGATAAAATATATAAAGTATATATAAAATAAAAATTTAAAAATAAAAAGAATTGAGAAAAGAAAATAACTGAAAAAAATACTGAAAGACTAAAGAATAAAGATACAAATAATGCTATATACAGTTTTCTCCAGGAGCTGAAGCTTTGCAGTATGATCAGTAAACCTGGTGAGAGCGAGTTGTTTGTGTTGGTCTTCTGGGGGAGGGGTCTGTTGCGCTGATTCTTTCTTTTTTAATATTTTATTTATTTATTTGACAGAGAGAGAGAGAGAGAGAGAGAGAGGGAGAACAAGCAGGGGGAGCAGCAGAAGGAGAGGGAGAGGCAGGCTCTCCGCTGTGCTGGGAGACCGATGGGGGGCTCAATCCCAGAACCCTGGGATCATGACCTGAGCTGAAAGCAGACACTTAATGAACTGAGCCACCCAGGTGCCCCTGTTGCACTGATTCTCAGGTGGACTTGCCCTAATGGAAATGGTTTTCCAGGGCACTGGGAGGCAGGTCTTGGTGTAAGTATATCTGAACTCCACTAGGTGGTGCTGTTTTTTCTCCCTGAAGGCTTTCAGCACTGATGGGTGGGATGAATATGACTGTGGCTTCTCTCTAACCCTGGAGGGGAAAATTCATACCCCCCACTCTTCAGTGAACCCTGTTAGAAAAGCAATCAGTCACTCTTGTCTCCCTGGTTTCTGTCAGAATTTTGTGTTTACCCAGCCTGTGACTGAGAATTTTATCTCAGTGATGAGACTGAGTTTCAAATTCCAAATTTTAGGGCCACAGCTCTCCCCAGCACTTTTCCTCCTGGTGTGTAGGGGGTTCTTGCCATGCTTCTGCCTTTTGCTAGACCCCTCCCAGGAAAGCAGTCACATGACCTTCAGGGGTTCAATTTATGGCAACACAGAACAGAAAGCTGGCACCTAGACTCGCTGTTTTCAGCCGGCTTCCTCGCTCCCATGCCTGGGAAATCTGCTGTACTGAGGCACCACCCATTCTCCTTTCCACCCTGGGGATCCTTAGACCATGCTGTTACACGTGGGATTCCACCCACTTCACCGCCTGAGCACCTTTAAGCCAGACACGTCCCCTGAGGATATCCTCAGCTGTATCACACCAGATTCAAGTTTCCACACCTATTTTCAAAGGGAGGTTGGGTTTCTGCTTGTAGACTTGCAGCATTTGTTTTCTCACATCTCTGATTAATTTCTCAGGTGTTCAGAAAGATTTGATAACTATCTAGTTGTATTCAAGGGAGGAGAGAAACTTAGGGTTCCCCTACTTCTCTGCCATCTTAACTCCCATTCCTTGGATAGAGTATTCTTGGCTGCAGATTTTTCCCATTTAGCATGTTGAATACTTCATGCCACTGTTTCCTGGCTTTATTTTTTATTAATTTATTTTAAAGATTTTATTTATTTATTTATTTGAGAGAGAGAAAGAGAGAGAGAACCAGCAGGGGGAGTGGTAGAGGGAGAAGCGATGTGGGACTTGATCCCAGGACCCTGGGATCATGACCTGAGCCGAAAGCAGATGCTTAACCAACTGAGCCACCCATGCGTCCCTGCCCCCAGGTTTTACATGTTTCTATTGAGCCATCTGCAGTTAGCCTTATAGTTCTCCCCTTGTAAGTAGGGACTTCTTTTTTCTTGCTGATTTTAGGATTTTTTTCTTTATCATAATATTTGCAAATTCAATTACAATATGTCTTGGTGTTGGTCTGCTTTTCTTGATTTTGTTCATAGTTCTCTGTGTTTCTGGATTTGGTAGTCTGTTTCCTTCCCCAGATTAGGGAATTTTTCAGCTATTATTTCCTGGAAATAAATTTTCTGCCCCCTTTTTTCTTTCTTATTCTTCTGGAAGTCTTATGATATGAATGTTATTATGTTTGATGGAGTCACTGAGTTCCTCATGTCTGTTCTCATAATCCATAATTCCCTCTTTCTTTTGTTCAGCTAATTATTTTATCTTCTATACCACTTATTTGTTTCTGTGCTTCTTCCATCTTTGTGTTCATTACATCCTCTTTTTCAAATCTTATTGTATTGTTCATTTCTGTTTAAAAAAAACCCCACTATTTTATCTCTTCAGTAAGGGCCTCCTTGAACTCTTCCATTTTTTCCTCAAGCCCAGCAAATATTCTTGTGATTATTGCTTTAAATTCTCCATCGGTCCGTCTGTTTTGCTTAGATCTCTGGCTGTGACCTTTTCTTGTTTCATTTTGGATGAATTCCTCCATCTTGGCATTTTGTCTAGGGCTCTATCTTTTTTTGTGTGTTACAGAAGCCTGTTATGTTTCCTGCTCCTGAGAGCAATGGCTTTACAAAGAAGAGGTCATATAGTGACCAGGACCTGGTGCTTCAGGGAATGTCTCTCCTGTGTGCTGTGTGTACTTGGCTGTCGTGCTTTGGTTACTCTATCCTTCATGCCACTCATCTGAAGAGGCTCTCCTTGCCTGCAGTGGGCAGTGTTTGAACCTCAGCCATAGTGTGGTGAGTTTAACTAGGCATGCTCTGGTCTGCTGGTTAAATGAGACCTGATGCTTCTTCCACTAGAACTGAAGCCTTGCAGTACTCTAGTCAAGAGACATGTGTGGAGGGAGCTTTCTGCTGGTCTTCTGGGGCAGGAGCTCCCTCAGCTGGGACTGAGACACACTTGCCCTAGAAGGGCTGTAACAGTAGAGTGCAAGGGGATGGGAGTTGGTGTAAACAGGTTAGGTAGCCAGTGTCAGTGCTGTGCTGTTTACAGCTGGCAGTTCTGGGCCTATGCTGAAGGTCAGGGGAGGAAAATGGTGCCAATCAGCTTCTTTGTCCCCAGTAGGGGTCTCTTTCCTTGCTGCTCTCAGGAAGCAGTCTCAGAAGAGTGAATAATCTCCCCTCTGTGCATTCCAGGTGTTGTACATGCTGTCTGTCTCTGGTTGTTTACCTGCCTTCTCTCCAGGAGCAGCTCAGTGCCCTCCAGGCTCTATTGCAGCCAACCCTGCTGACTTAAAACTCCAAAGTTTAGGAACATGGTGTGGGCAAGGGCCTGTGCTGATCTTCTGGAGGAGGGTCTCACTGTGCTAGGATGGATGCAGGTTTGACCAAAAGGGCAGTCACACCAGAGTGCAAGGGGCATGGGGCTTGGAGCAAGCAGGCTAGGCAGCCAATCTCAGGCTGAGCTGGTCTTGGCAGGTGGCTTTATGGCTATATTGAGGGGTGAAGGAGGGAAATGGCACTCACTGACCCTTTGTCCTCAGAGAGGCCTTTCTGTGAATGCCACCTCTCACAGATATGCCCCAAGAAGAGCAAACAATTTCCCCCTATGTGTCTTAGGTGTTCCTCAGATTGCACAGTCTGTTCCTGGGTTGTTTGCCTGCTTTCTCACCAGGAGTAAGGCAGCTCCCACAGGTTTCTATCCCAGCCAAGCCCACTGACCTCTAAAACTCCAGACTTCAGGCCCTATTCATTGCAAAAACTCATGAAAATCAGCCCCTCTCATTTTCCAGCCAATGGTTTTTGGGAAGTGTTCTCCTTGTGCATTCCCCTGTGTTTACCTCTCTCTCACTCCTCTCTGTCACCAGGGCTGCCTCCCCTCCACAGCATCCATGATCCTTTTCTCCCCCAAACCATGTCTCCACACTTGCTTCCTTCTTTCATGTGGCCTCTTCTCTCTCTCTAGTTGTGGAGTTGTTCTGTCAGTCTTCAGGTCATTTTCTTGGATACTGAGAATGATCTGATAGCTTCTAGTTGTGTTTGAGAGACCCGATGAGCATAGCACCTCCTATGATACCGCCATCTTCTGTCTTATGGTTTTTGGTGTAATTGTAAATGGGATTGATTCCTTAATTTCTCTTTCTGCTGCCTCATTTTTGGCATATAGATATGCAACAGATTTATGTATGTTGATTTTGTATTCAGCGACATTACTGAATTTGTTCATCACTTCTAGCAGTGTTTTGGTGGATTCTTTTTTCCATATACAATATCATGTCATCTGGAAATAGTGAAAATTGTACTTCTTCCTCACTGATTTGGATGCCTTTTATTTCTTTTGTTGCCTGATTGCTATGTCTAGGACTTCCAGTACTATGTTGAATAGTAGTGGTGAGAGTCGACATCCTTGTCTTATTCCTGACTTTAGGGGAATAACTCTCAATTTTTCTGCATTAAGGATGATGTTAGTTGTGGATTTTTCATAGATGGCCTTTATTATGTTGAGGTATGTTCCTTCTAAATGTACTTTGTTGAGATTTTTTTTATTTATTTTTAATTTTTTTTAAATTTTATTATGTTATGTTTGTCACCATACAATACATCATTAGTTTTTGATGTAGTGATCCATGATCCATTGTTTTCGTATACCACCCAGTGCTCCATGCAGTACATGCCCTCCTTAATACCCATCACCGGGCTAACCAATCCCCCCCCCCCCCTCCCCTCTAAAACCCTGTTTGTTTCTCAGGCCCATAGTCTCTTAGAGTTCATCTCTCCCTCCAATTCCCCCCGCCCATTTTCCCCTTCCTTCTCCTAATGTCCTCCATGCTATTCCTTATGTTCCACAAATAAGTGAAACCATATGATAATTGACTTTCTCTGCTTGACTTATTTCACTTAGCATAATCTCCTCCAGTCCCATCCATGTTGATGTAAAAGTTGGGTATTCATCTTTTCTGATGGCTGAGTAATATTCCATTGTATATATGGACCACATCTTCTTTATCCATTCATCTGTTGAAGGGCATCTCGGCTCTTTCCAGAGTTTGGCTTTTGCGGACATTGCTGCTATGAACATTGGGATGCATATGGCCCTTCTTTTCACTACATCTGTGTCTTTGGGGTAAATACCCAGGAGTGCAATTGCTGGGTCATAGGGTAGCTCGATTTTTAAATTTTTGAGGCACCTCCACACTGTTTTCCAAACTGGCTGTACCAACTTGCATTCCCACCAACAATGTAAGAGGGTTCCCCTTTCTCCACAACCTCTCCAACATTTGTTGTTTCTTGCCCTGTCCATTTTTGCCATTCTAACTGGTGTAAGGTGGTATCTCAATGTGGTTTTGCTTTGGATTTCCCTGATGGCTAAAGATGATGAACATTTTTTCATGTGTCTGTTAGCCATTTGTATGTCTTCTTCAGAGAAGTGTCTGTTCATCTCTTCTGCCCACTTTTTGACTTGATTATTTGTTTTTTGGGTGTTGAGTTTGAGAAGTTCTTTATAGATTTTGGATACCAGCCCTTTGTCTGTAGTGTCATTTGAAAATCTCTTCTCCCATTCTGTGGGTTGCCTCTTTGTTTTGTTGACTGTTTCCTTTGCTGTGCAGAAGCTTTTGATCTGGATGAAGTCCCAAAAGTTCATTTTTGCTTTTGTTTCACTAGTTTTTTTTTTTTTAAAGATTTTATTTATTTATTTGACAGAGAGAGACACAGCGAGAGAGGGAACACAAGCAGGGGGAGTGGGAGAGGGAGAAGCAGGCTCCCCGCAGAGCAGGGAGCCCAATGCGGGACTCGATCCCAGGACCCTGGGATCATGACCTGAGCTGAAGGCAGTCGCTTAACCAACTGAGCCACCCAGGCGCCCTTGTTTCACTAGTTTTTGGAGATGTATCTTGAAAGAAGTTGCTGTGGCCAATGTCAAAGAGGTTACTGCCTATGTTCTCCTCTAGGATTTTGATGGATTCCTGTCTCACATTGAGGTCTTTCATCCACTTTGAGTTTATCTTTGTGTTTGTTGAGGGCTTTTATTCTGAATGGATGTTGTACTTTGTCAAATGCTTTTTCTGTATCTATTGAAATAATCATGGTTTTTATTTTTTCTCCTATTGATGTGATGTATCATCTTGATTGATTTGCAAATATTGAACCACCTTTACAGCCCAGGAAAAAAATCCCACTTGATCATGGTGGATGTTTTTTTAATGTACTGTTGAATGTGGTTTGCTAATGTTTCATTGAGAATTTTGGCATCTTTTTTTCCTCAGGGATATTGGCCTGTAGTTCTCTCTTTTAGTGGAGTCTTTTTTCTGGTTTTGGAATCAGGGTAATTCTAGCCTCATAGAATGAATTTGGAAGTTGTCCTCCTTTTCTAGTTTTTGGAATAGTTTGAGAATAGATATTAATTCTTCTTTAAATGTTTGGTACAGTTCACCTGCGAAACCATCTAGCCCTGGGGTTTTGCTTGCTGTGAGTTTTTTGATTACTGACTCATTTTCTTTTCTGGATATTGGTCTGTTCAAATGTTCTATTTCCTCCTGTTGCAGGTTTGGAAGTTTAAATGCTTCTTGGTATTTATCCAATTTTTGTCATTTGTCCAATTTGTTGTCATATAGTTTTTCATAATATTCTCTTATGATAGTTTGTATTTCTATGGTGTTCATTGTTATTTCTCCTCTTTCATTTGTGTTTTTATTTATTTTAGTCCTTTCTCTTTTCTTCTTCACAAGCATGCCTAGAGGTTAATCACTTTTATTGATTTTTCAAAGAACCACCTCCTGGTTTCATTGATCTGTCCTATTATTTTTTAGGTTTCTATATAATTTATTTCTGCTCTAATCTTTATTAGTTCTTTCTTTCTGTTTTAGGTTTTGTTTTTTGTTCTTTTTCTAGATACTTTAGGTGCAAGTTTAGGTTGTTCTTTTGAGTTTTTTCTTGCTTCTTGAGATAGGCCAGTATTGTTATCAACTGCCCTGTTAGATCCACTTTTGCTGCATCCCAAAGGTTTTGGACAATTGTGTTTTCCTTTTCATTGTTTTTATGTAGACTTTTATTTCTTCTAAAATTTCCTCATTGAGCCATTTATTGTTTAGTAGCATGTTGTTTGAACTTTATGTATTTGTGATTCTTTCCTGATTTTTTCTTGTGGTTGACTTCTAGTTTCATAGTACATGGTCAGAAAACATACATGGTATGATTTGGATCATATTCAATTTGTTGAGGTTTGTTTTGTGGACTAAGATGTGATCTATTCTGGAGAATGTTCCATGGCCATTTGAATAGAATATGTATTCTGTTTTTTTTTTTTTAGGATGGAATGCTCCGAACGTCTGTTAAATACATCTGGTTCAGTGTGTCATTCAAAGTCATTTTTCCTTGTTGATGTTCTGTGTAGATGTATGTCCACTGAGGTAAGTATGGTGTTAAAGTCCCCTACTATTATTAATTATTATCAATTAGTTCCTTTATGTTTGTTATTAACTGTTTCATGTATTTAGGTCCTCCTATGTTGAGTGAATAAATATTTACTATTGTTAAATCTTCTTGTTGGATTGTCAGCTATATTATTATATAGTGTCCTTTTTTGTCTCTTGTTACAGTTTTAAAGTCTATTTTGTCCCACACAAGTGTTGCTACTCCAGCTTTATTTTGACTTCCATTTGCATGATAGATAATTCTCCATCCCCTCACATTCAATCTGCAGGTGTCTTTAGGTCTAAAATGGGTCTCTTTTAGGCGGCATGTAGATGAGTCTTTTTTTTTTTTTTTAAATCCATTTTCCTACCCGATGTCTTTTGATTGGAGCATTTTGTCCATTTACATTCAAAGTAATTATTGATAGATATGTATTTATTGCCATTTCATTATTTGTTATGTGGTTGTCTCTGAACATTTTCTCTGATCCTTTCCTGTCTTTCTCCCTTTCATGATTTTCTGATATTCTTTAGTGATATATTTGGATTTCTTTCTCTATTCTTGGCATATTTATTAGTAGTAGGAGTGCATATGGCTTTTTGAATTAGTGTTTTTGTTTTCTTTGAGTAAATATCCAGTAGTGGAGTTATTGGATCATATGGCATTTCCCTTTCTAGTTTTCTAACTTCCATAGAATTTTTCACAGTAGATGTACAAATTTAAATTCCCACCATGCATGAGTATTCTGTTTTCTCCACATCCAAACAAATATTTGCTATTCCTTATTTTGATTTTTGATTATTTTGATTTTAACCATTCTATCTAGTGTGAAGTGATATCTTATTGTGGTTGATTTACATTTCCATGATCATTAGTGATGCTGAGCATATTTTCTTGTGGCTGTTGATATTCTATATGTCTTTTTGGAAAAATATCTATTCAGATCCTCTGCACATTTTTAAATCAGATTGTTTGGTGTTGAGTTCAATAAGTTCTTTATATATTTTGGATATTAACCCCTTATTTAACATATTATTTGCAAATATCTTCTCCCAGTCAGTAAGTTGTCTTTTTGTTTGGTTGATGGTTTCATTTGCTGTGCAAATCTTTTTATTTTGATGTAGTCTCAATAGTTTATTTTTGCTTTAAGAGACATATCTAGAAAAAATATTGCTATGATTTATGTCTGAGAAATTACTGATGTGTTCTCTTCTATTTTTATGGGTTCATGTCTTCCATTTAGGTCTCTAATCCATTTTGTGCTTATTTTTGTATATTGTGTTAGAACATTGTCCAGTTTTATTCTTTAACATGTAGCTTTCCAGTTTGACCAGCACTATTTATTGAAAAAAACTTTCTTATTCCCATTTTACACCTTTCCCCCTTTGTCATAGGTTAACTGACCATATAATCATGGGTTTATTTGTTGTATATCTCTTCTGTTCCATTGATCAATGTGTCTGTTTTTTGTGCCAATAGCATACTGTTTTGATTACTACAGATTTGTAGTATATCTTGAATTCTGTAATTATGATGTCTTCAGCTATATTCTTCTTTCTCAGGATTTCTTTGTCTATTTGAGGTCTTTTGTGCTTCCATACAAATTTTGGTATTATTTGTTCTATTGGTATTTTGATAGGGATTGCACTGAATCTTTAGAATATTTGGGCAATATGGACATTTTGACAATATCAATTCTTCTAAACCATGAGCACGGAATAGCCTTCCATTTGTTTGTGTCATCTTGAATTTTTTCCTCAATGTTTTACTGTTTATGGAGTATAGCTCTTTTACCTCTTTGGTTTAGTATATTTCTAGGTATTTTAATCTTTTTGTTGCAATTGCAAATAGTGTGTTTGTTTGTTTGTTTAATTTTGCTTGCTCTACTTTGTTATTAGTGTAAAGAAATGCTACCAATTTCTGTATATTAACTTTGTATCCTTTTTCTTCATTGAATTTTTTTTATTGTTTCTAGTAGTTTTTTGATGGAGTCTTTAGGATTTTCTATGTATAATATCATATTGTCTGCAAAAACTGACAGTTTAACTACTGCTTTACTAATATGAATGCCCCTTATATCTTTTTTTCTTTTCTGATTGCTGTGCTTAAGACTTCCAGTAGTATATTCAATAAAAGTGATGAGAGTGGACACCCTGACCTTAGAAGGAAAGCTCTCAGTTTTTCACCACTCAGAATGATGTTAACTGTGGGTTTTGCATATATAGCTCTTATTCTATTGAGGTAAATTCACTCTAAACACACTTCGTTGTGAGTTTTTATCATGGATGGATGTTGAATTTTGTCAAATGTCATTTCTGAATCTATTGAGATAATCATATGATTTTTATCCTTCATTTTGTTTATGTGGTGTATGGTGTTGACTAATTTGCAAGTATTAAACCACCTTTGCATCCCGGGAAGGAATCCCACCTCATCCTTGCAAATAAACTTTCTAATGTATTGTATGTGGCTTGCTAATATTTTGTTAAAGATATTTGCATCTATTTTTGTCAGGTATATTGCCCTGTAGTATTCTTTTTGTGTGGTATCTTTGTCTGGTTTTGGTATCAGGGTAATGTTGGCTTCATAGAATGTATTTGGAAGCTGTCTTTCCTTTTTTTTCTTCAGTTTTTTTTTTTTTTTTTTTTTAGTTTTTAGAATGGTTTAAGGAGAATAGGTATTAAGTATTCTTTGGCTGGTAGAATTCACCTGTGAATCCTTCTGGTCCCAAACTTTTTTTTTTGTAATTTCTGCATTACTGATTAAATTACTTTACTTGTAATTTGTCTGTTCAGATTTTCTATTTCATTTTTGTTCAGGTATGGAAAATTATGTATTTCTATGTATTTATTCATTTCTTCCAGGTTGTTCAGTTTGTTAGCATTTTATTTTTTATTGTATTGTCTTATAATGGTTTATATTTCTGTGCTGTCATTGTTATTTCTCCAATCTCATTTCTGATTTTATTTATTTTTGGTCCTTTTTCTTCTTTTTTTCAGTGAGTCTGTCTAAGGATTTGTCAATTTTATTTATGTTTTCATTGTTCTTGATTTCATTGATTTTCTCTATTTTTTTTAACTCTCTATGTGATTTATTTCTGCTCTGATCTTTACTATTTCTTTTTCTGTAGTCATTTTGGGCTTTGTTTTTTTTCTGGCTCTTTTAGGTGGAAGGTTTAGATTGTTTATTTAAGCTTTGTCTTGTTTCTTGAGGTAGGCCTGTATTGCAATATACTTCCATTTTAGAACTTCCTTTACTGTGTCCCAAAGATTTTGCACCATTGTGTTGTCAACTTCATTTTTATCTATTATTTTTATATCATATTTGATTACCTCATTAACCAATTGGTTGATTAATATCCTGATGTTTAGCTCCATGTGTTTGTTTTATAACATTGTGATCAGAAAAGATGCATAGTATGATTTTAATTTTCTTATATTTACCGAGGCTTGATTTATAGCCATGTATGTGATCTATTTTAGAGAATTTTTATGTGCACTTGAAAAGAATGTGTATTCTCTTGTTTTGTGATGGAATGTTTTGTATATAGGTCTTATGGCTAGATGGTCCAATGTGTCATTCAAAAATATTGCTTCCTTATTGATTTTCTATCTATATGATTTATTCATGGATGTAACTGAAGTGTTAAAGTCCCCTACTATTACTGTATTACCTTCAGATTCTCTCCTTATGACTGTTAATATTTCCTGTATGTATTTAGGTGTTCCAGTGTTGGGTGTACAGATATTTATAATTGTTATATACAGTTCTTGGATTGATTCCTTATCATTAATTTGTCTCTTGTTACAATCTTTGTTTTAAAGTCTATTTTGGGAGGGGGAAGAGATGGTGGAGGGGTATGGGACTCTATTCCAACTGGTCCCCAGAATTGAGCTGGATATCTACCAAACAACTCTGAGCACCCTTGAAATCAGCCTGAGATGTAAGAAGATAGATCCGGATCTCTACAAACAGATTATCGCAGGTGGTTGATTTTGAGGTACGAAGCGGGGAGCTGTGATTCCAGGCACAGATAATGGAGGATAAACAGCAGCAGGAGGGAACCTGGCTATGGGGATCCTACACCGCTAGTCAGCAACAGCCTTGCGCGTTGGGGATGGGGCACAACTCAAAGACCAGTAATGGTGGGGAAAAGACTTTAGTGCAGCTTCCTGGACGGAAATTGGAGCAGCAGTGTCTTGCATGTGAACTGGGAGAGGCTGCGATTTTAGAAGCACAAAGGGCAAAGATGCGCCCCGACTTGGAAGCAGGACTGGGAGCACTGCGGAGGGGCACACAACCCACAACGATGTAGTTTATAGCAGCAGAGACAGAAACGGAGATATTATGGCCTGGAGAGCTCACTGAAGAACAGACTGCGATCTCTCTGCTCTGAGGCAGAGGGTTGGAAAAAGTCTCTTCTGCTCTGACTCTCAGAAGAGACGTGGAAAGCCACCAGAGAAAGTTGCCAGAGAACAAAAGCCCCCAAAACTGGTTCCCACTGAGCCCATCCCCGACCAGAGGGGTACAGGACAACTCTGCCCAAACAGGGTTGTCTGAGTAACAGCACAGCAGGTCCCTACCACAGAACAGGCTGGGAGAACAAGAGGCCAGCAATCCTAAGGTCCCTAGAAACAGGTGCATCTTGCTTGGATTCTGGTCAATAATTTCGACTCTATACATTCCCTCAAACACCCATCAACAGAATGACTAGGAGGAGGAACCCACAAAATAGCAAAGACTCAGAGAATATGACTTATGCTGCAGAATTACAAATGGATGCAGATATAACCAAGACGTCGGAGATGGAATCCAGGCTAGTAATTGTGAAGACAATGGCTAGAATGGAGAAATCAATTAATGGCAACATGGAGTCTCTAAGGGCAGAAATAAAAGGGGAATTGGCAGAACTGAAAAATGCTATCAATGAGATCCAGTCCAATCTAGATAATTTAACAGCTAGGGTAACTGAGACAGAAGAGAGAGTAAGCGATTTTGAAGACAGTATAATAGAAAAAAAGGGAAAAGAGGAGGCCAAGGAAAAACAACTCAGAATCCATGAAAATAGAATCAGAGAAATAAGTGACACCATGAGACGTTCCAATGTCAGAATAATTCGAATCCCAGAGGGAGTGGAGAGAGAGAGGGCTAGAAGATGTATTTGGGCAAATCATAGATGAGAACTTTCCTAATCTGGGAAATGAAACAAACATTCGAGTCCTAGAGGCAGAGAGGACCCCTCCTAAGATCAAGGAAAACAGGCCAACACCCTGGCATGTAATAGTAAAACTTGCAAATCTTAGAACCAAGGAAACCATCTTAAGGGCAGTTAGGGGGAAGAGATTCCTTACATACAGAGGGAAGAACATCAGAATAATGTCAGACCTATCCACAGAGACCTGGCAAGCCAGAAAGGCCTGGCAAGACATATTCAGGGTACTAAATGAGAAGAACGTACAACCAAGAATACTTTATCCGGCAAGTTTTTCATTTAGAATGGATGGAGAGATGCAGAGCTTCCACGACCGGCAGAAGGTGAAAGAATATGTGACCACTAAGCTGGCCCTGCAAGAAATATTAAAGGGGGTCCTATAAAAGGAGAAAGACCCCAAGAGAGATCTACAACAGAAATTTACAGGGACAATCTATAAAAACAACGTCTTCACAGGCAACATGATGACAATTAATTCTTATCTTTCAATAATCACTCTCAACGTGAATGGCCTAAACGCTCCCATAAAATGGCACAGGGTTGCAGATTGGATAAAAATACAAGACCCATCCATATGCTGTCTACAAGAGACACATTTTGAACTTAAAGATACATCCAGACTGAAAGTGAAGGGATGGAGATTCATCTTCCATGCCAGTGGACCTCAAAGAAAGCTGGGGTAGCAATTCTTATATCAGACAAATTAGATTTTAAACTAAAGTCTGTAATAAGAGACACAGAAGGACACTATATCATTCTTAAAGGGTCTATCCAACAAGAAGATCTAACAACTGTAAATATCTATGCCCCCAATATGGGAGCAGCCATCTACATAAGCCAACTGTTCACCAAAATAAAGAGTCATATTGATAACAATACGTTAATTGTAGGAGACCTCAAAACTCCACTCTCAGCAATAGACAGAACATCTAAGCAGAAAATCAACAAGGAAACAAGAGCTTTCAATGATACATTGGACCAGATGGACCTCACAGATATTTACAGAACATTCCACCCTAAAGCAACAGAATACTCATTCTTCTCGAGCACACATGGAACTTTCTCCAGAATAGACCACATACTGGGTCACAAATCAGGTCTCAACCGATACCAAAAGATTGAGATTATTCCCTGCATATTCTCAGACCACAATGCTTTAAAACTGGAACTCAATCACAAGAAAAAATTTGGCAGGAATTTAAACACTTGGAAGCTAAAGACCACTCTGCTCAAGAATGATTGGGTCAACCAAGAAATCAAAGAAGAACTTAAACAATTCATGGAAATCAATGAGAATGAAAACACATCAGGCCAACACCTATGGTATACTGCAAAGGCGGTCCTAAGGGGGAAATACAGAGCCATCCAAGCCTCACTCAAAAAAATAGAAAAATCCCGAATTCACCAACTACCTCTACACCTTAAACAACTAGAGAAAAAGCAACAAATGATGCCTAAGCCATGCATTAGAAGAGAAATAATTAAAATTAGAGCAGAAATCAATGAATTAGAAACCAGAAAAACAGTAGAAAAGATCAACGAAAATAGAAGTTGGTTCTTTGAAAGAATTAGTAAGATTGATAAACCACTGGCCAGACTTCTCCAAAAGAAGAGAGAAAGGACCCAAATTAATAAAATTGTGAATGAAAGGGGAGAGATCATGACCAACACCAAGGAAATAGAAACAATTATTAGAAATTATTATCAAAAAGTATATGCCAATAAACTGAGCAATCTGGATGAAATGGAGGCTTTCCTGGAATCCTATAAGCTGCCAAGACTGAAACAGGAAGAAATTGACAAGTCAATAGGCCAATAACCAGTAACAAGATTGAAGCAGTGATCAAAATTTTCCCAAAAAACAAGAGTCCAGGGCCTGATGGATTCCCTGGGGAATTCTGCCAAACATTCAAAGAAGAAATAATACCTATTCTTCTGAAGCTGTTTCAAAAAATAGAAACAGAAGGAAAGCTTCCAGTCTCATTCTATGAGGCCAGCATTACCTTAATCCCCAAACCAGGCAAAGACCCCCTCAAAAAGGAGAATGTCAGACCGATATCCCTGATGAGTATGGATTCCAAAACCCTCAACAAAATCCGAGGTAATAGGATCCAACAATACATTCAAAGGATCATCCACCACGACCAAGTGGGATTTATCCCCAGGATGCAAGGGTGGTTCAACATTCGCAAATCAATCAATGTGATAGAACACGTTAAGAAAAGAAGGGAGAAGAACCATATGGTCCTCTCAATTGATGCAGAAAAAGCATTTGACAAAATACAACATCCTTTCCTGATTAAAACTTTCCAGAGTATAGGGATAGAGGGAACATTCCTCGAGCTCATAAAATCCATCTATGAAAAACCCACAGTGAATATCATCCTCAATGGGGAAAGGCTGAGAGCCTTTCCCTTAAGATCAGGAACACGTCAAGGGTGCCCACTCTCATCACTGTTGTTCAACACAGTGCTAGAAGTCCTAGCAACAGCAATCAGACAAAAAAAGAAATAAAAGGTATTCAAATTGTCAAAAAAGAAGTCAAACTCTCTCTTTTCGCAGATGAGATGATACTTTATGTGGAAAACCCAAAAGACTCCACCCCCAAATTACTAGAAGTCATCCAGCAATTCGGTAATGTGGCAGGATACAATATCAATGCACAGAAATCAGTTGCTTTCTTATACACTAACAACTCAACTGTAGAAAGAGAAGTTAAAGAAACGATTCCATTTACAATAGCACCAAAACCCATAAGATATCTCGGAATAAACCTAACCAAAGTGGTAAAGGATCTATACTCTAGGAACTACAGAACACTCATGAAAGAAATGGAAGAAGATGCAAAAAGATGGAATAATATTCCATGCTCATGGATCGGAAGAATAAACATTGTTAAAATGTCTATGCTACCCAGAGCAATCTATACCTTCAATGCCATCCCCATCAAAATTCCAATGACATTTTTCCAAGTGCTGGAACAAACAATCCCAAAATTTGTATGGAATCAGAAAAGACCCCGAATCGCCAAGGAAATGTTGAAAAAGCAAAACAAAGCTGGGGGCATCATGTTGCCCGATTTCAAGCTATATTACAAAGCAGTGATCACTAAGACAGCATGGTACTGGCACAAAAACAGACATACAGACCAATGGAACAGAATAGAGAACCCAGATATGGACCCTCAACTCTATGGTCAAATAATTTTTGACAAAGCAGGAAAAAACATGCAATGAAAAAAAGTCTCTTCAATAAATGGTGCTGGGAAAATTGGACATCCACATGCAGAAGAATGAAACTCGACCATTCTCTAACACCCCTCACAAAGATGAACTCAAAGTGGATGAAAGACCTCAATGTGAGACAGGAATCCATCCAAATCCTAGAGGAGAACATAGGCAGTAACCTCTTTGACATCAGCCAGAGAAACTTCTTTCAAGATAGATCTCCAGGGGCGCCTGGGTGGCTCAGTTGGTTAAGCGACTGCCTTCGGCTCAGGTCATGATCCTGGAGTGCTGGGATCGAGTCCCGCATCGGGCTCCCTGCTCGGCGGGGAGTCTGCTTCTCCTTCTGACTCTCTTCCCTCTTATGCTGTCTGTCTCTCATTCTCTCTCTTGCAAATAAATAAAATCTTAAAAAAAAAAAAAGATAGATCTCCAAAAGCTAGTGAAACCAAAGCAAAAATGAACTTTTGGGACTTCATCAAGATCAAAAGCTTCTGCACAGCAAAGGAAACTGTCAAAAAAACAAAGAGGCAACCCACAGAATGGGAGAAAATATTTTCAAATGACACTACAGATAAAGGGCTGGTATCCAAATTCTATAAAGAACTTCTCAAACTCAACACCCAAAAAACAAATAATCAAGTCAAAAAGTGGGCAGAAGAGATGAACAGACACTTCTCTGAAGAAGACATACAAATGGCTAACAGACACATGAAAAATGTTCATCATCATTAGCTATCTGGAAAATCCAAATCAAAACCACACTGAGATACCACCTTACACCAGTTAGAATGGCAAAAATGGACAGGGCAAGAAACAACAAATGTTGGAGAGGTTGTGGAGAAAGGGGAACCCTCTTACACTCTTGGTGGGAATGCAAGTTGGTACAGCCAGTTTGGAAAACAGTGTGGAGGTGCCTCAAATATTTAAAAATAGAGCTACCCTATGACCCAGCAATTGCACTCCTGGGTATTTACCCCCAAAACACAGATGTAGTGAAAAGAAGGGCCATATGCACCCCAATGTTCATCGCAGCTATGTCTGCAATAGCCAAACTGGGGAAAGAGCCGAGATGCCCTTCAACAGATGAATGGAGAAAGAAGATGTGGTCCATATATACAATGGAATATTACTCAGCCATCAGAAAAGATGAATACCCAACTTTTACATCAACTTGTTTGGACTAGGGAAGATTATGCTAAGTGAAATAAGTCAAGCAGAGAAAGTCAATTATCATATGGTTTCACTTATTTGTGGAACATAAGGAATAACATGGAGGACATTAAGAGAAGGAAGGGAAAAATGGGCGGGGGGAATTGGGGGAAGAGACGAACCATGAGAGACTATGGACCTGAGAAACAAACAGGGTTTTAGAGGGGAGCGGGTAGGGGGAATTGGTTAGCCCGGTGATGGGTATTAAGGAGGGCATGTACTGCATGGAGCAATGGGTATATACGAAAACAATGGATCGTGGATCACTACATCAAAAACTAATGATCTATTGAATGGTGACTAACATAATAAAATTTAAAAAAGTAAAAATAAAATGTAATGGAGAAAATCTAAAAAAAATAAAAAAATAAAAATAACTCTAAAAAAAAAGATGTTGGGGATGGAATTCAGGCTAGCAATTGTGAAGACAATAGCTAGAATGGAGAAATCAATTAATGGCAACACAGTCTCTAAGGGCAGAAATGAAGGCTGCATTGGCAGAAATTAAAAATTCTATCAATGAGATCCAATCTAATCCAGATAATGTAACAGCTAGTGTAAGTGAGGCAGAAGAACGAATTAGTGACCTGGAAGATAATTTAATAGATAAAAAGGGAAAAGAGGAGGCCAAGGAAAAACAACTCAGAATCCATGAAAATAGAATCAGAGAAATAAGTGACACCATGAAGCATTCCAATGTCAGAATTATTGGAATCCCGGAGTGGGTGGAGAGAGAGAGAGGACTCGAAGATGTATTTGAGCAAATCATAGCTGAGAACTTCCCTAATCTGGGGAATGAAATAAACTTTCGTGTCCTAGAGGAGGAGAGGATCCCTCCCAAGATCACAGAAAACAGGCCATCACTCCGGCATGTAATAGTAAAACCCGCAAATTTTAGAACCAAGGAAACCATCTAAAGGGCAGTTAGGGAGAAGAGATTCCTTACGTACAGAGAGAGGAACATCAGAATAACGTCAGACCTATCCACAGAGACCTGGCAAGCCAGAAAGGGCTGGAGAGACATATTCAGGATACTAAACGAGAAGAACATTCAGCCAAGAGTACTTTATCCTGCAAGGCTGTTATTTAGAATGGATGGAGAGATGCAGAGCTTCCACGACCAGCAGAAACTGAAAGAATATGTGACCACTAACCCGACCCTGCAGGAAATATTAAGGGGGGTTCTATAAAAGGAGAAAGACCCCAAGAGTGATCTACAACAGAAATTTACAGGGACAATCTATAAAAACAATGTTTTCCCAGGCAACATGATGACAATTAATTCATATCTTTTAATAATCACTCTCATCGTGAAAGGCCTAAATGCTCCCAGAAAATGGCACAGGGCTGCAGACTGGATAAAAAGACAGGAGCCATCCATATGCTGTCTACAAGAGACTCATTTTGAATCTAAAGATACATCCAGACTGAAAGTGAAAAGATGGAGATCCATCTTCCATACCAGCGGACCTCAAAAGAAAGCAGGGGTAGCAATTCTTATATCAGACAAATTAGACTTTAAATTAAGACTGTAGTTAGAGACACAGAAGGAGACTATATCATTCATAAAGGGTCTACCCAACAAGAAGGTTTAACAATTGTAAATATCTGTGCCCCCAACATGGGAGCAGCCATCTACATAAGCCAACTGTTCACCAAAATAAAGAGTCATAGTAAAAACAATATGTTAATTGTAGGAGACCTCAAGACTGCATCTCAGCAATAGACAGATCATCTAAGCAGAAAATCAACAAGGAAACCAGAGCTTTGAATGACACACAGGACCACATGGACCTCATAGATATATATAGAACATTCTACCCTAAAACAACAGAATACTCATTCTTCTCAAACGTACATGGAACTTTCTATAGAATAGACCACATACTGGGTCACAAATCAGGTCTCAACCCATACCAAAAGATTGAAATTATTCCCTGCATATTCTCAGACTACAATGCTTTAAAACTGGAACTAAACCATAAGAAAAAATTTGGCAGAAATACAAACACTTGGAAAATAAAGACCACTCTGCTCAAGAATGTTTGGGTCAACCAGGAAATCAAAGAAGAACTTAAACAATTCATGGAAACCAGTGAGAACGAAAACACATCAGTCCAAAACCTATGGGATAACTGCAAATGTGGTCCTAATGGGGAAATACATAGCCATCCAAGCCTCACTCAAAAAAAAAATAGAAATATCCCCTTTTCACCAACTAACTGTACACCTTGAAGAACTAGAGAAAAAACAACAAACGACGCCTAAGCCACACATTAAAGGAGAAATAATTAAGATTAGAGCAGAGATCAATGAATTAGAATCCAGAAACACAGTAGATCAGATCAATGAAACTAGAAGTTGGTTCTTTGAAAGAATTAATAAGATTGATAAACCACTGGCCAGACTTATCCAAAAGAAAAGCAAAAGGACGCAAATTAATAAAATGATGAATGAAAGGGGAGATATCACGACTAACAACAACGAAATAGAAACGGTTATTAGAAATTATTATCAACAACTATATGCCAACAAACTGAGCAATATGGACGAAATGGATGCATCCCTGGAAACCTGTAAGCTGCCAAGACTGAAACAGGAAGAAACTGACAACCTGAATAGGTCAATAACCAGTAAGGAGATTGAAGCAGTGATCTAAAACCTCCCAAAAAAACAAGAGTCCAGGGCCTGATGGATTCCCTGGGGGAATTCTACCAATCATTCAAAAAAGAAATAATACCTATTCTCCTGAAGCTGTTTCAAAAAATAGAAACAGAGGGAAAGCTTCCAGACTTATTCTATGAGGCCAGCATTACCTTAATCCCCAAACTAGGCAAAAACCCCATCAAAAAGGAGAATTTCAGACCGATATCCCTGATGAATATGGATTCCAAAATCCTCAACAAAATTCTAGCTAATAGGATCCAACAATACATTCAAAGGATCATCCACCACGTTCAAGTGGAATTTATCCCTGGGATGGAAGGGTGGTTCAACATTCGCAAATCAATCAATGTGGTAGAACACATTAATAAGAGGAGGGAGAAGAACCATATGGTCCTCTCAATTGATGCAGAAAAAGCATTTGAGAAAATACAACATCCTTTCCTGATTAAAACTCTTCAGAGTATAGGGATAGAGGGAACATTCCTCAAGTTCATAAAATGCAAGTTTGAAAAACCCACAGCAAATATTATCCTCAATGGGGAAAAGTTGAGAGCCTTTCCCTTAAGATCAGGAACATGGCAAGGATGCCCACTCTCGCCCACCTCCCTTTCCACAACCTTCAGTTTGTTTCCCTGAGTCAGGAGTCTCTCATGTTTTGTCTCCCTCAATGACTTCTTCCCATTCAGTTTTCCCTCCCTTCCCTTATTGTCCTGTGCATTATTCCTTATGTTCCACATATGAGTGAAACCAAATGACAATTGTGTTTTCTGATTGATTTATTTCGCTTAGCATAATACCTTCCAGTTTCATCCATGTCAATGCAAATGGTAGGTATTCATCATTTCTGATGGCTGAGTAATATGCAATTGTATATATGAACCACATCTTCTTTGTCCATTCATCTGTTGAAGGACATCTCAGCCCCTTCCAAGAAAAATACCATTGACATTTTTCACAGAGCTGGAATGAACAATCCTAAGATTTCTTTGAAACCAGAAAAGATTCCGAATCGCCAGGGGAATGTTGAAAAAGAAAACCAAAGCAGTGGCCATTAGGATGCCTGATTTTAAGCTATATTACATATCTGTGATCATCAAGACAGCATAGGTCTGGTACAAAAACAGACACATAGATCACTGGAACAGAACAGAGAGCCCAGAAATAGACCCTCACCTCTATGATTAACTAATCTTCAACAAAGCAGGAAAGAATATCAAATGGAAAAAAGTCAGTCTCTTCAACAAATGATGTTGGGAAAATTGGACAGCCACATGCAGAAGAATGAAACTGGACAATTCTCTTACACCATACACAAAGCTAAACTCAAAATAGATGAAAGACCTCAGTGTGAGACAAGAATCCATCAAAATCCTAGAGGAGAACACGGGCAGGAATGTGTTCAACTTTGAACGAAGTATCTTTTTGCAGGACATGTCTCTAATGGCAAGGTAAACAAAAGCAAAATGGGAATTTTGGGACTTCATCAAGATAAAAACTTCTGCACAGGAACGGAAACAATCAGGAAAACTAAAAGGCAACCCATGGAATGGGAGAAGATATTTGAAAATGGCATTACAGATAAAGGGCTAGAATCCAATATCTATAAAGAACCTCTCAAACTCAACACCCAAAACCCAAAGAATCCAGTCAAGAAATTAGCAGAAGACATGAACAAACACTTCTCCAGGGAAGACATACAAATAAATGGCCAACAGACACATGAAAAATGCTCCACATCACTTGCCATCAGGGAAATACAAATCAAAACCACAAGGAGATACCACCTCACACCCGTCATTATGGCTAAAATTAACTTCCAATCCATGAGCATGGCATGTTTTTCCACCTCTTTGAGTCTTCCTCCAATTCTTTCATAAGTGTTCTTTAGTTTTTAGAGTACAGATCTTTACTTCTTTAGTTAGGTTTGTTCCTAGGTATCTTATGTTTTTTGGTGCTACTGTAAATGGAATCAATGACTTAATTTCACTTTCTTCTGTCACATTATTAGTGCATACAAATGTAACTGATTTCTGTGCATTGATTTTGTATCCTGCCACATTGCTCAATTGCTGTATCATTTTTAGTAATCTGTGGGGGGTAGTCTTTTGGATTTTCCACATAAAGTATCATGTCATCTGAAAGAGGGAGAGTTTTATTTCTTCGTTGCCAATTTGAATGCCTTTTATTTCTTTTTGTTGTCTGATTGCTGAGGCTAGGACTTCCACTACTATTTTGGTGAGAGTGGGCATTCCTGTTGTGTTCCTGACCTTAAGGGAAAAGCTCTCAGCATTTCCCCATTGATAATGGTATTCACGGTGGGCTTTTCATAGATTGCTTTTATGATATTGAGGTATGTTTCCTTTATCTCTACACACTGAAGACTTTTAATCAGGAAAAGATGCTTTATTTTGTCAAATGTTTTTCTGCATCAATTGAGAGGATCATGTGCTTGTCTTTTCTTTTATTAATGTGCTCTGTCATGTTGATTGATTTGCGAATGTTGAACCACCCTTGCAACCTAGGAATAAATCCTAACTGGTTGTGATAGATAATCCTTCTAACGTACTGTTGGATCCTACTGGCTAGGAACTTGTTGAGTATTTTGGCATCCATATTCATCAGGAATATTGGTCTGTAATTCTACTTTTTGATGGGGTATTTGCCTGGATTTGGAATCAGGGTAATGCTGGCCTAATAGAACGACTTTGGAAGTTTTCCTTCTATTTCAAGTTTTTGAAACAGCTTCAGTAGAATAGGTATGATTTCTTCTTCAAATGTTTGGTAGAATTCCTCTGGGAAGCCATCTGGCCCTACACTCTCTCTTTTTAGCAGGTTTTTGATTACTGCTAAAATTTACTTACTGGTTATTGGTCTACTCAGATTGTCTATTTCTTCATGTTTCATGTTTGGTACTTTATTAATTTCCAGGAATGCTTCAATTTCTTCCAGTTTGCTTAATTTATTGGCATATAGTTGCTGTAATAATTTCTAAAAATCAATTCAATTTCCTTGGTGTTATTCATGATTTCTCCCCTTTCATTCACGATTTTATTGTTTGGGTCCTTTCCCTTTTGTTTTGGATAGGTGTGGCCAGAGATTTATCAATCTTATTAATTCTTTCAAGGAACCAGCTTCTAGTTTTAATGATCTGTTCTACTGTTTTCTGGTTTCTTTTTTTTTTTTGAACTTTCTTTATTTAACCTTAAAACATTTTTTTTAATTAACATATAATGTATTATTTGTTTCAGGGGTACAGGTCTGTGATTCATCATTCTTACACAATTCACAGTGACCACGATAGTATATACCTTCCCTATGTCCATCACCCAGCCACCCCATCCCTCCTACCACCTTCCACTCCAGCAACCCTCAGTTTGTTTCCTAAGATTAAGAGTCTCTTATGGTTTGTCTCCCTCTCTGGTTTCATCTTGTTTCATTTTCCCCTCCTTTCCCCTATGATCTACTGTCTTTTCAAAATCCCCAAATCAGTGAGATCATATGATACCTCTCTTTCTCTGATTGACTTATTTCGCTTAGCATAATACCCTCAAGTTCCATCCACATCATGGCAAATAGCAAGATTTCATTTTTGATGGCTGCATATTATTCCATTGCATATATATACCACATCTTCTTTATCCATTCATCTGTTGATGGACATCTAAGCACTTTCCATAGTTTGGCTACTGTGGACATTGCTGCTATAAACATTGGGGTGCCTGTGCCCCTTCGCATCACTACATTTGTATCTTTCTATTAAATACCCAGTAGTGCAATTGCTGGGTCATAGGGTAGCTCTATTTTCAACTTTTTGAGGAACCTCCATACTGTTTTCCAGAGTGGCTGCACCAGCTTGCATTCCCACCAACAGTGTAGGACGGTTCGCTTTCTCCACATCCTCACCAACGTCTGTCATTTCCTGACTTGTTAATTTAACCATTCTGACTGGTGTGAGGTGTTATCTCATTGAGGTTTTATTTTATTTTTCTTTAAACAAGAAAAGCATATATATTCTTTTCATTAAAAGAATAACCAAGTAAGTAGAAAAATTAAGGTGTATAAGAGGAAATCTCATTGCTCATATTAACAAATAATATTAAAACGTATTGTGAATCAGAGAATTTGTATGTCTTTAAAAGAGAGGTGGTGATAGAAATAACTTTATGTTTTTCTGTTTGGTATTACAGAGAAGAGTGAGAGGAGAAAAACAAACTGCAGAAACAGAAAGTACAATCGAAATAATTTTAAGGGTAATAAGATCAAAATACTATTATTGTCTATAATAATAAAGTACCTCTTTTCTTACATGGAAACAGAGTTGATAATGTACTTTCAACACACAGGAAAAATAAATAACCTAAAAATCAGATGTATGAATCAAATGGAGTAATAATACTTTTCATTCATGAAGCATTCACTTCTCTTTATTATTACTATTTCTTCACATAGAATGGTGTGCACAGAAAGTGCTTCTTTTTTAAATATATTTTATTTATTATTTATTTATTTATTTTTAATTTTAAAAATTTTATTATGTTATGTAAGTCACCATACAATGCATCATTAGTTTTTGATTTGGTGATCCACGATCCATGGTTTTCATATAACAACCATTGCTCCAAGCAGTACGTGCCCTTCTTAATACCCTTCCCCGGGCTAACGCATCTCCCCTCCCATCTCACAACCCTGCTTGTTTCTCAGAGTCCATAGTCTCTCATAGTTCATTTCTCCCTCCGATTTCCTCCCCCTTCATTTGTCCATTCCTTCTCCTAATGTCCTCCATATTCCTTATGTTCCACAAATAAGTGAAACCATATGATAATTGACTTTCTCTGCTTGACTTATTTCACTTAGCATAATCTCCTCCAGTCCCATCCATGTTGATGTAAAAGTTGGGTATTCATCCTTTCTGTTGGCTGAGGAATATTCCATTGTATATACGGACCACATCTTCTTTATCGATTCATCTGTTGAAGGGCATCTCAGCTCTTTCCACAGTTTGGCTATTGCGGGCATTGCTGCTATGAACACTGGGGTGCATACCGGCCTTTTTTCCCTACATCTGTATCTTTGGGGTAAATACCCAGGAGTGCAATTGCTGGGTCATAGGGTAGCTCTATTTTTAAATTTTTGAGGAACCTCCAAACTGTTTTCCAAAGTAGTTCTACCAACTTGCATTCCCACCAACAGTGTAAGAGGCTACCCCTTTCTCCAAAACCTCTCCATATTTGTTGTTTCTTGCTCTGTCCATTTTTGCCATCCTAACTGGTGTAAGGTGGTATCTCAATGTGGTTTTGATATGAATTTCTCTGATGGCTAATGATGATGAACATTTTTCATGTGTCTGTTAGCCATTTGTATGTCTTCTTCAGAGAAGTGCCTTTTCATGTCTTCTGCCCATTTTTTTGACTTGATTATTTGTTTTTTGGGTGTTGAGTTTGAGAAGTTCTTTATAGATCTTGGATACCAGCCCTTTATCTGTACCATCATTTGCAAATATCTTCTCCAACTTTGTGGGTTGCCTCTTTGTTTTGTTGACTGTTTCCTTTACTGTGCAGAAGCTTTTATCTTGATGAAGTCCCAAAAGTTCATTTTTGCTTTGGTTCCACTAGCTTTTGGAGACATATCTTGAAAGAAGTTGCTGTGGCCAATGTCAAAGAGGTTACTGCCTATGTTCTCCTCTAGGATTTGGATGGATTCCTGTCTCACATTGAGGCCTTTTATCCATTTTGAGTTTATCTTTGTGTATGGTGTAGGAGAATGGTTGAGTTTCATTCTTCTGCATGTGGCTAACCAATTTTCCCAGCACCATTTATTGAAGAGACTCTTTTTTCCATTGCATGTTTTTTCCTGCTTTGTTGAAGATTATTTGACCATAGGGTTGAAAGTCCATATTTGGGCTCTCTATTCTGTTCCATTGGTCTATATGTCTGTTTTTGTGCCAGTACCATGCTGTCTTGGTGATCACAGCTTTGTAATATAGCTTGAAATCGGGCAACGTGATGTTCCCAGCTGTGTTTTTCTTTTTTAACATTTCCTTTGCGATTTGAGGTCTTTTCTGATTCCATACAAATTTTAGGATTGTTTGTTCCAGCACTTGGAAAAATGTCATTGGAATTTTGATTGGGATGACATTGAAGGTATAGATTGCTCTGGGTAGCATAGACATTTAAACAATGTTTATTCTTCTGATCCATTAGTATGGAATGTTTTTCCAACTTTTTGTGTCTTCTTCCATTTCTTTCATGAGTGTTCTGTAGTTCCTAGAGTATAGATCCTTTACCCCTTTGGTTATGTTTATTCTGAGGTATCTTATGGTTTTGCTGCTATTGCAAATGGAATCGTTTCTCTAATTTTCTTTCTACAATTGCATTGTTAGCATATAAGAAAGCAACTGATTTCTGTGCATTGATTTTGTATACTGCCACATCACTGAATTGCTGGATGAGTTGTAGTAACTTGGGGGTGGAGTCTTTTGGATTTTCCACATAAAGTATCATCTCATCTGCGAAAAGAGAGTTTGACTTCTTCTTTGCCAATTTGAATACATTTTATTTCTTTTTGTTGTCTGATTGCTGTTGCTAGGACTTCTAGAACTATGTTGAACAATAGTGGCCAGAGTGGGCATCCTTGACATGTTCCTGATCTTAAGGGAAAGGCTCTCAGCTTTTCCCTATTGAGGATGATATTGGCTGTGGGTTTCTCATAGATGGATTTTATAAACTTGAGTCGTGTTCCCTCTATCTCTAATCTCTGAAGAGTTTTAATGAGGAAAGGATGCTGTATTTTGTCAATACTTTTTCTGCATCAATTGAGAGGACCAGTGGTTCTTCTCTCTCTTCTGATTAATGTGTTCTATCACATTGATTGATTTGCGAATGTTCAACCACCCTTGCATCCCGGGGATAAATCGCACTTGGTCGTGATCTATGATCCTTTTATAATGTATTGTTGGATCCTATTAGCTAGGATTTTGTTGAGGATTGTGGAACCCATATTCATCAGGGATATCGGTCTGAAATTCTCCTTTTTGATGGGGTCTTTGCCTGGTTTGGGATTAAGGTAATTTTGGCCTCATAGAATGAGTATGGATGTTTTCCTTCTGTTTCTATTTTTTTAAACAGCTTCAGGAGAATAGGTATTATTTCTTCTCTGAATGTTTGGTAGAATTCCCAAGGGAACCCATCAGGCCCTGGACTCTTGTTTTTTGGGAGGTTTTTGATCACTGCTTCAATCTCATTACTGTTTATTCGCCTATTCAGGTTGTTAATTTCTTCCTGTTTCAGTCTTGGCAGCTTATATGTTTCCAGGGATGCATCCATTTCGTCCATATTGCTCAGTTTATTGGCATATAGTTGTTGATAATAATTTCTAATAATTGTTTCTATTTCCTTGGTGTCAGTCGTGAACTCTCCCCTTCATTCATAATTTTGTTAATTTGGGTCCTTTCTCCTTTATTTTGGATAAGTCTGGCCAATGGTTTATCAATCTTATTAATTCTTTCAAAGAACCAACTTCTAGTTTCGTTGATCTGATCAACTGTGTTTCTGGTTCATTGATATCTGTTCTAATCTTAATTATTTCTCTTCTAATGTGTGGCTTAGGCATCGTTTGTTGCTTTTTCTGCAGTTCTTTAAGGTGTAGAGGTAGTTGGTGAATTCGGAATGTTTCTGTTTTTTGAGTGAGGCTTAGATGGCTCTGTATTTCCCCCTTAGGACGACCTTTGCAGTATCCCATAGGTTTTGGACCGATGTGTTTTCATTCTCATTGATGTCCATGAATTGTTTAAGTTCTTCCTTGATTTCCTGGTTGACCCAAACTTTCTTGAGCATAGTTGTATTTAGCTTCCAAATGTTTGAATTTCTGCCAATTTTTTCTTTTTCTTTTTTTTTTAAAGATTTTATTTATTTATTTGAGAGACAGAATGAGAGAGAGAGAGCACGAGAGGGGGGAGGGTCAGAGGGAGAAGCAGACTCCCCGCCGAGCAGGGAGCCCGATGCGGGACTCGATCCTGGGACTCCAGGATCATGACCTGAGCTGAAGACAGTCGCTTAACCAACTGAGCCACCCAGGCGCCCTCTGCCAATTTTTTCTTGTGATTGAGTTCCAGTTTAAAAGCATTTTCTACTGAAAATACGCAGGAATAATCTCGATCGTTTGGAATTGGTTGACACCTGATTTGTCACCCCGTATGTGGTCTATTCTGGAGAAAGTTCCATGTGTGCTTGAGAAGAATGAGTATTCTGTTGTTTTAGGGTGGAATGTTCTGTAAATATCTATGAGGTCCATCTGGTCCAGTGTATCACTCAAAGCTCTTGTTTCCTTGTTGATTTTCTGCTTAGGTGATCTGTCCATTCCTGAGAGTGGAGTATTGAGGTCGCCTACAATTAACGTATTGTTTTCAATGTGACTCTTTATTTTGGTGAACAGTTGGCTTATGTAGATTTCTGCTTCCAAGTTGGGGGCATAGATATGCATAATTTTTAGATCTTCTTTTTGGATAGACCCTTGAAGAATGATATAGTGTCCTAATGTGTCTCTAACTATTGACTTTCATTTAAAATCTAATTTGTCTCTTATGAGAATGGCTACCCCAGCTTTCTTATGATGTCTGCTGGCATGGAAGATGGATCTGCATCCCTTCACTTTCAGTCTGGAGGTATCTCTAGGTTAAAAATGAGTCTCTTGTAGACAGCATATGTTGTTCCTGTCTTTTTATCCAATCTGCAAGTGTGTGCCATTTTATGGGAACTTTTGGGCATTCACGTTGGGAGTGTTTATTTCAAGATCTGAATTAAGTGTCATCATGTGGCCTGTGAAGACGTTGTATTTATAGACTGTCCCTGTGAAATTCTGTTGTATATCACTCTTGGGGTCTTACTCCCTTTATAGAACCACCCTTAATATTTCTTGCAGGGCCGGCTTAGTGGTCACATATTCTTTGAGCTCTGCATCTCTCCATCCATTCTAAATAACAGCCTTGCCAGATAAAGTATTCTTGATTACATGTTCTTCTCATTTAGTATCCTGAATATGTTTCACGAGCCCTTTCTGACTTGCCAGGTCTCTGTGGATAAGTCTGACGTTATTCTGATGTTCCTCCCTCTGTACGTAAGGAATCTCTTCCCCCTAACTGCCCTTAAGATGGTTTCCTTGGTTCTAAGATTTGCAAGTTTTACTATTACATGCCGGGGTGTTGGCCTGTTTTCCTTGATCTTGGGCGGGTCCTATCTGCTTCTAGGACACGAATGTTTGTTTCATTCCCCAGATGAGGGAATTTTTCATCTACGATTTGCTCAAATATATCTTCTAGTACTCTCTCTCTCTCTCTCCACTCCCTCCAAGATCCCAATAATTCTGGTATTGAAACGCTACACAGTGTCACTTATTTCTCTGAATCTATTTTCATGGATTCTGAGTTGTTTTTCCCTGGCCTCCTCTTCCCACCCACCCCCCCTTTTTTTTTGATTTCCAAAACATGTGTTTTTTATTTTTTTTAATTTTATGTTACGTTAGTCACCTTACAATACATCATTAGTTTTTGATGTAGTGATCCACGATTCATTGTTTTCGTATAACACCCAGCGCTCCATGCAGTACATGCCCTCCTTAATACCCATTACTGGGCTAACCAAACCCCCCTACCCCCTCCCCTCTAAAACCCTGTTTGTTTCTCACGTCCATAGTCTCTCAGGGTTCATCTCTCCCTCCAATTCCCCCCTCCATTTTTCCCTTCCTTCTCCTAATGTCCTCCATGTTATTCCTTATGTTCCACAAATAAGTGAAACCATATGATAATTGACTTTTTCTGCTTGACTTATTTCACTTAGCATAATCTCCTCCAGTCCCATCCATGCTGATGTAAAAGTTGGGTATTCATCTTTTCTGATGGCTGAGTAATATTCCATTGTATATATGGACCACATCTTCTTTATTCATTCATCTGTTGAAGTGCATCTCCGCTCTTGCATCAGTTTGGCTCTTGTGGGCATTGCAGCTATGAACATTGGGGTGCATATGGCCCTTCTTTTCAGTACATCTGTGTCTTTGGGGTAAGTACCCAGTAGTGCAATTGCTGGGTCATAGGGTAGCTCTATTTTTAAATTTTTGAGGAACCTCCACACGGTTTTCCAAACTGGCTGTACCAACTTGCAATCCCACCAGGACTGTAAGAGGGTTTGCCATTCTCCACAACCTCTCCAACATTTGTTGTTTCTTTCCCTGTCCGTTTTTGCCATTCTAACTGGTGTAAGGTGATATCTCAGTGTGGTTTTGATTTGGATTTCCGTGTTGGCTAATGATGATGAACATTTTTTCATGTGTCTGTTAGCCATTTGTATGTATTCTTTAGAGAAGTGTCTTTTCATACCTTCTGCCCACTTTTTGACTTGATTATGTGCTTTTTGGATGTTGAGTTTGAGAAGTTCTTTATAGATCTTGGATACCAGCCCTTTATCCGTAGTGTCATTTGCAAATATCTTCTCCCATTCTGTGGGTTGCCTCTTTGTTTTGTTGACAGTTTCCTTTGCTGTGCAGAAGCTTTTGATCTTGATGAAGTCCCAAAAGTTCATTTTTGATTTTGTTTCACTAGCTTTTGGAGACATATCTTGAAAGAAGTTGCTGTGGCCGATGTCAAAGAGGTTACTGCCTATATTCTCCTCTAGGATTTTGATGGATTCCTGTCTCACACTGAGGTCTTTCATTCACTTTGAGTTTATCTTTGTGAATGGTGTTAGAGAATGGTCGAGTTTCATTCTTCTGCATGTGGCTGTCCAATTTCCCCAGCACCATTTATTGAAGAGACTGTCTTTTTTCCATTGCATGTTTTTTCCTGCTTTGTAAAAGATTATTTGACCATAGAGTTGAAGGTCCATATCTGGGTTCTCTGTTCCATTCCATTGGTCTATATGTCTGTTTTTGTGCCAGAACCATACTGTCTTGGTGATCACGGCTTTGTTATATAGCTTGAAATCGGGCAACGTGATGTTCCCAGCTTTGTTTTTCTTTTTCAACATTTCTTTGGCGATTCGGGGTCTTTTCTGATTCCATACAAATTTTAGGATTGTTTGTTCTAAAACTTGGAAAAATGTCATTGGAATTTTGATCGAGATGGCATTGAAGGTATAGATTGCTCTGGGTAGCATAGACATTTTAACAATGTTTATTCTTCCGATCCATGAGCATGGAATATTTTTCCATCTTTTTGTGTCTTCTTCCATTTCTTTCATGAGTGTTCTGTAGTTCCTAGAGTATAGATCCTTTACCTCTTTGGTTAGTTTATTCTGAGGTATCTTATGGTTTTTGGTGGTATTGTAAATGGAATCGTTTCTCTAATTTCTTTTTCTACAGTTGCATTGTTAGTGTATAAGAAAGCAACTAATTTCTGTGCATTGATTTTGTATCCTGCCACATCACTGAATTGCTGGATGAGTTCTAGTAACTTGGGGGTGGAGTCTTTTGGCTTTTCCACATAAAGTATCATGTCATCTGTGAAAAGAGAGAGTTTGACTTCTTCCTTGCCAATTTGAATACCTTTTATTTCTTTTTGTTATCTGATTGCTGTTGCTAGGACTTCTAGTACTCCGTTGAACAGCAGTGGTGAGAGGGGGCACCCTTGACGTGTTCCTGATCTTAAGGGAAAGGTTCTCAGCTTTTCCCCATTGAGGATGATATTCACTGTGGGTTTTTCATGGATGGATTTTATGAGCTTGAGTAATATTCCCTCTATCCCTATACTTTGGAGAGTTTTAATCAGGAAAGGATGTTGTATTTTGTCAAATGATTTTTCTGCATCAATTCAGAGGACCATATGGTTCTTCTCCCTCCTCTTCTTAATGTGTTCTATCACATTGATTGATTGCAAATGTTGAACCACTCTTGCATCTGGGGATAAATCTGACTTGGTCGTGGTGGATGATCCTTTTAATGTATTGTTGGATCCTATTAGTTAGGATTTTGTTGAGGATTTTGGAATCCATATTCATCAGGGATATTGGTCTGAAATTCTCCTTTTTGATGGGGTCTTTGCCTCGTTTGGGGATTAAGGTAATGCTGGCCTCATAGAATGAGTTTGGAAGTTTTCCTTCTGTTTCTATTTTTTGAAACAGCTTCGGTAGAATAGGTATTATTTCTTCTTTGAATGTTTGGTAGCATTCCCCAGGGAATCCATCGGCCCTGGATTCTTGTTTTTTGGGAGGTTTTTGATCACTGCTTCAATCTCCTTACTGGTTATTGGCCTGTTCAGGTTGTCAATGTCTTCCTGTTTCAGTCTTGGCAGCTTATAGGTTTCCAGGAAGGCCTCCATTTCCTCTAGATTGCTCAGTTTATTGACATAGAGTTGTTGATAATAGTTTCTAATAATTGTTTCTATTTCCTTGGTGTTAGTTGTGATCTCTCCCCTTTCATTCATCATTTTATTAATTTGGCTCCTTTCTCTTTTCTTTTGGATAAGTCTGGCCAGGATTTATCAATCTTATTAATTCTTTCAAAGAACCAACTTCTAGTTTCATAGATCTGATCTACTGTGTTTCTGGTTTCTAAGTCATTGATTTCTGCTCTAATTTTAATTATTTCTTTTCTAATGTGTGGCTTAGGAGTCATTTGTTGCTTTTTCTTTAGTTCTTTATGGTGTAGAGATAGTTGGTGAATTCGGGATTTTTCTATTTTTTTGAGTGAGGCTTGGATGGCTATGTATTTCCCCCTTCAGACCGCCTTTACAGTATGCCATAAATTTGGGACTGATGTGTTTTTGTTGTCTTTGATTTCCATGTATTGTTTAAGTTCTTCTTTGATTTCTTTGTTGACCCAAACATTCTTGAGCAGAGTGGTCTTTAGCTTCCACTGTTTGAATTTCTGCCCAATTTTTTCTTGTGATTGAGTTCCAGTTTTAGAGCATTGTGATCTGAGAATATGCAGGGAATAATCTCAATCTTTTGATATTGGTTGAGACCTGATTTGTGACCCAGTATATGGTCTATTCTGGAGAAAGTTCCATGTGCGCTCGAGAAGAATGAGTATTCTGTTGTTTTAGGGTGGAATGTTCTGTCAATGTGTATGGGGTCCATCTGGTCCAATGTATCATTGAAAGCTCTTGTTTCCTTGTTGATTTTCTGCTTAGATGATCTGTCCATTGCTGAGAGTTGAGTATTGAGGTCTCCTACAATTAATGCATTGTTATCAATATGAGTCTTTATTTTGGTGAACAGTTGGCTTATGTAGATGTCTGCTTCCAAGTTGGGGGCATAGATATTTACAATTGTTAGATCTTCTTGTTGGATAGACCCCTTAAGAATGATATAGTGTCCTTCTGGTCTCTTATTACAGACTTTAGCTTAAAATGTAATTTGTCTGATATAAGAATTGCTCCCCCAGCTTTCTTTTGAGGTCCGCTGGCATGGAAGATGGATCTCCACCCCTTCCCTTTCAGTCTGGATGTATCTTTAGTTTCAAAATGAGTTTCTTGTAGGCAGCATATGGTTGGGTCCTGTCTTTTTATCGAATCTGTAACCCTGTGCTGTTTTATGTGAACATATCGGCCATTTTCGTTGAGAGTGATTATTGAAAGATATGAATTAATTGTCATCATGTTGCCTGTGAAGATGTTGTTTTTATAGATTGTCCCTGTAAATTTCAGTTGTATATCACTCTTGGGATCTTTCTCCTTTTATAAAACCCCCTTAATATTTCTTTCAGGGTCGGCTTAGTGCTCACATATTGTTTTAGCTTCTACCGGTCATGGAAGCTCTGCATCTCTCCATCCATTCTAAATAACAGCCTTGCCAGATAAAGTATTCTTGATTACATGTTCTTCTCATTTAGTATCCTGAATATGTCTCACGAGCCCTTTCTGGCTTGCCAGGTCTCTGTGGATAGGTCTGACGTTATTCTGATATTCTTCCCTCTGTATGTAAGGAATCTCTTCCCCCTAACTGCCCTTAAGATATTTTTCTTGGTTCTAAGGTTTGCGAGTTTTACTATTACATGCCGGGGTGTTGGCTTGTTTTCCTTGATGTTAGGAGGGGACCTTTCTGCCTCTAGGACTCGAATGTTTGTTTCATTCCCCAGATTAGGGAAGTTCTCAGCTATGATTTGCTCAAATACATCTTCTAGTCCTCTCTACCTCTCCACTCCTTCCAAGATTCCAATTATTCTGACATTGGAACGCTTCATGGTGTCACTTATTTCTCTGATTCTATTTTCATGGATTCTGAGTTGTTTTTCCCTGGCCTCCTCTTTTTCCCTTTTTATCTATTATATTGTCTTCCAGTTTGCTTTTTCTCTACTTCTGCCTCAGTTACCCTAGCTGTCAGATTATCTAGATTGGTTTGAATCTGATTGATAGCATTTTTAAGTTCTGACAATTCAGCTTTCATTTCTGCCCTTAGCGACTCTATGTTGCCATTAATTGATTTGTCCATTCTAGCCATTGTCTTCACAATTGCCAGCCTGAATTCCATCTCTGACATCTTGTTTATATCTGCATCCATTTGTAAATCTGCAGCATAAGTCATCATCTCTGAGTCTTTTCTGTTTTGGAGGCTCCTCCTCCTAGTCACTCTGTTGATGGGTGTTTGAGGGAATGTATAGAGTCCAAATTATTGGCCAGTACCCAAGCAAGATGCACCTGTTTTCTTGGGAACTTAGGGTTGCTGGCCTCTTGTTTTCCCAGCCTGTCTTTTGCCGGAGGGGCCTGTAGCACTGTTACTCAGGTAACCCTTTTTGGGCGAAGTTGCCCTGGTCCCCTGTGGTGGGGGATGGGCTCACTAAGAATCGGTTTTTGGGGCCTTTGTTCTCTGGCGCCTTTCCCTGGTGGCTTTCCACGTCTCTTCCGCGAGTCAGAGCAGAAGAGTCCGTTTCCAACCCTCTGCCTCTGAGCAGAGAGATCGCAGTCTGTTCTTCAGTGAGCTCTCCTGGCCACACTGTCTCCGTTTCTGTCTGTGCTGCTATAAACTGCAGTGGCCTGGGTTGTGTGCCCCTTCGCAGCACTCCCAGTCCTGCCTACAGGTCTGGGCACATGTCTGCCCTTTCTGCTTCTAGAACCACCAGCGGCTAAGACCGCCATCCACTTCCAGTTTGCACACGCGTGACTCCGCCCCTCTGTTTCCCTCCCAGGGGCTGCATTTTGCCTGTGAGTCCCTGCTGCTCCTGGTTTCCTTCCCGGGGCTGCAGTTCGCAGGTCGGACCCTGTTGTTCTGGGTTTCCACCCCGGGGGCTGCCCTAAAGTCCTTTCCCATCTGCTACTGGTCTGCGAGTCTGTGTCCATCCGCAGCATGCGAGGCTGTCACTCACCGGTGGTATAGGATCCCCATGGACAGGCACCCTTCTGCTGCCATTTATCCTCTGATATCTGCCCGCAGAATCGTGGCTCTCCGCTTTGTACCTCAAAACCAACTGCCTGCAATATTCTATTTGCAGAGATCCAGATCTTCTTACATCTCTGGCTGGTTTTGTGGGTGCTCAGAGTGGTCTGTTAGATATCCAGATCAATTCTGGGGACCAGTTGAAATAGGGTTCCCTACTCCTCCGTCTTCTTTTCCCCCCTCCCTCTTTTCCCTTTTTATCTATTAAATTGTCTTCCGGGTCACTGATTAGTTCTGCCTCGCGTACCCTAGCTGTTAGGTGATCTAGATTAGGTGGATCTCATTGATGGCATTTTTAAATTTCTGCCAATTCAGCTTTCATTTCTGCCCTTAGAGACTCTTTGTTGCCAGTAATTGATTTCTCCATTCTAGCTATTGTCTTTACATTGCTCGCCTGAATTCCTTCTCCGACATCTTGGTTATATCTGCATCCATATGTAAATCTGTGGCGTAAGTCATAATCTCTGAGTCTTTCCTATTTTGGGGGTTCCTCCTCCTAGTCATTCTGTTGATGGGTGGTTGAGGGAATGTATAGAGTCCAAATTATTGACCAGAACCCAAGCAAGATGGACCTGTTTTCTAGGGACCTTAGGGTTGCTGGCCTCTTGTTCTCCCAGCCTATTTTCTGGGGCAGGGGCCTGCCACGCTGTTACTCAGGCAACCCTGTTTGGGCAGAGTTGCCCTTTCCCCCTGTGTCGGGGGATGGGCTCAGTGGGAACCAGTTTTGGGGGCTTTTGTTCTTTGGCGGCTTTCTGCGTCTCCTCTGCAAGTCAGAGCAGAAGAGACCTTTTTCAACCCTCTGCCTCAGAGCAGAGAGATCACAGTCTGTTCTTCAGTGAGCTCTCCAGGCCACACTATCTCCGTTTTTGTCTGTGCTGCTATAAACGGCAGCATCCTGGGTAGTGCACCCCTCCGCAGTGCCCCCAGTCCTGCCTCCAGTTTGGGGCACATGTCTGCCCTTTCTGCTTCTAGAACCACCAGCTGCTCCCTGTTTGTAGGCGTGACCCCACCACTCTGGGTTTCCATTCTGGGGGCTGCCCTAAAGTCCTTTCCCAGCTGCTATAAGTCAGTGAGTCTGTGCCCTGTCCCTAGCCAGTGAGGCTGTCACTCACTGGCGGTGTAGGATCCCCACACCCAGGCTCCCTCCTGCTGCCTTTTATCCTCCAATATCTGCCCACGGAATCACGGCTCCCCACTTGGTACCTTGAAACCAACCATCTGCGACATTCTATTTGTAGAGATTCAGATCTTTTTACATCTCAGGCTGGTTTCATGGGTGCTCAGTGTGGTCTGGTAGATATCCAGCTCAATTCTGGGGGCCAGTTGGAATAGGGTCCCCTACTTCTCTGCCATCTTTTTCCTCCAGCAGAAAGTGTTTCTTTTTATTATAATCTCACACTTTATTTACCACCAACTAACCTTTTCATAGTTAATTTTATTTTTTTTAACTTTTTTATTATGTTATGTTAATCACCATATATTACATAATTAGTTTTTGATGTAGTGTTCCATGAGTCATTGTTTGCATGTAACACCCAGTGCTCCATTCAATATGTGCCCTCTTTAATTCCCATCACCAGGCTCACCTAACCCCCCGCCCCTCACCTCTAGAACACTCAGTTGGTTTCTCAGGGTCCATAGTCTCTCATGGTTCATCTGCCCCTCTGATTTCCCCCGTTCATTTTTCCCTTCTTAGTATCTTCTTTCTTTTCTAACATATATTGTATTATTTGTTTCAGAAGTGCAGGTCTGTGATTCAACAGTCTTACACAATTCACAGTGCTCACGATAGCACATACCCTCCCCAATGTACATCACTGAGCCACCCCATCCCTCCCAACCCCACCACTCCAGCAACCCTCCTTTTGTTTCCTGAGATTAAGAATTCCTCATATCAGTGGGGTCATATGATACATGTCTTTCTCTGATTGACTTATTTCGCTCAGCATAATACACTCTAGTTGCATCCATGTCTTTGCAAGTGGCAAGATTTCATTCTTTTTGATGGCTCCATAATATTCCACTGTATATATATACCACCACCTCTTTATCCATTCATCTATCGATGGACATCTTGGCTTTTTCCATATTTGGCTATTGTGGACATTGTTTCTATGAATACCAGGGTGCAGGTACCCCTTTTCATCCCTACATTTGTATATTTGGGGTAAATACCCAGTAGGGCAATTGCTGGGTCATACGATAGCTCTATTTTCAACTTTTTGAGGAACCTCCATACTGTTTTCCAGAGTGGCTGACCAGCTTGCGTTCCCACCAACAGAGTAGGAGGGTTCCACTTTCTCCTCATCCCTGCCAACATCTGTCATTTCCTGACTTGTTAAACTTAGGCATTCTGACTGGTGTGAAGTGGTATCTCATTGAGGTTTTGATTTGGATTTCCCTGATGCCAAGTGATGTAGAGCACTTTTTCATGTCTGTTGGCCATTTGGATGTCTTCTTTGAAAAATATCTGTTCATGTTTTCTGCCCATTTCTTGATTGGATTATTTGTTTTTGGGTGTTGAGTTTGATAAGTTCTTTATAGATTTTGGATACTAACCATTTATCTGATATGCCATTTGCAAATATCTTCTCCCATTCTGTCAGTTGTCTTTGGTTTTGTTGACTGTTTCCTTTGCTGTGCAAAAGCTTTTTCTCTTGATGAAGTCCCAATAGTTCCTTTTTTTCCCCTTGCTTCCCTTGCCTTTGTTGATGTAACTAGGAAGATCTTGCTATGGCTGAGGTCAAAGAGATTGCTGCCTGTGTCCTCCTCTAGGATTTTGATGGATTCTTGCCTCACATTTAGGTCTTTCAACCATTTTTTGTCTGTTTTGTGTGTGGTGTAAGGAAATAGTCTAGTTTCATTCTTCTGCATGCAGCGGTCCAATTATCACAACAACATTTGTTGAAGAGACTGTCTTTTTTCCATTGGACATTCTTTCCTGTTTTGTCAAAGATGAGTTGACCATAGAGTTGAGGGTCCACTTCTGGGCTCTCTGTTCTGTTACATTGATCTCTGTGTCTGCTTTTGTGCCAGTGCCATACTGTCTTGATAGTTATAGCTTTGTAATAGTGCTTGAAGTCTGGAATTGTGATGCCACCAGCTTTGCTTTTCTTTTTCAACATTCCTGTGGCTATTCGGGGTCTTTTCTTGTTCCATACAAATTTTAGGATTATTTGTTCCATTTCTTTGAAAAAAGCTGATGGTATTTTGATAAGGATTGCATTAAATGTGTAGATTGCTCTAGGTAGCATTGACATCTTCACAATATTTTTTCTTCCAATCCATGAGCATGGAACGTTTTTCCATTTCTTTGTGTCTTCCTCAATATCTTTCATGAGTATCTTATAGTTTTCTGAGTACAGAATCTTTGCCTCTTTGGTTAAATTTATTCCTAGGTGTCTTATGGATTTGGGTGCAATTGTAAATGGGATCGACTTCTTAATTTGTCCTTCTTCTGTCTTGTTGTTGTTGTTTAGGAATGCCACTAATTTCTGTGCATTGGTTTTATATCCTGCCACATTACTAAATTCCTGTATGAGTTTTTACAGTTTTGGGGTGGAGTCTATTGGGTAATCCACATAAAGTATCATATCATCTGCAAAGAGTGAGAGTTGGATTTCTTCTTTGCCTATTCAGATGCCTTTTATTTCTTTTTGTTTTCTGATTGCTGTGGCTAGGACTTCTAGTACAATGTTGAATAGCAGTGGTGATAACGGACATCCCTGCCATGTTCCTGACCTTAGGGGGAAAGCTCTCAGTTTTTCCCATTGAGAATGATATTCACTGTGGCTTTTTCATAGATGGCTTTTATGATATTGAGGTATGTACCATCTATCCCTATGCTCTGAAGAGTTTTGTTTATGAAAGAATGCTGTACTTTGTCAAATGCATTTTCTGCATCTACTGAGAGGATCATATGGTTCTTGTTCTTTCTTTTATTAATGTATTGTATCACATTGATTGATTTGCGGATGTTGAACCAAACTTGAAGCCCAGGATTAAATCCCACTTGGCCGTGTTGAATAATCCTTTTAATGTACTGTTGAATCCTATTGGCTAATATTTTGGTGAGAATTTTTGCATCCATGTTCATCAGGGATTTTGGTCTGTAATTTCCTTTTTGATGGGATCTTTGTCTGGTTTGGGGATCAAGGTAATGGTGGCCTCTTAAAACGAATTTGGAAGTTTTCCTTCCATTTCTATTTTTTTGGAACAGTTTCAGAAGAATAGGTATTAAGTCTTCTTTAAATCTTTGGTAGAATTCCCCAGTGACCCCATCTGGCCCTGGGCTCTTGTTTGTTGTGAGGTTTTTGATTACTGCTTCAATTTCCTTAGTGGTTATAGGTCTGTTCAGGCTTTCTATTTCTTCCTGGTTCAGTTTTGGTAGTCTATATATCTCTAGGAATGCATCCATTTCTTCCAGATTATCTAATTTCCTGGCATACATTTTCTCACAATATGTTCTTAAAATTGTTTGTATTTCTTTGGCATTGGTTGTAATTTCTCTTCTTTAATTCATGATTTTATTTATTTGGGTCACTTCTCTTTTCTTTTTGATAAGTCTCACCAGATGTTCATCAATTTTACTAATTCTTTCAAGGAGCCAGCTCCTGGTTTCGTTGATCTGTTCCACTGTTCTTTTGGTTTCTATTTCATTGATTTCTGCTCTGATTTTTATTATTTGTCTTCTCCTGCTGGGTTTAGGCTTTATTTGCTGCTCTTTCTCCAGCTCCTTTAGGTGTAGGGTTAAGTTGTATATTTGAGACCTTTCTTGTTTCTTGAGAAAGGCCTGTATTGCTATATACTTTCCTCTTAGGACTGCCTTTGCTGCATCCCAAAGATTTTGAACAGTTGTGTTTTCATTTTCATTTGTTTCCATGAATTTCTAATTCTACTTTAATTTCCTGGTGGACCCATTCATTCTTTAGTAGGATGTTTTTTAACTTCCATGTATTTGAGTTCTTTCTGACTTTCCTCTTGTGATTGAGTTCTAGTTTCAAAGCACTGTGGTCTGAAAATATGCAGGGAATGGTCCCAATCTTTTGGTACCTGTTCAGACCTGATTTGTGGCCTAGGATGTGATCTATTTTGGAGAATGTTCTATGGGCAGTAGAGAAGAATGTGTATTCTGTTGCTTTGGGATGGAATGTTCTGAATAGATCTGTGAAGTCCTTTTGGTTCAGTGTGTCATTTAAAGTCTTTGTTTCCTTGTTGATCTTTTGCTTAGATGATCTGTCCATTTTTGTGAGGTAGGTGTTAAAGTCCCCCAATATTACTGTATTGTTGTCTATGTGTTTCTTTGATTTTGTTATTAATTGGCTTATATAATTGGCAGCTCCCATGTTAGGGTCATATTTACAATTGTTAGATCTTCTTGTAGGATAGATCCTTTAGGTATGATATAGTGTCTTTCCTCATCTCTTATCATAGTCTTTGGTTTAAAATCTAATTCGTCTGATATAATGATTGCCATCCCAGCTTCCTTTTGGTCTTCATTAGCATGGTTAATAGTTTTCTACCCCCTCACTTTCAATCTGGAGGTGTCTTTGGGTCTAAAATGAGTCTCTTGCAGGCAGCATATCAATGGGTCTTTTTTTTTTAATCAAATCTGATACTCTGTGTTTTTTTAATTGGGGCATTTTGCCCATTTACATTCAGGGTAACCATTGAAAGATAGGAATTTAGTGCCATTGTATTGCCTGTAAGGTGACCGTTACTGTATATTGTCTGTGTTCCTTTTCTGGTCTATGTTACTTTTAGGCTCTCTCTTTTGCTTAGAGGCCCCATTCAATATTTCTTGTATGGCTGGTTTTGCGTTTGCAAATTCCTTTAGTTTTTGTTTGTTCTGGAGCTTTTTATCTTTCCTTCTATTTTCAGTGACAGCGTAGCCAGATATAGTGTTTTGGCTGCATATTTTTTCTCATTTAGTGCTCTGAATGTATCATGCCTGTCCTTTCTCACCTGCGAGGTCTCTGTGGATTGGTTTGCTGCCAATCTAATGTTTCTACCTTTGTAGCTTACAGACCTCTTGTTCCGAGCTCATTTCAGGATATTCTCTTTGTCTCTGAGACTTGTGAATTTTACTATTGGATATCGTGGGGCTGACGTATATTTATTGATTTTGAGGGATGGGTTTTCTTTGTCTCCTGGATTTTGATGCCTGTTTCCTTCCCCAAATTATGGAAGTTCTCTGCTATAATTTGCTCCAATATACCTCCTGCAACTCTCTCTCTTTCTTCTTCTTTTGGGATCCTAATTATTCTAATGTTTCACTATGGGTATCACTTATCTCTTGAATTGCCACCTCATGATAGAGTAGTTATTTAGCTCACTTTTTCATAGCTTCTTTATTCTCCATTATGTGGTCTTCTATATCCCTAATTCCCTCTTCTGCCTCATTTATCCTAGCAGTTAGAGCCTCCATTTTTTTTTTTAAGATTTTATTTATTTATTTGACAGAGAGAGACATAGTGAGAACAGGAACACAAGCAGGGGGAGTGGGAGAGGGAGAAGCAGGCTTCCCGCGGAGCAGGGAACCTGATGTGGGACTCGATCCCAGGACCCTGTGATCATGACCTGAGCCGAAGGCAGATGCTTAATGACTGAGCCACCCAGGCGCCCGTAGAGCCTCCATTTTTAACTACACCTCATTAATAGCCTTATTTATTTTGAGTTGATTAGATTTTAATTCTTTTATTTCTCCAGAAATGATTCTCCGGTATCTTCTAGGTTTTTATGAAGCCCAGCTAGTATTTTTATAATCGTCATTCTGAAAGCTAGTCCCAACGTCTAACTAATGTCCATATTGAGTAGGTGCCTGGCAGTCGGTACTGCCTCTTGTTCTTTTTTTTGAGGTGATTTTTTTCCAACTTGTCATGTTGTCCAGTGGAGAATAGATGAGAGAACAAAATGCTAACAGAGTAACAATGATCCCAGAGAAATAAACACTAAACAATTCAGGGGAGCCCCAAAACCGGGGATGAAAGAAAGGGAAATTAAAAAAAAGGATTATGACTAGGCTTGTAAGTAGAACAGAGCCACACACTCGATTTTGAGTGTTTTTGGTCTGTTAGAAGAAAATGCCTCCCAAAATTTTAAAGAATGATTTAGCTATATGTGTAAAAAATAAGGGTAAATACGATGAAGGGATGGAATATGATTGTAAAGATGAAAATATAAAAATATTTTTAAAAGGGAATTGATAGATAAGAAGTTGGTTGGAGAAATAATGAAAAAAAATTAAAAAAGAAAAGAGAGAGAGACTGTGATCAGGCGGGAAACAAGGACATGGTCATACACTAGATTTAGGGTATATTTTGTAGGTTAGAAGAAACTGCATCCCAAAATTTTAAAGAAAGAAAAACATATATATTCAAAAATAAGGGTAAATACAATGAAGGGATAAAATATGAATGTAAAAATGAAAATTAAAAAAGATTTTAAAAAACGAATTGATAAGATGTTGGTTGAAAAAGGGAAGAAATGGGAGAAGGAAAGATGGCGGAGTAGGGAACCCTATTTCAACAGGTCCCCCAGAATTGAACTGGATATCTACAAGACCACTCTGAGCACTCACGAAATCAGCCTGAGATGTAAGAAGATCTGGATCTCGAGGCGCCTGTGTGGCTCAGTTGGTTAAACAACTGCCTTTGGCTCAGGTCATGATCCTGGATCCCGGGATCGAGTCCTGCATTGGGCTCCCTGCTCAGCGGGGAGTCTGTTTCTCCCTCTGGTCCTCCCCCTCTCATGAACTCTGTTTCCCATTCTCTCTCTCAGATAAATAAAATCGCTAAAAAAAATAAATAAATAAAGAAGATCTGGATCTCTTCAAACAGAATATCGCAGGCGGTTGGTTTTGAGTAATGAAGCTGGGAGCCGTGATTCCACGGGTAGATATCGAAGGATAAATTGCAGCAGGAGGGAGCCTGTCCCTGGTGATCTTACACCTCTGGTGAGCGACAACCTCGCCAGCTGGGGCTGGGGCACAGACTCACAGACCGGTAGCCACAGGGAAAGGACTTTAGGGCAGCCCCCAGGGCAGAAAACCGGAATGGCGGGATCATGCATGTGAACTAGAAGTGGCTGGGTGTTTTAGAAGCACAAAGGGCAGAGACATACTCTGACCTGGAGGAAAGACTGGGGGCACTGTGGAGGGGCACAGAACCCAGGACACTGCAGTTTATAGCAGCACGGACAGATATGGAGACAGTGTGGCCTGGAGAGCTCACTAAAGAACAGACTGCAGTCTCTCTGCTCTAAGGCAGAGGGTTGGAAATGGTCTCTTCTGCTCTGACTCTCGGAAGAGACGCAGAAAGCCCCCAGGGAAGGTTGCCAGAGAACAAAAGTCCGAAACCCGGATTACCACTGAGCCCATCCCCCACCACAGTGGGGCAGGGCAACTCTGCCCAAACAGAGTTGCCTGAGTAACAGCACGACAAGCTCTTCCCCCAGAAGATAGGCGGGGAAAACAAGAGGCTAGCAGCCCTAAGGTCCCAAGAAAACAGGTGCATCTTGCTTGAGTTCTGGTCAATAATTTGGACTCTACATTCCCTCAAACACCCATCCACAGAATGACTAGGAGGAGGAGCCCCCAAAACAGAAAAGACTCAGAGATTACGACTTATGCTGCAGATTTACAAATGGATGCAGATATAACCAAGATGTCGGAGATGGAATTCAGGCTATCAATTCTGAAGACAACGGCTAGAATGGAGAAATCAATTAATGGCAACATAGAGTCTCTAAGGGCAGAAATAAAAGGTGAATTGGCAGAACTTAAAAATGCTATCAATGAGATCCAGTCCAATCTAGATAATATAACAGCTAAGGTAAGTGAGGCAGAAGAACAAATAAGCGACCTGGAAGACAAAATAATAGATAAAAAGGGAAAGAGGAGGCCAGGGAAAAACAACTCATGGTTCCATGAAAATAAAATCAGAGAAATAAGTGACACCATGAAGCATTCCAATGTCAGAATAATTGGAATCCTGGAGGGGGTGGAGAGAGAGAGAAAACTAGAAGATGTATTTGAGCAAATCATAGCTGAAATCTTCCCTAATCTGGGGAATGAACAAAAGATTCGCGTTCTAGAGGCAGAGAGGACCCCTCCCAAGATCAATGAAAACAGGCCAACACTCCGGCATGTAATATTAAAACTCGCAAATCTTAGAACCAAGGAAACCATCTTAAGGAGAGTTAGGGAGAAGAGATTCCTTACGTACCAAGGGAGGAACATCAGAATCACGTCAGACCTATCCATAGAGACCTGGCAAGCCAGAAAGGCCTGGCAAGACATATTCAGGGTACTAAATGACAAGAACATGCAACCAAGAATACTTTATCTTGCAAGGCTGTCATTTAGAATGGATGGAGAGAAGGAGAGCTTCCAAGACTAGCAGAAGCTAAAGAATATGTGACTACTAAGCTGGCCCTGGAGAATATTAAGGGGGTTTTATAAACGGAGAAGGACCCCAAGAGTGATATACAACAGAAATTTACAGGGACAATCTATAAAAAACAACATCTTCACAAGCAACATGGTGATAATTAATTCATATCTTTCAATAATCACTCTCAATGTGAATAGCCTAAATGCTCCCATAAAATGGCACAGGGTTGCAGATTGGATAAAAAGACAGGACCCATCCATATGCTGCCTACAAGAGGCTCATTTTGAACCTAAAGATACATCGAGACTGAAAGTGAAGGGATCGAGATCCATCTTCCATGCCAGCAGACCTCAAAAGAAAGCTGGGGTAGCCATTCTTATATCAGACAAATTAGATTTTAAACTAAAGTCTGTAATAAGAGACACAGAAGGACACTATATCATTCTTAAAGGGTCTATGCAACAAGGAGATCTAACAATTGTATATATCTATGCCCCCAACATGGGTGCAGCCATGTACATATGCCAACTGTTAACCAAAATAAAGAGTCATATTGATAACAATACGTTAATTGTAGGAGACCTCAATACTCAACTCTCAGCAATGGACAGATCCTCTAAGCAGAAAATCAACAAGGAAACAAGAGCTTTGAATGACACACTGGAGCAGGTGGGCCTCATGGATATTTACAGAACATTCCACCCTAAAACAACAGAATACTCACTCTTCTGGAGCACACATGGAACTTTCTTCAGAATAGACCACATACTGGGTCACAAATCAGGTCTCAACCAATACCAAAAGATTGAGATTATTCCCTGCATATTCTCAGACCACAATGCTCTAAAACTGGAACTCAATCCCAAGAAAAAAATTGGCAGAAATTCAAACATTTGGAAGCTAAGGACCACTCTGCTCAAGAATGTTTGGGTCAACCAAGAAATCAAAGAAGAACTTAAACAATTCATGGAAATCAATGAGAATGAAAACACATCGGTCCAAAACCTATGGGATACTGCAAAGGCGGTCCTAAGGAGGAAATACATAGCCATCCAAGCCTCACTCAAAAAAAAAAAAAATAGAAAAATCCTGAATTCACCAATAACTCTACACCTTAAAGAACTATAGAAAAAGCAACAAACAACATCTAAGCGATGCATTAGAAGAGAGATAATTAAGATTAGAGCAGATATCAGTGAATTAGAAACCAGAAACACAGTAGACCAGATCAACGAAACTAGAAGTTGGTTCTTTGAGAGAATTAATAAGATCGATATATTACTCGCAAGACTTATCCAATAGAAAAGAGAAAGGACCCAAATTAATAAAATTATGAATGATAGGGGAGAGATCACAACTAACACCAAAGAAATAGAAACAATTCTTAGAAATTATTATCAAGAACTCTATGCCAATAAACTGAGCAATCTGGAGGAAGTGGAGGCCTTCCTGGAAACCTATAAGCTGCCAAGACTGAAACAGGAGGAAATTGACAACATGAATAGGCCAATAACCAGTAGAGATTTGAAGCAGTGATCAAAAACCTCCCAAAAAACAAGAGTCCAGGGCCTGATGGATTCCCTGGGGAATACTGCCAAACATTCAAAGAAGAAATAATACCTATTCTCCTGAAGCTGGTCAAAAATTAAAAATTAGGAAAACTTCCAAACTCATTCTATGAGGCCAGCATTACCTTAATCCCCAAACCAGGCAAAGACCCCATCAAAAAGGAGAATTTCAGACCAATATCCCTGATGAATATGGATTCCAAAATCCTCAACAAAATCTGAGATAATAGGACGCAACAATACATTAAAAGGATCATCCACCACGACCAAGTCGGATTTATCCCTGGGATGCAAGGGTGGTTGAACTTTTGCAAATCAATCAATGTGATAGAAGACATTAAGAAGAGGAGGGAGAAGAACCATATGGTCCTCTCAACTGATGCAGAAAAAGCATTTGACAAAATAAAACATTCTTTCCTGAGTAAAACTCTTCATAGTATAGGGATAGAGGGAACATTCCTCAAGCTCATAAAATCCATCTATGAAAAACCCACAGAGAATATCATCCTCAATGGGGAAAAGCTGAGAGCCTTTTTCTTATGATCAGGAACACGTCAAGGATGTCCATTCTTGCCACTATTGTTCAACATAGTACTAGAAGTCCTAGCAACAGCAATTAGACAACAAAAAGCAATAAAAGGTATTCAAATTGGCAAAGAAGAAGTCAAACTTTCTCTTTTCACAGACGACATGATTCTTTATGTGGAAAAGCCAAAAGACTGCACCCCCAAGTTACTAGAACTCATCCAGCAATTCAGTGATGTGGCAGGATACAAAATCAATGCACAGAAATCAGTTGCTTTCTTATACACTAACAATGCAACTGTAGAAAAAGAAATTAGAGAAATGATTCCATTTACAATAGCACCAAAAACCATAAGATACCTCGGAATAAACCTAACCAAAGAGGTAAAGGATCTATACTCTAGGAACTAGAAAACACTCATGGAAGAAATGGAAGAAGACACAAAAAGATGGAAAAACATTCCATGCTCATGGATTGGAAGAATAAACATTGTTAAAATATCTATGCTACCCAGAGCAATCTATACCTTCAATGCCATCTCGATCAAAATTCTAATGACATTTTTCCGAGTGCTGGAACAAACAATCCTAAAATTTGTATGGAATCAGAAAAGACCCTGAATCGCCAAAGAAATGTTGAAAAAGAAAAACTAAGCTGGGAACATCACGTTGCCCGATTTCAAGCTATATAACAAACCCGTATCACCAAGATAGCATGGTTCTGGCACAAAAACAGACATATAGACCAATGGAATGGAACAGAGAACCCAGATATGGACCTTCAACTGTATGGTCAAATAATCTTTGACAAAGCAGGAAAAAACATGCAATGGAAAAAAGAGTCTCTTTAATAAATGGTGCTGGGAAAATTGGACAGCCACATGCAGAAGAATGAAACTTGACCATTCTCTAACACCGTTCACAAAGATAAACTCAAAGTGGATGAAAGACCTCGAAGTGAGACAGGAATCCATCGAAATCCTAGAGGAGAACATAGGCAGTAACCTCTTGGACATCACCCACAGCAAGTTCTTTCAAGACACCTCTCCGAAAGCTAGTGAAATAAAAGCAAAAATGAACTTTTTGGACTTCATCAAGATAAAAAGCTTCTGCACAGCAAAGGAAACAGTCAACAAAAACAAAAGACAACCCACAGAATGGGAGAAGATATTTGCAAGTGACACTACAGATAAAGGGCTGATAACGAAGATCTATAAAGAAGTTCTCAAACTCAATACCCAAAAAACAAATAATCAAGTCAAAAAATGGGCAGAAGACATGAACAAACACTTCTCCAAAAAGGACAAACAAATGGCTAACAGACATCTGAAAAAATATTCATCATCATTAGCCATCAGGGAATTTCAAATCAAGACCACATCAAGGTACCACCTTACAGCAGTTAGGATGGCAAAAATGGACAGAGTAAGAAACAACAAATGTGGAGAGGTTGTGGAGAAAGGGGAATCATGTTCAAATGTTGGTGGGAATGTAAGTTGTTAGAGCCACTTTGGAAAACAGTGTGGTGGCTCTTCAAAAATGAAAAATAGAGCTACTCTATGACCCAGCAATTGCACTCCTGGGTATTTACCCCAAAGACACAGATGTAGTGAAAAGATGGGCCATATGCACCCCAATGTTCATAGCAGCAATGTCTGTAGTAGCCAAACTGTTGCAAGAGCCGAGATACCCTTCAACAGATGAATCGCTAAAGAAGATGTGTTCCATATATACAATGGAATATTACTCAGCCATCAGAAAGGATGAATACCCAACTTTTTCATCAACATGGATGGGACTGGAGGAGATTATGCTAAGTGAAATAAGTCAAGCAGTGAAAGTCAATTATCAAATGGTTTTACTTATTTGTGGAACCTAAGGAATAGCATGGAGGACATTCTGTGAAGGAAAGGAAAAATGAGGGTGGGGGATTTGGAGGAAGAGATGAACCATGAGAGACTATGGACTCTGAGAAACAAATATGGTTTTAGAGGGGATGGGGGAGGGGGGATTGTTTAGCCCGTTGATAGGTATTAAGGAGGGCACGTACTGCATGGAGCACTGGGTGTTATATGAAGACAATGGATCGTGGATCACCACATCAAAAACTAATGATGTATTGTATGGTGACTAACATAACATAATAAAATATAAAAAAAGGGGGAAGAAAAATTTAACTAAAGAAATATAAAAAGAAAAATAAAGACAATCTAAAAAATTAACTTTGAAAGACTAAAGAATCATGGGAAAGCAGCCATGAATTCTATGTGTTGTGTACCTCTAACGCTGGATTTTTACAGTTCTCATTGATGGGTAAACTTTGTCTTGGGTTGATGTTTTTGCTGATTTCCTGGTAGAGGGTCCTGTGGCAGTGATTCTCAAATGTCTTTGCCTGAGGCAGAATTGCACCACCCTTGCCAGGGTCCAGGCTAATTAATCAGCTCGGGTTTGCTCTCCATAGCTTTTGTTCCCTGAAAGCTTTCCATATAGCTTTGGAGGACAAGAATGAAAATGCTGGCCTTCCAATCTCTGATCCTGGAAGAGCCGAGATCTCAGGGCCACACTCCTCGGTGAGCCCTCAGAGAAAAGCTGTCAATCCCTCTGTCTCCCTGGTCTCTGGCCGCACTCTGTGCTCAACCGGCCTATGACCAAGTGTTTCTATCTCTGGCACACTACCCTGTTTGGACTCTCCAAACTCAGCAGATTCCTGCGTCGGGCTCCTATGCCATTCCTCCCAGGGGAAAAAGGGGAGTCTCCCTGGATGTGCTGATTTTTGGGTCCCTGCTCAAAGAGCAGTGGCCTGACTGTGCCACAGATCACAGTTTATGGCAACCCAGAGCTGAGAGCGCACTCCTGGGCTCCCTCTTTGCAGCTGTTTTCCACGCTCTGATACCTGGGAGATCTGACATACTCAGGCAACCCCGGTCTTTCTGTGACACCAGGGGTCCTGAGAGCACACTGTCCCAGCGAGGGTTCCATCCCCCGTTTTGCCACTGGAGCGATGTCCCTCAACAGACCCGAGTTCGAAAAGTTCCAATTTTGTGCTCTGCTGCTCTATCACTTGTCTGTAGTCGGCTGATGGAGTCTCCCTCCCACCACGGTCTATCTTCCCAAATATCGCCTCGGATTCACTTCTCCGCATGTCCTACCTTCCAGAAAGTGGTCGCTTTTCTGTTCATAGAATTGCTGCTATTCTTTTCTTTGATCTCCTGTTGAGTTTGTTGGTGTTCTGAATGGTTTGATAACTATCTAGCTGAATTCCTGGGACCAGACGAAATTTAGGTCTCCTACTCCTCCACACTCTTGCTCCTCCCCCACCATTTTTCTGGTTTCTATTTCATTGATCTTTGCTTTAATTTTTATTATTTTTCTTCTCCTTCTTGGTTTAGGCATTTTTTGCTGTTCTTTCCCCTGGTCCTTTAGGTGTAAGGTTAGCTTCTGCATTTGGGATTTTTCTAATTTTTTGAGAGAGGCTTGGATGGCTATGTACTTGCCTCTTAGGAATGCCTTTTCAGTATCCCATAGTTTTGGGACTGATGTGTCCTTTCATTCTCATTATTTTCCATGAATTGTTTAACTTTTATCTTTAATTTCCTTGTTGATGCAATCATTCTTTAGCCGGGTGCTCTTTAACTTCTACATGTTTGCATTCCTTCCAAATTTCTCCTTCTGGTTAAGTTCCAGTTCCAAAGCATGGTCTGAAAATATGCAGGGTATAATCTCAATCTTTTGTTATTGGTTAAGACCTGATTTGTGACCCAGTATGTGGTCTATTCTAGAAAATATTCCAATGCACTCAAAAAGAATCAGTATTCTGTTGTTTTAGGATGGAATGTTCTGTATATATCTAAGAAGTCCACGTGGTCCAATGCATCCTTCAAAGGTCTTGTTTCATTGTTGATCTTCTGCTTAGATGATTTGTCCATTTCTGGGAGTGGTGCGTTGAGGTCTCCTACTTTTAATGTATTTGTATCAATATGTTTACTTTGCTTATTAATTGATTTATATAAGTGGCTGCTCCCACATTGGGGCTGTATGTATTTAGAATTGTTAAACTTTTTTGTATAGATCTTTAAAGTATGATATAGTGTCCCTCTACATTTTTTACTACAGTCTTTCGTTTAAAATCTAATTTGTTTGAGAGGAATGCAAGATGGCAGAGGAGTAGGGGACCCCATTTAAACTGGTCACCTGAATTTAGCTTGATATCTTTCAAACCATTTTGAACACCCAGGAAATTAAACAGATTTAAGAATTTATATCTGGATGTCTACAAGCAGAAAAGAGACTGCTTTATGTAAGGTAAGACATGCAGAATCATGAATCTGTGGGGAGATATCGGAAGATAAACAGAAGGGGGAGGGAGCTGCCATAAGCTGGCTCCTGGAAAGTGATATAACACCAAGTGCAGAATCAGAACCCCTAGAAATCTGCTCTAGGGAGAGACACCCCTCCCTGAAGAGGGCTTTGGAAATGAAAAGGCTGAATTCTAGGTAGGGCATTTGTGGTATCAGGAATCAAGGGACCAAAGAGCAAAAGGGATTCCTTAAATGGTTGAAGGCCCAAGCATTGGAGCCAGGAAGTAGGTTATAGTCAGCGAGTGCAGGAAGGGATTATCAACTAGGATCACCAGAAACTTTGAACTGGGTGGGTTGATAGCCACTCTTTCCTTGACCAGCCTGAAAAAATCTGGACACACCACTTGTGACAGGGCAAAAACTCAGAGCATTAGTGGCCAGGAAATGGAACTGGACCTGATTTGGGAGCTTCAGTTGCTTGCGAGCCCACAGTCCCTCGTGGTTTTAAAAACACAAAGGGCAGAGTTACTCCCAGGCCCCTAAAAACACTTCTGAGAGAGTAGCTTTGGGGGTGCACTGAGGGAAGCTGCGGTATTCAGCTTCACAAGCAGAAGTGGAGACTGTTTGTCCTGCAGAGTTTATTAAGGAGCACAGAGTGTGAAATTTCTGCTCTGTGCCAGAGGTGTGGCTGTGGCCATTTTTGCTCTGATCCCCTGAAGTTTTGGAAAGGCCCCAGGGCAAAAAAGAAAATCAGAAGTCTAGTTTCCACTGAGCCCATCTCCCCGACAGGGGGTGGGGCAACTCCTCACAGGTAGGATTACCTGAGAAATAGAGCTGCAGGCCCCTCCCCCAGAAGACAGCCTGGAAGAACAGGTGGGTGATAATCCTTTGGATCCCATAAGACTGTAAAATCCCAAAACAAGTGGAAAATTGTACATGGAGCTCCAGGTGTGGCCTCATGACCTGTTTATTTTTCATATATAATTCGCTATTCTTTCTTTTTTTCTTTCTTTCTTTGTTTCTTTATTCTTTGTTTCTTTCATTCTTCTTTATTTCTTTTTATTTTTTTCCCCTTATTTCCTACCATTTTCCCCTGCTGTATTCTTCTTTATACCTTCTAAATTCAACTAGATGTCTATTATACCAATTCATTTTTTTCATAGGCGCTTTTTAACTTCTATTTTTACACACCTAAATCTTTTTTTTAGATATATGCTTTATTTTAACCCTTTTATCACTCTGCACAGTTTTACCTTTTCATATATACAAGTTTTACTTTCATAGTAATATTGGGATGTAGTGCTTCTAACACAGAGAACAAAATACACCCAGGAACAACTGAAACACCCTGCTTTGTCCTCAGTGAGAGATTATAGCCCCCATTTTCTTCCCTCCCTTTTTAATTTTCTTTCATATATATAAAAATATATTTATATGTATATATGTATATATTTATATTTATCTATAAAATTTATAATAATGTATTTATATATAATAATTATAACACATTTATATTTATATCTATGTATATTTTTATATAGATAGATCTCTATATTTTTGTATATATATATATATTTTATTTTTTAAAATTTTTAAATTTTTTAAATTTAATTCTTGTGTTTCATTTTGGGTTTGCTTTTTGGTGGTGGCTTCTGACCACTCCAACTTTTGCTAGGCTGCATCTAGCTTGGGTCATGGTTAATATTTTGGACTATGTCCATTCCTTCAACCATCCATTGACAGAATGAATAGGAGGAGGAACTCTCAACAAAGATAAGAACCAGAGACAATGTCTTCTGCCACAGACCTAATGGATATGGATATAACAAGATGTTGGAGACAGACTTCAGGATAGCAATCATGAAGTCAATAGCTATGCTTAAAAAAAGCATTAGTGACACTACAGAATCTCTAAGGTCACAAATGAGATCAATTCAGGCCAAACATAAAAAATGCTATGAATGAGAGATATCTAAAATGGATACTCTACGAGCCAGGATAAATGAGGCAGAAGAGAGAATCAGTGATCTACTAGATAAGCTGATGGAAAGGAAGGAAGTTGAGGAAAACAGATAGGCAGCAATTAGCCCATGAGAAAAGGCTTGGCTAGATTAATGATGCCATGAAACATTCCAATATCAGAATTATTGGGATCCTCGAGGGGGTGGAGAGAGGGAGCTAGAAGGTATATTTGAGCAAATCATAGCTGAGAACTTCCCTAATCTGGGGAAGAAAACAAGCATTTGAGTCCAAGAAGCAGAGAGGACCCCTTCCAAAATCAATAAAAATATATCAACACCCTGACAGGGAACAGTGAAGATTCCAAATCTTAGAGCCAAGGAAACTATCTTCAGAGAAGCTAGGGGGAAGGGATTTCTTATGTGAAGAGGGAGGATCATTAGAAAAACGTCAGACTTGTCCACAGAGACCTGGCAAGCCTGAAAGGGCTGGCAGGACATATTCAGGGTAACAAATGAAAAGAAAATGCAGCCAAAAATACTTTACCCAGCAAAAATGTCATTCAGAACAGATGGAGAGATAAAGAGATTTCAGGACAGAAAGAATATGTGAACAACAAACCAGCCCTGCAAGAATTATTAAGGGGAATTCTGTAAACGAAGAGAAACCCCAAGGGTCACATAGATGACAAAGAAACAGAAAACTTACAGATATAGGGATCTTACAGGCTATACAATGGCACTACATTCATATCTGTCAGTACTTACTTTCAGCATGAATGGGCTAAATGCTCCCATCAAGAGACACAGGGATTCAGATTGGATAAAAATGAAGGACCCATCCATATGCTGTCTACAAGATACTCATTTTGAATCTAAAGACACTTCCAGATTGAAGGTAAGGGGATGGAGAACTATTTACCATGCCAACAGACCCCGAAAGAAAGCTGGGGTAGCATTTCTCATATCAGACAAATTAGATTTTAACCAAAGACTGTAGTAAGAGATATAGAGGGACACTATGTCATACTTAAAGAGTCTATCCAACAAAAAGATATAACAATTGTAAATATCTATGCCCTGAACATGGGAGCAGTCAATTGTATAATCCAATTAATAAGCAAAATAAAGAAACATATGGATAATAATACATTAATAGTAGGAGACCTCAACACACCAATCACAACAATGGACATATCATCAAAGGAGAAGATCAATAAATAAACAAGAGTTTTGAATGACACACTGGACCAGATGGACTTTGTAGATATATATAGAACATTCCATCCTAAAACAACAGGATACCCATTCTTTTGAGTGCACATGGAACTTTCCCCAGAATAGATTGCATACTGGGTCACAAATCAGATCTCAACTGATACCAAAAGACTGAGATGATCCCCTGCATATTTTCATACCACAATGCTTTGAAACTGGAACTCAACCAGAAGAAATGTGGAAACTCAAACAATTGGACATTAAAAGCATCTTGCTAAAAAATTATTACATCAACCAGGAAATTAAAGTAGAACTTAAAAAATTCTTGTAAGCTAACTAATGAGAATGAAAACACATTGGTCCAAAACTTATGGGATACTGCAAAGGCGTTCCTAAGAGGGAAGTACAGAAGCCATCCAAGCCTCTCTCAAAAAATTAGGAAAATCCAAAATGCACAAGCTAATCTTACACCTAAAGGAGCTCTAAAGAGCAGCACACAAAACCTAAATGAAGCAGGAGAAGAGAAATAATAAAGATTAGAGCAGAGATCAGTGAAATAGAAACCAGAAAAACAATAGAACAGATCAATGAAACTAAAAGCTGATTCTTTGAAAGAATTAATAAGATTGATAAACTGCTGGCCAGACTTATCCAAAAGAAACAGGAAAGGACCCAAATCAATAAAATCATGAATGAAAGGGGAGAGATCATGACTAAGGAAATAGAAACAATTATTAAAAATTATTACCGACAACTATATGCCAACAAATTAAGCAATCTAGAAGAAACGGACACATTCTTGGAATACTGTAAACTACTAAGACTGAAAGCAGAAGAAAGAGATAATCTGAACAGAATAATAACCACCAAAGATATTGAACCAATAACAAAAGCCCCCCCCCCCAAAAAAAGACCAGGGCCAGATGGATTCCCAGGGGAATTATACCAAATATTTAAGAAAGAAATAATATCTATTCTACTGAAGCTGTTTCATAAATAGAAATGGAAGGAAAACTTCCAAACTGGTTCTATGAAGCCAGCAATACCTTCATCACCAAACCAAAGACACAATCAAAAAGGTGAATTACAGACCAATATCTCTGATGATCACAGATGCCAAAATATTCAATAAGATGCTAGCCAATAGGATCTAACACTACATTAAAAGGATTATTTACCATGACCAGGTGGGATTTATTCCTTGAATGCAAGGGTGGTTCAACATTTGAAAATCAATCAATGTGATAGAGCACATTAATAAAAGACAGGACAAGAACCACATGATCCTCTCAACTCATGCAGAGGAAGCATTTTACTGAATACAACATCCTTTCCTGATTAAAACTATTCAAAGTACAGGGATAGAGGGAACATACCTCAATATTATACAAGCCATCTATGAAAAGCCCACAGCGACTATCATTCTCAATAAGGAAAAACTGAAAGCTTTTTCCTTAAGGTCAGGAACAAGACAGGGATGCCCACCCTCACCACTATTGTTCAACATATTACTAAAAGTCCTAGCCTTAGCAATCAGAAATCAAAAAGAAATAAAACACATTCAAATTGGCCACGAAGTCAAACTCTCCCTCTTTGCAGATGACATGATACTTTATAAGGAAAACTCAAAAGACGCCATCCCAAGTTAATAGAACTCATGCATTAATTCAGCAACGTGGCAGGATACAAAATCAATGCACAGAAATCAGTTGCATTTCTATACACTAACAATGCAACTGAAGAAAGAGAAAATAAGGAATCAATTTTTTTTTTACAATACCTCCAAAAACCATAAGATACGTAAGATCTATAACTACTCTATGATCCAGCAATTACATCACTAGGTATTTACCACCCTCCCCCCCCAAATCTAACCAAAGAGGTAAAGGATCTATACTCTAGAAATTACAGAAAACTTATGAAACAAATGGAGGAAGACACAAAGAGATGGAAAAACATTTTATGCTCATGGATTGGAAAAATAAACATTTTTAAAACATCTATGCTTCCCAGAGCAATTTACACCTTCAGTGCCATCCCTATGAAAATACCATCGACATTTTTCACAGAGCTGGAACAAATAATCCTAAAATTTGTATGTAACCAGAAAATACCCCGAATCACCAGGTGAATGTTGAAGAAGAAAGCCAAACCTGGTGGCATCACAATGCCTGATTTCAAGCTATATTACAAAGCTGTAGTCATCAAGACAGTATGGTATTGGTACAAAACAGACACATAGATCAATGGAACAGAACAGAAAACCCAGAAATGAACCCTCAAATCTATGGTCAACTAATCTTCAACAAAGCAGGAAAGAACATCTAATTGATAAAAAACAGTCTCTTCAATAAATGGTGCTCATAAAACTGCTTAACCACATGAAGAAGAATGAAACTGGACCATTTTCTTACACCATACACAAAGACAAAGTCAAAATGGATGAAAGACCTTAATGTGAGTCAGGAATCCATCAGTATCCTAGAAGAGAACTTAAACAGAAACGTCTTTGACATTGACCACAACAACGTCTCTAAAGGCAAAGTCTAAAGAAAAGCAAAAATGAACTTTTGGGACTTCATCAATATAAAAACTTTTTGCACAGCAAAGGAAACAGTCAACAAAACTAAGAGGCAATCCATGGAATGGGAGATAATATTTGCAAATGACATTTTGGATAAAACTGGTATTGAAGATCTATAAATAACTTATCAAACTCAACACCCAAAAAACAAATAATGCAGTCAAGAAATGGGCAGAATATATGAACAGACATTTCTCCAAAGAAGATATATAAATGGTTAACAGACATGAAAAAATGCTCAAGGGACACCTGGGTGGCTCAGTCAGTTGTGTCTGCCTTTGGTCAGGTCATGATTCTGTGGTCTTTGGTTCTAGTCCCGCATTCAGGTCCTTGCTCAGCGGGGAGCATGCTTTTTCCTCTGCCTGCCGTTCCTCCTACTTGTGCTCGCTCTCTTTCTGACAAGTGAATAAATAAAAACTTAAACAAAAGAAATAGAAAAAATATTCAACATCACTAGCCATCAGGGAAATACAAATCAAAACCACAATGAGATACCACCTTTCGCCAGTTAAAATCGCTAACATTAACAAAACAGGAAACAACAAATGTTGGCGAGAATGTGGAGAAAGAGGGACCCTTTTACACTATTGGTGGGAAAGCAATCTGGTACAGCTACTCTGGAAAACAGTATGGAGTTTCCTCAAGATGTTAAAAACAGAGCTACTGTATTACACAGCTTCTGCACTACTAGGTATTTATCTCCAAAGATACAGATGTAGTGAAATGGAGGGGCACATGTAACCAAATAACCAAACTGTGGAAGGAGCCAAGATACCCTTCAACAGATGAATGGAGAAAGAAGATGTGGTACATGCATACAATGGAATATTCCTCAACCATCAGAAAGGATGAATACTTGTCATTTGAATCGACATGAATGGAAGTGGAGGGAATTATGCTAAGGGAAATAAGTCAAGCAGAGAATGACAATTATCATATGGTTTCACTCATATGTGGAACAAAAGGAATAGCATAGAAGCCCATAGGGAAGGGAGGAAATACTGAAGGGGGGGGATTTAGAGAGGGAGATGGACCATGAGAATCTCTGGGCTCTGAGAAACAAATTGATGGTTACAGAAAAGAGGGGGGTTGGGGGATGGGCTAATTGGATGATGGGTATTAAGAAGGGCATTCGTTGTGATGAGCACTTACATCTCAGGCTGAATTCATGCATATTCAGAATGGTTTGATAGATATCCAGCTATGTTCAAGGGGCCAGATGAAATGAGGTCCCCTACTCTGCCGCCATCTTGTCCCTCCCTCATTATAATGTTTTCTTTGGTTTTCTCTTTATTTTTTGTGTATCTATCATAGGTTTTCAGTTTGTGGTTACCATGAGGTTCATATATAACATCTTATGTAAATTGCAGTCTATATGAATTTGATGGTCATTTAAGTTCAGACATTCTGGAAAAAAAACTCTGAGATCATGACCTGAGCCAAAACCAAGAGTCAGATGTTTAACCAACTGCACCACCCAGGCACCCCTATGCTAGTTACTCTTTTAAATTGTGCCTCTGTACACTTTTCCATAGTGAAGGAAAGAATCAACAAAACTAAGGCAACTATGGAATAAGGGAGGACATTTGCAAATGACATATCTGATAAGTTGTTAGTATCCAGAATACATTAAAAACTTATAAAATCTCAACACCCCAAAAAGGGTGTTTAAAATGGCAATTTAAAAATCCAATTTTAAAAATGGCAGAATACATGAATAGACATTTTTTTCCAAAGAAGTCATACAGATTGCCAACAAATACATGAAAATATGCTCAACACCATGCATCATCAAGGAAATTCAAATCAAAATTACAATGAGATAACACCTCACACCTGTCAGAATGGCTAAAATCAACAACACAAGAAACAACAGGTGTTGGTGAGGATGCAGAGAACGGGGAAGCCTCTTGCACTATTTGTGGGAATGCAAACTGTTGTAGCACTTTGAAAACAGTATGGAGGTTCCTCAAAATTTTAAAAAATATAACTACTCTATGATCCAGCAATTACAGCACTAGGTATTTACCCCCCAAAAAATACTAATTCAGAGGGATACATGCATCCTAATGTTTATATCAGTAATATCTACAATAGCCAAATTATGGAGGCAACACAAGTGTCCATTGACTGATGAATGCATAAAGAAGAGATAAAGGAGGAGTTAAGATGGTGGAGGAGTAGGGGGACCCTAAGCTCCTCTCATCTCTCGAACACAGCTAAATAGTTATCAAATCACTCTGAACACCAAGAAATCAGTTGGTGGTCTGAGAGAATGAAAATTGCAAGTCTACAAGTAGAAAAGAAACCACCTTTTAAAAGGTAGGAGGTACAGAGAGTAGACTCGGAGGAGATATAGCCATGGATATGGCAGAGGGGATGGAGCCTGCTTATGGAGGCTACTGCATTGTATTATAAGCAGTAGAATCTGAACTATAAGCATAGAATCTGAACTTTTAGAAGTCCACTACCATGGGGAACATGCCTGGCTTAAAGCTGCTCAGGTGACAAAGCAGGGTGGAATCCCAGGAGTGACAGAATGGTCTGAGGATCCCCTGGATTGCAAGAAGAACCATTGGCACCAACATGCTGCACTGTTCCTGGGCATAGGACCAGGGAAGCTGGCTGAGACCAGTGGTGGCTTTTTGCTGTTTTGCCATAAACTGCGAACTGCCACACAGTTGTGCGACTGCTTTCTTGCGACCAGGTGGCAAAAAGCAAAAAGTGTGGTGAGACCCTCCTTGGGAGGAACATTGTGGGTCTATGCCATGGGAGTCTCTAAAATTTGGATTTTCAAAACTTAGTCACACTCCTGAGATAAAAAAGCTTGGACACAGGCAGGGTGAAGGCAGGGTTCAGATGGAAACCCAGGACACAAAAAGGGTGATTGATTGCCCTTCTGTGTGGGCTCACTGAAAAGTGGGGGGTGTGAACTTTCAGCTCCTGAGCTAGAGAGCATGGTACTGCCATATTTATCCTGCCCATCAGTTCTGAAAGCCTTCAGAGAGCAAAACAGCGCCACCTGGAGGCCGGATCTGTTTGCACCAACCTTTGCCCCCATGCACCCTGGAGGCACTTTTCCACTGAAACAAGTCAGCCTGAGAATCTGGTCAGCAGGCCCCTCCTGAAAAGACCAGCACACAAAACCCTCTCACCAAGTCTACTGATCATCAAATGCTACAATTTGTCATCTCTAGGGAAAATAGACTCTAGCCTCCTTTTTACTTTTATTCTTTATATTATTATTATTTATTCATTTATTTTCTTGTTTTTCTCAATTCCTTTTTTATTTTTGTTAATTTTTAAACATTTTATTTATATATTTGTAATTTTTGTTTATTTTTATTTATTTTATGTTATTTTATTTTTGTTTTTTTTGGTCTAGATTCTTTTAACAAGCAGACCAAAACACACCCAGGATCTAGTTTGTTTTTGTTTTGTTTTGTTTTGTTTTTTCCTTTTCCTTCTTCTTTTCTTTTCTGGACAAAATGATGGTATGGAGACATTCACACCAAAAGAAAGAACAGGAAGTAGAACTCATGGCTAGGATTTTAATCAATACACATATAAGTAGGATAGCTGAACTAGAATTTAAAACAATGGCTATAAAGATACTAGCCGGACTTGAAAAAAAGCATAAAAGCACTAGATAATCCCTTCCTGCAGAGATAAAAGAACTAAAATGTAGTCAGGCTGAAATTAAAAATGCTATAACTGTGATGCAAACCCAAATAGAGCCCATAAAAATAAGGATGGATGAATCAAAGGAGTGAATCAGTGATATAGAAGATAAAATTATGGAAAATAATATAGCTGAAAAGAAGAGGGAAAGAAAGATAATGGGCCATGATGGTAGACTTAGGGAACTCAGTGACTTATTAAAACTGAATAACATTCATATCATAGGAGTCCCAGAATATAAAGACAGAGAGAAAAAGGAGCAGAAGGTTTATTCAAACAAAGTATAGCTGAAAACTTCCCTCATCTGGGGAAGGACACAGACATAAAAATCCAAGGGATACAGAGAACTCCCATTAAACTCAACAAAAGCTGGCCATCACCAAGGCATATCATAGTCAAATTCACAAAACACACAGACAAGGAACGAATCCTAAAAGCACAAAGGGAAAAAAATATCCTTAACCTACAAGAGAAGACAGATTAGGTTCACAGCAGATCTGACCACAGAAACATGGCAGGGCAGAAGAGAGTGGTAGGAAATATTCAACGTACTGAATGGAAAAAATATGCAGCCAAGAATACTATCTCCAGAAAGGCTGTCATTCAGAATAGAAGGAGAGAGAAAGAGTTTTCCAGACAAACAAAAACTAAAGGAATTCATGACGACTAAACCAAACCTACAATAAATTTTGAGGGGGACTCTTTGAATGGAGGAAAAAAAGACCAAAAACAACAAAGACTAGAAAGGATCAGGGAACATCACCAGAAACAAAATCTACAGGTAACACAACAGTATAAATTCATATCTTTCAATAATCACTATGACTGTAAATGGACTGAATGCTCCAATCAAAAAACATAGGGTATCAGAATGTATAAAAAAACAAAGATCCATCTATATGCTGTCTACAAGAGACTCAATTTAGTCCTAAATGCACCTGCAGATTGAAAGTGAGGGGATGAAGAACCATCTATCATGCTACTGGATGTTGAAAGAAAGCCAGAGTAGCCATACTTATATTAGACAAACTAGGTATTAAAACAAAGACCGTAATAAGAGATAAAGAAAGGCATTATATCATAATTAAGGGGTCTATCCATCAAGAAGATGTAACAATTGTGAATATTTATGCCCCCAACTTGGGACCACCCAAATATATACATCAGTTAATAAAAAACATAAAGAAACTCATTGATAATAATAAAATAATATTTGGGGACTTTAATAGCCCACTTAGAGCAATGGACATATCATCCAAGCAGAAAATCAACAAGGAAACAATGCCTTTGACTGACACACTAGACCAGATAGACCTAACAGATATATTCAGAACATTTCATCCTAAAGCAGCAAAACACACATTCTTCTCCAGTGAACATGGAAGATTCTTCAGAATAGATCACATACTGGGTCACAAATCAGCCTTCAACAAAAACAGAAAAATTGAGATCACCATACATGTTTTCAGACCACAACACTATGAAACTTGAAGTTAACAATAACAAAAAATTTGGAAAGACCTCAAATACATGGAGGCTAAAGAACACCCTACTGAAGAATAAAAAGGTTCACCAGGAAATTGAAGAAATAAAAAAAATATGAAAGCAAATGAAAATGAAAACATGACAGTACAAAACCTTGTCTGATTGCTGAGGCTAAGACTTTCAGTACAATGTTAAATAGTAATGGTGACAGTGGATGCAGCAAAGGTAGTCCTAAGAAGGAAGTATATTGTGACACAGGCCTATCTCAAGAAGCAAAAAAAGCCTCAAATACACAACTAACTTACACCTAAAAAAGCCAGAAAAAGAACAGCAAATAAACCCTAAAGCCAGGAGAAGAAGAGAAATAATAAAACGTAGAGCAGAAATAAATGATATAGAAAAAAGAAACAGTAGAACAGATTAAAGATACTAAGAGCTGGTTCTTTGAAAGAATTAAAAAAATTGACAAACCCTCAGCAAGACTTATCAAAAAGAGAAGAGAAAGGACCCAAATAGATAAAATCGCAAATGAAAGAGGAGAGATTACAACCAATACTACAAAAATACAAAAACATTATAAGAGAGTACTATGAAAAATTATATGCTAACAAACTGGGCAACCTGGAAGAAATGGACAAATTCCTAGAAACATACAAAACCAAAGATGAAACAGGAAGAAATAGAAAACCTGAACAGACCCATAACTAGCAAAGAAATTGAATCAGTAATCAAAAATCTCCCAACAACAAAAGTCCTGGGCCAGATGGCTTCCCAGGGGAATTCCAACAAACATTTAAAGAAAAGTTAATACATATGCTCCCCAAACTGTTCCAAAGCATAAATGGAAGGAAAACTTCCAAACCTATGCTAGGAAGCCAGCATTACCATGATTCCAAAACCAAACAAAGACCGCACTAAAAAGGAGAATTGACCTGTAGGTCAATATCCCTGATGATCATGGATGCAAAAATTCTCGATAAAATGTTAGCAAATCAAATTCAACAGAACATTAAAATAATGATTTACCATGTTCAAGTGGGATTTATTCTTGGGCTTCAGGGGGGCTCAGTACTTGCACACCAAACAATGTGATACACCACATTAAAAAAAGAAGGGTTAAGAACCATATGATCCTGTCAGTAGATGCAGAAAAGCACTTGACAAAATACAGCAACATTTCATGATAAAAAATCTCAACAGAGTGAAGGTCCAGCACTCTGGTAGATGGAACATACCTCCATATCATAAAGGCCATATAAAAAAGACCCATGGTAATATCCTCAGTGGTGAAACCTGAGAGCCTTTCTCCTACAGTCAGGAACAAGACAGGGATGACCACTCTCACCATTACTATTTTCTTTGTTTTGTATTGTTTTTGATTTCCCTCTATTTTATTTTCTTAAAATTATATTATGTTAGTCACCATACAATACATCATTAGTTTTTGATGTAGTGGTCCACGATCATTGTTTCGAATAAAACCCAGGACTCCATGCAATACGTGCCCTCCTTAATACCCCTCACAGGGCTAACCCATCCCCCCACGCCCTCCTCTCTAAAACCCTGTTTGTTTCTCAGAGTCTATAGTCCCTTATGGTTCATCTCTACCTCTGATTTCCCTCCCTTCATTTTTCCATTCCTTCTCCTAATGTCCTCAATGCTATTCCTTATGTTCCACAAATAAGTGAAACCATATGATAATTGACTTTCTCTGCTTGACTTATTTCACTTAGCATAATCTCCTCCAGTCCCATCCATGTTGATGTAAAAGTTGGGTATTCATCCTTTCTGATGGCTGAGTAATAGTCCATTGTATATATGGACCGCATCTTCTTTATCCATTCATCTGTTGAAGGGCATCTCGGCTCTTGCAACAGTTTGGCTATTGCAGACATGGCTGCTATGAACATTGGGGTGCATATGGCCCTTCTTTTCACTACATCTGTGTCTTTGGGGTAAATACCCAGGAATACAATTGCTGGGTCATAGGGTAGCTCTATTTTTAATTTTTTGAGAAATCTCCACACTGTTTTCCAAAGTGGCTGTACCAACTTGCATTCCCACCAACAGTGTAAGAAGGTTCCCCTTTCTCCACAACCTCTCCAACATTTGTTGTTTCTTTCCCTGTCCATTTTTGCCATTCTAACTGGTGTAAGGAGGTAATCTCAATGTGGTTTTGATTTGAATTTCCCTGATGGCTAATGATGATGAACATTTTTTCATGTGTCTGTTAGCCATTTGTATGTCTTCTTCAGAGAAGTGTCTGTTCATATCTTTTGCCACCTTTTTGACTTCATTACTTGCTTTTTGGGTGTTGAGTTTGAGAACTTCTTTATACATCTTGGATACCAGCCCTTTATTTGTAGTGTCAATTGCAAATCTCTTCTCCCATTCTGTGGGTTGCCTCTTTGTTTTGTTGTCTGTTTCCTTTGCTGTGCAGAAGCTTTTGATCTTGATGAAGTCCCAAAAGTTCATTTTTGCTTTTGTTTCACTAGCTTTTGGAGAGGTATTTTGAAAAACTTGCTGTGGCCGATGTCAAAGAGGTTACTGCCTATGTTCTCCTCTAGGATTTGGATAGATTCCTGTCTCACATTGCATGTTTTCCATTGCATGTTTGTTCCTGCTTTGATAAAGATTATTACACCATAGAGTTGAGGGTCCATATCTGGGTTCTCTATTCTGTTCCATTGGTCTATATGTCTGTTTTTGTGCCAGTACCATGCTGTCTTGGTGATCACGGCTTTGTAATATAGCTTGAAATCAGGCAACGTGATGCCCTCAGCTTTGTTTTTCTTTTTCAACATTTTCTTGGTGATTCGGGGTCTTTTCTGATTCCATACACATTTTAGGATTGTTGGTTCCAGCACTTGGAAAATTGTCATTGGAATTTTGATTGGGATGGCATTGAAGGTATAGATTGCTCTGGGTAGCATAGACATTTTAACAATGTTTCTTCATCCAATCCATGAGCATGGAATATTTTTCCATCTTTTTGTGTCTTCTTCCATTTCTTTCATGAGTGTTCTGTAGTTCCTAGAGTATAGATCCTTTACCTCTTTGGTTAGGTTTATCCTGAGGTATCTTATGGTGTTTGGTGCTATTGTAAATGGAATCGTTTCTCTTTCTACAGTTGCATTGTTATTGTATAAGAAAGCAATTGATTTCTGTGCATTGAATATGTATCCTGCCACATTACTGAATTGCTGGATGAGTTCTAGTAATTTGGGGGTGGAGTCTTTTGGGTTTTCCACATAAAGTATCATGTCGTCTGTGAAAAGGGAGAGTTTGACTTCTTTGCCAATTTGAATATGTTTTATTTCTTTTTGTTGTCTGATTGTTGTTGCTAGGACTTCTCAAACTATGTTGAACAATAGTGGCAAGAGTGGGCATCCTTGACGTGTTCCTGATCTTAATGGAAAGGCTTTTAGCTTTTCCTCATTGAGGATGATATTGGCTGTGGTTTTTCATAGATGGCTTTTATGAACTTGAGGAATGTTCCCCTTATCCCTATACTCTGGAGAGTTTTAATCAGGAAAGGATGTTGTATTTTGTCAAATGCTTTTTCTGCATCAATTGAGGGGACCATATGGTTCTTCTCCCTCCTTTTCTTTCTTTTTTTTTTTTTTAAGATTTTATTTATTTATTTGAGAGAGAGAGAATGAGAGACAGAGAGCATGAGAGGGAGGAGGGTCAGAGGGAGAAGCAGACTCCCCGCCGAGCAGGGAGCCCAATGCGGGACTCGATGCCGGGACTCCAGGATCATGACCTGAGCCGAAGGCAGTCGCTTAACCAACTGAGCCACCCAGGCGCCCCTCCCTCCTTTTCTTAATGTGTTCTATCACATTGATTGATTTGCGAATGTTGAACCACCCTTGCATCCCCGGGATAAATCTCACTTGGTCGTGGTGGATGATCCTTTCAATGTATTGTTGGATCCTATTAGCTAGGATTTTGTTGAGGATTTTGGAATCCATATTCATCAGGGATATCGGTCTGAAATTCTCCTTTTTGATGGGGTCTTTGCCTGGTTTGGGGATAAAGGTAATGCTGGACTCATAGAATGAGTTTGGAAGTTTTCCTTCTGTTTCTATTTTTTGAAACAGCTTCAGTAGAATAGGTATTATTTCTTCTTTGAATGTTTGGTAAAATTCCCCAGGGAATCCATCAGGCCCTGGACTCTTGTTTTTTGGGAGGTTTTTGATCACTGCTTCAATCTCGTTACTGGTTAGTGGCCTATTCAGGTTGTCAATTTCTTCCTGTTTCAGTCTTAGCAGCTTATAGGTTTCCAGGAAGGCCTCCATTTCATCCAGATTGCTCAGTTTGTTGGCATAGAGTTCTTGATAATAATTTCTAATAATTGTTTCTATTTCCTTGGTGTTAGTGGTGATCTCTCCCCTTTCATTCATAATTTTATTAATTTGGGTCCTTTCTCTTTTCTTTTGGATGAGTCTGGCCAGTGGTTTACCGATCTTATTAATTCTTTCAAAGAACCAACTTCTAGTTTCGTTGATCTGATCTATTGTGTTTCTGGTTTCTAATTCATTGATTTCTGCTCTAATTTTAATTATTTCTGTTCTAATGCATGGCTTAGGCATCGTTTGTTGCTTTTTCTCTAGTTCTTTAAGGTGTAGAGTTAGTTGGTGAATTCGGGGTTTTTCTATTTTTTTGAGTGAGGCTTGGATGGCTATGTATTTCCCCCTTAGGACCACCTTTGCAGTAACCCATAGTTTTTGGACCGATGTGTTTTCATTCTCATTGATTTCCATGAATTGTTTAAGTTCTTTGATTTCTTGGTTGACCCAAACATTCTTGAGCAGAGTGGTCTTTAGCTTCCAAGTGTTTGTATTTCTGCCCAATTTTTTCTTGTGATTGAGTTCCAGTTTTAGAGCATTGTGGTCTGAGAATATGTAGGGATTAATCTCGATCTTTTGGTATTGGTTGAGACCTGACTTATGACCCAGTATGTGGTCTATTCTGGAGAAAGTTCCATGTGCACTCGAGAAGAATGAGTATTCTGTTGTTTTAGGGTGGAATGTTCTGTAAATATCTATGAGGTCCATCTGGTCCAGTGTGTCATTCAAAGTTCTTTTTTCCTTGTTGATTTTGTGCTTAGATGATCTGTCCATTGCTGAGAGTGGAGTATTGAGGTCTCCTACAATTAATATATTGTTATCAATATGACTCTTTATGTTTATTCTTCCTATTCATGTGCATGGAATGTTTTTCCATCTTTTTGTGTCTTCCTCAATTTCCTTCATAAGTGTTCTTTAGTTTCTAGAGTATAGATCCTTTACCTCATTGGTTAGTTTCATTCCAAGGTATCTTATGGTTTTTGGTGCTATTGTAAATGGAATCAATTCCCTAAGTTCTCTTTCTACAGTTACATTGTTAGTGTAGAGACAAGCAACTGATTTCTGTGCATTGATTTTGTATCCTGCCACTTTATTGAATTCCTGTATAAGTTGTAGTAATTTGGGGGGTGGAGTCTTTTGGGTTTTCCACATGAAGTATCATGTCCTCTGTGAAGAGGGAGAGTTTGACTTCTTCTTTGTCAATTTGAATGCCTTTCATTTCTTTTTGTTTTCTGATTGCTAAGGCTAGGACTTTTAGTACTATGTTGAACAATAATGGTGAGAGTGGGCATCCCTGTCATGTTCATAACCTTAAGGGAAAAGCTCACAGTTTTTCTCTATTGAGAATGATATTCGCTGTGGGCTTTTCATAGATGGCTTTTATGATATTGAGGTATGTTCCCTCTATCCCTGTACCTTGAATAGTTTTAATTAGGAAAGGATGCTGTATTTTGTCAAATGCTTTTTCTGCATCAACTGAGAGGATCATATGGTTCTTGTCTTTTCTTTTATTAATGTGGTCTATCATGTTGATTGATTTTCAAATGTTGAACCACTTTTGCAATCCCAGGAATAAATCCCACCTGGTCGTGGTGAATAATCCTTTTAATGTACTGTTGGATCCTATTGGGTAAGATATTGTTGAGTATTTTGGCATCCATATTCATCAGGATTATTTGACTGTAATTCTCCTTTTTGATGGGGTCTTTGCCTGGTTTTGGGATCAGGATAATGCTGGCCTCATAGAATGAGTTTGGAAATTTTCCTTCTGTTTCTTTTTTTTTTTTTTAACAGCTTCAGTAGAATAAGTATGATTTATTCTTTAAATGTTTGGTATAATTCCTCTGGGAAGCCATCTGGCCCTGGACTCTAGTTATTTAGGAGGCTTTTGATTACTGCTTCAATTTTGTTATTGGTTATTGGTCTATTCAGATTGTCTATTTCTTCCTGTTTCAATGTTGGTAGTTTATAAGTTTCCAGGAAGACATCCATTTCTTCCAGGTTGCCATCAGAAAAAAATGAATACCCACCATCTGCATTGACATGGATGGAACTGGAGGGGATTATGCTACTGCAAATAAGTCAGGCAGAGAAAGACAATTATCATATGGTTTCATTTCATTGTGGAACATAAGGAGTAGCATGGAGGACCATAGGGGAAGGGAGGGAAAACTGAAGGGGGAGAAATCAGAGAGGGAGACAAACCGTAAGAGATTATGAACACTGTGAAACAAACTGAAGGTTTCAGAGGGGAGGGGGCTGGGAGGATGGGGTAGCCAGGTGATGGGTATTAAGGAGGGCATGTGTTGTGATGAGCACTGGGTGTTATACGCAACTAATGAATCATTGAACACTACATCAAAAACTAATTATATATAATTCTGTGGCTAACTGAACGTAATAAAAAATAAATGTATAAATTGAGATTCTGTTGTTTAGTGTAGCGGCCTTTATTAATCATATTAGCTACATCTTCTGGGTAATGTACTGCAGCTTCTACGTCAGCCCTATCTGCTTCACCTTGCACTTTTACATTATGGAGATGGCTTATTTCCTTAATCCTCATGAATCAACGTTTGCTAGGTTAATCCTTTTCTTCGGCAGCTTCCTCACCTCTCTCACCTTTACAGAATTGAAGAGAGTTAAGTTCTTGCTCTTACTGAGGAATGTCACTGAAAAGATGTGAGCTGGACCTGGTCAATTGGAGGCTCTTCATCTCCTCTCCTGTCCTTGAAATGTGGATTCTACTTTCCTTTCCTGCTTCCAGAGGCTATCCCAAGAACATAGTTTTGAGAGATAGTGATGTAATGTTGAGAACTCCTGCACAGTATAATGACTGAACCCAGTTAAGGCCTGTTTATAAACTTTTAAGATTTGTTGGTTGGGTGGGGGAGGGGGATCCATTTATCTTGCTGCTGCCCAAAACAAGCCTCATATTTAAGTTCCCTTTGCTTATTAATACTGCTGTCTACCAACTTGGAGTGGCCTGCCTTTTCTTCAGTATCTCCCTGCCCTTTGAGTACAGGGGCCAGTTCCAGATTATACCAGGGAGGCTCCCAGAAGGGTTTTGACCCAACAGCTCTAGATTAGACTTTGGGGATGTTGTGGCTGGTTAGATCTTCTGTCCAGACCACTAAAACTTTCACCACAAGAGTAAGGCTATTTCTCTTTCTTATCATTTTTGTGTTCACTAAAGTAGCAGTAGTAATTTTTTTCAGTAACTTTCTTTACATTCACAACTTGACTGGCACATGATGCCTAGCTTTCAGTCTATTTTGGCTTATGACATATCTTCCTCACTAAGCTTAATTATTTCTTGTTTTTGTTTTAAAATCAGAGACATACAACTCTTCTTTTCATTTGAACACTTAGAGGTCATTGGGGTAATTATGTTGGCCTAATTTCAATATTGTTTTGTATCAGGAAATAAAGAAGCCTGGGGGGGGGGATAGAGGGACAGGGGAAGGCCAGTTAGTGGAGCAGTCAGAACACATACAACATTTATTGATTAAATTCGATGTCTTATATGGGCATGGTTTGTGACACCTCAAAATAATTACAATAGTAACATATAATATCACTGATCACATATTATGATAACAAATATAATTATAATTAAAGCTTTAAATATTGCAAGAATAAACAAAATGTAATGCATAGACATCAAATGATCAAATAGTGTGGACAAAAAGTACCAATAGACTTGCTCAATGGAGGTTTGCTACTAACCGTCAGTTTGTAGAAAATGCAATATCTGTGAAGCACAATGAAGCAAAACAAATAAAATGAAGTATGCCTGTATAAAGGAGTGAGCCCCTCGATCCTGCTGAATTCCATGCAGGTACTTCCAGAGGGCAGGATGTGGTGATGTTGCTCACTTTCTCTGACTCTTGCCTAAAGAAATGCCATGCCCCCATATCCCATTGCTGCACTAACCATGGCTCTATATTATCCCTGGCCTTTAGTTGTAATTTGGAAGCTATATAAATAAGCTCAGTGGGTATATATTTTTCATCATGAATGTTTTCTAAAATGGGAGCTGCCCTGCTGACTGATGATGTTCTTGCTGTGCTCTTGCTTTTCTTTGTGTTAGGGGTCAGTTGGCATGGAGTGCTTTGCTATTTCACTGTCAATCACCACAACATCATCCTTTATGCTATCCTCACCTTTTTGGGGATTCCACCTCCCAGCATTGTCACAAGTGCTCAGAATTTAATTTGTGGCACTTTGTACCCTCCCAGCTTTAAAAATGGACATGCTAAAGTCTCCAACTTACTATCCTGTTCTCCACCTTATTTACTACCCCTACAGCTAGCAGAGAGATGGATGACCACATGCCCTTCTCCAATCTCAGCTCTACTTTTAACTTTGTAACTATAGTTTTAGCTTCTAGTTGAGCATTGGTGGCCAGATGAACTGTCTACAGAAAAGGCCAGCCCACTGCAGCAGCAACTTGTTTCCCTTCTTTGTTGAAATACACTATGTACTGTTCCTCAAACTAATGCATTAAATGAGCTGGCATTTTTTGGGTATACCTCTGCTCACGTGGTGGTCTACAGACCTCTACATTTGGGTCAACCTTCCCCACCTATGTGTTGATGTATTTCCCTCATAGATGTCTCTTTTGCAAGACTCATTTCTTCAGTCTCCTTGATGGCTCACAAAATATTGGTTCACCTACTTAGGAGTTCCCCAAGTACAATTCAAAATTTATCCCCCAGGAAATCCTGGTCCAAACTGATGTAGGAAGATGAAATTACCTCCTCCATGGAACACAACAAATTACAAGTATTAATAGAATAATTCCTCCTGAAGAACTGAGGGCTGACTGGATAGCTTCTGAACAACCAAAGATAGACTAATAAGAGAACAGCGAGAGATGGAGATATGTTTACAAAGGGAATCCTCCCCATGCTATGAATGGCAGTAAAGAGGGATAGTACTGAGGGACCCAGAACAGATCCCTTTGTCCTTGGGCACAGAAAAAAAAAAAAGTGGTCTAAAAGAGCAACTAGCATATAAAAGAGACAGCACCACAACTCTTCCAAGTGGTAGAGGAGCTGCAGGAATGCTCTCCAGGTCAGAAGTACTGGAGAACCACATGGTTTACATCCCCACCCCCTCTTAAAAGCCTAAAGTAAGCAGTAGCCAGACAATATAACAGGTGGGTCTGGTTATCACAATGAGCTTGTGACCTCAGCGATCCCACTCTGTGTGTGTGTATGTGTGTGTATACCTCCTCTTTACGCATTCATCAATCAATGGAAATTGGACATTTGGGTTGCTGCTATAAAGATCAGGATGCATGTAACCCTTTGAATCAGTATTTTTGTATCCTTTTAGTAAATACTTAGTACTGCACTTGCTGAATCATAGGGTACTTATATTTCTAACTTTTTGAGAAACCTCCATACTGTTTTACATAGTGCTGGACCAGATTGCATTCCAACCAACAGTGTAAGAGGGTTCTCCTTTCCTTACATCCTTACCAACACCTGTTCTTTCCTGTGTTGTTAATTTTAGTCATTCTGAAATGTATGAGGTGGTATCTTATCATGGTTTTGATTTGTATTTCCCTAATGATGAGTGACATTGAGCATCTTTTCATGTGTCTGTTGGCCATCTGGATGTCTTCTTTGGAAAATTGTCTATTCATGTCATTTACCTGTTTCCTAATGAGATTTTTGTTTTTTGAGTGCTGAGTTTGATAAGTTCTCTATAGATTGTGAATACTAATCCTTTATCAGATATGGCATTTGCAAATATCTTCTCCCATTCTGTTCATTGCCTTATTAGTTTTATTGATTGCTTCCTTCGCTATGCAGAAGCTTTTTATCTTAATGAAGCCCCAGTAGTCCATTTTTGCTTTTGTTTCCCTTGCCACTGGTGATGTTGTCTAGTAAGGAGTTGCTATGGCCAAGGTCAAAGAGGTTTCTGCCTTTGTTCTTTCTCCTCTGGGATTTTGATGGTTTCCTGTCTCACATTTATTTAATATTTTCTTTCTTTCTTTCTTTCTTTCTTTCTTTCTTTCTTTCTTTCTTTCTTTCTCTCTTTTTCTTTCTTTCTTCTTTCTTTCTTTGAGAGAAAGAGTGAACCTGAGCAGGGGAAGAGTCAGAGGGAGAGGGAGAAACAGACTCCTCGCTGAGCAGGGAGCCTGATGTAGGGCTGGATCACAGGACCCCGAGATCATGACCTGAGCTGAAGGCAGATGCTTAACTGACTGAGCCACCCAGGTGCCCCTCCTGTCTCATATTTAGGTCTTTGATCCATTTATATTTATTTTTGTGTATGGTATAAGAAAGTGGTCCAGTTTCATTTTTCTGCATGTGGTTGTCCAGTTTTCTGAATACAATTTGTTGAAGCACTGTCTTGTTCTATTGGATATTCTTTCCTGCTTTGTTGAAGATTATTTGACCATATAGTTGAGGGTCCATTTCTGAGTTGTCTGTTCTGTTACATTGATCTATGTGTCTGTTTTTGTACCAATAGCATATTGTCTTGATGACTACAGCTTTGTAATGCAGCTTGAAGTCAGACATTGTGATGCCATCAGGTTTGGTTTTCTTTTTCAACATTCACCTGGTGATTTGGGGTATTTTCTGGTTCCATAAAAATTTTAGGTTTATTTGTTCCAGCTATGTGAAAAATGTCAATGGTATTTTCATAAGGATGTCATTGAAAGTGTAAATTCCTCTGGGAAGCATAGATAATTTAAAAATGTTTATTTTTCCAATCCATGAGCATGGAATGCTTTTCCATGTCTTTGTGTCCTCTTCAATTTCTTTCATAAGTGTTCTATAGTTTTCAGAGTACAGATCTTTTACCTCTTTGCTTAGATTTCTTCCTAGGTACCTTATGGATTTTGGTGCAATTGCAAATGGGATTCCATAATTTCTCTTTCTACTGCCTCATTATTGGTGTATAGAAATGCAACATATTTCCACAGATTTATTTTATATCTGGAAACTTTGCTGAATTCATGTATTAGTTCTGGCAATTTTCTGGTTCAGTCTTTTGGGTTTTCTACATAGAGAATCATGTCATCTACAAATAGTGAAAGTTTGAATTTTTCCTTGTCGATTTGGATGCTTTTTATTTCTTTTTGTTGGCTGATTGCTGAGGCTAGGACTTCCAATACTAAGTTAAATAGTACTGGTGAGCTGAGCTGTCAGAGGGAGCTGGAGCACTTCTCTTGAGTTGGTGATCGGTCACTGGTGGTCCAACAGCAGAAGTGAGTGAGTGGTGAAAAGCAGCAGAGCTGATGGGTCATGAGGATGTAAATGCATTTGAAGGCTCTCACACACTTTACTCCAGGGCTCAGAGAATAAAAACTACTGCCTTCAGCTCACAGGCATTCTTTTGGGCGAGAAGGATAGGAGCCCCTGATCTAAGGAATCAGGAAATCCTAAAAAAAAAAAAGGAGGAGAGGAAAGATGGTGGAGGAGTAGGGGACCCTATTTCAACTGGACCCCGGGACGGAGCTGGATATCTACCAGACCACTCTGAGCACCCACGAAATCAGCCTGAGATGTAAGAAGATCTGGATCTCTACAAACAGAATATCGCAGGGGGTTGGTTTCGAGGTATGAAGCAGGGAGGCATGATTCTGCGGGCAGATATTGGAGGATAAACGGCAGCAGGAGGGTGCCTGGCGATGGGGATCCTACACCGCTGGTGAGTGAGAGCCTCACGTGCTGGGAATGCGGCACAGACTCGCAGACCTGTGGGAAAGGACTTCAGGGCAGCCCCTGGGGCAGAAACCCAGAGTGGCGGTGTCCCGCATGTGAACTGGGAGCGATTGGCGGTTTTAGAAGCACAAAGGGCAGAGACATGCCCCAACCTGGAGGCAGGACTGGGAGAGCTGCGGAGGGGCACACAACCCAGGACGCTGCAGTTTACAGCAGCACAGACAGAAACAGAGACGGTGTGGCCTGGAGAGCTCACTGAAGAACAGACTGCGATCTCTCTGCTCTGAGGCAGAGGGTTGGACATGGTCTCTACTGCTCTGACTCATGGAAGAGACATGGAAAGCCCCCAGGGAAAGCCGCCAGAGAACAAAAGCTCCCAAAACTGATTCCGACTGAGCCCATCCCCTGCCACAGAGGGGCAGGGCAACTCTGCCCAAACAGGGTGGCCTGAGTAACACTGCAGCAGGCCCCTCCCCCAGAAGACAGGCTGGGAAAAGAAGAGGCCAGCAACCCTAAGGTCCCAGGAAAACAGGTACATCTTGCTTGGGTTCTGGTCAATAATTTGGACTCTATATATTCCCTCAAACACTGATCAACAGAATGACTAGGAGGAGGAGCCCCCAAAACACAAAAGACTCGGGGATTATGACTTATGCTGCAGATTTACAAATGGATGCAGATATAACCAAGATGTCAGAGATGGAATTCAGGCTAGCAATTGTGAAGACAATGGCTAGAATGGAGAAATCAATTAATGGCAACATAGAGTCTCTAAGGGCAGAAATGAAAGCTGAATTGGCAGAACCTAAAAATGTTATCAGTGAGATGCAATCCAATCTAGATAATCTAACAGCTAGGGTACCTGAGGCAGAAGAATGAATAAGCAACGTGGAAGACAATATAATAGATAAAAAGGGAAAAGAGGAGGCCAGAGAAAAACAACTCAGAATCCATGAAAATAGAATCAGAGAAATAAGTGACACCATGAAGCGTTCCAATGTCAGAATAATTGGAATCCCACAAGGGGTGGGGAGAGAGAGAGAGAACTAGAAGATGTATTTGAGCAAATCATAGCTGAGAACTTCCCTAATCTGGGGAATGAAACAAACATTCGCATTCTAGAGGCAGAGAGGACCCCTCCCAAGATCAAGGAAAACAGGCCAACACCCCAGCATGTAATAGTAAAACTTGCAAATCTTAGAACCAAGGAAACCATCTTAAGGGCAGTTAGGGGGAAGAGATTCCTTACGTACAGAGGGAAGAACATCAGAATAACATCAGAGCTATCCACAGAGACCTGGCAAGTCAGAAAGGCCTGGCAAGATATATCCAGGGTACTAAATGAGAAGAACATGCAGCCAAGAATACTTTATCTGGCAAGGCTGTCATTTAGAATGGATGGAGAGATGCAGAGCTTCCACGACTGGAAGATACTGAAAGAATATGTGACCACTCAGCTGGCCCTGCAAGAAATATTAAGGGGCGTTCTATAAGAGGAGAAAGACCCCAAGAGTGATATACAACAGAAATTTACAGGGACAATCTATAAAAACAACATCTTCACAGGTAACATGATGACAATTAATTCATATCTTTCAATAATCACTCTCAACGTGAATGGCCTAAACGCTCCCATAAAATGGCACAGGGTTGCAGATTGGATAAAAAGACAGGACCCATCCATATGCTGCCTACGAGAGACCCATTTTGAAACTAAAGATACATCCAGACTGAAAGTGAAGGGATGGAGATTCATCTTCTATGCCAGCGAACCTCAAAAGAAAGCTGGGGTAGCCATTCTTATATCAGACAAATTAGATTTTAAACTAAAGTCTGTAATAAGAGACACAGAAGGACACTATATCATTCTTAAAGGGTCTATCCAACAAGAAGATCTAAAAATTGTAAATATCTATGCCCCTAACATGGGAGCAGCCATCTACATAAGCCAACTGTTCACCAAAATAAAGAGTCATATTGGTAACAATACGTTAATTGTAGGAGACCTCAATACTCCACTCTCAGCAATGGACAGATCATCTAAGCAGAAAATCAAGGAAACAAGAGCTTTGAATGATACGTTGGACCAGATAGACCTCATAGATATTTACAGAATATTCCACCCTAAAGCAACAGAATAGTCATTCTTCTCGAGCGCACATGGAACTTTCTCCAGAACAGACCACATACTGGGTCACAAATCAGGTCTCAACCAATACCAAAAGATTGAGATTATACCCTGCATATTCTCAGACCACAATGCTCTAAAACTGGAACTCAATCACAAGAAAAAATTGGGCAGAAATTCAAAAGCTAAACCACTCTGCTCAAGAATGTTTGAGTCAACCAGGAAATCAAAGAAGAAGTTAAACAATTCATGCAAATCAATGAGAACGAAAACACATCGGTCCAAAAACTATGGGATACCACAAAGGCGGTGCTAAGGGGGAAATACATAGCCATCCAAACCTCACTCAAAAAAAAGAAAAATCCCGAATTCACCAACTAACTCTATACCTTAAAGAACTAGAGAAAAAGCAACAAACGATGCCTAAGCCATGCGTTAGAAGAGAAATAATTAAAATTAGAGCAGAAATCAATGAATTAGAAACCAGAAACACAATAGATCAGATCAATGAAACTAGAAGTTGGTTCTTTGAAAGAATTAATAAGATTGGTAAACCACTGGCCAGACTCATCCAAAAGAAAAGAGAAAGGACCCAAATTAATAAAATTATGAATGAAAGGGGAGAGATCACCACTAACACCAAGGAAATAGAAATAATTATTAGAAATTATTATCAAGAACTCTATACCAATAAACTGAGCAATCTGGAGGATATGGAGACCTTCCTGGAAACCTATAAGCTGCTAAGACTGAAACAGGAAGACATTGACAACCTGAATAGGCCAATGAGCACTAAGGAGATTGAAGCAGTGATCAAAAACCTCCCAAAAAACAAGAGTCCAGGGCCTGATGGATTCCCTGGGGAATTCTACCAAACCTTCAAAGAAGAAATAATACCTATTCTCCTGAAGCTGTTTCAAAAAATAGAAACAGAAGGAAAACTTCCAAACTCATTTTATGAGGCCAGCATTACCTTTATCTCCAAACTAGGCAAAGACCCCATCAAAAAGGAGAATTTCAGACCGATATCCCTGATGAATATGGATTCCAAAATCCTCAACAAAATCCTAGCTAATAGGATCCAACAATACATTAAAAGATCATCCACCACGACCAAGTGGGATTTATTCCTGGGATGCAAGGGTGGTTCAACATTCGCAAATCAATCAATATGATGGAACACATTAATAAGAGGAGGGAGAAGAACCATATGGTCCTCTCTATTGATGCAGAAAAAGCATTTGACATAATACAATATCCTTTCCTGATTAAAACTCTTCAGAGTATAGGGATAGAGAGAACATTCTTCAAGTTCATAAAAAGTATGTATGAAAACCCCACAGCGAATATCATCCTCAATGGGGAAAAGCTGAGAGCCTTTCCCTTAAGATCAGAAACACGTCAAGGATGCCCACTCTCGCCACTATTGTTCAACATAGTATTAGAAGTCCTAGCAACAGCAATCAGAGAACAAAAAGAAATAAAAGTATTCAAATTGGCAAAGAAGAAGTGAAACTCTCTCTTTTCGCAGACGACATGATACTTTATGTGGAAAAGCCAAAAGACTCCACCCCCAAATTACTAGAACTCATCCAGCAATTCAGTAATGTGGCAGGATACAAAATCAATGCACAGAAATCAGTTGCTTTCTTACACACTAATAATGCAACTGTAGAAAGAGAAATTAAAGAAACGATTCCATTTACAATAGCACCAAAAACCATCAGATACCTTGGAATACACCTAACCAAAGCGGTAAATGATCTATACTCTAGGAACTACAGAACACTCATGAAAGAAATTGAAGAAGATGCAAAAAGATGGAAAAATATTTCATGCTAATGGATCAGAAGAATAAACATTGTTAAAATGTCTATGCTACCCAGAGCAATCTATACCTTCAATGCCATCCCAATCAAAATTCCAATGACATTTTTCAAAGTGCCGGAACAAACAATTCTAAAGTTTGTATGGAAACAGAAAAGACCCTGACTCGCCAAGGAAATGTTGAAAAAGAAAAACAAAGCTGGGGGCATCACGTTGCCCGATTTCAAGCTATATTACAAAGCTGTGATCACCAAGACAGCATGGTACTGGCACAAAAACAGACATATAGAGCAATGGAACAGAACAGAGAACCCAGATATGGACCCTCAACTCTATGGTCAAATAATCTTCAACAAAGCAGGAAAAAACATGCAATGGAAAAAAGACAGTCTCTTCAATAAATGGTGCTGGGAAAATTGGACAGCCACATGTAGATGAATGAAACTCGACCATTCTCTAACACCATTCACAAAGATAAACTCAAAGTGGATGAAAGACCTCAATGTGAGACAGGAATCCATCCAAACCCTAGCGGAGAACATAGGCAATAACCTCTTTGACGTTGCCCACAGCAACTTCTTCAAAATACTTCCAAGAGCTAGTAAAACAAAAGCAAAATCAACTTTTGGGACTTCATCAAGATCAAAACCTTCTGCACAGCAAAGGAAACAGTCAACAAAACAAAGAGGCAACCCACAGAATGGGAGAAGTTATTTGCTAATGACACTACGGATAAAGGGCTGGTATCCAAGATGTATAAAGAAGTTTTCAAACTCAACACCCAAAAAGCAAATAATCAAGTCAAGAAGTGGGCAGAAGATATGAACAGACGCTTCTCTGAAGAAGACATACAAATGGCTAACAGACACATGAAAATATGTTCATCATCATTAGCCATCAGGGAAATCCAAAACAAAACCACATTGAGATACCACCTTATACCAGTTAGAATGGAAAAAATGGACAGGGCAAGAAACAACAAATGTTGGAGTGGTTGTGGCAAAAGGGGAACACTCTTACACTGTTGGTGGGAATGCAAGTTGTTAGAAGCACTTCAGAAAGCATTGTGGAGGTGCCTCAAAAATTTAAAAATAGAGCTACCCTATGACCCAGCAATTGCATACTGGGTATTTACCACAAAGACACAGATGCAGTGAAAAGAAGGGCCATATGCACCTCATTGTTCATAGCAGCAATGTTCACAATAACCAAACTGTGAAAGAGCTGAGCTGCTCTTCAACAGATGAATGGAGAAAGAAGATGTGCTCCATATATACGATGGAATATTACTCAGCCATCAGAAAGGATGAATACCCAACTTTTGCATCAACATGGATGGGACTGGAGGAGATTATGCTAAGTGAAATAAGTCAAGCAGAGAAAGTCAATTATCATATGGTTTCACTTATTTGTGGAACATAAGGAATAGCATGGAGGACATAAGGAGAAGGTAGGGAAAAATGGGGTGGGAATTGGAGGGAGAGATGAACCATGAGAGACTATGAACTCTGAGAAACAAACAGGGTTTTATAGGGGAGGGGGGAGGGGGGATTGGTTAGCCCGGTTATCGGTATTAAGAGGCCACGTACTGCATGGAGCACTGGGTGTTATACGAAAACAATGGATCATGGATCACCACATCAAAAACTAATGATGTATTGTATGGTGACTAACATAACATAATAAAATTAAAAAAAAAAAAAAAGATCATCTGAAACTTAACACTCAAAAAATAAATATTCCAGTCAAAATAAAAGCAGAAGACATGAACAAAATCTCTCTTAGATACAATAGTACTATATTGGGAAAGATGTCATCTAGGTTTTTCATAGTTAGAGAGAATTCAATGCTTGACTTTAAAGCTTCAAAGAAGAAGCTCTCTATTTAGGGACTAATGCAGCTGGTGGTGACTTTGAGGCCAATGTTAACTTACCATTCTGAAAATCCTAGACCCCTTAAGAATTATGCTAAATCTTCTCTGCTTGTGCTCTATAAATGGAACAACAAAATCCAGATGACAGCACATCTATTAACAACATGGCTTATTTTTTAAAGACTTTTATTTATTTGAGAGAGAGCAAAAGAGAGAGAGAGAGAGAGCATGAGCAGGGGGAGGGGCATAAGGACAGGGGAAGCAGACTCTCCACTGGGCTGGGAACACATGCAGGGCTAGATCCCAGGACCCTGGGATCATGACCCAAGCCAAAGGCAGACACCCAACTGCCTGAGCCACCCAGGTGCCCCCAACATGGCTTATTAAATAGTTTAAGCCCACTGTTGAGATTTCCTGCTCAGAGTAAAAAATTTCTTTCAAGGGTCACCTGGGTGGCTCAGTCAGCTAAGTGTCCAACTCTTGATTTCAGCTCAGGTCATGATCTCAGGGTTGTGGGATCAAGGCCCACATCAGGTTCCACACTCAGAGCGTAGTCTGCTTGTCCCTCTCCCTCTCCCTCCCCCCGCATTTGTTCTCTCTCTCTCTCTCCCAAATAAATAAATAAATAAGTCTTTTTAAAAAGTCCTTTCAGGGGTGTCTGGGTGGCTCAGTCAGTTAAGCATCTGCCTTTGGCTCAGGTCATGATTCCAGGGCCGTGGGATCAAACCTCACATCAGGCTCCCTGCTCAGCAGAGAGCCTGCTTCTCCCTCTCCCTTTGCTGCTGCCCCTGCTTGTGCTTTCGCTCTCTCTTTCTCTCTCAAATAAATAAAATCTTTAAAAAATGAAAAATCCTTCCAAAATATTACCAGTCACTGACAATACACCTGGTCACCCCAGAGCTCTGATGGAGATATACCATGAGAGTAATATTGTTTTTATGTCTACAACCATAATATCCATTCTGCAGCCCATCAATGAGAGAGTAATTTCAATTTTAAGCCTTATTAATTAAAAAATATATTTTTAAAAGGAAAAGATATATATTTTGTAAGGCCATAGGTGCCATAAATAGTGATTCCTCTGATGGATCTGGGCAAAGGAACTGGAAAACTTTTTGGAAAAGATTCATCTTTCTATATGTCATTAAAAACTTCGTGATTCATAGAAAGAGGTCAATATATCAGCATTTAAAAGAATTTGGAAGAAGTTGATTACAACCCTCATGGACAACTTTGAGGAGTTTTAGACCAGTGGAGGAAGTAACTGTTGATGTGGTGAAAAGACAACTAGAATTGGAAGTGGAACCTGCAGATGTGACTGAATTCCTGCAAACGCATGATAAAATTTAAATGGATGAGGAGTTACCTTATATGTATGAGCCAACAAAGTGGTTTCTTGAGATGGATTCTACTCCTGGTGAAGAGGCTATGACGACTGTTGAAATGATGAAAAAGGATTTAGAATGTTGCATAGACTTAGTTGATAAAGCAGCAGCAGGGTTTGAGAGGACTGACTCCAATTTTGAAGGAAGTTCTACTGTAAGTAAAGTGCAGATAAATTGTTAGAACAGACGTTTTAGTTAATCATAGAGAGGAGGCCACATTGAAAAGGGTAGGTGGGGTGAAGATGTGGTCAGAACCAAGCTCCCAGTGAGAATAAGCACAAACAGGAGGGACACCACAAGAATGGAGAAGGGAGAGATGAGACCCCACACCAAGTACTACAGATACAGGAGACCTGCCCTGAGAAAACATGTCCCCCTTGGGCGCCTGGGTGGCTCAGATGGTTAAGCGTCTGCCTTTGGCTCAGGTCATGATCCCAGGGTCCTGGGATCGAGTCCCACATCGGGCTCCCGGCTCAGCGGGGAGCCTGCTTCTCCCTCTGACCCTCTCCCCTCTCATGCTGTTTCTCTCTCGCTCGCTCTCTAAAAAATAAATAAAATCTTAAAAAAAAAAAAAAAAACATGTCCCCATAACATTTGACTTTGAATACCATTGGGGCTTAGCTTTGCAAGTTTTTGTAATCAGTGGTACTAAATTCTAGGTATGTTAAAAATCAATGGGCTTTGCTCTTGGATAGCTGGAGTGTAACAGGAATCTCAGCCCCTGCCCATAAGAAGACAACATAATATTCCTGCCAAGATAAAGCACTGAAGTAGCAGTTTAAAAAGTGCCTGGGTTATATGTGAAGATTTATTTACTAATCTCAGAACGTGTGCCAGAGGGGCAGGGATCTTCAGGGGTCTTCTCAAAGAAGAAATGAGCTGGCAGGTGCCATGTGTCTCCTCCCCCCATCATAGATATCTGGAGACTTGCATTAATCAGCAGGAACATCCTCCACCAATGTTGCTAACACCACATGCTCCACTCCCACATCTTCCTGTGGATCTGCCCATCCAATTGGCTCCACTCAGCAAATGTCCCTCCAAAGTGGCACCTGCCACCTCATATCCTGCAAGCAGCCCTGGCAAGAACTGGCACCACTTCGGGGCACCTGGGTGGCTCAGTCGTTAAGCGTCTGCCTTTGGCTCAGGTCATGATCCCAGGGTCCTGGGATCAAGCCCTGCATTGGGCTCCCTGCTCGGCGGGAAGCCTGCTTCTCCCTCTCCCACTCCCCTTGCTTGTGTTCCCTCTCTCTCTGTGTCTCTCTCTGTCAAATAAATAAATAAATAAATAAATAAATAAATAAATAAATAAATAAAATCTTAAAAAATAAAAGAACTGGTACCATTTCAAAGTGACCCCTGCTCTGGGGACAGGAGAAAACAATCACATACAACAGTTCAATTGAGGCCCCAGAAAATGGCCTGGGGGCAGATATCTGATCTGACTTCTGGCCTCGCCCTCTAGCAAAAGTGTCTTAGGGGTCAGCAAGGGAGCCCTGCAGTTTGGGGTCACTGCATCCCTGGCAGACAGATTGGGGTCAGGCATCTGATCTGTCAGCCCTGCACACCAATAAAAGATTCTCAGGGGACAAAGCAGGGACAGAACTTTGCAGATTGGTGCTACTGCAGCTCCAATAGATGGACTGGGAGCAGGCATCTGGTTTGAAGGTCAGCCCTGACTACCACCAAAAGCCTCTTAAGAGGGCAATTTAGGGAGAGCACCCTTAAGCTCAGTGTGACTGATGACCCACCAAATGGGCTGAGAGCAAACATCTGGTCTGAATGTTGACACAACCAAACTACAAGCCCACAGCAGCCCCAGATTTGAACATTAAGAGCACAAGGAGCAAACCCAGCCCACAAAAGGCAAAATAGGCCATTGCAGTTGACTGCATTGAAGACAGATGAGGTTTGGACAGGACAGAAGGACACCCCTGAAGTGCCTGGTTCAGGAAATATTGCCTTATGGGGCACCACAGGACCTTTTATAAGGCAACTACTTTCAAGATCAGGAGACATAACTGACTTTCCTAATACATAGAAATGAACAGACAGACAAAATGAGGAGACAGAAGAATATGTCCCAATTGAAAAAAAAAATGACAAAATCACAGCATAAGAGCAAAATAAAATGGAGATAAGCAATATGCCTAATAGAGAATTCAAAGTAACGGTCATAAAGATACTTACCGGACGTGAGAAAAGAATTGAAGATGTCAAGGAGATCTTCAACAAAGAGACAGAAAACACCAAAAAACAAGCAAATAGAGAACTCAATAACTGAAATTGAAAATACACTAAAGGGAATCAACAGAAGATTAAATGAGGCAGTTAAGGGAACTCAGTGACATTATCAAGTGTAATAACATTTGCGTTATAGGGATCCCAGAAGGAGAAGAGAGAGTAAAAGGGGCAGAAAAATTTTTTTTAAAGAAATAATAGCTGAAAACATCCCTAATATGGGGAAGGAAACAGATCTAGATCCAGGAGGCACAGAAAGCCCCCACCAAATCAATACAAAGAGGTCCACACTGAGACACACAATAATTAAAATGGCAAAAAGAGTAATAAGGGAGAATTTTAAAATCAGCAAGAGGAAAGAAAATAGTTATATGAAAGGAAAACCTGATCAGTATATCAGTTGATTTTTCAAGAGAAACTTGGCAGGCCAGAAAGGAGGAGCATAATACATTCAAAGTACTGAAAAACAAAAACAAAAACCCTGCAATCAAGAATACCCTGCTCAGCAAGGTTATCATTTAGAATAGAAAGAGAAATATTTTTTTTCCAGACAAAAGTTAAAGGAGGTCATCACCACTAAACAAGTTGTACAAGAAGTGTAAACGGGAATTATTGGACTAGAAAGAAAGGCCATAATCAGGAGTAAGAATATTATGAAAGGAAAAGAAAAAAAAATCACAGGTAAATACACATAATAAAAGTAGGAGATTAATCACTTATAAAATCAGGACAGATCTTAAAGCACAAAAGCAGTAAAACCAAATAAATGTATAACAATCTGTCAAGGGATTCACAAAACAGAAGGATGTAAATGATGACATGATAAACATAAAACATGTCAGGGGAGTAAAATTTAGTGTTTTTAGAATGAGTTCAAACTTAAGCAACTATCAACTTAATATAGACTGCTATATGCATGAGATGTTATATGTGAGCCTAATGGTAGTCACAAATCAAAAGCCTATAATAGATATGCAAAAAATAAAGAGAAAGAAATCCATGAATATCACTAAAAAATTCCATCTAACCACAAAAGAGACAGCAAAAGAATGGAACAAAGAACTACAAAAACAACCATAACCCAAGTAACAAAATGGCAATAAATACATACTTATCAATAATTACTTAGAAAGTAAATGGTCAAAATGCTCCAATCAGAATACATAGGGTGACTAAATGGATAAGAAAGCTATTCAGTGGCTAACTGAACATAATAAAAAAGAAAGAAAGAAAGTAAGAAAGAAAGAAAGAAAGAAAGAAAGAAAGAAAGAAAGAAAGAAAGAAAGAAAGAAGAAAGAAAAAAAAGAATCAAAACCTTTAAAAGGACGTTTTAATGGCTTATCAGTGCTTTTGATCAATGCAATTAAGTTTTTTGTGACACTGGCTGATTAGTAAAAAATAAAGAGTCATGAAATGATGTACATAAATAAGTATTCTCTGACAAATACAGTTAATGAACTTGATGCTATGAGAATTAGAGAAGATTCTTCCCCCAAATGTGTGTCTACATTACCTAAATCCATACATATCGAAGCTAGAATTGATTCCATAATTGCTAACGTTTTGATGTGACTTGTATCACATGTTTACAGAGCTACTTTATGACATTTCTACAGAAGTAATTTAATAGAATATCATTTGCAATCATGCTGGAGACAGTTATGTTATACCTCTGTTACATGAAGTTATACATAAATTTATGATATAGAAAGGAAGGGATAACATAGACTTATAAATCAATCCCAAAATTCAATAACCCAGAAATATCTCTTTATGATAATGTAAGAAAGTGAGATATAAGTCCTTTACCAATTTTGTTAGAAGGCAAGAGAAGCACTTGTCATATTATTATCTATTTTAATAAAATAACTTCCTAAAAATAATAAAATTAGTACTATTACAAGGATTTATTGTGTTACAGAAAAGGGGTGCAGAGCTTGAGCCAATTTAGAGATTATAATTCCAGCATCTACCAACTGAGGTTAGAAACTTTACAGATACTACTTCTAAGGTTGACAACATGAGTGGATAAAAAAGGAATAAATATTCCCATAAAAAAAAGAAAGAAAAGAAAGCAAGACCCGACAAGGACAAGCTAAGATGGCAGCATAGTAGGAGGACCATAAGCTTGTTTAGTCCCTTGAACACAACTATATAACAATCAAATCATTCTGAATACCCAAGAAATCAACCTGAGGACTGATAGAACAAACTCCACTACAGAGGGAGAGAAGAGGCTACATCAACGAAGGTAGGAAGTGCAGAAATGGAGTTTGAGAGAAAAATGGATTGCAGGTGCTGGGGAGGGAAGGGAGACATGGTTGCAGAGAAAGGCAAGAGAGAGAGGAGCACAGAGAGGAAGACACAAGAAAAATGATTCCCCAAAGCCATTGACTGGGAAAAAGAGAGGTTGATTTTCCTGAGTTTTTGCAATCAAGGAGCTTGAAGACATTTTAAAGGTTAGCAGGCTTGGCTGGCATAGAGCCCTGAGGGCACTGCCCTATTCCTGGAGAGAAGGCAGGCAAATAACCTGGGGGCTGATGGCATGGAAATAGTGAACTGAGCAACCCCTGGGGCACACAGAGGGGAGATTTTTCTCTCTTCTTGAAGCCATCCCAGAGAGGTAGTATTCACAGGGGATACTCTCCAGGAACAAAGGAGCCAGCAGGCACCATTTCCCTCCCATGCCCCACAGTATAAAAGCCGAGCCACCTGTGGAGGGTGGTTCCACCCCAACCCTAGCTGCCTAGCTTGCTTGCCCCAAGACACAGGCCCTTGCACTCTGGTGCAACTGACTTTCTTGGTCAAACATCCCTCGGACCCAGCATGGTGAGAACCTCCCACAGAAAAACAACACAGGCCCCTGCCCACAAAATGTCCTTAACCCTGGAGTTTTAAAGTCAGCAGGCATGGCTGGGAAGGAGCCTGGAGAGCATTGCACTGCTCCTAGAGAGAAAGCAGGCAAAGAACCATGAGGAAGGCAGTATGGAAACAGTGATCTGAAAAACACCTGAGACACACAGGAAGGAGATTATTTGCTCTTCTCTGAGTGCTTCCATGAGAAGAGCAAGCACAGAGAACTCTCTGCAGGGACAAAGGAGCTGGCTGGCACTATTTACCTCCACTGACCCTTAGCATAAACACAGAACCACCTGCAGTAAACACTGCATGACCTACAATGGCTGCCTAACCTGCTTACATCAGGTCCCACAATCCTGTGCTCTGCTGTCACTGCCTTTATTGGTCAAGTTTGTCACAGTCTCAGCAGCAGGACCCTTCCCTGGAAGAATAGCAGAAACTCCTACCCACACCACATTCCCCAACAAGAGAGTTCAGCAAGCCTTCAGTTATAGTGGATTTAGTATCAGGGATGTATGTATGTATGTATGTATGTATGTATGTATATGTATTTTTCATTGTTTTTCAAATTTTTATTTAAATTCCTGTTAGTTAACATACAGTGCAATATTGGTTTCAGGAGAATTCAGTGATTCATCACTTACATACAATACCCAGTGCTCATCATAACAAGTGTCCTCCTCAATACCCATCAACCATCTAGCCCATCCCCACCCACCTCCCTCCATCAAACCTGAGTTTGTTTTCTATCTTTAAGAGAATCTTATGGTTTGTTTCCCTCTCTTTTATTTTCCCCCTCCCATATGTTCATCTGCTTTGTTTCTTAAACTCCACATAGGAGTGAAATCATGTGGTATTTGTCTTTCTCTGACTTTTTAATTAACATAATACATTCTAGCTCCATCCACATTGTTGCAAATGGCAAATTTCATTCTTTTTGATAGCAGAGTAATATTCCACTTATCAGTCAATAAACATTTGGGCTCTCTCCGTAGTTTGGCTATTGTTGATAATGGTGCTATACAACCAGGGTGCCTGTGCCCCTTTGATTCAGTATGTTTACATCTTTGGGTAAATACCTAGTAGTGCAATTGCTGGATCCCAGGGTAGTTCTATTTTTAATTGTTTGAGGAACTTCCATACTGTTTTCCAGAGTGGCTGCACCAGTTTGCATTTCTACCTACAGTGCAAGAGGGTTCCCCTTTCTCCACATCCTCACCAATATCTGTTGTTTCTTGTGTTAATTTTAGCCGTTCTGACAGGTGTGAGGTGGTATCTCATCATGGTTTTGATTTGTATTTTACTGATGATGAGTGATGTTGAGCATCTTTTCATGTGTTGTTAGTCATCTTGATGTCTTCTTTGGAGAAATGTCTGTTCATATCTTCTGTCCATTTCTTAACTGGATTATTTGTTTCTGGGGTGTTGAGTTTGGTAAGTTCTTTACAGATTTTGGATATTAGCCCTTTATCTGATATATATTTGCAAATTTTTTCTCCCATTCCATTCATTTCCTTTTAGTTTTATTGATTGTTTTCATCACTGTGCAGAAGGCGTTTAGCTGGATGAAGTCCCAATAGTTCATGTTTTGCTTTTGTTTCCCTTGCCTCTGGAGACATGTCCAATAAGAAGTTGCTACAGGAGAGGTAAAAGAGATTTCTGCCTGTGTTCTCCTCTAGGATTTTGATGGTTTCCTGTCTCACGTTTAGGTCTTTCATCCATTTTGAATTTGTTTTTGTGTATGGTGTAAAAAAGTGGTCCAGTTTTAATCTGCATGTTGCCGTCCAGTTTTCCAAAAACCATTTTGTTGAAGAGACTATCTTTTTACCAATGGATAGTCTTTCCTGCTTTGTCAAAGATTTGTTGACCATATAATTGAGGGCCCATTTCTGGGTTTTCTGTTTGGTTCCATTGATCTATGTATCTCTTTATGTGCTAGTACCAAACTGCCTTAATGATTATAACTTTGTAATACATCTTGAAGTCCAGAATTATGATGCTTCCAGTTTTAGCTTTTTTTTTTTCAACATTACTTTGGCTATTCAGGTTTTTTTCTGATTCCATACAAATTTTTGAATTGTTTGTTCTACCTCTGTGAAAAATGCTGGTGTTATTTTGATTGGGATTGCATTGAATATGTAAATTGCTTTAGGCAGTATAAGCATTTAAAAAATATTTGTTCTTCCAATCCATGAGCATGGAATGTTTTTTCCATTCCTTTGTGTCTTCCTCAATTTCTTTCATAAGTGTTCTATATTTTTCAGAGTAAAGATCTTTTACATCTTTGCTTAGGTTTCTTTTTAGGTATCTTATGGTATTTGGTGCAATTGTGAATGAGTTTGATTCTTTGATTTCTCTTTATGCTGCTTCATTGTTAGTGTATAGAAATGTAACAGACTTTTGTGCATTGATTTTATCTCCTGTCACATTGCTGAATTCCTGTACCAGTTCTATTAATTTTTTAGTGGATTCTTTCAGGTTTTCTACATAGAGTATCATGTCATCTGTGAAGAGTGAAAGTTTGACTTCTTCCTTGCTGATTTGGATGCCTTTTATTTCTTTTTGTTGTCTGATAGCAGAGCCTGGGACTTCTGGTATTATGCTGAACAACTGTCGTAAGATTGGACATCCCTCTCTTGTTCCTGACTTTAGGGGGAAAGCCATCAGCTTTTCCCTGTAGAGGATGATATTAGCTGTGGGTCTTTCATATATGGCCTTTATGATATTGAGATATGTTTCTTCTAACCCTACTTAATGAGGGTTTGTGTCAAGAAAGGATGCTTTATTTTGTCAAATGCTTTTTCTGCATCTATTGACAGGATCATATGGTTCTGATCCTTTCTTTTATTAATGTGGTATATAACGTTGATTAATCTGTGGATATTGAACCACGCCTACAGCATAGGAATGAATCCCACTTGATCATCATGAAAAATCCTTTTAATGTACTGTTTGATTCAATTAGCTAGTACCTTCTTGAGAATTTTTGCATCCATATTCATCAGGGATATTGGTCTGTAATTATGTTTAGTGGGAACTTTGGTTTTAAAAGCAAGGCAATTTAGCCTCATAGAATGAGTTTTGCAGTTTTCCTCACATTTCTTTTTATTATTATGTTACGTTAATCCCCATACATCACATTATTAGTTTTTGATGTAGTGTTCCATGATTCATTGTTTGCATATAACACCCAGTGCTACATGCAGAACATGCCCTCTTTAATACATATCATCAGGCTAACCCATCCTCCCACCCCACCCCCTAGAATCCTCAGTTTCTTTCTCAGAGTCCATTGTCTCTCATGGTTTGTCTCCCCTTCTGATTTTCCACCCTTCATTCTTCACCTCCTGCTATCTTCTTCTTCTTTTCTAACATATAATGTATTATTTGCTTCAGAGGTACAGACCTGTGATTAAATAGTCTTGCACACTTCACAGCGCTCACCATAGCACATACCCTCCCCAATGCCTATCACCCAGCCAACCCATCCCTACCACCCCCTAGGACTCCAGCAACCCTCCGTTTGTTTCCTGAGATTAAGAATTCCTCATATCAGTGGGGTCATATGATACATGTCTTTCTCTGATTGACTTATTTCGCTCAGCATAATACCCTCCAGTTCCATCCACGTCATTGCAAATGGCAAGATTTCATTCCTTTTGATGGCTGCATAATATTCCATTGTGTATATATACCACAACTTCTTTATCCATTCATCTGTCGATGGACATCTTGGCTCTTTCCAGTTTGGCTATTGTGGATATTGCTGCTATACACATCGGGGTGCATGTACCCCTTCGGATCCCTACATTTGTATCTTTGGGGTAAATACCCAGTAGTGCAATTGCTAGATCGTATGGTAGCTCTATTTTCAACTTTTTGAAGAACCTCATACTGTTGTCCAGAGTGGCTGACCAGCTTGCATTCCCACCAACAGTGTAGGAGGGTTCCCCTTTCTCCACATCCCTGCCAACATCTGTCATTTCCTGACTTGTTAATTTTAGCCATTCTGACTGGTGTGAGGTTATACCTCATTGAGGTTTTGATTTGGACTTCCCTGATGCCAAGTGATGTAGAGCACTTTTTCATGTGTCTGTTGACGTTTGGATGTCTTTTTTGGAAAAATGTCTGTTCCTGTCTTCTGCCCATTTCTTGATTGGATCATTTGTTCTTCGGGTGTTGAGTTTAATAAGTTCTTTATAGATTTTGGATACCAGCCCTTTATCTGATATGTAATTTGCAAATATCTTCTCCCATTCTGTCGGTTGTCTTTTGGTTTTGTTGACTCTTTCTTTTGCTGTAAAAAAGGTTTTATTTTGAGGAGATCCCAATAGTTCATTTTTGCCTTTGCTTCCCTTGCCTTTGGCGATGTTTCTAGGAAGAAGTTGCTGCGGCTGAGGTCGAAGAGGTTGCTGGCTGTGTTCTCCTTTAGGATGTTGATGGACTCCTGTCTCACATTTAGGTCTTTCAACAATTTGGAGTCTATTTTTGTGTGTGGTGTAAGGAAATGGTCCAGTTTCATTCTTCTGCACGAGGCTGTCCAATTTTCCCAACACCATTTGTTGAAGAGACTGTCTTTTTTCCATTGGACATTCTTTCCTGCTTTGTCAAAGATGAGTTGACCATAGATTTGAGGGTCCATTTCTGGGCTCTCTATTCTGTTCCATTGATCTATGTGTCTCTTTTGTGCCAGTACCATACTGTCTTGATGATGACAGCTTTGTAATAGAGCTTGAAGTCTGGAATTGTGATGCCACCAGCTTTGTTTGTATTTTCAACATTCCTCTGGCTATTCGACATCTTTTCTGGTTCCATACAAATTTTAGGATTATTTGTTCCATTTCTTTGAAAAAAGCAGATGGTATTTTGATGGGGACTGCATCGAATGTGTAGATTGCTCTAGGTAGCATTGACATCTTCACGATATTTTTTCTTCCAATCCATGAGCGTGGAACATTTTTCCATTTCTTTGTGTCGTCCACAATTTCTTTCATGAGTATTTTATAGTTTTCTGAGTACAGATTCTTTGCCTCTTTTCTTAGATTTATTCTTAGGTATCTTATGGTTTTGGGTGCAATTGTAAATGGCATCGACTCTTTAATTTTTCTTTCTTCTGTCTTGTTGTTGGTGTATAGGAATGTCACTGATTTCTGTGCATTGATTTACTATCCTGCCACTTTACTGAATTTCTGTATGAGTTCTAGCAGTTTTGTTGTGGAGTCTTTTGGGTTTTCCACATAAAGTATCATATCATCTGCAAAGAATGAGAGTTTGACTTCTTCTTTGCCAATTCGGATGCCTTTTATTTCTTTCTTTTGTCTGATTGCTGTGGCTAGGACTTCTAATAATATGTTGAATAGCAGTGGTGATAGGGGACATTCCTGCCATGTTCCTAACCTTAGGGGGAAATCTCTCAGTTTTTCCCCATTGAGAATGATATTTGCTGTGGGTTTTTCATAGATGGCTTTTATGATATTGAGGTATGTACCCTCTATCCCTATACTCTGAAGAGTTTTGATCAAGAAAGGATGTTGTATTTTGTCAAATGCTTTTTCTGCATCAATTGAGAGGACCATATGGTCTTCTCCCTCCTCTTATTAATGTGTTCTATCACATTGATTGATTTGCGAATGTTGAACCACCCTTGCATCCTGGGAATCAATCCCACTTGGTCGTGGTGGATGATCCTTTGAATGTATTGTTGGATCCTATTAGCTCGGATTTTGTTGAGGATTTTGGAATCCATATTCATCAGGGATATCGATCCGAAATTCTCCTTTTTGAGGGGGCATTTGCCTGGTTTGGGTATTAAGGCAATGCTGGCCTCATAGAATGAGTTTGGAAGTTTTCCTTCTGTTTCGATTTTTTGAAACAGCTTCAGTAGAATAGGTATTATTTCATCTTTGAATGTTTGGTAGAATTCCCCAGGGAATCCATCAGGCCCTGGACTCTTGTTTTTGGGGAGGTTTTTGATCACTGCTTCAATCTCGTTACTGGTTATTGGTCTATTCAGGTTGTCAATTTCTTCCTGTTTCAATCTTGACAGCTTATAGGTTTCCAGGAAGGCCTCCATTTCATCCATATTGCTCAGTTTATTGGCTTATAGTTGTTGATAATAATTTCTAATAATTGTTTCTATTTCCTTGGTGTTAGTCATGATCTCTCCCCTTTCATTCATCATTTTATTAATTTGGATCCTTTCTCTCTTCTTTTGGATAAGTCTGGCCAGTGGTTTATCAATCTTATTAATTCTTTCAAAGAACCAACTTCTAGTTTTGTTGATCTGATCTACTGTGTTTCTGGTTTCTAATTCATTGATTTCTGCTCTAATTTTAATTATTTCTCTTCTAATGCGTGGCTTAGGCATTGTTTGTTGCTTTTTCTATAGTTCTTTAAGGTGTAGAGTTAGTTGGTGAATTCAGGATTTTTCTATTTTTTTGAGTGAGGCTGGGATGGCCATGTATTTCCCCCTTAGGACTGCCTTTGCAGTATCCCATAGGTTTTGGACTAATGTGTTTTCGTTCTCATTGATTTCCATGAATTGTTTAAGTTCTTCTTTGATTTCCTTGTTGACCCAAACATTCTTGAGCAGAGTGGTCTTTAGCTTCCAAGTGTTTGAATTCCTGCCCAATTTTTTCTTTTGATTGAGTTCCAATTTTAGAGCATTGTGGTCTGAGAATATGCAGGGGACAATCTCAATCTTTTGGTATTGGTTGAGACATGATTTGTGACCCAATATATGGTCTACTCTGGAGAAAGTTCCATGTGCGCTTGAGAAGAATGAGTATTCTGTTGTTTTAGGGTGGAATGTTCTGTAAATTTTTATGAGGTCCATCTGGTCCAATGTATCATTCAAAACTCTTGTTTCCTTTTTGATTTTCTGCTTAGATGATCTGTCCATTGCTGAGAGTGGAGTATTGAGGTCTCCTACAATTAATGTATTGTTATCAATATGACTCTATTTTGGTTAACAGTTGGCTTATGTATATGGCTGTTCCCGTGGTGGGGGCATAGATATTTACAATTGTTAGGTCTTGTTGGATAGACCCTTTAAGAATGATATAGTGTCCTTCTGTGTCTCTTATTACAGACTTTAGTTTAAAATCTAATTTGTCTGATATAAGAATTGCTACCCCCGCTTTCTTTTGAGGTCCGTTGGCATGGAAGATAGATCTCCATCCCTTCACTTTCAGCCTGGATGTATCTTTAGGTTCAAAATGAGTCTCTTGTAGACAGCATATGGATGGGTCCTGTCTTTTTATCCAATCTACAACCCTGTGCCATTTTATGGGAGCATTTAGGCCATTCACGTTGAGAGTGATTATTGAAAGATATGAAAGATATGAATCATGTTGCCTGTGAAGACGTTGTTTGTATAGATTGTCCCTGTAAATTTCTGTTGTAGATCACTCTTGGGGTCTTTCTCCTTTTAGAGAACCCCCCTTAATATTCTTGCAGGGCCGGCTTAGTGGTCACATATTCTTTCAACTTCTGCTGGTCATGGAAGCTCTGCATCTCTCCAACCATTCTAAATGAAAGCCTTGCTGGATAAAGTATTCTTGGCTGCATGTTCTTCTCATTTAGTACCCTGAATATGTCTGGCCAGGCCTTTCTGGTTTGCCAGGCTTCTGTGGATAGGTCTGACGTTATTCTGATGTTCCTCCCTCTGTACGTAAAGAATCTCTTCCCCCTAACTGCCCTTAAGATGGTTTCCTTGGTTCTAAGATTTGCAAGTTTTACTATTACATGCCAGGGTGTTGGCCTGTTTTCCTTGATCTTAGGAGGGGTCCTCTCTGCCTCTAGGACTCGAATGTTTGTTTCATTCCCCAGATTAGGGAAGTTCTCAGCTACGATTTGCTCAAATACGTCTTCTAGCCCCTCTCTCTCTCCACTCCCTCCGGGATTCGAATTATTCTGACATTGGAACGCCTCATGGTGTCACTTATTTCTCTGATTCTATTTTCATGGATTCTGAGTTGTTTCTCCCTGGCCTCCTCTTTTTCCTTTTTCTCTATTATACTGTCTTCCAGATCGCTTATTCTCTCTTCTGTCTCAGTTACCCTAGCTGTTAGATTATCTAGATTGGATTGGATCTCATTGATAGCATTTTTCAGTTCTGCCAAATCACCTTTTATTTCTGCTCTTAGAGACTCTATGTTGCCATTAATTGATTTCTCCATTCTAGCCATTGTCTTCACAATTGCTAGCCTGAATTCCATCTCTGACATCTTGGTTAGATCTGCATCCATTTATAAATCTGCAGCATAAGTCCTAATTTCTGAGTCTTTTGTGTTTTGGGGACTCCTCCTCCCAGTCATTCTGTTGATGGGTGTTTGAGGGAATGTATAGAGTCGAAATTATTGACCAGAACCCAAGCAAGATGCACCTGTTTTCTTGGGACCTTAGGGTTGCTGGCCTCTTGTTTTCCCAGCCTGTGTTCTGGGGGAGGGGCCTGCTGTGCTGTTACTCAGGCAACCCTGTTTGGGTGGAGTTGGCCTGTGCCCCTGTGGCAGGGGATGGGCTCAGTGGAATCAGTTTTTGGGGCTTTTGTTCTCTCGCGCCTTTCCCTGGCAGCTTTCCGCGTCTCTTCAGCGAGTCAGAGCAGAAGAGACCATTTCCAACCCTCTGCCTCAGAGCAGAGAGATCTCAGTCTCTTTTTCAGTGAGCTCTCCAGGCCACACTGTCTCCATTTCTGTCTGTGCTGCTATAAACTGCAGTGTCCTGGTTTGTGTGCCCCTCCGCAGCGCTCCCAGTCCTGCCTCCAGTTCGGGACACCTCTCTGCCCTTTGTGTTTCTAAAACCGCCAGCCGCTCCCAATTCGTGCGGTTGAGACTCCGCCGCTTAGGGTTTCCACTCCCAGGGGCTGCAGTTCACCGCCCGACCCTGGTGCACGAGGTTTCCGTCTCAGAGGCTGCAGTTTGCGTGTGCGCGACTGTCACTACGGTTTCTCTCTGGGGGGGCTGCAGTTCGTGTGCGCGCGACCCCGCCGGTGTGGTTTTCCACCCCGGGGGCTGCCCTAAAGTTCTTTCCCGATGATACCGGTCTGCGACTCTGTGCCCCGTCCACAGCATGCGAGGCTGTCACTCACTGGTGGTGTAGGATCCCCACGTCCAGGCACCCTCCCACCGCCGTTTATCCTCCAATATCTGCCCGCAGAATCATGGCTTTCCGCTTTTTACCTCAAAACCAACTGCCTGCGATATTCTGTTTGTAGAGATCCAGATCTTCTTACATCTCAGGCTGGTTTCATGGGTGCTCAGTGTGGTCTGGTAGTTATCCAGCTCAATTCTGGGGACCAGTTGAAACAGAGTCCCCACTCCTCTGCCATCTTTCCCCCTTCCCTGGTGAATAATCCTTTTAATATACTGTTGGATCTTATTGGCTATTATTTTGGTGAAAATTTTTGCATCCGTGTTCATCAAGGATATTGGTCTGTAATTCTCCTTTTTGATGTGGTCTTTGTCTGGCTTGGGGATCAAGGTAATGGTGTCCTCACAAAACGAATTTGGAAGTTTTCCTTCCATTTCTCTTTTTTTGGAATAGTTTCAGAAAAATAGGTATTAATTCTTTTTTTTTTTTTAAAGATTTTATTTCTTTATTTGAGAGAGAGAGAATGAGAGAGAACACATGAGATGGATAGGGTCAGAGGGCAAAGCAGACTCCCTGCTGAGCAGGGAGCCTGATGCGGGACTCGATCCAGGGACTCCAGGATCATGACCTGAGCCGAAGGCAGTCGCTTAACCAACTGAGCCACCCAGGCGCCTGGTATTAATTCTTCTTTAAATGTTTGGTAGTTTTTGCATCCATTTCTTCCAGATTATCTAGTTTGCTGGCATAGAGTTGCTTATAATCTGTTCTTATAATTGTTTGTATTTCTTTGGTGTTGGTTGTGATCTCTCCTCTTTCATTCATGATTTTGTTGATTTAGGTCATTTCTCTTTTCTTTTTGATAAGTCTGGCCAGGGGTTTATCAATCTTGTTAATTCTTTCAAAGAACCACCTCCTTGTTTTGTTGATCTGTTCTACTGTTCTTTGGGTTTCTATTTCATTGATTTCTGCTCTGATCTTTATTATTTCTCTTCTTGTGCTGGGTTTAGGCTTTATTTGCTGTTCTCTCCAGCTCCTTTAGGTGTAGTGTTAGGTTGTGTATTTGAGACCTTTCTTGTTTCTTGAGAAAGGCTTGTATTGCAATATACTTTCCTCTTAGGATGGCCTTTGCTGTATCCCAAAGATTTTGAACAGTTACGTTTTCATTTTCATTTGTTTCCTGAATTTTTTAAATTCTTCTTTAATTTCCTGGTTGACCCATTCATTCTTTAGTAGGATGCTCTTTAGCCTCCATGTATTTGAGTTCTTTCCAATTTTCCTCTTGTGATTGAGTTCTAGTTTCAAAGCATTGTGGTCTGAAAATATGCAGGGAATTATCCCAATCTTTTGGTACCAGTTGAGACCTGATTTGTGAGCTACAACGTGATCTATTCTGGAGAATGTTCCATGGACACTAGAGAAAAATGTGTATTCTGTTGCTTTGGGATGGAATGTTCTGAATAGATCTGTGAAGTCCATTTGGTCCAGTGTGTCACTTAAAGTCTTTATTTCCTTGTTGATCTTTTGCTTAGATGATCTGTCCATTTCAGTGAGGGAGCTGTTAAATTCCCCCACTATTATTGTATTGTCGTCCATGTGTATCTTTGCTTTTGTTATTAATTGGCTTATATAATTGGCTGTTCCCATATTAGGGGCATAGATATTTACAATTGTTAGATCTTCTTGTTGGATAGACCCTTTAAGCATGGTATAGTGTCCTTCCTCATCTCTTATTACAGTCTTTGGTTTAAAATCTAATTTGTCTGATATAAGGATTGCCACCCCAGCTTTCTTTTGGTGTCCATTAGCATGGTAAATCATTTTCCACCCCTTCACTTTTAATCTGGGGGTGTCTTTGGGTCTAAAATGAGTGTCTTGCAGACAGCATATGGATGGGTCTTGTTTTTTTATCCAATCTGATAGCCTGTGTCTTTTGATTGGGGCATTTAGCCCATTTACATTCAGGGTAACTATTGAAAGATATGAATTTAGTGCCATTGTATTGCCTGTAAGGTGACTATTACTGTATATTGTCTGTGTTCCTTTCTGGTCTATGTTGCTTTTAGGCTCTCTCTTTGCTTAGAGAAGCCCTTTCAATATTTCTTGTAGGTCTGGTTTTGTGCTTGCAAATTCCTTTAGTTTTTGTTTGTCTTGGAAGCTTTTTATCTTTCCTTCTATTTTCAGTGACAGCCTAGCTGGATATATTATTCTTGGCTGCATATTTTTCTCATTTAATGCTCTAAATATATCATGCCAGTCCTTTCTGGCCTGCCAGGTCTCTGTGGATAGGTCTGTTGCCAATCTAATGTTTCTACCATTGTAGGTTACAGATCTCTTGTCCCGAGCTTCTTTCAGGATTTTCTCTTTGTCTCTGAGACTCGTAAGTTTTACTATTAGATGTCGGGGTGTTGACTTATTTTTATTGATTTTGAGAGGGGTTCTCTGTGCCTCCTGGATTTTGATGCCTGTTTCCTTCCTCAAATTAGGGAAGTTTTCTGCTATAATTTGCTCCAATATACCTTCTGCCCCTCTCTGTCTTTCTTCTTCTGGGATCCCAATTATTCTAATATTGTTTCATCTTATGGTATTGCTTATCTCTCAAATTCTAAGCTCGTGATCCAGTAGTTGTTTATCTCTCTTTTTCTCAGCTTCTTTATTTTCAATCATTTGGTCTTCTATATCGCTAATTCTCTCTTCTGCCTCATTTATCTTAGCAGTAGGAGCCCCCATTTTTGATTGCACCTCAGTAATAGCCTTTTTGATTTTGACTTGGTTAGATTTTAGTTCTTTTATTTCTCCAGAAAATGTTTCTCTAATAACTCCCATGCTTTTTTCAAGCCCAGCTAGTATCTTTAAAATCGTCATTCTGAACTCTAGTTCTGACATCGTACTAATGTCCGTATTGAGTAGGTCCCTGGCATTTGGTACTGACTCTTGTTCTTTCTGTTGAGGTGATTTTTCCCATCTTGTCATTTTGTCCAGAGGAGAATAGATGAATGAGAGAACAAAATGCTAATAGGGTAACAATGTCCCCAGAAAATATACTCTAAACAAATCAGAAAAGACCTGAAACTGGGGGAAAAGAAAGGGAAATAAAGAAAAAAAAAAGAGAAAAAAAGAAAAAGAAAAAAGATAAAAACAAACAAAAACAGAAGAAATAAAAAAAAAACAGAATATGACCAAATATGATCAGGCTGGTGCATAGATCAGTGCCACACACTAGATTTTGGGTGTATTTTGGTCTGTTAGAAGAAAGTGCCTCCCAAAATTTTAAGGAAAGAAAAACTTATATATGTACAAAAATAAGGGTTAATACGATGAAGGGATGGAATATGAGTGTAAAGATGAAAATTATAAAAAATGTTATAAAAGGAATTGATAAAAAGTTGTTTGAAAAAAGAAAGAAGAGGATTAAAAAAAAAGAAAAGAAAAAAAAGGGAGAGAATGTGATCAGGCAGGAGGCTAGAACAAAGCCATACACTAGAGATTTAGGGTATATTTTGATCTGTTAGAAGAAACTGTATCTCAAAATTTTAAAGAGAGAACAATTATATATATATATATATATATATATATATATATATATATGCCAAAAATAAGGTTAACTACTATGAAGGGATAGAATATGACTCTAAAAATGAAAAATAAAAATGTTTATTTTAAAAAAGGGATTGAAATGATGTTGTTTGAAAAAGGGAAAAAGAAAAATTAAAAAAAAGACAGTTAAAAAATTAACTTTGAAAGACTAAAGAATCATGGTAAAAAAGCCATGAATTCTATGTGCAGTATTCCCCTAGCACTGGAGTTCTGCTGTTCTCATTGTTTGGTAAACTTGGTCTTGGCTGACTGTTCTTGCTGATCTTCTGGGGGAGGGGCCTGTTGCCATGGTTCCCAAATGTCTTTGCTGGAGGCAGAATTGGCCCACCCTTGCCTGTCCGGGCTAAGTAATCTGCTCGGGTTTGCTCTCGGGAGCTTTTTTCCCTGAAAACTTTCCATTCGGCTTTAGAGGACAAGAGTGAAAATGGTGGCCTCCCAGTCTCTCCCAGAGGAGCTGAGAATTTGGGGCCCCACTCCTCAGTGCACCCCCAGAAAAAAAACAGTCAATCACTCCCATCTCTCCAGTCTCTGGCTGTACTCCGTGCTCACCCGGCCTGTGACTGAGTGTTTCTATCTCTGGTGCACCACCCCATGTGGAGTCTCCAAACCCCGCAGATCCCTGCGGTGCACTCTCGCGCTGTTCCTCCTGGGGGAGTAAGGGGAGTGTCCCCGGATCTGCTGCTTGTTGGGTCCCTGCTGGAGGAGCAGTGGCCCGACTGTGCTGTGGATCACGGTTTATGGCAACCCCAAGCTGAGAGCCCGCGCCTGGGCTCTGTCTCTGCACCTGGCTTCCCCACTCCAATACCTGGGAGCTCTGCTGCACTCAGGCACCCCTGGTCTTTCTGTGACCCTGAGGGTCCTGAGACCGCACTGTCCCACGAGGGTTCCACCCCCCCCCCCCCCCGCTTAGCCACTCAAGCGACGTCCCTCAGTGGAGCCGACTTCTAAAAGTTCCAATTTTGTGCTCTGCTGTTCTATCACTTGCCAGGAGCGGCTGACGGAGGCCCCCTCCCCCTACCATCTACCCTCCCAAATCTCACCTCGGATTCATTTCTTCGCACGTCCTATCTTCCAGAAAGTGGTCGCTTTCCTGTTCAGAGAGTTGTTGCTATTCTTTTCTTCAATCTCCTGTTGAGTTAGTAGGTGTTCAGAATAGTTTGATTCCTATCCAGCTGAACTTGTGGGACCAGATGAAATCCAGGTCTCCTACTCCTCCACCATCTTGCTCCACCCCTCTGAAGTTTTCCTTACATTTTTATTGTTTGGAACAGTTTAAGAAGAATAAGTTTTTACACTTCTTTAAATATTTGGTAGAATTCCCCTGGATAGCCATCTGGCCCTGGGCTCTTGTTTGTTGGGAGATTTTTAATTCCTGATTATATTTGTATTGATTAAATCCCAGGCCATAAGTTCTACATCCTGTTCTGTGTGTGTGTGTGTGTGTGTGTGTGTGTGTGTGTGTGAATTCTTCTGTCTTGTCATTTTGGAGGAAAAAGGAAAACAGGAAAAAAAAAGGGTAAAAGAAGGTAACAATCAAAAAATAAAGAAAAATAAACAGGGGTACCTGCATGGCTCAGTCAGTTAAGCATCCAACTCTTGATTTAAGCTTAAGTCATGATATCAGGGTTGTGAGATTGAGTCCTGCATCAGGCTCTGTGCTTGGCATGGAGCCTGCTTAGGAGTCTCTCTCTATCCCTCTCCCTCTGTCCCCCCCCCCACTGGTTCACAGTCTCTCTCTATAAAAGAAAATTAATAAGATAAATAAATAAATGTTTAATTAATGAAGGAAGGAAGAAGAACCTAGGTGTGTTTTGGTCTGCTTTTTACAAGAAGCTTGATAGAAAAAAATGATAAAAATTAAAAATTAAAAAAGATAATAAAAATAAATTAAAATTTTTTCTTTCTGTATCTAAAACAAAAACAAAACCACAAACAAACAAACAAACCCAAATGAAGCTAACTTCTCTTTCCCTACAGCTGAGTCTTGCAGTACTCCAGGATCAGTAGACTTAGTGAGTGGGAGGGGTTTGTGCTGGCCTTCTGGGGGAGGGGCTTGCTGCTGTGATTCTCAGGTGGACTTCCCCTAGTGGATTTTCACCTCTAGTGGCCACTGGAGGGGGTGGGGTTGTTGTAGCAGCTTCATTGTTCACTTAGTACTGCTGTTTATCTCACTTGGGTCAATCAATGTTGGTGAGCATTGGGTGAAAGTGGCTGAACCCCATTCCCTCCTCTCCAGAGCTGGAAGTTTGCACCCATCACTCTTCAGAATGCCCTCACAGTTGTGCAAATAATGATCCCTCCTGTGTCCCCAGTTTCCATCAGATTCCCACCTTCACCTGTGTCGGAACTGTCCACCAGCCAAATGGCACAGCACTGGTGTGCTCTATCTCAGGCATGGCTGTGTTTCAAAACCCCACACACTTCAGAGGCACCCACATCACGGACCTATGCTGATCCTCTGGGGGAAGGTCTCCCTGCACTGTGGCCAATGCTGGCTTGTCCCAGACAGAGTCATGAGACCAGGCAGTGGTTGAGAGTTTGTGATAAATTGCAGCACACAGCTGGTGCAAGGGTTTGCTACTCTCAGCCAGTGTATTTGTTTCTATACTGGCAAACGGGGTAGGTCAATGGTGCCCACAGGGTCTACTTCCCACAGGGTGGCTGTATTCCCTCTACCAAATGTACTCCAAGGAGGAGAACCGCTTCTCCCCATGTGACCCAGGGAATCCTCAGACTGTGTTGCATATTCCCAGGACTCCATCTTGTTTCCCCAATTATGAGGTCTCATTTAACAAGCATATGAGAGCACACCTAGTTAAAACTTATTACATTCCGGCCAAGGTCCAAACCCTGGCCACTGAAGGCAAGGAGAGCTTCTGCAGATGACAGGCTTAAAGAATAGAGAGGTCAAAACACAGCAGCAGAGTGCTCACAGCATACACCATGGGCACTGCCTGAAGTGCCAGGCCCTGTACACTAAATGACATCTTCTTCATAAAGTCATTACTCTCAGTAGCAGGAAATGTAACAAGCTTTTTCAACACTGAGAAGAAGACAGAGACTTAGACAAAATGCCAAGACAGAAGAATTCATCCCAAATGAAACAACAGGAAAAGGTCATGGCCAGAGATCTAACTGAAACAGACATAAGTAATATGCCTGATGGAGGATTTAAAGCAACAGTAATGAAGATACTAGCTGGTTGTGCAAAAAGAATGGGAGGCCCTTTCCACAGAAGTTAAAGAGTTTAAAAAAAAACAGGCAGAAATGAAAATGGAATAACTAAGATTCAAAATAGACTGATATAATAAACACAAGGATGAAAGAAGAGAAACAAATATGTGATATAGAAGTAAAATAATGGAAAATAATGAAGCTGAAAAAAAATAGAATTAAAAAGGATAGGTCACAAGAATAGACTTAGGGAACTCAGTGACTCCACCAGATGTAATAACATGCATATCACAGGAGTCCCAGAAGAAGAATAGACAAATGGGCAGAAACTTCATTTGAGGAAGTCATAGCTGAAAACTTCCCTAATCTGGGGAAGGATACAGACATCCAAATCCAAGAGAACAGAGAACTCCCTTCAAAAATCAACAAAAGAAGACCAAAACCAAAACACATTGTAATTAAATCTGCAAAATAGCATTGAAGAAAAAATCCTAAAAGCACCAAGACGAAAGAAGTCCCTAACTTACAACAGAAGACCAATAATGTTCACTGCAGATTTCTCAATAGAAACTTAGCAAGTTAGAAAGCAGTAGCATGAAGTATTCAACGTGCTAAATAGGAAAAAATCTGCAGCCAAGAATACTTCATACAGGAAAGCTATCATTCAAAACAGAAGGAGCCATAAAGAGTTTCCCAGACAAACAAAAACTAAAGGACTTCATCACCACTAAACCAGCCCTGCAAGAAATATTAATGAGGGCTCTCTGAGTAGGAAGGAAAGACCAAAAGTGACAAAGACAGGAAAGGAACAGAAATTCTCCAGAAACAAGGAGAACACAAGTAAAAACGTGGCACTAATTACTCATCTATCAATAATTGCTCTGGATATAAATTGACAAAAAGTTCCAATCAAAAGATATATGGTGTCAGAATGGATAAAAAACCAAGACCCATCCATATGCTGCCTAAAAGAGACTCATTTTAGACCTAAAGACACCTCCAGATTAAAAATGAGGGGACGGGAAAACATTTATCATGGGAATAGAAATCAAAAGAAAGCCTGAATATCAATCCTTATATCACACAAATTACATTTTAAACCAAAGACTGTAACAAGAGATAAAGAAGGAAACTGTATCATACTAAGGGGGACAATACCACAAGAAGATCTAAGAATTGTAAATACTTATGCCCCCAAAATGTGGGTACCCACATATACAGAACAAGTATAACAAACATAAAGGAACTCACTGATAATAATACAATAATAGTAGGGGACTTTAACACCCTACTTACAAAAACGGACACATAATCTAAGCAGAAAATCAACACACTTTGAATGGCACAGTGGACCAGATGGACTTAACAGATATATTCAGAACATTTAATCCTAAAGCAGCAGAATACACATTCTTTTCATGTGCACATGGAACATTCTCAAGAATAGATCACGTACTAGGTCACAAATTAGGCCTCAACAAGTTTAAAAAATGGAGATCATACCATGCATATTTTCTGAACATAACAGAATGAAACTTGAAGTCAACCACAAGAAAAATTTGGAAAGACCACAAATACATGGAGATTAAAGAACATGCTACCAGAGAATGTATGAGTCAACCAGAAAATTAAAGAAGAAATAAAAATATACATGGAAACAAATTAAAATGAAAACACAACTGTCCAAAACCTTTGGGTTGCAGCTAAGGCAGTCATAAGAGGGAAGTATAAAGAAATACAGTCCTACCTCAAGAAGGAAGAAAAGACTCAAATAAAAAACATAACTTTACACCTGAAGGAGCTAGAAAAAGAACAACAAAAAAAGCTTAATGCTTACAAAAGAAGGGGAATAATAAAGATTAGAGCGGGGGGGGGGTGCCTGGGTGGCTCAGTCAGTTTAGCATCTGACTCTGGATTTCAGCTTAAGTCATGATCTCAGGGTCATGAAATCAAGCCCTGTGTCAAGCTCTGCGCTCAGCAGGTTGTCTGCATGAGATTCTCTCTCTCCTATTCCCTCTGCCCCTTCCCCCCAAGCTCGCTCGCTCACTCTCTCTCTAATAAATAAATCTTTTAAAAAAAGATTAGAGCACAAATAAATTATATAGAAACTAAAAATACAGTAGAACAGATCAATGAAACCAGGAGCTGCTATTTTGAAAGAATTAATAAAATTGATAAACCCTCAGCAGATTTATCAAAAAGAAAAGAGAAAGGACCCCAAAAAATAAAATCACAAATGAGGGAGGAGAAATAATAACCAATACCACAAAAATACATACAATTATAAGAGCATATTATGAACAACTATATGCCAACAACTTAGATAATCCGATTCCAGTAAAAAGAGAACTGCAGGCCAATATCCCTGATGAAAATGGATGTAGAAATTCCCAACAAAATACTAGCAAATGAAATCCAACAGTACTTTAAAAGAATCATTCAACACAATCAAGGTGGATTTATTCCTGGGCTGCAAGTGTGGCTCAATATTTGCAAATCAATCCACATGATACGTCACATCAATGAAAGAAAGGATAAGAACAATATAATTATCTCAATAGATGCAGAAAAAGCACTTGAAAAAGTACAACATCTATTCATGTTATACACCCACAACAAAGTAGGGAAAAAAGAACATACCTCAACATAATAAAGTTCATATATGAAAAATGCACTACCACCTTACACCAGTTAGAATGGCAAAAATGGACAGGGCAAGAAACAAGAAATGTTGGAGAGGTTGTGGAGAAAGGGGAACCCGCTTACACTGTTGGTGTGAATGCACGTTGGTACAGCCACTTTAGATAACAGTGTGGAAGTGCCTCCAAAAAGGAAAAATATAGCTACCTTATGACCCAGCAATCACACTCCTGGGTATTTACCCCAAAGACACAGATGTAGTGAAAAGAAGGGCTATATGCACCCCATGTTCATAGCAGCAATGTCCGCAAGAGCCAAACCGTGGAAAGAGACGAGATGCACTTCAATGGATGAATGGATAAAGAAGACATGGTCCATATATACAATGGAATATTACTCAGCCTTCAGAAAGGGTAAATACTCAACTCTTACAGCAACATGGATGGGACTGGAGGAGATTATTCTAAGTGAAATAAGTCAAGCAGAGAAATTCAATTATCATATGGTTTCACTTATTTGTGGAACATAAGGAATAGCATGGAGGGCGTTACTAGAAGGAAGGGAAAATTAATAGGGGGAATTGGAGGGAGAGATGAACCATGAGAGACTATGGACTCTGAGAAACAAATTGAGGGTTTTTGAGGGGAGGGGGGTGGCATTTTGTGTTAGCTCGGTGATGGGTATTAAGGAGGGCACGTACTGCACGGAGCACTGGGAGTTATACGAAAACAATGTATCATGGATCACCACATCAAACTAATGATGTAGTGTATGTTGATTAACATAACATAATATAATAAAATTTAAAAAATTAAAAAATAAAATGAAAAAAATAAACAAATCTATGGTCCAATATCTCTGATGAACATAGATGCAAAAATCCTCATCAAAATATTTTCAAACGAGGGGCGCCTGGGTGGCTCAGTCGTTAAGCGTCTGCCTTCGGCTTAGGTCATGATCCCAGGGTCCTGGGATTGAGCCCCGCAATGGGCTCCCTGCTCAGCGGGAAGCCTGCTTCTCCCTCTCCTGCTCCCCCTGCTTGTGTTCCCTCTCTCACTGTGTCTCTCTCTGTCAATTAAATAAATAAAATCTTAAAAAAAATTTTTTTCAAACGAAATCTAACAATCCATTAAAAAAAAACAAACACATTCACGACAATCAAGTGCAATTTATTCCAGGAAATCAAGGGGAGTTCATTATTTGCAAATCAATCAAAGTGATATATCACATTAACAAAAGAAGGATAAAAACCACATAATCTTTTCAATAGATACGGAAAAACCATTTCATAAAGTACAACATTCATTCATGATAAAACTCTCAACAAAGTGGGTTTAGAGTAACATACTTCAACATAATAAAAGGTATATATGGAAAACCCACATCTAAGAGCTGAAGGCTTTCCCTCTAAGATAAAAAAACAAAAGAAGGATGTTCAATCTCACTACATTTATTCACCACATTCAACTGGAATTCTTAAATGCAGTAATCAGATAAGAACAAGAAGTAAAGGCACACAAATTGGTAAGGAAGATACAAAACTTCCACTATTTGCTGATGACTTAATACTATATATATAGAAAACCCTATAGACTCCACCAAAATAATTAGTAGAATAAATGAATTCAGTAACATCACAGAAGACAAAATTAATATGCAGAAATTGGTTGCATTTCTATAAACTGATAATGACATAACAGAGAGAGAAATTAGGAAAATAATCCCTTTTATTATTGAGCCCAAAATAATAAAATACTTAAGAATTAACTTAACCAAGGTAGTGAAAGGCCTGTATACTGTAAACTATAAGTCATTGATAAAAGTAATTAAAGGTAATACAAATGAAAAGATATTCCATGTTCATTGATTAGGAGAACAAACAATGTTAAATTATCCATACTACCAACATTATTTATAGAATCAATTCAAATCCTATCAAAATGCCAAGAACATTTTTCACAGAACTAGAATCAATAATCATAAACTTTGTGTGGAAGCACAAAAGACCCCAAATAACCAAGGCAATCTTGAGAAAGCACAAACCTGGAAGTATCAAGATCCCAGATTTCAAGGTTTACTACTAAGCTGTAGTAATCAAAGCAGTATGGTACTGACACAAAAATAGACACATAGATCAATAGAACAGAATAGAGAGTCCAGAAATAAACCTGTGCTTTTATGGTCAATTAATTATGACAAATAGGCAAGAATATCCAATAAGAAAAAAGACAGTCTCTTCAACAAATGGTTTTGGGAAAACTGGAAAGCTACATACAAAAGAATGAAATTGGACCACTTTCTTATATCATACACAAAAATAATCTCAAAATGGATTAAAGACCTAAATGTGAGACCTGAAACAATAAAAACCCTAGAAAAAACATAGGTAGCAATTTCCTTCACATTGGCTGCAGAAATATTTTTCTACATATGTCTCCTCTGGCAAAGGTTACAAAAGCAAAATTAAAGTATTAAGACTATACAGTGGGGGCGCCTGGGTGGCTCAGTCATTAGGCGTCTGCCTTCGGCTCGGGTCATGATCCCAGGGTCCTGGGATCGAGCCCCATATCGGGCTCCCTGCTCGGCGGGAAGCCTGCTTCTCCCTCTCCCACTCCCCCTGCTTGTGCTCTCTCTCTCGCTGTGTCTCTCTCTGTCAAATAAATAAATAAAATCTTAAAAAAAAAAAAAGACTATACAGTGAATGAAATCATTGACAAAATGAAAAGGCAATCTACTGAATGGGAGAAGATATTTGCCAATGATATATCTGATACAGGGTTAATATTCAAAATATATAAAGAACATATACAACTCAACACACACACACACACACATACACACACACAATACCTCAATTAAAAAATTGACAGAGGACCTGAATAGACATTTTTCCAAAGAATACATATGGATGGCCAATAGACACATGAAAAGATGCTCAACATCACTAATCATCAGGGAAATGCAAATATAAACCACAATGAGATATCATTTTATGCCTGTGATAATAGGCATAAAATAAAATAAAAATAAATAACACGTGTTGGTGAAGATGTGGAGAAAAGGCAACCCTTAAGCACTTTTAGTGGGAATGCAAATTGGTGTATGCTCTGTGGAAAACAGTATGTAGGTTCCTCAAAAATTTTTAAATTGAATTACCAAATGATCTAGTCACTCCACTATCAGGTATTTGCCCCCAAGAAACAAAACCACCAATTCAAAAAGTTATATGCCCCCCTGTGTTTATTGCCGCATTGTTTGCAATAGCCAAAATATGGATGCAATCAAAATTTCCATTGGTAGATGAAAGGATAAGGAAGATATGGTGTATATACAATGGGATATTAGCCACACAAATGAATGGGATCTTGCCATTTGAAACAATATGTATGGACCTAGAGGGTATAATGCTAAGTGAAATAAGTCAGTCAGAAAAATTAAAATACCATAAATTTCACTCATATGTGAAATTCAGGAAACAAAATGAAAAAAAAAAAGCGACAAACAAGAAAATAGACTCTTAAATATAGACAACAAACTGGTGGTTTTCAGAGGGGAGGTGGGTGGGGAATGGGTGAAATAGATAAACAGTATTAAGAATACACTTATCTTGATGAATACTGAAAAATGTATAGAATTGTCGGATTATATTGCATACCTGAAACTAATATAACACTGTTAATTATGCTTGAAAAATAATTATTGATGTGTATGGTGACTAACATAACATAATAAAATTTAAAAAATTTTTTTAAAAGAAAAAATAATTATTGATAGGTAATGACTTAGTGTTATCACTTTGTTCATTGTTTTCTGGCATTTTGTTTATCATTTGTTCCTTGGTTCTTGCTTTTTTTTTTTTTCCATTTGAAGACTTTTGGTGTCAGTATGTTTTAATTTCTTTCTTATGTTCTTTTGTGAATTCTACCATAGATTTATTCCCTTGCATTTACCATAAAGCTTACATAAAATATATTAAAATCATGCCACCCTATTTTAAATTGATAGTAATTTAATTTTGATAGCTCTCTTATTCTTTACACATTTATTTGCTTACATATTTTAGGTCATTGATGTAATAGTTTACATATTTTTTATATTGTGTACCCAATAACACATTATTATAGTTATGACTATTTTTACTGTTTTTAACTTTCAAAATAGAATTATAAGTGAATTATATACCATAGCAACCATTGACTATATATTTACCATCTTTTTCACTACCCTCTTATGTTTTTATGATTGTTAATAAGCATTCTTTTAATTCCACTCAAAGAACTACCTTAAGCATTTCTTGGGTGCCTGGGTGGCTCAGTCGTTAAGCATCTGCCTTCGGCTCAGGTCATGATCCCAGGGTCCTGGGATCGAGTCCCACATGGGGCTCCCTGCTCAGTGGGAGGCCTGCTTCTCCCTCTCCCACTCGTGCTGCTTGTGTTCCTGCTCTCACTATCTCTGTCTTTCTCAAATAAATAAATAAAATCTTTTTTTTTTAAAGATTTTATTTGAGAGAGAGAATGAGAGAGAGCACTTGAGAAGGGTTAGGGTCAGAGGGAGAAGCAGACTCCCTGCCGAGCAGGGAGCCCAATGTGGGACTCGATCCAGGGACTCCAGGATCATGACCTGAGCCGAAGGCAGTCGTGTAAACAACTGAGCCACCCAGGCGCCCATAAATAAATAAAATCTTTTAAAAAAATAAAAGCATTTCTTTTAGGGCAGGTCCAGTGGCAATGAACTTCCTTAGTTCATGTTTGTTTAGGAAAGTTTTCATCTCTTTTTCATTCCTGAAGGACAATTTTCTGAGTATAGAATTTTTGGTTGACCGTCCCCATACTGATATTTTGAATATATCATCCATTTGCTCCTGGCCATAAACATTCCTGTTAAGAAATCTACCTACAATATTAAAGAAGTGCCCTCATATGTAACTTTTCTCTTTTCAATTCCTTCTTTCAAAAATTTTCTTTGTTTTTCACTTTTGAGAATGTAATTATAATGTTTCTCAATGTAGCCCTGTTCAGGTTCAACCTATTAGGAATCTTTTGGGCCTCAAGAATCTGGATGTCTCTTTTTCTTCTCAGGTTATTGGCAGTTTGCATCCATTATTACTTTAAATATTCTTTCTGTCTCTATTTTTTATCTCTTTCTGAAATTTTCACAATGCAGATATTGTTTCTTTTGATGGCATCTTATAAATTCTGTAGACTTTCTTCACTCTTTGTTATTCTTTGTCTCTTTGCTTCTCTGAATGAATAATTTCAAATGTCATCCTATTAAGTCACTGATTCTTTCTTCTACATGTTTGAGTCTGCTTTGAAGCTCTTTGTTGAATTTTTCAGTTTTGTCATTGTATTTCAGTTCTAGGATTTCTATTTTAATGTCTATTTCTTGTTGAACTTGTTTCATTAATGTTTTCCTAATGTTTAGTTGTGTGTCTGTATTGTTATAGTCCACTAACCTTTAAGAGATTTATTCAGAATTCTTTGTGTGACAGCTTATTAATCTCCATTTATTATGTTAGTTATTAGAACTTCATCAGTTTCCCTTGGTGGTGTCATGTATTTCTGCCATATTTCCTGGACAGACTCTTCCACTATCTTTCTACTGCAGATGAGAAAAACTGCTGTTTGGGAGTACTACATGTATACTTCAAGTAAGAACTTGGTCTGCCAGAATATGCACTGGTTGTTGCAAATCCTTCTTCCCTTCTCTATCACAACCAGAATTCCAGTGGTTAAGCCCCATATATTCCTCCATGATCCCTGTGAGACAAGGCCAGGGTTGGGACTCCCAAAAAGTGACACACAATCCTAGGGTAGCTAAATATCTACTCCTGGGGCTCTCTTTTCTCACTGGAGAAACTCTAGGCTCCAGAGAGACTTCTTAGTGTGGTTCTGTGCCAGTATGGGGAAGGGGCAGTACAGTTAGCATGTAGTCACTTCTCTTAATCTGTAGACTCTCTTGGTCTCTCTAGTGCAGGGAGTGCTTCAGCTTCACTCCATCTTCTACAATTTTCAGTGGTTTGTTTTCATAAGTAGTTGTTAGCTATTCTTGTGAGGGGTGTGAATTGGGAACAATCTATGTCACTCTTTTGTTTCCATAGTTCAAAGCCTCACAGAGAGGAGCCTTGAGTCTGCAGTTCTGCAGTTTTTTTCATGTGGTAGACCAAACAATTAGGCTATTGTCAATATGCCGTAGTCACTAAAAATATGGCAAACTTCATCTAGGTAAGTATTACCCAAACTTAAGAAAAAGCCTTGTGTTCTGACCACTGAGAAGAGTGACCACAATCTGCTTTCAATTCTGCTAAGCTGACAGTGAGATTAAATATATGCAGCAGGATAGCGAACACCATCAAATTTCAGTTTATCCAAGCAATCAGTGAACCAGGCCCAGGTATTTAGTTGAACCTATAAATGAGTCAAGGCCTCATTTAGCCAGTTTACTTTATTTTTTAAATTAATTTTATTTATTTTTTAAATTAACATATAATGTATTATTCATTTAAGGGGTACTGGTCTATGATTGATCAGTCTTACACAATTCACAGCACTCACCATAGTACATAACCTCCCCAATGTCCATCACCCAGCCACCCCATCCCTCCCGCTCCCCTCCACTCCAGCAACCCTCAGTTGGTTTCCTGAGATTAAGAGTCTCTTATGGTTTGTCTCCCTCTCTGGTTTCATCTTGTTTCATTTTTTCCCTCCTGTCCCCTATGATCCTCTGTCTTGTTTCTCAAATTCCTCATATCAGTGAGACCATATGATACTTGTCTTTCTCTGATTGACTTATTTGGTTTATCATAATACCCTCTAGTTCCATCCATGTCATTGCAAATGGCAAGATTTCATTTTTCTGATCACTGCATAATATTTCATTGTGTGTGTGTATCTTCTTTATTGATTCATCTGTTGATGGACATCTAGGCTCTTCCCATAGTTTGGATATTGTGGACATTGTTGCTATAAACATCGGAGAGCATGTGTCCCTTCAGTCACTACATTTGTATCTTTAGGGTAAATATGCATTAGTGCAATTGCTGGGTCATAGGGTAGCTCTATTTTCAACTTTTTGAGGAACCTCCATACTGTTTCCCAGAGTGGCTATACCAGCTTGCATTCCCACCAACACTGTGGGAGTGTTCCCCTTTCTCTGCATCCTTGCCAACATCTGACATTTCCCGAATGGTAAATTTTAGCCATTCTGACTGGTGTGAGGTGGTATCTCATTGAGGTTTTGATTTGGGTTTCCCTGATGCCGAGTGATGTTGAGCACTTTTTCATGAGTCTATTGGCTATTTGGATGTCTTCTTTGCAGAAATGTCTGTTCATGTCTTCTGCCCATTTCTTGATTGGATTATTTGTTCTTTGGGTGTTGAGTTTGATAAGTTCTGTATAGATTTTGGATACTAGCCCTTTATCTGAAATGTCATTTGCAAATATCTTCTGCCATTCTGTTGGGTGTCTTTTGGTTTTGTTGACTGTTTCCTTTGCTGTGCAAAAACTTTTTATCTTGATGAAGTCCCCATAGTAAAATTTTGCCCTTGTTTCCCTTCCCTTTGGCGGTGTTTCTAGGAAGAAGTTGCTGTGGCTCAGGTCGAAGAAGATGCTACCCATGTTTTCGTCAAGGATTTTGATGGAGTCCTGTCTCACACTGAGGTCTTTCATTAATTTTGAGTCTATTTTTGTGTGTGGTGTAGGGAAATGGTCCAGTTTCATTCTTCTGCATGTGACTGTCCAATTTTCCCCACACCATTTGTTGAAGAGACTGTCTTTTTTCCATTGGACATGCTTCCCTGCTTTGTTGAAGATGAGTTGACCATAGAGTTGAGGGTCCATTTCTGGGCTTTCTATTCCATTCCATTGATCTATGTGTCTATTTTTGTGCCAGTACCTCACTGTCTTGATGATGACAGCTTTGTAATAGAGCTTGAAGTCTGGAATTGTGATGCCACCAGCTTTGCTTTTCTTTTTCAACATTCCTCTGGCTATTCCGGGTCTTTTGTGGTTCCATACAAATTTTAGGGTTATTTATATCATTTCTTTGAAAAAAGTTGATGGTATTTTGATAGGGATTGCTTTAAATGTATAGATTGCTCTAGGTAGTATAGATATTTTCACAATATTTGTTGTTCCAATTCATGAGCGTGGAACGTTTTTCCATTTCTTTGTGTCTTCCTCAATTTCTTTCATGAGTATTCTATAGTTTTCTAAGTGCAGAATCTTTGCCTCTTTGGTTAGATTTATTCCTAGGTATCTTATGGTTTTGGGTGCTATTGTATATGGGATCCACTCCTTAATTTCTCTTTCTTCTGTCTTGTTGTTGGTGTATAGGAATGCCACTGATTTCTTTTTTTTTTTTTTAAGATTTTATTTATTTGTGAGAGAGAGAATGAGAGACAGAGAGCATGAGAGGGAAGAGGCTCAGAGGGAGAAGCAGACTCCCTGCTGAGCAGGGAGCCCAATGTGGGACTCGATCCCAGGACTTCAGGATCATGACCTGAGCCAAAGGCAGTCACTTAACCAACTGAGCCGCCCAGGTGCCCATGCCACTGATTTCTGTGCATTGATTTTATATCCTGCCACTTTAATGAATTCCTGTATGGGTTCCACATAAAATATCATATCATCTGCAAAGAGTGAAAGTTTAACTACTACTTTGTCAATTTGGATGCCTTTTATTTCTTTCTGTTGTCTGATTGTTGTGGCTAGGACTTCTAGTATTATGTTGAGTAGCAGTGGTGATAGTGGACATCCCTGACATTTTCCTTAGGGGAAAAGCTCTCAGTTTTTCCTCAGTGAGAATGATACTTGCTGTGGGTTTTTCATAGATGGCTTTTATGATATTGAGGTATGTACCATCTATCCCTACACTATGAAGAGTTTTAATCAAAAATGGATGCTGTACTTAGTCAAATGCTTTTTCTGCTTCTACTGAGAGGATCATATGGTTCTTGTTTTTTCTTTTATTAATGTATTATATCACATTGATTGATTTGCAGATGTTGAACCAACCTTGCAGCCCAGGAATAAATCCCACTTGGTCGTCGTGAAAAATCCTTTTAATGTACTGGTGGATCCCATTGGCGAGTATTTTGGTAAGAATTTTTGCATCCATGTTCTTCAGGGGTATTGGGTCTGTAGTTCTTTTTTTTTTTTTTTTTTTTTGTAGTTCTCCCTTTTGATGGAGTCTTTGTCTGGTTTGGGGATCAAGGTAATGCTGACCTCATAATATGAGTTTGGAAGTTTTCCCTCCATTTCTATATTTTTGAAACAGTTTCAGAAGAATATGTATTCATTCTTCTTTCAATGTTTGGTAGAATTCCTCTGGGAAGCCATCTGGCCCTGAGCTCTTGTTTGTTGGGAGATTTTTGATTACTGCTTCAATTTCCTTGCTGGTTATAGGTCTGTTAAGGTTTTTCTGTTTCTTTCTGGTTCAATTTTGGGAGTTTATACATCTCTAGGAATGCATCCATTTCTTCCAGATTATCTAATTTGATGGCATATAGTTGATCAATATGTTCTTATACTTGTTTGTAATTCTTTGGTGTTGGTTGTAATCTCTCCTCTTTCATTCATGATTTTATTTGCTTCCTTTCTTTTTTCTTGTGGATAAGTCTGACCACAGGTTTATCAATCTTATTAATTCTGTCAAAGAACCAGATCCTAATTTTGTTGATCTGTTCTACTGTTCTTTTGGTTTCTATTTCATTGATTTCTTCTCTGGTCTTTATTATTTCTCTTCTCCTGCTGGGTTTAGGTTTTCTTTGCTTTTCTTTCTCCAGCTCCTTTCGGTGTAGGGTTAGGTTGTGTATTTGAGACCTTTCTTGTTTCTTGAGAAAGGCTTGTATTGCTATATACTTTCCTCCCAGGACCACCTTTGCTGCATCCCAAAGATTTCAAACAGTTGTGTTTACATTTTCATTTGTTTCCATGAATTTTTTAAATTCTTCTCTAATTTCCTGGTTGACCTATTCATTCTTTAGTAGGATGCTGTTTAGCCTCATGTATTTGAGTTCTTTCCGACTTTCCTCTTGTGATTGAGTTCTAGTTTCAAAGCATTGCGGTCTGAAAATATGCAGGGAATGATTCGAATCTTTTGGTATCAGTTGAGACCTGATTTGTGGCCCAGGATGTGATCTATTCTTGAGAATGTTCCATGGGCACTAGAGAAGAATGTGTATTCTGTTGCTTTGGGATGGAATGTTCTGAATAGATCTGTGAAGTCCATTTGGTCTAGTGTGTCATTTAAAGTCTTTATTTCCTTGTTGATCTTTTGCTTAGATGATCTGTCCATTTAAGAGAGGGGGTGTTAAAGTCCCCTACTATTATTGTATAATTGTTGATGTGTTTCTTTGATTTTGTTATTAATTGGTTTATATAATTGGCAGCTCTCATGTTAGGGGCATAGGTATTTAAAATTGTTAGATCTTCTTGTTGGATAGACCCTTTAAGTAGGATGTAGTGTCCTTCCTTATCTCTTATTATAGTCCTTGGCTTAACTAATTTGTGTGATATAAGGTGCCACCCCAGCTTTCTTTAGATGTCCATTAGCATGGTAAATGGTTTTCCACCCCCTCACTTTCAATCAGGGGGTGTCTTTGGGTCTAAAATGACTCTCTTGCATACAGCATATCGATGGGTTTTGTTTTTTAAATCCAATCTGATACCCTGTTTCTTTTGAATGGGGCATGTAGCTCATTTACATTCAGGGTAACTATTGAAAGATATGAATTTAGTGTCACTGTATTGCCTGTAAGGTGACTGTCACTGTATATTGTCTCTGTTCCTTTCTGGTCTATTTTACTTTTAAGCTTTCTTTTTGCTTAGAGGACCCCCTTCAATATTTCTTGTATGGCTGGTTTGGTGTTTGTAAATTCTTTTAGTGTTTGTTTGTCCTGGAATTTTTATCTATCCTTCTATTTTCAATGATAGCCAAGCCAGATATAGTATTCTTGGCTGCATATTTTTCTCATTTGGTGCTCTGAATATATCATGACAATCCTTTCTGGCCTGCCAGATCTCTGTGGATAGGTCTGCTGCCAATCTAATGTTTCTACCATTGTATCTTACAGACCTCTTGTCCCGAGCTGCTTCCAGGATATTCTCTTGGTCTCTGAGACTTGTGTGTTTTACTATAAGATGTCGGGGGGCTGACCTATTTTTATTGATTTTGATGGGGGTTCTCTCTGCCTCCTAGATTTTTATGCTGTTTCCTTCCCCAAATTAGGGAAGTTATCTGCTATAATTTGCTCCAATACACCTTCTGCCCCTCTCTCTCTTTATTCTTCTGGGATCCCAATTATTCTAATGTTGTTTCACTTTATGGTATCACTTATCTCTCAAATTTCCACCTCATGACCCAGTAATTGTTTATCTCTCTTTTTCTCAGCTTCTTTATTCTCCATCCTTTGGTCTTATATATCACTAATTCTCTCTTGTGCCTCATTTATCCTAGCAGTTAGAGCCTCTATTTTTGATAGTACCTCACTAGTAAACTTTTTTATTTTGACTTGGTTAGATTTTAATTCTTTTATTTCTCTGGAAAGGATTCTCTAGTATCTTCTATGCTTTTATCAAGCCCAGTTAGTACATTTATGATCATCATTCTGAACTCTAGTTCTGACATCTTAATAAAGTCTGTATTGATTAGGTCCCTGGAACTTGGTACTGCCTCTTGTTCATTTATTTGAGGTGAGTTTTTCCATATTGTCATTTTGTTTAGTGGAGATATAAATGAATGAGTGAACAAAATGAAAAGGGTACCAACAACCCCAGAAAAATATACACAAAACAAATCAGAAGGGACCCTGGACTGGGGGGGGGGGGGAAGAAAGGGACAAAAAATAATATGATCAGGCTGGTGAATAGAATAGAGCCACACACTAGATTTTGGGTATATTTTGGTCTGTTAAAAGAAATTGCCTCCCAAAATTTTAAAGAAATAAAATCTTTATATATATACAGTATATGTAAATACAATGAAAGGATGGAATATGACTGTGAAGATGAAAATTAAAAAAGAAGGGAAATGATGGTGGAAGAGTAGGTAACCCTATTCCAGCTGGTCCTCAGAATTGAGCTGGATATTTACCACACCACTCTGAGCACCCACGAAATCAGCCTGGGACTTAAGAAGATCTGGATCTCTACAAAGAGAATATTGCTGGCAGTTGGTTCTGAAGTACAAAGTGTGGAGCCGAGATTCTGTAGGCAGATATCAGAGGATAAATGGCAGTGGCAGGGAGCCTGGCTGTGGGGATCTTACACCACTGGGGAGTGAAAACCTCCCGCGATGGGGACCAGGCACAGACTCACAGACTGGTAGGGGCAGGGAAAGGACTTTAGACTGAAACTAGAGTGGCAGTGTTTCATATGCAAACTGTGGGTGGCTGGCGGTTTTAGAGTCACAAATGGCAGAGAAGTGCCCCGACCTGGAGGCAGGACTGGGAGTGCTGTGGAGGGACACACAACCCAGGAAGCTGCAATTTATGGCAGCACAGACAGAAATGGAGAGACTGTGGCCTGGAGAGCCCAATGAACAGAATGCGATCTCTCTGCTCTGAGGCAGAGGGTTGGAAACGGTCTGTTCTGCTCTGACTCTTGGAAGAGATGTGAAAAGCCACCAGGGGAAGTCACCAGAGAACAAAAGCCCCCAAACACTGGTACCCACTGAGCCCATCCCTTGCCACAGGGGGCAGGGAAACTCTGCCCCAACAGGGTTGCCTGAGTAACAGCATGGCAGGCCCCTCCCCCAGAAGACTGGTTGGGAGAACAAGAGGCCAGCAACCCTAAGGTCGCTAGAAAACAGGTCCATCTTGCTTGGGTTCTGGTCAATAGTTTGGACTTATACATTCCCTCAACCACCCATCAACAGAATGACTAGGAGGAGGAACCCCCAAAATAAGAGAGACCCAGAGATTATGACTTATGCTGTAGATTTACAAATGGATGAAGATATAACCAAGATGCCAGAGATGGAATTCAGGCTAGCAATTGTGAAGACAATAGCTAGAATGGAGAAATCAATTAATGGCAACATAGAGTCTCTAAGGGCAGAAATGAAAGGTGAATTGGCAGAATTTAAATATGCTATCAACGAGATCCAATCTAATCTAGATAATCTAACAGCTAGGGCAATTGAGGTAGAAGAAAGAATGAGTAACCTGGAAGACAATTTAATAGATAAGAACAGAAAAGAGGAGGCCAGGGATAAAACGCAGAATCCATGAAAATAGAATCAGAGAGATACATGACATCATGAAGCATTTCAATGTCAGAATTACTGGAATCCCAGTGGGGGTGGAGAGAGAAGATTAGAAGATATATTTGAGCAAATCATAGCTGGGAATGCCCCTGATCTGGGGAATGAAACAAACATTCATGTCCTAGAGGCAGAGAGGACCCCTTCCATGATCAAGGAAAACAGACCAACAACTTGGCATATAACAGTAAAACTTGCAAATCTTAGAACCCAGGAAACCATCTTAAAGGCAGTTAGGGGGAAGAGATTCCTTACGTACAGAGGGAGGAATATCCGAATAACGTCAGACCTATCCACAGAGAACTGGCAAGCCAGAAAGGATAGCCAAGACATACTTAGGGTACTAAACGAGAAAAACATGCAGCCAAGAATACTTTATCTGGCAAAGCTGTCATTTAGAATGGATGGAGAGATGCAGAGCTTCCAAGATTGGCAGAAATTGAAAGAATAAGTGACCACTAAGCCAGCCCTACAAGAAATATTAAGGGGGTTCTATGAAAGGAGAACGACCCCAAGAGTGATATACAACAGAAATTTACAGGGACAATCTATAAAAACAACGTTTTCACAGGCAACATGATGACAATTAATTCAGATCTTTCAGTAATCACTCTCAACGTGAACGGCCTTAATGTTCCCATAAAATGGCACAGGGCTGCAGATTGGATAAAAAGACAGGACCCATCCATATGCTGTCTACAAAAGACTCATTTTGAACCTAAAGATACAACCAGACTAAAAGTGAAGGGATGTAGATCCATCTTCCATGCCAGTGGACCTCAAAAGAAAGCTGGCATAGTAATTCTCACAAAAGACAAATTAGATTTTAAACTAAAGTCTGTAGTTAGAGACACAGAAGGACACTATATCATTCTTAAAGGGTCTATCCAACAAGAAGATCTAACAATTGTAAATATTTATGGCCCCAACATGGGAGCAGCCATCTACATAAGCCAACTGTTCACCAAAATAGAGCTATATTGATAACCATAGGTTAATTGTAAAAGACCTCAATACTCCACTCTCAGCAATGGACAGATCATCTAAGCAGAAAATCAGCAAAGAAACAAGATCGTTGAATGACACACTGGACCAGATGGACCTCATAGATACATGCAGAACATTCCACCCTAAAACAACAGAATACTCATTCTTCTCAAGTGCACATGGAACTTTCTCCAGAATAGACCACATACTGTGTCACAAATCAGGTCTCAACCAATACCAAAAGACTGAGATTATTCCCTGCATATTCTCAGACCACAGTGCTTTAAAACTGGAACTCAATCACAAGAAAAAAATTGGCAGGAATTCAAACACTTGGAAGATAAAGACCACTCTGCTCAAGAATGTTTGGGTCAACAAGGAAATCAAAGAACTTAAACAATTCATGGAAATCAATGAGAACGAAAACACATTGGTCCAAAATCTATGAGATACTGCAAAGGCCGGCCTAAGGGGGAAATGCATAGCCATTCAAGCCTCACTCAAAAAATAGAAAAATCCCGAATTCACCAACTAACTCTAAATCTTAAGGAACTAGAGAAAAAGCAACAAACGATGCCTAAGCCATGCATTAGAAGAGAAATAATTAAAATTAGAGCAGAGATCAATGAATTAGACCAGAAACACAGTAAATCAGATCAACAAAACTAGAAGCTAGTTCTTTGAAAGAATTAATAAGATCGATAAACCACTGGCCAGACTTATCCAAAAGAAAAAAGAAAGGACCCAAATTAATAAAATTATGAATGAAAGGGGAGAGATCAAGACTAACACCAAGGAAATAGAGACAGTTATTAGAAATTATTATCAACAACTATATGCCAATAAACTGAGCAATCTGGATGAAATGGAGGCCTTCCTGAAAGCCTATAAGCTGTCAAGACTGAAACAGGAAGATATTGACAACCTGAATAGGCCAAAAACCAGTAACGAGATTGAAACAGTGATCCACAACCTCCCAAAAAACAAGAGTCCAGGGCCGAATGGATTCCCTGGGGAATGCTACCAAACATTCAAAGAAGAAATAATACCTATTCTCCTGAAGCTGTTTCAAAAAATAGAAGCAGGGGCTCCTGGGTGGCTCAGTTGGTTAAGCGACTGCCTTCGGCTCAGGTCATGATCCTGGAGTCCCAGGATCGAGTCCCGCATCGGGCTCCCTGCTCGGCAGGGAGTCTGCTTCTACCTCTGACCCTCCTCCCTCTCATGCTCTCTGTCTCTCATTCTCTCTGTCTCAAATAAATAAATAAAATCTTAAAAAACAAACAAACAAACAAAAAAAACCCCCAAAAAATAGAAGCAGAAGGAAAACTTCCACACTCATTTTATGAGACCAGCATTACCTTAATGCCCAAACACACAAAGACCCGATCAAAAGGAGAATTTCAGATTGATATTCCTGATGAATATGGATTCCAAAATCCTCATCAAATTCCTAGCTAATAGGATCCAACAATACATTAAAAAGATCATCCACCACGACCAAGTGGGCTTTATCCCCGGGATGCAAGGGTTGTTGAACATTTGCAAATCAATCAGTGATAGAACACATTAATAAGAGGAGAGAGAAGAATCATATGGTCCTCTCAATTGATGCAGAAAAAGCATTTGACAAAATACAGTTCCCTTTTCTGATTAAAACTCTTCAGAGCATAAGCATAGCGGGAACATTCCTCAAGTTCATGAAATCCATCTATGAAAAACCCACAGCCAATATCATCCTCTATGGGGAAAAGCTGAGAGCCTTTCCCTTAAGATTAGGAACATGTCACGGATGCCCACTGTTGCCATTATTGTTCAACATAGTACTAGAAGTCCTAGCAACAGCAGTCAGACAACAAAAAGAAATAAAAGGTATTCAAATTGGCAAGGAAGAGATCAAAGTCTCTCTTTTTGCAGACGACATGATACTTCATGTGGAAAACCCAAAAGACTCTACCCACAAAGTACTAGAACTCATATAGCAATTCAGTAATGTGGCAGGATAGAAAATCAATGCACAGAAATCAGTTGCTTTCTTATACACTAACAATGCAACTGTAGAAAGAGAAATTACAATAGCACCAAAAACCATGAGATACCTTGGAATAAACCTAACCAAAGACGTAAAGGATCTATACTCTAGGAACTACAGAGCACTCATGAAGGAAATGGAAGAAGACAGAATAAGCTGAAAAAATATTCCATGCTCATGGATCAGAATAAACATTGTTAAAATGTCTATGCTACCCAGAGCAATCTATACCTTCAATGCCATCCCGATCAAAATTCCAATGACATTTTTCAAAATGCTGGAACAAACAATCCTAAAATTTGTATGGAATCAGAAAAGACCCCGAATCGGCAAGGAGATGTTGAAAAAGAAAAACAAAGCTGGGGGCATCAGTTTGCCCAATTTCAAGCTATACTACAAAGCTGTGATCACCAAAACAGCACGGTACTGGCACAAAAACAGACATACAGACCAATGGAACAGAATAGAGAAACCAGATATGGACCCTTAACTCTATGGTTAAATAATCTTCCAGAAAGCAGGAAAAAACATGCAATGGAGAAAAGACAGTCTCTTCGATAAATGGTGCTGGGAAAATTGGACAGCCACATGAAGAAGAATGAAACTCGACCATTCTCTAACGTCATACACAAAGATGAAGTCAAATGGATGAAAGACCTCAATGTGAGACAGGAATCCATCCAAATCCTAGAGGAGAACATAGGCGGTAACCTCTTTGACATCGGCCACAGCAACTTCTTTCAAGATACGTCTACAAAAGCTAGAGAAACAAAAGCAAAAATGAACTTTTGGGACTTCATCAAGATCAAAGCTTCTGCACAGCAAAGGAAACAGTCAACAAAACAAAGAGGCAACCCACAGAATGGGAGAAGATATTTGCAAATTACACTACAGACAAGGGGCTTATATGCAAGATCTATAAGGAACTTCTGAATCCCAACACCCAAAAAACAAATAATCAAGTCAAAAATGGGCAGAAGACATGAAAAGACACTTCTCTGAAGAAGACATACAAATGGCTAACAGACACATGAAAAAATATTCAACATCATTAGCCATCAGGGAAATTCAAATCAAAACCACACTGAGATACCACCTTACACCAGTTAGAATGGCACAAATGGACAGGGAAAGTAACAACAAATGTTGGAGAGGTTGTGGAGAAAGGGGAACCCTCTTACACTGTTGGTGGGAATGCAAGTTGGTCCAGCCACTTTGGAAAACAGTGTGGAGGTTCCTCAAATTTTAAAAATAGAGCTACTCTGTGATCCAGCAATTGCACTCTTGGGTATTTACGCCAAAGACACAGATGTAGTGAAAAGAAGGGCCATATGCACCCCAATGTTCATAGCAGCCATGTCCGCAATAGCCAAACTGTGGAAAGAGCTGAGATGGCCTTCAACAGATGAATGGATAAAGAAGATGTGGTCCATATATACAATGGAATATTACTCAGCCATCAGAAAGGATGAATACCCAACTTTTACATCAACATGGATGGGACTGGAGGAGATTATGCTAACTGAAATAAGTAGAGAGAGTCAATTATCATATGGTTTCACTTATTTGTAGAACATAAAGCATAGCATGGAGGACATTAGAGAAGGAAGGGAAAAATGAAGGGGAGCAGTCAGAGGGAGTGATGAACCATGAGAGACTATGGACTCTGAGAAACAAACAGGGTTTTGGAGGCGAGGGGGCGTATTAGTTCAGCCCAGTGATGGGTATTAAGAAGGGCATGTACTGCATGGAGCACTGGGTGTTATAAGAAAACAATGAATCTTGGATCACCATCTCAAAAACTAATGATGTATTGTATGGTGACTAACATAACATAATAAAATAAAACAAATAATAATAAAGTTTTTTTTGTCAATGGAGAAAAAAAAATCCTAGAGGAGAACATAGGCAGTAACCTCTTGGAAATCAGCCCCAGCAACTTCTTTCAAGATATATCTCCAAAAACTAGTGAAACAAAAGCAAAAATGAACTTTTGGAACTTCATCAAGATAAAAAGCTTCTGCACAGCAAAGGAAACATTCAACAAAACAAGGAGGCAACCCACAGAATGGGAGATGATATTTTCAAAAACAATACAGATAAAGGGCTGGTATCCAAGATGTATAAAGTGCTTCTCAAACTCAACACCCAAAAAATAAATAATCACGTCAGAACATGGGCAGAAGACATGAAAAGATACTTCTCTGAAGAAGACATACAAATGGCTAACAGACACATGAAAAAATGTTCATCTTCATTAGCCATCAGGGAAATTCAAATCAAAACCACATTGAGATACCACCTTATACCAGTTAGAATGGCAAAAATGGACAGAGAAAGAAACAACAAATGTCAGAGAGGTTGTGGCGAAAGGGGAACCCTCTTACATTGTTGGTGGGAATGCAAGTTGGTACAGCCACTTTGGACAACGGTGTGAAGATTCATCAAAAATGTAAAAATAGAGCTACCCTATGCCCCAGCAATTGCACTACTGGGTATTCACCCCAAAGACACAGATGTAGTGAAAAGAAGGGCCATTTGCACCCCAGTGTTCATAGCAGCAATGTTCGCAATAGCCAAACTGTGGAAAGAGCCGAGCTGCCCTTCAACAGATGAACTAATGGTTGCTTTTCAAAGGGATATATCTAACACTCATGTCAATGAGAAGCTGAGTCCAAAACCGCAAGGCATACCCCCAGGCAGAGTCTGCTTCCCTTTGCCAGAGACTCCAATTGTAAAATCATTAGTTACAGAGACTTAAAGCTCAAAGTGGTGAATATGAACGTAGAGTCCTAAAGATAAAGACTGACACAGCTTGCTGGACACTTTCCATATCAGAATGTTGTTTTGGGCCCTATTCAAAAGATGCTAATTTGTGGATTAACTGATATAAAGGACCAAACAGCAATCCAAATCCAATATCCAAAGGATCCAGTTTGGTGCCAGGCCTCCTTTTCACTGGTAAGGGGCTGAAAAGACAACAATTTTTCTTTAGCCGCCTGAGGATTCAGTACTGTGAATCTGCCTACACAGTCCCAAGCATATAACTTGGCAAGCAGACTCCTGGATTTTGTTGGCGGTTTTCAGGAACTTTTCTTAGGAGAGGTGTGATAATGCCACAACCAACACTTCTGAAACTGAACCTTCTGATTACTGATCATCAGTACATCATGTATATGTATAAAAGTTTTGGAAATCGGGCGCCTGGGTGGCTCAGTTGGTTAAGCGACTGCCTTCGGCTCAGGTCATGATCCTGGAGTCCCGGGATCGAGTCCCGCATCGGGCTCCCTGCTCGGCAGGGAGTCTGCTTCTCCCTCTGACCCTCCTCCCTCTCATGCTCTCTGTCTCTCTCTCTGTCTCAAATAAATAAATAAATAAAATCTTTAAAAAAAAAAGTTTTGGAAATCAGTGTGTAAACACTAGCACTAAATTCTGATTTATCCAATTTTCACAAATGACAATGAAGTTTAGGTAACCTTGAAGGAGAAGTACAAAGCATACATCAGAGGCCTTGTTACATACATGAAAACAGATCTTGAACCTCAGGTGCCAGTAGTTTGGGAAAGAAGATGTTGTCAATGCTTAAAACAGTGTACCATGTGCTATTAAGTGTATATAATTGAGTCAGTTAGAGTCACATTGTCTGTAACTGCTGAAATTATAGGGGAAACCAATTGAATTTATTTAACAGTAATCCACTATAAACCTCCAGCTCTTCTTAAGAATTTTACATTGGACATACGTGGTTGTTCTGTAGTTACCTTCCATCTCTTATAGATTATGCTTCCTTTAAGTATTTAATCAGGGTTGTGATTTTCTTATTTCCTCCTGGGTTTTGATACTTTGTGTTAAACTACCCAGGATGAGACAGAAAGCCTGGTGGGGGAGGTGTTTAGGTTTCCCACTAACACTTCTCTACATGTGACTGAATTTCATCTAGCATTTATGGGACAGGGAAATACAAACATGTTTTTATTATACATTCATATGTAGAGGTCACACCAAGATTGCACAGAATTGACCCCAAAGTTTTCATTCACAAGGTCATATATGAGTTCTCTTTATTCTAAACATGGCCAAAACCCATAACTTGATTCTGGATGCTGTTTCATTCCATGGGTCCTGTAGAATAAGTGACTTGGTTATCCATATTTAACAGAGTTATAAAAGTTTCATTCTCTTCTTTCATCAAAATTCCCCAGCCTATTCAGCCATCTGAATCCACATGGCATTTGATTTCCCCTTGGGATGTTATGGAACTTGGACTGGATCACCCGATGGAAGAACCAGGTGGCACTCGGAGATCTTTGGAGGATAGGAGGTTTATTTAACACCAGCGGGCTCAGAGGAGAATGATCTCCAAAGGTCTGAGCCCCAAGCACAAACAAAGGGGGTAAATTTATACACTTCTACTTCCACATACTTGGTACTTGTGGCGCTCACAGGAGGCGGGGCAGGGAGAACAACCTGGAAGAGCCCCAGGGCAGGGACTGGGACTCCCTTGCTGGCTCGGTTGGCCATCTTAGGACACAGATTTTTCCTTTTCATTCCTCCCTTTCAATGCCTTTTCTTACTTGAATGGGCATAGATTATTATTAGGGTTCTTGCCAGTCTAGAGGTCTGTATTGGGTTACCGGTAGTTGTAATTTAATTGATTCTATCCGAGAGCTGATGAATTGGGTGATGAGATTAATAATACATGGATCAAACAGGAATGCCAATAGGATCATGAGGAGAGGACCAGCTAGGGAAAGGAGCCAGGTAGCCCAGCTCCAGATATTAACCAATTGCCCCAAGAATTTGCTAATTCTTCTCTCCTGTGTGCAACCCGATCTTGTAGTTGTTGGATCTTGTCTCTGACTAACCCTGATTGATTCATACAGAAACAACATTCCTCATTTAGGAAGAGACAAAGTCCCCCCTTTCCATCAGCGAGCAGGTCCAAGCCCCTCCGATTCTGTAGTACCACTGCTGCAAGGGAGTCTATCTGATCTTGTATAGTCATAGACTTGGCCACCTGTTCCATATCTTCTGTGAGATTTTCTGACAGTTTCTGGTAGTAATAAGAGGATGAAGCAATGCCTCCTATTCCAGGGCCAAAACCATTGTTATGCCCAATCCAACCAACAGTGGGATGAATTGGGCAGCCCTTTTGGGCCGTGTATGTACCAACACGGGAATGGGAAAGGATTGATTATTGGGGATTATATCCACCTGGATAGTAAGAAGCATCAATGCACATGTCCCCACCCAGTTAACTGGTAAGCATCGATAAATATACCTTTCACACATGAAAAGGATGCCAGGTTCTGGAGTGCACCATGGTGTGGCAGACATGTACCCATCAAGCAAAAGGCAGCTGTAGGTTTGAAGACGTTGGGTGGCAGATAGGCTTCCTACTGAATGTGTTTCCCCAGGATTATGGACACAGTCGGGGGCTGGGTAAGACAACAATACATCAGCCGGTTTTGGGTCTATTTCTGCGGGTTTGGGAGGATCACCTGTGGGTCTGATCAGGTTGAGGAAACTCAGTGGGCTTGCTATAAGCGGAGGGGGCCCAGTTCGCAGGCAGAGCCAGCAATCTGCAGACAACTGAGGGTTGGTTGTGTTGAGTAAATGGTGGACCCCTTCTAATATACCATTTACTTGAGGGTCTAGAGTGAGAGGTCCCCAATGGGGAGGAAACCTCAGCAGGGGTTGATAAAGGTAAGGTTTCCAGGAGGTTAGGCCCTTTTCCTCAGGACATCTCAGATCCCTATATCCCCAGTATAGTCTGGGCCTAATTTTTCCTGTCATGAGTGTCTCTCCCCTATTGTGACGAATAGTAACTTCCCTCAAGTCATAACATTGTTTCAGCATGCTAGGGTATACCGAGGTACAAGAACAGGGAGACCATGGAGTTGGTGTTGTCTATTCTTGGTTGGATGTGTCTGCAGTTAGAGTGAGAGTGGGAGCTCGGGCAGGGGCCTTCTGGACAAAAGTGGGGAGAGGCTGTGGAGGGGCCAGGGGGTCTCCAGAGGGTAGGGCCGCATATCAGTTGGGACATCGGTCTGTCGGGTGACTGGACAGGTAGAACAGACCCTCGTGTTGGCAGAGGGTTGGGTGGCAGTTAGCACATGCATTGAGGTTATTTGCCCAAGAGGGCTTGTGGTAATTCTGGCATGTACATGGCGAGTAGTTGGTGCTCCCTAGTATCCCTATGGCCTGGAGAGTGAGGGAGAGGAAACCTGTGAGCAAGCGAGTGTAGTAATACATCCTAAGGTGACCCAATAAACAACAACAATGGCAAGTCTCTGGGGGAAATTCCAGTCAGAAGGGGCAACAGTATAGAGTCTGACTCCTAGGATGAGGGATATCATGCCGATGAGGGCTAGGGACCACGACGAGCAGGTGTCCATTAGCGGTGGGGTTTCATCAAAGGCGAAGCTGGAGCAGGTTTGTGGTGTTTGGCTGGACTTTCCACTGGTGTGACTCCCCATCTGAATGATGAGCTTTCTTCACTCTGGAGTGGTGGACCCATGGGGTGACACCTGAGACCTTGAGGGCAGTAGGGGTGGTTAGTACAACAGTGTGGGGCCCTGTCCACTGCAGTTTGAGGGGGTCTTTCTTCCAATCTTTGACCCAAACTGAGTCCCCTGTTTGGAAGGAGTGTACCTGAGACCTTAAGGAGATAGGGGTCTGCTCAATGGTGTATTTTTGTAATTCATTTAGCATGGCCCCCAGGGCCTGAGCTGCTCCTTTATTTTTTTATCTCCAACCTGATGTAAGTTTTCTGGAAGGCTCCCCAGGCATGGGGGAGGCCATCCATATATTAATTCCAATGGGGAGAATCCTAATGTACCAGGCATGCAGCGAGCACACAGGAGAGCTAGGGGTAGCAGATCCATGGGAGGTTAGTCTCCTGACAAAACTTTGCTAAGGTTCCCTTGAGGGTACAATTCATTCACTCTACTTTCCATGAACTTTGGGATTGGCAAGCAGTGTGGAGTCTCCAGGTGATGTTGAGAGATTTGGTCAAGACCTGTACAATGTCTACCACAAATGCGGGCCCATTGTCACTATGGATTGTTAATGGCAGGCCGAACCGGGGCATGATCTCCTGCAAGAGGACTTTAGCTACTTCCCGGCTTTGCTCCATTCTGGTTGGGAAGGCTTTGACCCACCCAAAGTATGTGCATACTATTACTAGGAGATATCTGAACCCCCTGCTAGGCTGCACATCTGTGAAGTCTACCTCTAGATCTTTGAAGGGGGTTGCTCCCATCCTCTGGACACCTGGCAGGGACCGTGGTGCAGACCAAGCATTATTTTTAGCACATGTTATGCACCATTCACTTTTTGCTCAGCATAGTGCTGGCAGTTGACTGATGTAGTAGTGCTTCTTGAGAAGGACCTCTAATGCAGTTTCTTCCAGATGAGTGAGTTGGTGGTGCTTCTTGACTAGATGCCCTCCAGTTGCTGTTGAAACGAAGACGTGCCTGTCTGACATCATCCACCATCCCTTTTCAGTCAGGGTGGCCCCCTCAGCCATGGCCCATTCTTTTTCCTTTTTAGTGTAACTGGGCAGAGGGACTTCTTCCAGGGGTGTCAGGGCCATGGTGAGGGAAGGGGCTCTGTCCATGTCCTCACTGGCTGTAGTCTTGGCTGCCTCATCTGCCAGATGATTTCCCCATGCTATGGGGTCTTCTCCTTTCTGGTGTCCCTTACAGTGCAGGATTGCTACTTCCTTTGGAAGCCAGACAGCTTTGATGAGTCTCAATATCTCCTCTTTGTTTTTGATAGCTTTTCCTGCAGCAGTTAGCAGTCCCCTTTCCTTGTAGATGGCTCCATGTATATGTACAGTAGCGAAGGCATACTGAGAGTCAGTATAGATGTTAACTCACTTGCCCTCACTGAGGGTGAGGGCTTGGACTAAGGCATATAATTCAGCCCATTGAGCAAACCATCCAGCTGGTAATGCCTTAACTTCTAGGACTTTAGTGGTTGTGGTTAGTGCATAACCCGCTTTCCAGTCATCCTCTTGTAGGTAACTGCTGCCATTGCTGAACACCGTGAGCTCTGGATTCTTTATGGCTTGATCCTGCAGATCTGGACGGCTCACATAGATTTCAACAGTTACCTCAGAGCAGTCATGGTCTGGTTCCCCCTCTTCTGTGGGGAGAAAGGTTGCTGGGTTTAATGTCTTTACTGTTTAAAGGGTGACCCCCGGGTTTTCACAGAGGAGCCCTTGGTACTGTGCTAGCTGAGAGTTGGAAAGGAAGCGGTGCCCCTGTGCATTCATGAAGGACACAACTGCGTGAGGAACCTTGATGTTAAGTTCTTGACCCAGGGTGAGTTTGTCCACCTCCTTGATGAGTAGGACTGTGGCTGCCAGCGCCATGAGACACGGTGGCCATCCCACTGCCACAGGGTCCAGCTTCTTTGACAGGTATGTAACTGGCCATTGCCAGGGCCCAACAGTCTGGGTGAGTACTCCGAGCGCTATTTTTTCCTTTTCATGCACAAAGAGATTAAAGGGTTTTTCTACATCTGGTAGGCCCAGGGCTGAAGCCCACCCCAGGGCAGTCTTTATCTCTGTGAAGGCAGCTTCTGCTTCTTCAGCCCAGGCAGGGGGTTCTCGATCTAGTCCCCCTAAGAGATCATAGAGGGGTCTTGCTATTGCTGAGAACCCAGGGATCCAGATGAGGCAGAATCCTGAAGCCCCCAGGAATTCTCATAGGCCCCTTTTTGTCTGGGGCTGTGGCAGGGAGATGATGACTTTCTTTCTCTCTGGCCCTAGTTCTCTCTTCCCTTGGGTGAGGAGGAAACCAAGGTATCGGACCTGTTGTTGGCAGATTTGTGCCTTCTTCCATGAGACTCAGTATCCCAAGTCTGAGAGGAGGTGCAGGAGGGTCTTTGTGCCTTTTATGCAGTCTTCTTGTGTGTCACTGGCAAGGAGGAGGTCATCCACATACCAGAGGAGGGTACATCGTGTGGCCTCTCTTGGGAAGCTGACGAGTCCACAGCCAGCACTTCCCCAAAGAGGGCTGGTGAGGTTTTAAACCCCTGCGGGAGGCGCGTCCAAGTCAGTTGCATCGGGCGCCCTGTATCAGGTTCAGTCCATTGAAAGGCAAACAGTGGTTGGCTCTGGGGAGCCAAGCAGAGGCAGAAGAAGGCATCCTTTAAATCTAGGCAAGTGAGCCATCTGGCCAACCCTGGGGTTTGGCTGAGGAAGGTGTATGGATTCGGGACCACTGGGTGCAGAGAGTTGGTCACCTTGTTGATGGCCCACAGGTCTTGAACTGGTCTGTATCCCCCTCCTGGCTTCTTGACTGGCAAGAATGGGATATTCCAGGATGACTGGCACTTGATTAGAATACGTGCTCCTTTGAGTTTGGCCAGATGTTCTTGGATGCCAATCTTAGCTTCTTGTGGAAGGGAGTATTGCCTTTGCCTCTGAGATTGGGCTCCTGGGATCAGTTCAACAATGATAGGGGCCCAATTCTGGGCTAGTCCAGGTGGGTTGTCTTCAGCCCATACTGAAGGGAAGGCGAATCTGAACTCCGACGGGCTGCTCAGTTGGGCCTGGGCACAGAATAGCCTTCATTCTTCTTCCCTTGGCATGGTAGTTGCTAGTACCCCATCTCCTCTTGCCTTGGGTTCAATCAGATGCTAGTGTGTCTGGTGGGCTCAAAGGTTATCTGAGCCCCAAGCTTAGAGAGTATGTCTCAGCCCAGGAGAGGGATGGGGCAATCAAGCAGATGAAGGAATTCATGTCAGACCTTGTGGGCCCCGAGTTCACACTGGTGAGCCTGGCAAAAGGGCTGTTGTATCGCCCGCATCCCAGTGGCCCCACAGATGGTCGCAGTCTTTTTGCTGAAAGGGGCCACTGGGGAGGTGACAACAGAGTGCTTGGCGCCAGTATCAACCATAAAAGTCACTAGTTGGCCCCCTACTTTCATTCTGACTGTGGGCTCATGGGGGCCAAGGGGGAAAGAGCCTGGTCTCCCTCAGTCTGAGTCTATTCTCACAAGGCCTATGAAGTCCTCCTCTCGGGGTTCTTCCCTGTAGCAGCTGGACTTTTGAGCCCTTCCCCGGTTGAGACATTCGTTTTTCCAATGCCCTTTCTCCTTACAGTAGGCACATTGATCCTTTGCCAAGGGGATTCTGGGTCTCCTCCCTTTTGGTGGTCGGGATCTCCCCGCCTTTGTGTCGTCCTTTTCTTTCAGGGCAGCGGTGAGGAGGCTGACTTTCTTTTTCATCTTTTCGTCAGCTTCCCTTTTAGCTGTGACCTCCCTGTTCATGTAGACATTATTGGCAATCTCTATTAGTTGGGTGATGTTCATCCCTGTGAAATGCTCTAGTGTCTGAAGTTTGCTTTGGATGTCTGGTGCAGCCTGAGCCACGATGGAGGTGTTTACCATCTGTTGGCTTTCCTGTGCCCTGGGGCCAAATGGAGTGTACATCCTGTAGGCTTCACATAGTCTTTTGTAGCAGTCCCTGAGGGACTCCCCTGGTTGTTGAGTGACCAAGGATACCTTAGTCATGTTCATGGGTTTCTTAGCTCCTGTCCAGATTCTCCAGAGGACGGCCTCCTGGTATCAGCGGATGTGGGCCTGTCCCTCATCCATGGTAAAGTCCCATGCTGGGCATTCCTTGGGTGGGGCTGTGTTAGCCCAGGCTGTAGGGTCAATGACTCCCGCTGGTGTGTGCTCTTCTAGGCACTGCCATGCTTCTCTCATTATTCTCCTCCTCTCTTCTGTGTTAAACAGGGTACGGAGTAACTGTTGGCAGTCTTCCCAGGTTGGCCAATGAGTCTGGAAGAGGGATTCCATGAGGTCTACCATAGCCTGTGGTTTCTCAGAGTAGGAAGGAGTGTTGCGTTTCCAGTTGAGGTCGGTGGGGGAGAAAGGTTGATAATACATCATGGAACAACCAAGTTTGACTGTCCTGTCTTCATCGCCCCTCTCAGGTTCCTGCATCTCTCGTACCGGCATTTGGAGGGTGCTTGCACCCGGCCTGGGGCACAGCCTGGCTGCTGATCCCAGAGAGACTGGATCCTCTGGGCCCTGGGTGGTGGGGAGACTGATGGTGGTGGACTGTCTGGAACTGGGGGTGCATAACTTTGGGGTTCATATGGTGGAGGCAGGATTGGTTCATCTTTGGATCTCCAGCTAGAATCTGTGGAGGCTGGGGCTTCTGTCAGTCTTCTTTGGGCCACTTGGATGAGGCGACTAAGACCCTGGCCTGTCCCTGTCTATTGCAAGCAAATCGCACCCAAGGGGGAATGGTCTGGGCAACTCCTAGCCAGGAGTCAAAGTATGGGAACTGGTCAGGGTGTCCTGGTTCTCCTCTTATGACTCGCCCCACTTGATGGATCATTGGGACATCCAATGTCCCTTCTGAAGGCCACCCGACATTAAATGTGGGTCATTCCAATTCACATAGGGTTCTCAGTTTGCCAGGATTCATCCTGGCTCCATAGTCTCCGGAGAACCTCTTCTTGAAATTTTTGATCATGGTCTCAAGGACCGTGGGTTTACTCTGTCCTGACCCCATGGTGATATTCCTGTGCAATGATGCAGAGACAGACAAGGGGGGGGGTTTGCCTCCTGAGGTGAGGAGACCAATCAGATGCCCTTGTGGCCATGTCCTGAAGGAGCTTAGGTGAGGCTTAGCCATAGCGGTCTCAGCGTTGTGACTTATGATCGGAAACTATTCCGATGCCACCCTGGGTTGTATGCCATTCACCACGGAATCTCAGATGGGGCCAATCAGACTCCATAGGCTTCTGGGGACCTTAAGGGTGGCCGCCCATGGAGCCACAGAATCAGTTTACCTGGTGGTAGTCAGGTCGGACTGCACACTCACTCACACATTCACTCCAGAGGTTATTACATTCCCTCCCTGGGAATCCCTACCTGTGAGACCTCTATAAGGTCTCCGGGAGGTGATCAGGCTCCCCTTCCACCCCAACAGGTGGGTCTGTCTGGGTCTGGGGTCCCAGGCCTTACTGTGATCTGACGTCGGGACTGGGTCCTCACCTGCCAAGTCTCCTGGAGTCCGGTGGGAACAGCAGAGCGGGGCCGGTCCAAAGCGACCAGGCAGGAGACTACTGAATATTAGGCAGGGCACTCCTTCTCCATTATGATCTATTGTTCTGTCACAGCCCTGCCATTGACCCCAAACCGGTGGCAACAATGGGCCAACGCAGCTGGGTTTCCCGGTCAGGTACCAAATGTTATGGAACCTGGATTGGATTGCCTGATGGAAGAACCAGGTGGCACTTGGAGATCCTTGGAGGATAGGAGGTTTATTTAATGCTGGCAGGCTCAGAGGAAAATGATCTCCAAAGGTCTGAGCCCTGAACAAACAAAAGGGGTAATTTATACACTTCTACTTCCACATACTTGGCACTTTTGGCGTGTGCAGGAAGCAGGGCAGGGAGAAGAACCAGGAAGAGCCCCAGGGCAGAGACTGGGACTCCCTTGCTGGCTCGGTTGCCCATCTTAGGACACAGATTTTTCCTCTTCAGGGACAGAGAGCTTTCAGCCTCATCTCTAATTATTTTTCCCTTATAGAAGCTGTGGCTGAGTTAAAGCAGAGGGAGGGATCAGAGGGCATGGAGGGCGAGTGTGGCTCTGTAACCATTAGAAAGGCTTTGTATTGGGAGGGGGCGGAGCAAGATGGCAGAGGAGTAGGAGACCTGGATTTCGTCTCCTCTCAGGAATTCAGCTGGATAGGGATCAAACCATTCTGAACACCTACAAACTCAACAGGAGATCGAAGAAAAGAAGAGCAACAACTCTCTCATCAGAAAAGCGACCACTTTCTGGAAGGTAGGACGTGCGGAGAAGTGAATCTGAGGCGATATTCGGGAGGATAGACGGCGGGGGAGGGGCCTCCGTCGGCCGCTTCTGGCAAGTGATAGAACCGGGGAGCACAAAATCGGAACTTTTAAAAGTCTGCTCCGCTGAGGGACGTCACTCTGGTGGCTAAGCGGGGGGTGGATCCCTCCGGGACAGTGTGGTCTCAGGACCCTCGGGGTCACAGAAAGGCCGGGGGTGCCTGAGTGCGGCAGAGCTCCCAGGTATCGGAGCAGGGAAGCCGGCTGCAGAGGCGGAGCCCAGGCGTGGGCTCTCAGCTCAGGGTTGCCATACACCGTGATCCGCGGCACAGTCGGGCCCCTGCTCCTCAAGCAGGGACCCAACAAGCGGCAGATCCGGGGAGACTCACCTTCCTCCCCCGGGAGGAGCCGCGCGGGAGTGCACCACAGGGATCTGCTGGGTTTGGAGACTCCACCCGGGGTCCGGTGCCAGAGATAGAGGCGCGCGGTCGCAGGCCGGGCGAGCACGGAGTGCGGCCGGAGAGCGGGGAGACGGGAGTGACTGACGGCTTTTCTCTGGGGGCTCACTGAGGAGCGGGGCCCCGAGTTCTCGGCTCCTCTGGGGCAGAGATTGGGAGGCCGCCATTTTCACTCTCCGCCTCCAAAGCTGTACGGAAAGCTCGCAGGGAACAAAAGCCCCGGAGAGCAAACCCGAGCAGATTACTTAGCCGGGAGGGGGCAAGGGCGGGGCAATTCCGCCTCCGGCAGAGACATTTGGAAACCACGGCAACAGGCCCCTCCCCAGAAGATCAGCGAGAACAGCCGGCCAAGACCAAGTTTACTGATCAATGAGAACGGCAGAACTCCAGCGCCAGGGGACTACTGCACATAGAATTCATGGCTTTTTTACCATGATTCTTTAGTCTTTTAAAGTTAATTTTTTTTAACTGTCTTTTTGTCTTATTATTTCTTTTTGAATTTTTCTTTTTCCCTTTTTCAACCAACATCTTATCAATCCCTTTAAAAAAAAAAAGTTTTTATTTTTCATTTTTAGAGTCATATTCTATCCCTTCATAGTAGTTACCCATATTTTTGGCTTATATATATAAGTTGTTCTCTCTTTAAAATTTTGAGATAGTTTCTTCTAACAGATTAAAGTGTACCCTAAATCTCTAGTATATGGTGCTTTCTATTCCCCTGCCTGATCACATCCTCTCCCTTTTTTTTTCTTTTTCTTTTTTCTTTTTTTAAATCCTCTTCTTTCTTTTTTCAAACAACTTCTTATCAATTCCTTTTATAACATTTTTATAATTTCCATTTTTACAGTCATATTCCATCCCTTCATCATATCAACCCTTATTTTTGTACATATATAAGTTTTTCTTTCTTTAAAATTTTGGGAGGCACTTTCTTCAAAAAGACCAAAATACACCCCAAATCTAGTGTGTGGTACTGACCTATATACCATATAGATCATATTTGATCACATTCTGGTTTTCCTTTTGTTGTTGTTGTTTTGTTTTGTTTGTTTTTGTTTTTATCTTTTTTTTTTTCTTTTTTCTCTCTTTCCCTTTCTTATCCCACTGCTTCAGGTCTTTTCTGATTTGTTTAGAGCATATTTTCTGGGGACGTGGTTACTCTGCTAGCATTTTGTTCTCTCATTAATCTATTCTCCTCTGCAAAAAATGACAAGACGGAAAAAATCACCTCAACAAAAAGAACAAGAGGTAGTACCGACTGCCAGGGACCTACTCAATACGGACATTAGTATGATGTCAGATCTAGAGTTCAGAATCATCACTTTAAAGATACTAGCTGGGCTTGAAAAAAATATGGAAGTTATTAGAGAAACCCTTTCTGGAGAAGTAAAAGAGCTAAAATCCAACCAAGTAGAAATCAAAAAGGCTATTAATGAGGTGCAATCAAAAATGGGGGCGCTAACTGCTAGAATAAATGAGGCAGAAGAGAGAATCAGTAATATAGAAGATGAAATGATGGAAAATAAAGAAGCTGAGAAAAAGAGAGATAACTACTGGATCACGAGGGCAGAATTCGAGAGATAAGCGAAACCATAAGACGAAACAACATTAGAATAATTGGGATCCCAGAAGAAGAAGAAAGAGAGAGAGGGCCAGAAGGTATAATGGAGCAAATTATAGCAGAGAACTTCCCTAATTTGGGGAAAGAAACAGGCATGAAAATCCAAGAAGCACAGAGAACCCCTCTCAAAATCAATAAAAATAGGTCAACTCCCCGACATCTAATAGTAAAACTTACGAGTCTCATAGACAAAGAGAAAATCCTGAAAGCAGCTCGGGAGAAGAGATATGTAACCTACAATGGCAGAAACATTAGATTGGCAACAGACCTATCCACAGAGACCTGGCAGGCCAGAAAGGACTGGCAGGATATATTCAGAGCACTAAATGAGAAAAATATGCAGCCAAGAATACTCTATCCAGCTAGGCTGTCATTGAAAATTGAAGGAGAGATAAAAAGCTTCCAGGATAAACAAAAACTAAAGGAATTTGCAAACACAAAACCAGCCCTACAGGAAATCTTGAAAGGGGTCCTCTAAGCAAAGAGAGACCCTAAAAGCAACATAGACCAGAAAGGAACACAGACAATATATGGTAACAGTCACCTTACAGGCAATACAATGGCACTAAATTCCTATCTTTCAATAGTTACCCTGAATGTAAATGGGCTAAACGCCCCAATCAAAAGACACAGGCTATCAGACTGGATTAAAAAACAAGACCCATCGATATGCTGTCTGCAAGAGACTCATTTTAGAACCAAAGACACACCCAGATTGAAAGTGAGGGGGTGGAAAACCATTTACCATGCTAAGGGACACCAAAAGAAAGCTGGGGTGGCAATCCTTATATCAGACAAAGTAGATTTTAAACCAAAGACTGTAATAAGAGATGAGGAAGGGCCCTACATCCTACTTAAAGGATCTATCCAACAAGAAGATCTAACAATTGTAAATATATATGCCCCTAACATGGGAGCAGCCAATTATATAAGGCAATTAATAACAAAAGCAAAGAAACACATTGACAACAATACAATAATAGTGGGGGACTTTAACATCCCCCTCACTGAAATGGACAGATCATCTAAGCAAAAGATCAACAAGGAAATAAAGACTTTAAATGACACAATGGACCAAATGGACTTCACAGACATATTCAGAACATTCCACCCCAAAGCAACGGAATACACATTCTTCTCTAGTGCCCATGGAACATTCTCCAGAATAGATGACATCCGAGGTCATAAATCAGGTCTCAACCGGTACCAAAAGATTGGGATCATTCCCTGCCTATTTTCAGACCACAATGCTTTGAAACTAGAACTCAATCACAAGAGGAAAGTCAGAAAGAACTCAAATACATGGAGGCTAAGGAGCATCCTACTGAAGAATGAATGGGTCAACCAGGAAATTAAAGAAGAATTAAAAAAATACATGGAAACCAATGAAAATGAAAACACAACTGTGCAAAATCTTTGGGATGCAGCAAAGGCAGTCCTAAGAGGAAAGTATATAGCAATACAAGCCTTTCTCAAGAAACAAGAAAGGTCTCAAGTACACAACCTAACCCTACACCTAAAGGAGCTGGAGAAAGAACAGCAAATAAAGCCTAAACCCAGCAGGAGAAGAGAAATCATAAAGATCAGAGCAGAAATCAATGAAATAGAAACTAAAAGAACAGTAGAACAGATCAACAAAACTAGGAGCTGGTTCTTTGAAAGAATTAACAAGATTGATAAACCCCTGGCCAGACTGATCAAAAAGAGAAGAGAAATGACCCAAATCAACAAAATCATGAATGAAAGAGGAGAGATCACAACCAACACCAAAGAAATACAAACAATTATAAGAACATATTATGAGCAACTCTATGCCAGCAAATTAGATAACCTGGAAGAGATGGATGCATTCCTAGAGATGTATCAACTACCAAAACTGAACCAGGATGAAATAGAAAACCTGAACAGACCTATAATCACTAAGGAAATTGAAGCAGTCATCAAAAATCTCCCAAAAAACAAAAGCCCAGGGCCAGATGGCTTCCCAGGGGAATTCTACCAAACCTTTCAAGAAGAATTAATACCTATTCTTCTGAAACTGTTCCAAAAAATAGAAATGGAAGGAAAACTTCCAAACTCATTTTATGAGGCCAGCATTACCTTGATCCCAAAACCAGACAAAGACCCCATCAACAAGAAGAATTACAGACCAATATCCCTGATGAATATGGATGCAAAAATTCTCACCAAAATACTAGCCAATAGGATCCAACAGTACATTAAAAGGATTATTCACCACGACCAAGTAGGATTTATCCCTGGGCTGCAAGGTTGGTTCAACATCCGCAAATCAATCAATGTGATACAATACATTAACAAAAGAAAGAACAAGAAACATATGATCCTCTCAATAGATGCAGAAAAAGCTTTTGACAAAGTACAGCATCCTTTCTTGATCAAAACTCTTCAGAGTATAGGGATAGAGGTTACATACCTCAATATCATAAAAGCCATCTATGAAAAACCTACAGCAAATATCATTCTCAATGGGGAAAAACTGAGAGCTTTCCCCCTAAGGTCAGGAATGCGGCAGGGATGTCCACTATCACCACTGCTATTCAACATAGTATTGGAAGTCCTAGCCACAGCAATCAGACAACAAAAAGAAATCAAAGGCATCCAAATTGGCAAAGAAGAAGTCAAACTCTCACTCTTTGCAGATGATATGATACTTTATGTGGAAAACCCCAAAGACTCCACCCCAAAACTGCTAGAACTCATACAGGAATTCAGTAAAGTGGCAGGATATAAAATCAATGCACAGAAGTCAGTGGCTTTCCTATACACCAACAACAAGACAGAAGAAAGAGAAATTAAGGAGTCCATCCCATTTACAATTGCACCCAAAACCATAAGATACCTAGGAATAAATCTAACCAAAGAGACAAAGGATCTATACTCAGAAAACTATAAAATACTCATGAAAGAAATTGAGGAAGACACAAAGAAATGGAGAAACGTTCCATGCTCATGGATTGGAAGAACAAATATTGTGAAGATGTCAATGCTACCTAGAGCAATCTACACATTCAATGCAATCCCCATCAAAATAGCATCCACTTTTTTCAAAGAAATGGAACAAATCATCCTAAAATTTGTATGGAACCAGAAAAGACCCCGCATAGCCAGAGGAATATTGAAAAAGAAAAGCAAAGCCGGCGGCATCACAATTCCGGACTTCAAGCTCTATTACAAAGCTGTCATTATCAAGACGGCATGGTACTGGCACAAAAACAGACACATAGATCAGTGGAACAGAATAGAGAGCCCAGAAATGGACCCTCAACTCTATGGTCAACTCATCTTTGACAAAGCAGGAAAGAATGTCCAGTGGAAAAAAGACAGTCTCTTCAACAAATGGTGTTGGGAAAATTGGATAGCCACATGCAGAAGAATGAACCTGGACCATTTCCTTACACCACACACAAAAATAGACTCCAAATGGTTGAAAGACCTCAATGTGAGAGAGGAGTCCATCAAAATCCTAAAGGAGAACACAGGCAGCAACCTCTTCGACCTCAGCCGAAGCAACTTCTTCCTAGAAACATCGCCAAAGGCAAGGGAAGCAAGGGCAAAAATGAACTCTTGGGACTTCATCAAGATAAAAAGCTTTTGCAAAGCAAAGGAAACAGTCAACAAAACCAAAAGACAACCGACAGAATGGGAGAAGATATTTGCAAATGACATATTAGATAAAGGGCTAGTATCCAAAATCTATAAAGAACTCATCAAACTCAACACCCAAAGAACAAAGAATCCAATCAAGAAATGGGCAGAAGACATGAACAGACATTTTTCCAAAGAAGACATCCAAATGGCCAACAGACACATGAAAAAGTGCTCAATATCGCTCAGCATCAGGGAAATCCAAATCAAAACCTCAATGAGATACCACCTCACACCAGTCAGAATGGCTAAAATTAACAAGTCAGGAAATGACAGATGTTGGCGGGGATGCGGAGAAAGGGGAACCCTCCTACACTGTTGGTGGGAATGCAAGCTGGTGCAGCCACTCTGGAAAACTGTATGGAGGTTCCTCAAAAAGTTGAAAATAGAGCTACTATATGATCCAGCAATTGCACTACTGGGTATTTACCCCAAAGATACAAAAGTAGGGATCCGAAGGGGTACGTGTACCCCGATGTTTATAGCAGCAATGTCCACAATAGCCAAACTGTGGAAAGAGCCAAGATGTCCATCGACAGATGAATGGATAAAGAAGATGTGGTATATATATACAATGGAATATTATGCAGCCATCAAAAGGAATGAGATCTTGCCATTTGCAACGACGTGGATGGAACTGGAGGGTATTATGTTGAGTGAAATAAGTGAAAAAGAGAAAGACATGTATCATATGATCTCACTGATATGAGGAATTCTTAATCGCAGGAATCAAACTGAGGGTTGTTGGAGTGGGGGGTGGGGTGGGAGGGATGGGATGACTGGGTGATGGACACTGGGGAGGGTGTGTGCTCTGGTAAGCACTGTGAATTGTGCAGGACTGTTGAATCTCAGATCTGTACCTCTGAAACAAATAATGTAATATATGTTAAGAAAAAAAAAAAGAAGAAGAAGAAGAAGAAGGTAGCGGGAGGGGAAGAATGAGGCGGGGGAAATCGGAGGGGTGGACGAACCATGAGAGACGATGGACTCTGAAAAACAAACAGGGTTCTAGAGGGGAGGGGGGTGGGAGGATGGGTTAGCCTGGTGGTGGGTATTGAGGAGGGCACGTTCTGCATGGAGCACTGGGTGTTGTGCACAAACAATGAATCATGGAACGCTTCATCTAAAACTAATGATGTAATGTATGGGGATTAACATTAGAATAAAAAAAAAGTAAAAAAAAAAAAGGCTTTGTATTTACTTCTAATTTTGTGTGGCATGGTGGCTGACTGTGTCTTATGCAATCAAACTTCCCATGTTTTCAGATGACTCAATGATCTATGTCAGGTGGCAACACCTTAATTGCCAACATCATATATTTTAGCCTTAGACCATGTCTTGACTCAGCAACCACAGTCACATTAACTTTCAGTAAAATTGTGGGTATTGCACCATCAGGCTGACTTGGCTTACATAGCAGTAAACTTTATTTGAGAAATTCACCATAACTGCTGCCTCATTAGGAAGATATTATCTCTTATTTTCTCACATATTTGCATCATAAGAACTGGGGTTTTTCAAGGGAGGTGGGATTGATCAACAAGAGCTTATATACATTTCTTTGGTTCAGTTTCTCATTCTTATTGGTTAATGTCATTAGTAAAATCTTGGGTAGTAAGAGCCTGAGTACTATTCAAAGACTCATTTATGGTACACACAGGAATTTGTCTTAGAAAATCCCTCCAAGAGGGTCAAAACACCCTTATGCACACAGTAACCACTTCAAAAGCCAACCAACCAAGCAAAAAGTAACTGAAATATTTGCTGTTATCTCCAAATGAATCTAAGGTTTGTATGTTCATGTAAAGGAAGGGCTGAGTCATAAGATAGCCCACCGATTTACATTCTTCAGGTTTAAGCATTCTTTGCCTAACCCTTTCATCTCCATAGCCAACTAGCAGAAGTTCTAAGGATTCTCCAGTTTCTGCTTTTGATTCTTGTGATGTCCTTCCTTTTAACTCTCAGTGTCATTGTGTGTACACTCTGTTACCTAAAAAACAAAAACTTCTGCTTACCCAGGATCAATATTAGTGCTATTTGATACAATAGAATGGGCCCGAGGCTAATGAACAGATTGAGGAGCAAGTTGCCTCACTAGGAGTTCAATTAGCAAGAAACAATGCATAGTTCCAGCCTCTGTCATTGATCCTACATCCTGGTACTCATCCTGGAACCAATTCCTCAAATTGTCCTCATTAACCTTTTATTTTTCACATCAAGAATGACAGGTGGAGGATCAGCAATTTCACTCTAAATTCCTGAGACCCGCATACCACAGGGTGATGTGAAATAGGCATTTGACATATATGTACACAGTAGACTGCATTACAGGAAAGGAAACCAGTTTAATTAACCTAATATTTTATAATGAGTAGGAAACATGCCTTTTAAGATTTTTTCCTCTGGAAGGAGACATTAATATTTATTAGATTTCAGTTAAGTATCCCTGCCCATTGCTACACAGAGAAATACTATCCCATCTTAAAAATATGTTTGTTATTCACACAAACAAAAAACGTTCAGTGCCTTGCTTGAAAAACTTAAACATGAGAAATCCATACAGAATTGTCTTCCAACAAAGTAAAAGAGGAAAACTGCTCTAAACATGCCATCTTCAAAAACACTAGATAATGGCAAATTTATCTCAAATTGAACTCCCACCAACAGGGTATAGGATCTCCCACTTGTTTATCTGGTTGACAATACATATTGTCAAAATTCATACAGATTGCTGATCTGATACATATGAAATTGTATATCATTTAAATTTCCATCTCTCTCTCTAATTACTGGTGAGACACACGAAACCAAGAAATAATTATTAAGCGCCTACTATATGCCAGATACTATTTTAAGTATTTGAGATACATCAGTGAAAAAAAAGGAGGAAAAACACACATTACAGAGCTTATATTCTGAGGAGGGGGAAAAAAACTTATTAACTAAGTAAATTATAGAGAATTTTTGGAGAGAACATATGTTATTGAAAAGAAAAAAATAATGGGAAGCAGTTTAAAATAATGAATGTTTATTGACCATAGGACCTCCTATTTTTGAAATATCTGTTAATATTTTTTACCAAGTTCTCTAATGGGCTGTTAGTTTTATTCTAATTTAATACATATTTTATTCATTCATTTTAACTATCAAAGTTTACCCTAATCTTATTTTGCCCCACGTTGTAGAGAATGATTTTAGGTATTAGAAAATTAAAGTCTATAGAATCAAATTTAACAAATTTTTCAATATTTGTGGATTTTCTGCATTAAGCAAATATTTTCCCATTTGCATGGGGGAAAAAACATTTCCTTACAAGTTATTATTTTCCAAAAATAAGTATTAACTATTTTCCATTTGAAATTTTAGTATAATATGTAATAAAGGGATTAAAATTTACTTATTGGCAAACAGAAAACACATTAATACTGAAATAGTTATTGAATAAAATGTTTTTTCATCATTCATCTCATACGTCACCTCTGTTATGATTCAACTTTTCTATATGAAAATCTATTTCTATGTCTCTACTTTGTTTCCCTGATGTATGTGACCTACCTTTTATCTTCTTTGAAGTCCAAACAGACAACTCTTCAGAGTTGCAAGAGTGCTCCTGTTAAAATATGAGGGAAATCATGTCGTGCCTATGCTGAAAATACTCAAATGGCTCCCCATCACACTCAGCATTAACAACCATTCTAGGACTTCTAAGGCTCCAAACTATCAGATTCTGCCAGATCCCCATCACCTCTCTGAACCTGCTTCCTGGTATTCTCTACCTCACTCACTTGGCTCCAGCCATCCTGGTATCATCAGTGTTCCTTGAGCATGTCAGGCTTACTCCTGCCCTGCTGTCCCTCTACCTGGAATGCTCCTTCCCTGGACAGCCACAGGGCTGGTCCTCTCACTGCCTTGGTCTTTACTCAAAAGCCACGTTCTCAGTGAGCCCCTCCCTGGACTCTAATCTATCCAATTTCAGTCTCCCACCTGGAATTCCAATTCCCCATCCCTTGCTTTATTTATCCTTTCTTAACACTTATCACTTTGAGAATACTTTACATTTCACTTACTGTATCTTGGCTACTGTCTGTCTCCCACACTAAAATGAAAGCTCCACCAGGGTAAGATTGTTTTATTTGTTTATTTTGTTCATTACCATATCACCAGTACCTGTGCCTGAAGACTGCCTGGCAGAGAGCCCACCTAAAGTAAGGATTGGTGGGATGAAGACAAAGCAAATGAATTAAAAAGCAAATGGGGTCTGCTTAAGCCAAAAGTAGAGCTAGGCAGTTCCCCCTGGGTCTAGCCCCAAAGCTACAAGTGCAAATGCCTTCAGGGGACAACTGGGGATTTTATTAGAGTGAATCAGGCCAGCTGGGGGGCATGGCTAGTTTGAGAGAACATTCAGAGCCTAAAATGGGCTGAGCCCTTCCTCAGACCCAGCTGCTTGTATTCTTGCTGGAATGTGGGCCATAATCCTCAGTTTATTGTTTTGTTTTCAGGTGGGCCAGAAATACGGATTTTTGTAATGTGAAATCTCCCAGATGTCTAAGTAACTAATTTAAAAATAGAAAACAATAAAAACACCGGGATCAAACAAAACATGACAGCTGGCTGAAATTTGGCCCATGGGTGGCCTGCAGGTGTTTTGCTAGACTAAATTTCATGATGTATGAAAGAAAGAAAACTAATCCCTGCAAGGTGGGCTTGCCATGGGCAATTCTTCAGGCAAACCATTTCAGGCCATGTTGGGTGGAAATAGTGAACTGGAATTACCACCTTTGTTCGACTTCTGGAAGCTCCTTGCCAACAGCTACACCCCTGTCCCACTATGTATGGAGTTAGGGAAGCCTGGGGAGTGGGGCCACCTTAACTCTTTCTCTGAGGGCAGGGGTATATTTTAGTGAAGTGCGGAGTGGGGAAACCAGAGAGAGTGTCTTGAAGGGACCTTCCACAGCAGGACTGGGGAAAGGCAAGGAGAAAAAGAGGACACAGACCCATGTGTTGGGGCACCATATCTCTGAGGGACTTTATTGGCGTTACTGCACCCTCTCCCCACTAACCACCGCCTTTATAGGTGGCATTATACAGTTGAAGAAGTTAGTTATACAAAGTCACAACTCCCAGCCCGACTGCCCCATGCCATCCATCTCACCTGGAAACAGAGATGCACAAACTTCCATCACAGCTTCTCTGTGTGCTTGGGGTGGGCAAGACTGGCCAGGATGTACCTGTGAAGGGTCGGTAGCCACCAGCTTTGTCGGGGTATAGCCTGAATGGGGCTTCTGGAGGCAGCAGACCTCCATTCAGTGAAGCATTGGGTGGAGCCACCTGTGGTTTCAGGCAGCTGCTGAGAGAAGCATGGACTGTCAAGTACTCCCCATGTCCTGGAGAGAAACATTAGACTCAATCCTCTGATGCCCCTCCTCTATAGGGAGGCAAGGCACAGTCCAGTAGGGGAAAGAACAGCGAGGGGACTCCTGTACCTGTGTTCAGCAAGGTTCCATTTTTTTTTTTTGATAAAATACTTTCCAAACCAAAGGTGGCACATCTAAGTCCTGAGCACCCCGCTGACCCATTCCCCACAAGAACTGTTTATCCAGCATAGGGGGAATGAACCAAGAACTTCAGGTCCAAGATTTACTGCACCTGGGTCCTCTGGGAAAAGTGAGGAGGCTGCTCACAGCCCCCTGCTCATGGGGTGTCAGGTTAGTGTGTTTAGGCTAAGGCTTGGGGTTCTACTCAGCAGGTGTGGCATGAGCTCTCTGAAGTAAGAAAAGCCTTTTAGGTATAAAGTTGGCTCCTGCTTAACTCTTGAGTCATCCCTGTCAAAATGCCATTCTAGGGAGCTTCCAGTCCATTTGGTTCTTTGACAGCTATCACATCCTTTCTGCACAGACCGAGGGAGAACAATGTGGATACTGCCAGAAGTCCAACTTTTTCCTGGGCCTCCCCATCTCTCATGGGCCCCACTCCCCACACCTTCTTTTCTGTGTTCTCACTTCCTCTGTCGGTCTTTCTCCTTGGAATTCTTTCTTCCTCAGTATTCCTCCCCTTCTGGCTCCTTACTCATGCATAGACCCTCCTTTTGAGTATCCTTTAGCCCCTCTCCAGATTCCTGCCAACTCCTTCTTTCTTCCGCCTTGCTCTGGACCTCTTCTAAGCTTCTTTGTGTCCCTCTCTGCTCAAGGCATTCTGTCTGTTTTCCTCTAAGTCCCAAGATCTCACTCTCCCTCTGTTATTCTCCACCCCCTCCCAGTTGGGTGCCTCTCTCTTAGGTCATCCCTCCCCCAGAGAGCCTCTCCATTTCTGGCCCTGCCCCACCTCTTCCTAAGCAGTCACCTCCCCTTCTTCCTCCCCCCACAGCCCATCTCTAGTTCCTTCTCCTCCCCCATCTCTAGACCAGGCCAGCTAAGTCCTATTCCATTTTTAGATGACTGATTATGATACTAGCTGAACTTTATTCACAGCCTGCATTTACAGCTGTCCCTTCCTTCCATGCCCCATCCACCAAACACACCCAATCTTTTCAACATGACAAAGTCCTTACACACAGCATGTCATGTCCACATAAATTTGTATTTTTCAGAACAAAACAACAGTTATGCTGGCAGAGATGTTGAATTAACAGGGACCCTTAAGCTTTCAATACACTGAAAAGCAACATTATTTTGCATGTCTACAAAGTATACATTTGTTTTCACAAATGTGGCAAAGTTTACCCTAACAGTTAGGACTTTTTCACCAAATCATAGACATAGATATGGAAATCATCATCAAACTTGATGAAATACACAGAGGGTTTGGCTTCCACTTGGTGAATGACCATGCCAATCCGTTTGGAGCCATCTTCTTTGGTATATTCCACATGTTTACCTATCAGGCCATCTACAACTCCTCCTGGCTCCCTCTCTGCTGGGGGAGACTCACTGGACTCTGGCATGATACGGAGGTCTCCTTCTTTATAATCATCTAGAAGCTGGTACATGTACAAGACAGGATCTTTCTCATAGGTAATATAAAACCAGGCTTTCATGATAGGTGCTTGGGCTAAGACCATTCCCCTCCATTCATCCTTAGAACCATGCTCACCCTCAAACATATGTTCCACAGCTTTACCAATTATGGTGTTTGCAAGGTTTGCATCACTCACTTGAGATGATGCCACCCTGTCGGAAAGAATTTTAAGAGACAAAACTCTTTCATCTCTGTGAAGTTCCAGTCCATAGACACAGTCAATTCCATCATATTTGACCAGATAAAGAGAGGGATTTATAGGCACCTGATCCAGAACGGTTCCTTTCCACTGGGTGATGGGCTCATCACCTTCCTTCCATCCATGCGAAATTCTGCAGCCCACGATGTTCCTGCGGGACTGGGACGAAGGTCTACCCCTCTGCTTCTTTTGGGAGGCTTTTTTCTTCGTCATGTTTGCCGACCCAGTGGCCCGACCCACAGCTGCCCTGGTTTGTTGCCCTTCAGCCTCCTGTGCGTTGGGGGTCTTCATGCCTGCAGGGGGAGAAGAGAAGATAAGAGAGAAACATTCAATATGACATAAGGTGAAGTTCTCCCAACAGCGACGTGTCTACGTACCCTGCGCCAGAACCTAAATTTTTCCCATGAGCCTGGCAGCAGTGCTGGAAATCCTGGCTGCGTGCCTGCCAAGTGCTCTCCCTCCTAGGTTCCTTTAGGCTGCGGGGAAGGGCGGCAGCGGCAGTGGTGCTGGCTGGGGTTTGGAACTCTGCAGGAGGGGGCGGGCTACCTCCTTGTTCAGAACCCACTGCCTCCATCACCCGCCACTGGCCCCCACTCTCAATCCCCTGCAAAGCGCTTATCCCTTCACCGCCTTAACCCGCACGCACTCCCTGTCGTCCTGCCCTGGACGCCTCAGCCTGCTGCCCTATATACGCCCCTTGTCTGCCCAGGATCGCTTTCCCGGCATCCAGTGCCCTCGCTTCCCCAGGCTCACCTTCAATTTCTTGCCTGGCTCCTAACGCCACCCCGTTTCCTATTTCCCATCGCACTCCCCTACTCCAGCCTCACCCGGCGCCCGCCCCCACCCCTTATCTCCTGCAGGAGTCCACCCCATCCCCCTTCTCCATCCTGGAGCCCACCAATGGCCTTGCCCTGCCTGGCGTCCACCGCCCCGGATCGCGGGCCTCACGTGCCCAAATCGGACACCTCGCTGCTGCCTCCGCGGTGAGCCTGTGTCGAAGGAGGATCAGCAGGCGACGAGCCGGGTGCCTGCACGGGCTGGGAGGGGAGGATCCGTAGGCGGGGAGCGCGACTAGCAGGGCGGCTGGGTAGGCGAAGAGGATGGCGGCGGTATCCCCCCTCTGAGCTTCGCGGGCCCTCCGCCTCCCTGTCGGCGGCGGCGGCGGCCCCTCTGCCACATCGGGCTCCCACCAGCCGCTGCTGCCGGCGCAGTCTCCTCCCTCTTCCCGTAGCGCAGCTTCCTGCCAGGAGTGAGGCCTCCCCTTCCTGCCAAACACTGTTTGCCCACCCCCCTCCCCCCACTTTTAAGCCCACCACCTTGAGCCTGAGAGTTGCTCTTGTTCTCAAGGTACTGGCCCTTTCTGAAAGGAGTCGCGGAGCCCTCAAGTATCCGCCCCTCCCCCATTTACCCTCCTGTCTGCTATCCATTTCTGGACCCATTAGTTCCTCTGCTCACCTCCAACTCCACCCTCTCAGTGCCCCTTGCCCTATCTGTTTTCCTCTTCCAGGAATTAGTCTTTTCTTCTTCCCAGGACCCTTGTGTACTTATTTTTTATACATAAATCTGTGTTTTGTTTGTTTGTTTTTATAATTTACAAGGATTTGTGGTGGGAAGAGAGAAATGTACTAGTGCTCAGTTTGCCATCTTGACCCAATCTCTGTGTAATTTTTTTTTTTTTTTCTGACTGCTTGCTCTTGTATTTTACTTCTTAGAGGATTTTCTCCCTTTTTCTTTTCTTTTCTTTCTTTTTTCTTTTACTATATTGCAAACGAATATTTGCAAGAAGTTAACACCGTAAATTTCAGAATATTGATGTGAAGAAAATAATCAAATGCAGTTCATTCCAGCTCCCATTCACCAGGGGTCACAACAAAATTTTAACACTCATTGTTTCTCTTTGTCATTTTTCTTGGCTCTTACAAAACTGGGATAATTTTCCATATGCAATTTCATTTCCTGCTCGTTTCCATATAGAGTAAGCATTCTCTCAGGACATTAGATATTTTTGAAATCATTATTCCCATTATTCATTTGAGAAATATTTATTGAGCACCTTTTCATGACTGGTCATCAGTCTATAAAACTCAATTTTACAGTGACCACAAGTTAACTTTTCTCCCATTACTGTACATTTAGTATACTGTTTCCCTCATAATGGTAATATGATCCATTTATCAGAAAGAAGAGCTTAGGAAAAACAACTTTACAAAAAAATTAGGGAGAGTGGTGGTTTTACAATTCAGTGGAGAAAGACTGGGTATTCTTTAAGAGATGCTGAAATAATTCTTTAAGTATTTGGGGAAATTTTACACTAAATTTATTCCCATTTCAAAATTAATTTGTTAAAATGTAAAATGAAGGAAAATAAAGCACAAGAAAAAGCAAATGAACCAAAGAGCAGTAAACAATATGAATATTTAATAAGTACTAAATCAGGTGAACAGTTACTGAATTAGGTGATGGGTTGAATGTTAACAGAATAAGCTTAAAACAATAAAATAATTCCTAAAAGGGAGAATATGATCAATAAAAATCTTGACTCAACAATCAAATTATGAAAGAACATTAAAATATTAATGTCGCTGAGCATGAGAAAAGTGTTTCACATTTAGTGCTGATGCAAATGAAAATTCATCCAATTTTTTATGGAAAACAATCTGCAGATACACTTTCCTTCATGTAAGGGTTTATTTAGTTCTGGTTGACCCTTATTCCTGGGATATCACGCCTGGCGTCCCAACCAAAAGTGAAGAGGACTTACCAGGGCTCTAGGCTCCAAATTCTGTATCCTTAGTTTCAACAAGATGTCATAATCTCTTCTTAGCTTCTAAGACTTTTAGCAGTTCCCTCTAGAATGGGTTAACTTCCCCAAGGGAAAAACATTCACCAAATTCACTGTTTCTCTCTTGAACCTGTTCTCCCCTATATCTCAGCTGGGTAATTATTTCCTATATTCTTAATTTTCAGTTGCCTTTGCAGATTTAGTTTTTGCTATTTCATCCAGTTTTTGTTTTTTCAATGAATGTTTCTTTTCTTTTCTTTTTTTTTTTTTTTAAGATTTTATTTATTTGACAGAGACACAGCGAGAGAGGGAACACAAGCAGGGGGAGTGGGAGAGGGAGAAGCAGGCTTCCTGCGGAGCTGGGAGCCCGATGCGGGGCTCGATCCCAGAACCCTGGGATCATGACCTGAGCCGAAGGCAGGCGCTTAACGACTGAGCCACCCAGGCGCCCCTTCAATGAATGTTTCTTGAATTACTGGTTCTTATCACTAAAATCCAAAACCCAATAATTTATTATAAAATATATGTGTTCAACTATTTGTAATAACTCTAAACTGGAAATCACCCAAATTTCCATCAACAGTAGACTGGTTATGTGTTGGCATTTTCATACATGGGACTACAACCACATTCCACAACATGAATAAATCTTACAAATATGTTGAAAAATGAAGACAACAAAAGGGCACATATTTTTCTTTCCAATTTATTTAAACACCAAAAACAGTCAAACTAATCTATTGCTTTAAAAGTTAAAATAACAGTTACTCTTCCAAAGATATTTTCCAAACAGATGATAACAATTCCCCTTCCACCAGTACTTGATGAAAGAACACTTTTGTGGAGACATTTTTAAATGAGTATATATGGCAAGAAGGGATCATATAAATGCTGAGCAGCAAAATGTGTTGAATTGTAACATCTTTTGGTATTGCAGCCTAGCATCCAATCACAGTTCTTCTGGTAATAATGCCCCCATTTTCTTTTTTGGAACAACTTAAGTCTGACCTTTCAGAGCACTGAAACACAGAGTGATTGTTTTAGGAGTAGGCACACAACATAGTCAGAGACAATGAGGCACAATGATATTTTGCACAAACTCCTGGGTATGAGGTAGATGATCTTTTCCATTGGACATAAGTGAACCTGAGAGGATATCAAGATCGAGTTGCTCTATTAATCTTACCATCATCTGGAGACTAAGGATGTAAGCAGCACAGAGAAGAGATCAGAGTCAAGATAAGCAAAAAAGGGAGATTGTTGTTCTAGTGATCCCACTCTAAAAAGTTACTCTAAGCTAATCATGGTAATATTCCTCCTGCAAGTGATTGGTTTAGCATTTGGTGTATGATCTAATCCTGGCCAATTAAACATAATATTATGTCTGCTCGGGAGCTCTGAAAAAATTGTCTTTCCTCTTAAGAAAGAGAAACAGGAAATAATGTTTCCTTTTATTTTTTTAGGATGTTATGTCATATATAACCCTTGGAATCTCTATAACCAGCCTGAGGGCAAAACCAGCATAATGAAGATGACAAAGGGGGGAATGGGAATGCTCTGATCATTTCATTTAGCTGCTGATCAGACCCATTTCTGGACTCCTACTTCTGACCACAAAGTTATGAGATAGAAAAAAAAATTTTTATAGATAAAGCAATTTGAGTCTGTGTTTACTATTACTTGCAATTCAAGGTATCTTAAATGGCAAAGTGTTTGTTTAATAAAAGTGTGTCTATCTGTGCTTTATACATAAAAATACATATATAAAAATATCAAGCTTGATGTAAAGTCAAGAATAAGTAAAATTTGAAGATAGAAGTTAAATTAAAAATTAGAAAGCTACTAACTTCTAACTTAACTGTATTTGTTGAGAGATTTTAATGGAATTTATTTACCTACATAAATGATAATGTATAAAATTTACATATGTAAATTATAAATTTATATACATATCATTATAATCATATTTTAAAAATAATTTGAAAACTATTTTTCCAACAGAAGCAAAACAATTGAAAAAATAATTTTTTAAAAGTTATTTTTAGTGAACTCAACTTTTTTTTTTTAAAGATTTTATTTATTTATTTGACAGAGAGAGACACAGTGAGAGAGGGAACACAAGCAGGGGGAGTGGGAGAGGGAGACGCAGGCTTCCCGCCAAGCAGGGAGCCCGATGTGGGGCTCGATCCCAGGACCCTGGGATTATGACCTGAGCCGAAGGCAGACGCTTAACGACGGAGCCACCCAGGCGCCCCGTGAACTCAACTTTTAACTAGCTTTATATAAGTTTTAACTAGTTGCTATTTATTCATATATCACTGACATTTTTTTCTTTGCATCATTTGGCAGAAATGAGTTGGACTTTTGTAGAATTAAATATATGCTGTTTTAATTCTCAAAGCCCACGTTACACACAAGGGCATGGAGGATAAAACATAAAGGTAGTCAAGGACAGCCAATAGGCACATAGGCCATTTAAAAGTCCTCCAGTCACAGCCACCTATTTACTAAGGTTTTGTAATACTGATCTTGCATATTGTATATCTTCCATGAACTCAGTGTCAGTGTTGCTCATGGGATATCCAAGAAAACCCAATGAGAATGATTTTAAAAATAAGATTTTGTCAGAAACGTTTGAGCTTTGGAGGGTCACAAATCACTGTAACAGGTAAGATTCTTTTCATCTCCCATACCAGGGATCAATTTTCTCCCCCTTTGGGGGCAATACCATCCTAGTTGAGAATGCTGATCTAGGGAATGCAGGGTAAAGCAAGAAGATTCATTTGGATATCAACTGTAATGGGAAGCCTTTGGAGAGTTTCAAGTTTTAAATATAATCTCATTTATATTTTTAAAGGATCACTGGCTATATGTGGAAAATTGAAGGAAAGGCAAGGAGACCTTAGTTCCGCACACCCAATTTAATCAGGGGTAAGGACTTACCTTCTTTTCTACAGTTTTTAATTATTGAGTCAACACCCTTCTCCCTCCAAGCTGCCAAAGCATCAGGTCTTGTGTTTACTGTTTTTGTTTTCAGTTCTCTGTTCATTGTTGGTCCCTGGGGATTTTCCTCACACTCTTTAAAGCTCAGCTATACATTGAATAGGTGATCTGTCATATTTTAGCTAACATTTTAAAGTGATTTTAATGAAAGAGTATTTCTCTATCCACATTTTGGTCTCTTTTAAGGCAGTGGATTAATTAGGCACTCCTGTGGACAACCAGTGGTGTCGTTTTCTCTCTTCATGATGGAGATAGGAGGATTATAGGGGAATCAGGTAAGTCATACCCATACTTTAAGAAGGCCCTCCTTGAATGTCTGCTGTTGCTTCTTTAATGAGTGAGCTAGGCATTTCAGTTTATCTCAGAAGCTTCTCAAATTGGTTTTATTTATTTATTTATTTATTTATTTTTAAAGATTTTATTTATTTATTTATTTGAGAGAGAGAGAGAGAGAGAGAAACAGCATGAGAGGGGATAGGGTCAGAGGGAGAAGCAGGCTCCCTGCTGAGCCGGGAGCCCGATGTGGGACTCGATCCCAGGACTCCGGGATCATGACCTGAGCCGAAGGCAGTCGCTTAACCAACTGAGCCACCCAGGCGCCCATCAAATTGGTTTTAAAAAGGACATTAAAATCCTTTAAAATATATTTTTAATATTTTTAAATATTTTATTTATATTTATATTATATAGAATATATATTTATATTTAGATAATATATAATAATTTTATATAATATAATAAATTCATATATCTTTTTATATAAGTTATCATATATTTATATATAAGTGTATTACATTAACATATATTAGTAATATATAATTAATTATATTACATATTATATATAATATATAATGTATTATTATATTAACATACAATAATACAATATTATATATAGCATGTAATATATAATTTAATCTATAATATGTAATTAATAAATATATTATAGATTATTATATATCTTAATTATATTAATAATATATCATAGATTATTATATATAAATATATTAACATAATTAATATATACTTACATAATATGATTATGTATTTATATACTTATATATAAATAATTATATAATTATATATTAATATATAATATAACAATTATATTAATACAAATATATTTATAATTTAAATATTTAATATTTTAAAATATTTTAAAATTTAAAATATTTTAAAATATTAATCCCCTAGACTATAACCCATTGAAAATTATGTTCAGTATGTTGTACAATATATTAACTACACAAAGTTAAGAAATTGTGGACAAAATGGGTGAAAGGGTTCAAAATCTACAAATTTCCAATTATAAAATAAATAAGTCATGGGGATGTCATGTTGTCATGTGCACCATGATGACTATAGCTAATGTACTGCATCGCATACTTAAAAGTTGCTAAGAGAGTAGATCTTAAAATTTCTCATCACAAGGAAAAAATTTTGTAACTATGTGTGGTGATCACTTCACAATATTTACAAATATCAAATTATTATGTTGTATACCTGAAATTAATATAATGTGTCAATTATGTCCTTCAATAAGCAATTATTTTTTTAAAAGACATTTCATTTTCATTCTCCTACCAAGTCTGTGTATAATGTTGTCAAATAGGACCCTCATTCCCCTGGCCTCATATCTCCCAATAACTTCTTTAATTGGTGAGCTTGCTAGAAGTTGGACATGTGAGAAACCTTTTGAGTTGTCTCTTGGATTTATCTCTTTTAGGTAGAAGAAGCAATCCAATTTATATTCAAACATAGAATAAGCTTTGCAGGCCAGGGGCACCTGTCTATCAGGGAGGCCTGCAGTTATTCGGTTCTGCCTATGACTAGGTGAAGTTTGAGGAAGTCCTTGTGACCTCATAGCTAAGTATGTCCTCCAATTTAGCTTTTATCAATTATAAAGGAGATATTTTGACTTCCATTTGTGTAATTATTATGCTTGTCTCTCAAATGGTTACAAACTTACAAAAAGAAAAAGGATTTTATTTATCAGTATTCTGAAACCTCAACCAAAACATTATGTTGAGCTGTGGCACAATTTAAATCTGGGAGGGAAGGAATAGCCCTTATGGGTATGCCAGGACATACATTACTTCTCTAATATAAATACAGGAAATGGGTTATTAAGAAATGTATTGTCATCTCTAAGACAGGAAAGAAGACTTTGGGCATTCCAAAGTGGTACTTTGCAATTGTTTCTAGTAATGACCTGGGAAAGGGTTGGGAGATTCTGATCATATCTCTTTAATAGTAATACATACAAAAAACTAGACTGTATGATCCAATCACTAATAACTAATCACTACTACCATACGACCTCCATTTTAAATTTATACTCAGAAAGTACAATATCACTTGAGCTTGGGAAATGGGGAATGGGATGTGACCTAGGCAATGCACTTTGAATAATTCTATATAAGTATAGGTCTCTGTCCTTTACCCAGACACAGTACAAGGTCAAGACCTGTCTAAATCCTTCCTGCTTTTGAACAATTATGTTAAATCCTTTAAAATTAACTGTTTTAAACCGATGACAAAATTAGCTTGGGTACCTGCTGCCCGTTACCATGATAGCATCTTTAAGTTCTCACTTGGGTCCAATAGAAGAACTAGAAAACATTCCAAGGAAGTAAGGCTGAGAATAAAAATTTGCAAAAGTTTTTGTGGTCACTGTCTCTTTCACCAGGAGGTCATTACATCAGCATCATACACCCAATCTGAGGCACTAAGAGCCCAAATGCTTCATTTGTTGTTTTACTTGAGATGTTATTTGGCTCAAGGAGATCAGAAAATCTGGGATCTGGCTTTGTCATTGACCAACCCCATCAATTTCTCTTCCACCAGATACATTCTCTAAGCTCAAATTATGGCTATGTTTCAAAATATATCCAGAATTCCACCCATTCTCATTATACCAACTGCTGTCAGACAGGATTAACACATCATTACCTGTTACCTGGAATACTGGATTACTCCTGAAAAAAAATCCCTTTTTCCATCCATGTACCCAATACAGACAACTCTCCAGAGTTGCAAGAGTGCTCCTGTTAAAATATGAGGGAAATCATGTCGTGCCTATGCTGAAAATACTCAAATGGCTCCCCATCACACTCAGCATTAACAACCATTCTAGGACTTCTAAGGCTCCAAACTATCAGATTCTGCCAGATCCCCATCACCTCTCTGAACCTGCTTCCTGGTATTCTCTACCTCACTCACTTGGCTCCAGCCATCCTGGTATCATCAGTGTTCCTTGAGCATGTCAGGCTTACTCCTGCCCTGCTGTCCCTCTACCTGGAATGCTCCTTCCCTGGACAGCCACAGGGCTGGTCCTCTCACTGCCTTGGTCTTTACTCAAAAGCCACGTTCTCAGTGAGCCCCTCCCTGGACTCTTATCTATCCAATTTCAGTCTCCCACCTGGAATTCCAATTCCCCATCCCTTGCTTTATTTATCCTTTCTTAACACTTATCACTTTGAGAATACTTTACATTTCACTTACTGTATCTTGGCTACTGTCTGTCTCCCACACTAAAATGAAAGCTCCACCAGGGTAAGATTGTTTTATTTGTTTATTTTGTTCATTACCATATCACCAGTACCTGTGCCTGAAGACTGCCTGGCAGAGAGCCCACCTAAAGTAAGGATTGGTGGGATGAAGACAAAGCAAATGAATTAAAAAGCAAATGGGGTCTGCTTAAGCCAAAAGTAGAGCTAGGCAGTTCCCCCTGGGTCTAGCCCCAAAGCTACAAGTGCAAATGCCTTCAGGGGACAACTGGGAATTTTATTAGAGTGAATCAGGCCAGCTGGGGGGCATGGCTAGTTTGAGAGAACATTCAGAGCCTAAAATGGGCTGAGCCCTTCCTCAGACCCAGCTGCTTGTATTCTTGCTGGAATGTGGGCCATAATCCTCAGTTTATTGTTTTGTTTTCAGGTGGGCCAGAAATACGGATTTTTGTAATGTGAAATCTCCCAGATGTCTAAGTAACTAATTTAAAAATAGAAAACAATAAAAACACCGGGATCAAACAAAACATGACAGCTGGCTGAAATTTGGCCCATGGGTGGCCTGCAGGTGTTTTGCTAGACTAAATTTCATGATGTATGAAAGAAAGAAAACTAATCCCTGCAAGGTGGGCTTGCCATGGGCAATTCTTCAGGCAAACCATTTCAGGCCATGTTGGGTGGAAATAGTGAACTGGAATTACCACCTTTGTTCGACTTCTGGAAGCTCCTTGCCAACAGCTACACCCCTGTCCCACTATGTATGGAGTTAGGGAAGCCTGGGGAGTGGGGCCACCTTAACTCTTTCTCTGAGGGCAGGGGTATATTTTAGTGAAGTGCGGAGTGGGGAAACCAGAGAGAGTGTCTTGAAGGGACCTTCCACAGCAGGACTGGGGAAAGGCAAGGAGAAAAAGAGGACACAGACCCATGTGTTGGGGCACCATATCTCTGAGGGACTTTATTGGCGTTACTGCACCCTCTCCCCACTAACCACCGCCTTTATAGGTGGCATTATACAGTTGAAGAAGTTAGTTATACAAAGTCACAACTCCCAGCCCGACTGCCCCATGCCATCCATCTCACCTGGAAACAGAGATGCACAAACTTCCATCACAGCTTCTCTGTGTGCTTGGGGTGGGCAAGACTGGCCAGGATGTACCTGTGAAGGGTCGGTAGCCACCAGCTTTGTCGGGGTATAGCCTGAATGGGGCTTCTGGAGGCAGCAGACCTCCATTCAGTGAAGCATTGGGTGGAGCCACCTGTGGTTTCAGGCAGCTGCTGAGAGAAGCATGGACTGTCAAGTACTCCCCATGTCCTGGAGAGAAACATTAGACTCAATCCTCTGATGCCCCTCCTCTATAGGGAGGCAAGGCACAGTCCAGTAGGGGAAAGAACAGCGAGGGGACTCCTGTACCTGTGTTCAGCAAGGTTCCTTTTTTTTTTTTTGATAAAATACTTTCCAAACCAAAGGTGGCACATCTAAGTCCTGAGCACCCCGCTGACCCATTCCCCACAAGAACTGTTTATCCAGCATAGGGGGAATGAACCAAGAACTTCAGGTCCAAGATTTACTGCACCTGGGTCCTCTGGGAAAAGTGAGGAGGCTGCTCACAGCCCCCTGCTCATGGGGTGTCAGGTTAGTGTGTTTAGGCTAAGGCTTGGGGTTCTACTCAGCAGGTGTGGCATGAGCTCTCTGAAGTAAGAAAAGCCTTTTAGGTATAAAGTTGGCTCCTGCTTAACTCTTGAGTCATCCCTGTCAAAATGCCATTCTAGGGAGCTTCCAGTCCATTTGGTTCTTTGACAGCTATCACATCCTTTCTGCACAGACCGAGGGAGAACAATGTGGATACTGCCAGAAGTCCAACTTTTTCCTGGGCCTCCCCATCTCTCATGGGCCCCACTCCCCACACCTTCTTTTCTGTGTTCTCACTTCCTCTGTCGGTCTTTCTCCTTGGAATTCTTTCTTCCTCAGTATTCCTCCCCTTCTGGCTCCTTACTCATGCATAGACCCTCCTTTTGAGTATCCTTTAGCCCCTCTCCAGATTCCTGCCAACTCCTTCTTTCTTCCGCCTTGCTCTGGACCTCTTCTAAGCTTCTTTGTGTCCCTCTCTGCTCAAGGCATTCTGTCTGTTTTCCTCTAAGTCCCAAGATCTCACTCTCCCTCTGTTATTCTCCACCCCCTCCCAGTTGGGTGCCTCTCTCTTAGGTCATCCCTCCCCCAGAGAGCCTCTCCATTTCTGGCCCTGCCCCACCTCTTCCTAAGCAGTCACCTCCCCTTCTTCCTCCCCCCACAGCCCATCTCTAGTTCCTTCTCCTCCCCCATCTCTAGACCAGGCCAGCTAAGTCCTATTCCATTTTTAGATGACTGATTATGATACTAGCTGAACTTTATTCACAGCCTGCATTTACAGCTGTCCCTTCCTTCCATGCCCCATCCACCAAACACACCCAATCTTTTCAACATGACAAAGTCCTTACACACAGCATGTCATGTCCACATAAATTTGTATTTTTCAGAACAAAACAACAGTTATGCTGGCAGAGATGTTGAATTAACAGGGACCCTTAAGCTTTCAATACACTGAAAAGCAACATTATTTTGCATGTCTACAAAGTATACATTTGTTTTCACAAATGTGGCAAAGTTTACCCTAACAGTTAGGACTTTTTCACCAAATCATAGACATAGATATGGAAATCATCATCAAACTTGATGAAATACACAGAGGGTTTGGCTTCCACTTGGTGAATGACCATGCCAATCCGTTTGGAGCCATCTTCTTTGGTATATTCCACATGTTTACCTATCAGGCCATCTACAACTCCTCCTGGCTCCCTCTCTGCTGGGGGAGACTCACTGGACTCTGGCATGATACGGAGGTCTCCTTCTTTATAATCATCTAGAAGCTGGTACATGTACAAGACAGGATCTTTCTCATAGGTAATATAAAACCAGGCTTTCATGATAGGTGCTTGGGCTAAGACCATTCCCCTCCATTCATCCTTAGAACCATGCTCACCCTCAAACATATGTTCCACAGCTTTACCAATTATGGTGTTTGCAAGGTTTGCATCACTCACTTGAGATGATGCCACCCTGTCGGAAAGAATTTTAAGAGACAAAACTCTTTCATCTCTGTGAAGTTCCAGTCCATAGACACAGTCAATTCCATCATATTTGACCAGATAAAGAGAGGGATTTATAGGCACCTGATCCAGAACGGTTCCTTTCCACTGGGTGATGGGCTCATCACCTTCCTTCCATCCATGCGAAATTCTGCAGCCCACGATGTTCCTGCGGGACTGGGACGAAGGTCTACCCCTCTGCTTCTTTTGGGAGGCTTTTTTCTTCGTCATGTTTGCCGACCCAGTGGCCCGACCCACAGCTGCCCTGGTTTGTTGCCCTTCAGCCTCCTGTGCGTTGGGGGTCTTCATGCCTGCAGGGGGAGAAGAGAAGATAAGAGAGAAACATTCAATATGACATAAGGTGAAGTTCTCCCAACAGCGACGTGTCTACGTACCCTGCGCCAGAACCTAAATTTTTCCCATGAGCCTGGCAGCAGTGCTGGAAATCCTGGCTGCGTGCCTGCCAAGTGCTCTCCCTCCTAGGTTCCTTTAGGCTGCGGGGAAGGGCGGCAGCGGCAGTGGTGCTGGCTGGGGTTTGGAACTCTGCAGGAGGGGGCGGGCTACCTCCTTGTTCAGAACCCACTGCCTCCATCACCCGCCACTGGCCCCCACTCTCAATCCCCTGCAAAGCGCTTATCCCTTCACCGCCTTAACCCGCACGCACTCCCTGTCGTCCTGCCCTGGACGCCTCAGCCTGCTGCCCTATATACGCCCCTTGTCTGCCCAGGATCGCTTTCCCGGCATCCAGTGCCCTCGCTTCCCCAGGCTCACCTTCAATTTCTTGCCTGGCTCCTAACGCCACCCCGTTTCCTATTTCCCATCGCACTCCCCTACTCCAGCCTCACCCGGCGCCCGCCCCCACCCCTTATCTCCTGCAGGAGTCCACCCCATCCCCCTTCTCCATCCTGGAGCCCACCAATGGCCTTGCCCTGCCTGGCGTCCACCGCCCCGGATCGCGGGCCTCACGTGCCCAAATCGGACACCTCGCTGCTGCCTCCGCGGTGAGCCTGTGTCGAAGGAGGATCAGCAGGCGACGAGCCGGGTGCCTGCACGGGCTGGGAGGGGAGGATCCGTAGGCGGGGAGCGCGACTAGCAGGGCGGCTGGGTAGGCGAAGAGGATGGCGGCGGTATCCCCCCTCTGAGCTTCGCGGGCCCTCCGCCTCCCTGTCGGCGGCGGCGGCGGCCCCTCTGCCACATCGGGCTCCCACCAGCCGCTGCTGCCGGCGCAGTCTCCTCCCTCTTTCTGTATAGGAGTAGCGTTTTCAGTTTCCTGTTGGTAAAGAGGCCTCCCCTTCCTGGTAAACACTAGGCAACCAGCCTTCCTAGTCCTGAATGAACTCCTGGTCTGCTCCTCCTCTTTCCAAAATTCTGATCCTTGGGATTTATAGGTTGTCCTTTCCTCTTCCTGTGTACCAGCACCATCTCAGGCTGTCTAGCTCCACCTCTCATCTCCCCTGCTGGAATGTCTTTTCATTTTTCGCATATTCTGCACACTTTTGTATACAGACAAATTGACCAGGAAATACCCCAAATACATACGAATACAGAAATCCTTTATATTCGTGCAGAAATATATGTATGTACACACACACACACACATATATATGCTCATTGTCTCTATGTATTTACAGATAATCATATCCCCAGACACATAAACCCAAATATACACCTCTCCAATCACACAACACACAGACATAATTCTCTGAATACACATACACAGAAATACATATAATAAGAGCTTTTCCAAAGCAGGCTTAGGCATCTTAGATTTGGAGATCTAGCTTTGGAGAAATAGTGTCTTATTTTAAACTGAGGGAGTTATTATTGAATGTGATTACAGTTAGTAATAACCTTAGCTAGTTTTGCATAGAATGACATCCATTTTGAGTCTTGTTTTTAATGTTTTCTGTTGTGTATAGATTTTTTCAACAATATCTTATAATTCTCTAAAATATCAATATTATGGTGCTATATCTGGTAGGTTGTTATCAGTTACTTGCAAGAGGAAAGCAATCTTGGGGTGCCTGAGTGGCTCAGTTGGTTAAGCATCTGCCTTCAGCTCAGGTCATAATCTGGGGGTCGTGGGACCAAGCCCAGAGTTGGGCTTCCTGCTCAGCAAAGAGCTTGCTTCTGCCTCTCCCTTTGCCCCTCCCCCTCGAGGTTTCTCTCTCTCTCTCAAATAAATAAATAAAATTTAAAAAAAAGAGGACAGCAATCTCAAACTGATTCAAAAGAAACATTATTTACTGGTTCATTATTTGTAAAATCTGATAGGTATCAGATTAGGGTTAATCTATGTGCTCAGTTTCATGAGTGTCCCCTCCAAATTCATATGTTTATGTCCTAGCCCCTAGTACCTCAGAATGTGAATGTATTTGGAGTTAGGACCTTTAAAGCAGTAATTAATGTAAAATGGCATCACATGGGTGGACTTTAATCCAATATTACTGGTGTCTTTATAAGAAGAGGATATTAGAACACAGACACACATGAAAGAAAGAACATAACAAAGACAGTGGGAGAAAATGGCCATCTACAAGCCAAGGAGAGAAGCTTTAAATCTTGGACTTGGACACCTTGATCCTGGATTTATAACTTCCAGAACTGGGAGAAAATAATTTGCATTATTTAAGCCACTGAGTCTTTGTTACCTTTTTATGACAGTCCTAATAAATGAATATATTCAGTAAAGACATCCAAAGCCAGTATTTTTTGTCTTCTATTTTCTCTCTGATGTCAGTTTCATCCTGAAGCATATGTTACAATATGGCTGTCAACAACATTGGCAGTTATATACTTCCTTATTATTATGGAGTGACAGAGAGAACCTGTACAACAACTTTTTTTTTTGTAGTTTTAAATTTTATTATATTATGTTAGTCACCACACAATACAGCATTAGTTTTTGATGTAGTGATCCACGATCCATTGTTTTCGTATAACACCCAGTGCTCCATGCAGTACGTGCCCTCCTTAATACCCATCACCAGGCTAACCAATCCCCCCTCCCCCCTCCCTTCTAGAACCCTGTTTGTTTCTCAGGTCCATAGTCTCTCATGGTTCATCTCTCCCTCCAATCCCCCCCCCCATTTTTTCCTTCCTTCTCCTAATGTCCTCCATGTTATTCCTATGTTCCACAAATAAGTGAAACCATATGATAATCGACTTTCTCTGCTTGACTTATTTTGCTTAGCATAATATGCTCCAGTCCCATCCATGTTCATGTCAAAGTTGGGGTTTCATCTTTTCTGATGGTTGAGTAATATTCCATTGTATATATGGACCACATCTTCTTTATCCATTCATCTGTTGAAGGGCATCTTGGCTCTTTCCACAGTTTGGCTATTGTGGACATTGCTGCTATGAACATTGGGGTGCATATGGCCCTTCTTGTCACTACATCTGTGTCTTTGGGTTAAATACCCAGTAGTGCAATTGCTGGGTCATAGGGTAGCTCTATTTTTAAATTTTTGAAGAACCTCCACACTGTTTTCCAAAGTGGCTGTACCAACTTGCATTCCCACCAACAGTGTAAGAGGGTTCCCCTTTCTCCACAACCTCTCCAACATTTGTTGCTTCTTGCCCTGTCCATTTTGGCCATTCTAACTGGTGTAAGGTGGTATCTCAGTGTGGTTTTGATTTGGATTTGATTTGGAATGTCAATTTCTTTCATGAGTGTTTTGTAGTTCCTAGAGTATAGATCTTTACCCCTTTGGTTAGGTTTATTCCAAGGTTTCTTATGTTTTTTGGTGCTATTGTAAATGGAATGGTTTCTTTAATTTCTCTTTCTACAGTTGAGTTGTTAGGGTATAAGAAAGCAACTGATTTCTGTGCATTGATTTTGTATCCTGCCACATTACTGAATTGCTGGATGAGTTCCAGTAATTTGGGGGTGGAGTCTTTTGGGTTTTCCACATAAAGTATCATGTCGTCTGCGAAAAGAGAGAGTTTGACTTCTTCTTTGCCAATTTGAATACCTTTTATTTCTTTTTGTTGTCTGATTGCTGTTGCTAGGACTTCTAGTACTATGTTGAAAAACAGTAGTGAGAGTGGGCACCCTTGACGTGTTCCTGATCTTAAGGGAAAGGCTCTCAGCTTTTCCCCATTGAGGATGATATTCGCTGTGAGTTTTTCATAGATGGATTTTATGAGCTTGAGGAATGTTCCCTCTATCCCTATACTCTGGAGAGTTTTAATCAGGAAAGGATGTTGTATTTTGTCAAATGCTTTTTCTGCATCAATTGAGAGGACCATATGGTTCTTCTCCTTCCTCTTATTAATGTGTTCTATCACATTGATTTGTGAATGTTGAACCACACTTGCATCCCGGGGATAAATCCCACTTGGTCGTGGTGGATGATCCTTTTAATGTATTGTTGGATCCTATTAGCTCGGATTTTGTTGAGGATTTTGGAATCCATATTCATCAGGGATATCGGTCTGAAATTCTCCTTTTTGATGGGGTCTTGCCTGGTTTGGGAATTAAGGTAATGCTGGCCTCATAGAATGAGCTTGGAAGTTTTCCTTCTGTTTCTATTTTTTGAAACAGATTCAGGAGAGTAGGTATTATTTCTTTGAATGTTTGGTAGAATTCCCCAGGGAATCCATCAGGCCCTGGCCTCTCGTTTTTTGGGAGGTTTTTGATCACTGCTTCAATCTTGTCACTGGTTACTGGCCTATTCAGTTTGTCAATTTCTTCCTGTTTCAGTCTTGGCAGCTTATAGGTTTCCAGGAAGGCCTCCATTTCAATCAGATTGCTCAGTTTATTGGCATATAGTTGTTGATAATAATTTCTAATAATTGTTTCTATTTCCTTGGTGTTAGTCGTGATCTCTCCCCTTTCATTCATCATTTTATTAATTTAGGTCCTTTCTCTCTTCCTTTGGATAAGTCTGGCCAGTGGTTTATCGATCTTATTAATTCTTTCAAAGAACCAACTTCTAGTTTCATTGATCTGATCTATTGTGTTTCTGGTTTCTAATTCAATGATTACTGCTCTAATTTTAATTATTTCTCTTCTAATGTGTGGATTAGGTTTCATTTGTTGCTTTTTCTCTAGTTCTTTAAGGTGTAGAGTTAGTTGGTGAATTCGGGATTTTTCTATTTTTTTGAGTGAGGCTTGGATGGTCCCCCTTAGGACCGCCTTTGCAGTATCCCATATGTTTTGGACCGATGTGTTTTCGTTCTCATTAATTTCCATGAATTGTTTAAGTTCTTCTTTGATTTCCTGGTTGACCCAAACATTCTTGAGCAGAGTGGTCTTTAGCTTCCAAGTGTTTGAATTTCTGTCCAATTTTTTCTTTTGATTGAGTTCCAGTTTTAGAGCATTGTGGTCTGAGAATATGCAGGGAATAATCTCAATCTTTTGGTATCGGTTGAGACCTGATTTGTGACCCAGTATATGGTCTATTCTGGAGAAAGTTCCATGTGCGCTCGAGAAGAATGAGTATTTTGTTGTTTTAGGGCGGAATGTTCTGTAAATATCTATGAGGTCCATCTGGTCCAATGTATCATTCAAAGCTCTTGTTGCGTTGTTGATTTTCTGCTTAGATGATCTGTCCATTGCTGAGAGTGGAGGTTTGAGGTCTCCTACAATTAACGTATTGTTATCAATATGACTCTTTATTTTGGTGAACAGTTGGCTTATGTAGATGGCTGCTCCCATGTTGGGGGCATAGGTATTTACAATTGTTAGATCTTCTTGTTGGATAGACCCTTTAAGAATGATATAGTGTCCTTCTGTGTCTCTTATTACAGACTTTAGTTTAAAATCTAATTTGTCTGATATAAGAATGGCTACCCCAGCTTTCTTTTGAGGTCCACTGGCATGGAAGATGAATCTCCATCCCTTCACTTTCAGTCTGGATGTATCTTTAGGTTCAAAATGAGTCTCTTGTAGACAGCATATGGATGGGTCCTGTCTTTTTATCCAATCTGCAACCCTGTGCCATTTTATGGGAGCGTTTAGGCCATTCACGTTGAGAGTGATTATTGAAAGATATGAATTAATTGTCATCATGTTGCCTGTGAAGACATTGTTTTTATATATTGTCCCTGTAAATTTCTGTTGTAGATCACTCTTGGGGTCTTTCTCCTTTTATAGAACGCCCCTTAATATTTCTTGCAGGTCCGGCTTAGTGGTCACATATTCTTAAACTTCTGCCAGTCGTGGAAGCTCTGCATCTCTCCATCCATTTTAAATGAAAGCTTTGCCGGATAAAGTATTCTTGGCTGCATGTTCTTCTCATTTAGTACTCTGAATATGTCTTGCCAGGCCTTTCTGGCTTGCCAGGTCTCTGTGGATAGGTCTGACGTTATTCTGATGTTCCTCCCTCTGTACGTAAGGAACCTCTTCCCCCTAACTGCCCTTAAGATGGTTTCCTTGGTTCTAAGATTTGCATTTTTACTATTACATGCCAGGGTGTTGGCCTGTTTTCCTTGATCTTAGGAGGGGTCCTCTCTGCCTCTAGAATGCCAATGTTTGTTTCATTCCCCAGATTAGGGAAGTTCTCAGCTACGATTTGCTCAAATACATCTTCTTGCCCTCTCGCTCTTTCTCCACTCCCTCTGGGATTCCAATTATTCTGACATTGGAATGCCTCATGGTGCCACTTATTTCTCTGATTCTATTTTTATGGATTCTGAGTTGTTTTTCCCTGGCCTCCTCTTTTCCCTTTTTATCTATTATACTGTCTTCCAGATCGCTTATTCTCTCTTCTGTCTCAGTTACCCTAGCTGTTAGATTATCTAGATTGGATTGGATCTCATTGATAGCATTTTTAAGTTCTGCCAATTCAGCTTTCATTTCTTCCCTTAGAGACTCTATGTTGCCATTAATTGATTTCTCCATTCTAGCCATTGTCTTCACAATTGCTAGCCTGAATTCCATCTCTGACATCTTGGTTATGTCTGCATCCTTTTGTAAATCTGCAGCATGTCATAATTTCTGAGTGTTTTCTGTTTTGGGGGCTCCTCCTACTAGTCATTCTGTTGATGGGTGTTTGAGGGAAATTATAGAGTCGAAATCATTGACCAGAACCCAAGCAAGATCCACCTGTTTTCTTGGCGTCTTGTTTTCCCAGCCTGTCTTCTGCGGGAGGGGCCTGCTGCGCTGTTACTCAGGCCACCCTGTTTGGGCAGATTTGCCCTGCGCCCCTGTGGCGGGGGATGGGCTCAGTGGGAATCAGTCTTTGGGGCTTTTGTTCTCTGGCGGTTTTCCCTGGCGGCTTTCCGTGTCTCTTCCGCAAGTCAGAGCAGAAGAGACCGTTTCCAACCCTCTGCCTCAGAGCAGAGAGACCTCAGTCTGTTCTTCAGTGAGCTCTCCAGGCCACACTGTCTCCGTTTCTGTCTGTGCTGCTATAAACTGCAGCGTCCTGGGTTGTGCGCCCCTCCGCAGCGCTCCTAGTCCTGCCTCCAGGTCTGAGCATGTCTCTGCCCTTTGTTCTTCTAAAACTGCCAGCCACTCCCAGTTTGCACGCGCGCTCGACTCTGCTGCTTGTGTTTTCCACCCCAGGGGTTGCAGTTCACCGGCGGGACCCCGCCGGTGTGGTTTTCCACCCCGGGGGCTGCCCTAAAGTCCTTTCCCGAAGCTACCAGTCTGCGAGTCTGTGCCCCATCCAGAGCACGCGAGGCTGTCACTCACCGGCGGTGTAGGATCCCCACATCCAGGCACCCTCCCACTGCTGTTTATCCTCCGATATCTGCCCGCAGAATCACGGCTCTCTGCTTCGTACCTCAAAACCAACTGTCTGCGATATTCTGTTTGTAGAGATCCAGATCTTCTTACATCTCAGGCTGGTTTCGTGGGTGCTCAGAGTGGTCTGGTAGATATCCAGCTCAATTCTGGGGACCACTTGAAATAGGCTCTGCTACTCCTCTGCCATATTTCCCCTCTCAGAAATATTGCTTTTTTAAGAACAAATATTATTAAAATGCCTATACTACCTAAAGCAATCTCCACATTTAATGCAATCCCTATCAAAATGACAATAGTATTTTTCACAAAGATAAAACAAATAATCCTAAAATTTGTATGGAAAACGTAGAAAACCATGAATAGCCAAATAAATCTTTTTTTTTTTTTTGGTAACCCATTTCCATTTTATTTTATTTATTTTTTTATAATTTTATTTTATTTTGTTATGTTAGTCACAGTACAAAACATCATTAGTTTTTGATGTAGTGATCCATGATTCATTGTTCTCATGTAACACCCAGTGCTCCATGCAGTACATGCCCTCCTTGATACCCTTCACCAGGCTAACCTATGCCCCTACACCCCCCCCCAAAACCCTCAGTTGGTTTCTCAGGGTCCATTATCTCTCATAGTTCATCTCTTCGTCTGATTTCCCCCACCTTCATTTTTCCCTTCCTTCTCCTAATGTGCTCCATGATATTCCTTATGTTCCAGAAATAAGTGAAGCCATATGATAATTGACTTTCTCTGCTTGACTTATTTCACTTAGCATGATTTCCTCCAGTCCCATCCATGTTGATGTAAAAGTTGGGTATTCATCTTTTCTGATGGCTGAGTAATATTCCACTGTGTATATGGACCACATCTTCTTTATCCATTCATCTGTTGAAGGGCATCTCGGCTCTTTCCACATTTTCGTCATTGCGGACATTGCTGTTATGAACATTGGGGTGCATATGGCCCTTCTTGTCACTACATCTGTGTCTTTGGGTTAAATACCCAGTAGTGCAATTGCTGGGGCATAGGATAGCTCTATTTTTCATTTTTTGAGGAACCACCACACTGTTTTCCAAAGTGGCTCTACCAACTTGCATTCCCACCAACAGTGTAAGAGGGTTCCCCTTTTTCCACAACCTCTCCACATTTGTTGTTTCTTGCCCTGTCCATTTTGGCCATTCTAACTGGTGTAAGGTGGTAATTCAGTGTGGTTTTGATTTGGATTTCCCTGATGGCTAATGATGATGAACATTTTTTCATGTGTCTGTTAGCCATTTGTATGTCTTCTTCAGAGAAGTGTCTGTTCATCTCTTCTGCCCACTTTTTGACTTGATTATTTGTTTTTTGGGTGTTTGGATTCAGAAGTACTTTATACATCTTGGATACCAGCCCTTTATCTGTAGTGTCATTTGCAAATATCTTCTCCCATTCTGTGGGTTGCCTCTTTGTTTTGTTGACTGTTTCCTTTGCTGTGCAGAAACTTTTTATCTTGATGAAGTCCCAAAAGTTCATTTTTGCTTTTGTTTCACTAGTGTTTGGAGATGAGTCTTGGAAGAAGTTGCTGTGGCCGATGTCAAAGAGGTTACTGCATATGTTCTCTTCTAGAATTTTGATTTATTCCTGTGTCACATTGAGGTCTTTCATTCTTTTTGAGTTTATCTTTGTGTATTGGGTTAGAGAATGGTCGAGTTTCATTCTGCATGTGGCTGTCCAATTTCCCCAGCATCATCTATGGAAGAGACTGTCTTTTTTCCATTCCATGTTTTTTCCTGCTTTGTCAAAGATTACTTGACCATAGAGTTGAAGGTCCATATCTGGGCTCTCTATTCTGTTCCATTGGTCTATATGTCCGTTTTTGTGCCAGTACCATGCTGTCTTGGTGATCACAGCTTTGTTATATAACTTGAAATTGGGCAACGTGATGTTTCCTGCTTTGTTTTTCTTTTTCAACATTTCCTTGGTGATTCGGGGTCTTTTCTGATTCCATACAAATTTTAAGATTGTTTGTTCCAGCACTTTGAAAAATGTCATTGGAATTTTGATCGGGATGGGTTTGAAGGTATAGACTACTCTGGGTAGCATAGACATTTTAATAATGTTTATTCTTTCGATCCATGATCATGGAATGTTTTTCCATCTTTTTGTGGCTTCTTCAATTTCTTTCATGAGTGTCCTGTAGTTCCTAGGGTATAGATCCTTTACTTCTTTGGTGAGGTGTATTCTGAGGTATCTTACGGTTTTGTTTTTATTGTAAATGGAATCTTTTCTCTATTTCTTTTTCTACAGTTGCATTGATAGTGTATAAGAAAGCAACTGATTTCTGTGCATTGATTTTGTATCCTGCCAGATTACTGAATTGCTGTATGATTTCTAGTAATTCAGGGGTGGAGTCTTTTGGATTTGCCACATAAAGTTTCATGTCATCTGAGAAGATAGAGAGTTTGAGTTCTTCTTTGCCATTTGAATATATTTTACTTCTTTTTGTTGTCTGATTGCTGTTTTTAGGACTTCTAGTACTATGTTGAACAATAGTGGCGAGATTGGGCACCCTTGATGTGTTCCTGAACTTAAGGGAAAGGCTCTCACCTTTTCCGCATTGAAGATGATATTTGCTGTGGGTTTTTCATAGATGGATTTTATGAACTTGAGGCATATTCCCTCTATCCCTATACTCTGAAGAGTTTTAATCAGGAAAGGATGTTGTATTTTGTCAAATGCTTTTTCTGCATCAATTGAGAGGATCGTATGGTTCTTCTCCCTCCTCTTATTAATGTGTTCTATCACATTGATTGATTTGTGAATGTTGAACCACACTTGCATCCCAGGGATAAATCCCACTTGGTCGTGGTGGATGATCTTTTTTTTTTTTTTTTAAGATTTTATTTATTTATTTGACAGAGAGAGACACAGCAAAGAGGGAACGCAAGCAGGGGGAGTGGGAGAGGGAGAAGCAGACTCCCCGCCGAGCAGGGAGCCTGATGTGGGGCTCGATCCCAGGACCCTGGGATCATGACCTGAGCCAAAGGCAGACACTTAACGACTGAGCCACCCAGGTGCCCCTGGATGATCTTTTTAATGTATTGTTGGATCCTATTAACTCGGATTTTGTTGAGGATTTTGGAATCCATTTTCATCAGGGATATCGGTCTGAAATTCTCCTTTTTGTTGGGGTTGCCTGGTTTGGGGATTAAGGTAATGCTGGCCTCATAGAATGAGGCTGGAAGCTTTCCTTCTGTTTTTATTTTTTGAAACAGCTTCAGTAGAATAGGTATAATTTCTTCTTTGAATGTTTGTTAGAATTCCCAAGGGAACCCATCAGGCCCTGGCCTCTTGTTTTTTGGGAGGTTTTGGATCACTGCTTCAATCTCGTTACTGGTTTTTGGTCTATACAAGTTGTCAATATTTTCCTGTTTCAGTCTTGGTAGTTTATAGGTCTCCAGGAAGGCATCCATTTCATCCAGGTCACTCATTTTATTGGTATATAGTTGTTGATAATAATTTCTAATAATTGTTTCTATTTCCTTGGTGTTAGTCGTGATCTCTCCCTTTTCATTCATAATTTTATTAATTTGGGTCCTTTCTCTTTTCTTTTGGATAAGTCTGGCCCGTGGTTTCTCGATCTTATTAATTCTTTCAAAGAACCAACTTCTAGTTTCATTGATCTGATCTACTGTGTTTCTGGTTTCTAATTCATTGATTTCTGCTCTAATCTTTATTATTTCTCTTCTAATGCATGGCTTAGGCATCGTTTGTTTCTTTTTCTCTAGTTCTTTAAGGTGTAAAGTTAGCTGGTGAATTCGGGATTTATTTGTTTTTTTTTTTTTTTTGACTGAGGCTTGAATGGCCATGTATTTCCCCCTTAGGACCGCCTTTGCAGTATCCCATAGGCTTTGGACTGATGTGTTTTCGTTCTTATTGGTTTCCATGAATTGTTTAAGTTCTTCTTTGATTTCCTGGTTGACCCAAAAATTCTTGAGCAGAGCAGTTTTTAGCTTCCAGGTGTTTGAATTTCTTCCAATTTTTTTCTTTTGATTGAGTTCCAGTTTTAAAGCATTATGGTCTGAGAATATGCAAGGAATAATCTGAATCCTTGTTATCAGTTGAGACCTGATATTTGACCCAGTATGTGGTCTATTCTAAAGAAAGTTCCATGTGCCCTCGAGGATGAGTATTCTGTTTTTTTTTTTTTAGGGTGGAATATTCTGTGTATATCTATGAGGTCCATCTGGTCCAGTTTGTCATTCAAATTCTTGTTTCTTTGTTGATTTTCTACTTAGATGATCTGTCTATTGCTGAAGGTGAGGTAATGAGGTCTCCTACAATTAACATATTGTTATCAATATGACTATTTTGGTTAAGAGTTGGCTTATGTAGTTTGCTGCTCCCATGTTGGGGGCATAGATATTTACAATTGATAGATCTTGTTGGATAGACTCTTTAAGAATGATATATTGTCCTTCTGTTTCTCTAATTACAATATTTAGTTTAAAATCTAATTTGTCTGATATAAAAATTGCTACCCCAGCTTTCTTTTGAGGTCCATTGGCATGGAAGATCAATCTCTATCCCTTCACTTTCAGTCTGGATGTATCTTTAGGTTCAAAATGAGTGTCTTGTAGACAGCATATGGATGGGTCCTGTCTTTTTATCCAATCTGCAACCCTGTGCCATTTTATGAGAGCATTTAGGCCTTTCAGGTTCAGAACGATTATTGAAAGATATGAATTTATTGTCATCATGTTGCCTTTGAAGACCTTGTTTTTATAGATTGTCCCTGTACATTTCTGTTCTATATCACTGTTGGGGTTTTTCTCCTTTTATAGAACTACTTTTAATATTTCATGCAGGACCAGCTTAGTGGTCACAAATTCTTTCAGTTCTGCCTGTCGTGTAAGCTCTGCATCTCTCCATCCATTCTAAATGACTGCCTTGTCAGATAAAGTATTCTTGGCTTATTGTTCCTCTTGTTTAGTACCCTGAACGTGTCTTGCCAGTCCTTTTTGGCTTGCCAGGTCTCTGTGGATAGGTGTGACATTATTCTGATATTCCTCCCTCTGTACATAAGGAATCTCTTTCCCCTAACTGCCCTTAAGATGGTTTCTTTGGTTCCAAGACTTGCGAGTTTTACTATTACATGCCGGGGTGTTGGCCTGTTTTCGTTGATTTTAGGAAGGGTCCTCTCTTCCTCTAGGACATGAATATTTATTTCATTCCCCAGATTACAGAAGTTCTCAGCTACGATTTACTCAAATATATCCTCTAGTTCTCTCTCTCTCTCCATCCTCTCAGGGATCCCAATAATTCTGACATTGGGACATTTTATGGTGTCACTTATTTCTCTGATTCTATTTTCATGGATTCTGCCTTGTTTTTCCCTAACCTCCTCTTTTCCTTCCATGTCTATTAATTGCTCTTCTAAATCACTAATTACTTCTTCTACCTCGCTTACCCTAGCTGTTAGATTATCTAGATTAGATAGAATCTCATTGATAGCATTTTTAAGTTCTGCCAATTCAGCTTTCATTTCTGCCCTTAGAGACTCTATGTTGCCATTGATCGATTTCTCCATTGTAGCTATCATCTTCACAATTGCTAGCCTGAATTCCATCTCTGACATCTTGTTCACAGTCTGAGTCTTTCCTATTTTGGGTGATCCTTCTCCTAGTCATTCTGTTGAGGGGTGGTTGAGGGAATGTACAGAATCCAAATTATTGACCACAACCCAAGCAAGATGCACCTATTTTATAGGATCCTTAGGGTTGCTGGCCTCTGGTTTTCCCAGCCTGTCTTTTGGGGGAGGGTCGTGCCACAGTGTTACTCAGAGAACCCTGTTTGGGCAGAGTTGCCCTGCCCTCTGTGGTGGGGGATGGGCTCAGGGATAACCGTTTTTGGGGGGCTTTTGTTCTCTGGAGGCTTTTCCTGGTGGCTTTACGTGTCTCTTCCAAGAGTCAGAACAGAAGAGATCATTTCCAACCCTCTACCTCAGAGCAGGAAGATGGCAGTCTGTTCTTCAGTGAGCTCTCCAAGCCATACTATCCCTGTTTCTGTCTATGCAGCTAAAAACTGCAGCGGCCTTTGTTGTGAACCCCTCAGCAGTGCTCTCAGTCTTTGCTCCCAGTTGGGGCACTTCTCTGCCCTTTGTGCTTCTAAAAATACCAGCAGCCCCAAGTTTGCATGTGCAGCCCTGCTGCTCCTGTTTCCTCCTGGGGGGCTGCCCTAACGTCTTTCCCCCCCACTACCATTCTGCAATTTTGTTCCTGGTCCCCAGCGCAGGAAGCTATTGCTCACGGGTTCTGTAGGATCCCGATAGCTTGGCTCTGTCCACGTGCCCTTTATCCTCTGACATCTGCCTGGGGAATCACGTCTCCCCACTTTGTACCTTGAAACCAACCGCCTGTGATATTCTGTTTGTAGAAACCCTGATCTATCTTCTTACATCTCAGGCTGATTTCGTGGGTGTTCAGTGTGGCCTGGTAGATATCCAGCTCAATCCTGGGCATGGGTTAGAATAAGGTCTCCTTCTCCTCCGCCATGTTTTCCCTCCCTCAGCCAAAGCAATCTTGAAAAGGAAAAGCAATGATGGAAGCTTCACCATTTTGGACTTCAAACTACATTATGAACCTGTAGTGATCAAAACAACATGGTACTGGCACTAAAGCAGACATATAGATCCATAGAATAGAACAGAGACCCAAACTGAGCCCCCAACTATATGGTCAACTAATCTTTGACAAAGCAGGAAAGAAACCCAATGGGAAAGGACAGTCTCTTCAACAAATAGTGTTGGGAATACCGGACAGCTAGATGCAAAAGAATGAAACTGAACCACTTTCTTACACCACACATAAACATAAATTAAAAATGGTTTAAAGACCTAAATGTGAGACTGGAAACCTTAAAAATCGTAGAAGAGAACATAGGCAGTAAGCTCTTTGACATGGGCCATAACAACTGTTTTCTAGATATGTCTCCTAAGGCAAGGGAAAGCAAAGCAAAAATAAACTATTGAGGCTACATCAAAATAAAGAGCTCTGCACAGTGAATGACAAAATCAACAAAACTAAAAGGCCACCGACAGAATGGGAGGAGATACTTACAAAGGATATATTTGATAAAGGTTTAGTATCCAAAATATATGAAGAATTTATAAAACTCAACACCCCAAAAAACAAACAATCCAATTAAAAATGGGCAGAAGAAATGAACAGATATTTCCCCAAAGAAGACATCTAGATGACTGACAGATACTTGAGAAGATGTTCATCATCACTTAGCATCAGGGATATGAAAATTAAAACTACAGTGAGCTATCACATCACACCTGTGAGAATAGCTAATAACAACACAAGAAACAACAGGTTTTGGAAAGCATGTGGAGAAAAAGGAACACTCCTGCAATGTTGGTGGAATGCACAATGGTACAGCCACTGTGGAAAACAGTTTGAAGGTTCCTCAACGAGTTAAACATAGAACTAGCCTACAATCCAGCAGTTACACTACTGAATATTTACCTAAAGAATACAAAAACACTAATTCAAAGAGATGCACACACCTCTATGTTTATAGCAGCATATTTTATAATAGCAAGATACGGAAGAAGCTCAATTGTCCACCAATTGATTAATAGATAAAGAGGATATAGTGCATATGTGTGTATATATATAATGAATTATCATTCTGCCATAAAAACAATGAAATTTTGCTATTTGCAATCACTTGGATGGAGCTAGACAGAATAATGCTAACCATAATGCTTTAGTCAGAGAAAGACAAATACATGATTTCCCTCATATGTGGAATTTAAGAAACAAAACAAATGGACAAAAATAAAGAGAAACAAACCAAGAAATAGACTCTTAATTATGGAGAACCAGTTGATGGGTACCAATGGGGAAGGGGATGGGGGATGGGTTAAACAGATGATAGGGAGAGGTAGAGCAAGATGGCAGAGGAGTAGGAGACCTAAATTTTGTCTGGTCCCAAGAATTCAGCTAGATAGGTGTCAGACCATTCTGGACACCTACAAACTCAACAGGAGATTGAAGAAATGAATAGCAACAACTCTCTGAACAGAAAGACCACTTTCTGGAGGTAGGACATGTGGAGAAGTGAATACGAGGTGATATTTGGGAATATAGACAGCCCAGCTACCAGCAAGTGATAGAGCAGTGGAGCACAAAATCGGAATTTTAGAAGTCTGCTCCACTGAGGGAAGTCACTCCAGTGGCTAAGTGGGGGGTGGGGTGGGGAGTGGAACTCTTGCTGTGACAGTGTGGTCTCAGGACCCTCAGGGTCACAGAAAAACCGGGGGTGCGTAAGTGAGGCAGAGTTCCCAGGTATTGGAGCAGGGAAGCCAGCTACAGAGACAGAGCCGAGGAGTGGGATCTTAGCTCGGGGTTGCCATAAACCATGATCCGTGGCACAGTCAGGCGACTACTCTTTCAGCAGGGACCCAGCAAGCGACAGATCCAGGGAGATTCCTCTTCCTCTCCTGGGAGGAGTGGCATGAGAGCACAGTGCAGGAATCTGCTGGGTTTGGAGACTCCAAATAGGGTCATGTGCAAGAGATACAAACACTCAGTCACAGTCTGGGTGAGCACAGAGTGCAGCCGGAGACCAGGGAGACAGGAGTGACTGACTGCTTTTCCTAGGGGCTCACTGAGGAGTGGAGCCCCGAGTTCTAGGCTCCTCCAGGGTGGAGATTGGGAGGTTGCCATTTTCTTTCCCGTCCTCCAAAGCTGTACGGAAAGTTTTCAGGGAACAAAAACTACCGAGAGCAAACCCAAGGCGATTACTTATCTCGGCCCCTGGCAAGGGTGGTGCAATTCCACCTCAGGCAAAGACATTTGAGAATCACTGCCACAGGCCCCTCCCCCAGAAGATCAACAAGAACAGCCAGCCAAGACCAAGTTTACCTATCAATGAGAACAGCAGAATGCCAGCACTAGGAGAATACAGCACATAGAATTCATGGGTTTTTTTCCCTGTGATTCTTTAGTGTTTCAAAGTTAATTTTTTTAATTTCTTTTTTTTTCTTTTTCTTTTTCTTTTTTGGAATTTTTCTTTTTCCCTTTTCAACCAACATCTTATCAATCCCTTTTTTAAGAATTTTTTTTTTATTTTTCATTTTTAGGGTCATATTCCATCCCTTCATTGTAGTTAACCTTATTTTTGATATATATGTATAAGTTGTTCTCTCTTTAAAATTTTGGGATACAGTTTCTTCTAACAGATACTAGATGGGCTTGAAAAAAGCATAGAAGATACTAGAGAAACCCTTACTGGAGAAATAAGAGAACTAAAATCTAACCAAGTTGAAATCAAAAAGGTGATTAATGAGGTGCAATAAAAAATGGAGGTTCTAACTGCTAGGATAAATGAGGCAGAAGAGAGAGTTAGTGTTATAGAAAACCAAATGATGGAGAATAAAGAAGCTGAGAAAAAAGAGAGATAAACAACTACTGGTTCACGAGGGTAGAATTCGAGAGATAAGTGATTCCATAAGACACAACAATATTAGAATAATTGGGATCCCAGAAGAAGAAGAAAGAGAGAGAGGGTCAGAAGGTATATTGGAGCAAATTATAGCAGAGAACTTCCCTAATTAGGAGAAGGAAACAGGCATCAAAATCCAGGAGGCACAGAGAACCCCCCTCAAAATCAATAAAAATAGGTCAGCCCCCCAACATCTAACAGTAAAACTTACAAGTCTCAGAGACAAAGAGAAAATCCTGAAAGCAGCTTGGGACAAGAAATCTGTAAGCTACAATGGTAGAAACATTAGATTGGCAGCAGACGTATCCACAGAGACCTGGCAGGCCAGAAACGATTGGCATGATATATTCAGAGCACTAAACAAGAGAAATATGCAGCCAAGAATACTGTAATCAGCTAGGGTGTCATTGAAAATAGGAGAGATAAAAAGCTTCCAGGACAAATGAAAACTAAAAGAATTTGCTAACACAAAACCAGCCCTACAAGAAATACTGAAAGGGGTCGTCTAAGCAAAGAGAGAGCCTAAAAGTAACATAGACCAGAAAGGAATACAGACAATATACAGTAACAGTCACCTTAGAGGCAATAAAATGGCACTAAATTCATATCTTTCAATCGTTACCCTGAATGTAAATGAGCTAAATGCTCCAATCAAAAGACACAGGGTATCAGATTGGATAAAAAAACAAGACCCATTGGTATGCTGCCTGCAAGAGACTCATTTTAGACCCAATGACCCTCCAGATTGGAAGTTGGGGGTTGGAAAACCATTTACCATGCTAATGGACATCAAAAGAAAGCTGGAGTGGTAATCCTTATATCACACAAATTAGATTTTAAACCAAAAACTGTAATAAGAGATGATGAAGGACGCTATATCCTACTGAAAGAGTCTATCCAACAAGAAGTTCTAACAATTGTAAATATCTATGCCCCTAACATGGGAACAGCCAATTATATAAGCCAATTAATAACAAAAGCAAAGAAACACATCGACAACAATACAATAATAGTATGGGACTTTAACACCCCCCTCACTGAAATGGACAGATATTCTAAGCAAAAGATCAACAAGGAAATAAAGACTTTAAATGACACACTGGACCAGATGGACGTCACAGATCTATTCAGAAGATTCCAACCCCAAGCAACAGAATACAAATTTTCCCTAGTGCCCATGGAACATTCTCCAGAATAGATCACATTCTAGGTCACAAATCAGATCTCAACCAGTATCAAAAGTTTGGGATCATTCCCTGCATATTTTTGGACAACAATGCTTTGAAACTAGAACTCAATCACAAGAGGAAAGTCGGAAAGACTTCAAACACATGGAGGCTAAAGAGCATCCTACTAAAGAATGAATGGGTCCACTAGGAAATTAAAGAAGAATTTAAAAAATTCATGGAAACAAATGAAAATGAAAACACAGCAGTTCAAAATCTTTTGGGTGCAGCAAAGGCTGTCCTGGGAGGAAAGTATATAGCAATATAAGCCTTTCTCAACAAACAATAAAGGTCTCAAATACACAACCTAACCTTACAGCTAAAGGAGCTGTAGGAAGAACAGCAAATGAAGCCTAAACCCAGCAGGAGAAGAGATATAATAAAGATCAGAGCAGAAATCAATGAAATAGAAACCAGAAGAACAGTAGAACAGATCAACAAGACTAGGAGCTGGTTCTTTGAAAGAATTAATAAGATTGATAAACCCCTGGCCATACTTATCAAAAAGAATAGAGAAACGACCCAAATAAATGAAATCATGAATGAAAGAGGAGAGATCACAAGCAACACCAAAGAAATACAAACAATTATAAGAACATATTATGAGGAAATATAAGCCAGCAAACTAGATAATCTGGAAGAAATGGATGCATTCCGAGAGATGTATAAACTACCAAAACTGAAACAGGAAGAAATAGAAAACCTGAACAGACCTATAACCACTAAGGAAATTGAAGCAGTAATAAAAAAATCTAACAAAAGCCCAGGGCCAGATGGCTTCCCAGGGGAATTCTACCAATCATTGAAAGAAGAATTAATACCTATTCTTCTGAAACTGTTCCAAAAAAGAAAAATGGAAGGAAAACTTCTGAACTCGTTTTATGAGGCCACCATTACCTTGATCCCAAAGCCAGACAAAGACCCCATCAAAAATAATTACAGACCAATATCCTTGATGAACATGGATGCAAAAATTCTCACCAAAATACTAGTCAATAGGATCCAACAGTACATTAAAAGGATTATTCACCACCACCAAGTGGGGTTTATTCCTGGGCTCTATGTTTGGTTCAACATCCACAAATCAATAAATGTGATACAATACATTAATAAAAGAAAGAACAAGAACCATATGATCCTCTTAATAGATGCAGAAAAAAACATTTGACAAAGTACAGCATCCTCTGTTGATTAAAACTCTTCAGAGTGTAGGGATAGATGGTACATACCTCAATATCATAAATGCTATTTATGAAAAATCCACAGTGAATATCATTTTCAATGGGGAAAAACTGAGAGCTTTCCCCCTAAGGTCAGGAAAATGGCAGGAATGTCCACTATCACCACTGCTCTTGAACATAGTACTAGACGTTCTAGCCACAGCAATCAGACAACAAAAAGAAATAAAAGGCATCCGAATTGGCAAAGAAGAAGTCAAACCCTCACTCTTTGCAGATGATATGATAGTTTATGTGGAAAACCCAAAATTCTCCACCCCAAAACTGCTAGAACTCATACAGGAATTCAGTAAAGTGGCAGGATATAAGATCAATGCACAAAAATCTGTTGCATTTCGATACACCAAGAAAAAGATATGAAGAAAGATAAATTAAGGAGTGGATCGCATTTACAATTACACCCAAAACCATAAGATACCTAGGAATAAATCTAACCCAGGAGGCAAAGAATCTGTACTCAGAGAACTATAGAATATTCATGAAAGTAATCGAGGAAGACACAAAGAAATGGAAAAACGTTCCATGCTCATGGATTGGAAGAACAAATACTATGACGATGTCAATGCTACCTAGAGCAATCTACACATTTAATGCAATCCCTATCAAAATACCATCCACTTTTTTCAAAGAAATGGAACAAATAGTCCTAAAATTTCTATGGAAGCAGAAAAGACCCTGAATAGCCAAAGGAATGTTGAAAAAGCAAAGCAAAGCTGGTGGCATCACAATTCCGGACTTCAAGCTCTATTACCTAGCCCTCACCATCAAGAAGGTATGGTACTAGGACAAAAACAGACACACTGATCAGTGGAACAGAACAGAGAGCCCAGAAATGGACCCTCAACTCTATGGTCAACTCATCTTTGACAAAGCAGGAAAGAATGTCCAATGGAAAAAAGCCAGTCTCTTCAACAAATGGTGTTGGGAAAATTGGACAGCCACATGCAGAAGAATGAAACTGGACCATTTCCTTACACCACAAACAAAAATAGCCTCAAAATGGATGAAAGACCTCAATGTGAGACAGGAATCCATCAAAATCCTTGAGGAGAACACAGGCTGCAATCTCTTCAACCTCAGCCACAGCAACTTCTTCCTAGAAACATCGCCAAATGCAAGGGAAGCAAGGGCAAAAATGAACTACTGGGACTTCATCAAGATAAAAATCTTCTGCACAGCAAAGGAAACAGTCAACAAAACCAAAAGACAACCAACAGAATGGGAGAAGATATTTGCAAGTGACATATCAAATAAATGTTTTTTTACCCAAAATATATAAAGAACTTATCAAACTCAACACCCAATGAACAAATAATCCAATCAAGAAATGGGCAGAATACATGAACAGACATTTTTTCAAAGAAGACATCCAAATGGCCAACAGACAGATGAAAAAGTGCTCAACATCACTCGGCATCAGGGAAATCCAAATCAAAACCTCAATGAGATACCACCTCATACCAGTCAGAATGGCTAAAATTAACAAGTCAGGAAACGACAGATGTTGGTGAGGATCCAGAGAAAGGGGAACCCTTCCACACTGTTGGCGGGAATGCAAGCTGGTGCAGCCACTCTGGAAAACAGTATGGAGGTTCCTCAAAAAGTTGAAAATAGAGCTACCCTATGATCCATCCATTGCACTACTAGGTATTTACCCCAAAGATACAAATGTAGGGATCCGAAGGGGTACGTGCACCCCGATGTTTATAACAGCAATGTCCACAATATCCAAACTATGGAAAAAGCCAAGATGTCCTTCAACAGATGAATGGATAAAGAAGATGTGGTAGGTATATACAATGGAATATTATGCAGCCATCAAAAGGAATGAAATCTTGCCATTTGCGATGACGTGGATGGAACTGGAGGGTATTATGCTGAGTGAAATAAGTCAGTCAGAGAAAGACATGTATCATATGATCTCACTGGTATGAGGAATTCTTAATCTCAGGAGACAAACTGAGGTTTCCTGGAGTGGTGGGGTGTGGGAGGGATGGGGTTCCTGGGTGGTAGACATTGGATAGGGTATGTGCTATGGTGAGCAGTTTGAATTGTGTAAGACTGATGAATCACAGACCTGTACCTCTGAAACAAATAATACAGTATATGTTAAAAAAAAAAAAAAAAGATTGTAGGAAGGGAAAAATGAAGGGTTGAATCAGAGCAGGAGATGAACCATGAGAGACTGTGGACTCTGAGAAACAAACTGAGGGTTCCAGAAGGGAGGGGGTTGGGGGGATTAGTTAGCCTGTTGATGGGTATTAATGAGTGCACATATTGTATGGAACACTGGATGTTATACACGAGCAATGAATCATGGAACACTACATAAAAAACTAATGAGGTAATGTATGGTGACTAACATAACATAATAAAATGAATTAAAAAAAAAAAAACAGGGCATAAAGGATTGCATGCATCATGATGAGCTCCAGGTGATGCATGGACGTGTTGAGCACTGTAAACTAATATAACACTGTACAGTAACTAACTGAAATTAAAATAAAAACTTTAAAAAAAAGCATTTAAGCCCTAGATTTCATTTTTTATTAATATTTTTTCGTTATGTTACATTAGTCACCATACAGTACTTCATTAGTTTTTGATGTAGTGTTCCGTGATCCATTGTTTGTGTATAATACCCAGGGCTCATTGCAATATGTGCCCTCCTTAATGCCCATCACCCAGCTAACGCATCCCCAACCCCCCTTCCCTTTGAAACCCTCAGTTTATTTCCAAGAGTCCATAGTCTCATGGTTTGTCTCCCTCTCTGATTTCTCCCCCTTCAGTTTTCCCTCCCTTCCCCTGTGGCACTCTGTGCTATTGCTTATGTTCCATATATGAGTGAAGTCATATAAAAATTGTCTTTCTCTGCTTGACTTATTTCACTTAACATAATCCCCTCCAGTTCCATCCATGTCCATGCAAATAGTGGGTATTCATCCTTTCTGATGGCTGAATAATATTCCATTGTATATATGAACCATATCTTCTTTATCCGTTCATCCGTTGAAGGACATCTCAGCTCCTTCCACAGTTTGGTCATTGTGGACATTGCTGCTATGAACATTGGGGTGCATGTGCCCCTTCTTTCACTACATCTGTATATTTGTACTTCATCCAGTAGTGAAATGGCAGGGTCATAGGGTAGCGCTATCATTAACATTTTGAGGAACCTCCATACAGTTTTCCAAAGTGGCTATACCAGCTAACATTCCCACCAAAAGTGTAAGAGGGTTCCCCTTTCCCCTCATCCTCTCCAACATTTGGTGTATCCTGCCTTGTTAATTTTGCCATTCTAACTGGTGTAAGGTGGTGTCACAATGTGGTTTTGATTAGAATTTCCCTGGTGGCTAGTGATGTTGAACAGCTTCTCATTTGTCTGTTAGCCGTTCATATGTCTTCTTTAGAGAAGTGTCTGTTCATGTCTTCTGCCCATTTCTTGACTTGATTATTTGTTTTTTGGGTGTTGAGTTTGAGAAGTTCTTTATAGATCTTAGATACCAGCCCTTTATCTGATAGGTCATTTGCAAATATCTTCTCCCATTCCGTGGGTTGCCTCTTTGTTTTGTTGACTGTTTGCTGCACAGAAGCTTTTTATCTTGATGAAGTTCCAAAAGTTCATTTTCACTTTTGTTTCCCTTGCCTTTAGTCATGTCATGAAAGAAGTTGCTGTGGCCAATTTTAACGAGGTTACTGCCTATGCTCTCCTCTAGGTTGATGGATTCCTGCCTCACATTGAAGTCTTTCATCCATTAAGAGTTTATCTTTGTGTATGGTGTAAGAGAATGGTTGACTTTCAATCTTCTGATATAGCTGCCCAGTTTTCCCATGACCATTTATTGAAGAGACTGTCTTTTTTCCATTGTCTATTTTTTCCTATTTTGTCAAAGACTAGTTGACCATAGAGTTGAAGGTCCATATATGGGCTCTGTATTCTGTTCTATTGATCTATTTGTTTTTGTGCAAGTACCATGCTGCCTTGGTGATCACAGATTTGTAATATAGCTTGAAATTGGGCAACATGATGCCCCCAGTCTCGTTTTTCTTTTTCAACAATTCCTTGGCGATTTGGGGTCTTTTCTGGTTCCATACAAATATTAGGATTATTTGTTCCAGCACTTTGAAAAATGCCATTGGTATTTTGGTCAGGATGGCATTTGTAGATTGCTCTTGGCATCATAGACATTTTAACAAAGTTTATTCTTCCAATCCATGAGTATGGAATATCTTTCCATCTTTTTGTGTCTTCTTCAATTTCATTTAAGTGTTCTGTAGTTTCTAGAGTATAGATCCTTTACCTCTTTAGTGAGGATAATTCCAAGGTATCTTATGGTTTTTGGTGCTATTGGAATCAATGCCTTAGTTTCTCTTTCTACAGTTACATTGTTAGTGTAGAGAAGAGCAACCAATTTCTGTGCATTGATTTTGTATCCTGCCACATTACTGAATTGTTGTAGGAGTTCTAGTAATGTGGGGTTGGAGTCTTTTGGGTTTTCCATATAAAGTATCATGTCATCTGCAAAGAGAGTTTGACTTATTCTTTTCCAATTTTATTATCACTTATTTCTTTTTGTTGTCTGTTTGTTGTTGCTAGGACTTCTAGTACAGTGTTGAACAATAGTGGTGAGAGTGGGCATCCTTGTCGTGTTCTTGACCTTAAGAGAAAAGCTCTCAGCTTTTCCTCATTAAGAATGCTATTAGCTGTGGGCTTTTCATTGATGGTTTTTATGAAATTGAGAGTGTTCCCTCTATCTCTATAGTCTATAGAGTTTTAATCAGGAAAGGATGTTGTATTTTGTCAAATGCTTTTTCTGCATCAATTGAGAGGACCATATGGTTTTTCTCTCTCCTTTTATTAATGTGTTCTATCACACTGATTGATTTGCGAATGTTAAACCATCCCTGATGGATAATCCTTTTAATGTACTATTGGATCCTCTTGGCTACGATCTTGTTGAGAATTTTGGCATCAATATTCATCAGGGATATTGGTCAGTAATTTTCCTTTTTGATGGGGTTTTGCCTGGTTTTGGGATCAAGGCAATGCTGGCCTCATAGAAAGAGTTTGGAAGTTTTCCTTCTGTTTCTTTCTTTCTTTTTTTAAACTTCAGGACAGTAGTTATTATTTCTTCTTTGAATGTTTGGTAGAATTCCCCTGGGAAACCATCAGGCTCTGGACTCTTGCTTTTTTGGAAGGTTTTGATCACTGCTTCCATTTCATTACTGGTTATTGGTCTATTCAGATTGTCAATTTCTTCCTGTTTCAGTCTTGGTAGTTTATAGGTTTCCAGGAAGGCATCCATTTCTTCCAGGTTGCTTAATTTATTGGCATGTAGTTGTTGATAATAATTTCTAATAATTGTTTCAATTTCCTTGGTGTTAGTCGTGAACTCTCCCCTTTCATTCATAATTTTATTAATTTGGTTCTTTTCTCTTTTCTTTTGTTTAAGTCGGGCAGTGGTTTATCAATCTTATTCTTTCAAAGAACCAAGTTCTAGTTTCATTGATCTGCTCTACTGTATTTCTGGTTTCTAATTCATTGATGTATGCTCTAATCTTTACTAATTCCCTTCTCCTGATTGGCTTAGGCTTTATTTGTTTTTCTATTTCCAATTCTTTAAGGTGTAAATTTAGCTTGTGTATTTGGGATTTCTCTATTTTTTGAGTGAGGCTTGGATGGGTATATATTTCCCACTTAGGGCCACTTTTGCAGTATCCTATAGGTTTTTGACCAAAGTGTTTTCATTCTCATTGGTTCCCATGAATTGTTTAAGTTCTTCTTTAATTTCCTGTTTGATCCAATCCTTCTTAAGCAGGATTGTCTTTAGCTTCCAAGTGTTTGAATTTCTTCCAAATTTTCTTGTGATTGAGTTCCAGTTTCAAAGCATTGTGGTCTGAGAATATGCAGGTTATAATCTCAGTCTTTTGGTATTGGTTGAGACCTGATTTGTGACCCAGTATGTGGTCTATTCTGGAGTAAGTTCCATGTGCATTCAAGATGAATGAGTATTCCATTCTTTTAAGGTGAAATGTTCTGTATATATCTATGAAGTCCATCTGCTCCAGTGAGCCATTCAAAGCTCTTGTTTCTGGTTAGATGATCTCTCAATTGCTGAGAGTGGAGTGTTGAGGTCTCCTACTATTAAAATATTATTATCAATATATTTCTTCATTTTGGCTAACAGTTGGCTTATGTAGTTTGCTGCTCCCATGTTAAGGGCATAGGTATTTACAATTGTTAGATCTTCTTGTTGGACAGACCCTTTAAGAATGATATAGTGCCCTTCTGTATCTCTTACTACAGACTTTAGCTTAAAATCTAATTTGTCTGCTATGAGGATTGCTACCCCAACTTTCTTTTGAGGTTTCATTGGCATGAAAAATGGTTCTCCATCCCCTCACTTTCATTCTTGAGGTGTCTTTAGGTTCAAAATGTGTCTCCTATAGACAGCATATAGATGGGTCATGTCTTTTTATCCAATCTGCAACCCTCTGCTGTTTCATGGGAGCATTTAGGCTGTTCATGTTGAAAGTGATTATTGGAAGATATGATTTTATTGCCAACATGTTTTCTGTGAAGTGCTTGTTTCTTTAGATTGTCTCTATAAATTTCACTCTGTATTACTCTTGGGGTTTTTCTTCTTTTATAGAAGCCCCCTTAATTTTCCTTGCATAGCCGCCCTGGTGATCACATATCCTTTCCATTTCTGCCCGTCTTGGAAGCTCCTTGTCTCTCCCTCTGTTCTGAATGACAGCCTTGCTGGATAAAGTATCCTTGGCTGCCTGTTCTTCTCATTTAGTACCCTGATTATGTCTTGCCATCCCTTTCTGGCTTGCTCCATCTCTGTGGACAGGTCTGATGTTATTCTGATGTTTCTCCCTCCGTACATAAGAAATCTCTTCCTCCTCACCACTTTCAAGATTGTTCCTTGGATCTAAGATTTGCAAATTGTATTATTATATCAGGGTGTTGGTCTGTTCTGATTGATCTTGGGAGGATTCCTCTCTGCCTCTTGGACATGAATGCTTGTTTCATTCCCCAGATTAGGGAAGTTCTCAGCTACGATTTGCTGAAATATATCTTCTAGACCCCTATCTCTCTCCACCCCCTCAGGTATCCCAATAATTCTGACACTGGAATGTTTCATAGCCTCATTAATGTCACTTAGTCTGATCTCTTGGGCTTTGAGCTCTTTCCCAGGCCTCGTCGGTTTCCTTCTTTTCTATCATCTTATCTTCTAGTTCACTAATTCGTTATTCTGCCTCATTTAGATGAATATGTAAGAATATCCTGGCAGTCAGAATATCCAGTTTAGATGGCATTTCATTCACAGAATTTTTAATTTTGGCCTGATTATATCTCATTTCTGTCCATAGAGATTCTATATTGTTGCTAATATTTTCTCAAGCTTTGTTATCGACTTCATAATTACTGCTCTGAAGTTTATTTCTGATATTTTGCTTATATCCATATCCATTAGGTCTGTGGCAGAGGACATAGTCTCTGATTCTTTTCTTTGTTGGGGGTTCCTCCCCTTAGTCATTCTGTTCTTTGAGGGAATGTACAGAGTCCAAAGTATTAACAGGTGCAAGATGCACCTGTTTTATAGCAACCTTGTGGTTGTCGGCCTCTTGTTCTTCCTGCCTGTCTTCTGGGGGAGGAGACTGCCATGCTCTTACTCAGGCAACCCTGCCTTGGCAGAGTTGCCCAGCCCCCTTTGGGGGTGTGCTCAGTGAAAACCGGTTTTGGAGGGCTTTTAATGTACTTTTTTTCTCTGGCGGCTTTCCGTGTCGGCCTTCTGCTTGTCTTCTGAGAGTCAGAGCAGAAGTTACAGTATCCAAACCTCTGTCTTAGAACAGAGAGATCACAGTCTGCTCTTCACTGAGCTCTCCAGGACTCACAATCTCCGTTTCTGTCTGCGCTGGTAAAAACCCCAGCCTCTTTGGTTGTGCACCCCACAGCAACTCTCCCATCAGTGGAACCCAGGGCCGGGCTTGCCTCTGCTCTTTGTGCTTCTAAAACTGCTAGCCATCCCCAGTTTGTGTGCACACCCACAGCTCCTGGATCCTGTCTGGGGGCTGCACTAAAGTCCTTTCCCCACCTCTATGGGTCTATGAGTCTTTGCTTTTTCCCCAGCATGGGACGCTTTTGCACTCTGGTGTTATATCACCTTCTTGGCGCCAGCTTATGGTGGCTCCCTCCCCCTTCTGTTTATCTTCCGATATCTGCCCACAGAATCATAACTCCCTTTTTCATACCTTGAGACCATTGGAGATACTCTGTTTGTAGAGATCCAGATATATCTTCTTACATCTCAGGCTGATTTCATGGGTGTTCAGAATGGTTTGATAGATATCCAGCTAAATTCAGGGGACCGGTTGAAATAGGGTCCCCTACTCATCTGCTATCTTTTCTGTCTCCCCTAAACCCTAGATTTTAAATAAAGTAATATTGCCCTCAATAATTTAGGTGGACCCAGGGGCACTTGGGTGGCTCAGTTCGTTAAGCATTTGATTCTTTGTTTCAGCTCAGGTCATGATTTGGGGTCCTGTGATTGAGTCCTATGTCAGGCTCTATACTCAGTGGGGATTCTGCTTGAGATTCTCTTTCTCTACCCCTCCACACCTCCCCCTTCTCCTTCAAATAAACAAATCTTCAAAAAAAAATACTATAGGTGGACTCATTCATATCCAGTTGGTTCCTTTACACTTGAAAGTCCTGACTAATATCCCCACTCTACAGTTCTGTTTTATCCAGAATGTCTTAAATGGATTCATGTACTATGTAGACTTTTACAATTGGACTCTTCGATTTACCAGTATACATTCAAGATTTATCCATATTTTTACATGTTTCACTCCAGCTTTAATTGTACTAAAAATATATTAAAATTTACCATCTTAAACATTTATGTGTACATTTTAATGGTATTAACTACATTCATATTGTTGTGAAGCACCTCCAGAACTTTTTAATCTTTCAAAACTGAAACTCTGTACCAATTAAACAACTTTCCTACCCCTGCTCCAGACTATGGGAACTACTATTCTACTTCATTTTTCTATGAGTTTGGCTACTTTAGATACAGTATGTAAGTGGAATCGTACAGTATTTTCTTTTTTTGACTGGCGTATTTCACTTAGCATAATGTCCTCAACCTTTGCCATGATATATCATGTAATAACAGTCGAATTTTGAAGTTGAAAAATATTCCATTATATTAATATACCACATATGTTCTCTCCATTCATCTGTAGGTAAACATTTGGGTTGCTTCATCCTCTTAACTAATGTGAATAGTGCTGCTATAAATATGGGTGTGCAAATATCTCTTCAAGTACCTTCTTTCAGTTCTTTTAGACACATACCTAGAAGTCAGATGGCTGGGTCATATGGTAGTTCTTTTTTAAGTTTTTGAGACACCTCCATATTCTTTTCCATAATAGTTGCACCATTTTATAATCTTACAAACAGTGCAAAAAGGCTTCTTTCTCCCCATCTTCACAAACACTTAATATTTTATTTGTTTGTTTTTTGGATAATAGCTATTCTAGTGAGTAAAAAGTGATATTGTGGTTTTGCTTTGCATCTCTTATAATACTTGATGTAAAATATCTTTTCATATGCTTGTTGGACATTTGTATATCATATTTGGAGAAATATCTATTCAAGTCCTTCACACATTTTTAAAAATCAGGTTATTTAATTTTTGCATTTTTAAGTTGAAGGAGTTCTTTATATATTCTGGTTATTAACCACTTATATTTGGTTTGCAAAAGAAAAAAAAGAAGTCCAATTGTATAAGTTGCCTTTTCCCTCTATTGATTGTGTACTTTGGTGCACAGCAATTTTTAAGTTTGACATATTTCCATTTGTCTATTTTTATTTTGGTTGCATGTGCATTGGGTTTTAAATCCAAGAATTCATTGTTAACTTCAAGGTCATGAAGATTTAACCTGATATTTTCTTCTAGGTGTTTTATAGTTTTGATCTCTAAGTTTAGGTTTTTAATCCACATTGAGTTAAATTTTTATGGTAGAATATGAGTCTAACTTCATTTTTTGATTATAGATATTCACTTTTCCCAGTTCTATTTGTTGAAGAGACTGTCCTTTTTCACTTTGGTGGTCTTGGTACCCACGGTGAAGATCATATGGCCATATATACTTGAGGGATATATAAGCTCTGTGTACTGTTCCTTCAGTGTATATGTCTGAATTTATGTCAGTATCACATGATTTTAATTACAGCAGTTTTGAAAAAGATTTTTAAAGTCAGAAACTGCAAGAACTCCACTTTTTTATTTTTTAAAAACATTATCATAGTTTTAAATTTATTTATTTATTAACTTATTTATTGAAGTAGAGTTGACACACTGTTACATTAGTTTCATGTGCACAACATAGTGACTCCATAATTCTATAAATTATGATAGACCCATGACAAGTTAGATATCATCTGTAACCATACAATGTTATTACAATACCATTGACTATATTACCTATACTGTACCTTTCATCATCATGACTTATACATTCCATTATTGGAAATCTATGCCTCCCACTCCACTTATCCATTTGGTCCATTCCACCATCCATTTATCTTTACCACTTTGTTTTCTGTATTTATGGGTCTGTTTTTGCTTTATTTGTTTGTTCATTGGTTTTGTTTTGTTTTGTTTTTTAGATTCCACATATAAGTAAAATTACATGGCATTTGTGTTTCTTTAACTTATGTCACTTAGCATAATACCATCTAGGTTGATCTATGTTGAATATATAATTCTTTTTTCTTTGTTACACTTGTAATATTCAAACACACACACACACACACACACACATATCATATCTTCTTTATCCGTTCATCTATTGATGAACAGTTGGTTTGGTTCCATATCATAGCTATTATACATAATTCTGCAATAAGCAGAGGGTTCTTATATCATTTTGAATAAGAGTTTTCATTTTCTTTGGGTAAATATAATGTAATGGAATTACTGTATTATATGGTATTTCTATTTTTAATTATTGAGGATCCTCCATAATGTTTCCCAGAGTGGCTGTACCAAATTACATTTCTACCAACGGAGTGCATCAGGGTTCCTTTTTCTCCACATCCTTGACAACAGTTGCTATTTTTTTCCTCCTCTTTTTGGTACTAGCCATTCTGACACATGTAAGGTGATATCCCATGGTGTTTTGATTTGCTTTCTGTGGTGATTGGTGATGTTGAGAATATTTTCATGTATCTATTGGCCATCTGTATGTTTTTGGAAAAATGTTTCTTCAGATCCTCTACCCATTTTGGATTATTTGTGAGTTTTCTGGTGTTGAGTTGTATAAATTCTTTATATATTAACCCCTTATCACATATATTATTTATACATATCTTCTCTCATTAAGTAGGTTGCCTTTTTGTTTTGTTGATGTTTACCTTTACTGTGCAAAACTTTTTATTTGATATAGTACCAACAGTTCATTTTTGCTTCCATTTCAGGCAAGGGAAATGAAAAAAATTTCTAGAAAAATGTTGCTAAGGCTGATGTCAAAGAGATTGCTGTCTATGATTTCTTCTATGAGTTTTATGGTTTCAGGTCTGATATTTAAATCTTTAATCCATTTTGAGTTTATTTTTGTGAATGGCGTAAAAAATGATTCAGTTTCATTCTTTTACATGTAGTGGTCCAGTTTTCATAGCACCACTTATTGAAGAAGCTATCTGTTCCACATTGTATATTCTTGACTTTGTTATAGATTAATTAAACATATGGTGTGGGTTTATTTCTGAACTCCTTATTCTGTTCCACTAATCTATGTGTCTATTTTTGTGCCAGCTTTAATTATTATATCTTTGTAGTCTATCTTGAAATCAGAGATTATGATATGTACAGCTTTGTTATTCTTTCTCAAGATTGCTTTGTCTATCTGGGGACTTCTGTGGTTCCATACAAATTTTAGTATTACTTGCTCTAGTTCTGTGAAAAATGCCACTGATATTTTGAATCTGTAGATTGCTTTGAATAGTATGAACATCTTAACAATATTAATTCTGCCAATCCATGAACATGGAATATTTTCCCATTTGTGTTGTCTTCCATCTCTTTCATCAATGTTTTATAGTTTGCAGAGTACAGGTCTTTCAACTCTTTGGTAAAGTTTATTTCTATGTATTGGATTCATTTTGATATAATTGTAAATGGTGTTGTTTTCTTAATTTCTTTTCCTGCTACTTTGTTATAAGTGTATATAAAAAACACATTTATGTTTATTAATTCTGGATACTGTAGCTTTACTGAATTCTTTTGTTAGTTCTAATAGATTTTTGGTTGTGTCTTTAGGGTTTCCTATATAGAGCATCATGCCAGCCACAAATAGTGACAGTTTAACTTCTTCCTTAGCAATTTAGGTGTCTTTTATTTCTTTTTCTTCTCTGATTGCTTTGTGTAGGACTTACAGTACCATGTTGAATAAAATTGGTGTGAGTGGACATCTTATATTGTTGTGTGTTTTTTTTTTTTTTCATCTATATAGCTTTATTTTGGTATTTGCTTTATTGCAGTGGTCTGGAACTGAACCCACAATGTCTCTGAGATATGCCTGTATTGTATATCAGTAATTACTCTGTTTTATTTTTTTCAGATTATTGTTAGTGATTTTTTTTCTTATTTTTCAAAATTTTATTTAAATTTTAGTTAGATAGCATACAATGCAATATTGGTTTCAGGAGTAGAATTCAGAATTCATCATTTACATACAACACTCAATGCTCATCATAACAAGTGCCCTCCTTAATATCCATTACCCATCCAGCCCATCCTTTGCCCACCTCCCTCCATCAACCCTGTTTGTTCTTTATCATTAAGAATCTCTTATGGTTTGTTTCCCTCTTTCTATTTTCCCCCCATCCCATATGTTCATCTGTTTTATTCCTTAAATTCAACATATGAGTGAAATTATATGGTATTTGTCTTTCTCTGACTGACTTATTTTGCTTAGCATAATACACTCTAGCTCCATCCATGTCATTGCAAATGGAAAGACTTCATTCTTTTTGGTGACTGAGAATATTTCATTGTATTATGTAAAATACCATATTTTCTTATCCATTGATCAGTCAATGGATGTTTAGACTCTGTTGATCATTTGGCTATTGTTGGTAATGCTGCTATAAACATCAGAGGGCAGGGAGGAGTTAAGATGTTGGAGGATTAGAGGGACCCTAAGTGTGTCTCCTCCTTCGAATACAGCTAGATAGTTATCAAATCATTCCAAACACCAGATAAATAAATTGGAGGTCTGAGAGAACAAAAACTGAAAGTCTACAAGTAGAAAAGTGACCACTTTTTGGAAGGTAGGAGGTGTAGAGACTTGAATTTGGAGGAAATATAGCTGTAGATATGGTGGCAGGAGGGAGCCTGCTTAGGGAGGTTACTTCAAAGTATAAGCAAGACAGCAAAAAAATTGGAAATTTTAGAAGTCTGCAACTGTGGGGAATGTGCCTAGCTTAAAGGTGCTCAGGTGGTGAAGCAGGGATAAATCTCAGGTGTGACACTGTGATCTGAGGATTCCCTGGGTCTCAAGAAGAAGGGGTGGCACCTAAATGCCATAGGAGCCTGGAAGCCAGCTGAGAACAGTGAATCTATGTAGCAGCTTTCTGCTCTGTATTGCAATAACTGCAAACTGCTTCACAGTCTTGTGACCTCTTTCCTGGGATAAGCAAATGGCAGAAAGGGGTGAGACCCTTCCTGGGAGAAGCATGGGTCTGTGCCAGGGAAGTCTCTAAAATTTGGAGTTTTGAAACTCAGTCACGAGCCTGAGATAAAAAAGTGCAGACACAGGTAGAATGAACACAGAGTTCAAACAAACCGGGGAGACAAGAGTGATTGATTGTTCTTCTGTGAAGGCTCACTGAAGAGTGTGGGGAGTCGTGTGAACTTTCAACTCTGGGGCTAAAGAACATGCCACTGCAATACTCATCCTGTCCATTAGTGCTAAAAGTCTTCAGGGTGCAAAAAAGTTACCACCTAATGAAGTCCAGAGTGGCTTAACCAAAGCCCTATCTTACTGCACCCTGAAGGCACAATTCCACTATGGCAAGTCCACCTGAGAATCACTGCAATAGAACCCTACCTCAGAAGACCTGAACATCAGCTCACACAAATTTTACTGGTCAAAAGGACTGCAAAGCTTCAGATCTAGAGGAAAATACTATGTAGCCTCCTTTGTACATTTATTCTTTATTTTTATTATTATTTTTCATTTTAAATTTTTTCAATTCTTTTATATAATTATTTCTTAATTTGTGTGTGTGTATATATATAAATATGCTTTATACAAATACATATTGTATATTTTGGTTTAGTTTCATTGGACTTTATTTTTTCTTTCTTATTTTGGGATCTAGATTCTTTTAACAGATGAAAACACACCTAGGATCTAGTTTTTTTTTTTTTTTTCTTCTTCTTCTTTTCTTGTCTGGACAAAATGATGAGATGGAGAAATTCTTCCCAAAAGAAAGAACAGGTGGTAGTTCTCACAGCCAGGGATTTAATCAATACAGACACAAGTAAGATGTCTGAATGAGAATTAAAAAAAAAAAATTATAAGGATACTAGCCAAGCTTGAAGAAACCATAGAAGACACTAGAGAATCCCCTACTGTAGAGATAAAGAACTAAAATTTAGTCAGGCCAAAATTAAAAATGCTATAACCGAGATGCAGTCCTAGTGGAAGCCATAAAAATGAGGATGGATGAATCAGAGGAATGAATCAGTGAAAAAGAAGATAAAATTAAGGAAAATAATGAAGCTGGAAAGAAGAGGGAAGGAAAGGTGATATACCATGAAGGTAGACTTGGGGAACTCAGTGATTTATTAAAACAGAAAAATAATAGTAAGGGAACTTATCACCCAAATTACAATAATGGACAGATCATCTAAGCAGAAAACCAACAAGGAAACAATGGCTTTGAATGACACACTGAACCAGATGTGCTTAACAGATATATTCAAAGGATTTCATGCTAAACCTACATAATACACATTCCTTTAGAGTGCACATGGAACATTCTCCAGAGTAGGTCACATACTGGGTCACAAATCAGCCCTCAACAAGTACAAAATGATTGAGATCACACAATTCATATTTTCAGGCCACAATGCTATAAACTTGAACTCAACCACAAGAAAAAAATTGGAAAGACCACAAATACATGATGGTTAAAGAACATCTTACTAAAGAATGAATGGGTTAACCAGGAAATTAAACAAATTTAAAAAATTACAAAGAAGCAAATGAAAATGAAAACATGACAGTCCAAGACCTTTGGGATGTAGCAAAGGCAGTATTGAAGAGGGAAGTATATTGCAATACAGGTCTACCTCAAGAAGCAAGAAAAGTCTCAAATAAACAACCCAAACTTATACCTAAAGTAGCTGGAAAAGGAACATGAAATAAACATTAATGCCAGCAGAAGAAGGGAAATTAATAAATATTAGAGCAGAAATAAATGTTATAGAAACAAAGAAAAAAAAACAGTAAAACAGATTAATGAAAATAAGAGGTGGCTCTTGTAAAGAATTAATAAAATTGATAAACCCCTAGCCAGACTTGTCAAAAATAAAAGAGAGGGGTGTCTAGGTGACTCAGTTGGTTAAGCAACTGCCTTTGGCTCAAATAATGATCTGGGAGTTCTGGGACCAGGCCCTGCCTCAGGCTTTCTGCTCAGCGGGCAGTCTGCTTCTACCATTGACCCTCCCCCTGCTCATTCTTACTATCTCTCTCTCAACTTAATACATAAAATCTTTAAAAATAAGAAAGAAAAGGAGAAGGGAAGCAAGATGGTGGAGGAGTAGGGGACCCTACTTCAACCGGGCCCTGAATTTAACTGGATATCTACCAAACCATTCTGAACACTCAGAAAATCAACCTGAGATGTAAGAATATATATGTGGATCTCTACAAGCAGAATATCTCTGATGGTCTAGAGGTACGAAGGGTGGAGTTCTGATTCGGTAGGCAGATATTGGAAAATAAACAGAAGGAGAAGGGAGCCACCATAAGTTGGCACCAGGAGGGTGATATAACACCAGAGTGTGAAAGCTTCCTGTGCTGGGGACCGGGCACAGACTCACAGACCGGTTGCAGTGGGGAAAGGGCTTTAGTGCAGCCCCCAGACAAGATCCAGAAGCTGTGGGTGTTTGCATGTGAACCGGGGGCAACTCGTGGTTTTAGAAACACAAAGGGAAGAGATGCTCCCCAGCCCTGGGATTGACCTCTGGGAGAGTTGCTGTGGGGCACACAACTGGGGAGGCTGAGGTTTTTAGCAGTGCAGACAGAAAAGGAGATTGTGTGTCCTGGAGAGCTCAATGAAAAGCAGACTATGATTTCTCTGTTCTGGGTCAGAGGTTTGGGTGTGGTCATTTCTGCTCTGACTCTCAGAAGAGGTGGAAGAGACTTGGGAAGCTGATAGAGAACAAAAGCACACACACAAAAAACGGTTTCCACTGAACCCACTCTCCAGGGAGCAGGGCAGCTCTGCCCAAGCAGGGTTGCATGAGTAAAAGTGCAGCAGGCCCCTACCCTAGAAGACAGGTTGGAAGAACCAGAGGAAGACAACCATAGGGTCCCTATAAAACAGGTGCATCTTCCTTAGGTCGTGGTTAAAACTTTGGACTCTGTACATTCCCTAAACTAACCCTCAACAGAATGAGTAAGAGGAGGAACACCCAAAAAAGAAAAGAATCAGAGACTATGGCCTCGGCCACAGACCCAATGGATATGGACATAAACAAGATGCCAGAGATAGACTTCAGAATAGCAATTATGAAGTTGATATCTAGGCTTGAGAAAAATATTAATGACAATATAGAATCTCTAAGGGCAGAAATGAGATCTAATCAGGCTGAAATTAAAAATGCTATGAATGAAAAGCCGTCTAAACTGGATTCCCTGACAGCCAGAGTAAATGAGGCAAAAGAACAAATTAGTGAGCTACAAGATAAGATGATAGAAAAGAAGGAAACAGAGGGGGCCTGGGAAAAACAGCTAAAAGCCCAAGAGACGAGACTAAGGGAGATTAATGATGCCATGAAATGTTCCAATGTCAGAATTATTGGGATCCCTGAGGGGATGGAGAGAGGGAGAGGACTAGAAGGTATGTTTGAACAAATTGTAGCTGAGAAATTCCCTAATCTAGGGAAGGAAATAAGACTTCCTGTCCAAGAGGAGGAGAGAACCCCTCCTAAGATCAAGGAGAACAGATCAACGCCCTGACATATAATAGTAAAACTCACAAAATTAGAACCAAGGAAGCAATCCTGAAAGCAGCTGGGGGGGGGGGGGGAATATTTCTTACATATAGCAGGAGGAACATCAGAATAATGTCAGACTGGTCCAGAGAGACCTGGCAAGCCAGAAAGGGCTGGCAAGATATATTCCGGGTACTAAATGAGAAGAACATGCAACCAAGGATACTTTATCCAGCAAGGCTGTCATTCAGAACAGAGGGAGAGACAAGGAGCTTCCAAGACGGGCAGAAATGGAAAGGATATGTGATCACCAAGCCGGCCCTGCAAAAAAAATTAAGGGTGGGGGGTTCTATAAAAGAAGAAAGACCCCAAGAGTAATATAGACCAGAAATTTAGAGAGACAATCTAAAGAAACAAGGACTTCACAGGAAACATGTTGGCAATAAAATCATATCTTTCAATAATCACTTTCAGCATGAACAGCCTAAATGCTCCCATGAAACAGCAGAGGGTTGCAGATTGGATAAAAAGACATGACCCATCTATATGCTGTCTATAAGAGACATATTTTGAACCTAAAGACATCTCCAGACTGAAAGTGAGGGGATGGGGAACAATTTTTAATGCCAACAGACCTCAAAAGAAAGATGGGATAGCAATTCTCATAGCAGACAAATTAGATTTTAAGCTAGACTGTACTAAGAGATACAGAGGGATGCTATGCCATTCTTAAAGGGTCTATCCAACAAGAAAATCTAACAATTGTAAATATCTATGCCCCCAACATGGGAACAGGCAACTACATAAGACAACTGTAAACCAAAATAAAGAATCACATTTATAATAATACATTAATAGTAGGAGACCTCAACACTCCACTCTCAGTAGTGCACAGATCATCTAAGCAGAAGATCAACAAAGAAACAAGAGCTTTGAATGACACACTGGAGCAGATGGACTTCATAGACATATACAGAAAATTTCAACTTAAAACAGCAGAATACTCATTCTTCTTGAAAGCACATGGAACATTCTCCACAATACACCACATACTGGGTCACAAATCAGGTCTCAATTGATTCCAAAAGATTTAGTTTATTCCCTGCATATTTTCAGACCACAGTGCTTTGAAGCTGGAACTCAATCACAGGAAAAAATTTGGAAGGAGTTCAAACACTTGGAAGCTAAAGACCATCTTGCTAAAGAATGAATGGATCAAACAGGAAATTAAAGAAGAACTTAAACCATTCATGGAAACCAATGAGAATGAAAACACTTCAGTCCAAAACTTAGGGGATACTGAAAAGGCAGTCTTAATGAGGAAATATATAGCCATCCAAGCCTCACTCAAAAAGTAGAAATAGCCCGAATGCACAAGCTAACTTTACATCTAAGCGAACTGGAGAAAGAACAGCAAAGAAAACCTAAACCAAGCAAGAGAAGAGAAATAATGATTAGAGCAGAGATCAATGAAATAGAAACCAGAAAAACATTAGAACAGATCAATGAAACTAGAAACTAATTCTTTGAAGGAATTAATAAGATTGATAAACCTCTGGCCAGACTTATCCAAAAGAAAAGACAAAGGACCCAAATAAATAAAATTATGAATGAAAGGGCAGAGATCACGACTAATACCAAGGAAATAGAAACAATTATTAGAAATCATTATCAGCAACTATATGCCAACAAACTATGCAACCTGGAAGAAATGGATGCCTTCCTGGAAACCTATAAACTACCAAGACTGAAACAGGAAGAAATTGACTCTCCAAATAGACCGATAACCAGTAATGAAATTGAAGCAGGAGTCTTGGTCCAGATGGCTTCCCAGGGGAATTTTACCAAACATTTAAAGAAGAAATAATACCTATTCTTCTGAAACTGTTTTAAAAAATAGAAATAGAAGGAAAACTTCCAACTCGTTCTATGAAGCCAGCATTACCTTGATCCCAAAACCAGGCAAAGACCCCATCAAAAAGGAGAATTTTAGACCCATATCCCAGATGAATATGGATGTCAAAATTCTCAACAAGATCCAAACCAAGAGGATCCAACAGTACATTGAAAGGATTATCCATCATGACCAGATGGGATTTATTTCTGGGATGCCAGGTTGGTTCAACATTTGCAAATCAATCAATGTTATAGAACACATTGATAAAAGAAAAGACAAGCACCCATATGATCCTCTCAATTGATGCAGAAAAAGCGTTTGACAAAATACAACATCCTTTCCTGATTAAAACTCTTCAGAGTGTAGGGATAGAAGGAACACTCTCAATTTCATAAAAAACATCTATGAAAAGCCTACAGTGAATAGCATTCTCAATGGGGAGGGAGCTTTTCCCTCAAGGTCAGGAACACGAAAGGGATGCCCACTCTCACTGTTATTGTTCAACATAGTACTAGAAGTCCTAGCATCAGCAATCACACAACAAAAAGAAATAAGAGATATTCAAATTGGTAAAGAAGAAGTCAAACTCTCTCCTTTCGCAGATGACATGATACTTTATGTGGAAAACCCAAATGACTCCATCCCCAAATTACTAGAACTCATCCAGCAATTCAGTAATGTGGCAGGATACAAAATCAATGCACAGAAATCAGTGGCATTTCTATACATTAACAATGTAACTGTAGAAAGAGAAATTAAGGAATCAATTCCATTTACAATAGCATTAAGAACCATAAGACACTTAAGAATAAACCTAACCAAAGAGGTAAGGGATCTATACTGTAGAAACTACAGAACACCTATGAAAGAAATTGAGGAAAACACAAAAAGATGGAAAAACATTCCATCCTCATGGGTTGGAAGAATAGACATTGTTAAAAATGTCTATCCTGCCCAGAGCAATCCACACTTTCAACCCCATCCCTATTAGAATTTCATTGACATTATGCAAAGAGCTGGAACAAACAATCCGAAATTTTCTATGGAACCAGAAAAGAGCCTGAATCACCAAGGGAATGTTGAAAAAGAAAATCAAAGCTGGGGACATCATGTTGCCTTACTTCAAACTATATTACAAAGCTGTAATCACCAAGACAGCATGATATTGGCACAGACACAGACACATAGGTCAGTGTAACAAAATAGAGTCTCCAGAAATAGACCCTCAACTCTATGGTCAACTAGTCTATGACAAATCAGGGACAAATATCCAATAGAAAAAAAGAGTCTCTTCAATACATGGTGCTGGGAAAATTGGATAGCCACATCCAGAAGAATGAAATTGGACCACTTTCTTACACCATACACAAGGATAAACTCAAAATGGATGGAAGACCTCAATATGAGACAGGAATCCATCAAAATCCTAGAGGAGAGCATAGGCAGCAACCTCTTTGAAATTGGCCACTGCAACTACTTTCATGACATGTCTCCAATGGCAAGGGGAACAAAATTGAAAATGAACCTTTTGGACTTCATCAAGATAAAAAGCTTTTGCACAGCAAAGGAAATAGTCAATAAAACAAAGTGGCAACCCACGGAATGGGAGAAGATATTTGCAAATGACATTACAGATGAAGGGCTGGTATCAAGGATCTATAAAGAACTTCTCAAACTCAACACCCCCAAAACAAATAATCCAGTCAAAACATGGGCAGAAAACATGAACCGGCACTTCTCCAAAGAAGACATACAAATGGCTAACAGACACATGAAAAAATGTTCAACATCATTAGCTGTCAGGGAAATTCAAATCAAAACCACATTGATATACCACTTTATGCCAGTTAGAATGGCAATAATTAACAAGGCAGGATACAACAAATGTTGGAGAAGATGTGGAGAAAGGGGAACACTCTCACACTGTTGTTGGGAATACAATTTGGTACAGCCACTTTAGAAAACATTATGGAGGTTCCTCAAAAAGTTAAAAATAGAGCTACCCTATGACCCAGCCATTTCACTACTGGGTGTTTACCCCAAAGATACAGATGCAGTGAAAAGCAGGGTTACATGCACCCCAATGTTCATAGCAGCAATGTCCACAATAACCAAACTGTGGAAGGGGCTGAGATGCCCTTCAACTGGTGAATGGATAAAGATGTGGTTCATATATACAATGGAATATTACTTAGCCATCAGAAAGAATGAATACATACCATTTGCATCAATGTGGATGGAACAGGAGAGGATTATGTTAGGTGAGATAAATCAAGCAGAGAAAGAGAATTATCATGGTTTCACTCATATGTGGAACATAAGGAATAGCATCGAGGATGTTAGGGGAAGGAAGGGAATACTGAAAGGAGGGATATCAGAGTGGGAGATGAACCATAAGAGACTATGGACACCAGGAAACCATCTGAGGGTTTCAGAGTGGAGGGGGGTGGCAGGATGTGATAGTCGGATGATGGGTATTAAGGAGGGCACATGTTATAATGAGCACTGGATATTATATGCAAATAATGAATCATGGAACACTACATTAAAAACTTATGATATACTGTAGGGGGACTAACATAACATAAAAAAATTATGAGTAAAAAATATAAAAATTAAAATAAAGAAGAAAAGAGAAAGGACTCAATTAGATAAAATTACAAATGGAGGAGAAATCACAAACAGCACTACAGAATTACAGTTAAAAGACAATGCCATGAAAAATCATATGCTAACATAGTGGGCAACTTGGAAGAAATGGACAATTTCCTAGAAACGTACAAACTTCCCAAACTGAAACAGGCAGAAATAGAGAATTTGAGCAGACCCATAGCCAGAAATTAAATTGAATCAGTAATCAAAAGTCTCTGAAAAAACAAAAGTCTGGGGCCCGGTGGCTTCCCAGGGGAATTGTACCAGACATTTAAAGAGGAGTTAATACCTATTCTGAAACTCTATGGAGGTTCCTCAAAAATTTTAAATTAGAAATATCCTACAATCCAGCAATTTTAGTACTAAGTATTTACTCAAAGGATACAAAAATACAAATTCAAAGGGATATATGAACCCCTTATATGTTTATAGCAGCATTGTCAACAGTAGCCAAACTTTGGAGAGAACCCAATTGTCCATTTTTCTGGTGAATGGATAAAGAAGATCTGGTATATATATGCAATGGAATATTATTCAACCACCAAAAAGAACGAAATCTTGCCATTTGCAAGGACATGGATGGAACTAAAGTGTATTATGCTAGGTGAAATAAGTCAGAGAAAGACAAATACCATATGCTTTCATTCATATGTAAAATTTAAGAAAGAATACAGATGAACATAGAGGAAGGGGGAAAAGAAAAAAAGGGAAAAGGGAAACAAGCTGTACGTGACTCTTAACAATGGAGAACAAACTGAGGGTTGATGGAGAGAAGTGGGTGGGTGATGGGCTAGAAGTGTGATGGGTATTAATGAGGGCACTTGTGATGAGCCCTGGGTGTTGCATGTAAGTGAGAATCACTGAATTTTACTCTAGAAACAAATGCTGCACTGTATATTAACTAACAAAATTTAAAGTAAAAAAATAAAAAAAAAAAAACTTCGGGGTGCACATATCCCTTCAAATCAGTACTTTTGTATCCTTTGGGTAAATATCTATTAGTACAATTGCTGGATTACAGGGTAGTTCTCTGTGCAAATTTTTGAGGAACCTCCATAATGTTTTCCAGAGTGACTGCACCAGTTTACATTCCATCCAACAGTGCAAGAGGGTTCCCCTTTCTCAGCCTCCTTGCCAACAGCTGTTGTTTCTTGTATTGTTAATTTTAGCCATTCTGACAGGTGTGAGTCGGTATGTCATTTTGGTTTTGATTTGAATTTCCCTGTTGATGAGTGATGTTGAGCATTTTTTCATGTGTCTGTTAGTCCTCTGAATGTCTTCTTTGGAAAATCTCTATGTCTTCTGTCCTTTTCTTCCTTTCTTTTTTTTTTTTTTAATTTTATTATGTTATGTTAGTCACCATACACTACATCATTAGTTTTTGATGTGATGATCCATGATGCACTGTTTTCGTATAACACCCAGTGCTCCATGCAGTACCTTAATACCCTTAATACCTTAATCCTTAATACCCATCCCTGGGCTAACCCATCCCCCACCCCCTCCCCTCCAAAACCTCTTTGTTTCTCAGAGTCCGTAGTCTCTCATGGTTTATCTCTCCCTCCAATTCCCCCCCCTTCATTTTTCCCTTCCTTCTCCTAATGTCCTCCATGCTATTCCTTATGTTCCACAAATAAGTGAAACCATATGATAATTGACTTTCTCTGATTTATTTCACTTAGCATTATCTCCTCCAGTCCCATCCATGTTGATGTAAAAGTTGGGTATTCATCCTTTCTGATGGCTGAGTAATATTCCATTGTATATATGGACCACATCTTCTTTATCCACTTTGAGTTTCATTTTGTGTATGGTGAAAGTCATCCAGTTTCATCCTTCTGTATGTAGCTGTCCAGTTTTCCCAATACCATTTGTCAAAGAACTGTCTTTTGCCCATTAGATATTCTTTCCTGCTCTTTTGAACATTAGTTGACCATATAGTTGTGGGTCCATCTCTGGGATTTGTATTCTGTTCCATTGATCTATATGTCTGTTTTTGTTCCAGTACCATGCTGTCTTGATGATTACAGATTTGTCATAATAGCTTCAAGTCTGGAATTGTGATGCCTCCAGTTTTGTTTTTCTTTTTCAGAATTGCATTGGCTATTCAAGGTCTTTTGTGGTTCCATACAAATTTTAGGATTGTTTGTACTAGCTCTGTGAAAAATCCTGGTGGTATTTTGGTACGGATTGCATTAAAAGTTTAGATTGCTTTGGGTAGTATAAACATCTTAACAATGATTGTCCTTCCAACCCATGCACATGGAATGCTTTTTCATTTCTTTGTGTCCTCTTTCCTAAGTGTTTCTTTCTTTCATAAGTGTTCCTTCATAAGTGTTCTACATTTTTCGGAGTATAGATCTTTTACCTCTTTGCTTAGGTTTATTCCTAGGTATCTTACAGTTTTTGGTGGAATTGCAAAGGAGATCGATGCCTTGATTTCTCTTTCTGCTGCTTCAATATTGATGCATAGAAATGCAACATATTGCTGCATGTTGATTTTATATCCTGTGACATTGCTGAATTCATGTATAAGTTCTAGCATTTTTTTTTGTGTGTGGAACCTTTTGGGTTTTCTACATAGAGTATCATGTGGTCTGCAATAGTGAAAATTTGATTTCTTCCTTGCCTATTTGAAGGATTTTTATTTATTTTCATTGTTCAATTGCTGAGGTTAAGAATTCCATTCCTATATTAAAAAACAATGGTGAGAGTGGACATCCTTGTCTTGTTCCTGACCATAGAGAAAAAGCTCTCAGTTTTTCCCCATTGAGGATGATATTAGCTGTAGGTCTTTTGTACATGGCCTTTATGATGTTGAGGTATGATCTATCTATACCTACTTTGTTGAGGGTTTTTATCAAGAATGGATGCTGTAGGGGCACCTGGGTGGCTCAGTCCATAAAACGTCTGCTTTTAGTTCTGGTCATGATCTCGGGGTCCTGGGGTCAAGCCCCATGTCAGGCCCCCTGCTCGGTGGGGACCCTGCTTCTCTCTCTCTCCTTCTGCCTGCCACTCCCCCTGCTTGTGCATTCTCTGTCTCTCTCTCTGTCTCTCTCTCAATCTCTCTCTGTCAAATAGATGAATAAAATCTTTTAAAAAATGGATGTTGTATTTTGTGAAATGCTTTTTCTGCATCTATTGACAGGATCATGATTCTTATCTTTTCTTTTACTAATGTAGTATATCACATTGAGTGATTTGCAAATATTGAACCACCTCTGTCACCCAGGAATAAATCCCACCTGATTGTGGTGAATAACTCTTTTAATGTACTGTTGGATGCAACTTGCTAGTATCTTAAGAATTTTTGTTGTCCGTGTTCATCAGTGATATTGTCTTGTAATTCTCCTTCATATTGGGGTCTTTGCCTGGTTTTGGAATCACAGTAATCCTTGCCTTGTAGAAGGAGTTTGGAAGTTTTCATTTCATTTCTATTTTTTGGAATGATTTGATAAGAATAGGTATTAATTCTTCTTTAAATGTCTGGTACAATTCTCTTGGGAAGCTATCTAGCCCTGGACTTTTGTTTATTGGGAGATTTTTAGTTACTGATTCAACTTCTTTGCTGGCTTTGGGCCTGTTCAAATTTTCTATTTCTTCCAGTTTCAGCTTTGGTAGTTTGTATGTTTATAGGAATTTGTCCATTTCTTCCAGAATACCCAGTTTGTTAGAATATAATTTTTCATAATATTCTCTTTTAATTGTTTATATTTCTGTGGTGTTAATCGTGATCTCTCTTCTTTCCTTCATGTTTTTATTTATTTGGGTCCTTTCTCTTTTCTTTTTGATAAGCCTAGCTAGGGGTTTATCGATTTTGTTAATTATTTCAAGGAACCAGCTCTTAGTTATTTTGATCTCTTCTACTGTCATTTTTGTTTGTTTGTTTGTTTGTGTCTATATCATTTATTTCTGCTCTAATCTTTTTTTTTAAGATTTTATTTATTTATTCATGGGAGAGAGAGAGAGAGAGGCAGAGGGAGAAGCAGAATTCCCACAGAGCGGGGAGCCCGATGCGGGACTCGATTCCAGGACTCCGGGACCATGACCTGAGCTGAAGGCAGACGCTTAACCATCTGAGCCACCCAGGCGCCCTCTGCTCTAATCTTTATTATTTCCTTTTTTTTTTCTGCTGGATTTAGGCTTTACTTGCTGATAATTTCTATTTCCTTCATGTCAATGCAATATTCTTCCCTCTTAAGACTGCCTTTGCTGCATCCAATGTTTTGGACTGTCATGTTTTCTTTTTCATTTGCTTCCATGTACTTTTTAATTTCTTTTTAAATTTCCTGGTTAACCCATTCATTCTTTAGTAGGATGTTCTTTAACCTCCACATATTTGTGGTCTTTCCTAATTTTTTCTTGTGCTTGACTTCAAGTTTCATAGCACTGTGGTCTGAAAATATGCATATGATCTCAATGTTTTTGTACTTGTTGAAGGCTGCTTTATTACCCAGGATATGATCCATTCTAGAGAATGTTCTCCGTGCACTTGAAAAGAAGGTGTATTCTGCTGCTTTATCATAAAATGTTCTGAATATATCTGTTAAGTTCATCTGGTCTAATTTGTCTGAAATCCATTGTTTCTTTATTGATTTTCTGCTTAGATGATCTGTCCATTGCTGTGAGTGGGGTGTTAATGTCCCCTACTATTATTGTATTATTGTCAATGAGTTCCTTTATGTTTGCTATTCATTGACATTAATTGATTTATATATTTGATTATCTCAATTTGGGGGCATAAATGTTTACTATTGTTATGTCTTCTTAATGGATAGTCCCCTTAATTATGATATAAGGTCATTCTTCATCTCCTGTTACAGTATTTGTTTTAAAATCAAGTTTGATGTAAGTTTGGTACTCTGGCTTTCTTTTCTTTTCTCATTAGCATGGTAGGGGGTTTTCTGTCTCCACACTTTCAATCTGCAAGTGTCTTTAAGTGTATAATGAATTTCTTGTGGGCAGCATATAGCTGGGTCTTGTTTTTTTTTTTTTTTAAGATTTATTTATTTATTTATTTATTTATTTATTTATTTATTTATTTAGAGAGAATGAGATAGAGAGCATGAGAGGGGGGAGGGTCAGAGGGAGAAGCAGACTCCCTGCTGCGCAGGGAGCCCGATGCGGGACTCGATCCCGGGACTCCAGGATCATGACCTGAGCCGAAGGCAGTCGCTTAACCAACTGAGCCACCCAGGCGCCCCTGGGTCTTGTTTTTTATCTATTATGATATCCTATGTCTTTTGACATTTAGTCCATTTACATTCAGAGTGATTATAGATATATATGAATTTAGTGTCATTTTGTTACCTGTAATGTTGGTGCTTCTTTTGTTGTTCTCTGTTCCTTTCTATTGTATGTTGCTTTTGGTCATTTTCCCCAATCAAAATGTACCCTGTAATATTTCTTGCAGGGCTGATTTATGGGTCATAAACTCCTTTAGTTTTTTGTTTGTCTGGGAAATTCTTTATCTCTTCTATTCTCAATGACAGACTTGCTGCATAAAAATACAGTTGGCTGCAGAATTTTCCCATTCAGTACATTGAATATATTCTGCCCCTGCCTTCACTCTTGTAATTTTTCTGTGGACAGATCTGCTTTGCCCCGATTTGTCTTCCCTTGTAGGTTAATGGCTTTTTGTTTAGCTGCTTTCAGGATTCTTTTCTTGTCTGTGTATTTCGTGAATTTTACTATGATACGTTGGTGATGGCCAGCTTTTGATGAATTTAATGGGAGTTCTCTGTGCTTCTTGGATTCAGTGTCTGTTTCCTTCCCCAGATTAGGGAAGTTTTCAGCTTTAATTTGCTCAGCTAAACTTTCTGTTCCTTTTTCTCTTTCTTCATCTTCCAGGACTCCTATGATACAAATGTTATTACACTCTAATCAGTTACTGAGCTTCCTAAGTTTACATTCATTATACAATACCTTTCTTTTCCTCTTCCTTTCAACTTCATTATTTTCTATAACTTTATCTTCTATATCATTGATTATTTCCTGTGCTTGGTCCATCCTTGTTTTCATGTTATTTATTCAGGTTTTCATCTCAGTTATGACATTTTTAATTTTGGCATGACTAGATTTTAGTTCTTTTATCTCTGTAGTAAGTGATTCTCTAGTGTCCTCTATGCTTTAGTCAAGCCCAGCTCATATCCTTATAATTGTTGTTATAAATTCTAGTTAAAATATCTTACTTATAGCTATGTTGGTTAAATCCCTGTCAGGTACTTCTTCCTGTTTTCTTTTTTAAAAAAATAGTTTAAGAGGTAGAACTTAGTGATTCAACAGTTTCATATAACACCCAGTGAACATTATATCACGTGCCCTCCTTAACACCTATCACACAATTATCCCTTCCCAACACCTACCTCCCCTCCAGAAAGCCTGTTTGTTTCCCAGAGTTCAGTGTATCTTATGGATTGCCTCCCTCTCAAATTTCATCTTATTTTACTTTTCCTTCATTTCCCCTATGTTCATCTGTTTTGTTTCTTAGATTCCACATAAGAATGAAATCATAGGGTATTTCTCTGTTTCTGACTGGCTTATTTCAGTTCTCATAATACCCTGTAGTTCCATTCACGTCATTGCAAATAAATAATAAGATTTCATTCTTTATGATGGCTAATTATATTACATTATATATATGTTATATATATAATATTCTTTATCCATTTATATATAATATCCATTTTATATAAAATATATAATATTTATCCATTCATCCATGGAAATCTCAGCTCTTTCCATATTTTGGCTATTGTGGATATTGCTGCTGTAAATACTGGGGTGCATTGCCCCTTTGAATCACTATGTTTGTATCCTTTGGAAAAATACCTAGTAGTGCAATTATTGGGTGTAGGGTAGCTCTATTTTTAACTTTTTGAGGAACCTCCATACCGTTTTCCCGAGTGACTGCACAGTTTGTATTCCCAGAAATAGTATAAGAGGTTTCCCCTTTCTTTTCATCCTTGCCAACATCTTTTGTTTCCTGACTTACTAATTTTAGCCATTCTGACAAGTGTGAGGCTGTATCTCATTGAGGTTTTGATTTGTATTTCCCTGATGCCAACTGCTGTGTCTGTGGGTCATTTGTATGTCTTCCCTGAGGAAATGTGTGTTCATGGTCCAGTTTATGGTCCATTCTTCTGCATGTGACTGTCCAGTTTTCCCAATACCATTTGTTGAAGAGACTGTCTTTTTTCCTTTGTATATTTCTTCCTGCTTTGTCGAAGATTAGTTAACCGTAGCGTTGAAGGCCATTTCTGGGTTCTCTAGTCTGTTCCATTGATCTATGTGTCTGTTTTTGTGCCAGTACCATACTATCTTGATGATTATAGCTTTGTAATACAGTCCGAAGCCTGGAATTGTGATTCCTCCAGCTTTGGTTTTCTTTCTCAACTTCCCTTTGGCCATTCAGTGTCTTTCCTGGTTCCATACAAATTTTAGGTTTGTTCGAGCTCTGGGAAAAATGCTAATAATATTTTGATAGCACTTACAATGAATGTGTAGATTGCTTTGGGTAGCATAGACATTTTAACAATATTTGTTCCTCCAATTGATGAGCATGGAATGTTTTTCCATTTCTTTGTGCCTTCTTCAATTTCTTTCATAAGTAGTCTATAGTTTTAGAGGACAGATCCTTTACCTCTTTGGTTAAGTTTATTCCTAAGTAGCTTACAGTTTTGGTGCCAATTGTAAATGGGATTGATTCCTTGATTTCTCTTTCTTCTGCTTCATTTTGGTGTATAGAAATGCAACTGACTTCTGTGCATTGATTTTATATCCTGTACCTTTGCTGAATTACTCTATCAGTTCTAGCAATGTTTGGGTGTAGTCTTTCAGGTTTTCTCTATAGAGTATCATGTCTTCTGCACAGAGTGAAAGTTTGACTTCTTTGCCAATTTGAATGCCTTTTACTTCTTTTTGTTGTCTGATTGCTGAGGCTAGGACTCTTATTCTACTATTACTAGGTTTAACAACAGTGGTGATAGTGGACATCCCCGTCATGTTCCTGACCTTAGGGGAAAAGCTGTCAGTTTATCCCTGTTGAGAATGATATTCCCTGTAGGTCTTTGATATATGGCTTTTATGATATTGAGGTATGTTCCCTCTATCCCTATATGGTGGAGAGTTTTTATCAAGAAAGGATGCTCTGTTTTGTCAAATCCCTTTTCTGCATCTATTGAGGGAATCATATGGTTCTTGTCCTTTCTTTTATTATTGTGGTGTATCACATTAATTGATTTGTGGATGTTGAACCACACTTGCAGCCCAAGAATAAATCACACTTTGTTGTGGTGAATAATCCTTTTAATGCACCATTGGATCTTACTAGCTAGTATCTCGGTGAGAATTTTTCCATCTATGTTCATCAGGGCTATTCGTCTGCAATTTTCCTTTTTGGTGGGATCCGGTTTGGGGATCAAGGTAGTGCTGGCCTCATAATATGAGTTTGGAAGCTTTCCTTCCATTCCTGTTTTTTGAAATAGGTTCAGAAGAATCGTATTCTTCTTTCAATGTTTGGTAGATTCTGCTGGGAAGCCATCTGGCCCTGGAATCTTGTTTGTTGGGAGCTTTTTGATTACTGTTTCAATTTCTTTGCTGGTTATGGGCCTATTCAGGTTTTCTATTTCTTCCTGTTTCAGTTTTGTTAGTTTATATGTTTCTAGGAATGCAGCCATTTCTTCCAGATTGCCTAATTAGTTGGCATATAATTGCTCTTTTAATTGTTTGCATTTCTTTAGTGTTGTTTGTGATCTCTTCTCTTACATTCATGATTTTATTTATTTGGGTCCTTTCTCTTTTATTCTTGAGATGTCTGGCTAAGTGGTTATCAATCTTATTAATTCTTTCAAAGAACAATCCTAGTTTCACTGATCTGTTCTACTGTGTTTTTTTTTTAATTATTATTTCAATATCATTGATTTTTGCTCTATTCTTTATTTTTTCTCTTCTTCTGCTGGATTTAGACTTTATTTGTTGTTCTTTTTCCAGCTCCTTTACGTGTTAGGTTACACTGTGTATTTGAGACTTTTGTTGTTCCTTGAGAAAGTCCTGTATTACTATACACTTCCCTCTTAGGACAGCCTTTGCGGCATCCCAAAGGTTCTGAACTGTTGTGTTTTCATTTTCATTTGATTCCATGTATTTTTAAAAGATTTTATTTATTTTTTTATTATTTATTTGAAACAGAGAGAATGAGAGAGAGAGAGCACATGAGAGGGGGGAGGGTCAGAGGGAGAAGCAGGCTCCCCACCAAACAGGGAGCCCGATGCGGGACTCGATCCAGGGACTCCAGGATCATGACCTGAGCTGAAGGCAGTTGCTTAACCAACTGAGCCACCCAGGCACCCGTTTTCATGTATTTTTTAAATTCTTCTTTAATTTCCTGGTTGGCCCATGCATTCTTTAGTAGGATGCTCTTTAACCTTCATGTATGTGTGTTCCTTCCAAATTTTTTCTTGTGATTGAGTTTAAGTTTCAAAACTTTGTGGTCTGAAAATATGCATAGTATAATCTCAATCTTTTGGTACTGTTTGAAATCTGATATATGACCCAGTATATCATCTATTCTGGAGAATGTTCCATGTGTACTTAAGATGAATATGTTTTCTGTTGTTTTAGATGAAATGTTCTGAATATATCTGTGAAGTACATCTGATCCAGTGTATCATTAAAAGCTCTTTTGTCCTTGTTGATCTTCTGCTTAGATGATCTGTTCATTGCTGTGAGTCAGGTGTTAAGCTCCCTTACTATTATTATATTATTATCAATGTGTTTGTTTAATTTTGTTATTAATTTGTTTATATATTTAGCTACTCCAAATTTAGGGGCATAACTATTTACAATTGTTAAATCTTATTGTTGGATAGACTCTTTTATTCTGATACAGTATCCTTCTTCATCTCTTATTAGTCTTTGTTTTAAAATCTAGTTTGTCTCATATAAGGATTGCTATTCCAGCTTTCTTTTGATGTCCATTAGCTTGCTAAATGGTTTTCACTCCCTTACTTTGAATCTGGAGGTATTTTTGGTTCTAAAATGAGTCTCTTGTAGACAGCGTATCAATGGGTCTTTTTTTTTTTCCCAATCTGATACACCGTATCTTTTGATTGGGGCATTTAGTCCATTTAAATTTAGATTAATTATTGAAAGATGTGAATTTAGTGCCACCGTATTACCTGTAAAGTCACTGTTCTTGTAGATTGTCTCTGTTCCTTTCTGGTCTTTGTTATGTTTGGGCTCTCTCTTCCCTGGAAGGATCCTCTAAATATTTTCTTGCAGGCCTGGTTTAATAATCACAAATTCTTTTAGTTTATGTTTATCCTGGAAACTCTTTATCTGTCCCTCTATTCTGAATGACAGCCTTGATGGATAGAGTATTCTTAGGCTGCATATTTTTCACATGTAGTACATTGAATATATTATGCCAGTCCTTTCTGGCCTGTCAGTTCTCTGTGGACAGATCTGCTGCCAGCCTTATATCTATACCATTGTAGGTTAAGGACCTCTTGTCTTGAGCTGCTTTCAGGATTTTCTCTTTATCTTTGAAATTTGCAAGTGTCACTATTATATGTTGAGATGTGGACCTATTTTTATTGATTTTTTTTGGTGGGGGGGCAGTTCTCTGTGCCTCCTGGACTTGAATGCCTGTTTCCTTCCCCAGATTATTATGGAAGTTTTCAGGTATAATTATCTCAAAGAAACCTTCTGCCCTCCCCTTCATCCTCTGGGAGCCCTACTATCCAGATATTATTTTGTTTTATTGAATTGCTGAGTTTTTGAAGTCTCCCTTCATGATCTAGTAGCTGCCTTACTCTCTTCTTTTCAGGTCCCTTATTTCTATCATTTTGTCTTCTATATCACTGACTCTCTCTTTTGCCTCATTTATCCATGCTGTTAGAGCTTCCATTTGTGACTTGATGTCAGTAATAGCATTTTTAATTTCTGTCTGATTCAATTTTAGTTCTTTTATTTCTACATTTGGGATTCTCTAATGTCTTCTATGCTTTTTTTTCAAGCCCAGCTACTCTCTTTATTCATTGTTTTATTTTTTTTTATTTTTTTAAAGAATTTATTTATTTATTTGAGAGAGAGAGAATGAGAGACAGAGAGCATGAGAGGGAAGAGGGTCAGAGGGAGAAGCAGACTCCCTGCCAAGCAGGGAGCCCGATGCGGGACTCGATCCTGGGACTCCAGGATCATGACCTGAGCCGAAGGCAGTAGCTTAACCAACTGAGCCACCCAGGTGCCCTATTCATTGTTTTAAATTCTAGTTCAGACATCTTACTTTTATCTGTATTGATTAAATCCCTGGCAGTGAGTACTACCTTCTGTTGTTTATTTTGGGGTGCATTTGTCTGTCTCGTCTTTATGTCCAGAAACAAAAGAATGAGAGATAAAAGACAACAATAACAACAACAGAAAAAAAAATCAAATAACAAAACAGAAGAAAACAAAAACAGAATAAAATAAGAAAAAAATCACACAAGAAACAAAACAGAACAGAAAAAAAGAAACTAGATCCTTTGTGTATTTTCTTCTGCCTTTTAAAAGAAACTTGATCCCAAATTAGGAAAGAGAGAAAAACACATATGCTCTTCTATATGATTGGTAAATTTGGTACTAGCCAGTTGTTCCTGCTGGTCTTCCTGGGAAGGGACCTGTTGTGCTGATCTTCAGGTGCCCTTGCACTTGTGGAAATGCACTTTCCTTGCCAGGGAGCCAGGCTCCGAGTAAGCAGCTCAGGATTCCACTATGTTGCACTGTTTTGTCCTTGATGGATTTCAGCACTGATAGGGTAATGAAAATGGTGGCGTCCCACTCTCTAGCCCCAGAATTGTAAGTTTGTGCCCTCCACTTTTCAGTTAGCCTTCACTTTTGTCTCCCCAGTTTCCATCTGAACTCTATGTTCACCCAACTTGTGACCAATCATTTTTTTTTCCTCAGGCATGCCCCTCAGTTTCAAGTCTCCATATTTTAGGGACTACTATAGCCTGGACCCATGTTGTTCCTCTGGGGGAGGGAGAGGGATCTCGCCACACTTCTGCATTTTACTGGGCCTCTGCTTGGAGCATTGTCATGGGATTGTGCCGTGGTTCACAGTTTATGGCAATACTGAGCAGAAACCGCCTAGACTTGCTGTTTTCAGTCCACTTCCCTGCTTCAATGCCTGGGAACTCTGACACACTCAAGCACCCCCATTCTTTCTCTAATCCCGGGGATCCTCAGACCACACTCTTCTACCTGGGATTCCACCCCACTTCACCACCTGAGCGCCTTTAATGCAGGGACGTCCCCCACAGTAGCTGACATATAAAAGTTCCAATTTTGTGCTCCACTGCTTATAATCCTTTGCATTAACCTCCTTGAGCTGGATCCTTCCCCACTGCTGTATCCTCTGATATATCATCCTGGATTCAAGTCTCCACACCTCCTATCTTCCAAAAAGGGGTCACTTTTTTTATTTGTAGAATTACAGCATTTCTTTTCTCAGATCTCAGACTGATTTTGCAGATGTTCAGAATGATTTGGTAACTATCTAGCTGAATTCCAGGGACCAGACAAATTTAGGATCCCCTACTCCTTGGCCATCTTAACTCCTCACTTTTCCTGTTCTTTCTTTAGGGATGAATTCCTTATCTCCTCATTTTGTTGTGGAAATAAAAAAAAAAAGAAGGGATGCTAGATCAGAGTGTGTGGTTTGGTTTGCTTTTGAAGAAGCTGAATCCAAAACATAAAATATATTTTAAAAACTTAAAAAAAAAGAAAAAAAAGAAAAAGAAAGCTAGATCCTAGGTGTGTTTTGGTCTTCTTGTTAAAAGAAGCTAGATCCAGAAAGGAAAAAAAATAAAATTAAAATTAAAAAAAATTAATAAATAAAATAAAATAAATAATAAAAAATAATAAAATAAAAATAAAAAGGAAGTTCCTATTTTCACTAGAGTTGAAGTTTTGTGATACTCTATGATCAGTAGACTTGGTGCATGCAGGGTTTCATGCTGGCTTTCTGGGGGAGGACCCTATTGCACTGATTCTCAGGTGGACTTGCTGTAGTGGAGATGCACTTTCAGGGTGCAGGAGGGTGGTGCTTGGTGTGATGGGCTCCAGCCTCCCCTTTGTGATTGTGTTTTGCTCTCTGAAGTCAGTCAGTTCTTATGGGTAGGGTGAAAATGACATCACCCCACTCTCATCCCCAGAGTGGGGAGTTTGTGCCCACTGCCCTTCAGGAAGCCCTCACATGAAAGTGAACAATCACCTATCTTGTGTCCCTGTCTTTTGCCATATCCCTGCCTTCACTCTGCCTGTGTCTGAGCTGTCTGCCTGTCAGGTGGCACTGCATTTCTATGTTTCATCTCAGGTGAGTGGCTGGGTTTCAAAACTCCAAGTTTTAGAGATCCATGTGGCATGGACCCATGCTGAACCTCTGTGGGTGGGTCTCACTGCTCTGTGGCTATTTGGCGGTTTGTCCCACAGACTGGTTGCACTGGTCAGTGGTTTGCAGTTTATGGTTAAGTGCAGTAGAACACCAGCCCCAAGGCTCACTGCCTTCAGCCAGCATCCTTGTTTGTATGTTAGTGAATGGAGCAGCTCAATGGTGCCCATTAGGTATTTTGTCCACCCCTCCGAGATGTTGTGCCCCCTCTCCCAAATATACTCCAAACAGGGGAACTGCTTCTCCCTATGCAACCTAGGGGATCCTCAGACCATTTTGCCCACTCCCAGGTCTCTGCCCTCCTTCCCCCTGGAGCACTGCTAAGCCCACCAGGCTCAAGCCTTTCCAAGCTGGACCTTGGAAACTTCAGACTCTGTGCTCCTCTGTTAATATAACCTGTAGTATTCTCAGTAACCAAACTGTGGAAGGAGCTGGGATGTCCTTCAACAGATGAATGGATAAAGATGATGTGGTTCACATATACAATGGAATACTACTCAGTCATCAGAAAGGATGAATACCCACCATTTGCATCAACATGGATGGAACTGGAGGGTATTATGCTAAGTGAAATAAGTCAATCAGAGAAACACAATTATCATATGGTTTCACTCATATGTGGGATATAAGGAATAACACAGAGAACCATAGGGGAAGGGAGGGAAAACTGAATGGGAAGAAATCTGAAAGGGAGAAAAACCATTAGAGACTCTTGACTCTGGGAATCAAACTGAGGGTTGCAGAAGGAATGGGGTGGGGGGATGGGGTAACTTGGTGATGGTCATTAAGGAGGGCATGGGATGTGATGAGCACTGGGTGTTATATGCAACTAATGAATCTTTGAAGACTACATCAAAAACTAATGAGGTACTATATGTTGGCTAGTTGAACTTAAAACAAACTAAACAACCTGTGGTATTCAGCACCTCTCTTTTTCCCTGTCAGTGGTTTTGGGGAAGAGTTTTTCTTGTGTTATTCCCTGCAAACACTTCCACTCTCTCTTTTTCTTTCTGTTTCATTCCTCTTTCTGAGATCATGGCTCCCTCTCCATCACAGCACCCACAGCTCTTCTCTCCCTTAATTCAACCCTCCACCACTCCTAACTTCTAAGATGTGGTGCGTTTTCACCTCTATTCATGCATTTTTACTCTCTCCGTCTTCAGATGGGTGTTCAAAATGATTTGATATTTATCTAGCTGTGTTCAGGGATCATGTAAGCCTAGGGTATCCCTACTCCTCCACCATCTTAACTCCTCTCTTTTTCTTGATATCAAATGAAATGTGCTCAGTTTTTCACAATTGAGTGTTAGCTCTCGTTTTATCATATATGGCCTTTATTATGTTGAGGTATATATCCTCTAAACTCACTTTGTTGGAAGTTTTTATCACGAATGGATATTGAATTTTGTCAAATGTTTTTCTGCATCTTATGAGATGACATAATTTTTATCCTTCATTATGTAAATGTGTTGTATCATGTTGATAAATTTGCTTCCTTTATCCTTGATATCTGCTACTTTCCCCAGATTAAGAAAGTTTCAGCTATTATTTCTTCAAATAAGTTTTCTGCCACTCCTTCTCTTTCTGGGACCCTTATAGTGTGAATGTTTGCATGATGTTGTACAAGAGATCTCTTAACCGATCTTCTTTTTTCTTAAAGATTTTGTTTATTTATTTGACAGAGCGAGATACACAGGGAGAGAGAGAATACAAGCAGGGGGAGTGGGAGAGGGAGAAACAGGCTTCCCGCAAAGCGGGGAGCCCGATGCGGGGCTTGATCCCAGGGCCCTGGGATCATGACCTGAGCCGAAGGCAGACGCTTAACAACTGAGCCACCCAGGCGCCATCCCAATCTTCTTTCTTAAAAATTATTTTATCATTTTGTTGTTTAGCTGGGGTGATTTTCATCACACTCTTCCAGATTGCTGATCCATTCTTATGCATCCCCTAATCTACTGTTGATTCCCTCTAGTGTACTTTTCATTTCAGGTATTGTATTGTTCTACTCTGTTTTAAAAAATATTTTCTATCTCTTTTTTGATGTTCTCACTGAATTCATCCACTCTTCTCTCCAGTGTGCTGAGCATCCTCATGACGATTACTCTGAACTCTTTATCAGGCATATTGCTTATCTGTGTTTATTTAGTTCTTTTTCTGAGGTTTTGTCTTGTTCTTTCTTTTGGAACATATTCCTCTGTCTCCTCATTTTGTTTGACTTTTGTTTTTTTGTCTTTTTTTTTTTTACTATGATTAGGCATAATAGCTACTTCTAATCTAATAGGAATGATCTTATTTATAGTTGTCCCATATGTAGACTGTGTGTGCCTTGTCACTTTCGCTGGCTGGCTGGAGCTGTGGCATTCATAGGCTGAGAGTCCCAGGCACTGTGCTGGGGCCACCCTGGTGTGATTGCCAAAAATGAAGTGGGCATGAGCCAGGGTTTTCCCAAGGTTTTCTGGGTAGAGGATGCTGTGGCTTGACAGGTAAAGCTGAAGCGGTTGCAAGCCAGGGGTCTCAGGGCTCTTTGGGCAGATGAAACCCTTGGTAGGAAAGCTGAAGCTGGAGTGGGTGTGGGCTGGGAAGCCTTGGAGTTCTCCATGATTAGTGAGCCCTTGGAAGACAGCAAAAGATGATGTGGGTACAAGCCACTGGGTCCTGGAGCTTTCTGGTAAGGGGATGTCCTGTTGGTGCTGCTGGGTCTGAGGTAAGTTCAGGCTGGAGTGTCCCAGAGTACTCTACACGGTGGGGGCGGGGGAGGTGGGGCGGGTTCCTGGCTTGGTGGCTAGAACTGTTGAAGGGCATTGTTTGTGAGTCTCAGGATGATTTGTTCTGCAGTTCCTTTGTGGGGCAGCTGGAGCCAAGGCATGTGGTGGCCAGAAAGTCCTGGGATATCTTGTGCAGGTGTCAGGCAAGGCAGCTGGAGCAGAAACAGTCACAGGCCAGGGAATTCCATACATGCCATGCAGTGGCACTTTGGCAGGGTGGCTCGATCTTGGGTGGGTGTTTACCAGGGGCCCCAGGATTCTCAGTACAGGAGGCACCCTGTGGAATCATTTAGAACTGAAGCATTCATGGGCCAAGACATCCCAGAGTGCTCAGCACACAGGGTGCCCTGGCAAGTCATCTGAAGCCAAAGTACCAAAGGCCTGGAGTGTTTCAGGGTGATTTGCATCTATGTCACCTGGGTGATATAGCTGGAACTGTAGTGACAACTGACCAGGGGTGTTGAGATTTGTGCAGCCTTCAGCCAGCATCCTTGTTTGTTGCATGCTGCAACTTTGTGGGATAGCTGGGGCTGGTGTGGGGTAGGAGCCTGGGGCTCAATGAGGTGGTAGACTGGCTAGGGTACACAGACCCTCTTTCTTTCTTTTTTTTTTTTAAAAAATTTTATTTATTTATTTGACAGAGAGAGACACAGCGAGAGAGGGAACACAAACAGGGGGAGTGGGAGAGGGAGAAGCAGGCTCCACGCAGAGCAGGGAGCCCGATGTGGGACTCGATCCCAGGACCCTGGGATCATGACCCGAGCTGAAGGCAGCCGCTTAACCGACTGAGCCACCCAGGTGCTCACAGACCCTCTTTCTATTTGTGCAGTCAAAATGAAGGGGGAACATAAACTGTGGTGCTCACCAGCCCCTTCAACCTAGAAAGAGTTCCAGCAGCTCCCCCACCATTTGGCTGGATTCTAGAGCTGGTTCCTTTGTATTCTAGTTGCCTTGTTAGATCATGTTTTTCTTCTCCATGTCCCAGGGCAGACCAGTCTGCTTACAGTCCCTCATCCCTTCCACTGTAGTTTGCAGCATCAACATGAATGAAAGTTCCTTTCGTTATCATGTCTCCATCTCTCGGGCTATTCCGTGTGTGGTCTCACTATTTTTTGGTATGCAGAAGCTGTTCAGACAGCCCTCAGTTCTTTAGGAGAAATTGCTTGATAAATAGGTGTGGATTTGGTCTGTCCCTGAAGGAGGTGAGTTTAGGGTTTTCCTACCTCACCATCTTGGTCCAGAACTGGGCTTAGTTTCTTCTTTTTCTTGTTCCTTGAGGTGTAAACTTCAGTGGTTTGAGATCTACATTTTTTTTCTTAATGTATGTGTTTATCAATATAAACTTTCATTTTAGACCTGCTTTTGCTGCATTCAATCAGTTTTGGTATATTGTGTTTGCATTATTATGTTTCAAGATATATTTTGATTTCTTGTTTGATCCATTGGTTGTTCAGGAATGCATTATTCAATTTCCACATATTCGTGGATTTTCCATAAATTTTCTTGTTAATTATTTAGACTTTAATAATATTGTGGTTGTAAAAGATAGTTGGTAATTTTTGATCTTATTAAATTTGTAAAGACTTCTGTGATGTATCACTAAATCTATTCTGGAGAATTCTCCAAGTGCACTTAAAAGGAATGTGTATTCACAATGTTGGATGGAATGTTCAGTATATGTCTATTAGGTTCATTTGGTTTAAAGTATAGATCCAGTCCAGTGCTTCCTTACTGATTTTTTGTCAGGATAATCTATCCATTGTTGAAAGCGGGGTATTTAACATCCCTACTATTATAGGGGTACAATGTGGGGAACAAATATATTTATGAGTGTTATATCTTCTTGATGAATTAATTCCTTCATCAATATATATTGACATTCTTTTTAATTTTTTTAGTACATCATTGGTTTTTGATATAATGTTCAATGACTCATTAGTTCTGTATAACACCTAGTGCTCATCACATCACATGCCCTTCTTAATGCCCATCACCCAGTTACCCCATTCCCCCACCCACCTCCCTTTCCACAACCTTCAGTTTGTTTCACCGAGTCAAGAGTCTCTTATGGTTTGTCTCCCACTCAGATTTCTTCCCATTCAGTTTCCCCCCTACCCCTATTGTCCTCTGCACTATTCCTTATGTTCCACATAAGTGAGTGAAACCATATGATAATTGTGTTTCTCTGATTGACTTATTTCACTTAGCCTCCACTTGCCCTCCAGTTCCATCCATGTCGATGTAAATGGTAGACGGTTTTTAGCTTAAAGCTTATTTTGTCTGATGTAAGTATAGGTACCCTTTTTTGTCTCTCTTTTGGTTTTCACTTGCTAAGAATACTTTTTCCCATGTCATCTCTGGAGCTCATCTGGGTCCTTAAAATTGATGTGAGTCTCCATTGTATGTCAACTATACTCAAATTAAAAACAAAACAAAACAAAACAAAAAACAGATACGAGTCTCAAGGTGGCACCATATATTTGAGTCTTGCTTTGTAGTTCTTCCAGTCACTCAATACCTTTGTTTGGAGAATTTAATCAGTTTACATGTGGAGTAATTATTGCTACTTAATAACTTACTAATCACATATTTTTGTTTTCTGCTCTGGTTATTTGTTCTTTGTCTCATGCTTCTTCATTTGTCATTTTATATTTTTCCATAGAAGAAGTATGTTTGATTCTTTTCTCTTTATCTCTTATATGTACTGTTGGTTTTTGCTTTGTGCTTACCCTGTGGCTTAAATAAAAACATTTTATAGATATTATAGTTTATTTTATGCTGATAGCAAGTTAATTTTGATCACATACAAAAAAATCTACCCTTTTACTCCCTCTTTATGTTTGTGAAGTTACAAATTATCTACTATTATATTTTTTATTTACTAACATATTATTGTGCCTATAGTTATTTTTAATACTTTTGTCTTTTAAACTTTATACTAGAGGTAATGGTAATATACTACCATATGACAGCATGAGAATATTATAAATTTGAATATATAGTTACCTTTACCAGTGAGTTTTTATATTTTCATTTTTTTCATGTTACTAATTAGCATATTTACATTTCACCTTGAAGATCTCCTATTGATATTTCTTGTAAGGCAGGTCTAGTGCTGATGACCTCCCCTCAGCTTTGGTTGCCTGGAAAACTCTCTCTCTCCTTCATTTCTGAAGGACAACTTTGCCAGATGTAACCATTTTCATCGTCAGTGTTTTTCATTTAGAACTTAAATATATCATTCATCTCTCTCCTGGCTTGTAAGATTTTTAGTGAGAAATTTACTGATAGCTTAATGGGGCTCCCTTATAAGTTAAAAGCTTCCTTTCTGTTACTGCTTTTAACATTTGCCTTTGATTTATGACATTTTTATTATAATGTCTTTTTTTAGAGGTTTTATTTATTTATTTCTCAGAGAGAGGGAGAGATTGAGAGCACCCACAAGCAGGGGGAACAGCAGGCAGAGGGAGAAGCAGACTCCCCACTGAGCAAGGATCCTGGTGCAGGACTTGATCCCAGGACCCTGGGATCATGACCTGAGTGGAAGGCAGCTGCTTAATCAACTGAGCCACCCAGGCATCCTTATAATGCCTTTTATCATATCTTGCTAAGGGTTCTGAATGTTTCTTAGACTTTCTATGAATGTGGCTACTCCATGCTTCTTGCTCACTCTTGTGGCAGAATTCTTAAATTTGTATGCCTTCTCACAATCCCGCACTGCACCAGGCTGTGTGCTAGCTAGCCTCCCTTTTGCTTTAACAATGGTGAAGCTAAAGTTCAATTTTGTGGTCTCTCATGCCTGCAAATTCACTGCAGTGTTCTGCAGTGCTCAGTATTTATCTGCCAAAGCTTGCTCTTTCCACTGCTGAAAACGTGCATAGGTAGGTTAGCTAAAGGGCAGGGATGTGGGTGAGGTGCTTGAAGTACTAAGGGTACCTTTGGGCCAGTTGGCATGATGCATTAGGTTGGGTCTCCCCAGAGGCTCATGGGCTGGCTTCTTAATAGTGTCTGTGATGCAGTTAGTAGAATCAATGTCCCTTTTGCCATTCAAGTGTCCTATCTGCCTCCTTAACAGCCTCTTCCCCTGCCCAAGTCCTACAACTCACTATTCTGTTCTCTGGATGTTGTGAGAGAAGAATGGGCCTCTTTGGCAGTGTCCTGCATAGCTGCAGAAGCCAGGCACTGACTTATGTGCTCTCACTTTCCCTTGTGGGAGAAGTTAAAGAATAAGAATTTCTATCTTGGCCTGAACTCTGTCTCTTAGAGAAAAGATGACACTGGTAAAATCAAACCGTTCCCTTCACTCCCTCCAAAGTTCCACACTTGTATTGTTTTGCTCTAATGATGTCTTGGAACTTTTCTATTAGAAGTAGGGTTTCCTATAAGGGCTTTCTTGTGTGGGTAATTGCTTAATACAGTGTTCTACAGGGGATATTGCACCATGGGTGAAAGGAGCTGGACGTGGTCACAGCCACTGATGTCCACAGTTAGGACCAAGCTCTGTATGCCTATTGTATAATGCACAAGTGAGCAAGAATCTTTCTGGTCATTGGAATATGGTGCTAAATGCCACAGCACTCACACAAGCAATGTTGTCCATGAGTGGATGCCAATTGTTGTTGAGAGGGGATATAAGTGAAAGGTGTCTTAAGTGGTCATTTTCCTAGTCACTTAACATGTGATTTTTATCTTTTATTTTGTTAATGTGGTATATAACTTTAATTGTTTTTTTGTTTTTTGTTTTTTGGGTTTTTTTTTTTGTATTTTGAAACATCCTTGATCCCAAGAAAAGTCCCACGTGGCCAGTGTATAACTATTTTAAATTCAGTATGAAGTGTAATGTTGAGGATTTTGCATCAGTATTTATCAGGCATGTTGGTCTGCAGTTTTCTTTGTGTATACAGTTTTTGTCTTGAAATGATATCAGGATAATGCTGGATTCATAAAATGGGTCTGGAAGTGTGGTCTTCAATTTTGTGGGAAGAGTTTTAGAACTATTGGATTTATTTCTTCCTTAAATATTTAGAAGAATGCACCAGTGAAGTCATTTTTCTCCTGCACCTTTATTTATTAATTTTTATTTTTTGTTTATTATTATTAAAATTTAAAGTATTAATTTTAATTCCAGTTAGTTAACATGCAGGACTATATTAGTTTCAGATGAACAATATGGTGATTCAGCACCTCCATACATCATCTGGTGCTCATTACAAGTATACCTTTTAATCCCTAATCTGAATTTAAACTATCTTCCCACAGACCTCCCCGCTGGTAATCATCAGTTTGTTCTCTATATTTAGGGATCTGATTCTATTTTCTTTTTCAATTTGGCATTTCTATTTCTTTTAAAAAATTTTTAATTTAAATTAAATATAGTTAATGTAAGGAGTATTATTAGTTTCAGGGGTAGAATTTAGTCACATATGACATCAGTGACATCAGTCACATATGACACCCAGTGCTAATTAAATTCCCAGTTTGGGCATGCGTGCATGACCCCGCTGCTCCGGGTTTCCACTCTGGGGGCTGCCCTAAAGTCCTTTCCCTGCTGCTACTGGTCTGCGAGTCTATGCCCCGTCCACAGCGTGCGAGGCTGTTACTCACCGGCAATGTAGGATCCCCATGGCCAGGCAGCCTCCCGCTGTTGTATATCCTCTGATATCTGCCCCAGGAATCATGGCTCCCTGCTTTGTACCTCAAAATCAACCGCCTGCAATATTCTGTTTGTAGAGATCCAGATCTTCTTACATCTCAGGCTGGTTTCGTGGGTGCTCAGAGTGGTCTGGTAGATATCCAGCTCAATTCCGAGGACCAGTTGAAGTAGGGTCCCCTACTCCTCCACCATCTTCCCCCCCCCCCCGAAACTTCTTGCTAGACACATTTCCAGAGGCAAGGGAACAGTAGCAAAAATGAACTGTTGGGAATTCATCAGGATAAAAAGGTTTTACACAGCAAAGGAAACAATCAACAAAACTAAAAGGCAACCTACAGAATGGAAGAAGATATTCACAAATGACATATCAGATAAAGGGCTTGTATCCAATATCTATAAAGAACTTATCAAATCCCTCACCCAAAAAGAAAAAATCAAGAAATGGGCAGAGAACATGAACAGATATTTCTCCAAAGAGGACATACAAATGGCTAACAGACACATGAAAAAATACTCAACATCACTCGGCATCAGGGAAATACAAATCAAAACCACAACAAGATACCACCTCTCACCATTCAGAATGGCTAAACTAACAACTCAGGAAACAACAGATGTTGGCAAGGATGTGGATAAAGGGGAACCCTCTTGTACTGTTGGTGGGAATGCAACCTGGTGCAGCCACTCTGGAAAACAGTATGGAGTTTTCTCAAATAGTTAGAAATAGAGTTACTCTATGACCCAGCAATGGCACTAGAAGGTATTTTTCCAAAGGATACAAGCATAGTGATTCAAAGGGGCACATGCACCCCAACATTTATAGCAGCAATGTCCACAACAGCCAAAATATAGATAGAGCCCAGATGTCTGTTGACAGATGAATGGATAAAGATGAGGATAAATATTCCATATATATATATATGGAATATTACTCAGTCATCAAAAAGAATGAACTCTTGCCTTTTGCAAGACGTGGATTGTTCTAGAGGGTATAATGCAAGTAAAATAAGTCAGTCAGAGAAAGACAAATATATAATTTCACTCATATATGGAATTTAAGAAACAAAACAGATGAAAATTGGGGAAGAGGAGGAAAAATAAAATAAGATAAAAGCTGAGAAGTAAACCTTAACAGACTTTTACCTAGAGGAAACAAACTGAGGTTTGCTGGAGGAGTGGTGGGTGGTGGAATTGGGTAATTGGGGGATGGCCATTAAGGAGGGCACTTGAGGAGAAGGGGAAAGATGGCAGAGGAGTAGGGGACCCTATTTCAACTGGTCCCTGGAATTGAGCTGGGTATCTACCAGTCGACTCTGAGCACCCATGAAACCAGTCTGAGATGTAAGAAGATCTGGATCTCTATAAACAGAATATTGCAGGCAGTTGGTTTTGAGGTACAAAGCAGGGAGTCATGATTCCTGGGGCAGATATCAGAGGATAAACGGCAGTGGGAGCGTGCCTGGTCATGGGGATCCTACACCACTGGTGAGTGACAGCCTTGCATGCTGTGGATGGGGCACAGACTCTAAGACCGGTAGCAGCAGGGAAAGGACTTTAGGGCAGCCCCTGGGGTGGAAACCCGGAGGGGCGGGGTCATGCTTGCGAACTGCAGCCCCTGGGACGGAAACCCGGAGCAGCAGGGTCATGCGCACACATGCGAACTGGGAGTGGCTGGCGGTTTTAGAAGCACAACGGGCAGAGAGGTGCCCTGACTTAGAGGCAGGACTGGGAGCGCTCCGGAGGGGCGCACAACCCAGGACGCTGCAGTTTATAGCAGTGCGGACAGAAATGGAGACCGTGTGGCCTGTAGAGCTCACTGAAGAACAGACTGTGGTCTCTCTGCTCTAAGGCAGAGGGTTGGAAACGGTCTCCTCTGCTCTGAGTTGTGGAAGAGACGCTGAAAATCGCCAGGGAAAGCCGCCAGAAAACAAAAGCCCCAAAGACTGATTCTTGCTGAGCCTATCCCCCACCACAGGGGGGCAGGACAACTCCGCTCAAACAGGGTGGCCTGAGTAACAGTGCAGCAGGCCCCTCCCACAGAAGACAGGCTGGGAAAACTAGAGGCCAGCAACCCTAAGGTCCCAAGAAAACAGGTGCATCTTGCTTGGGTTCTGGTCAATAATTGGGACTCTATACATTCCCGCAAACACCCATCCACAGAATGACTGGGAGGAGGAGTCCCCAAAATAGAAAAGACTCAGAGATTATGACTTATGCTGCAGATTTACAAATGGATGCAGATATAACCAAGATATCAGAGATGGAATTCCGGCTAGCAATTGTGAAGACAATGGCTAGAATGGAGAAATCAATTAATGGCAACATAGAGTCTCTAAGGGCAAAAATGAAAGCTGAATTGGCAGAACTTAAAAATGCTATCAATGAGATCCAATCCAATCTAGATAATCTAACAGCTAGGGTAAGTGAGGTAGAAGAGTGAAAAAGAGACCTGGAAGACAATATAATAGATAAAAAGGGAAAAGAGGAGGCCAGGGAAAAACAACTCAAAATCCATGAAAATAGAATCAGAGAAATAAGTGACACCATGAAGCATTCCAATGTCAGAATAATTGGAATCCCGGAGGGAGTGGAGAGAGAGAGGACTAGAAGATGTATTTGAGCAAATCATAGCTGAGAACTTCCCTAATCTGGGGAACGAAACAAACATTCAAGTCCTACAAACAGAGAGGACCCCTCCTACGATTAAGGAAAACAGGCCAACACCCCAGCATGTAATAGTAAACTTGCAAATCTTAGAACGAAGGAAACCATCTTAAGGGCAGTTAGGGGGAAGAAATTCTTTACGTACAGAGGGAGGAACATCAGAATAACGTCAGACCTATCCACAGAGACCTGGCAAGCCAGAAAGGCCTGGCAAGACATATTCAGGGTACTAAATGAGAAGAACATGCAGCCAAGAATACTTTATCCGGCAAGGCTGTCATTAAAATGGATGGAGAGATGCAGAGCTTCCATGACCAGCAGAAACTGAAAGAATATGTGACCACAAAGCCAGCCCTGCAAGAAATATTAAGGGGGGTCCTATAAAAGGAGAAAGACCCCAAGAGTGATCTACAACAGAAATTTACAGGGACAATCTATAAAAACAACATCTTCACAAGCAACATGATGACAATTAATTCATATCTTTCAATAATCACTCTCAACTTGAATGGCCTAAATGCTCCCATAAAATGGCACAGGGTTGCAGATTGGATAAAAAGACAGGACCCATCCATATGCTGCCTACAAGAGACTCATTTTGAACCTAAAGATACATCGAGACTGAAAGTGAAGGGATGGAGATCCATCTTCCATGCCAGCGGACCTCAAAAGAAAGCTGGGGCAGCAATTCTTATATCAGACAAATTAGATTTTAAACTAAAATCTGTAATAAGAGACACAGAAGGACACTATATCATTCTTAAAGGGTCTATCCAACAAGAAGATCTAAAAATTGTAAATATCTATGCCCCCAACATGGGAGCAGCCATCTACATAAGCCAACTGTTAACCAAAATAAAGAGTCATATTGAAAACAATACGTTAATTGTAGGAGACCTCAATACTCCACTCTCAGCAATGGACAGATCATCTAAGCAGAAAATCAAGAAGGAAACACAGCTTTGAATGATACACTGGACCAGATGGACCTCATAGATATTTACAGAACATTCCACCCTAAAACAACAGAATACTCATTCTTCTCAAGCGCACATGGAACTTTCTGCAGAACAGACCACATACTGGGTCACAAATCAGGTCTCAACCGATACCAAAAGATTGAGATTATTCTCTGCATATTCTCAGACCACAATGCTCTAAAACTGGAACTCAATCACAAGAAAAAAATGGCAGAAATTCAAACACTTGGAAGCTCTAGACCACTCTGCTCAAGCATGTTTGGGTCAACCAGGAAATCAAGCAAGAACTTAAACAATTCATGGAAATTAATGAGAACAAAAACACATCAGTCCAAAACCTATGGGATACTGCAAAGGCGGTCCTAATGGGGAAATACATAGCCATCCAAGCCTCACTCAAAAAAAATAGAAAAATCCCAAATTCACCAGTTAACTCTACAGCTTAAAGAACTAGAGAAAAAGCAACAAACAATGCCTAAGCCATGCATTAGAAGAGAAATAATTAAAATTAGGGCAGAAATCAATGAATTAGAGGGCGCCTGGGTGGCTCAGTTGGTTAAGCGACTGCCTTCGGCTCAGGTCATGATCCTGGAGTCCCGGGATCGAGTCCCATATCGGGCTCCTTGCTCAGCAGGGGGTCTGCTTCTCCCTCTGACCCTCCCCCCTCTCATGTGCTCTCTCTCTCTCATTCTCTCTCAAATAAATAAATAAAATCTTAAAAAAAAAGAAATCAATGAATTAGAAACCAGAAACACAGTAGATCAGATCAACGAAACTAGAAGTTGGTTCTTTGAAAGAATTAATAAGATCAAAAAACCACTGGCCAGACTTATCCGAAAGAAAAGAGAAAGGACCTAAATTAATAAAATGATGAATGAAAGGGGAGAGATCACGACTAACACCAAGGAAATAGAAACAATTATTAGAAATTATTATCAACAACTATATGCCACGAAACTGAGCAATCTGGTGAAATGGAAGCCTTCCTGGAAACCTATAAGCTGCTAAGACTGAAACAGGAAGAAATTGACAACCTGAGTAGGCCAATAACCAGTAAGGAGATTGAAGCAGTGATCAAAAACCTCCCCCAAAACAAGAGTCCAGGGCCTGTTGGATTCCCTGGGGAATGCTACCAAACATTCAAAGATGAAATAATACCTATTCTACCAAAGCTGTTTCAAGAAATAGACACAGAAGGAAAATTTCCAAACTCATTCTATGAGGCCAGCATTGCCTTAATCCCCAAACCAGGCAAAGACCCCATCAAAAAGGAGAATTTCAGACCCATATCCGTGATGATTATGGATTCCAAAACCCTCAACAAAATCCTAGCTAATAGGATCCAATAATACCTTAAAAGGATCATCCACCACGACCAATTGGGATATATCTCCGGGATGCAAGTGTGGTTCAACATTCGCAAATCAATCAATGTGATAAAACACATTAATAAGAGGAGGGAGAAGAACTATATGGCCCTCTCAATTGATGCAGAAAAAGCATTTGACAAAATACAACATCCTTTCCTGATTTAAACTCTTCAGAGTATAGGGGTAGAGGGAACATTCCTCAAGTTCATAAAATCCGTCTATGAAAAACCCACAGCGAGTATCATCCTCAATGGGGAAAAGCTGAGAACGTTTCCTTTAAGATCATGAACACGTCAAGGATACCCACTCTCACCCCTATCGTTCAAAATAGTGCTAGAAGTCCTAGCAACAGCAATCAGACAACAAAAAGAAATAAAAGGTATTCAAATTGGCAAAGAAGAAGTGAAACTCTCTCTTTTCGCAGACGACATGATACTTTATGTGGAAAACCCAAAAGACTCCACCCCCAAATTACTAGAAGTCATATGGCCATTCAGTAATGTGGCAGGCTACAAAATCAATGCACAGAAATCAGTTGCTTTCTTATACACTAACAACACAACTGTAGAAAGAGAAATTAGAGAAACGATTCCGTTTACAATAGCACCAAAAACCACAAGATAGCTCGGAATAAACTTAACCAAAGAGGTAATGGATCTATACTCTAGGAACTACAGAACACTCATGAAAGAAATGGAAGATGACACAAGAATATGGAAAAATATTCCATGCTCATGGATCGGAAGAATAAACATTGTTAAAATGTCTATGCTACCCAGTGCAATCTATACCTTCAATGCCATCCTGATCAAAGTTCCAATGATATTTTTCAAAGTGGTGGAACAAACAATCCTAAAATTAGTATGGAATCAGAAAAGACCCCGAATCGCCAAGGAAATGTTGAAAAAGAAAAACAAAGCTGGGGGCATCACGTTGCCCAATTTCAAGCTATATTACAAAGCAGTGATCACCAAGACAGCATGGTACTGGCACAAAAACAGACATATAGACCAGTGGAACAGAATAGAGAGCCCAGATATGGACTCTCAACCCTATGGCCAAATAATCTTCAACAAAGCAGGAAAAAATATGCAATGGAAAAAAGACAGTCTCTTCAATAAATGGTGCTGGGAAAATTGGACAGCCACATGCAGAAGAATGAAACTCGACCATTCTCTAACACCATTCACAAAGATAAACTCAAATTGGATCGCTAACAGACACATGAAAAAATGTACATCATCATTAGCCATCAGGGAAATCCAAATCAAAGCCACATTGAGATACCACCTTACACCAGTTAGAATGGCGGAAATGGACAGGAAAATAAACAACATATGTTGGAGAGTTTGTGGAGAAAGGGGAACCCTCTTACACTGTTGGTGGGAATGCAAGTTGGTATAGCTACTTTGGAAAACAGTGTGGAGGTGCCTCAAAAATTTAAAGATAGAGCTACCCTATGACCCAGAAATTGCACTACTTGGTATTTACCTCAAAGACACAGATGTAGTGAAAAGAAGTGACTTATGTACCCCAATGTTCATAGCAGCAATGTCCACAGTAGCCAAACTGTGGAAAGAGCCGCCATGCCCTTCAACAGATGAAGGGATAAAGAAGATGTGGTCCATATATACAATGGAATATTACTCAGCCATCAGAAAAGATGAATACCCAACTTTTACATCAACATGGATGGGACTGGAGGAGATTTTGCTAAGTGAAATAAGTCAAGCAGAGAGAGTCAATTATCATATGGTTTCACTTATTTGTGGAACGTAAGGAATGGCATGGAGGACATTAGGAGAAGGAAGGGGAAAATGGGGAGGTGGGAATTGTAGGGAGAGATGAACAATGAGAGACTATGGACTCTGAGAAACAAACAGGGTTTTAGAGGAGTGGGGGGATTGGGTAGCCCGGTGATGGGTATTAAGGAAGGCATGTACTGCATGGAGCAATGGGTGTTATACGAAAACAATTGATCGTGGATCACCATATCAAAAACCAGGTATGTTTTGTATGGTGACTAATAGTACATAATAAAATTGAAAAAAAAAAAAAAAAGAAACCTAGACATACAAAAAAAAAAAAGTTTCGAGGCTGAGTTTGAAGACGTTGCTACCTGTGTTCTCTAAGATTTTGAGTTTCCTGTCTCACATTTATGTCTTTCATCCATTTTGAATTTATTTTTGTGTATGTTGTAAGAAAGTGGTCCAGTTTCATTCTTCTGCATTTTGCTGTCCATTTTTCCCAACACCATTTGTTGAAGAGATTCTCTTTTTTCCATTGGATATTCTTTCCTGCTTTGTCAAAAATTAGTTGACCGTAGAGTTGAGGTTTGAGTTCTGGGGTCTTTATTCTGTTCTATTGATCTATGTGTCTGTTTTTGTGCCAGTACCATACTGTCTTGACAATTGCCCCTTTGTAATACAGCTTGAAGTCTGGAATTGTGATACCTCTGGCTTTGGTTTTCTTTCTCAACATTCCTTTGGCTATTTGGGGTCTTTTGTGGTTCCAAGCAAATTTTAGGATTGTTTGTTCCAGCTCTGTGGAAAATGCTGCTGGTATTTTGATAGGGATTTCATTGAATGTGTACCTGTCTTTGGGTAGTGCAGACATTTTAACAATATTTATTTTAACAATATTTGTTCTTCCAATCCATGAACATGGAATGTTTTTCCATTTCTTTGTGTCTTCTTCAATTTCTTTCATAAATGTTCTATAGTTTTCAGAGTACAGATATTTACCTCTCTGGTTAGGTTTATTCCAAATATCTTATGGTATTTGGTGCAATTTTGAATGGAATTGATTCCTTAATTTCTCTTTCTGCTGCTTCATTGTTAATGTATAGAAAGGCACCAGATTTCATGCAATGATTTTATATTCTGTGACTTTACTGAATTCCTGTATTACTCTAGTAATTTTGGGGTGGAGTCTTTTGGATTTTCAACATATAGTATCATGTCATCTGCAAAGAGTAAAATTTTGAGTTCTTCTTTGCCGATTTGGATGCCCTGTATTTCTTTCATTGTCTGACTACTGAGGCTAGGGTTCCAGTACTATGTTGAACAACAGTGGTGAGAATGGACATCCCTGCTGTGTTCCTGACCTTAGGGGAAAAGCTCTCAGGTTTTCCCCCTTGATGATGATATTCACAGTGGGTCTTTTGTATATGGCTTTTATGATGTTGATGTATGTTCCCTCCCTAGTTGTGGAGGTTTTTGTTTTTGTTTTTGTTTTTGTTTTAATCAAGAAAGGATGCTGTGTTGGCCAAATGCCTTTTCTGCATCTATTGAGAAGATCCTATGGTTCTTCTCCTTTATTTTACTAATGTGTTGAATCTGGTTGATTTGTGGATGGTGAACCACTCCTGCAGCTCAGGAATAAATCCCATTTGGTCAAAGTGCATGATTCTTTTAATGTCCTGGTGGATCCTATTAGCTAGTATCTTGGTGTGAATTTTTGCTTCCATGTTCATCAAGGATATTGATCTGTATTTCTCCTTTTGAGTGGGGTCTTTGTCTGGTGTTAGGATCAAGTTAATGTTGGCCTCATAAAATGAGTTTGGAAGTTTTCATGCCATTTCTATTTTTTGAAACAGCTTCAGAAGAATAGATATCAATTCTTCTTTAAAATATTTGGTAGAATTCTCCTGGGAGGCCATCGAGCCCTGGACTCTTGTTTGTTGGGAGATATTTGATTACAGTTTCAGTGTCCTTGCTGGTTATGGGTCTGTTCAGGTTTTGTATTTCTTCCTGTTTCAGTTTTGGTAGTTTATATGTTTCTAGGAATTTATTCATTTCTTCCAGATTGCCTAATTAGTTGGCATATAATTGCTCATAATATTCTTTTATAATTACTTGTATTTTTTTGGTTTTGTTTGTGATCTCTCCATTTTCATTCATGATTTTATTTTTTTGGTCCTTTCTCTTTTCTTCTTGAGAAGTCTGACTAGGGTTTTATCAATCTTGTTAATTGTTTCAGAGAACTAACTCTTAGTTTGGTGGACCTATTCTACTGTTTCCCCCCCTTCATTTCTATATTATTGATTTCTGCTCTAACCTTTATTATTTCTCTTCTCCTGCTGGATTTAGGCTTTATTGGTTGTTCTTTTTCCATCTCTTTTAGGTGTAAGCTTAGGTTGTGTATTTGAGACTTTTTTTGCTTCTTGAGGAAAGCCTGTATTGCTATATGCTTCCCTTTTAGGACTGTCTTTGTTGTATCCAAACTGTTTTGAACTGTTGTGTTTTCATTTTTATTTGCTTTCATGTATTTTTTTAAAAACTCTTCTTACATTTCATAGTTGACCCATTAATTCTTGGTAGGATGTTTGTTCACCTTCATGAATTTGTGGTCCTTCCAAATTTTTTTCTTGTGGTTGACTTCAAGTTTCATAGCACTGTGGTCTGAAAACATGTGTGGTATGATCTCTGAGTCTTTTTGTTCCAGTTGAGACCTGATTCGTGACCCCATATTGATCTATTCTGGAGAAAGTCCCATGTGCACTCGAGAAGAATGAATATTCTGTTGTTTTAGGATGGAATGTTCTGTATATATCTCCGAAGTCCATCTGGTCCAGTGTGTCATTGAAAGCTCGTTTCCTTGTTCATCTTCTGTTTAGATGATCTGTCCATTGCTGTGAGTGGGGTGTTAAAGTCTACTATTATTGTATCATTACCAATTGTTTTTTTAATTTTTTAAAATTAATTAATTTATATATTTGGCTGCTCCCATGTTAGGGTCCAAAACATTTACAATGGTTAGATTTTCTTATGCAATAAGCCCCTTCATTTTTATATATTGTTCTTATTCATCTCTATTACATTCTTTGGTTTAAAGTCTAGTTTCTGATAGAAAGATGGCTATTCCAGCTTTGTTTTGATATCCATTAACATGATGAAACCTCACTTTCATTCTGGAGGTGCCTTTGGATCTGAGATGAGCCTCTTGTCAGCAGCATATCAATGGGTCATTTTTTTTTTATTATCCAATCTGATACCCTAGGTCTTTTGATTGGAGCAGTTAGGCCATTTACATTCAGAGAAATTATTGAACAATATGAATTTAATTCCATTGTATTACTTGTTAAGTCACTGTTTCTGTAGATTATCTCTGTTCCTTCCTGGTCTTTGTTCCTTTTCTTCTCTCTCTCCACTCAAAAGTTCCCCTTTAACATTTCTTTCAGGGCTGGTTTGTTGTTCATGAATTCCCTTAGTTTTTGTTTGTCCTGGAAACTCTTTACCTCTCCTTCTATTCTGAATGAGAGCTTTGGTGGATAAACTATTCTTGGCTGCATATTTTTTTCCCATTTAGCACATTGACTATATCATGCCAGTCCTTTCTGTCCTTCCAGGTCTCTGTGGGCAGGTCTATTGCCAGTGTTATGTGTCTACCCTTGTAGGTTAAGGACCTCTTGTCCTGAGCTGCTCTCATGATATTCTCTTTATCCTTGTAATTTGCAAGTTTCAGTATAATATGTTGAGTTGTTGACATATTTTTTTTTATTGTTTTTGAGGGGAGTTCTCTGTGCCTCTTTGACTTGAATGCTTATTTCCTTCCCCAGATTGGGGCAGATCTCAGCTATAATTTGTTCAAATAAACCTTTGGCCTATTTTACCACCTTCTTCTGGGACTCCTATGATATGGATATTATTTCATTTTATGGAATCACTGAGTTCTCTAAGTCTACCTTTGTAATTTGATAGGTTTCTTTCCCTCTTCTTTTTAGCTTCATTATGTTCCATAATTTTATCTTCTATATCACTCATTTGCTCTTCTCCCTCTTTCATCCTCGTTTTTATGGCCTCCACTTGGGACTTCATCTCAGTTATAGCATTTGAATTTTGCCCTGACTAGATTTTAGTTCTTTTATTCTCCAGTAAGGGATTCTCTAGTGTCTTCTACGCTTTTTTTCAGCCCATTTAGTATCTTTATAATCATTGTTTTAAATTCTAGTTCAGACCTCTTATTTATATCTGTATTGATTAAATCCCTGACTGTGAGTAGTACCTCCTATTCTTTCTTTTGGGGTGAGTTTCTCCATCTTGTCATTTTGTCCAGAAAAGAAAAATAAGAAAAAGAGAGAAGGCAAGATGGCAGAAGAGTAGGGGACCTCATTTTATCTGGTCCCTTGAATTTAGCTGGATAACTATCAAACCATTCTGAACACCCATGAATTCAGCCTGATATGTAAGAAAATATATCTGGAACTCTACAAGTAGAAAAGCGACTACTTTTTGCAAGGTAGGAGGTGTGGGGACATGAACCTGAGGGGAGATACTGGAAGAGAAATGGAGGCAGGAAAGAGCCTCCATAAGCTGGCTAGCCCTGGAGGGCAAAATCAGAATCCTTAGAAATCTGCTCCAGTGAGAGACATCCCTATCTGAAAGGGTCTCAAGGGATGAAAAGGGCAGAATTCTAGGTGGGTCAGTGTGGTCTCAGGATCCCAGGAGTCAACTAATGAATCATTGAACACTATATCTGAAACTAAGGATGTACTATATGTTGTCCAATTGAATTTAAATACAATAAAAAAGAAAAGTAGTTTAGAGAATTAAACAGTTCAAAAAAAGAAAGAAATAGAAAAACAATAATAACAGCAAAAAGTTCAGGAAGTGTTTCTGGTGTGTGCCATGTACACTCTGTTGTGTTTTGACTGCTCTTTCTCACTTTTCCATCCTCTATAGAGTGCTTGTAGTGTGGAGTATTTGGACCTTTAACTAGGTGTGCTTTGGTTTGTTATGATAAGCCTGGAAAGAAGAAGAAAAAGCCCGATCCATGACAAGAGAAAAGGAAAAGGAACAAAAATGCAAACAAATAGACCAAAAAACCCCCCACAAAAACCTGTAAACCCAATTCCAGTTAATAAGAAAGAAGGAAAGAAGACAAAGTTGAGAAGGAGAGGAAAAAAATAAGAATCCTAATCTGAAAAATAAGAGAAGGAATAAAACAAGCAAACCAACAAATGAACAAAAAATTATAAGCCTGGTGCAAAAAAAGAAAGATAAAGAGAAACAAAAAGATTAAAAAAATGAAAAATAAGAAATAGAAAAATAAAAATTTTAAAAATTAAAAAAAATTAAGAAAAAAAAAAAATAAGCAAGCCTCATCCTACTTCCACCAGAAGCTGATGTTTTAGAACACTCTTTAATCAGTAGACTTGGTACATGTGGGGGGCTTATGTTGGTCTTCTGAGGTGGAAGCTTGCTGGGCTATCTCACAAGCCAACTTGCCCTTGTAGAGATGCCCCTGCCAGGCACAGGGGTCAGGACTTAGTGTAGGGGACTCCAGCCTCCACTGGAGGTGCTGTGTTTCTCTCTGATGTCCACCTGTGTTAGTGGATGGTGGGAGGGAGGGATGGTGGTGGAGGAATATGGCATCACCCCGCCCTCTTGTTCCTGGCAAGGGGAATTCCTGGCCACCAGTGTTCAGGAGTCCCTCTTAGATAAGTGAACAATCTCCTGTGTCCTGGGCTTTTGTCAATCCCCCCCCCCCTTAACCTGTCTGTTCCTCTGCCATCAGTGTGCCCTGTATTTTTTCTCTGGCTGGCAGCTGGGATTCAAAACTCCAAGTTTTAAAGGGCCTGGCAAGGTGTGGACCCACTCCCCTCCCCCAGAGGAGAGCCAAACAGTACACCCAGAACTGTCCTGTCTCAGAAAAGCAGTGACACAGTGTGTGCATGGAGGCTAGAGTTTATTGTGATACACAGTGGCAAGATGAAACCAGGTTATCTGCTGACCACACACAACTCAGTCCCCTACTCCATTCTGTCCTAGAAAAGCAGTTGCATAGAGGCTTGAATCTATTGTGGCAGACAGCAAAAAGTAGCAGCCAAATTATCTGCAATCTGCCTGTGTCTCTGTTCTCTGCTCAGTTCTGTCCCAGAAAAGCAGCCACTCTTTGTGCACACCATGGTTTAAGTCTACTGTGTGGCTCATAGGGAAATGCTGCTACAAGGATATCTGCCCTGTGTGCAGACCTCTGTTCCTGTTGTTGAGTGCAGCTCAATGGCTCCCATCTGGCCTTTTGTCCTTGGAGAGGCAAAATACACTCTTCCAAATGTACTCTGGGAAGGGGATTGATCTTGCCCAGTGCTACCCAGGGTATCCCCTCACCACAGCCTTTTGTACAATCCCTAACCGCTGGACTCTCTCCTGCTCTCTCCTTCTCCCTGACTTTACTCCACAAAAAAGGGTTTCCCTCCCCCTTGCAGCCCTTCAGCTTTCCTGTCCCCTAAATTAGGGCTCCAGACCTCGCATCTTCCATGTTCTCTCCCTGTAACTGTGCAGATTGTTTTCTTAATCCTCAGATCATATTCCTAGGTGTTCAAAATAGTTGGATGTTAAGTGAGATGTGTTTGAGAGAGAAAACAAACTCAGGGTCTCCCTACTACTCTGCCATCTTAACTCCTCTCCCTGAAGAGTCTGATTCTTGATTTGTCTCTCTTATTTTATTCTCTTTGCATCTTTGTGTTGTTTCTTAAATTCTACATATGAGTGAAATCATATAGTTTTTGTCTTTCTCTTACTGACTTATTTCACTTAGCATTATACTCTCTAGCTCCATACATGTCATTGCAAATGCCAAGATTTCATTCTTTTTTATGGCTGAATAATATTATATATATATATGAATATATATGAATATATATATTCATATTTTTCTTTGTCCATTCATCAATTGATAGACTGAGAGAAACTTGGGCTGCTTCCATTACTTGGCTACTGTAAATAATGTTACTATAAAAATAAGGTTGTATGTATCCCTTTGAATTAGTATTTTTGTATTATTTGTGTAAATACTCAGTTGTCCAATTGCTGGATCATAGGGTAGTTCTATTTTTACCTTTTTGAAGAAACTCCATACTGTTTTCCAGAGTGGCTGCCCCAGTTTGCATTCCCAACTGTGTAAGGGGACTCCCCTTTCTCCACATCCTGGCCAACTCCTGTTGTTTCTTCTGTTCTTGAATTTAGCCAATCTAACAGGAGTGAGGGGATATCTCCTTGTAGTTTTCATTTGTATTTCCCTGATGGTATGTGATGATGAACATCTTTTCATGTGTCTGTTGGCAATCTGGATGTCTTCCTTGGAGAAATTTCTGTTCATTTCTTCTGCCCATTTTTAAATTAATTATTTGCTTTTTGGGTGTTGAGTTTCATAAGTTCATTATATATTTTGGATACTAATCCGTTATCAGATATGTCATCTGCAAATATCTTATCCCATTCTGTAAGTGGCCTTTTAGTTTTGTTGACTGTATCCTTTGCTGTGCAGAAGCTTTTTATTTTGAGGTAATGTTAATACTTTATTTTTGCTTTTGTTTCCCTTGCATCAAGAGACATATCTAGAGGGATGCCTGGGTGGCTCAGTCAGTTAAGCATCTGCTGTCAGCTCAGGTCGTGATCCCAGAGTCCTGGGATTTATCCCCACGTTGGGCTCCCTGCTCAGCGGGGAGCCTGCTTCTCCCTCTGCCTGCTGCTCCCCCTGTTTGTGCTTACACACACTCTCTCTCTGGCAAATTAAAAAAAGAGAGAGAGGCATATCTAGAAAAAAGTTTTTAAACTGATTGTTACCAGAAGGGAGGTGGTTGGGGACATGGTTTAAATAGGTGATGAGGATTAAGGAGTGCACTTTTTTTTTTATTTTAATTTTTATTTGCACTGGGTATTGCATGGAAGTGTTGAATCCCTATATTTTATAAGTGAAACTAATATTACATTGTAAGTTAACTAACTGGAATTTAAATAAAAACTTAAAAAAAAAAATTCCCTTGGGTGGCACCAAAGAGGTTATTGACTGTGTTCTTCTCTAGGATTTTTATGGTTTCAGGTCTCACACATAGGTCCTTAGTGCATTTTGAATTTATTTTTGTGTATGCAGTAAGTGGTCCAATTTCTTTCTTTTGAAAGTTGCTATCCAGCTTTCCCAACACCATGTGTTGTGGAGACTGTCATTTTCCCATAGGATATTCTTTCCTGCCTTGTTGAAGATTAATTGACCATATATTTGTGGATTTAGTTCTGGGATTCCTGTTCTCTTCTATTGATCTATGTGATGATTTTTTTTTCCAATGCCATATTCTTTTGATTACTATAGTTGTAATATAGCTCATGCCTGGATTGTGATGCCTCCAGCTTTGTTTTTTCCTTTTCAAGGTCAGTTGGGCTTTTCGGGGGCTTTTGAGGTTTCACACAAATTTTAGGATTGTTTATTCAAGTTCCGTGAAAAATAGTGTTTATATTTTGATAGGGATTGCATTATAAGTGTATATTGCTATAGGTAGTATAGACATTTTAACAATATTTGTTCTTCCAATCCATGAGCATGGAAAGTTTTTCCATTCCTTTGTCATCTTTAATTTCTTCCATCAGTGTTTTATAGTTTTCAGAGTACAGGTCTTTCACCTGTTTGGCAAAGTCTATTTCTAGGTATCTTATTATTTTTTTTCTTTTGGTGCAAATGTAAATGGGATTATTTTCTTTTTTTTAATTGAAATTCAATTAGCCAACTTATAGTATATCATTAGTTTTTTTATTTAAATTAAATTGGCCAACATATCATTGGTTTTTGATATAATGTTCAATGACTCATTAGTTGTGTATAACACCCAGTGCTCATCACATCACATGCTCTCCTTAATGCCCATCACCCAGTTACCTCATCTCCCCACCCACCTCCCTATCTGCAACCCTCAGTTTGTTTCCCAGAGTCAAGAGTCTCTCATGGTTTGTCTCCATCTCTGATTTCTTCCCATTCAGTTTTCAGTCCCTTCCCCTATGATCCTCTGCATTATTCCTTATATCCAACATATGAGTGAAAGCGTATGATAATTGTGTTTCTCTGCATGACTTATTTCACTTAACATAATACCCTCCAGTTCCATCCATGTCAATGCAAATGGTGGGTATTCATCACTTCTGATGGCTGAGTAATATTCCATTGAATATATGAACCACGTCTTCTTTATCCATTCATCTGTTGAAGGACATCTCGGCTCCTTCCACAGTTTGGCTATTGTGGACATTACTGCTATGAACACTATATCTGTATCTTTGGGATAAATACCTAGTGGTACAATTGCTGGGTCATAGGGTAGCTCTATTTTTAATTTCTTGAGGAACCTCCATACAGTTTCCCAAAGTGGCTGTACTAACTAGCATTCCCACCAACAGTGTTAGAGGATTCCCCTTTCTTCACATTCTCACCAACATTTGTTGTTCCCTGTCTTGTTAATTTTAGCCATTCTAACTGGCTTAAGGTGGTATCTTATTGTATTTTTTATTTGTATTTCCCTGATGGCAAGTGATGTGAACTTTTTCATGTGTCTGTTGGCCTTTTGTATGTCTTCTTTGGAGAAGTGTCTATTCATGTCTTCTGACAATTTCTTGACTTGATTATTTGTTTTTTGGGGGGTTTTGAGTTTGAGAAGTTCTTTATGATATTGGATACCAGCCCTTTATCTGTAATGTCATTTACAAATATCTTCTCCCATTCTGCAGGTTGTCTTTTAGTTTTGTTGACTCTCCTTTGCCATTCAGAAGCTTTTTATCTTGATGAAGTCCAGAGTTCATTTTTGCTTTTGTTTCCCTTGCCTTTAGAGATGTGTCTTGCAAGAAGTTGTTTTGTCCAAGGCCGAAGAGGTTACTGCTGGTGTTCTCTAGGATTTTAATGGATTCCTATCTCACATTTATATCTTTCATCCATTTTGAGTTTGTCTTGGGGTATGGTATAAGAAAATGGTTGTTTCATTCTTCTGCATGTGGCTGTCCAATTTTCGCAGCACCATTTATTGAAGAGACTCTTTTTTCCATAGAATATTCCTTCCTGCTTTGTCAAAAATTAGTTGACCATAGAGATGAGGCTCTATTTCTGGGTTCTGTATTGTGTTCCATTGATCTATGTGTCTGTTTTTGTGGCAGTACCATGCTGTCTTGATGATGAGACCTTTGTAATATAGCTTGAAATCAGTCATTGTGATGCCCCAGCTGTGGTTTTCTTTTTCAACATTCCCCTGGCGATTTGGGGTCTTTTCTGATTCCATACAAATTTTAGGATTGTTTGTTCCAGCTCTGTGAAAAATGTCGATATTATTTTGATAGGAATTGCATTGAATGTGAAGATTGCTCTGGGCAGCAGAGACATTTTAACAATATTTATTCTTCCAATTCATGAGCATGGAATGTTTTTCCATCTCCTTGTGTTTTCCTCAATTTCTTTCATAAATATTCTATAGTTTCTAGAGTATAGGTCCCTTATCTCTTTGGTTAGGTTTATCCCTAGGTGTCATATGGTTTTTGGTGCACTTGTAAATGGAATTGATTCCTTAATTTCTCTTTCTACAGTTACATTGTTAGTGTATAGAAATACATCTGATTTCTGTGTATTAATTTTGTATCTTGCCCCATTGCTGAATTGTTGTATGAGTTCTAGCAATTTTGGGGTGGATTCTTTTGGGTTTTCCACATAAAGTATCATGTCAACTGCAAAGAGAGAATTTGATTTCTTCTTTGCCAATTTGAATGCCTTTTATTTCTTTTTGTTGTCTGATTGCTGAGGCTAGGACTTCTAATACTATGCTGAACAATAGTGGTCAGTGTGGGCATCCCTATCGTGCTCCCAACCTTAAGGGAAAAGCTCTCAGTTTTTCCCTATTGAGAATTATATTCACTGTGGACTTTTCAAGAGGGCTTTTATGATGTTGAAGTGTGTTCCCTCTATCCCTGTATTTGAAGAGTTTTAATCAAGAAAGGATGGTGTATTTTATCAAAAGCTTTCTCTTCATCAATTGAGAGGACCATATGGTTCTTCTCTTTTCTTTTATTAATGTGCTCTATGACATTGATTGATTTGTGAATGTTGAACCACCCTGGCATCCCTGGAATAAATCCCACCTGGTCGTGATGGATAATCCTTTTAATGTACTGTTGGATCCTATTGACTACTGTCTTGGTGAGTATTTTGGCATCCACATACATCAGAATTGGTCTGTACATTGGTCTGTAATTCTCCTTTTTGATGGGGTCTTTGGTTTTGGGATCAAGATAATGCTGGCCTCATAGAATGAGCTTGGAAGTTTTCCTTCTGTTTCTATTTTTTGAAACAACTTCAGTAGAATAGGTCTGATTTCTTCTTTAAATGTTTGGTAGAATTCCCCTGGGAAGCCTTCTGGCCCTGGACTCTTGTTTTTTGGGAGGTTTTTGTTTAGTGTTTCAAATTCCTTGCTGGTTATTGGTCTGTTCAGATTGTCTATTTCTTCCTGTTTCAGTCTTGGTAGTTTATAAGTTTTCAGGAATGCATCCATTTCTTCCTGATTGCTTAATTTCTTGATATGTAGTTGTTGATAATAATTTCTAACCATTGTTTCTATTTCCTTTTTATGAGTCGCGGTCTTTCCCCTTTCAACATGATTTTATTAATTTGGGTCCTTTCTTTTTTCTTTTGGATAAGTCTGGCCAGTGGTTTATTGATCTTAATTATTTCAACAAACCAGCTTCTAATATTGTTTATCTGTTCTACTGGTTTTTTGGTTTTTATTTCATTGGTTTCTGCTCTAATCTTTATTATTTATCTTCTCCTGCTTGGTTTAGGCTTTATGTGCTGTTTTTTCTCCAGGTCCTTTAGGTGTAAGATTAGCCTGTGCATTTGGGATTTTTCTAATTTTTTTTGAGAGGCCTGGATGGCTATTACTTCCCTCTTAGGACCAACTTTGCAGTACCCAGTAGGTTTTGAACCAATGTGTTTTCATTCTCATTAGTTTCAGTGAACTGTTTAAGGTCTTTTTTAATTTCTTGGTGGACCTATTCATTCTATAGCAGGATGCTTTTTTTAACCTTCAAGTGTTTTAGTTCCCTTTAAATTTCTTCATGTGATTGAAGCCAGTTTCAAAGCATTGTGGTCTTCAAATATGCAGGGAATCATCTCAGTCTTTTGGTGTCAGTTGAGACCTGATTTGTGACCCAGTATGTGATCTATTCTGGAGAAAGTTCCATGTGTGCTGGAGAACAATGAGTATTCTGTTGTTTTTGGATGTAAAGTTCTACATTTATCAATGAAGTCCATCTGGTCCAAAGTGTCATTCAAAGTTCTTGTTTCTTTGTTGATCTTCTCCTTAGATGATCTGTCCAAGGCTGTGAGTGGAGTATTGAAGTCTCCTACTATTAATGCGTTATTAATGATATGTTTTTTTTTTTACTTTGGTTATTAATATTAATTGGTTTATATAATTTTCTGCTCCCACATTTGGGACATAGATATTTACGGTTGTTAAGACTTCTTGTTGGATAGAGCTTTTACATATGATATAGTATCCCTCTAAATCTCTAACTACAATCTTTGGTTTAAAATCTAATTTGTTTGATATGATGTTTGCTATGCCAGCTTTCTTTTGAGGTCCACTAGTGTGGTAAATGGATTACCATCCCTTCACTTTCAGTCTGGAGGTGTCTTTAGTTTCAAAATGCATTGCTTGTAGAAAGCATATGGATGGGTTGGCTTTTTTATCCAAGCTGCAACCCTGTGTCTTTTTACTGGAGCATTCAGCCAATTTATATTTAGCCTACGCAGTGAAAGGTATGAACTTAGTGCCTTTGTATTGCTTCTAAAGTCCCTGTTTCTGTAGATTGTTTCCATTACTTTCTGGTCCAAGTTATTCTTGAGGTCTTTCTTCACTTACAGTATCCCCCATAATATTTCTTGCATGCTTGCCTTGGTGTTCACATATTCTTTCAGTTTTGGTCAGTCCTAGAAACTCTTTATCTCCCGTGAATGATAGCCTTGCTGGATAAAATATTCTTTTTTTGTTAAATTTTATTTTATTTGATTATGCTATGTTAGTCACCATACAATATATCATTCGTTTTAGATGTAGTGATCCACGATTCATTGTTTTTGTATAATACCCAGTGCTCCATGCAGTACGTGCCCTCCTTAGTACCCATCACCAGGTTAACCCATTCCCCCAAACTCCTCCCCTCTAAAACCCTCAGTTGATTTCTCAGAGTCCATAGTCTCTCATGGTTCATCTCCCCTTCTGATTTCCCCCCTTCCTTTTTCCCTTCATTCTTCTAATGTACTCCAAGTTATTCCTCACGTTTCACAAATAAGTGAAACGACATGATAATTGATTTTCTCTGCTTGACTTATTTCGCTTAACATAATCTCCTCCAGTCCCATCCATGTTGATGTAAAAGTTGGGTATTCATCCTTTCTGATGGCTGAGTAATATTCCATTGTATATATGTACCACATCTTCCTTATCCATTCATCTGTTGAAGGGCATCTTGGCTCTTTCCACAGTTTAGTTATTGTGGACATTGCTGCTAGGGACATTGGGAGGCATATGGCCTTTCTTTTCACTACATCTGTGTCTTTGGGGTAAATACCCAGGAGTACAATTGCCAGGTCATAGAGTAGCTTTATTTTTAATATTTTGAGTCACCTCCACACTGTTTTCCAAAGTGGCTTTACCAAATTGCATTCCCACCAACACTGTAAGAGAGTTCACATTTCTCCACAACGTCTCCAACATTTGTTGTTTCTTGCCTTGTCAAATTTGCCATTCTAACTGGCATAAGGTGGTATCTCAATGTGGTTTTGATTTGGATTTCCCTGATGGCTAATGATGATGAACATTTTTTCATGTGTCTGTTAGCCATTTGTATGTCTTCTTCAGAGAAGTGCCTGTTCATGTCTTCTGCCCATTTTTTGATTTGATTGTTTGTTTTTTGGGTGTTGAGTTTGAGAACTTCTTTATAGATCTTGGATTTCAGCCCTTTATCTGTAGAGTCATTTGCAAAAATCTTCTCCCATTCGGTGGGTTGCCTCTTTGTTTTGTTGACCGTTTCCTTTGTTGTGCAGAAGTTTTTTAGCTTGATGAAGTCTCAAAAGTTCATTTTTGCTTTTGTTTCACAAGCCTTTGGAGATATATCTTGAAAGAAGTTGCTGTGGGCGATGTCCAAGAGGTTACTGCTTATGTTCTCCTCTGGGATTTTGATGGATTCCTGTCTCACATTGAGGTCTTTCATCCATTTTGAGCTTATCTTTGTGTATGGTGTTAGAGAATGGTTGAGTTTCATTCTTCTGCATGTGGCTGTCCAATTTTCCCAGCACCATTTATTGAAGAGACTGTCTTTTTTTCCATTGCATATTTTTTCCTGCTTTTTTGAAGAGTAGTTGACAGTAGAATTGAGGATCCATATCTGAGCTCTCTATTCTGTTCCATTGGTCTCTATGTCTGTTTTTGTGCCAGTATACCATGCTGTCTTGGTGATCACAGCTTTGTAATATAGCTTGAAATCAGGCAACGGGATGTCCCCAGCTTTGTTTTTCTTTTTCAACATTTCCTTGGCGATTCGGGGTCTTTTCTGATTCCATACTAATTTTAGGATTGTTTGTTCCACCACTTTGAAAAATATCATTGGAACTTTGATCGGGATGGCATTGAAGATACAGATTGCTCTGGGTAGCTTAGACATTTTAACAATGTTTATTCTTCCAATCTATGAGCATGGAATGTTTTTTCATGTTTTTGTGTCATCTTCAATTTCTTTCATGAGTGTTCTGTAGTTCCTAGAGTATAGATCCTTTACCCCTTTGGTTAGGTTTATTCCAAAGTATCTTATGGTTTTTGGTGCTATTGTAAATGGAATCTTTTCTCTAATTTCTCTTTCTATAGTTGCATTGTTTTTGTATAGAAATGCCACTGATTTCTGTGCATTGATCTTGTATCCTGCCACATTACTGAATTGCTATGTGAGTTCTAGTAATTTGGGGGTGGAGTCTTTTGGGTTTTTGACATAAAGTATCATGTCATCTGCAAAGAGAGTGTTTGACTTCTTGTTTGCCAATTTGAATACATTTTATTTCTTTTTGTTGTCTGATTCCTGTTGCCAGGGCTTCTAGTACTATGTTGAACATTAGTGGGGAGAGTGGGCATCCTTGACGTGTTCCTGATCTTAAGGGAAAGGCTCTCAGCTTTTCCCCATTGAGGATGATATTCGCTGTGGGTTTTCCATAGATGGATTTTACAAACCTGAGGAATGTTCCCTCAGTCCTTATACTCTGAAGAGTTTTAATCAGTAAAGGATGCCCTTATTTTGTCAAATGCTTTTTCTGCATCAATTGAGAGGGCCATATGGTTCTTCTCCCTCCTCTTCTTAATGTGTTCTATCAATGGATTGATTTGTGAATGTTGAACCACCCTTGCATCCAGGGGATAAATCCCACTTGGTCGTGGTGGATGATCCTTTAAATGTATTGTTGGATTCTATTAGCTAGGATATTGTTGCGGATTTTGGGATCCATATCCATCAGGGATATGGGTCTGAAATTCTCCTTTTTGATGGGGTCTTTGCCTGGTTTGGGGATTAAGGTAATGCTGGCCTCATAGAATGAGTTTGGAAGTTTTCCTTCTGTTTCTATTTTTTGAAACAGCTTCGGTAGAATAGGTATTATTTCTTTGATTGTTTGGTAGAATTCTCCAGGGAATCCATCAGGCCCTGGACTCTTGTTTTTTGGGAAGTTGTTGATCACTGCTTCAATCTCATTACTGATTATTGGCCTATTCAGGTTGTCAATTTCTTCCTGTTTCAGTCTGGGCAGTTTATAGGTTTCCAGGAAGGCATCCATTTCATCCACGTACTCAATTTATTGGCATATAGTTGTTGATAATAATTTCTAATATTTTTTTCTATTTCCTTGATGTTAGTTGTGATCTCTTCCCTTTCATTCATAATTTTATTAATTTGGGTCCTTTCTCTTTTCTTTTGCATAAGTCTGGCCAGTGGTTTATCGATCTTATTAATTCTTTCAAGGGACCAGCTTCTAGTTTTGTTGGTCTGATCTACTGTGTTTCTGGTTTCTAGTTCATTGGTCTCTGCTCTAATCTTAATTATTTCTCTTCTAATGTGTGGCTTAGGCATCGTTTGTTGCTTTTTCTCCAGTTATTTAAGGTGTAAATGTACTTGGTGAATTCAGAATTTTTCTTTCTTTCTCTCTTTCTTTCTTTTTTCTTTTTCTTTTTCTTTTTCTTTTTGCATGAGGCTTGGATGGCTATGTATTTCCCCCTTAGGACCGCCTTTGCATTATCCCACAGGTTTGGACCAATGTGTTTTCATTCTCATTGGTTTCCTTGAACTGTTTCGGTTCTTCTTTGATTTCTTGGTTGACCCAAACATTCTTGAGCAGAGTGGTCTTTAGCTTTAACCCAAGCATGATGCACCTGTTTTATAGAGACCTATATAGTGTTTGAATTCCTCCAAATTGTTTCTTGTGATTGAATTCCAGTTTCAAAGCATTATGGTCTGAGAATATGCAGGGAATAATAACAAACTTTTGTTTCTGTTGAGACCTGAGTTGTGAGCCAGTATGTGGTCTGTTCTGGAGAAAGTTTTATGCGCACTCGAGAAGAATGAGTATTCTGTTATTTTAGGTGAAATGTTCTGTATTTATCCATGATGTCCATCTGGTTCCATGTGTCATTCAAAGCTCTTGATCCTTTGTTGATTTTCTGCTTAGATGATCTGTCCATTGCTGAGAGTGGAACATTGAGGTCTCCTACAATTAACGTATTGTTTTCAATATGACTCTTTATTTTGGTGAACCGTTGGCTTCTGTAGAAGATTGCTCCCATGTTGGGGGCATAGATATTTACAATTTTTAGATCTTCTTGTTGGATAGACCCTTTAGGAATGATATAGTGTCCTTCTGTGTCTCTAATTACAGACTTTAGTTTAAAATCTAATTTGTCTGATAAGAATTGCCACCCCAGCTTTCTTTTGAGGTCTGTTGGCATGGACGATGTATTTCCATCCCTTCACTTTCAGTCTGGATGTATCTTTAGGTTCAAAATGAGTCTCTTGTAGACAGCATATGGATGGGTCCTGTCTTTTTATCCAACCTGAAACCTTGTGCCATTTTATGGGAGCATTTAGGCCATTCACATTGAGGGTGATTATTGAAAGATATGAATTAATTGTCATCATGTTGCCTGTGAAGACCTTGTTTCTATAGATTGTCTCTGGAAATTTCTGTTTTGTTTCGGTCTTGGGGTCTTTCTCCTTTTATAGAAGCCCCCTCAATATTTCTTGCAGGGCCAGCTTAGTAGTCACATATTTTTTCAGTTTCTGCTGGTTTTGGAAGCTCTGCATCACTCCATCCATCCTAAGTGACAGCCTTGTCGGGTAAAGTATTCTTGGGTGCTTGGTCTTCTCATTTAGTACCCTGAATATGTCTTGGCCGTTCTTTCTGGCTTGCCAGGTCTCTGTGGATAGGTCTGGCGTTCTTCTGACGTTCCTCTCTCTGTATGTAAGGAATCTCTTCCCCCTAACTGCCCTTAAGATGGTTTCCTTGGCTCTAAGATTTGTGAGTTTTACTATTACATGTCGGGATGTTGGCCTGTTTTCCTTGATTTTGGGAGGGGTCCTCTCTCCCTCTAGGACATGAAAGTTTTTTTCATTCCCCAGATTAGGGAATTTTTCAGCTACAATTTGCTCAAATATATCTTCTAGTCCTCTGTCTCTCTCTCTCCACCCCCTCAGGTATCCCAATAATTCTGACATTGGAACACTTCATGGTGTCTCTTAAATCTCTGATTCCATTTTCATGGTTTTTGAGTTGTTTTTTCCTGGCCTCCTCTTATTCCTTCTTTTCTATCAATTGGTCTTCTAGATCACTAATTCGTTCTTTGCCTCATTTACCCTAGCTGTTAGATTATCTAGATTAGATTGGATCTCATTGATAGCTTTTTTATGTTCTGCCAGTTCAGCTTTCATTTCTGCCCTTAGAGACTCTATGTTGCCTTTAAGCGATTTCTCCATTTTCACAATTGCTACCCTGAATTCCATTTCTGACATGTTGGTTATATCTGTAACCATTTATAAATCTGTGGCAGAAGTCACAGTCTCTGGGTCTTTCCTATTTTGGGGGTTCATCCTCCTAGTCATTTTGTTGAGGGGTAGTTGAGGGAATGTACAGAGTCAAAATTATTGACCATAACCCAAGCATGATGCACTTGTTTTATAGAGACCTTTGGGTTCGGTCTCTTTTTCTCCCAGCCTGTCTTCTGGGGAGGGGGTGCTGTACTGTTACTCAGGGAACCCTGTTTGGGCAGAGTTGCTCAGCCCCCTGTGGCAGGGGATGGGCTTAGGGAAAACCGGTTTTTTGGGGCTTTGTTCTCTGGTAGGTTTCCCTGGTGGCTTTCCGTATCTCTTCTGAGAGTCAGAGCAGAAGAGATCATTTCCAACTCTCTGCCTGAGAACAGAGAGATCACAGTCTGTTCTTTAGTGAGTTCTCCAGTCCCCATTATCTATTTCTGTCTTTGCTGCTATAAACTGCAGCATCCTTGTTTGTGCACCCCTCAGCAGTGCTCCCAGTCCTTGCCTCCAAGTTGGGGCATGTCTCTGCCCTTTGTGTTTCTAAAACCACCAGCCACCCGCAGTTCACACGCATGGCCGCACTGTTCCAGGTTTCAGTCCGGGGGTTGCCCTAAGGTCCGTTCCCCATCTCTACTGTTCTGCGAGTCTGTGCCCTATCCCCAGCATGGGAGGCTTTTGGGATCCTATGTTATTTCACCTTCCCAGGGCCAGTGCTTATGGTAGCTCCCACCCCCTTCTGTTTATCTTCTGATATGTGCCCATGGAATTACAGCTCCCTGCTTCATACCTCGAAGCCAACTGCCTGTGATATGCTGTTTGTAGAGATCCAGATCTATCTTCTTACATCTCAGGTTGATTTCATGGGTGTTCAGAGTGGTCTGGGAGGTATTCAGTGCAATTCCAGGGACTGGTTGGAATAGGGTTCCCTACTCCTCCGCTATCTTTTCCTGAACCCCCTGGATAAAATATTCTTGTCTGCCTGTTCTTCTGATTAGTGCCCTGAATTTATCTTGTCAGCCCTGTTTGGACTGCCAGCTTTCTGTGGATAGGTCTGATGTTATTCTGATGTTCCTCCCTCTGTACATGAGAAACCTCTTCCCCCTAGCTGCTCTCAGGGTAGCTTCTTTGACTCTATGATTTGCAAGCTTTAGTGTTATTTGCCAGTGTGTTGATTTTTTTTTTTAATTGATTTTGAGATGGGTCCTCTTGGACATGAATGCTTGTCTCCTTTCTCAGATTAAGGAAGTTCTCAGTCATGATGTGCTCCACCCTTTCTTGGATTCCAATGATCCTGATATTGGTTCTTTTCAATGTTTCATTAAATTCTCTGTGTCTCTCTTCATGTGCTATGAGTTGTTTTTCTTTCTTTTCTTCAATTTCATTCCTTTCCATCAGCCTGTCTTCTAGATCACTTATTCTGTCTTCTGCTTCCTTTACCCTAGCTGTTAGAGCAACCAATTTAGAGTGCATCTCTTTCATATCATTTGTAAGCTTGGCCTGATTAGATCTCATTTCTGTCCTTAGAGATTCTGTATTGTCATATGCTTTTTTAAAGCATTGCCATCAGCTTTATAATTGCTATCCTGAATTCTATCTCTGACATTTTGTTTATATCCATATCCATTAGTTCTATGGCAGAGGACACTGACTCTTGTTCTTTTCTATGTTGTGAGTTCCTCTTCCTAGTCACTCTGCCCAGCAAAGGATAGGTGAGGGAATGAACAGAGTCCAAAATATCCACCACAATCCAAGCAAAATGCACCCTAGAAAAATCCCAAATGTTTGGAAGCTACCACAGAAACACAAACAAAGACAAGATGATTCAAAACAAGAAAAAAAAAAAAGGTGGAAGGAGAGACTCTAATCTCTCAGGTTGGACAAAGCAAGGTGATCTGCCTGTTCCTGACTGATTTTTGGTCTGTGTGTTAGAAGACACTATATCCCCAAATTGCAGAGTCATAACTTGATAAAAAATATCAAGATAAAATTGAATAGAGTGAAAAACGGACTAGTATGGGTCATAAATTTATAAAACGTAGATGTGTATAAATAAAAGTTAAGAAGCGACTTAAAAACATAAGTTAGGAAATAAGAATCTATTTGAAATGGGAACAGGGTAAAAAAAAAAAAAGAAACAAAAAAGAACTTTAAAATTTTAGCCTGAAGTATAAACAAGTCATGAGGGATAATCTGGAGCTCACTATATTATTTTCCCCTGGCTCTGGAGTTTTACAGTCCTGTGGAAAATAAGCTTGTCATCCACCTGTTCTTCCAGTCTGTTTTCTGGGGGAGGGGCTTGCTGTGCTGCTTCTCAGGTGTCTCTGCCTGTGTGGAGTTGCCCAACCCCTTGTCAGGGGGATGGGCTTTATATGAGTTGATCCTCTGTGTGGCTTTTGTTCCCTGGCAACTTTCCACACCTCTTTAGAGGGTCAGAGCAAATATGGCCCTGCAGGAATCTCTGGCCCAGAGCTGCAAGATCGCAGTCCCCTTCCTTCAATAAAGCCTCCAGGTCAAACTGTCTCCACTTCTGTGTGTACTAAACTCCACAGACTTGTGCTATTCACACCCGCTGCAACTCTCCCGGGGGAGTTCTGGGGACCTGGGAGCATCTCGGTGCTTTGTGCCTTTGCAATTGTGTGCAGCTGTGGGTTCGCAGGTGCACCTTCTTCCGTGGCTCCCAGATCATGGCTGGGTGCCACCTCGGTGTCCTTTCAGGGGCCACACAACCTTGAGAGCTGTTGCCCAGTCATAGGTGCCACCTTTGTGTGTGCCAAACTGCCCATGGTTTGCACCTGGTGCCACTCTCCCAGGAGGAGTTCTAGTGACCTGTGAGCATCTCTGTGCTTTGTGTCTTTGTGACCTTGAGTGGTTGTGGGCTCGCTCACTCACCTGGTTCTGCTGTTCTCAGCTCATGGTTGGGTGCTGCCCTAGTGTCTTTCCTGGGGTCACTGCCACCTTGAGAGCTGGTGCCCAGTCATGGGTGCAGCCTCTTGGATTGTAAACAGCCCACACATTCTAGTCCTTTTCAGGTTACTCAAGGAGAAAGTAGTCTCCCTACTGGTCTTGCTTGTAGTTTATGGTGACCAGAGCTGGGAATCCCTTCTGGGCTCACTGACCATAACCAATCTCCTTGCTCTACTACTTGGGCACTCTATCTGTTCAGGCTCCCCTGTTCTTTCGGAGTCTCCTGGGATCCTGAGACCATAATGATCCATGTAGAATTCTGACCTATTCATCCCTTGTGCCTTTTTCAGAAAGGGATGTCTCTCTCTCTTTTTTTTTTTTAAGATTTTATTTATTTATTCATGAGAGACAAAGAGAGAGAGAGGCAGAGGGAGAAGCAGGCTCCCAAGGAGCAGGGAGCCCGATGTGGGACTCGATCCCAGGACCCTGGGATCATGACCTGAGCCAAAGGCAGACGCTTAACCATCTGAGCCACCCAGGCACCCAGAAAGGGATGTCTCTTACTGGAGCAGATTTCTAAGGGTCCTAATTTTGTGCTCTGGTGTTATATCACTTTCTTGTAGCCAGCTTATGGAGGCTTCCTGCCCCCTGTTTATCTTTGGATATTTCCCCCAAAGATTCAAGTTTCTGCACCTAACATCTCAGATTGAATTTGTGTGTGTTCAGAATGGGTTGATAGATATCCAGCTAAATTTGAGGGACCAGATAAAACGAGGTCATCCACTCTGGTGCCATCTTGCCCCTTCCTCACTTCCATGTCCTTTTTTTAAAAATTTTCTTCTTTGATTTCCTGGTGGACCCATTCATTATTGAGTACCATGATGTTTAACCCCCATGTATTTGTCTGCCTTCGGCTCAGGTCATGATCCTGGAGTCCCAGGATCGAGTCCCGCATCAGGCTCCCTGCTCGGCAGGGAGTCTGCTTCTCCCTCTGACCCTCCTCCCTCTCATGCTCTCTGTCTCTCATTCTCTCTGTCTCAAATAAATAAATAAAATCTTAAAATTTTTTTTTTCTTGTGGTTGACTTCATGTTTCATTGTGTTGTTGTCTGAAAATATGCATGGCATTGTCAACATTTTTATATTTGTTGAGGCCTTATTTGTGACCTACTAGGTGTTCTTTTCTGGAGAATGTCCCATGTGCACTTGAAAACAACATGGATTCTGCTGCTTTAGGATGAAATGTTCTGAATATATCTGTTAAGTCCACCTGGTGTCTTATTCAAAGAGATTGTTTCTTTCTTGATTTTCTGTTTAGATGATCTACCCATTAATGTAAGTGAGGTGTTAAAATTCCCTAGTATTATTGTATTATTATCAATCAGTTGCCTTATGTTTGTTATTAATTATTTTATATATTTTGGTGCTCTGAAATGTTTGGGTCATAAATATTTATGATTGTTAGATCATCTTGTTGTATAGTTCCTTTTATTATGATATAGTGCCTTTCTTCATCTCTTGTTACAGTCTTTGGTCTAAAATCTAGTTTGTTATAAATATTGCTACTCTGGCTTTTTTTTTTTCTTCCTTTTTTATTTTGAGAGAGAGTGAGAACATGAGCAGGGGGTGGGGCAAAAGTAGAGGTAGAGAGAGGATCTTAAGCAAGCTCCTCACCCTGTGAAAAGCCTAATACAAGGCTTTATCTCATGACCCTGAGATTATGACCTGAGCCAAAATCAAGAGTCAGGCGCTTAATTGACTGATCCATCCAGGAGTCCCAGAAAATGCCTTAAAAGCAGAAACATAAAGGAAGAGCTTAACTTACCTTGGAAGACCCAGATGAATAGCATCAGGTCTCTCCACAGAAACTTACCACATCAGAAAGGAGTGGGATGTTATATTCAACCTCTTGAATGGGAAAAATATGCATCAAAAATATCCAGAAAGGCTTTCATTCAGAATGGAAGGAGAGATAAACAGTTTCCCAGACAAACAAAAACTAAAGAAGTTTATGACCACTAAAGCATCCCTGCGAGAAATATTAAAGGGGAATCTGTGAGTGGAAAGCAAAGATCAAAAGTGAGAAAGACTAGAAAGGAATAGAGAATATCTCCAGAAACAATGACAAAACAAGTAATAAAATGGCAATAAATTCGTATCAGTAATTACTCTGCAAATAGACTAAATGTTCCAATCAAAAGACATATGGTGTCAGAATGGATAAAAAAATTAAAAAAAAGACCCATCTATATGCTCCCTATAAGAGATACATCTTATATCTAAAGACAACTGCACATTTAAAGTGAGGGGATGGAAAAACATTTATCATGCAAATGGACGTTAAAGAAAGCCTGAGTTGTTAGGGCACCTGGTGGCTCAGTTGATTGTGTCCCTCTCCTTCTCTCTAATTCCTATAAAAATCAGACCCTCTTTTCAAGCATATACTGAAGTTCTACCTCCTTTCAAGTTTTCTGTCACTACCCCAGTTTTCACATATTTCTCCTTTCTCTTAACTTCTCTTTAGCATGTAGTAAACACTGTCACAATTTTAGCCTTTATGGGTACAGACTGAATGAGAAAGCCCTGAGACCAGAATCATTACAGAAACGGATGACTCTCCAGCAGAGTAATAAGGCAGTAACCTGTGGTGCTGATATGAATGGCAATACTGACACCGAGAAACATTGCCCTTATAAGATTGATTGTAGTGGATTCTTTGCTCTTCTCATAGACTATCCTGTTCAGCTACCTTCGGGAATCAGAAAGTCAGGCCTAAGTCTAAGGAAGGCTACATAGGTGCAGCCAAAATCAGAGGGACAGAAGATAGTGATGGCCAGGAGCAACCATGAGAGTGAATAATGCAAATTTGTAGACAAAGTTAAGTAATTGGCCTCTGAGGACTCCTATATAGATATAGAGTTAATAAGTTTACAAAAGCAATTGGCATGCAAGTGTGAGAAAAGCAATATATCCAAGATGAAATGGACCCTCTTAAAAACAATTTTGAGGATGCTCTATAACTAAAAGAGCTTTAATAGCTTTGTAAATCAAGAACTATTATTTCTATAAGAAAGGTATAAAACTGTCTTAGGTTTGTGAATGGAAAAGATAGCTAAACCAATCAAATTCATTCAATAGTTTGGGCAAAATATATTTTCACCAATTCCACAAATATTTAACAAGCACCTAGAAGACACTGTTCTAAGTTGCTGCAATTTTGATAGTCAATGAAATAGACAAAATCATTCTGTAAAAATAATCTTGGATTTCATTGTTTTTGTCCATGCACATTACTACTACTATTTGGAAGTGAGAGAGATTATCCTGCTTTGTGATAAATGAAAGAACCTTGCCCTGAAGAAAAAAAAAAGACTCACAGAAACTGCAGCTAAGAAAGATAAAGAATGCCATGCAACCACTCATTATATAGGCCCCATTGTACCTGCCTCCTTGCTTAGTTCTGATACTACCCATAATATCATTATCCAACAACAAACTATGGTAGAATCTTGTCTAGTACTTTCAGTATTCTGTATGCATGCATGTCAATATAGATGTATTTTTTGTTTGTAAAAAGTTGCCTTATAATATATATACTCCTTTGTATAATGCTTCTGTCACTTCAAATTATGAAATTTTCCAAATGTATTAAAATTTTAATATTTAGATATTAAAAAGTTAAATAATGCCATGAAAGTTCAGCAAAGATATATAGAAGAATCTTTGTCTAATTTCAGATAAGGAAAGTTTTTCTAAACAGAAATACAAAAACTCATACTTGGAAGATCTAATTTGGCTTCTTAAGAATTAAAACATCCTGGGGCGCCTGGGTGGCTCAGTTGGTTAATCATCTGACTCTTGGTTTTGCTCAGGTCATAATCTCATGGGTCCTGGGATCAAGCCCCACCATGGGCTCCATGTTCAGCAGGGAGTCTGCTTGAGATTTTCTCCCTCTGCCCCTCCCCTCACACACTCTCTCTCAAATAAATAAATAAATAAAACTTAAAAATAAGAATTAAAACATCCTTATAATAATGAGTCCCATAAACATTTTAAATGGTAAATAAAAACTAGTAAGAGAAAGATATAGAGAGATAAAAATGTATATATAACAGACAATGACTAGTCTTACATTATAAGATTTTAGCAATTAATAACGAGAAAATAATATAAACATATACAGAAATAATATATACACACATATATATGCACTCTAAACACTACATATGTGTGTGGGTATATGTATGTGTTTATATATATATATATATATATATATATATATATATATACACATACATAGAGAGTTTTGAAATCTGTCTCCCTCTTTAGGTATATATGAAGGACAGAGATTTCAAAATTGTCTCTCTCTATATATATACACACATATATAGTGTATATAGTGTATATATATGTGTGTATAAAAATGCATACACACATACACAAATGTACGTGTTTGCCTTCCCTAATAATCAAAGGCAAATAACGAGATACCACTGTTCATCTTTTTAAATTGCTAAAAATTGTAGGGAAATGATTATATTCAATACTGACAGTTGAGAAAAAATGTTCTCATACATTAGCAGTGGGAGCTTGAATGTGTACAATCTTTAACACTCTGATTAAAAAACCTTTGACTATGTCATTTCTCTTATAGAATAACATTCTCAAGAAAAACCTAGAGGGTTGGGCCTTGGCAAGGGGCCAAACTCAATGGAAGACTGGAAACGGGGCGGGACCACAGGGAGGGAGGGGCGAGGTGGACAATAAAGAATGCAGAGCCTCCTCTATGACGTTGGGGACTGTGTTTGACTAGGGCCTAGGCAGAGGTGGCAGGCTACAGCAATGCCATGGCAGTGAAGTTTTTACAACCGTCTCATTTAGGGGCTCTGAGATCTTTCATTTATGGGGCCCCTGAGCAGTCGGATACTGCAACGCGGGGAATCAGGCACAGTTAATTCGCAGCCGCCAGCAGCCCAGGCGGGCCCCAGTTATATATCTGGCAGCCATAAACGCAAGCAGAGCAATGGGCTCAGCTTGAGCCCGGAATCTGAGATCAGCCAAAGGTCTTTAGACCAGGAAGAGGATCTACAGCATGTAGTCAGCAGAAGCCAGGGTAAAAAAGTTAAGATTGCATCTGAGTATGCTTACCAAACTTTATTTTTGCGTGGGGAAACAAGTGATGTTAAAGTTTGTGCCCTTGGGAAAGTATGGTGTTTACACAAAATGTTTTTATGTCAGTCAAGCTACTTTGCTACTATGTTTAGAGGTTCTTGGGAAGAATTGCATAAAGATATTATTGACCTGGAGATTAATGACCAGAATATAGATGTAGATTCCCTGCACTTTGTACTAGGCTCATTGTATAGGGATAAATACATCTTAATGGATTCCCTTCAAATTCCACGAATTTTGGCAACAGCATGCCTGTTTCAAGTAGAAGAATTAATTCAGCAGTGTGATGAAACCATGAAGAGAACAATTAATGCAAAAACTGTATGTGGCTATTATGCAGCAGCAGAGACCTATGGGTTAGATTCTGTAAAGACAGGGTGCTTTGAATGGCTTCTCCACAATTTGATGACACATCCAAGTGTTGAACTTTACAAAGAACTCAGTATAGATCTCATGAATCTTCTCATTTCTTCTTCTAATTTATTAGTAATGGAGAAGGAAATAGATGTATATACCACACTTAAAGAGTGGATGTTCCTTCGCCTTAATCCAGCTTGGAAAGGCTCAATGAAACAGCTTTTAGTTAATGCAAACAACTGGTTTTCTAGGCACAAGGAATGTGTTGGTAACATTTCCTTTCTTGAAACCAAACAAGGCATACCTTTCCAACCAGTGTTTAAAAACTTAAGATTTCAGCATATCATCTCTGACCTGGCCTCCACAAGAGTTATTGAACAAGACACTCTGATACCTTCAAAGTGGTTATCATCTGTTTATAAACATCAATGGTTTACCTTGCTTAGAGCACAACAATATAGGGAAATTGGGCCTCAAAACATCAATGAAACAGAACTTGAAGAACATACCATGAGATGCGGTAAGAGGATTGTCAAAGATGGAAAATACTCCTGGAAGTGGTCAGGTTACAACTTTGGCTTTCCCTTACATGTCATCTTCACCAGCCATTATATAATTTTCAAGCAAAATACTTTCAGTCAGCCATGTGACAGTTCCATTTCTCTACAACCTCTAAGAAATATTGCATTCAGATTAACTTTGGTATATTTTGATTCTGGTGGAAAAGTAAGTTTCAGCAAAACAACTGGTTATAAAATACTTACTTTTGAAAAGGATGAGGAGCAAGTGGTCATGAAGTTGGATAGCACCGTTCTGAGCTTCCCTTTATATATATTCTGTAACTTCTTGTTTATATCATTAGAAAATCCAGGAAATTGACAATCTTGTCAATTAGTATATATTAGCATTTTGAAAACTTTTGATGTCTCATTTCATTTAGTGGTCCTACTGTTAAAGACAATAAAGACCAATAACAGAAATGAAAATAATCTTTCAAATATAACTATCATAAATGACTACTATTTATCTTCATTTTATTTCTGCATATCAATGAAGAAAAAGTTTAATTCCAAGAAAATATATCTGTGAAACCAAATAGTCAATGATGCTGACATCTTTTACTTTTCATTTACCATCAATAGGCAAGTTCCAAAAGGCAAAAAGAGACTATAGGAACCAAAAATAAATTAACTTGTTAGATAAATTTTACCTTAACTAATATTGAGAGAGAATAAAAAAAATTCCTCCTTGCTAAAATTGTTGCACAAATGTGACTCTAATTGCAGCAATATTACAAAAGAGTCAATCAAGTTAAACCTATGATTAGGAATTTTCTTTGGACTCAATAATGTACAGATTTAAATAGCCAGACAAATAATGTCAGATTTTACAACTTTACATATGGTATAATTTGTTGATATTTTACAATTAATCTGCCACATGTCCCATTTTCTCTGTGGTTTGAAGAATGCATATTGCTAACTATTTATCTGGAAATATGTATTTTCCACACTTAAAGAGTGAAAATACAGATTAAAAAGTGGATATGTAATGCATATAAATTATATATACATATTATATAATTATATATTATTATATATCATATTGATATATACACAATATATTAACATAAGTATATAATAACAATTGTATAGCATATAACATATAATAACATAATTTTATATATAATATGTAAATATATACAAATAAATATATAGTTATATAATATATGAATTCATATATATGCACACACATACAATTTTTGAAATGGTTGGATAAGCACTATGGACTAAAATGGGTTTCCATAAATACCAGTCATTCTTATGGATACCCAGATATGAATAATTTCAAAGTATCCTCTTCATTTTTTTCTATTTGTACTTGTTTACTCTTTTTGGCCAGAGTTTGTTCTTTTTGTCTATACAGTATTTGAAGTAACATTTCTTTCTTTTTATTTTAAGATTTTATTTATTTGACAGAGAGAGAGACAGCAAGAAAGGGAACACAGGCAAGGGGGAGTGGGAGAGGGAGAAGCAGGCCCCCTGCTGAGCAGGGAGCCTAACATGGGGCTCAATCCCAGGATCCTGGGATCATGACCTGAGCTGAAGCCAGATGCTTAATGACTGAGCCACCCAGGGGGCCCTGAAGTAACATTTATTTCAAAATAAAAGCCAATTGGGTAAATATTATACTTTCAAAAATATGTCTGCTAGTTCATGAGCTAGGAAGAGAGAGCCCTGTCTGTCCAGCTGACTGGTGCAACTTTCAAAAATTTTTATAGCACCTTGAATGCTGTTTATATTGGTTTCAATATGATTGTCTTTTTCTATGAATGTACATAATAATCATATCACATATTCCTTGTATACCAAGCATGCAGTCAAGAACAACTTATTTTAATGTGCTTACCACAGCCATTTTTCAATTTTTATTTGCATGGCCTTCATGTTCTATCAAATTGTAAGGACCTTGCAATAACATACATCAGGTATTCCATCCCCTCTTGAGGCAGTCTGAATGAATTCTCAATTTCTAATTTTAAAAACTTGGAACTTTTACAAAATAAAAATCCTAAATTTGAAAGAGAACAGTAGGGGAAAGTAGAATTGCACATGGTATCTCAAAAATCTGTGGTACGCCCCCAAAAGATTGCTTAGTAGCTTAACAGATATTACTGTCATATCTTCCTCACGTATCTCAACCAGTGTTACACATAAGCAGAGGGGTAATGATAGCAATAGAAAAATATGATTGGCATGCTCCATATTTCCCCAAATAACTTAGGATCATTGTTTCACATACTCTGCCAATTCCAAAACATGAGCAAGCCTGTAAATAATTTAGGTTATGTCTTAGTCCCTTGGTCTCCACCTGGTCCTTTGATCATCATTTAAGATAGAGAATTTATTTTTTTAATTTAGTTTTTGTTTTTTTAGAAAGAGAGTGCACATATGAACAGGGTAGGGGTAGGGGAAGGACAGAGGGAGAGGGAGAGAATCTTAAGCAGGTTCCACACCTAGCATAGAGCCCAATGCGCGGCTTGATCTCACAACCCTGAGATCACGACCTGAACCAAAATCAAGAGTGTGTTGCTTAACTGACTGAGCCACCCAGGTGCCCCTGACATAGGCAATTTAAGTAAAGATCATGGATGCAACTTTCCATTCCAGTGGCTCAAGATCTAACCTACCACTCTGGTGATGAGTGAAGCTACCAAAAGACACTAGAAAATACCAGAAACTTGGTGAATCTGTTTTCTTTTCTTTTTTTTTTTTTTAAAGATTTATTTATTTATTTGACACAGAGAGACACAGCGAGAGAGGGAACACAAGCATGGGGAGTGGGAGAGGGAGAAGCAGGCTTCCCACGGACCAGGGAGCCTGATGCGGGGCTCAATGCCAGGACCCTGGGATCATGACCTGAGCTGAAGGCAGACGCTTAACGACTGAGCCACCCAGGCACCCCGGTGAATCTGTTTTCTTAATGTGACTGGCCACTTTATTTTATTTTATTTATTTATTTATTTATTTATTTATTTATTTATTTATTTATTATTATTATGTTAATCACCATACATTACATCTTTAGTTTTTGATGTAGTGTTCCCTGATTCATTGTTTGCATATAACAGCCAGTGCTCCATGCAGAAGGTGCCCTCTTTAATACCCATCATCTACTGGCCACTTTATTTTAAATTCAAGTTAGTAATCCAATTTAGTATTAAATAAAGGCAGTTGACACAACAAAGTACTAGAATAATTTTATGTTAAAAAAAATATTAAGGATATGGGGCGCCTGGGTGGCTCAGTTGGTTAAGCGACTGCCTTCGGCTCAGGTCATGGTCCTGGAGTCCCGGGATCGAGTCCTGCATTGGGCTCCCTGCTCAGCAGGGCGTCTGCTTCTCCCTCTGACCCTCCTCCCTCTCATGCTCTCTGTCTCTCATTCTCTCTGTCTCAAATAAATAAATAAAATCTTAAAAAACATATTAAGGATAAAATCAGCCTGTTGATAATACCATTTTCAGAGGCTAAGCCCAGATTTTGAAATATAATATTTTTTGTCTTTTTTTTATTAGGAAAATAACACCCATTTATTGAAAAATTCTTTCATACTATACAGAAATAAACAGAGAAGAAGGTAAAAATCACCTAACACCCTCCACCTATAGATATTCATCATTAACATTTGATATACACATATCCAGCCTTTTGTTTTTGATTTGGACCTTAGCCAGTCAACATTTACTGAGTGCCTACTATGTGCCAATCATTATATTGGGCATATATACACTTCATTTTTTGAATACAAAAAATTGGATCTTTTTAAAAAAAATTTATTATGTTATGTTTATCACCATACATTACATTAGTTTTTTTTAAAGATTTTATTTATTTATTTGAGAGTGAGGGAGAGCATGAGAGGGGAGAGGGTCAGAGGGAGAAGCAGACTCCCCACTGAGCAGGGAGCCCAATGTGGGACTTGATCCTGGGACTCCAGGATGATGACCCAAGCTGAAGGCAGTTGCTTAACCAACTGAGCCACCCAGGCACCCACATCATTAGTTTTTGATGAAGTGTTCCATGATTAATTGTTTGCGTATAACACCCAGTGCTCCATTGAGTACATGCCCTCTTTAATACCCATCACTAGGCTAATCCATCCCCCCACCCCCTCCCCTCTAGAACCCTCAGTTTGTTTCTCAGAATCCATAGTCTCTCATGGTTCCTCTCCCCCTCTGATTTCCCCCCCTTCATTTTTCCCTTCCTACTATCTTCTTCGTTTTTTTTAAACATATAATGTATTATTTGTTTCAGAGGTACAGGTCTGTGATTCAACAGTCTTACACAATTCACACTGCTCCCCATAGCACATACTCTACCCAATGTCTATCACCCAGCCACCCCATCCCTCCCAACCCCCAGCACCCCAGCAACCCTGTTTGTTTCCTGAGATTAAGAATTCCTCATATCAGTGAGATCATATGATACATGTCTTTCTCTGACTGACTTATTTCACTCAGCATAATACCCTCCAGTTCCATCCATGTCTTTGCAAATGGCAAGATTTCATTCCTTCTGATGGCTGCATAATATTCCATTGTATATATATATACCACATCTTCTTTATCCATTCATCTGTCGATGGGCATCTTGGCTCTTTCCATAGTTTGGCTATTGTAGACATTGCTGCTACAAAAATTGGGGTGCACATATCCCTTCAGATCCTTACATTTGTATCTTTGGGGTAAATACCCAGTAGGGCAATTGCTGGGTCATATGGTGGCTCTATTTTCAACGTTTTGAGGAACCTCCATACTGTTTTCCAGCGTGGCTGCACCAGCTTGCATTCCCACCAACAGTGTAGAAGGGTTCCCATTTCTCCGCATCCTCACCAACATCTCTTGTTTCCTGACTTGTTAATTTTAGCCATTCTGACTGGTTTGAGGTGGTATCTCATTGAGGTTTTGCTTTGGATTTCCCTGATGTTGAGCGATGTTGAACAATTTTTCATGTGTCTGTTGACTGTTTGTATGTCTTTGGAAAAATGTCTGTTCATGTCTTCTGCCCATTTCTTGATTGGATCATTTGTTCTTTGGGTGTTGAGTTTGATAAGTTCTTTATAGATTTTGGATATTAGCCCTTTATTTTATATGTCATTTGCAAATGTCTTCTCCCATTCTGTTGGTTCTCTTTTGGTTTTGTTGACTGTTTCTTTTGCTGTGCAAAAACTTTTTATCTTGATGAAGTCCCAATAATTCATTTTTGCCCTTGCTTCCTTTGCTTTTGGCAATGTTTCTAGGAAGAAGTTTCTGCGGCTGAGGTTGAAGAGGTTGATGCCCATATTCTCCTTTAGGATGGACTCCTGTCTCACATTTAGGTCTTTCATCCATTTTGAGTCTATTTTTGTGTGCGGTGTAAGGAAATGGTCTAGTTTCATTCTTCTGCGTGTAGCTGTCCAATTTTCCCAACACCATTTGTTCAAGAGACTGGCTTTTTTCCATTGGACATTCTTTCCTACTTTGTCGAAGATTAGTTGACCATAGAGCTGAGGGTCCATTTCTGGGCTCTCTATTCTGTTCCATTGAACTATGTGTCTGTTTTTGTGCCAGTACCATACTGTCTTGATGATTACAGCTTTGTAATAGAGCTTGAAGTCCGGAATTGTGATGCCACCAGCTTTGCTTTTCTTTTTCAACATTCCTCTGTCTGTTCGGGCTCCTTTCTGTTTCCATACAAATTTTAAGATTATTTGTTCCACTTCTTTGGGAAAAGTGGATGGTATTTTGATGGGGATTGCTTTGAATGTGTAGATTGCTCTAGGTAGCGTTGACATCTTCACAATATTGCTTCTTCCAATCCATGAGCATGGAACGTTTTTCCATTTCTTTGTGTCTTCCTCAATTTTTTTCATGAGTATTTTATAGTTTTCTGAGTACAGAATCTTTGCCTCTTTGGTTAGATTTATTCCTAGGTATCTTATGGTTTTGGGTGCAATTGTAAATGGGATCAACTCCTTAAGTTCTCTTTCTTCTGTCTTGTTGTTGGTGTATAGGAATGCCACTGATTTCTGTGCATTGATTTTCTATCCTGCCACTTTACTGAATTTCTGTATGAGTTCTAGCAGTTTTGTTGTGGAGTCTTTTGGGTTTTCCACATAAAGTATCATATCATCTGCAAAGAGTGAGAGTTTGACTTCTTTTTTGCCAATTCGGATGCATTTATTTCTTTTTGTTGTCTGATTGCTGTGGCTAGGACTTCTAATACTATGTTGAATAGCAGTGGTGATAGTGGACATCCCTGCCGTGTTCCTGACCTTAGGGGGAAAGCTCTCAGTTTTTCCCCATTGAGAATGATATTCGCTGTGGGTTTTTCATAGATGGCTTTTATGATATTGAGGTATGTACCCTCTATGCCTATACTCTGAAGAGTTTTGATCAAGAAAGGATGCTGTACTTTGTCAAATGCTTTTTCTGCATCTATTGAGAGGATCATATGGTTCTTGCTCTTTCTTTTATTAATGTATTGTATCACATTGATTGATTTGTGGATGTTGAACCAAACTTGCAGCCCAGGAATAAATCCCACTTAGTCATGGTGAATAATCCTTTTAATGTACTGTTGGATCCTATTGGCTAGTATTTTGGTGAAAATTTTTGCATCTGTATTCATCAAGGATATTGGTCTGTAATTCTCCTTTTTGATGGGGTCTTTGTCTGATTTTGGGACCAATGTAATGATGGCCTCATAAAACAAGTTTGGAAGTTTTCTTTCCATTTCTCTTTTTTTGGAACAGTTTCAGAAGAATAGGTATTAATTCTTCTTTAAATGTTCGGTAGAATTCCCCTAGGAAGCCATCTGGCCCTGGACTTTTGTTTGTTGGGAGATTTTTGATTCAATTTCCTTAGTGGTTATAGGTCTGTTCAGTTTTCTATTTCTTCCTGGTTCAGGAAGAATGGCAGAAGATATTTGCAAATGACACTACAGACAAAGGGCTGATGTCCAAGATCTATAAAGGACTTCTTAAACTCAACACCCAGAAAACAAATAAGTAAAAAAAATGGGTAAAAGAGATGAACAGACACTTGTCCAAAGAAGACATACAAATGGCTAACAGACACATGAAAAAATGTTCATCATCATTCACCATCAGGGAAATTCAAATCAAAAACACATTGAGATACCACCTTATAGTAGTTAGAATGGCAAAAATTGACAATGCAAGAAAGAACAAATCTTAGGTTATGGAGAAAGGGGATCCTTCTTACACTGATGGTGGGAATGCAAGTTGGTACAGCCACTTTGGAAAACAGTGTGGAGGTTCCTCAAAAAATTAAAAATAGAACTACCCTAGGACCCAGCAATTGCACTTCTGGGTATTTAACCCAACAATACAGATATAGTGAAAAGAAGGGCCATATGTACCCCAATGTTCATAGTAGCAATGTCCACAATAGCCAAACTGTGGAAAGAGCTGAGATGACTTTCAACAGATGAGTGGATAAAGAAGATGTGGTCCATATATACAATGGAATATTACTCAACCATCAGAAAGGATAAATACCCAACTTTTGCAGCAACATGGATGGGACTGGAGGAGATTATGCTAAGTGAAATAAGTCAAGCAGAGAAAGTCAATTATCATATGGTTTCACTTGTTTGTGGAATATAAGGAATAGCATGGAGGATATTAGAAGGAAGGGAAAAATGAAGGGGAGAGATCAGATGGGGAGATGAACCATGAGAGACTATGGACTCCAGAAAACAAACTGAGGGTTTTAGAGTGGAGGGGGTTGAGGAATGGGTTAGCCCAATGGTGGGTATTAAGGTGGGCACGTATTGCTTGGAGCACTGGGTATTTTGTCTATCCATGAAGATGAGTGATATTGAACATCTTTTCATGTGTCTGTTGGACATATTCTTGGAGAAATGTCCATTGTGTCTTCTGCCCATTTTTTAAATTGGATTATTCTGTTTTTAGTTTTGAGTCCTACAAGTTCTTTATATATTTTGGATACTAACCCTTTATCAGATGTGTCATTTGCAAATATCTTCTCCCATTCTATAACTTGCCTTTTAGTTTTGTCAATTGTTTCCTTCCCTGTGTAAAGCTTTTTATCTTGATGAAGTCCCAATAGTTTATTTTTGTTTTCCCTTGTCTCAGGAGACATATCTAGGAAGAAGTTGATATGGACATTGTCAGTGTTTGCTGCCTGTGTTCTCCTCTAGGATTTTGAGGATTTTCTGTTTAACATTTAGGTCTTTCATCAAATTTTATATTTAAATTGAATTAATTAACTTGTAGTGTGTTATTAGTTTCAGAGGTAGAGTTTAGTGATTCATCAATTGTATATAACACCCAGTGCTCATTACATCCAGTGCCTTCCTTAATGCCCATCACCCAGTTACCCCATCCCCCCCACCCAGTTCCCCTCCAGCAATCTTCAGTTTGTTTCCTATAGTTAAGAGTCTCTTATGGTTTGTTTCCCTCTCTGATTTCATCTTATTTTATTTCATCCATTTTGAATTTAGCTTTGTGTATGGTGTAAGAAAATGGTACAGTTTCATTATTCTTTTCCATGTTGCTGTCCAGTTTTCCCAACACCATTTGTTGAAGAGACTGTCTTTTTCTCATTGGATATTCTTTCTGCTTTGTCAAAGGTTAATTGACCATGTAGTTGTGGGTTCTTTTCTGGGTTTTCTATTCTGTTCTATCAATCTATGCGTCTATTTTTGTGCCAGTACCATACTGTTTTGATCACTAGAGCTTTGTAGCATAGCTTGAAGTCTGGAGTTGTGATTCTTCCAGCTATGCTTTACTTTTTCCAGATTGCTTTGGCTATTTGTGGTATTTTGTGGTTCCAAACAAATTTTAGGATTGTTTGTTCTGGCTCTGTGAACAATGCTGGTGGTATTTTTATAGGTATTGAATTAAATCTGTAGATTGCTTTGAATAGTAGATGATTTTAGCCATATTTGTTTTTTTTATGCAGGTTTTCTTTTTTTTTTAATTTTATTTTATTTTATTATGTTATGTTTGTCATCATACATCATTAGTTTTTGATGTAGTGATCCATGATACATTTTCATATAACATCTAGTGCTCCATGCAGTACATGCCCTCCTTAATATGCACAACTGGGCCAAACCATCCCCCCACCCCCCTCCCCTCGAAGACCCTTAGTCTGTTTCTCAGAGTCCATAGTCTCTCATGGTTCCTCTCCCCCTCCGATTCCCCCCCCCTTATTTTTCCCTTCCTTCTCCTAATGTCCTCCATGCTATTCCTTATGTTCACAAATAAGTGAAACCATATCATAATTGACTTTCTCTGCTTGACTAATTTCTATTATCATAATCTCCTCCAGTCCCATCCATGCTGATGTAAAAGTTGGGTATTCATCCTTTCTGATGGCTGAGTAATATTCCATTGTATATATGAACCACATCTTCTTTATCCGTTCATCTGTTGAAGGGCATCTCAGCTCTTTCTACAGTTTGGCTATTGCAGACCTTGCTGCTATGAACTTTGGGGTTCATATGGCCCTTCTTTTCACTACATCGGTATTGTTGGGGTAAATACCCAGAAGTGCAATTGCTGGGTCCTAGGGTAGCTCTATTTTTAAATTTTTGAGGAATCTCCACACTGTTTTCCAAAGTGGCTGTACCAACTTGCATTCCCACCAACAGTGTAAGAGGGTTCCCACTTCTCCACAACCTCTCCAACATTTGTTGTTTCTTTCCCTGTCCGTTTTCGCCATTCTAACTGGTGTAAGGTGGTATCTCAATGTGGTTTTGATTTGAATTTTCCTGATGGCTAATGATGATGAACATTTTTTCATGTGTCTGTTAGCTATTTGTATGTCTTCTTTGCATAAGTGTCCATGTCTTCTGCCCATTTTTTGACTTGATTATTTATTTTTTGGGTGTTGAGTTTGAGAAGTTCTTTATAGATCTTGGAAATCAGCACTTTGTCTGTAGTGTTATTTGCAAATATCTTCTCCCATTCTGTGGGTTGCCTCTTTGTTTTGTTGACTATTTCCTTTACTATGCAGAAGCTTTTTATCTTGATGAAGTCCCAAAAGTTCATTTTTGCTTTTGTTTCACTAGTCTTTGGAGATGTAGGTTGAAAGATGTTGCTGTGGCCTATGTGGAAGAGGTTACTGCCTATGTTCTCTTCTAGGATTTTGGTGGATTTTTGTGTCATCTTAAATTTATTTCATCAGTGTCTTATGCTTTTTGAAATCTAGTTCTTTTACCTCTTTGTTTAGGTTTATTTCTAGGTGTCTTGTTTTTGTATCAATTGTAAGTGCGGTTGATTCCTTGATTTTCTTTCTCCTGCTTCATTATTGGTGTATAGAAATGACACAGATTTCTGTACATTGATTTTTCTATCCTGCAACTTTACTGAATTCATTTCTCATTTCCAGCAGGTTTTGTTGTTGTTGTTGTTGTTGTTGTTTTTTTCTTTTGGTGGAATCATTCAGTTCTCTATGCATAACATCATGCCATCTGCAAATAGTTACAGTTTTACTTATTTCTTATGAATTTTGATGTCTTTTATTCCTTTTTGTTTTACGATTGCTGTAGCTATGACTTCTAACCCTATCTTAAAAAACATTGGTGAGAGTGGACATCTCTCTCTTGTTCCTGACCATGGGAAAAAAGCTCTCAGGTTTTTTCCACTGAGGATGATATTAGCTGTGGGTTTTTCATATATGACCTTTATTATGTTGAGTTATATTCCCTCTAAAAATACTTTGTTGAGGGTTTTTTTTTTTAATTATGAATGGATAGTGTGCTTTTTCAAATGCTTTTTCTCCATCTGTTGAAATTATCATATGGTTCTTATCTTTTCTTTTTTTAATGTGGTGTATAATGTTGATTGATCTGTGAATATTGAACCACCTTTGCAATTCAGGAATAAATTTCTCCTGATTGTAGTGAATGATTTTTTAAGGTATTTTTGGATTCTTTTTGCTGGTATTTTATTGAAAATTTTTATTCTACTCATCAGGCATATTGGTTTGTAATTCTCTTTTTTAGTAGTGTCTTTATCTACTTTTGGTAGCAGGGTAATGCTAGCATCATAGAATGAATTTGAACGTTGTCACTTTTAAAAAAATTTTTGGAATAGTTTGAGAAGTATAGGTATTAACTCTTCTTTAAATGTTTGATAGAATGCCTCTGTGAAGCCATCTGGTCCTGGACTTTTATTTATTGGGAAATTTTCAAATACAGATTCAATTTGTTTACTGGTTTTTGGTCTCTCAATTTTTCTATTTCTTCCTGTTTCAGTTTCATTAATTTATGTTTATAGGAATTTATCTATTTCTTTTAGGTTAGCCAATTTGTTGGCATATAGCCTTTCAAAATGTTATTTTATACTTGTTTGTATTTCTGTGATGATGTTTGCAATTTCTCCTCTCCCATTTATGATTTTATTTATTTGGTCCTTTCTTTTTAGTTTTTGTTAAGTTTGGCTAGGGTTTTTTAAATCTTTTAAAGATTTATTTTATTTATTTTGAGAGAAAAAGAGAGAGAGAGCATGAGTGGGGGGAGGAGCAGAGGGAGAGGAAGAGGAAGAAGCAGACTCCCTGCTGAGCACAGAGCCCAATGCGGGGCTTGATCACAAGACCCTGAGACTATGACCTAAGCCAAAGTCAGACGCTTAACCAACTGAGCCACCCAGGCGCCCTGGGTTTTATCAATTTTATTAATTTTTTTCAATGGACTATCTGCTGACTTCATTTATCTGTTCTAGCAGCAGCAGCAGCAGCAGTAGTAGTTTCTGTATCATTTATCTGTGCTCTAATCTTTATTATCTCCTTCCCTCTGCTGCCTTTAGGCTACATCGTTTGTTCTTTTTTTAGCTCCTTTATAGTGTAAAGTTAGGTTGTTCTTTGAGATTTTTCTTGCTTCTTTAGGTAGGCCTGTATTGCTATACATTTCCCTCATAGGATCACTTTTACTTCATCCCAAATGTTTTTTGGACCATTGTGCTTTCACTTTATTTGTTTGTATGGTTTTTTTTTTAATTCTTTGATTACCTGGTTGACCCATCCATTGTTTAGTAGCATGATGATTAACCTCTATGTATTTGTGGTCTTTCCAAATTTTTTTCTTGCAGTTGACTTTCATACCATTGTGGTCAGAAAAGTTGCATGGTATGATTTCAATATTTTTGTATTTGTATATGCTTTGTCACATAATATGTGATCTTTTCTGGAGAATATTCCATTTGTACTTGAAAAGAATGTGTATTTTGCTGTTTTTCGATGGAATATTCTGAATATATCTATTAAGTCCATCAGGTCCAGGGTGTCATTCAAAGCCATGTTTACTTGTTGATTTTCTGTTTCCTTGTTGATCTGTCCATTGAAGTAAGGTGTTAAAGCCCCTACTATTATTGTATTATTATCAATGAATTCCTTTATGTTTGTTATTAATTGTTTTACATATTTTGGTGCTCCCATTTTGGGAACATAAATATTTACAATTGTTAGATGTTCCTTTTGGATTGTCAACTTTATTTACAATATAGTGACTTTCTTTGTCTTTTGTTACAGTCTTTGCTTAAAATCTAGTTTGTCCAAGATAAGTATTGCTATCATGGCTTTCTTTCTTTTTTAAATTTAAATTCAATTAATTAACATATAACATAAATAAATAACATAATTAACATTAATAAACATATTCTTAGTTTCAGAGGTAGAGCTCAGCTATTCATCAGTTGCATATAACACTCAGTGCTCATTACATCACATGCCATTAATGCCTATCAGCCAGTTACCCCATCCCACCACTCCACCCCCTCCAGCAACTCTCAGTTTGTTTCTTATCCTTAAGTTTCTTATGGTTTGTCTCCCTGTTTGATTATGTCTCATTTTATTTTTCCCTCCCTTCCTCTACACTCCTCTGTTTTGTTTCTTAAATTTCACATATGAGTAAAACCATATAATTATATTTCTCTGATTGACTTATTATATATATACCCTTATAATATATATATTATATATATACCCTTATGTATATACCCTCCAGTTCTATCCACATCAGTGTAAATGGTAAATATTCATCCTTTCTGATGGCTGACTAATATTCCATTGTATATGCATACCACCTCTTCTTTACCCATTTATCTGTCAATGGACATCTGGGCTCTTTCCATAGTTTGGTTATTGTGGACATTGCTGCTATAAACATTGGATTGCATGTGCCCCTTCAGATCACTACATTTGTATCTATGGGGTAAATACCTAGTAGTGCAGTTGCTGGGTCGTGGGGTAGCTCTATTTTTAACTTTCTGAGGAAACTTCATACTGTTTTCCATACTGGCTGTACAAGCTTGCAATCCCACCAACAGTATAAGAGGGTTCCCTTTTCTCCATATCTTCACCAACATTTGTTGTTTCCTGATTTCTTAATTTTTGCCATTCTGACTGTTGTAAGGTGGTATCTCATTGTGGTTTTAATTTGTATTTCCCTGATAGCTAGTGATGTGGAGCACTTTTTCATGTGTATGTTAGCCATCTGTATGTCTTCTTTGGAGAAGTTTTTGTTCATGTCTTCTGCCCATTTTTTGACTCAGTTAGTTGTTCATGTCTTCTGCCCATGTTTTGACTCAGTTTATGTTTAGAGTCTGAGAAGATTTTTATCGATCTTGGATATCAGTCCTTTATCTGTAATGTCACTTGCAAATATCTTCTCCCATTCCATGGGCTGCTTCTTAGTTTTGCTGACTGTTTCCTTTGCTGTGCAGAAGCTTTTTATCTTGATGAAGTTCCAAAAGTTCATTTTTGCTTTTGTTTCCCTTGCCTTTGGAAATGTGTCTTAAAAGAAGTTGTTGTGGCCAATGTTGAAGAGGTATTGCCTATGTTCTCCTCTAGGATTTTGATGGATTCCTGCCTCACATTGAGGTTTTTCATCCATTTTAAGTTTATCTTTGTGTATGGTGTTAGAGAATGGTCGAGTTTCATTCCCATGTATATAGCTGTCCAATTTTCCCAGCACCATTTATTGAAGAGACTGTCTTTTTTTCATTGCATATTTCTTCCTGCTTTGTCGAATATTATTTGACCATAGAATTCAGGGTCCATATCTAGGTTCTGTATTCTGTTCCATTGGTCTATATGTCTGTTTTTGTGCCAGTACCATGCTGTCTTGGTGATCACTGCTTTGTGATATAGCTTGAAGTCAGGCAACGTGATGCCCCCGGCTTTGTTTTTCTTTTTCAACATATCCTTGGTGATTTGGGGTCTTTTCTGATTCCATACAAACTTTAGGATTGTTCGTTCCAGCTCTTTGAAAAAAAACAATGTTATTTTAATAAGGATGGCATTGAAAGTATAAATTGCTCTGGGTAGCATAGACATTTTAACAATGTTTATTCTTCCAATCCATGAGCATGGAATGTTTTTCTATCCTTTTGTGTCTTCCTCAATTTCCTTTGTACGTGTTCTGTAATTTCTAGAGTATAGATCTTTTACCTCTTTGGTTAGGTGTATTCTGAGGTATCTTATGGTTTTTGGTGCTATTGTGAGTGGAATCATTTCCTTAATTTCTCTTTCTACAGTTGCGTTGTTAGAATATAGAAAAGCAACTAATTTCTGTGCATTGATTTTGTATCCTGCCACATTACTGAATTGCTGTATGAGTTCTACTAATTTGGGGGTGGAATCTTTTCGGTTTTCCACATAAAATACCATGTCATCTGCAAAGAGAGAAAGTTTGACTTCTTCTTTGCCAATTTGGATGCCTTTTATTTCTTCTTGTGGTCTGATTGCTGAGGCAAGGACTTGTAGCATTATGTTGAACAACTGTGGTGAGCGTGGTCATCCCTGTCGTGTTCCTGACCTTAAGGGGAAAGTTCTTATCTTTTCCGCATTGAGAATGATATTCACTGTGGGCTTTTCATAGATGGTTTTTATGATATTGAGGAATGTTCCCTCTATCCCTATACTCTGAAGAGTTTTAATCAGGAACAGATGTTGTATTTTGTCAAATGCTTTTTCTGCATCAATTGAGAAGATCATCTGGTTCTTATCCTTTTTTATTGATGTGCTCTATCACGTTAATTGATTTGAGAATGATGAACCACCCTTGAAGCCCAGGCATAAAACCACCTTGGTCGTTGTGAATAATCCTTTTAATGTACTGTTGGTTGCTATTAGCTAGGATATTATTGAGTATTTTGGCATCCATGTTCATCAAGGATATTGTTCTGTAATTCTTTCTGATGGGGTGTTTGCCTGGTTTCGGGATCAGGGTAATGCTGGCCTCATAGAATGAGTTTGAAAATTTTTCTTCTGTTTCTGTTTTTTGGAACATCTTCAGGAGAATAGGTATTATTTCCTCTTTAAATGTTTGGTAGCATTCCCCTGGGAAACGATATGGCCCTGGACTTCTGTTTTGGGGGAGTTTTTTTAATTACTGCTACAATTTAGTTATTGGTTATTGGTCTGTTCAGATTATCTATTTTTTCCTATTTCAGTCTTGGTAGTTTGTAAGTTTCCAGGAAGGCATCCATTTCTTCCAGGTTGCTTAATTTGTTGGCATATAGTTGCTGGTAATAATTTCTAATAATTTTTTCTATTTCCTTGATGTTTGTTGTGATCTCTCCCTTTTCATTCATGATTTTATTAATTTGGGTCCTTCCTATTTTCTTTTGGATAAATTTGACCAGTGGATTTTCGATCTTATTAATTCTTTCAAAGAAAGAGCTTCTTGGTTCAGTGATCTGTGCTACTGTTTTTTCTGGTTTCTATGTCATTGATCTCTGCTCTAAACTTTATTTCTCTTCTCCTGATTGGTTAGGTTTTATTTGCAGTTCTTTCTCCTGCTCCTTGAGGTATAAGGTTAGCTTCTGCATTTAGGGTTTTTCTAATTTTTCTGTGAGAGGCTTGGATGGTTATGTATTTCCCTCTTAGTCCTGCCTTTGTAAGTTTGGACTGAATAAGTTTTGGACTGAATTTTTTTTCATTCTGATTAGGTTCCATGAATTGTTTAAGTTCTTCTTTAATTTCCTGGTTGATCCATTCATTCTTTAGCAGGGTGTTCTTTAACTTCCAAGTATTTTAATTCTTTCCAATTTTTTTTTCTTGTGATTGAGTTCCAATTTCAAAGCATTGTGGTCTGATATAATGCAGGGAATAATCTCAATCTTTTGGTATCAGTTGAGACCTGATTTGTGACTCATATGAGGTCTACTTGGGAGAAAGTTCCTTGTGCATTCGAGAAGAATGTGTATTCTGTATTCTGTTTTAGGGTGGAATGTTCTGTATATATCTACACATTCCATCTGGTCCAGTGTGTCATTCAAATCCCTTGTTTCTTTGTTGATCTTCTGCTTAGATGATCTGTTCATTGTTGTGAGTGGAGTTTTGAAGTCCCCTACTATTAAGGTATTATTATCAAGGTGTTTCTTTACTTTGATTATTAATTGGTTTACATAATTGGCTGCTCCCATATGTGGGGCATAAATATTTACAATTATTAGAACTTCTTGTTGGATAGACGCTTTAATTCATCTTTTACTACAGTCTTTGTTTTAAAATCTAATTTATCTGAAATGTGGATTGCTACCCCAGCTTTCTTTTGAGGTCCATTAGTGTGGTATATAGTTCTCCAGTCCTTCTCTTTCAGTCTGGTGGTGTCATTAGTTCTAAAATTAATGTCTCATAGATAACATATGGATGGTTCTTGCTCTTTTATAAAATCTGATACCCTGTGTCTTTTCACTGACTCATTCAGCCCATGTCTATTCAGAGTAACTTGAAAGATATGCATTTAGTGCCATTGTATTGCTTGTGAAGTCCCTGTTTCTGCAGATTGTTTCTGTTTCTTTCTCCTCTTTGTTACTTTTGGGCTCTCTCTTCGTTTACAGTATTCCCCTTAATATTTCTTGCAGGGCTGGCTTGGTGGTCACATATTCTTTCAGTTTCTCTCTGTCCTGGAATCTCTTTATCTCTCCTTCCATTCTGAATGACAGCCTTGCTAGATAAAGTATTCTTGGCTGCATGTTCTTCTCATTTATTACTCTGAATATATCATGCCCTCCCTTTCTGGCCTGCCAGGTTTCTGTCAATAGGTCTGATGTTAGTCTGATGTTCCACCCTCTATATGTAAGGAATCTCCTCTCTCAAGCTCCTCTCATGATATCTTTTTTTTTTTTTCTAAAATTTGCAACCTTCAGTATTATATGTCGGGGTGTTGATTTATTTTTATTTATTTTGGGAGGGTTCCTCTCTGCCCCTTTGACATGAATACTTATTTCCTTCCCCTGATTAAGATTGTTCTCAGCTATGATTTGCTTAAATATACTTTCAGGGACTCTCTGTCTCTCCAAGCCCCTGAGGTATCCCAATAATTCTGATGTTTTTTTCTTTTTTCTTTTTAGGGCATCATTAAATTCTCGAAGTCTTTCCTCATGGGCTCTGATTTGTCTTCTTCTTTTTTCCTCAACTTTTTTCCTTTCCATCTTCCTCTCTTCTAGATCACTTATTCTCTATTCTGCCTCATTTATCCCGGCTGTTAGAGCATCCAATTTCGGCTGTATTTCATTCATAACATTTTTCATTTCATCCTGATTAGATCTCATTTCCACCCTTAGAGATTCCATATTGTCATTTATAGCCTAGCTATTAACTTTATAATTGCTATCTTGAATTCTATCTCTGACATCTTACTTATCTCCATATCAATTATCTCTGTGGCAGAGAATATTGATTCTGGTTGTTTATTTTGTGAATTCCTCCTTCTAGTCATTTTTCCCAGAGAAGGATGGGTGAACGAGAGAGGAGAGTCCAAAATATCAACCATGACCCAAGCAAAATACCCTAGACAAATCCATAGTGGTCAGAAACTAGAACAGAAAAGCAAACAAAACCCAAACAAAGCAAACAGAAAAAAAAAAAAAGGAGGGGTTAAAGTGACTATAACTTCACAGAATGGACAAAGCTGGGTGCTCCATTTGTTCCTGATTGAATTTGATCTGTGTGTTAGAAGACATTACATACCAAAATTGCAAAGAATGCAAAACTTTATATATATATATATATATATATATATATATATATGTGTGTGTGTGTGTGTGTGTGTGTGTGTATAATTGAATAAAGTGAAAAAAAGAAAATGAAACATACATGTATAAAACATAGATGTAAAAATAAAAGTTAAAAAGCGACTTAAAAACATAAGTTAGTAAAATAAGAATCTAGTTGAAACAGGAAAAAAGTAAAAGAAAAAAAAGTAAATTTTAGACTGAAAGATAAAAGAATCACAAGAAAACACCTAGAGCTCAGTATACTATTTTCCCCCTGCACCAGAATTTTGCAGTCTTGTGGTATCAATAAATTTGTTGTCCACCTCTTCTTCCAGGCTGTCTTCTGGGGGAGTGGCTTTCTGTGCTGCTTGTCAAGTGTCTTTGCTTGGGCGGAGTAGTCCCACCCCTTTCCAGCATCCTGGGTTAATTGGCAGCTGGTCCTCGGTGTGGCTTTTGTTCTCTGGAGGCTTTCTGTGCCTCTTTAGAGGATCAGAGTAAAAATGGCTGTTCCCATATCGCTGGCACAGAGCTGAAAGATCATGGTCGCCCCTCTTCAGTATACCCTCTGGGACAAATGGTTTTCACTTTTGTGTGTGCCAAGCTCCTCAGACTCTTGTGGTGCGTGCCCACTGTAATCCTCCTGGGTGGAGTCCAAGGGACCCGTGAGGATCACTGCCCTTTTTGTGCCTTAGGATTGTGGGTGGTTGTGGTCTCCTGCATGTACCCGGCTCTACTGCTCCCAGGCCATGGCTTGGTGTTGCGCTGTTGCCCTTTTTTGGGGCCACTGCTGCCCTGAGAGCTGTTTCTTGGTGGTGGGCACAGCGACTTTTCTCCCCTCCCAGGGAATGGTAAATGACCCACATATTCCAGTCCTTTTCAGGGTACTCAGGCAAAGATTCGTCACCCAACCAGCCCAGCTTGTGGTTTATGGTGACACAAGCTGTGAGTCCCTTCCTGGGCTTGCTGACCATAACCAGTTTCCCCACTCCACTGCTTGCTTGGGCACTCTACCAGTTCAGGCACCTCTGATTGTTCTGTGTCTCCTGGGATCCTGAGACCCCAATGACCCACCTAGAATTCTTCCCTTTTCATCCCCTAAGCCCCTTTTAGAAAGGAATGTCTCTCACTGGAGCAGATTTCTAAGGTTTCTGATTTTGCACTCTGGTGTTAAACCACTTTCCATCAACCAGCTTATGGACGCTCCCTCCCCCTCCATTTATCTTCCAATATCTCCCTCCAGATTCATGACTCCACCCCTTCTACCTTGCAAAAAGCACTTTTTTACTTGTAGAGTTCCAGATGTTTCCTTACATCTCAGGTTGAATTCATGGGTGTTCAGAATGGTTTGATAGTTATCCAGCTAAATTCAAGGGAGCAGATGAAACAAGGTCCCCTACTCTTCTGTCATCTTTCCTCCTAAATCTCCTTTATACTTAAAAAAAAAAAACAACAACCTTGAAGATGTATTAAAAAGAAACAATATTTGTTAATAAGACATTTCTAATAACCAGTATCTAATAGTATTTTTGTATTGTTTGGGTACCTCTTGAAGATTATTGTCCAGTACCTCTATTGAAAGCTCCTGTTTTTATTTTGTATGTGTTGTATTTTAAAAAATATTACTTGTTTGAGGTATAGCTAAATAAAATAAGCTTCATCCATTTATTTTTACTTTTATTTATTTATTTAATTTTATTTTTACGTTTTTATTTAAATCCCAGTTAGTTAACATTCAGTATAATATCAGTTTCAGATGTACAATTTACTGATTCAACACTTACATACAACACCCAGTGCTTGTCATAAGAACTGCACTCCTTAATCACCATCACTTATTTTACCCATTCTTCTACCCACCTCCCCTCTGGTAAACATTAATCTGTTGTCTATAGTTAAGAGTCTGTTTCCTGGTTGTCTCTGTCTCCCTTTTTTCCTCTTTGCTCATTGTTTTCTTTCTTAAATTCCACATATGAGTGAAATCATATGGTATTTGTCTTTCTCTGACTGACTTATTTTGCTTAGTATAATACTCTCTAGCAACATCTATGTAGTTGCAAATGGCAAGATTTCTTTTGTTTTATGGCTGAATAATATTCCATTGTATATTTATCATGTCTCCTTCCTCCATTCATTTGTTGATGGATACTTAGACTGCTTCCATAATTTGGACATTGTAGATAATGCTGCTATAAACATCGAGATGCATGTATTCCTTCAAATTAGTATTTTTGTATTGTTTGGGTAAATACCTAGTAGTATAATTACTGGATCTTAAGTTAGTTCTATTTTTCACTTTTTGGGAAGCTCCATACAGTTTTCCCAAGTGGTTACACAAGTTTTCATCACAATTCTGGACTTTAAGTTTTATTACAAATCTGAACTCATCAAAATGGTATTGTACTGACATAAAAATAGACACATAGACCAATGTAATAGAATACAAAACCCAGAAATGAACTGTATGCTTAGTTAATCTTTGAGAAACAGGAATGGATACCCAATGGTCACAAGGAAGCCTCTTCAACAAATGGTTTTGAGGAAATTGGACAGCAACATGAAAAAGTATGAATCTGGCCACTTTCTTAAATTACACACAAAAATAAATACAAAATGGATTAAAGATCTAAATGTGAGACAGAAAACCATTAAAATCCTAGAGAAAAACACAGGCATTAACCTCTTTGACATCAGCTATAGCAAAATCTTACTCCATAAGTCTCCCGAGGCAAGGGATACTAAAGCAAAAATAAACAGAACGTTATAAAAAAAAAAAAAGAAAGAAAGAAAGAAAGAAAGAAAGAAAGAAAGAAAGAAAGAAAGAAAGAAAAGAAAAAGAAAACGCTTCTGCACAGGGGAAGAAAAAATCAACAAATCTAAAAGGAAACCCACACAATGGGAGAAGATATTTGCATGAGGCATATCTGAATAAGGGCCAGTATCCAAAATATATAAAGAACTTATAAAACTCAAAACCTTTCAAGAATGAATAATCCAATCAAAAAATAACCAGAAGACATCCAGATAGGCAACAGGCACATGATTAGTCATCAGGAAAATAAAAAACAAAACTACAATATGTTATCACCTCACAGCTGTCAGAATGGATTAAAAAACACAAAAAACTACAGGTGTTAAGGATGTAGAGAAAAGGGAACACTCTTGCACAGTTGGTCAGAATGCAAACTGGTACTTCATATTTAGTTTTTGAGGAAACTCTATATTGTTTTCCATAGTGACAGAACCAATTTCCAGTCCCTCCAACACTGCACGAGGGTTCCTTTTCTTCACATCCTTGCTAACACTTTTATTTCTTGTCTCTTTGATACTACCCATTCTTTATAGTGTATCTCTATGCCTTCCTGGGAAATATGTCTATTCATGCCTACTGCACAGTTTAAAATTTTTTTTAAGTTTCTATTTTGATTCGGGAAGAGGAAAAGATGGTGGAGGAGTAGGGGACCCTATACCAACCAGTCCCCAGAATTGAGATGGTTATCTACCAGACCACTCTGAGCACCCATGAAACCAGCCTGAGATGTAAGAAGATCTGGATCTTTAGAAACAGAATATCGCAGGCAGTTGGTTTTGAGGTACGAAGAGGGGAGCCATGATTCCTGGGGCAGATATTGGAGGATAAATGGTAGCAAGGGGGAGCCGGTCCGTGGGGATCCTACACTGCTGGTGAACGACAGCCTCAAACACTGGGGACGGGGCACAGACTCGCAGACTGGTAGTGGTGAGGAAAGGAGTTTAGGGCAGCCCCTGGGGCGGAAACCCAGAGCGGGGGGTTGTGCGTACGAACTGGGAGCGGCTGGCGGTTTTAGAAACACAAAGGGCAGAGACGTGCCCTGATCTGGAGGCAGGACTGGGAGCACTGTGGAGGGGCGCATAACCTAGGATGCTGCAGTTTATAGCACTGCGGACAGAAACAGAGACGGTGTGGCCTGGAGAGCTCACTGAAGAACAGACTGTGGTCTCTCTGCTCTGAGGCAGAGGGTTGGAAATTCTCTTCTGCTCTGATTCACAGAAGAGATGCGGAAAGCCACCAGGGAAAGCCACCAGAGAACAAAAACCCCCAAAACTGATTCTCACTGAGTCCATCCCCTGCTACAGGGGGGCAGGGCAACTCCGCCAAAACAGGGTTGCCTGAGTAACAGCACGGCAGGTCCCTCCCCCAGAAGACAGGCTAGGAAAACCAGAGGCCAGCAACCCTAAGGTCCCAAGAAAACAGGTGCATCTTGCTTGGGTTCTGGTCAATAATTTGGACTCTATACATTCCCTCAAACACCCATCCACAGAATGACTAGGAGAAGGAACCCCAAAATAGAAAAGACTCAGAGATTACAACTTTTGCAGCAGAGTTACAAATGGATGCAGATATAACCAAGATGTCGGAGATGGAATTCAGGCTAGCAGTTGTGAAGACAATGGCTAGAATGGAGAAATCAATTAATGGCAACATAGAGTCTCTAAGGGCAGAAATAAAAGCTTAATTGACAGAACTTAAAAATGCTATTAATGAGATCAAATCCAACCTAGATAATCTAATAGCTAGGGTAACTGAGGCAGAAAAAGGAATAAGCGACCTGGAAGACAAATTAATAGATAAAAAGGGAAAAGAAGAGGCAGGGAAAAACAACTTAGAATCCATGAAAATAAAATCAGAGAAGTAAGTGACACCATGAAGTGTTCCAATGTCAGAATAATTGGAATCCCAGATGGAGTGGAGAAAGAGAGAGGACTAGAAGATGTATTTGAGCAAATCGTAGCTGAGAATTTCCCTAATCAGGAGAATAAAACAAATATTCATGTATTTCAGGCAGAGAGGACCCCTCCCAATCAAGGAAAACAGGCCAAAACCTTGGCATGTAATAGTAAAACTTGCAAATATTAGAACAAAAGAAACCATCTTAAGAGCAGTTAGGGGGAAGAGATTCCTTACGTTCTGAAGGAGGACCAACCAAATAATGTCAGACCTATCCACAGAGACTTGGCAAGCCAGAAAGGCCTGGCAAGACATATTCAGGGTAATAAACAAAAAGAACATGCAGCCAAGAATACTTTATCTGGCAAGGCTGTCATTTAGAATGGATGGAGAGATGCATAGCTTCCACGACCGGCAGAAACTGAAAGAATATGTGATCACTAAGCCAGCCCTGCAAGAAATATTAAGGAGGGTTCTATAAGAGGAGAAAGACCCCAAAAGTGATATACAATAGAAATTTACAGGGACAATCTATAAAAACAATGTCTTCACAGGCAACATGATGACAATTAATTCATATCTTTCAATAATCACTCTCAACGTGAATGGCCTAAACGCTCCCATAAAATGGCACAGGGTTGCAGATTGGATAAAAAGACAGGGCCCATCCACATGCTGTCTACAAGAGACTTATTTTGAACCTAAAGATACATCCAGACTGAAAGTGAAGGGATGGAGATCCATCTTCCATGGCAGCGGACCTCAAAAGAAAGCTGGGGTAGCCATTCTTATATCAGACAAATTAGATTTTAAACTAAAGTCTGTAATTAGAGACACAGAAGGACACTATATCATTCCTAAAGGGTCTATCCAACAAGAAGATCTAAAAATTGTAAATATCTATGCCCCCAACATGGGAGCAATCTTCTACAGAAGCCAACTGTTCACCAAAATAAAGAGTCATATTGATAACAATATGTTAATTGTAGGAGACCTCAATACTCCACTCTCAGCAATGGACAGATCATCTAAGCAGAAAATCAACAAGGAAACAAGAGCTTTGAATGATACACTAGACCAGATGGACCTCATAGATATGTACAGAACATTCCACCCTAAAACAACACAATACTCATTCTTCTCGGTGCACATGGAACTTTCTCCAGAATAGACCACATACTGGGTCACAAATCAGGTCTCAACTGATACCAAAAGACTGAGATTATTCCCAGCATATTCTCAGACCACAATGCTTTAAAACTGGAACTCAATCACAAGAAAAAATTTGGCAGAAATTCAAACACTTGGAAGCTAAAGACCAGTCTGCTCAAGAATGTTTGGGTCAAACAGGAAATGAAAGAAGAACTTAAACAATTCATAGAAATCAATGAGAATGAAAACACATTGGTCCAAAACCTATGGGATACTGCAAAGCCGGTCCTAAGGGGGAAATACACAGCTATCTAAGCTTCACTCAAAAAAAGAGAAAAATCCCGAATTCACCAACAAACTCTACACATTAAAGAACTAGAGAGAAAGCAACAAACGATGCCTAAGCCAAGCATTACAAGAGAAATAAGTAAAATTAGAGCAGAGACCAATGAATTAGAAACCAGAAACACAGTAGATCAGATCAACAAAACTAGAAGTTGGTTCTATGAAAGAACTAATAAAATCGAAAAACCAATGGCCAGACTTATCCAAAAGAAGAGAGAAAGGACCCAAATTAATAAAATTATGAATGAAAGGGGAGAGATCACGACTAACAACAAGGAAATAGAAAAAAGGATATTAGAAATTGTCATCAACAACTATATGCCAATAAACTAAGCAATCTGGATGAAATAGAGGCCTTCCTGGAAACCTATAAGCTGCCAAGACTGACAGGAAAAAATTGACAACCTGAATAGTTCAGTAACCAGTAAGGAGATTGAAGCAGTGATCAAAAACCTCCCAAAAAACAAGAGTCCAGGGCCTGATGGATTCCCTGGGAAATTCTACAAGACATTCAAAGATGAAATAATACCTATTCTACTGAAGCTGTTTCAAAAAATAGGAACAGAAGGAAAACTTCCAAACTCATTCTATGAGGCCAGCATTACCTTCATCCCCAAACCAGGCAAAGACCCCATCAAAAAGGAGAATTTTAGACCCATATCCCTGATGAATATGGATTCCAAAATCCTCAATAAAATCTTAGCTAATAGGATCCAACAATACATTAAAAGGATTATCCACCACAACCAAGTGGGATTTATCCCCGGGATGCAAGGGTGGTTTAACATTTGCAAATCAATCAGTGTGATAGAACACATTAAGAAGAGGAGGGAGAAGAACCATATGGTCCTCTCAATTGATGCAGAAAAAGCATTTGACAAAATACAACATCCTTTCCTGATTAAAATTCTCCAGAGTATAGGGATAGAGGGAACATTCCCCAAGTTCATAAAATCCATCTATGAGAAACCCACAATGAATATCATCCTCAATGTGGAAAAACTGAGAACCTTTCCCTTAAGATCAGGAACACGTCAAGGATGCCAAGTCTCACCACTATTGTTCAACATAGTACTAGAAGTCTTAGCAATAGCAATCAGACAACAACAACAAAAAAATAAAAGGGATTAAAATTGGCAAAGAAGAAGTCAAATTCTCTTTTCACAGACGACATGATACTTTATGTGGAAAACCCAAAAGACTGCACCCCGAAAATACTAGAACTCATACAGCAATTCAGTAATGTGGCAGGATACAAAATCAGTGCACAGAAATCAGTTGCTTTCTTTACAGTAACAACGCAGCTGTAGAAAGAGAAATTAGAGAAACGATTCCATTTACAATAGCAGCATAAAACATAAGATACATCGGAATCAACCTAACCAAAGAAGTAAAGGATCTATACTCTAGGAACTACAGAGCACTCATGAAAAAATTGAAGAAGACACAAAAAGATGGAAAAATATTCCATGCTCATGGATCAGAAGAATAAACATTGATAAAATGTCTATGCTACCCAGAGCAATCTATACTTTCGATGCCATCCTGAACAAAATTCCAATGACATTTTTCTAATTGCAGGAACAAACAATCCTAAAATTTGTATGGAATCAGAAAAGACCCCAAATCGCCAAGGAAATGTTGTAAAAGAAAAACAGAGCTGGGGGCATCACGTTGCCCGATTTCAAGCTATATTACAAAGGTGTGATCAACAAGACAGCATGGTACTGGCACAAAAACAGACATACAGACCAATGGAATAGAATAGAGAACCCAGATATGGATCCTCAACTCTATGGTCAAATAATCTTTGACAAAGCAGGAAAAAACATGCAATGGAAAAAAGACAGTCTCTTCAATAAATGGTGCTGGGAAAATTGGACAGCCACATGCAAAAGAATGAAACTCGACCAATCTCTAACACCATTCACAAAGATAAACACAAAGTGGATGAAAGACCTCAATGTGAGACAGGAATCCATCCAAATCCTAGAGGAGAACATAGGCAGTAACCTCTTGGACATCACCCATAGCAACTTCTTTCAAGATACATCTCCAAAAGCTAGCGAAACAAAAGCAAAAATGAATTTTTGGGACTTCATCAAGATCAAAACTTCCGCACAGCAAAGGCAACAGTCAACAAAACAAATAAGCAACACACAGAATGGGAGAAGAGTTATGCATATTACACTACAGATCAAGGTTTGGTATCCAAGATCTATAAAGAACTTCTCAAACTCAACGCCCAAAAAAAACAAATAATCAAGTCAAAAAGTGGGCAGAAGATATGAAAAGACACTTCTCTAAAGAAGACATACAAATGGCTAACAGACACATGAAAAAAATGTGCATCATCATTAGCCATCAGGGAATTTCAAATGAAAACCACATTGAGATACCACCTTACACCAGTTAGAATGGCAAAAATGGACAGGGCAAGAAACAACAAATGTTGGAGAGGATGTGGAGAAAGGGAAACCCTCTTACACTGTTGGTGGTAATGCAAGTTGGTACAGCCACTTTGGAAAACAGTGTGGAGGTTCCTCAAAAATTTAAAAATACAGCTACCTTATGACCCAGCAATTGCACTCCTGGGTATTTACCCCAAAGACACAGATGTAGTGAAAAGAAGGGCCACATGCACCCCAATGTTCATAGCAGCCATGTCTGCAATAGCCAAACTGTGGAAAGAGCCGAGATGCCCTTCAACAGATGAATGGTTAAAGAAGATGTGGTCCATATATACAATGGAATATTACTCAGCCATCAGAATGGATGAATACCCAACTTTTACATCAACATGGAAGGGACTGGAGGAAATTTTTCTAAGTAAAATAAGTCAAGCAAAGAGAGTCAATTATGATATGGTTTCACTTATTTGTGGAACATAAGGAATAGCATGGAGGACATTAGGAGAAGGAAGGGAAAAATGAAGGGGGGGGGTAATTGGAAGGAGAGATGAACCATGAGATACTATGGACTCTCAGAAACAAACCCAGGGTGGGCGCCTGGGTGGCTCAGTTGGTTAAGTGACTGCCTTCGGCTCAGGTCATGATCCTGGAGTCCCGGGATCGAGTCCCGCATCGGGCTCCCTGCTTGGCAAGGAGTCTGCTTCTCCCTCTGACCCTCCTCCCTCTCATGCTCTCTGTCTCTTATTCTGTCTCTCTCTCAAATAAATAAATTAAAAATCTTTAAAACAAACAAACAAACAAACAAACAGGGTTTTAGCGGGGAGGGGGAGGGGGATTGTTTAGCCCGGTGATGGGTATTAAGGAGTGCATGTACTGCATGGAGCCCTGGGTGTTATATGAAAATAATGGATCATGGATCACAACATCAAAAACTAATGATGTATTGTATGGTGACTAACATAACATAATAAAATAAAAAAAAGAGAGATACTGAAATGATAAGAAAGAGGAAGTCAAGTATCTGAAAGGGTAGTCAATTCAGGTCCCATGTTATCTGAGCTGATGAACGTCATTGGTTCTCACCCACTAGGGTGACCGCATAATACATTCTCTAAAAAAGGAAAACTTTGAGAGTAAAAGGAAGTAATAAAAGTCATTGGAGTTGTATAATTTAAAATGTTTGTCAGCTCAATTTGGTTTTATTGTATAACACATGAGAAAGCATTCAATTAATGTTTATTCTCAAAAGTAAAATTCTTTAAAAAATATTCAAGTACATTATAACAAAATTTTTAAAATTATTCTTTGTATATGCTAACATTATTATTATTATTATTATTATTAGTAGTAGTAGTAGTAGTAGTAGTAGTAGTAATAGTAGCAGACTCCAAACCCACTGTGGGGTTTGAACTCACAACCCTGAGATTGAGTCGCATGCTCTACTGACTGATCCAGCAAGGTGCCCAAATATTCATCAGTTTCTTAATAGTACTTGTCTTTTCTACCAGGTGCCTGGTATTTTTCTAAAGATTTTTCTGATATTATCAGAATTTATTTTTCAATGTGATCTTATTTTTTTTCTCATAAAAATGTCTGCAATTATCTTCAAAGTTTTCCTTGTGATTAATATATTTGGAATGTTCATAAGCTTTAATTGGCATTTCTCTATAGACTCTACTATTTTTAATTAAGAAAATGCTTTCTGTAGGTGTTTGGTTATCTGATAAATTAAATTTTCTGTTTCAAAAAAATGCTATCGATGAGATTCAATCTAATCTAGATAATCTAACAGCTAGGGTATGTGAGGAAGAAGAACAAATTAGTGATCTAGAAGCAAATTGATAGAAAAGAAGGAAAAAAATGAGGTCAGGGAGAAACAATACAAAATCCATGAAAACAGAGTCAGAGAAATAAGTGACACCATGAAGCGCTCCAATGTCAGAATTATTGGGATCCCTGAGGGGGTGGAGGTAGAGAGAGGACTAGAAGATATATTTGAACAAATCATAGCTGAGAACTTCCCTAATCTGGGGAATGAAACAAACATTCGTGTCCTAGAGGCAGGGAGGACCCCTCCCAAGATCAAGGAAAACAGGCCAATGCCCCGGTATGTAATAGCAAAACTCGCAAATCTTAGAACCAAGGAAACCATCTTAAGGGCACATAGGGAGAAGACATTCCTTATGTACAGAAGGAGGAACATCAGAATTATGTCAGACCTATCCACAGAGACCTGGCAAGCCAGAAAGGGCTGGCAGGACATATTCAGGGTATTCAATGAGAAGAACATGCAGCGAAGAATACTTTATCTGGCAAGGCTGTCATTTAGAATGGATGGAGAGATGCAGAGTTTCCAAGCAACACAGAAAATGAAACATTATGTGACCACTAAGCAGGGTGTGCAAGAAATATTAAGGGGGGTTCTATAAAAGGAGAAAGACCCCAAGAGGGATATACAACAGAAATTTACAGGGACAATCTATAGAAACAAGGATTTCACAGGCAACATGATGACAATTAATTCATATCTTTCAATAATCACTCCCAACGTGAATGGCCTAAATGCTTCCATAAAACGGCACAGGGTTGCATATTGCATAAACAGACAGAACCCATCCATATGCTATCTACAGTAGACTCATTTTGAACCTAAAAGTACATCCAGACTGAAAGTGAAGGGATGGAGATCCATCTTCCATGCCAACGGATTTCAAAAGAAAGCTGGGGTAGCAATTCTTACATCAGACAAATTAGAGTTTAAGCTAAAGATTGTAGTTAGAGACACAGAAGGACAATTTATCATTCTTAAAGGGTCTACACCCTTTAATATCTCTGCCCCCAACATGGGAGCAGCCATCTACTTAATCCAACTGTTCACCAAAATAAAGAGTCATATTGGTAACAATTGTAATTGTAGGAGACCTCAATACTGCACTCTCAGCAACAGACAGATCATCTAAGCAGAAAATCAACATAGAAACAAGAGCTTTGAATGACACACTGAACCAGATGGTCCTCATAGATGGACCTAAAACAAAAGAAAACTTATTCTTCCCAAGCACATGGAACTTTCTCCAGAATAGAACACATACTGGGTCTCATATCAGGTTTCAGCTGGTACCAAAAGATTGAGATTATTCCCTACATTCTCTCAGACCATAATGCTTTAAAACTGGAACTAAGATCCAAGACAAATTTGTAAGAAATTCAAACACTTGGAAGCTAAAGACCATCCTGCTCAAGAATTTTTGGGTAAACCAGGAAAGCAAAGAAGAACTTAAAAAATTCATGGAAATCAATGAGAATGAAAACACATCACTCCAAAACCTATTGGATAATGCAAAGGCAGTCCTAAGGGAGAAATACATAGCCATGCTAGCCTCACTCAAAAAAAATAGAGAAATCCAAAATTCACCAACTATCTTTACACCTTAAGGAACTAGAGAAAGAGCAACAAAAGATGTCCAAGCCAAGCGTTAGAATAGATGTAATTAAGATTTGAGCAGAGATCAATGAATTATAAATGAGAAAAACAATAGAACAGATCAACAAAACTAGAAGATGGTTCTTTGAAAGAACTAATAAGATCGATAAACCACTGGCTAGAATTATCCACAAGAGAAGAGAAAGGACCCAAATTAATAGAATTATGAATTAAAGGGGAGAGATCACGACTAACACCAAGGAAATAGAAACCATTATTAGAAATTATTATCAACAATTATATGGCAATAAATTAAGCAACCTGGAAGACATAGATGCCTTCCTGGAAACCTATAAAGTGCCAAGACTGAAACAGGAAGAAATTGACAACCTGAATTGGCCAATAACTAGAAATGAGATTGAAGCATTGATCCAAAACCTCCCAAAGAACAAGAGTCCAGGGCCTGATGGATTCCCTGGGAAATTCTACCAAACATTCAAAGGAGAAATAATACCTATTGTTCTGAAACTGTTTCAAAAAATAGAAACAGAAGGAATGCTTCCAGAATCATTCTGTGAGACCACCATTTCCTTAATCCCCAAACCAGGCAAAGACCCCATCAAAAAGGAGAATTTCAGATGCATATTCCTGATGGATACAGATTCCAAAATTCTCAACAAAATCCTAGCTAATAGGATCCAACAATACATTAAAATGATCATCCACTATTACCAAGTGGGATTTATCCCTGGGAGGCACCAATGGTTCAACATTCACAAATCAATAAATGTGATAAAACACATTAATAAGAGGAGAGAGAAGAACCATATTGTCCTCTCAATGATACAGATAAGCATTTGACAAAATACAGCATCCTTTCATGATTAAATCTATACCTTCAAAGCTATCCCGATCAAAGTTCCAATGATATTTTTCAAAGTGCTGGAACAAACAATCCTAATATTTTTATGGAATCTGAAAAGACCCTGAATCACCAAGGAAATGTTGAAAAAGAAAAACAAAGCTGGAGGCATCACTTTGACTGATTTCAAGCTATATTACAAAGCTGTGATCACCAAGACAGCATGGTATTGGCACAAAAACAGACATATAGACCAAAGGAACAGAATAGAGAACCCAGATATGGGCCCTCAACTCTATGGTCAAATAATATTCGACAAAGCAGGAAAAAACATGTAACGGAAAAAAAGACAGGCTCTTCAATAAATGGTGCTGGGAAAATTGGACAGCAACATGCAGAAGAATGAAACTCGACTGTTCTCTAACACCATACACAAAGATAAACTCAAAGTGGATGAAAGACCTCAGTGTGAGACAGGAATCTATCAAAATCCTAGAGGAGAACATATGCAGTAACCTCTTTGACATCGGCCACACAACTTCTTTCAAGATATATCTCCAAAGCCTAGTGAAAGAAAAGCAAAAATGAACTTTTGGGACTTCATCAAGATAAAAAGCTTCTGCACAGTAAAGGAAACAGTCAACAAAACAAAGAGGCAACCCACAGAATGGGAGAAGAGTTATGCATATGACACTACAGACCAAGTGCTGATTTCCAAGATCTATAGAGAACTTCTCAAACTCAACACCCAAAAAACAAATAATCAAGGAAAAAAATGAGAAGACATGGACAGTTCTCCAAAGATGATATACAAGTGACTAACTGACACATGAAAAATGTTCATCATCATTAGCCATCAGGGAAATTCAAATTAAAACCAAATTGAGATACCACCTCATACAAGTTAGAATGGCAAAAATGGACAGGGATAGAAACAACAAATGTTGGAGAGGTTGTGGAGAAAGGGGAACCCTCTTACACTATTGGTGGGAATGCAAGTTGGTACAGCCACTTAGGAAAACAGTGTGGAGTTTCCTCAAAAAATTAAAAATAGAGCTACCCTATGACCCAGCAATTGCATTCCTGGGTATTTACTGCAATGACAAAGATGTAGTGGAAAGAAGAGCCATATGCACCCCAATGTTCGTAGCAGCAATGTCCACAATAGCCAAACTGTGGAAGGAACCAAGATGCCCTTCCACAGATGGATGGAAAATGAAGATGTGGTCCATATATACAATGGGATATTAGTCAGCCATCAGAAAGGATGAATGCCCAACTTTTACATCAACATGGATGGGATTGGAGGAGATTATGCTATGTGAAATAAGTCAAGCAGAGAAAATCAATTATCATGTGGCTTCACTTATTTGTGGAACATAAAAAATAGCATGGAGGACATCAGGAGAAGGAAGGGGTGGAAATCAGAGGGGGAGACGAACCGTGAGAGACTGTGGACTCTGAGAATCAAACATTATTTTATAGGGGAGGGGGTTGTGGGGATGTGTTTGCCCAGTGATTGGCATTAAGGAGGACACATACTGCATAGAGTACTGGGTGTTATATGAAAACAATGAATCATGGATCACTACATCAAAAACTAATGATGTATTGTATGGTGACTAACATAACATAGTAAAATAAAATAAAATTTAAAAAAAAGTTTTTATTTTAATTCCAGTTAATTAACATACACTGTGACATTAGTTTCAGTATTAGTTTATAGTGATTCAACAATTCCATACATCACCTAATGCTAGTCACAACAGGGACACTTTTTTTTAAAATTTAATTTTATTATGTTACATTAGTCACCATACATTACATCATTAGTTTTTGATGTATTGTTCCATGATTCCTTGTTTGCGTATAACACCCAGTGCTCCATTGAATACATGCCCTCCTTAGTACCCATACCTGGATTAACCCATCCCCCTTCCCCTTCCCCTTCAAAACCTTCGTTTTGTTTGTGTCCATAGTCTCTCATGGTTGTCTCCCCTTCTGAGTTCCCCCTCTTGATTTTTCCCTTCCTACTACCTTCTTTTATTTTTTTTAACATATAATGTATTATTTGTTTCATAGGTACAGGTCTGTGATTCATCAGTCTTACACCATTCACACCCCTCAACATAGCATATACCCTCCCCAATGTCCATCACCCAGCCACCCCATGCCTCCCACCCCCACCAATCTAGCATCCCTCAGTTTGTCTCCTCAGATTAAGAATTCCTCATACCAGTGAGATCATATGATACTTGTCTTTCTCTGATTGAATAATTTCGCTTAGTATAATACCCTCTAGGTCCACCCACGTCGTTGCAACTGGGAAGATTTTGTTTTTTGATGGCTGCATAATATTCCATTGTGTGTGTGTGTGTGTGTATATATATATATATAGATAGATAGATATAGATATAGATAAAGACATCTTCTTTATCCATTCATGTGTTGATGGACATCTTATTTTTTTCCATAGTTTTCCATAGTTTGGTTATTGAGGACATTGCTGCTATAAACATTGGGTGTACATACCCCTTTGGATCACTACATTTATATCTTCGGGGTAAATATCCAGTAGTGCAATTGCTGGGTCATAGGGAAGCTCTATTTTCAACTTTTTGAGGAACCTCCATACTGTTTTCCAGAGTGGCTCCACCAGTTTGCATTCAACAGGGCCACTCTTTAGTCAACATCACTTATTTAACCAATCCACCCAACCACCTCCCCTGTGGTAGCCAACAGGTTGTTCTCTATAACTAAGAGTCTATTTCTTAATTTTCTCTTCCTCTCTATTATTTTTCCCTTTTCTCCTTTCTTTTATTTCTTAACTTCCACATATGAGTGAAATGACATGGCATTTGTCTTTCTCTGAATTATTTCGTTTAGCATTATACCTCATAGGTTCATCCATATTATTTTAAATGGCAAAATTTTATTCTTTTTATGACTGAATAATATTCCACTGTATATACCTCTTCTATTTTTTTAAATTTTAAAAATTTTATTATTTTTGTTAGTCACCATACAATACATCATTAGTTTTTGATGTGGTGATCCACGATCCATTGTTTTCATATAACACCCAGGGCTCCATGCAGTACATGCCCTCCTTAATACACATCACTGGGCTAACCAATCCCCCCTCCCCCCTCCCCTCTAAAACCCTCAGTTTGTTTCTCAGAGTCCATAGTCTCTCATGGTTCATCTCTCCCTCCAATTCCCCCCGCCTTCATTTTTCCCTTCCTTCTCCTACTGTCCTCTATGCTATTCCTTATGTTCCACAAATAAATGAAACCATATGATAATTGACTTTCTCTGCTTGAATTATTTCACTTAGCATAATCTCCTCCAGTCCTATCTATGTTGATGTAAAAGTTGGGCATTCATCCTTTCTGATGGCTGAGAAATATTCCATTGTATATATGTACCACATGTTCTTTACCCATTCATCTGTTGAAGGGCATCTCGGCTGTTTCCACAGTTTGGCTATAGCGGACATTGCTGCTATGAACATTGTGGTGCATATGGCCCTTCTTTTCACTACATTTGTGTCTTTGCGGTAAATACCCAGGAATTCAATTGCTGGGTCATAGGGTAGCTCTATTTTTAAATTTTTGAGGCACCTCCACACTGTTTTCCTAAGTGGCTGTACCAACTTGCATTCCCACCAATAGTGTAAGAGGGTTCCCCTTTCTCCACAACCTCTCCAACATTTGTTTTATCGTTTCCTGTCCATTTTTGCCATTCTAACTGGTATAAGGTGGTATCTCAATGTGGTTTTGATTTGAATTTCCCTGATGGCTAATGATGATGAACATTTTTTCATGTGTCTGTTAGCCATTTGTATGTCTTCTTTAGAGAAGTGTCTTTTCATATCTTCTGCCCATTTTTTGACTTGATTATTTGTTTTTTGGGTGTTGAGTTTGAGAAGTTCTTTATAGATCTTGGATACCAGCCCTTGATCTGTAGTGTCATTTACAGATAACTTCTCCCATTCTGTGGGTTGCCTCTTTGTTTTGTTGTCTGTTTCCCTTGCTGTGCAGAAGCTTTTGATCTTGATGAAGTCCCAAAAGTTCATTTTTGCTTTTGTTTCACTAGCTTTTGGAGTTGTATCTTGAAGGAATTTGCTGTGGCCAATGTCAAAAAGGTTATTGCCTATGTTCTCCTCTAGGATTTGGATGGATTCCTGTCTCACATTGAGGTCTTTCATCCATTTTGACTTTATCTTTGTGTATGGTGTTAGAGAACATTCGAGTTTCATTCTTCTGCATGTGGCTGTCCAACTTTCCCAGCACCATTTATTGAAGAGACTGTCTTTTTTCCATTCCATGTTTTTTCCTGCTTTGTCAAAGATTATTTGGCCATAGAGTTGAGGGTCCATATCTGGGTTCTCTATTCTGTTCCATTGGTCCATATGTCTCTTTTTGTGCCAGTACCATGCTGTCTTGGTGATCACAGCTTTGTAATATAGCTTGAAATCAGGCAACATGATGCCCCCGGCTTTGTTTTTCTTTTTCAACATTTCCTTGGCGATTCGGCGTCTTTTCTGATTCCATACAAATTTTAGGATTGTTTGTTCCAGCACTTTGAAAAATGTCATTGGTATTTTGATCGGGATGGCATTGAAGGTATAGATTCTTCTGAGTAGCATAGACATTTTAACAGTGTTTATTCTTCCGATCCATAAGCATGGAATATTTTTCCATCTTTTTGTGTCATCTTCAATTTCTTTCATGAGTGCTTTGTAGTTCGTAGAGTATAGATCCTTTACCTTGTTAGGTTTATTCCGAGGTATCTTGTGGGTTTTGGTGCTATTGTAAAGGGAATCTTTTCTCTAACTTCTCTTTCTACAGTTGTGTTGTTAGTGTATAAGAAAGCAAGTGATTTCTGTGCACTGATTTTTATCCTGCCACATTACTGAATTGCTGTATGATTTCTAGCAATTGGGGGATGGAGTCTTTTTGTTTTTCCCCATAAAGTATCATGTCGTCTGTGAAAAGAGAGAATTTGACTTCTTCCTTGCCAATTTGAATACCTTTTTATAAAAATTTATTTTATTTGACAAAGAGAGACACAGTGAGAGAGGAAACACAAGCAGGGGGAGTGGGAGAGGGAAAAGAAGGCTTCCCACGGAGCTGGAAGCCCAATGTGGGGCTTGATCCAAGGACCCTGGGATATTGACCTGAGCTGAAGGCAGACACTTAACGAGTGGGCCACCCAGGCGAATATCTTTTATTTCTTTTTGTTGTCTGATTGCTGTTGCTAGGACTTCTAGTACTATGATGAACAATAGTGGTGAGAGTGGACATCCTTGACGTGTTCCTGATCTTAAGGGAAAGGCTCTCAGCTTTTCCCCATTGAGGATGATATTCGCTGTGCGTTTTCATAGATGGATTTTATGAACTTGAGGAATGTTGCCTCTATCTGTATACTCTGAAGAGTTTTCATTAGGAAAGGATGGTGTATTTTGTCAAATGCTTTTTTGCATCAATTGAGAGAACCATATGGTTCTGCTCTCTCCTCTTATTAATGTGTTCTCTCACATTGATTTGTGAATGTTGAACCACCCTTGCATCCCGGGGATAAACCCCACTTGGTCGTGGTGGATAATCCTTTGAATGTATGGTTGGATCCTATAAGCTAGGATTTTGTTGAGGATTTTGGAATCCATATTCATCAGGGATATCGGTCTGAAATTCTCCTTTTTGATGGCGTCTTTGCCTGGTTTGGGGATTAAGGTAATGCTGGCCTCATAGAATGAGTTTGGAAGTTTTCCTTCTGTTTCTATTTTTTGGAACAGCCTCAGTAGAATAGGTATTATTTCTTCTTTGAATGTTTGGTAGAATTCCCCAGGGAATCCATCAGGCCCTGGACTCTTGTTTTTTCGGAGGTTTTTGATCATTGCTTCAATCTCGTTACTGGTTATTGCCCTATTCAGGTTGTCAATTTCTTCCTGTTTCAGTCTTGGCAGCTTATAGGTTTCCAGGAAGGCCTCCATGTCATCCAGATTGCTTAGTTTATTGGCATATAATTGAGGATAATAATTTCTAATAATTGTTTCTATTTCCTTGGTGTTAGTCGTGATCTCTCCCCTTTCATTCATCATTTTATTAATTTGGGTCCTTTCTTTTTCTTTTGGATAAGTCTGGCCCGTGGTTTTTTGATCTTATTAATTCTTTCAAAGCACCAACTTCTAGTTTTGTTGATCTGATCTACTGTGTTTCTGGTTTCTAATTCATTGGTCCCTGCTCTAATCTTAATTATTTCTCTTCTAATGCATGGCTTAGGCATCGTTTGTTGCTTTTTCTCTAGTTCTTTAAGGTGTAGAGTTAGTTGCTGAATTCGGGATTTTTCTGTTTTTTTGAGTGAGGCTTGGATGGCTATGCATTTCCCCCTTAGGACCACCATTGCAGTATCCCATAGGTTTTTGACTGATGTGTTGTCTTTTCATTGGTTTCCATGAATTGTTTAAGTTCTTCTTTGATTTCCTGGTTGACCCAAAGTTTCTTGAGCAGAGTGGTCTTTAACTTCCAAGTGTTCGAATTTCTGCCAATTTGTGTGTGTGTGTGTGTGTGTGATTGAGTTCCAGTTTTAAAGCACTGTGGCCTGATAATACACGGGGAATAATCTCAATCTTTTGGTATCATTTGAGACCTGATATGTGACCCAGTATGTGTTCTGTTCTGGGGAAAGTTCCATGTGCATTCGAGAAGAATGAGTATTCTGTTGTTTTAAGGTGGAATGTTCTGTAAATACCTATGAGTTCTATCTCTTCCAGTGTATCATTCAAAGCTCTTGTTTCCTTGTTGATTTTCTGCTTAGATGATCTGTCCATTGCTGAGAGTGGAGTATTGAGGTCTCCTACAATTAACATATTGTTACCAATATGACTCTTTATTTTGGTTAACAGTTGGCTTATGTAGATGGCTGCTCCCATGTTGGGGGCATAGATATTTACAATTGTTAGATCTTCTTGTTGGATAGATCCTTTAAGAATGATATAGAGTCCTTCTGTGTCTCTAATTACAGACTTTAATTTAAAATCTAATTTGTCTGATATAAGAATGGCTACCCCAGCTTTCTTTTGAGGTCCGCTGGCATGGAATATGGATCTCCATCCCTTCACTTTCAGTCTGGATGTATCTTTAGGTTCAAAATGAGTCTTGTAAACAGCATATGGATGGGTCCTGTCTTTTTATCCAATATGCAACCCTGTGCCATTTTATGGGAGCGTTTAGGCCATTCACGTTGAGAGTGATTATTGAAAGATATGAATTAATTGTCATCATGTTGCTTGTGAAGATGTTGCTTTTATAGATTGTCCCTGTAAATTTCTGTTGTATATCACTCTTGGGTTCGTTCTCCTTTTATAGAACCACCCCCCCCCCCTTAATATTTCTTGCAGGGCCAGCTTAGTGGTCACGTATTCTTTCAGTTTCTGGCAGTCGTGGAAGCTCTGTATCTCTCCATCCTTTCTAAATGACAGCCTTGCCAGATAAAATATTCTTGGTTGCATGTTCTTCTCGTTTAATATCCTGAATAGTCTCGCCATACCTTTCTGGCCTGCCAGGTCTCTGCAGATAGGTCTGACGTTATTCTGATGTTCCTCCCTCTGTATGTAAGGAACCTTGTCCCCTTAACTGCCCTTAAGATGGTTTCCTTAGTTCTAAGATTTGCGAGTTTTACTATTACATGCCGGGGTGTTGACCTGTTTTCCTTGATCTTGGGAGGGGTCCTCTCTGCCTGAAATACATGAATATTTGTTTCATTCCCCCGATTAGGAAAGTTCCAAGCTATGATTTGCTCAAATATATCTTCTAGGCCTCTCTCTCTCCACTCCCTCCTGGATCCCAATATTTCTAACATTGGAATGTTTCATGGTGTCACTTATTTCTCTTATTCTATTTTCGTGGATTCTGAGTTGGTTTTCCCTGGCCTCCCCTTTTCCCTTTTTATCTATTAAATTGTCTTCCAGGTCACTGATTTATTCTTCTGCCTCACTTACCCTAGCTGTTAGATTGTCTCGATTAGATTGGATGTCATTGATAGCATTTTTAAGTTCTGCCAATTCAGCTTTCATTTCTGCCCTTAGACACGATGTCAGTAATTGATTTCTTCATTTTAGCTATTTTCTTCACAATTGCTAGCCTGAATTCCATCTCTGACGTCTTGGTTATATATGTATCCATTTGTACATCTGTGGCATAAGTCATAATCTCTGAGTTTTTCCTATTTTGGGGGTTCCTCCTCCTAGTCATTCTGTTGATGGTTTGTTGAGGGAATGTATAGATTCCAAATTATTGACCAGAACCCATGCAAGATGCTCCTATTTTCTAGGGACCTTAGGTTTGCTGAACTCTTTTTCTCCCAATCTGTCTTCTGGGCAAACCTGTTTGTGCATGGCTGTCCTGCCCCCTGTGGCAGGGGATGTTCTCAGTGGGACCAGTTTTGGGGGCTTTTGTTCTCTGGCTGCTTTCCCTAGCAGCTTTCTGAGTCTCCTCCGAGAGTCAGAGCAGAAGAGACTCTTTCCAACCCTCTGCCTCAGAGCAGAGAGATTGCAGTCTGTTCTTCAGTGAGCTCTCCAGGCCACACTATTTCCATTTCTGTCTGTGTTGTTATAAAATGCCACGTCCTGGGTTGTGCGCCCCTTGGCATCTCCCCCCGTCCTGCCTCCAGATCGGGGCGCGTCTCTGCCCTTTGTGCTTCTAAAATCGCCAGCCGCTCCCAGATCGTACGTGCGACCCGCTGCTCCTGGTTTCCATCCTGGGGGTGCCCTAAACTCCTTTCCCTGCTGCTACAGGTCTGCGAGTCTGTGCCCTGTCCCCAGCACTTGAGGCTGTCACTCACCAGCCGTGTAGGATCCCCATGGCCATGCTCCCTCCCACTGCCATTTATCCTCCGATATCTGCCATCAGGATCACGGCTTCATACCTTGAAACCAACCATCTGTGATATTCTATTTGTAGAGATCCAGATCTTCTTACATCTCAGGCTGATTTCATGGGTGCTCAGAGTGTTCTCGTAGATATCCAGCTCAATTCCGGGCACCAGTTGGAATATTGTCCCCTATTCCTCCGCCATTTTTTCTCCCTTCCTCTATATACCTCTTCTTTATCCATTCATCAGTTGATGAACACTTGAACTGTTTCCATATTTTGGCTATTTTAAATAAGGCTTCAGTGCACCTGGGTGGCTCAGTTGGTTAAACATCTGCGTTTAGCTCAGGTCATGATTACAGGGTCTTGGGATTGAGTCCCACATTGGGCTCCTTGCTCAGCGAGGAGCCTGCTTCTCCCTCTCCCTCTGCCCCTCCCCCCCACTCATGCCCCCTCTCTTTCTCTCTGTCTCCCAAATAAATAAATTAAAATCTTAAAATAATATTGCTTCAAGAAACGTCATGGTGCATATATCTTTTTGAATTAGTGATTTTGTATTCTTTGGATACCGATTCAAGAGTACGACTGCTGGTAATAGGTTAGTTTTATTTTTTGACTTTGTAAGAACCCTCCATAATGTTTTTCAGTGGCTGCACCAGTTTGCATTCCCACAAACAGTGCCCAGTGTTTCTTTTTCTCTACATCCTCACCAAAACCTGTTTCTTGTGTTGGTGATTTTAACCATTCTGACACATATGAGGTGATATCTCATTGTAGTTTTGATTTGCATTTCCCTGATGATAAGTGATGTTGAGCATCTTTTCATGTGTCTTTTTGCCTTCTGCATGTGTTCTTTGTAGAAACTACTGTTCATGTCTTCTGCCCATTTTTATTGGATTGTTTTTTGGGTGTTAAATTTTATAAGTTCTCTCCATATATTTTAAATACTAGTCCTTTATCAAATAAATCATTTGAAAATATTTTCTTCCATTTCATAGATTGCTTTTGTTTTTGTTGATTGTTTACTTCACTGTGCAGAAGCTTTTTATTTTGATGTAGTCACAATCATTTATATTTGCTTTTGTTTCCCTTGCGTCAGGAGACCTATCTAGAATAATTTCCTACAACAGATGTCAAAGATGTTACTGTATGTGTTCTCTTCTACGAGAAAGAGATGGGGTCAGGTCTCACATTTAGGTCTTTAATCCTTTTTGTATTTATTTTTCTCTATGGTGTAGCAATATCATCCAGTTTCTTTGTTTTAGATTATGTTATCCTGTTTTCCCAACACCGTTTGTTGAATGTCCTTTTCCTATTGGAAATTCTTTCCTGCTTTGTCAAAGATTAATTGACCATATAGTTGTGACTTCATTTATTGGATTTCTATTCTGTTCTATTGATGTATGTGTCTATCTTTGTGCCAGTACCATACTGTTTTAATGACTACAGCCTTGAAATATAATGTGAGGTCTGGAACTGAGATACCTTGAGTATTGCTTTTTATTTTGCAAGGTTGCTTACATTATTGGATGTCTTTGGTTGTTACATACAAATGTTATGTTTGTTTATTCTAGCTCTGTGAAAACGCTATTGGTATTTTGATAGGCATTGTATTAAATGTGTATATTGCATTTGGTAGTAGAGACCTTTTAACCATATTTGTTCTTCCAATCCATGAACTTCAAATATCTTTCCATTTCTTTGTGTCATCTTCAATTTCTTTTAACGGCATTTTATAGTTTTCAGAGTACAGGTCCTTCACCCCTTTCGTTGGGTTTAATTCTAAGTATCTTATTTTGGGTGCAATTGTTTGTGGGATTGTTTTCTTAATTTCTTTTTGTGCTGCTGCATTGTTGTTTATAGAAATACAACAGATTTCTATACATTGATTGTTGTATCCTGTGACTTTACTGAAGTTGTTTATTTGTCCTAGAATTTTTTGATGGATTCTATTGGGTTTTCTATATATAGTATATATAGAAAATATTGTATATATATTTATATGTATATATATAGTATATATATAAAAAATTTATATATAGTATCATGTCATCTGCAGATAGTGAAAATTATACTTCTTACTGATTTGAATGCCTTTATTTCTTTTTGTTGTCTCTTTGCTGTGCCTAGGATTGCCAGTACTATGTTGAATAAAAGTGGTGACAGTGAACATCTTTGTCTCATTCCTGATCATAGGGGAATACCTCTCAGTTTTCCCCATTAAGTATCATGTTAGATGTGAATTTTTCATGTACGGCCTTTATTATGTTGAGGTATGTTCCCTTTAAACCTATTTTGTTGTTGTTGTTGTTGTTGTTGTTTTGTAACTGGATGTTGTAGTTTGTCAATGATTTTTCTGAATCTATTGAAATGATCATATGGTTTTTATCCTTTCTCATTGATGTGATGTATCATGTTAATTGATTTGTGAATTTTGAGCCATGTTGCAACACAGGAGGAAATCCCGTTTGATTCTGGTGAATGCTTTTTTAAATGTATTGTTGGATTTCATTTTCTAGTATTTTGTTGATGATTTTACATCTATGTTCTTCAAAGATATTAGTCTGCAGTTTTCCTTTAGTGATGTCTTTTTATGGTTTTTGTATCAAGATAATGCTGTCCTCATAGAATGAATTTGGAAATTCTGCTTCCTTTTTATTTTTTTAAAAAATATGTTCAGAATGATAGGTATTAACTCTTGTTTAAATGTTTGGTAGAATTTTCCTGTGAAATCATGTGTTCCTGGACTTTTGTTTGTTGTAAGTTTTTTGATTATTGATACAATTTCATTGCTGATTATCAATCTGTTCCAATTTTCCATTTTTTTTTCCTTTTTCAGTTTTGGTAGTTTATGTGTTTCTGGGAATTTATCCATTTCTTCTAGGTTGTCCAATTTGTTGGCATATAGTTTTTCACAATATTTTCTTATACTTGTTTGTATTTCTATCATTTTGGTTGTTATTTCTTTTCTCTCATTTGCAATTTTATTTATTTGAGTCCTTTTTCTTTTTCTTTTTTTCTTTTTTGGATAATCTGGCTAGAGGTTTACCAGTTTTATTGATTGTTTTCAAAGAACCAGCCCCTTGTTTCATTGATTATTTTCAATTTTTTGAGTTTATATACCACTTATTTCTGCCCTAATCTCTATTATTTCTTCCTTCTGCTGGTTTTAGGTGTTGTTTGTTGTTCATTTCCCAATTACTCTAGGTGTGAGGTTAGGTTGTTTACTTGAGATTGTTCTTGCTTCTTGAGGTAGGTCAGTATTGCTATAAAATTCCTTCTTAGAACAGCTTCAGCTGCATCCCAAATGTTTGGACCATTGTGTTTTCATTTTAATTTGGTTTCATGTACTTTTTTATTTCTTCACTTATTTCCTCATTGACTCCATTGTTTAGTAGCATGCTGTTTAATCTCCATGTATTTGTTGTCTTTCCAGACTTTATCTTGTGGTTTACATTTAGTTTCATAGTGTGGTCAGAAAAGTTGCATGGTATGACTTTGATTTTCTTGAATTTGGTGAGGCTTGTTTTGTGGGCTAAAATGTGACCTGTTCTGGAGAATGTTCCAAGTGCACTTGAGAAGAAGATATATTCTCTTGTTTTAGGGTGGAATATCATGAGTATATCTGTTAAATCCATTTGGTCCAGTGTGCCATTCAAATCTATTTTTTCCTTGTTGATTTTCTGTTTAGATGATCTGTCCATTGATGTAAGTGGGGTGTTAAAATCCCCTACTGTGCTGTATTATTATCAATTGGTTCCTTTATATTTGTTATTAATGGTTTTATGTATTTGGGTGCTCCTATATTATGTGTATAAATATTTACTATTGTTATATCTTCTTATTGGATTGTCCCGTGTATTATGGTACAGTACACTTCATCTCTTGTTTCAGTTTTTGTTTTAAAGTCTATTTTTTCTATATAAATATTGCTATTAGGGCTTTCTTTTAACCTCCATGCATATGATAGATGTTCCTCCATCCTCTCCCTTTCAATCTGCAGGTGAATTTAGGTCTAAAATGAGTCTCTTATTGGCATCATATAGATGGGTCTTTTTTTTTTATCCATTGCCACCCTATGACCTCTGACTGGAGCATTTACTCCATTTACACTCAAAGTAATTGCTGATAGATAGGTATTTATTGTCACTTTATTATTTGTTTTGTTGTTTCTGAAGATGTTATCTGATTTTTTCTTATCTTTCTCTTTCATGTTTTCCTTATTTTCTTTAGTGATATATGTGGGGTTACTTTGTCTTTATTTGTGGCTTTTTTTTGTATTATTACCATTATTTTTGTATATAACCTACTTGCATATAGCAGTCTATATTAACATGATGGTTGTTTAATTTTGAACCCTTTCTTTACCCTTTGCTCCTCACATATTAAGTATACGTTTTATAATACATCATTCTTTAGCAAGATGCTCTTTAACTTCCAAGTGTTTGAATTCCTCTCAAATTTTTTCCTGTGATTGAGTTCCAGTTTCAAGGCATTGTGGTCTGATAACATGCAGGGAATAATCTCAATCTTCTTGTATCGGCTGGGACCTGATTTGTGACCCAATATGTGGTCTATTCTGGAGAAAGTTCCATGTGTATTCCAGAAGAATGAGTATTCTGTTGTTTTAGGGTGGAATGTTCTGTATATATCTGGTCCAATGTATCATTCAAAGCTCTTGTTTCTTTGTTGATCTTCGGCTTAGATGATCTGTCCATTCCTGAGAGGGCAGTGTTGAGGTCTCCTACTATTTATCTGTTATTGTTGATATGATTCTTTATTTTGGTTAACAGCTGGCTTATGTAGTTGGCTGCTCCCATGTTGGGGGCATAGATATATACAGTTTTTAAATTTTCTTGTTGGATAGACCCTGTAAGTATGATATAGTGTCCCTCTGCATCTCTTAATACAGTCCTTGGTTTAAAATCTAATTTGTCTGATATGAGAATTGTTATGCCAGCTTTCTTTTGATGTCTGTTGGCATGAAAAATTGTTCTCCATCCCCTCATTTTCAGTCTGGAGGTGACTTTAGGTTCAAAATGAGTCTCTTGTAGACATCCTATGGATGGATCCTGTCTTTTTATCCAATCTGCAACCCTGTGCGGTTTTATGGTAGCATTTATGCTGTTCACATTGAGAGTAACTATTGAAAGATATGATTTTATTGCCATCATGTTGCTTGTGAAGTCCCTGTTTCTCAAGATTATTTCTGTTAATATCTGGTCAATATTACTCTTGGGGTCTTGCTTCTTTTATAGAACCTCCCTTAGTATTTCTTGCAGGGTTGGCTTGGTGGTCACATATTCTTTCAGTTTCTGCTGGTCCTGGAAGGTCTTTATCTCTCCAGCCATTCTGAATGACAGCCTTGCTGGATAAAGTATTCTTGACTGCATGTTCTTCTCATTTAGTACCCTGAATATGTCTTGCCAGCCCTTTTTGGCTTGCCAGGTCTCTGTGGACAGGTCTGACGTTATTATGATATTCCTCCCTCTGTTTGTAAGGAATCTCTTCCCCCTTACTGCCCTTAAGATGGTTTTCTTGGTTCTGAGACTTGCGAGTTTTACTATTACATGCCGGGCCATTGGTCTGTTCTCCTTGATCTTGGGAGGCGTCCTCTGTGCCTCTAGGACATGAATGCTTGTTTCAGTCCTCAGACTGGGGAAGTTCTCAGCTAGAATTTCCTCAAATATACCTTCTAGTTCTCTCTCTTTCTCCACCCCCTCAGGGATCCCAATAATTCTGACATTGGAACATTTCATGGTGTCATTGATCTCTCTAAGTCTGTTCGCACGGGCTTCTACCTGTTTATCCCAGGCCTCCTTGGCTTTCTTCCTTTCTATCAGGTTGTCTTCTAGATCACTAATTCATTCTTCTGCCTCATTTACCCTAGCTGTTATAGTATCCAGTTTAGACTGCATCTCATTCATAGCATTTTTAAGTTTGGCCTGATTAGCTCTCATTTCTGCCCTTAGAGATTCTATATTGTCACTAATACTTTTCTCAAGCCTAGATATTGACTTCATAATTGCTACCTGAAGTCTTTCTCTGACATCTTGCTTATATCCATATCCATTAGGTCTGTGGCAGAGGCCATTGTTTCTGGTTCTATTCTTTGTTGGGAGTTCCTCCTCCTATTCATTCTGTTGAGGGGTGGTTGAAGGAATGTATAAAGTCCAAAATATCAACCATGATCCAGGCAAGATGCATCCGTTTTATGGGGACCTTAGGGTTGTCATCTTCTTGTTCTTCCAGCTTGTCTTCTGAGGTAGGGTCCTGCAGCACTGTTTCCCAGGCAACCCTGCTTGTGCAGAGTTCCTCTGCCCCTGTCAGGGAGCTGGGCTCTGTGAAAACTGTTTTTTTGAGGTTTTGTTCTCTGGTGGCCTTCTGCACTTTTTCTAAGGGTCAGAGCTAAAAATGGCCTCACACAGACCTCTGTCCCAGGGCAGAGAAATCACAGTCTCCTCTTCTCTGATCCCTCCAGGACACACAATCTCCATTTCTGTAAGTGCTACTGAAAACCGCAGCCTCCCAAGATCAGTGCATGACCAAAGTGACCTTTTCAGTGGTCGATCCAGGAGTCCAGGCTTGTCTCTGCCCCTTGTGCATCTAAAACCGTGAGTTATCTCAGGTTCGCGCATGTATCCCCGCAGCTCCTGGATCCTGTTTGAGAGCTGCTCTAAAGCCCCTCCCGGCCACTATTGCTTTGTGAGTTTTCCCCTGGTCCTCTGGCACAGGATGCTTTTGTGTTCCAGTGTTATATCACTTTCCAGGGGCCAGCTTATGGCAGCTCCCTCCCCCTTCTGCTTATCCTCTGATATCTGCCCACAGAATCAGGACTCCATCCTTCGTACCTCACGGCAAGTGGCGTTTTTCTGCTTATAGGGGTCCAGGTATATATTGTTACATCTCAGGCTGATTTTGTGGGTGTTCAGAATGGTTTACTAGATATACAGCTAAATTCTGGGGACCTTTTGAAACAGAGTCCTCTACTCCTCTGCCATCTTGCCCCCTACCTCTGTGTCCTTGTATCCTGAAAGATAGCCTTTCTGGATAGATTATTCCCAGTTGCATATTTTTCCCATTCACCACTTTGAATATATCATGCCGTTTCATTCTGTCTTTCAAAATATTTGTTGAAAAATATCTTCCTAGCCTTATGGGTTTTCTCTTGTATGTTACTGTCTTCTTTTGTCTGGTTCCTTTTTAATTTTTTTTTTCTTTATCACCATACTGTGCCATTTTATTTACAGTATGTTTGGTGTGAGGCTTCTTTTGTTGATTTTGATGGGGGTTGTCTGTGGTTCCTGGATCTGGACATCTCTTTTCTTCCCAGGATTAGGAAAGTTTTCAGCCATTTTTCCTTCAAATAAATTTTCTGCCGCCTTTTCTCTCTCTTCTTCAAAGACTCCTCTAATTTTAATGTTAGTCACTGAGGTCCCTAAGTCTATTCTCATGTTCCATAATTCTTTTTTTCATCTTGATTCCTTTCCATTACTTGGTCTTCAAGGTCAGTAATTTGTTACTCTGCTTCTTCTATCCTTCTGTTCATTCCATCAAGTGGGTTTTTCATTTCTTTTATTGACCCCTTCATCTCTGCTATGTTATTCCTTATTTCTATGTTAATGGTATTCCACTCTTCACAAGTCCAGTGAGTGTCCTTATAATCATTGTTTTAAATTCTCTTTCAGAATTAATACTTATAAGTTGTGTTTATATCTATGGCCATGGCCTTGTCTTATTCTTTCATTTAAGATAAATTTCTCTGTTTCCTAATTTTGTCTGCCTTTCTGTATCTGTATCTGTTAAGAAAGTCAGCTATGTCTTCTGCACTTGAAAGTAGTGACTTTATGAAGAAGAGGTCCTTGAGTGCCCTGGAGTTCAGTGTCCCCATTTCACCGGAACTTGGAACTTTAGGAGAGTATCCTATGCATATTGCTTATGCCCTACAGTTTTGTCTGAATCGCTTTTCTTTCACTGCAGTCATCTGCACTGATTCTTTGTCTGTTGTGGGCTGTGCTTGTTCTCTGTGGTGTCAGTGGGACCCAGGCATGTCAGCTTGAGGGGGTATTTCCACCTGGTAAATTGGGAGTGAATTGGCCATGTTAGCAAAATTTGCACTGAGTCACTCATCCTATGCTGGCTCCCCCACATGCTGCAACAGCTAGAGACTGTATGCCAGGGAGGCTAGGGTTGTGAAGCTGGGATAGGCACATGGTGATGTATATGTACAGATAGGCCCTATGTGCAATGGTGGCTGGGATATGTGGTTGGGCACAGCTTGACAGCTGCATGTGGTGCACTATGATAGCTACGTGCCCAGCATTTGGGCAGGTGGTGCATGTGTCTTTAAAAATCTTTGGCCTGAACCCAGGCTAGCTAGCATGGAGTGAGCAAGATCTCAGTGGGAATTATGGGCATGGGCCAATGCTAGCAGGTCAAGTAGCCAGTGTCTGTGCAGCCCTGCCTCCCACAGGTATTTCCGTTTATGCTGGGGGTGGGGGGGATAATAGTGCCTGCCAATTTCCTCATTTTAAGAAAAGTCTTCCATGCCCTCAGACACTGGTATTAAAAAAATCTGTCTCCTTATTGCCCCTTGTTGTTGTGTAAATAGACATTTTTATGTTGCCTTTCTTTCTTTTTTTTCCCAATTTTATTTTATTATGTTATGTTAGTCACTATACATTACATCATTAGTTTTTGATATAGTGTTCCATGATTCATTGTTTGTGTATAACACCAAGTGCTCCATTCAATACGTGCCCGCCTTAACACCCATCACCAGGCTAACCCATCCTCCCACCCCCTCCCCTCTGAAAACCTCAGTTTGTTTATCAGACTCCATGGTATCTCATGGTTTGTCTCCCCATCCGATTTTGCCCCCTTCATTTTTTCCTTCCTACTATCTTCTTATTATTATTTTTTTAAACATATAATGCATTATTTGTTTCAGAGGTACAGGTCCGTGATTCATCAGTCTTACACAGTTCACAGCACTCACCATAGTACATACCCTCCCCAGTGTCCATCACCCAGTCACCCCATCCCTCCTACCCCTGAACCACTCTAGCAATCCTCAGTTTGTGTCCTGAGATTAAGAATTCCTCATATCAGTGAGATCATATTATACTTGTCTTTCTCTGATTGACTTTTTCTCTTAGCATAATACCCTCTAGTTCCATCCACATCATTGCAAATGGCAAGATTTTGTGGGGGGGTTTTTTGATGGCTGCATAATATTCCATTGTGTGTGTGTGTGTGTGTATCACCTCTTCTTTATCCATTCATCTGTTGATGGACATCTTGGCTCTTTGCAAGTTTGGTTATTGTGGACATTGCTGCTATAAACATTGGGGTACATGTACCCCTTTGGATCACTACATTTGTATTTTGGGGGTAAATACCCAGTAGTGCTATTGCTGGGTCATAGGGTAGCTCTATTTTCAACTTTTTGAGGAAACTGTTTTCCAGAGTGGCTTCACCAGCTTACATTCCCACCAACAGCATAGGAGGATTCCCCTTTCTCTGCATCCTCACCAACATCTGTCATTTCCTGACTTGTTAATTTTAGCCATTCTGACTGGTGTGAGGTGGTATCTCATTGAGGTTTTGATTTGGATTTCCCTGTTGCCGAGTGATGTTGAGCACTTTTTCATCTGTCAGTTGGCCATCTGGATGTCTTCTTTGCAGAAACATCTTTTCATGTCTTCTGCCCATTTCTTGATTGGATTATTTGTTCTTGGGTGTTGAGTTTGGTAAGTTCTTTATAGAATTTGGATACTAGCCTTTATCTGATATGCCATTTGTAAATATCTTCGCCCATTCTGTAGGGTGTTTTTTGGTTTGGTTGACTGTTTCCTTTGCTGTGCAGAAGATTTTTATCTTGATGAAGTCTCAATAGTTCATTTTTACCCTTGCTTCCCTTGTCTTTCGTGATGTTTCTAGGAAGAAGTTGCTGCGGCTGAACTTGAAGAGGTTGCTGCCTGTGTTCTCCTCAAGGATTTTGATGGATTCCTGTTTCACATTGAGGTCTTTCATCCATTTTGAGTCTATTTTTGTGTGCGGTGTAAGGAAATGGTCCAGTTTCATTCTTCTACATGTGGCTGTCCAATTTTCCCAACACCATTTGTTGAAGAGACTGGCTTTTTTCCATTGGACATTCTTTCCTGCTTTGTCGAAGATGAATTGACCATAGAGTTGAGGGTCCATTTCTGGGCTCTCTATTCTGTTCCATTGATCTAAGTGTCTGTTTTTGTGCCAGTACCTCATGGTCTTGATGATTACAGCTTTGTAATAGAGCTTGAAGTCCAGAATTGTGATGCCACCAGTTTTGTTTTTCTTTTGCAACATTCCTCTGGCTATTCAGGCTCTTTTCTGGTTCCACACAAATTTTAGGGTTGTTTGTTCCAGCTTTGGGAAAAATGATGGTATTTTGGTAGGGATTGCATTAAATGTGTAGATTACTCTAGGTAGCATTGATATTTTCACAATATTTTTTTTTCCAAACCATGAGAGTGAGAGTTTGACTTCTTCTTGCCAATTCGGATGGCATTTATTTCTTTTTGTTTTCTGATTGCTGTGGCTAGGACTTCTGCTACTATGTTGAATAGCAGTGGTGATAGTGGACATCCCTGTCGTGTTCGTGAACTTAGGGGGAAAGCTTTCAGTTTTTCCGCATTGAGAATGATATTCACTGTGGGTTTTTCATAGATGGTTTTTATGATATTGAGGTATGTACCCTCTATCCCTACACTCTGAAGAGTTTTAATCAAGAAAGGATGCTGTACTTTGTCAAATACTTTTTCTGCATCTATTGAGAGGATCATATGGTTCTTGTTCTTTTATTAATATATTGTATCACATTGATTGATTTCTGGCTGTTGACCCAACCTTGCAGCCCAGGAATAAATCCCACTTGGTCGTGGTGAATAATCCTTTTAATGTACTGTTGGTGAGAATTTTTGCATCCATCTTCATCAGGGATGTTGATCTGTAATTCTCCTTTTTGATGGGGTCTTTGATTTTGGGATCAAGGTAATGCTGGCCTCATACATTGAGTTTGGAAGTTTTCCTCCCATTTCTATGTTCTGGAACAGTTTCAGAAGAATAGGTATTAATTCTTCTTTAAATGTTCGATAGAATTCCCCTGGGAAGCCATCTGGCCCTGGACTCTTGTTTATTGGGAGTTTTTTGATTACTGCTTCAATTTCCTTAGTTGTTATGGGTCTGTTCTGGTTTTTATTTCTTCCTGGTTCAGTTTTGGTAGGTTATACATCTCTAGGAATGCGTCCATTTCTTCCAGATTATGTAATTTGCTGGTGTATAGTTGCTCATAATATGTTCTTATAATTGTATTTCTTTGGAGTTTGTGATTTCTCCTCTTTCATTTATGATTTTATTATTTGGGTCATTTCTCTTTTCTTTTTGATAAGTATGGCCAGGGGTTTATCAATCTTATTAATTCTTTCAAAGAGCCAGCTCCTAGTTTATTTGATCTGTTCTACTGTTCTTTTGGATTCTATTTCATTGATTTCTCCTCTGATCTTTATTATTTCTCTTCTCCTGCTGGGTTTAAGCTTTATTTGCTGTTCTTTCTCCAGCTCCTTTATGTGTAGGATTAGGTTGTGTATTTGAGACCTTTCTTGTTTCTTGAGAAAGGCTTATATTGCTATATACTTTCCTCTTAGGACTGCCTTTGCTGCATCCCAAAGATTTTGAACAGTTTTGTTTTCATTTTCATTTGTTTCCATGAATTTTTTAATTCTTCTTTAATTTCTTGGTTGACCCATTCATTCTTTACTAGGATGTTCTTTAGCCTCCATGTATTTGAGTTCTTTCCAACTTTCCTCTTGTGATTGAGTTCTAGTTTCAAAGCATTGTGGTCCAAAATATGCAGGGAATGATCCCAATCTTTTGGTACCGGTTGAGACCTGATTTGTGACCCAGGATGTGATCTACTGTGGGAAATGTTCCATGGGCTCTAGAGAAGAATGTGTATTCTGTTGCTTTGGGATGGAATGTTCTGAATAGTTCTGTGAAGTCCATTTGGTCCAGTGTGTTATTTAAAGCCTTTATTTCCTTGTTGATCTTTTGCTTAGATGATCTGTCCATTTCAGTGAGGGGGGTGTTAAAGTCCCCTAATATTACTGTATTGTTGTTGATGTGTTTCTTTGATTTTGTTATTAATTGGCTTATATAATTGGCTCTTCCCATGTTAGGGGCCTAGATATTTACAATTGTTAGATCTTCTTGTTGGATAGACTCTTTCAGTAGGATATAGTGTCCTTCATCATCTCTTATTATAGTGTTTGGTTTAAAATCCAATTTGTCTGATATAAGGATTGCCACCCCAGCTTTCTTTTGATGTCCATTAGCATGGTAAATTGTTTTCCACCCCCTCACTTTCAATCTGGAGGTGTGTTTGGGTCTAAAATGAGTCTTTTGCAGGCAGTATTTCTATGGTCTTGTTTTTTAATCCAATCTGATAGCCTGTGTCTTTTGATTGGGGGCATTTAGCCCATTTACATTCAGGGTAACTATGGAAAGATATGAATTTAGTGCCATTGTATTGCCTGTAAAGTGACTGTTACTGTATATTGTCTCTATTTCTTTCTGGTCTGTGTTACTTTAAGTCTCTCTCTTTGCTTAGAGGACCCCTTTCAAGATTTCTTGTAGGGCCAGTTTCGTGTTTGCAAATTCTTTTTGTTTTTGTTTGTCCTGGAAGCTTTTTATCACTCTTTCTGTTTTCAATGACAGCCTAGCCGGACATAGTATTCTTGGCTGCATATTTTTCTTGTTTAGTGCTCTGAATCTATCTTGCTAGTCCTTTCTGGCCTGCCAGGTCTCTGTGGATAGGTCTGTTGCCAATCTAATGTTTCTACCATTGTAGGTTACAGACCTCTTGTCCCAAGCTGCTTTCAGTAGTTTCTCTTTGTCTCTGAGACTTCTAAGTTTTACTATTAGATGTCAGGGTGTTGACCTATTTTTTTTTTTTTAATTTTGAGTGGTATTCTCTGTGCCTCCTGGATTTTGATGCCTGTTTCCTTCCCCAAATTAGGGAAGTTATTTGCTATAATTTGATTCAATATACCTTCTGCTCCTCTCTCTCTTTCTTCTTTCTTTTTTTTTAAAGGTTTTTTATTTATTTATATTTTTTTGTAGCAAGGAGAACCTTCAGCAAAAAAAAAGACAACCTACTAAATGGGATAACATATTTGCAAATTATATATGAAATAGGTATTAATATCCAAAATATACAGTAACTCATACAACCCAACACTAAAAAAAGTCATCCATTTAAAATGGGCAGAAAAGATTCTGGGGGAAGGTGGTAGAGTAGGAGGAACCTAAGCTCACCACCATCCCATGTTTACAACTAGAGCCTGGGTGGCTCAGTCGTTAAGCGTCTGCCTTCGGCTCAGGTCGTGATCCCAGGGTCCTGGGATCGAGTCCCGCATCGGGCTCCCTGTTATTATTTATTTGACAGAGAGAGACACAGCGAGAGAGGGGACACAGCAGGAGGAGTGGGAGAGGGAGAAGCAGGCTTCCCGCGGAACAGGGAGCCCGATGCAGGACTCGATCCCAGGACCCTGGGATCACGACCTGAGCCGAAGGCAGACGCTTAACGACTGAGCCAGGCACGCCCTCTCTTTCTTCTTCTTCTGGAATCCCAATTATTCTAATATTGTTTCATCCTATGGTACCACTTATCTCTCGAATTCTGTTCTTGTGATCCAGTAGTTGTTTGTCTCTCTTTTTCTCAGCTTCTTTATTTTCCATCATTTGGTCTTCTATATCCCCAATTCTCTCTTCTGCCTCATTTATCCTAGCAGTTAGAGCCTCCATTTTTTATTGCACCTCATTAATCGCCTTTTTGATTTCGACTTGGTTAGATTTTAGTTCTCTTATTTCTCCAGTAAGGGTTTCTCTAGTATCTTCTATGCTTTTTTCAAGCCCATCTAGTATCGTTTTAATCATCATTCTGAACTCTAGTTCTGACATCTTACTAATGTCCGTATTGATTAGGTCCCTAGCAGTCCATACTGCCTCTTGTTCTTTTTTTTTTGAGGTGATTTTTTCCGTCTTGTCATTTGTCCAGAGGAGAATAAATGAATGAGAGAACAAAATGCTTACAAGGTAACAACAACCCCATGAAAATATACACTAAACAAATCAGAAGAGACCCGAAACTTCCATAAAGTGGTCGCTTTTCTGTTCAGAGCATTGCTGCTATTCTTTTCTTCTATCTCCTGTTGAGTTCATAGGTGTTCAGAATGATTTGGTACTTATCTAGCTGAATTCATGGGACCAGGCAAAATTTAGGTCTCCTACTCCTCTGCCATCTTGCTCCTCCTACTTATGTTGCCTTTCTGTACACACTGCTACCTATGGCGACCTAGCTATTCCTTGTCCTCCAGGCACTCCCACATGCTACTAGCTGACTTTTAAAGTTCTAGGTTTCAAGTTCCACTGTTTATACAAACTCATGGAATTCTTCCTCTCTGGTTTTTAAAGCTAAATATTATGGACATTAGCCTTCAAAGTGTGAGATCTATAACATGGGATCCTATTTCTCTGCCCTCTCAGCTGTGCCTCTCCCTCCTTACTTTGGGAAGGCTCCCTCTGCCTTTCTGACCTCCCCAACCCTTCAGATGCAGCTTCTTTATAGTTGTAGAGTTTGTCTTGCCAGTCTTTAGATCAGACTCTGGTTTATTTACATGGATGTGGATGATATCTAGTTGTAAACATGGGATGGTGGTGAGCTTAGGTTCCTCCTACTCTACCACCTTCCCCCAGAATCTTTTCTGCCCATTTTAAATGGATGACTTTTTTTAGTGTTGGGTTGTATGAGTTACTGTATATTTTGGATATTAATACCTATTTCATATATAATTTGCAAATATGTTATCCCATTTAGTAGGTTGTCTTTTTTTTTGCTGAAGGTTCTCCTTGCTACAAAAAAACTTTTCTTTCTTTTTTTTTTTTTTTAAGTTTGATGTATTCCCAGTTGTTTGCTTATGTTCTTGTTTTCCTTGCCTGGGCACATGTGTCAAGAAAATATTGTTCAGATTGATGTCCAAAAGATTACTGGCTATGTACTCTTGTGTTTTTATTGTTTCTGGTTTCACATTTAGGTCTTTAATCCATTTTGATTTTATTTTTGTGTACAGTGTATGAAAGTGGTCTAGTTTCATTATTTGCATGTAGCTGTCCAGTTTTCCAGTATGATTCATTGAAAAGATTCTTTTCCCATTGTATATTTTTGTCTCCCTTGTCATAGATTAATTGACCATATATGTGTCAGTATATTTCTGGGGTCTCCATTCTATTCTATTGATCTTTGTGTGTATTTTTGTGCTACTACCATTATGTTTGGATTAGTATAGCTTTGTGGGGTAGTTTAAAATCTGGGGTTGTGATTCCTCCAGGTTTGTTCTTCCTTAAGATTTGTTTAACAGTTTAGGTTCTTCTGTGGTCCCGACTAATTTTAGGATTTTTTATGTTTTATTTCTGCAAAAAATACTATTGGTATTTTGATAGGAATCACATTGAATCTGTAGATTACTTTGGGTAGTGTAGACATTTTAACAATACTGGCTCTTCCAAACAATGGGCATAGGATATATTTCCATTTGTGTCATTAACTATTTCTTTCATCAATATACTTTAGTTTTCTGGGGCACCTGGGTGGTGCAGTCAGTTAACCACCTGACTCTAGGTTTCAGGTCAGGTCATGATCTCAATGTTGTGATATAAAGCCCCACAGTGGGTTTCACTCTCAGCACAAATTCAGCTTCAGATTCTCTATCCCTCTCCCGCTGCCCCTACCAGTAATACTCTCTCTATCACTAAAATAAAAATAATCTTTAAAAAATATAGAAAATTTCATCTATTTTGTGTTTATCTTTCTGTATAGTGCAAGTGAATGGTTGAGTTTCATTCTTCTGTATATAGCTGTCCAATTTTCGAGGCACCATTTATTGAAGAGACTGTCTTTTTTCCACTGTATGTTTTTTCCTGCTTTGTTAAAGATTATTTGACAAAGAGTTGAAGATCCATATCTGGGCTATCTTTTGTATTCCATTGGTCTATGTGTCTGTTTTTGTGACAATACCATGTAGTCTTGGTCCTATCACAGCTTTGTAATATAGCTTGAAATCAGGTAATGTGATGCCCCCCAGCTTTGTTTTTCTTTTTCAACATTTCCTTGGCGATTCAGGGTCTTTTCTGATTCCATACAAATTTCAGGATTGTTTGTTCCAGCATTTTGAAAAATGTCATTGGAATTTTGATCGGGATGGCATTTAAGGTATACATTGCTCTGGGTAGCATAGACATTTTAACAAGGTTTATTCTTCTGATCCATGAGCATGGAATGTTTTTCCATCTTTTTGTGTCTTCTTCAATTTCTTTCATGAGCTTTCTGTAGTTCCTGGAGTATAGATCCTTTACCACTTTGGTTAGGTTTATTCCAAGGTATCTTATGGTTTTTGGTGGTATTGTAAATGGAATTGTTTCTCTAACTTCTCTTTCTACGGTTGCATTGTTAGTGTATAGGGAAGCAGTTGGTTTCTGTGCACTGATTTTGTATCCTGCCTCATTACTGAATTGCTGGATGAGTTCTAGTAATTTAGGAGTGGGGTCGTTAGGGTTTTCTACATAAAGTGTCATGTCATCTGCAAAAAGAGAGAGGTTGACTTCTTCTTTGTCAATTTGAATACCTTTTATTTCTTTTTGTTGTCTCATTGCTGTTGCTAGGACTTCTAGTACTATGCTGAACAATAGTGGCGAGAGTGGGCATCCTTGTCATGTTCCTGATCTTAAGGGAAAGGCTCTCAGCTTTTCCCCATTAAGGATGATATTTGCTGTGGGTTTTTCATAGATGGATTTTATGAACTTGAGGAATGTTCCCTCAATCCCTGTACTCTGAAGAGTTTTATTCAGGAAAGGATGCTGTATTTTTCAAATGCATTTTCTGCATCAATTGAGAGGACCATGTGGTTCTATTATTGATGTGTTTTATCACATTGATTTATTTGCCAATGTTGAACCACTGCTGCATTCCAGGGATAAATTCCACTTGGTCTCGGTGGATGATCCTTTTAATGTAGTGTTTGATCCTATTAGCTAGGATTTTGTTGAGAATTTTGGCGTCCATATTCATCAGGGATATTGGTTTGAAGTTCTCCTTTTTGATGGGGTCTTTGCTTCGTTTGGGGATTAAGGTTATTCTGGCCTCACAGAATGAGTCTGGTAGCTTTCCTCCTGTTTCTATTTTTTAAAAACATCTTCAGGAGAATAGGTATTATTTCTTATTTGAATGTTTCATAGAATTCCCCAGGGAATCCATCGGGCCCTGGCCTCTTGTTTTTTGGGAGAGTTTTTTTTTTTTTTTTTTTGGGGGGGGGGGAGAGTTTTGATCACTGTTTCAATCTCCTTACTGGTTATTGGTCTACTCAGGTTGTCAATTTCTTCCTGTTTCAGTCTTGGCAGCTTATAGGTTTCCAGGAAGGCACCCATTTCTTCCAAATTGTTTAATTTATTGGCATAGAGTTGTTGATAATAATTTCTGATCATTTTTTCTATTTCCTTGATGTTAGTCGTGATCTCTCCATTTTCATTCATAATTTTATTAATTTGGGTCCTTTCTCTTTTTTTTTCAGATAAGTCTGGCCAATGGTTTATCAATCTTATTAATTCTTTCAAAGAACAAGGTTCTAGTTTCATTGATGTGGTCGACTGTATTACTCGTTTTTAAGTCATTGAAATCTACTTTAATCTTAATTATTTTCTTCTCGTGTGTGAATTAGGCTTAATTTGTTGATCATTCTCCAGTTCTTTAACGTGTAAAGATAGTTTGTGTATTCGTGATTTTTCTAATTTTTTGAGAGAGGCTTGGATGTCTATGTATTTTCCCCTCAGGACCCCCTTTGCAGTAACCCATAGGTTTTGGACCAATGTGTTTTCATTCTCATTGGTTTCCATGAATTGTTTAAGTTCTTCTTTGATTTCCTGGTTGACCCAAACATTCTTGAGCAGGATGGTCTTTAGCTTCCAAGTGTTTGAATTTCTTACAAACTTTTTCTTGTGATAGAGTTCCACTTTCAAAGCATTGTGGTCTGAGAATATGCAGGGAATAATCTCAATCTTCTGGTATTGTTTGAGACCTTATTTGTGACCAAGTATGTGGTCTATTCTGGAGAAAGTTCCATGTGGGCTCAAGAAGAATGAGTATTCTGTTGTTTTAGTGTGGAATGTTCTGTAAATATCTATGAGGTCCATCTGGTCCCATGTGTCATTAAAAGATCTTGGTTGTTTGTTGATTTCCTGCTTAGATGATCTGCCTGTTGCTGAGAGGACAGTGTTGAGGTCTCCTACTATTAACGTATTATTATCAATATGTCTCTTTATTTATTTAACAGTGGGCTTATGTAGTTGACTGCTCCCATGTTGGGAGCATAGATATTTACAATTTTTAGATTTTCTTGTTGGATAGACATTTAAGAATGATCAGGCCCTTCTGTATCTCTAAAGACAGTCTTTACTTGAAATCTAATTTGTCTGGTACGAGAATTGGTACCCCAGCTTTCTTTTGAGGTCCGTTGGCATGAAAAATGGTTCTCCATCCCTTCACTTTTAGTCTGGATGTATCTTTAGGTTCAAAATGAGTCTCTTGTAGACAGCATATGGATGGGTCCTGTCTTTTCATCCAATCTGCAACCTTGTTCCATTTCATTGGAGCATTTAGGACATTCATGTTGAGAGTGATTATTGAAAGATTTGATTTTATTTTCACCATGTTGCCTATGAAATCCTTGTTTCTATAGATTGTGTCTGTAAATTTCTGTTCCATATCACTCTTGGGGTCTTTCTCCTTTTATAGAACCCCCCCTTAATATTTCTTGCAGGACCCACTTATTGATCACATATTCTTTCAGTTTCTGTGCGTCATGGAAGCTCGGTATTTCTCATTCAATCTGAATGACAACCTTGCTGGATAAAGTATTCTTAACTGCATGTTCTTCTCTTTTAGTACCCTGAATATCTCTTGCCAGGCCTTTCTGGCTTGCCAGGTCTCTGTGGATAGGTCTGATGTTATTCTGATGTTCCTCCCTCTGTATGTAAGGAATCTCTTCCCCCTACCTGCCTTTAAGATGGTTTACTTGGTTCTGGGATTTGTGAGTTTTACTATTACATGCCAGGGCGTTGGTCTGTTCTCCTTGGTCTTGGGAGGAGTCTTCTCTGCCTCTAGGACACGGATGTTTGTTTCATTCCCCAGATTAAGGAAGTTCTCAGCTACAGTTTGGTCAAATATTCCTTCTAGTCCTCTCTCTTTCTCTACCCCTCAGGGATTCCAGTAATTCTGGCATTGGAATGTTTCATGGTGTCACTTATTTCTCTAATTCTGTTTTTATGTATTTTAAGCTATTTGTTCCTGGCCTCCTCCTGTTTTTTCTTTTCTATCAGTTTGTCTTCTAGATCACTAATTCGTTCTTCTGCCTTGTTTACCCAAGCAGGTATCGTATCTATATTAGATTGGATCTCATTGACAGCATTTTTAAGTTCTGCCACATCAGTTCTCATTTTTGCTCTTAGATGGTATATGTTGCCATTAATCGTTTTCACCATCCTAGCTATTGTCTTTGTAACTGTTACCCTGAATTCTATTTCTGAAATCCTGCATATATATATATATCCATTAGTGCTCTGGCAGAAGTCACAGTCTCTGAGTCTTTCTTATTTTGGGGGTCATCCTCTTAGTTATTGTGTTGAGGGGTAGTTGAGGGAATGTACAGAGTCCAAATTATTGACCACAACCCAAGCAAGATGCATCTGTTTTATAGAGACCTTGGGGCTGTCACCCTCTTGTTCTTCCATCCTGTCTTCTGTGCGAGGGGCCTGATGTGCTGTTACTCAGGCAACCCTGTTTGGGCAGTGTTGCCCTGCCCCCTGTGGGGTGGGATGGGCTCAGTGAAAAAAATTTTTTTGTGTGTGGCTTTTGTTTTCTGGTGGCTTTCCCTGGGGGCTTTCAGTATCTCTTCTGAGAGTCAGAGCAGACCTCTGCTTCCAAACCTCTGCTTCATAACAGAGTGATCGCAGTCTGTACTTCAGTGAGGTCTCCAGGCCACACTGTTTTTGTTTCTCTCTGTGCTGTTAAAACCACAGTGTCCTGGGTTGTGCACCCCACAGCAGCACTCCCAGCACTTGCATCCAGGTCCATGCACATCTCTGCACTATATTCTTCTAAAACTGCCAGCTGCTCCAGTTTGCACATGCGCCCCCACAGCTCCAGGTTTTAGTCTGGGGGGCTGCCATAATGTCCTTTCCCTGCCGCTTCTGGTCTGTGAGTCTGTGCCCAGGCCCCAGGGCAGGAAGCTTTCATGATGCAACCATGCAGGATCCCAGAGTCTCCCTCCAGCTTCCATTTATCTTCCAACATCTGCCTGCAGAATCACGGCTCCTTGCTTCATACCTCGAGGCCAACTTCCAGGGATATTCTGTTTATTTAGCTTCATATATATCTTCTTACATCTCGAGCTGATTTTGTGGGTGTTCCAAGGGTTTGGTAGATATCCAGCTCAGTTCAGAGGACTGGTTGAAATAGGGTCCTCTATTCCTCTGCCATCTTTTCTCTCTCTTGAAGAAACAAGGTTTTTTTTATGACACACTGGACCAGAGTGATTTAGCAGATATATTCAGAGCATTTCATCTTAAAGCAGCCAAATACAGATTCTTCTCGAGTGCACATGGAACATTCTCCAGAGTATATCAATACTGGTTCACAAATCAGGTCTTAACTGGTACAAAAAATTGAGATCATACAATGCATATTTTTAGACCACAGTGCTATGAAACTTGAATTCAACCACAAGAAAAATTTGGAAAGAGCATAAATGCATACAAGTTAAAGAATATCCTACTTAAGAATGAATTGTTCAATAAGAAAATTAAAGAAGAAATAAAAAAATACATGGAAGCAAATGAAAATGAAAACACAGCAATTCAAAACCTTTGGGATACAGCAAAGGCAGTACTAGGAGAGAAGTATATAGCAATACAGGCCTTCATCAAGAAACAAGAAAAGTCTCAAATGCACAACCTTACCTTACACCTAAGGGAGCTGGAAAAAGAATACCAAATAAAGCCTAAATCAAGCAGGAAAAGAGAAATAATAAAGATTACAGCAGAAATAAAGGTTACAGAAATTTTAAAAAAAGTAGAAAGGATGAATGAAACTAAGAGCTAGTTCTTTGAAAGGATTAACAAGATTGATAAACCCCTACCCAGAATTATCAAAAAGAAAAGAGAAAGGACCCAAATAAATAAAATTATGAATGAAAGAGGAGAGCTCATAACCAACAATGAAGAAATATAAACAATTATAAGAACATATTATGAGCAATTATATGCCAACAAATTAGGCAATCTGAAAGACATGGATAAATTCCTAAAAACATATAAACTATCAAAATTGAAACAGGAAGAAGTAGAAAACCTGAACAGACCCGTAAACAGGAAAGAAATTGAATCAGTAATCCAAAACCTTCCAACAAACAAAATTCCAGGGCTGGATAACTACCCAGAGAATTCTACCAAACATGTGAAGAAGAATTAATACCTAGTCTTCTGAAACAGCTCTAAAAAAAAAAAAAAATAGAAATAGGAGGAAAACTTCCAAAGTCATTCTCTGAGGCCAACATCACCTTCATCCCCAAACCAATGACCCCACTTAAAAGAAAAACTACAGACTAATAGTCCTGATGAACAAGGATGCAAAAATTCTCACCAAGATACTAGCTAATAAGATCCAGTGTAAATTGAAAGGATTATTCACCTCAAAAAAGTGGGATTTATTCCTGGGCTACAAGTTTGGTTCAACATCTGCAAATCAATCAATGTGACATATCACATTAATAAAAGAAAGGACAAGAGCCATAAGATCCTCTCAACTGATGCAGAAAAAGCACTTGACAAAATACAGCATTCTTTCTTGATAAAAACTCTCCACCATGTAGGGATAGAGGGAACATAACTCAATATCATAAAAGCCATATATCAAAGATCAACAGGCAATATCATTCTTAACAGAGAAAAACTGAGAGCTTTTCCCTTCAGGTCAGGAACTTGAGAGGGATGACCACACTCACCACTGTTGTTCAATATAGATAACAAAAAGAAAAAAAAGGCATCCATATTGGTAAAGAAGTAGTCAAACTTTCACTCTTTGTAGATAGCATTATACTCCATGTCAAAAACCCAAAAGACTTCACCCAAAAATTGGTAGAATTCATACAGGCATTCAGGAAAGTTGCAGGATATAAAATTAATGCACAGAAGTCAGTTGCATTTCTATACATTAACTGTGAAGCAGAAGAAAGAGAAATCAATGAATCAATCCCATTTATGATTGCACCAAAAATCATAAGATACCTCAGAATAAACCTAACCAAAGAGGTAAAGGATCTGTACTCTGAAAACTATAGAACACTTATGAAAGAAATGGAGGAAGACACAAAGAAATGGAAAAGCATTCCAGGCTCTTGGATTGGAAGAACAAATATTCTTAAATGTCTATGCTACCCAAAGCAATCTACACATTCAAAGCAATCTGTATCAAAAAACGATCATTAAAAAAAAAATTTATTTATTTATTTTTTAATTTAAATTCAATTAGCCAAGTTATAGTACATCATTAGTTTTTGATATAATGTTCAATGATTTATTAGTTGAGTATAACACGCAGTGCACCATCAGCATTTTTCACAGAGCTGGAATCAACAATCCTAAAATTTATGTGGAACCAGAAAAGACCCTGAATAGCCAAGAGAATGTTGAAAAGAAAACCAAAGCTGGAGACATCAGAATTCCAGAGTTCAAGCTATATTACAAAACAGTAATCATCATTACAGTATGGTACTGGTACCAAAACACACACACAGCTCAATGGAACAGAATATGGAACCCAGAAACGGACCCTCAACTTTATGGTCAACTAATTTTTGCTGAAGCGGGAAAAAATATCCAATGGAAAAAAAGACCATCTCCCTCAACAAATGGTGCTGGAAAAACTTGAGAGCTACATGCAGAGAATGAAACTGGACCACTTTCTTACACCATATATAAAGGTAAAATAAAAATGGTTGAAAGACCTCAATGTGAGACAGGAGGAATCCATCAAAATCCTAGAGGAGAACACAGGAGGCATCTTCTTTGGCCTTGGCTGCAACTTCTTGCTAGACACGTCTCCAAAGGCAAGCGATACAAGAGCAAAATGAACAACTGGGTCCATGTCAGGATGAAAAGCTTTTGCACAGCAAAGGAAACAGTCAACAAAATTAAAAGGCAACCTAGGGAATGGGAGAATGTATTTGCAAAATACTTATCAGAAAAAGGGCTGGCTTGGTATCCAAAACATATATATATATATATATATAATGTATATAATATGTGTGTATATATATGCACACAGAATGATAAGATATATATATATTTTATCAAACTCAGGGCACCTGGATGACTCAGTCATTTAAGCAACTGACTCTGTTTCAGCTCAAGTCTTTATCTCAGAGTGGTGAGATTGAGCCCTCTGTCCAGCTCTGCACTCATCATGGTGTCTGCTTAAGATCATCTCTCCCTGTCCTTTTTTTAAAATTTTAATTTAATTTTATTATGTTATGTTAGTCACCATACAGTACATCATTAGTTTTTGATGTAGTGTTTTATGATTCATTGTTTTCGTATAACACCCAGTGCTCCATGTAATATGTGCCCTCCTTAATACTCATCACCAGGCTAACCCATCCCCCCTCCACTCTCCCCTCTAAAACCCTCAGTTTGTTTCTTGGAGTCCATAGTCTCTCATGGTTCATCTCCTCCTCTGATATCCCCCCCTTCATTTTTCCCTTCCTTCTCCTAATGTCCTCTATGCTATTCCTTATGTTCACAAATAAGTGAAACCATATGATAATTGACTTTATCTGCTTGACTTATTTCATTTAGCATAATCTCCTCCAGTCCCATCCATGTTGATGTATAAGTTGGGTATTCATCCTTTCTGATGGCTGAATAATATTCCATTGTATATATGGACCACATCTTCTTTATCCATTCATCTGTTGAAGGCCATCTCAGCTCTTTCCACAGTTTGGCTATTGAGGACATTGCTGCTCTGAACATTAGGGTGCATATGGCTTTTCTTTTCACTACATCTCTCTGTCCTTTTGTCCTTCCACCACTACTTGTGCTCTCTCTCTCTCTCTTTAAAAAAAAAAAAAAAGAAATGTTTGTTCATATCTTCTTCCCAGTTTTATTTGGATTTTGGGGGGAAGCAGCTTTGTGTTGCTAAATAACTTCTTTATATATTTGGGATATTAACCCTTTATCAGATATGTCCATTGCAACTATCTCATTCCATTCAGTGTGATGACTTTTGCCTTGATGATTTTCTTCACTGTGCAAAAGCTTTTTATTTTGGGGTAGTTCCTAATAATGTAATTATGTTTTTGTTTCCCTTGCCTCAGGTGACATATATAGAAAAATCTTTCTATGGATGATGTGAAAGTGATTACTGCCAATGTTTTCTTCTAGAACTTTTAAGTTTTCAGGTGTCACATTTAGGTGTTTCATCCCTTTTGATTTTAATTTTGTGTATGGTTAAAGAATATAGTCCAGTTTCATTTGTTTGCATGTAGCTCTCCCGTGTTCCCAAAATCATTTGTTGAAGAGACTGTTTTTTTTCCCATTGCACATTCTTGTCTTCTTTGTTGTAGATTATCTATATAATCGTGGGTTTATTTCTCAGCTCTCTACTTTGTTTCAATGATTTATGTGTTTAATTTTGCCCTATTACTGTATTATTTTGATTATTACAGCTTTGTAGTATATCTTGATATCTGGGATTGTAACATCTCCAATTTTCTTCTTCTTTTTCAAGATTACATTGGCCATTTGGGGTCTCCTCTGAATCAATACAAATTTTAGGATTGTTTTTTGTAGTTCTGTGAAAAATGCTATGGATATTGTGATAGGGATTGCATTATATGCATAGATTGCTTTGGGTAGTATAGACATTTTAACAATATTTGGTCTCCAAATCCATGAGGATAATATATCTTTCCATTTGATTTTGTTGTCTTCAATTTGCTTCATCAGTGTTTTATAGTTTTCAGAGTACAATACTTAACTCCTTGGTTAGGTATTCATAGTTATTTTATTCTTATTGGTGCAGGTATAAATGGGATTGTTTTCTTAATTTGTATTTCTTCTACTTAATTATAAGTGTATAAAAATGCAATAAATTTCTGTGTTTTGATTTTGTATACTGTGAATTTCAAACTCATATATAAGTTCTAGTAGTTTTTTTTTTGTTGGAGTCTATCCATTTTTCTTTATATAGTATCATGTCATCTGAGAAATGATAGAATGATAGAATGGTAGAAAGATTTATTTCTTCCTTACACATTTGATGCTTTTTATTTCTTTTTCTTATGTGATTACTCTGGCTAGAACTTCCAGTAATATAGTGAATAAAAGTGTGGTGAGAATGGACATCTTGTATTCTTCTGGATCTTACATGAAAAACTGTAATTATTTAACCATTGAATATGATGTTAGTTGTGGGTTTTTACATATAGATTTTATTATGTTGAGATATGTTTCCTACAAACTTACTTTATTGAGAATTTTTTTCTGGAATAGATGTTGTACTTTGTCAAATCCATTTTCTGCATGAAATCTTCATGATTTTAATCATTTCTCTTGTTGAGACATATCACATTGATTGATTTGCAAATATTGAACCACCTTTAAATCCCAGCAATAAATCACACTTGATCATGGTGAATAATTTTTAATGTTTTGTTGAATTTGGTTTGCTAATATTTATTGAGGAACTGTACATTTATATTTATCAGAGATTGGCCTCTAGTGTTATCATTTGTATAGTCTTTATCTCTTTTCTTGTTTTCTGCAAAATAGATTTATCCATTGCAAGTAAACTTTCTCCTAATAAAAATGCAAAGTCAAAGGGAGGGAGGCAACATGGCAGAAGAGTAGAGGACCTCATTTCATCTCTTCCTTCGAATTTAGCTAGATAGCTATCTTATTCTTAACACCTATGAATTCAACCTGATGCATAAGAAAATAATTTTTGCAATTCTACAAATAGAAAAGTGACCACTGTTTGCAAGGTAGGAGGTGTGGAGATGTGAATGTAAAGGGATATATTGGAAGGTAAATGACAGGGGGAGGGAGCCCCTGTAAGCCAGCTACTGAAAAGTGATATACCCCTGGAGCATAAAATTGGAACTTCTAGAAGTCTGATCCAGGGAGAGACGTCCATTCCTGAAAGGTGTGGTGAACCATGGCAGAACCCTAGGTGGGACAGTATGTTCTCAGGATCCCTGAGGTCACAGAAAGAATGGGGGTCCCTGAGCCAGCAGAGTTCCAAGGATTGGAGGGGGGAAACCGGCTGTGGTCATTGAGCCTGGGAGTGGGCTCTCAGTGAGGTTTGCCATAAACCATGAACCCTGGCAGGATCAGGTGACCGCTCTCCACATGGGGGCCCTGCAAAGGGCAGAAACTCAGCAAACCTCCTCTTTCCCCCGAGAGGGGTAACACAAGTGTGTGCACGATCAGGCCACCACTCTCTGTGTGGGGGGCCTGCAAGTGGCAGGCATGCAGTGACCCTCCTCACTCCCCCAATAGGATCAGCATGGGTGCACACTGAAGGACTGCAGAATTTGGTGCACACAAAAGTGAAGACTGCTTTTCCTTGAGGGTTTACTGAAGAGAGGGGTCCATGATCTTTCAACTCCATGGTTGAAGATCAGGGCTCCACCATTTTTATTTTCATCTCTAAAGTGGTGGGGAAAGCCTTCAAGGAACAAAAGCCACATAGAGGAACCCGAAGCAGCTTACACTGAACCCAGCCCCCTGGCAAGGTTTGATGCAACCCCGCGCAGGCAAAACACCTGAGAATAAGTGCAACACGTCCCTCCCCCAGAAGATCAGCTGGAACATCAGGAAAATATCAAGTTTATGGAGAGCATAGAACTACAAAATTCCAGCAATAAGGGAAAATAGTATATAGAATTCAAGGTTTTTCTCTCATGATTCTTTTTATCTTTCAGTTTAAAATTGTCCTTTTCTTTTTTTTTCTTTTTTCTCTTTTTCCTTTACAGCTACTTTCTTATTTTATCAACTCTTTGTTATTAAGTCTTTTCTTTAACTTCTGTTTTTACATTTACATTTTATAGATATATTCCTCATTTTTGACTTCCTTTCACTGTATTCAATTTTATTTTTGTAAATGTATAAGTAATGCTTTATTTAAATTCTGGGATTTAGTGTCTTCTAAAAAAAGAGACCAAAATGCAAACAGGACAAAGTGGATCACCCTGTTTTGTCCATCTGGGAGATTATATCCTCTCCTCCCGCCCCCTTTTTTTCCTTTTCTTTCTTTTCTAGTTTCAGAACTCTTCAGATTTGTCTAGTCTATATTTTTCTTGGGTCATGGATATTTTTTTTTTGTCTTATTCTCTCATTCATCCATTTTTCTCCGGGAAAAATGACTAACAGAAGGAATTCACAACAACAACAACAAAAAACCAGAGGTAATACTCTGCCACAGATCTAATCAATATGGATATAAGTAAAATGTGAGACCTGGAATTCAGAATAATGATTATAAATGTACTACCTAGGCTTGAAAAAAGAATAACAGACACTACTGAATCTATTAGTGCAGAAATAAGATCTAATTAGGCAGAAATAAAAATCCTTTACCTGAGATGCTGTCTAAAATGAATGCTCTAACAGCTAGGATAAATGAGACAGAAGGGAGAGTCAGTGACATAGAAGACAAAATGATGGAAAGGAAGGAAGCAGAGGAAAAGAAAGAAAAAGAGCTAATGGATCATGAGGGGAGGCTTCTAGAAATCAGCGATACCATAAGTGAAACAATATTAGAATTACTGAGGTCCCATAGGAAGAAGAAAGAGAGAGAGGGATAGAAGGTATATTTGAGCAAATCATAGCTGAGAACTTCCCTAATCTGGGGAAGGACACAAGCATTTAAGTCCAGGGGGCACAGAGAACCCCCTCAAAATCAATAAAAATAGATCAACACCCTGACATATAATAGTGAAGTTTGCAAATTTCAGAGATAAAGAGAAAATCCTGAGAGCAGCTCAAGACATGAGGTCTTAACCTACAAGGGTAGGAATATTAGACTGGCAACAGACATATTCAGTGAGAACTGGCAGGATAAAAAGGGCTGATATGATATATTCAAGGTACTAAGTGAGAAAAAAATGTAGCCAAGAATAATTTATACAGAAAGGATGTCATTCAGAAGGGAAGGAGAGATAAAGAGATCCCAGGACAAACAGAAACTGAATGAATTTGTAATCACTAAACCAGCCCTGCAAGAAATATTAAAGAGGATCCTGTGAGTGAAGACAGACCTTAAAATTAACATAGGCCAGAATGAAACAGATACAATCTACAAAAACAGGGACTTTACACATAATGCAATTGCACTAAATTCATCTTTCAATAGTTACTCTGAATGTAAATGGGCTAAATGCTCCAATCAAAAGATACAGGGTATCAGATTGGATAAAAAAGCAAGACCCAGCCATATACTGTCTATAAGAAACTCATTTTATACCTAAAGATAACAGCAGATTGAAAATGAGGCGGTGGAGGACCATTTATCATGCTAATGGACATCAAAAGAAAGCTGGAATAGTCATCCTTATATTAGACAAATTAGATTTTAAACCAAAGACTATAATAAGGGATGAAGAGGAACCTGATAACATACTTAAATGGCCCATCCAACAAGAAGATTTAACAATTAAAAATATTTATGCTCCTAACATGGGAGCAGCCAATTATATAAGCCAATTAGTAACAAAATTAAAGAAACGCATTAATAATAATACAGTAATAGGTACATTTACATCCCACTCACAGCAATGAACAGATCATTTAAGCAGAAGATCAACAAAGAAACAAGGGCAATGAATGACACACTCGACAAGATGGAATTCACAGATATGTACAGAGCATTCCATCCTAAAGCAACAGAATATGCGTTCTTTTCTAGTACACGTGGAACATTCTCCAGAAAAGATCACATACTGAATTACAAATGAGCTCTCAACTGATACCAAAAAATTAGGATTATTCCCTGCTTACTTTCTGACAACAATGTTTTGAAAATTGATCTCAATTACAAGAGGAAATTTGGAAGGAACTCAAACACTTGGAAGTTCAAGAGCATCCTCCTAAAGAATGACTGGGTCAATCAGGAAATTGAAAAGAATTTTAAAAAATTATGGAAACATGCAAAAATGAAAACACAACTGTTCAAAACCTGTGGGATACAACAGAAGGCAGTCCTAAGAGGGTAGTACATAGCAATGCAAGCCTTTCTCAAAAAATTAGAAAATTCTCAAACACACAAGATAAACTTACACTTAAAGGACCCAGAGAGGGGCACCTGGGTGGCTCAGTTGGTTAAGTGACTGCTTTCGGCTCAGGTCATGATCCTGGAGTCCCGGGATCAAGTCCTGTGTCAGGCTCACCCTCCCCCCTCTCATGCTCTCTCTCTCAAATAAATAAATAAAATCTTAAAAAAAAAAAAGGACCCAGAGAAAGAACAGCAAATAAAGCCTATACTTAGCAGGAGAAATAAAAACTAGAGCAGAAACCAGTGAAATAAAAACCAACAGAACAGTAGAACAGATCAACAAAACTAGAAGCTGATTCTTCAAAAGAATTAATATGATAAACGTAAGGCGGCCAGCATGTAGGCAGAGAAGATAGACATCCTCAAAGTGATGAACTAGAAATGCCTCTGCAGTCAGGTGGCCAAAGGGTCCTTCCTTAACAACAGGTCTGTGCACTTCTGAAGTTTTTGATCTCCTTCAGAACCCAATGTCTCTTCTAATTTAATTTAATTTAATTTAAATTTAATTATATTATGTTAGTTGTCTCTGGGGACCATGTTGATGGGAGGAAGAGCCTAAGGAGGCACCCTGCCTGGAGATGCTGGGGAGGGCTCATGTTGCACTTTTTTAAGACGTCGGACTTGTGGCCCCTGTGGCATAGCCCAATGGCGGGCTGGGAGAGTGGTGTCCCCACCCTCCCCCCAGCTCCTTCTCAGCCTTCAGGGTCTGGGGACAGAGACTTGTGTCCAGGGGAAGCTAGGGAGCATCCAGGCCTCATGCCCTGAAGGGGTGAGTGCTAGACCACCCCCAGCAATGGGAGGAAGACAGTTTTACACAGTTGTGCTATAGGAAGAAAATCCCATAGGTGTCCATCACAAACACTCTTAACATCTTGAAGTACTGTTTTTTGGGCTATAAGACATTTTTTTCATTTTATATTATTTTACTTCATCATGGTAAGTGTACTCTTTAATCCCCATCACAAATTTAACCCACCCCCCCAAACACCTCCATTCTGGTAACCATCAGTTTGTTCTCTACAGTTAAGAATCTGTTTCGTGATTTACCTCTCTTTTTTTACCCCATATGATCATTTGTTTTGTTTCTAAAATTCCACATATGGGTGAAATTGTATAGTATTTGTCTTTCTCTGAATGACTTATTTCATTGAGCATAATGCTTTATATAGCTCCATCCACATCCTTAAAATAGCAAGATTTCATTATTTTTTATGGCTCAGTAATATTCCATTTTATTTTTGCATTCCAAATATATATGAGAGAGAGGGAGGGGGGAGAAGAGGGAGAGACCATCTTTATTCATTCATCAGTTGTCGGACATATGGGCTCTTTCCATAATTTGGCTATTGTTGATAAGGATGCTATAAATATTGGGGTACATGTATTCCTTTGAGTTAGTATTTTCCTATCCTTTGGCTAAATACCTAGTAGCAAAATTGCTGGATCATATGGCAGTTCTATTTTTAATTTTTTGAGGAACCTCCATACTGTTTTTGAGAGTGGCTCCACCAGTTTGCATTCCCACCAAGAGTGTAAGAGCATTCCCCTTTTTCGACTTCCTTGCCAACACCTGTTGTTTCTTGCCTTGTTAATTTTAGCCACTCTGACTGGTGTTGGGTGATATTGCATCATGGTTTTGATCTGTATTTCCCTGATGAGGAGTGATGTTGAGTATGTTTTCATGTGTTTGTTGCCCATCTGTATGTCTTCTTTGGAAAAATGTCTATTCATGTCTTTTGCCCATTTCTTGACAGGATTATTTGGTTTTTGGGTGTTCAATTTTCTAAGTTCTTTCACTATTTCATAACCTTATATTGGAGATGTCATTTGCAAATATCTTCTCCCAATCTGAAGGTTGCCTTTTAGTTTTGTTGATTATTTCCTTCACTGTGAAGGAAAGCAAAAGCTCTTCATTTTGATGAAGTCCCAATAGTTTATTTTTGCTTTTGTTTCCCTTGCCACAGGCAACATATCTAGTAAGAAGTTGCTATGGTCAATGTCAAAGAGCTTAGTGCCTGTGCTATCCTTTAGGATTTTCATGGTTTTCTATCTCACATTTAAGTATTTCATCCATTTTGAATTTATGTTTGAGTATGGTGTAAGAAAGTGGTCTAGTCTTATTCTTCTGCATGTTGCTGTCCAGTTTTCCCAACACCATCTGTTGAAGAGACTGTATTTTTTTACATTGGATATTCTTTCCTGCTTTGTTGAAGATTAGTTGACCATGTGGTTGTGGGTCAATTTCTGGGTTTTCTATGTTGTTCCATTGACCTATGTATCTATTTTTATGTCAATACCACACTATCTTGATCACTACATCTTTGTAATATAACTTGAAGTCCAGAATTGTGATGCCTCCAGCTTTTTAAAATTTTTTTATTTATTTGTCAGAGAGAGAGAGAGTGAGCACAAGCAGGGAGAGCAGCAGGCGAAGGGGGAAGCAGGCTCCCCACTGAGCAAGGAGCCCAATGTGGGACTCGATCCCAGGACCCTGAGATCATGACCTGAGCCAAAGGCAGACACTTAACTGAGCCACCCAGGTGTCCCATCTCCAGCTTTCATTTTGTTTTTCAAGGTTATTTTGGCTATTTGGGGTCTTTTGTATTTCCATACAAATTTTAGGATTGTTCTAGCTCTGTGAAAAATGCTGTTGGTATTTTGGTGGAGACTGCATTAAATCTGGAGATCGTTTTGGGTAATACAGACATTGTAATATTTGTTCTTTCAATCCATAAGCATGGAATGCTTTTCCATTTCTTCATGTCCTTTTCAATATTTTTCATAAGTGTTCTTTTCTCCTTTTAAAAATTTTATTTATTTTCACTATGTCTGTGTCTTTGGGGTAAATACCCAGGAGTGCAATTGCTGGGTCATAGGGTAGCTCGATTTTTATTTTTTTGAGGAACCTCCACACTGTTTCCCAAAGTGGCTGTACCAACTAGCATTGCCATCAAGAGGGTTCCCCTTTCTCCACAACCTCTCCAACATCTGTTGTTTCTTGCCCTGTCAATTTTTGCCATTCTAACTGGTGTAAGGTGGTATCTCAATGTGGTTTTGATTTGAGTTTCCCTGATGGCTAATGATGATGAACATTTTTTCATGTGTCTGTTAGCCATTTGTATGTCTTCTTTGGAGAAGTGTCTGTTCATATCATCTGCCCATTTTTTGACTTGATTATTTGTTTTTTGGGTGTTGAGTTTGAGAAGTTCTTTATAGATCTTGGGTATCAGCCCTTTGTCTGTAGTGTCATTTGCAAAAATTGTCTCCCATTCTGTGGGTTGCCTCTTTGTTTTGTTGACTGTTTCCGTTGCTGTGCAGAAGCTTTTTATCTTGATGAAGTCCCAAAAGTTCATTTTTGCTTTTGTTTCCCTTGCCTTTGGGGACGTGTCTTGAAAGAAGTTGCTGTGGCCAATTTTGAAGAGGTTATTGCCTATGTTCTCTGGGATTTTGATGGATTCCTGTCTCACACTGAGGTCTTTCATCCATTTTGAGTTTATCTTTGTGTATGGTGTAAGAGTGTGGTCGAGTTTCATTCTTCTGTATATAGCTGTCCAATTTTCCCAGCACCGTTTTTTGAAGAGACTGTCTTTTTTGCATTCCATATTTTTTCCTGCTTCGTCAAAGATTATTTGACCATAGAGTTGAGGGTCCATTTATGGAGTCTCTATTCTGTTCCTTTGGTCTATGTGTCTGTTTTTGTGCTAATACCATGCTGTCTTGGTGATCACGGCTTTGTAATATAGCTTGAAATCAGGCAATGTGATGCTCCCAGCTTTGTTTTTCTTTTTCAACATTTCCTTGGTGGTTCAGGGTCTTTTCAGATTCCATAAAAATATTAGGATTGTTTGTTCCAGCACTTTGAAAAATGCCATTGGAATTTTGATCAGGATGGTGATGAAGGTATAGATTGCTCTGGGCCATATGAACCCCAATGTTCATAGCAGCAATGTCCACAATAGCCAAACTGTGGAAGGAGATGTGGTCCATATATACAATGGAATATTACTCAGCCATTAGAAAGGATGAATACCCAACTTTTGTATCAACATGGATGGGACTGGAGGAGATTATGCTAAGTGAAATAAGTCAAGCAGATGAAGTCAATTATCATATGGTTTCACTTATTTGGGAACATAAGGAATAGCATGGAGGACATTAGGAGAAGGAAGGAAAAATGAAGGGGGGGAATCAGAGAGGGAGATGAACCATGAGAAACTATGGACTCTGAGAAACAAACTGAAGGTTTTAGAGGGGAGGGTGTGGGGGAATGGATTAGACTGGCAGATGCTTAACCAACCGAGCCACCCAGGTACCCTCTTTCATAAGTGTTCTATAGTTTTCAGAGTACAGATCTTTTAACTTTTGGTTAGGTGTATTCTTAGGTATCATATGGCTTTGGTGCAATTGTAAATGGAATGGATTCCTTGAATTCTCTTTCTGCTGCTTCATTATTGGTACATAGAAATGCAACAGATTTCTGTACATTAATTTTGTATCCTACGACTTTACTGAATTTGTATATCAGTTTTAGCAATTCTTTTGGTGCAGTCTTTCAGGTTTTTTATATATAGTATCATTGTCATCTACAAAAGTTGAAAGTTTGACTTCTTCCTTGCTCATTTGGTGCTTTTTATTTCTGTGTATTTCCTGATTCCTGTGGCTAGGACCTCCAGTATTATATACAATAACAGTGGGAAGAGTGGACATTTCTGTCTTGTTCCTGACCATAGAGGAAAAGTTCTCAGTTTTTACCATTGAGGATATTAGCTGTGGGTTTCTACTATATTTCCTTTATTATGATGAAGCATGTTCCCTCTATTCCTACTTTGTTGAAAGTTTTTATAATGAATGGATGTTGTACTTTGTGAAATGCTTTTTCTGCATCTATTCAGAAGATCATATGGTGCTTATCCTTTATTTTATTAATCCGGTGTATTGCAGGATAAATCCCACTTGATCATGGTGAATGATTTTTTAAAAATGTATTGTTGGATTCTCTTTGCTAGTATTTCTTTCTTTTTTTTTTTTTTTTTTGAAGATTTTTGCATCTTAGTTCATCACAGATATTGGATTGTGTTGCTCTTTTTGGTGGTGTTTTTATTTGGCTTTGGTGTCAGGTTAATGCTGGCCTTATATAATGAATTTGGAAGTTTTCCTATCATTCCTAGTTTTTTTCAAATAGTTTGAGAAGAATAGGTATCAGCATCTCTTTGTTTGGTAGAATTCACCTGTGAAGCCACCTGGCCCTGGAATTTGTTTGTTGGAGATTTTAGATTACTGATTCAGTTTCTTTGCTGGTTATCAGTCTGTTCAAGTTTTCTATTTCTTCCTCTTTCAGTTTTGGTAGTTTATATGTTTCTAGGAATCCATCCATTTCTTCCAGATTGTAAAATTTGTTGCCATGTAGTTTTTCATAATATTCTCTGATAATTGTTTGTATTTCTCCTCTCTCATTTGTGATTTTATTTATTTAGGTCTTTTTTCTTTTTCATAAGTCTGACCAGGGTTTTATCGATTTTATTAATTTTTCAAAGAACCAACTCCTGGTTTCATTAATCTGTTCTACTTTTTAAATTTATTATTTACGTATGTATGTATGTATGTATGTATTTATTATTTAATTAGTTAGTTTCTATATCATTTATTTCGGCTCTCAGCTTTATTTCCCTTCTTCTGCTGGCTTAATTTCTTGTTCTGTTACTAGCTCCTGTAGGTGTAAAGATAGATTGTTTATTTGAGATTTTTCTTGCTTTTTGAGGTAAGCCTCTATTGTTATATTCATCTTACCAAGACCTCTTTTGCTGCATCCCAAACGTTTTCTAACATTACTTATTCAATTTCATTTGTATCAATGTTTTTTAAAAAATTTTTTCTTTGATTTCCTAGTTGGCCCATTCATTGTTTTGTAACATGTTATTTAACTTTCATGTATTCTTTCTGATTTTTTTTTTTTTTTTGGCAGTCAACTTCGAGTTTCATAACATTGTGGTCAGAAAATATGCATGGTAGGATTTCAATCTTTTTGTCTTATTGAGACCCAATTTGTGACTTAGTGTGTGATCTATTCTGAGGAATATCCCATGTGTACTTGAAAACAATGTGTATTCTGTTGCTTTCAGATGGAATGCTCAGAATATATCTGTTAAGTCCATCTGGTCCAGTGTGTCATTCAAAGTCATAGTTTCCATGTTGATTTTCTGCTTAGATGATCTTTCCATTGATTTAAGTGGGGGTGTTACTGTCTCCTGATATTATTGTATTATTATCAATGCTTTTCCTTATGTTTATTATTTATTATTTTATATATCTGGGTGTCCCCATGTTGGAGGCATAAATATTTATAATGTGAGATATTCTTGTTGGATTGTCCCCTTTATTATGATACAGTGCCTTTCTTCAAGTCTTGTTTCAGTTTTGGTTTAAATCTAGTTTGTCTGATACAGTTATTGCTGCTTTTGGCTTTCTTTTTTAAGATTTTATTTATCTATTTGAGAGAGAGAGAGAGACAGAGATAACAAGAGAGAGCATGAGCAGAGAGGAGAGGGAGAAGCAGACTCTCTGCTGAGCAGGGAGCCCAACGTGGGACTCAATCCCAGGACCCCAGGATCATGATCTGTGCCAAAGGCCGACACTTAACTGACTGAGCCACCCAGGCACCGCTGCTCTTGGCTTTCTTTTGACATCCATTTGCATGATAAATACTTCTCATCCCTTCACTTTCAATCTGTAGGTGTCTTTAGGTCCAAAATGAGTCTCTTGTAGGAGGCATATAGATAGGTCCTGTTTTTGAATCCATTCTGACACCCTGTCTTTTGATTGGAGCACTTAGTTCATTTATATTCAGAATAATTATTGATAAATATGTATTTAGTGTTATTGTATTACCAGTTTTGTCATTGTTGCTGGAGATTTCTCTGTTCCTTTCTTTTGTTTTTCACTTTTGGTCTTTCCTTTCCACTCAGAGTCCCTTTTAGTATTTCTTGTAGGGCTGGTTTAGTGGTAATGAACTCCTTTAGTTTTTGTTTGTCTGGGAAAGTCTTTATCTCTTTTTCTTTTCTCAATGGTAGCCTTACTGGATAGAGTATTCTTGGCTGCATATTTTTCCCATTCAGTACATTGCATATATCATGCCACTTTCTTCTGGCTTGCCAAATTTCTGTTGAGACATCTGCAGCTAGCCTTATGGTTTTTCCTTTATAAGTTAGGGAGATCTTTTGTCTTGCTGCTTGTATGATTTTGTATTTATTGATATATATTGTAAATTTAATTATGTCTTGGTGTTGGCCTGCTTTGTTGATTTTGATGGAAGTTCTCTGTGCCTCCTGTATCTGGATGTCTGTTTTCTTCCCTAGATTAGAGAAGTTTTTAGCTATGATTTCCTCAAATAAATTTTCTTCCTTCTTTTCTCTTTCTTCTTATTCTGGATCTCCTAGAATATGAATATTATTGCATTTGATGGAGTCACTGAATTCCTTAAGTCTATGCTCAAGTTCCATAATTCATTCTCTGTTTTGTTGAACTTCATTATTTTCCATTATTTTATCTTCTATATCACTTGTTCATTCCTCTATTTTTTCCATCATTTTGTTCATTGCATACCACCCATTTTGAATCTCAGTTATTACATTTTTCAAATTTTTTAACACTTTTATCTGTGTGATAAGGGCTGTCCTGATGTCTTCCATTCTTTCTCAAGCCCAGTGAGTATCCCTATGATTGTTGCTTTAAATTTTCCATCAGGCATGTTACTTATAACTGCTTCACTTAGAACTCAGGCCATCACCTTGTACTGTTGTTTCGCTTGTGATGACTTCCTCTATCTTGGATTTTGTTTAAGTCTCTGTCTTCTTCCTATTGTTGCAAAAGCACATTGTGTTTCCTGCTCCTGAGAATATTGGCTTTATGAAAAGAGGTCATATAGTGTCCAGGTCCCTTGCACTTCAGGGAGTGTCTCTGGTGTGCCCTGTGTACACTCTGCTGCTGTGTCTTGGCTGCTTTATCCTTCAAGCCAGTTGTTTACAGAGGCTCTTCTTGCCTGCAGTGGGCACTGTTTGGTCCTTAGTCAGAATGTGGTGAGTTTTAAATAGGTGTTCTCTGGTCTGCTTGCTAAATGAGATCTGATACTACTTACACTGGTACTGAGGCCCTCAAGAATTCTCTGGTTGGGAGATGTGGGTGGGAAGGGGTTTCTGCTGGTCTTCTGGGGAAAGGGCCTGCCATGCTGGGATTGAGGCTAGCTATACTGAGAAGTGCAGTATCCCCAGAATGCACGGGTGTGGTACTTAGTGTAAACAAGTAAGGCAGGCAGTGTCAACAATGTGCTGCTTACTGCAGTTGACCCTGTATTTATGGTGAGGGGTGTAGGACAAAATGGCACCAGACAACTCCTTTTCCCATGAAAGGAATCTCTGTGCATGCTGTCTCCCAGAGAAGCATTCTGAAAAGAACCAATAATCTCCCCCACATGTGTCCAAGGCATTTTTCAGATCACTGTTTCCACACTGTCTGCCTTTAGGTTGTTTGCCTGTCTTCTCTCCAGGACCAGTGCAGTGCCCTCTGGACTCTATCCCAGTCATGCCTGCTGCCTCTTAAAACTCCAGGCTTCAGGGACGTGGTGTGGGCAGGGGTCTGCACTGGTTTCTTCAGGGAGGGTCAGATAGGCAGTCAGTGTTTGGGCTAAACTGCATTGCACAGGTGGCTCTGTGTTTATGCTGAGGTGCCGTGGAAGAACATGGTGCCAGTGGTTTTCTTTGTCCCTGGAGAGGTGTCTCTGGGAACACAACGTCTCCGGGACACACTCCAAGAAAAGGAAATAATTTCCCCACTGTGTGCCTCAGGTGTTCTTTAGATCTCCATTTATATGCCATCTGCCACCAGGTTGTTTGCCTGTCATATCTCCAGGAGTAGGGCAGCACCCTCAGGTCTCTATCACAGCCAAGCCCCCAAACTTTAAAACTCCAGTGTTCTGTAGTTTCTAGAGTATAGATCCTTTACCTCTTTTGTTAGGTTTACTCCTAGGTATCTTATGGTTTTTGGTGCTATTGTAAATGGAATTGATTCCTTAATTTCTCTTTCTACATTTACATTGTTAGTGTATAGAAAAGGAACTGATTTCTGTGCATTGATTTTGTATCCTGCCACATTACCAAATTGCTGTATGAGTTCTATTAATTTGGGGGTGGAGTATGTTGAGTTTTCCACATAAAGTATCATGTCATCTGCGAAGAGAGAGAGTTTGACTTCTTCCTTGCCAATTTGAATACCTTTTATTTCTTTTTGTTGTCTGATTGCTGTTGCTAGGACTTCTAGTACTATGCTGAACAATAGTGGCAAGGGTGGGCATCCTTGTTGTGTTTCTGATCTTAAGGGAAAAGCTCTCAGCTTTTCCCCATTGAGGGTGATATTCTCTCTGGGCTTTTCATAGATGGTTTTTATGAAATTGAGGGATGTTCCGTCTATTCCTACACTCTGAAGAGTTTTAATCAGGAAAGGATGCTGTATTTTGTCAAATGCATTTTCTGTATCAATTGAGAGGATCATATGGTTATTGTCTTTTCTTTTATTAATGATAATCAAAATAGACTTTAAAACAAGACTATAGCAAAAGAAGAGGGACACTACATAATGATAAAGGGAACAATTTAGTAAGTGGATAAAATATTTATAAATATTTATGCACCCACCATGGGAAAACCTAAATACATGAAGAAACTATTAATAAACATAGAGGAAGACATTGAGCATAATTGAGTAATAGAGGAATAGGAGGAGATATTTGCAAATGGCATATCAGATAAAAGGCTAGTATCTAGGTATATAAAGAACTTATAAATCTCAACACTCCAAAAATGGATAATAAAATTAAAAATGGTCAGAAGACATGAATAGCACTTTTCCAAAGAAGACATGCAGATGGCCAACAGACACATGAAAAGTTACTCAACACCCCTTATCATCAGGTAAATGCAAATCAAATATACAATGAGGTGTATCACCTCACACCTGACAGAATGGCTAAAATCAACAACACGAGAAACAACAGGTGTTGGTAAGGATGCAGAGAAAGGGGAACGGTCTTGCACTGTTGGTGGGAATGCAAATTGGTGCAGCCCTTCTGGGAAACAGTATGGAGGTTCCTCAAAAAGTTAAAAATAGAAATGCCCTACAATCCAGCAATTGCATGACTAGGTATTTACCCAAAGGATATCAAAATACTAATTCAAAAGGATACATGCACCCTAATGTCTATAGCTTCATTATCAACAAGAGTCAAATTGTGGAAAGAGCCCAAATGTCCAACCACTGATGAATGGTAAAATCGGGTATTCTTCTTCTTTTTTTAATCCGTCCAACAAATCTATGCCTTTTGACTGGAGAATTCAATCTATTTACACTTGTATTAATTATTGATAGAGTAAGGACTTACTAATATCATTCTTGTTCATTGTTTTCCTTCTGTATCGAAGTTTTACAATTCCTTTCTTTCTCTCTTGCTGCTTTCCTGTGTAAATTGATGACTTTCAATAATGATATGCTTTGCTTCCCATCTCTTTATGTTTGTGAATCTAATGTAGGATTTTACTTTCCAGTTAATTGTAACTAGTAAAAGTAAATTTACTTTCTAGTAAATTGTAACTAGAAAGTAAAATCCTACATTATATATGTAGGATTTGTATGTATATATATATAAAATTGTGTTCAATTGCATACAAAATATCTATTCGTTATACCCTCCTATTTGTTTTTGAGGTCATTATTTACTTCCCTTTATCTTGTGTATTAATTTATAAATTGTTGAAACTATACCATATTGGGGTGCCTGACTCTTGATTTCTGCTCAGGTTATAATCTCAGGGTCGTGAGATTGAGCCATGTTTTGGGCTCCATGCTTATGGTGGAGTCTGCTTGTCCCTCTCCCTCTGCTCTTCCCACTGCTCTCTCTCCATCCCTTTCTCTCAAATAAATAAATAAATAAATAAATAAATAAATAAATAAAATCTTAAATAAAAAGAAACTATGCCATATTTATTTTTAAGTTTTTACTTAAATTCCATTCAGTTAGCATACAGTGTAATGTTAATTTCAGGCTTATAATATAGTGATTCAATACTTCCATACAACATCCAGTGTTCATCACAACAACTGCACTTCTTAATCCCCATCATCTATTTCACCAATCCTATCAGCCCCCCAACCTCCGCTCTGCTAACCATCAGTTTCTTCTCTATAGTTGAATCTGTTCTTGGTTTGCCTCTCTCTCTGATTTTTTTCTTTGCTCATTTGTTTTGTTTCTGAAATTCTACATATGAGTGAAATCGTATGTTGTATTTCTCTGACTTATTTCCCTTAGCATAATACTCTAGCTACATCCATGCCATTGTGTGTGTGTGTGTGTGTTTGTATATACATATATATACACGTGCGTGTGTGTGTATATATATATACACATGTATATATACATACATACTACACACATTCCATTGTGTATACACACACACACACACGCACACACATATACCACTTCTTCTTAATCCATTCTTCAGTTGATGGACATTTGGACTGTTTACATAATTTGACTATTGTACATAATGCTGCTACAAACATCAGTGTGTTTCTATCATTTAGAAGTAGTATTTTTGTATTCCTTGGGTAAATACTAGGTAGTAAGATTGCTACATGGAAAAATACTTTTTAACTTTTTGAAGAACCCCCAAACTGTTTTCCAGAGTGGCTGCACCTGGATGCATTCCAACCAACAGTGTAAGAGTCTTCCTTTTGCACCACATCCTTGCCAACACCTGTTGTTTCCTCTGTTGCTGATTTCAGCCATTCTGACAAGTGTGAGGTGATATCTCATTATAGTTTTGATTTGCATTTCCCTGATAATCAGAGATGTTGAGCATCTTTTCATGTGTCTGTTGGTTATCTGGATGTTTTCTTGGAAAAAAATGTTTATTCAGGTCTTCTGCCCATTTCTTAACTGCATTATTTGGGGTTTTTTTGGGTGTTGAGGTTGATCAGTTCTTTAAGGATTTTGTATACTAAATTATTTATCAAATATGCTATTTACAAATATCTTCTCCCATTCAGTAGGTGGCTTTATAATTTTGTTGATTGTTTCTTTCACTGTGCAGAAGCTTTTTATCTTGACAAAGTCCCAATAGTTCATTTTTACTTTTGTTTCCTTTGCTTCAGGAGACATAGCTGGTAAGAAGCTGAGGTCAAAGAAGTTGCTACCTGTGTTCTCCTCTAGGATTTTGATGATTTCCTGTCTCACATTTAGATCTTTCATCCATTTTTAAAATATTTTATTTATTTATTTGACAGACAGAGGCACAGTGAGAGAAGGAACACAAGCAGGGGGAGTGGGAGAGGGAGAAGCAGGCTTCCTGTCAAGCAGGGAGCCTGATGTGGGGCTCGATCCCAGGACTCTGGGATCATGACCTGAGCCCAAGGCAGATGCTTAACGACTGAGCCACCCAGGCACCCCTCTTTCATCCATTTTTAATTGATTTTTGTATATGGTGTAAGAATGTGGTCCAGTTTCATTCTTTTGCATGTTGCTGTCCAGGTTACCAATACCATTTGTTCTCTATAATTAGGAGATGTGGTATATATGTGTACAAAGCACAGAAACTTGTCGTTTGCAATGGTGTGGATGAAGCTACAGAGTATTATGCTAAGTGAAATAGTCAGAAAAAGACAAATACCATATGATTTCATGCATTGGATATTCTCTCTTGCTTTGTTGAAGAATAATTGACCATACAGTTTTGAGTTCATTTCTGGCTTTGTATTCTGTTTTACTAGTCTATGTGTCTATTTTTGTGTGTGCCATATATTTTGATTATTACAAGTCTGTAATATAACTTGAATTCTGGAATTATGATACAACCAGCTTTACTTTTATTTTTCCAGGTTGCTTTGCCTATCTGGGGTGTTTGTTCCATACAAATTTTAGAACTGTTTGTTATAGCTCTGTGAAAAATGCTGTTGGTATTTTGACAGGGATTTCATTAAATGAGTACATGGCATTTTATTGTGGTTTTGATTCCTCTTTCCCCAATGCTGAGTGATGTTGAGCATTTTTCATGTGTCTGTTGGCCATTTGTATGTCAGTTGGCCATTCGTATGTCTTCTTTGGAGAAATGTCTGTTCATGTCTTCTGCCCATTTCTTTAGTGGATTACTTGTTTTTTGGGAGTTGAGTTTGAGAAGACTTTTATAGATCTTGGAAACTAGACCTTTATCTTATAAGGCATTTGCAAATATCTTCCCCCATTCTGTAGGTTGCCTTTTGGTTTTGTCAACTGTTTCTTTTGCTGTGCAAAAACTTTTTGTCTTGATGAAGTCCCAATAGTTCATTTTTCCTTTTGTTTCCCTTGCCTTTGGAGACATGTCTAGCAAGAATTTGCTGCGGCCTAGGTTGAAGAGGTTGCTACCTGCTTTCTCCTTTAGGATTTTGATGGATTCCTGTCTCACATTTAGATCTTTAATCCACTTTGAATTTATATTTCTGTATGGTGTAAGGAAATATTCCAGTTTAATTCTTTTATATGTGCTACCAGTCAGAATGGCTAAAATTAACAAGTCAGGAGACAATAGATGTTAGAAAGGATGCAGAGAAAGGGTAACCCTCTTACATTGTTGGTGGGAATGCAAGCTGGTACAGCCACTCTGGAAAACAGTATGGAAGTTCCTCAAGAAGTTAAAAATACAGCCACCCTACAACCCAGCAATTGCACTACTAGGTATTTACACAAAAGATGCAAACATTATGATCAGAAGGGGCACCTGCACTCCAATGTTTATAGCAGCAATGTCCACAATAACTAAACTAAGTAAGAGCCCAGATGCCCATCAACAGATGAGTGGATAAAGAAGAGGTGATATATATATATATATATATATATATATATATATATATATATATGAGAACCATGACAGACTGGACCCCGAGAAACATTCTGGGGGTTTCAGAGGGGAGGAGGGCCGGGGGAGGGGGTAACAAGTACTGGGTATTAAGAAAGCATGTGCTGTGAGGAGCACTGTGTCTTATCCTTAACTAATGAATCATTGAACATTACATCAAAAACGAATGGTGTAGTGCATGGTGACTAACATAACAATAAAAAAAGAAAAAGAAAGAGAACCTAGAGCACAAGCTATATATATATATATATATATATATATATATATAGACTGAGTAATGGAATATTACTCAGCCATCAGTGATCACAGTGATACACACACCCATATATATATATGGACTGAGTAATGGAATGAATATTACTCAGCCATCAGAAAGGATGAAATCTTACCATTTACATTAATGTGGATGGAACTGGAGGGTATTATGCTGAGCGAAATGAATCAATCAGAAAAAGATTATCATATAGTTTCATTCATATGTGGAATTTAAGAAACAAAACAGGCGCATAGGAGAAGGGAGGGGAAATTAAAATAAGAAGAAATTAGAGAGATGGAGACAAACCATAAGACACTCTTTTTTTATTAAAGATTTTTATTTATTTATTTGACAGAGAGAGACACTGTGAGAGAGGGAACACAAGCAGGGGGAGTGGGGGATGGAGAAGCAGGCTTCCTGCAGAGCAGGGAGCCTGATGCAGGGTTCAATCCCAGGACCCTGGGATCATGACCTGACCCCAATGCAGACGCTTAATGACTGAGCCACCCAGGCGCCCCAGGACACTCTTAACTATAGGAAACAAACTGAGGGTTGCTGGAGGGGAAGTGGGAGGGATGGGGTAACTGGGGCTGGGCATTAAGGAGGGCATGTGATGCACTGAGCACTGGGTATTATTATGCAACTGATGAATTACTGAACTCTACATCTGAAACTAATGATACACTATATGTTAACTAATTGAATTTAAATAAAATAATTATTGTGTAAGGGAATGGTCCAGTTTCATTCTTCTGGATGTAGCTGTCCAATTTTCCCAGCACCACTCTTGAAGAGACTGTCTTTTTTCCATTGCATATTTTTTCCCGATTTGTCAAAGATTAGTTGACCATAGAGTTGAAGGTCCATTTTGGAGTCTCTATTCTGTTCCATTGGTCTATGTGTCTGTTTTTGTGCCAATACCATGCTGTCTTAGTGATCACAGCTCTGTAATATAGCTTGAAGTCAGGTAATATGATGTCCCCAGATTTTTTTTTCTTTTTCATCATACCCTTGGCAATTCAGGGTTTTTTTTTGGTTCCATAAATATTTGAGGATTTTTTGTTCCAGCTCTTTGAAAAATGCCAATGGTATTTTAATAGGGGTGGCATTGAAAGTATAAATTGCTCTGGGCAGGATAGACATTTTAAGAATGTTTATTCTTCCAATCCATGAGCATGGAATGTTTTTCCATCCTTTTGTGTCTTCCTCAATTTCTTTCATAAGTTTTCTGTAGTTTCTAGAGTATAGATCCTTTACCTCTTTAGTTAGGTTTATTCCTAAGTATCTTATGGTTTTTGTTGCTGTAGTGAAGGGAATCAATTCCTTAATTTCTTTTACTGCACTACATTGTTAGCATATAGAAAAGCAACTGATTTATGTGCATTGATTTTATATCCTGCCACATTGCTGAATGGCTGTATGAGTTCTAGTAATTTGGGGGTGGAGTCTTTTGGGTTTCCCACATATAAAGAATCATGTTATCTGCAAAGAAAGAGAGTTTGACTTCTTTGACAATTTGGATGCCTTTTATTTCTTTTTGTTGTCTGATTGCTGAGGCTAGGACTTCTAGCACTATGTTCAACAATAGTGGTAAGAGTGGGCATCCCTGTCATGTTCCTGATCTTAAGGGAAAAGCTCTAAGCTTTTTCCAATTGATAATGTTATTTGCTGTGGGCGTTTCAAAGATAAACTCAAAATGGATGAAAGACCTCACTATGAGACAGGAATCCATCAAAATCATAGAGAAGAACATAGTCAGGAACCCCTTAGACATCAGCCACAGAAACTTCTTTCCCTTTTTTTTTTTAAGATTTTATTTATTTATTTGAGAGAGAGAGAATGAGAGAGAGCACATGAGAGGGGGGAGGGTCAGAGGGAGAAGCAGACTCCCTGCCGAGCAGGGAGCCCGACGCGAGACTCGATCCAGGGACTCCAGGATCATGACCTGAGCCAAAGGCAGTCGCTTAACCAACTGAGCCACCCAGGCGCCCCACTTCTTTCCCTTTTTTAATTATTATTTTCAGTTAGCCACCATATGGTTAGCCATAGTTAGGTTTTGGGTTTTTTTTTTTCCTTATGAACACAAATTTATTACTCACAATTCTGGATGATAGGAAGACCCAGATCAAGACACCTGTCAATTTGGTGTTTGGGGAGAGCTCACATCTGAGGTGGACATTTCTTCCTGTCACATCACATGGCAGAAGGGGCAAGCTTATGCTCTAGGTTCTCTTTCTTTTTCTTTTTTTATTGTTATGTTAGTCACCATACAGTACATCATTCGTTTTTGATGTAATGTTCAATGATTCATTAGTTAAGGATAAGACACAGTGCTCCTCACAGCACATGCTTTCTTAATACCCAGTACTTGTTACCCCCTCCCCCGACCCTCCTCCCCTCTGAAACCCCCAGATTGTTTCTCGGGGTCCAGTCTGTCATGGTTCATCTCCCTCTCTGATTTCTCCCCCTTTGGATTTCCCTTGCTTCCCCTATGGTCCTCCGTGTTATTGCTTATGTCCCACATATGAGCGAAACCATAAGATAATTGTCTTTCTCAGCTTGACTTACTTCATTTAACAAAATCCCCTCTAGTTCCATCCATGTCGATGCAAATGGTGGGTATTCATGCTTTTTGTTGGCTGAATAATATTCCATTATGTATATGTACCACATCTTTATTCATTCATCTGTTGAAGGGCATCTCAGGTCCTTCCACAGTTCGGCTATTGTGGACATTGCTCGTAAGAACATTGGGGTGCAGGTGCCCCATCTTTTCACTATGTCTGTATCTTTGGGGTAAATACCTAGTAGTGCAATTGTTGGATGGTAGGGTAGCTCTATTCTTAACATCTTGAGGAACCTCCATACTGTTTTCCAGAGTGGCTATACCAGCTTGCATTCCCACCAACACTGTAAGAGGGTTCCCCTTTTTTCACATCCTTGCCAACATTTGTTTTTTCATGTTTTGTTAATTTTTGCCATTCTAACTGGCGTAAGGGGGGTATCTCATTGTGGTTTCGATTTGTATTTCCCTGATGGCTAGTGATGCTGAGCATTCTTTCATGTGTCTGTTAGCCATTTGCATGTCATTTTTGGAGAAGTGTCTTTTCATGTCTTCTGCTCATTTTTTGACTTGCTTATTTGTTTTTTGGGTTTTGAGATTCAGAAGTTCTTTATAGATCTTGGATATAAGTCCCTTGTCTGTAGTGCCATTTGCAAATATCTTCTCCCATTCTGTGGGTTGCCTCTTTGTTTTGTTGACTGTTTCCTTTGCTGTGCAGAAGCTTTTGATCTTGATGAAGTCCCAAAAGTTCATTTTTGCTTTTGTTTCACTAGGTTTTGGAGATGTATCTTGAAAGAAGTTGCTGTGGCCGATGTCAAAGAGGTTACTGCCTATGTTCTCCTCTAGGATTTTGATGGATTCCTGTCTCACATTGAGGTCTTTCATCCATTTTGAGTTTATCTTTGTGTATGGTGTAAGGGAGTGGTCCAGTTTCATTCTTCTGGATGTAGCTGTCCAATTATCCCAGCACAACTTTTGAAAAGACTGTCTTTTTTCAATTGGATATTTTTTCCTGATTTGTCAAAGGTTAATTGACCACAGAGTTGAGGGTCCATTGATGGAGTCTCTATTCTGTTCCTTTGGTCCATGTGTCTGTTTTTGTGCCAATACCATGCTGTCTTGGTGATCACAGCTTTGTAATATAGCTTGAAGTCTGGCAACCTGATGCCCCCAGTTTTTTTTTTTTTTTCTTTTTTATCATTCCCTTGGGGATTCGGGGTCTTTTCTGGTTCTATACAAATCTGAGGATTGTTTGTTCCAGCTCTTTGAAAAATGCCAATGGTATTTTAATAGGGATAGCTTTGAAAGTGTAAATTGCTCTGGGTAGGATAGACATTTTATGAATGTTTATTCTTCCAATCCATGAGAATGGAATATTTTTCCATCTTTTTGCATCTTCCTCAATTTTTGCTCCTCATCTTAAGGGAAAAGCTCTCAGACTATGGACTCCAAGAAACAAAATGAGGGTTTTAGAGGGGAAAGGGGTGGAAGGATGGGTTACACCAGGGAAAAGTATTAAGAAGGGCATGTATTGCATGGAGCACTGGGTGTTATAAGCAAACAATGAATCATGGAACACTGCATCAAAAACTAATAATGTACTGTATGGTGACTAACATAACAATAAAATTAAATTTAAAAAAAAGCTTTCAGCTTTTGCCCATTGATAATGATATTCGCTGTGTGCTTTTCATAGATGGTTTTTATGAAATTGAGGAATGTTCCCTCCCCATACTCTTAAGAGTTTTAATCAGGAACAGATGTTGTCTTTTGTCAAATGCTTTATCTGCATCAATTGAGAGGATCATATGGTCCTTGTCTTTTATTGATTTATTTATCTACTATGTTGATTGATTTGCAAATGTTGAGCCACCCTTGTATGCCAGGCATAAAACCCATTTGGTCTTGGTGAATAATCCTTTTAAAGTACTGTTGGATCCCATTAGTTAGGATTTTGTTGGTATTTTGGCATCCATCTTCTTCACAGAATGGGTTTGTAATTCTACTATTTGATGGGGTCTTTGCCTGGTTTTGGGTTCAGTGTAATGCTGGCCTCAGAGAATGAGTTTGAAAGTTTTCCTTCTGTTTCTATTTTTTGGGAACATCTTCAGGAGAATAGGTATTATTTCTTCTTTAAATATTTGGTAGAATTCCCCTGGGAAGCCATGAAGCCCTAGACTTTTGTTTTTTGGGAGGTTTTTGTTTACTGCTTCAATTTCGTTACTAGTTATTGGTCTATTTAGATTGTCTATTTCTTCCTGTTTCAGTCTTGGTAGTTTGTAAGTTTCCAGAAGACATCCATTTCATCCAGGTTGCTTAATTTGTTGGCATACATTCTCTGGTAATAATTTCTAATAACTGTTTCTTTTTCCTTGATGTTAGTCATGATCTCTCCTTTTTCATTCATGATTTTATTAATTTGGGTCCTTTCTCTTTTCTTTTGGATAAGTTTGGCCAGTAGTTTTCCCATCTTATTAATTCTTTCAAAGAACCAGCTTCCAGTTTCATTGATCTGATCTACTGTGTTTCTGGTTTCTAATTCATTGATCTCCGCTCTAATCTTTATTATTTCTCTTCTCCTGCTTGGTTTAGGTTTTATTTGCTGTTTGTTCTCCAGCTCCTTTAGGTGTAGGGTTAGCTTGTGCATTTGGCATTTTTCCTATTTTTTGAGAGAGGCTTGGATGGCTATGTATTTCCCCCTTAGGACTGCCTTTGCAGTATCCCATAGGTGTTGGATGGATGAGTTTTATTTTCTCGTTGGTTTCCATGAATTGTTTAAGCTCTTCTTCAGTTTCCTGGTTGATCCATTCATTCTTTAGCAGCATGCTCTTTAACTTCCAAGTGTTTGAATTCCTTCCATTTTTTTTTCCCTTGGGATTGAGTTCAAGTTTTAAAGATTTACAGTCTGAAATATGCAGGGGATAATCTCAATCTTTTGGTATTGTTTGAGGCCTGATTTGTAACAGTATATGGTCTCTTCTGCAGAAAGTTTCATGTGTGCTCGAGAAGAATGAGTATTCTGTTGTTTTAGGGTGGAATGTTCTGTATATATCTATGAGGTCCATCTGGTCCAGTGTGTCATTCAAAGCTCTTGTTTCTTTGTTGATCTTCTGTTTCAATGGTCTGCCCAGTGCTGAGAGCGGAGTGTTAATATCTGCTACTATTAATGTATTATTGTCAATCTGATTCTTTATTGTCAATTGGCTCATGTAGTTGGCTGCTCCCAAGTTGGGGGCATAGATATTGACAACTGTTAGATTTTCTTGTTGGATAGACCCTTTATGAATGATATAGTGTCCCTGTGGATCTGTTATTATAGTCTTTGGTTTAAATTCTAATTGGACTGATATAAGAATTGCTACCCCAGCTTTCTTTTGAGGTCCATTGGCATGAAAAATATTTCTCCATCCCCTCACTTTCAGTTTGGATGTATCTTTAGGTTCAAAATGAGTATCTTGTTGACAACATATGGATGGGTCCTGTCTTTGTATCCAGTCTGCAACCCTGTGCCATTTCATGGAAGCATTTAGGCCATTCATGTTGAGGATTACTACTGAAAGATATGTTTATTGTCATCCTGTTGTTTGTATAGTCCCTGTTTCTATGGATTTTGTCTTTAAATTTCTGGTCCATATTACTATATGGTCCATATTACCATATGACATATTGTCATCATGTAACTTGTGAAGTCCCAGTTTCTATTAACTGTCTCTGTAAATTTCTGTTTTATATCACTCTTGGGGTCTTTCTCCTTTTATAGAATCCCCCTTAATATTTCTTGCAGGGCCAGCTTAGTGGTCACATATTCTTTCAGTTTCTGCCAGTCTTGGAAGCTCTGCATCTCTCCATCCATTCTAAATGACAGCCTTGCTGGATAAAGTATTCTTGGCTGCATGTTCTCATTTAGTACCCTGAATATGTCTTGCCAGGCCTTTCTGGCTTGCCAGGTCTCTGTGGATAAGTCTGACATTTTCTGATGTTCCTCCTTTGTACGTAAGGAATGTTTTCCCCCTAACTGCCCTTAAGATGGTTTCCTTGGTTCTAAGATTCGTGACTTACTATTACATGCCAAGGTGTTGGCCTGTTTTCCTTGATCTTGGGAGGGGTCCTCTCTGCCTCTAGGACTCGAATGTTTGGTTCATTCCCCAGATGAGGGAAGTTCTCAGCTACGATTTGCTCAAATACATCTTCTAGCCCTTTCTCCCTCTCCACTCCCTCCGGGATTCCAATTATTCTGACATTGGAACACCTCATGGTGTCACTTATTTCTCTGATTCTATTTTCATGGATTCTGGGTTGTTTTTCCCTGGCCTCCTCTTTTCCCTTTTTATTTATTATATTGTCTTCCAGGTCGCTTATTCTCTCTTCTTTTTCAGTTACCCTAGCTGTTAGATGATCTAGATTGGATTGGATCTCACTGATAGCATTTTTAAGTTCTGCCAATTCACCTTTTATTCCTGTCCTTAGAGACTCTAGGTTGACATTAATTGATTTCTCCATTCCAGCCATTGTCTTCACAATTGCTAGCCTGAATTCCATCTCTGACATCTTGGTTAGATCTGCATCCATTTGTAAATTTGTAGCATAAGTTATAATCTCTGAGTCTTTTCTATTTTGGGGGCTCCTCCTCCTAGTCATTCTGTTGATGGGTGTTTGAGGGAATGTATAGAGTCCAAATTATTGACCAGAACCCAAGCAAGATACACCTATTTTCTTGGGACCTTAGGGTTCCTGGCCTCTTGTTTTCCCATCCTGTCTCCGCGGGAGGGACCTGTTCCGCTGTTACTCAGGCAACCCTGTTTGGGCAGAGTTTCCCTGTGCCCCTGTGGTGGGGGATGGGCTAAGTGGGAATCAGTCTTTGGGGCTTTTGTTCTCTGGCGGCTTTCCCTGGCGGCTTTCCACCTCTCTTCCGCGAGTCAGAGCAGAAGAGACCATTTCCAACCCTCTGCCTCAGAGTAGAGAGACCTCAGTCTCTTCTTCAGTGAGCTCTCCAGGCCACACTGTCTCTGTTTCTGTCCTTGCTGCTATAAACTGCAGTGTCCTGGGTTGTGCGCCCCTCCGCAGCACTCCCAGTCCTGCTTCCAGGTCGGGGCTGTCTCTGCCCTTTGTGCTCCTAAAACCGCCAGCCGCTCCCAGTTCGCACACGCGTGCGACTCCGCTGCTTGCGGTTTCCACCCCAGGGGGTTGCAGTTCACTGGCGCGACCCCGGCGTACCGGGTTTCCATTTCGGAGGGTGCAGTTCGTGTGCACGCGACCGTCGCTCTGGGTTTCTGTCTGGGGGGCTGCGGTTCCTGTGTGCGTGACCCCGCCGGTCTGGTTTTCCACCCCGGGGGCTGCCCTATAGTCCTTTCCCGATGCTACCGGTCTGCGAGTCTGTGCCCCGTCCGCAGCGCAGGAGGCTGTCACTCCCCGGCAGTGTAGGATCCCCAGGTCCAGGCACCCTCCCGCTGCCGTTTATCCTCCGATATCTGCCCGTGGAATCACGGCTCTCCGCTTCGTACCTCAAAACCAACTGCCTGCGATATTCTGTTTGTAGAGATCCAGATCTTCTTACATCTCAGGCTGGTTTCATGGGTGCTCAGAGTGGTCTGGTAGATATCCAGCTCAATTCCGGGGACCAGTTGAAATAGGGTCCCCTACACCTCCGCCATCTTTCCCCTCCCCGTCCATTGGACATTCTTTCCTACTTTGTCGAAGATGAGTTGACCATAGAGTTGAGGGTCCATTTCTGGGCTCTCTGTTCTGTTCCATTGATCTACGTGTCTGTTTTTGTGCCAGTACCATACTGTCTTGGTGATTACAGGTTTGTAATAGAGCTGGAAGTCCGGCATTGTGATGTCACCAGCTTTGCTTTTCTTTTTCAACATTCCTCTGGCTATTCAGGGTCTTTTCTGGTTCCATACAAATTTTAGGATTACTTGTTCCATTTATTTGAAAAAAGTGGATGGTATTTTGATAGGGAGTGCATTAAATGTGTAGATTGGTCTAGGTAGCATTGACACCTTCACAATATTTGTTCTTCCAATCCTGGAGCATGGAACGTTTTTCCATTTCTTTATGTCTTCCTCAATTTTTTTCATGAGTATTTCATAGTTTTCTGAGTACAGATTCTTTGCCTCCTGGATTAGATTTATTCCTAGGTATCTTATGGTTTTGGATGCAACTGTAAATGGGATCGACTCCTTAATTTCTCTTTCTTCTGTCTTGTTGTTGGTGTATAGGAATGCCACTGATTTCTGTGTATTGATTTTATATTCTCCCACTTTAGTGAATTCCTGTATGAGTTCTAGCAGTTTTGGGGTGGAGTCCTTTGGGTTTTCCACATAAACTATCATATCATCTGTAAAGAGTGAGAGTTTGACTTCTTCTTTGCCCATTTGGATGCCTTTTATTTCTTTTTGTTGTCTGATTGCTGTGGTTAGGATTTCTAATACTATGTTGAAGAGCAGTGGTCATAGTGGAGATCCCTGCCATGTCCCTTACCTTAGGGGGAAAGTTCTCAGTTTTTCCCCATTGAGAATGATATTTGCTGTGGGTTTTTCATAGGTGGCTTTTATGATATTGAAGTATGTACCCTCTATCCCTATACTCTGAAGAGTTTTGATCAAGAAAGGATGCTGTACCTTGTCAAATGCTTTTTCTGCATCTATTGAGACGTTCATATGGTTCTTGTTCTGTTTTATTAATGTATTGTATCACATTGATTGATTTGTGGATGTTGAACCAATCTTGCAGCCAAAGGATAAATCCCACTTGGTCATGGTGAATAATCCTTTTAATATACTGTTGGATCCTATTGGTTAGTATTTTGGTGAGAATTTTTGCATCCATGTTCATCAAGGATATTGGTCTGTAATTCTCGTTTTTGATGGGGTCTTTGTCTGATTTTGGGCTCAAGGTAATTGTGGCCTCCTAAAATGAATTTGGAAGTTTTTTTTTACATTTCTATTTTTTGGAATAGTTTCAGAAGAATAGGTATTAATTATTCTTTCAGTGTTGGTAGAATTCCCCTGGGAAGCCATCTGGCCCTGGGCTTTTGTTTGTTGGGAAATTTTTTATTACTGCGTCAATTTCCTTCCTGGTTATAGGTCTGTTCATGTTTTCTATTTCTTCCTGGTTCAGTTTTGGTAGTTCATACATCTCTCGGAATGCATCCATTTCTTCCAGATTGTCTAATTTGCTGGCATATAGTTGCTCATAATATGTTCTTATAATTGTCTGTATTTCTTTGATGTTGGTTGTGATCTCTCCCTTTCATTCATGATTTTCTTTACTTGGTTCCTTTCTCTTTTCTTTTTGATAAGTCTGGCCAAGTGTTTATCAATCATGTTATTCTTTCAAACAACAAGCTCATAGTTTCCTTGATCTGTTTTTCTGTTCTTTTGGGTTCTATTTCATTGATTTCTGCTCTAAACTTTATTATTTCTTTTCTCCTGCCAGGTTTAGGTTTTATTTGCTGTTGTTTCTCTAGCTCCTTTAGGTGTAGGGTTAGGTTGTGTATTTGAGACCTTTCTTGTTTCTTGAGAAAGGCTTATATTGCTATATGTTTTCCTCTTAGGACTGCCTTTCCTGCATCCCAAAGATTTTGAATAGTTGTGTTTTCATTTTCATTTGTTTCCATGAATTTTTAAAATTCTTCTTTAATTTCCTGGTGGACCCATTCATTCTTTAGTAGGATGTTCTTTAGCCTCCATGTATTTGAGTTCTTTCCAACTTTCCTTTGTGATCAAGTTCTAGTTTCAAAGCATTGTGGTCTGAAAATAGGCAGGGAATGATCCCAATCTTTTGGTACCGGTTGAGACCTGATTTTGACCTAGGATGTGATCTATTCTGGAGAATGTTCCATGGGCACTAGAGAAGAATGTGTAGTCTGTTGCTTTGGGATGGAATGTTCTGAATATATCTGTGAAGTCCATTTGGTCCAGTGTGTCATTTAAAGTCTTTATTTCCTTGTTGATCTTTTGCTTAGGTGATCTGTCCATTTCAGTGAGGGGGTGTTAAAGTCCCCCACTATTATTGTATTTTTGTCGATGTGTTTCTTTGCTTTTGTTATTAATTGGTTTATATAATTGGCTGTTCCCATGTTAGGGGAATAGATATTTACAATTGTTAGATCTTCTTGTTGCATAGACCCTTTAAGTATGATATAGTGTCTTTCCTCATCTCTTATTATAGTCTTTGGTTTAAAATCTAATTTGTCTGATATAAGGATTGCCACCCCAGCTTTCTCTTGGTGTCATTAGCATGGTAAATGCCCCCCCCCACTTTCTATCTGGAGGTGTCTTTGGGTCTAAATGACTGTCTTGCAGACAGCAAATTGAGGGATCTTGGTTTTTTATCCAATCTGATACCCTGTGTCTTTTGATTAGGGCATTTAGCCCATTTACATTCAGGGTAACTATTGAAAGATATGAATTTAGTGCCATTGTATTGCCTGTAAAGTGACTGTTACTGTATATTGTCTGTGTTCCTTTCTGGTTTATGTTACTTTTAGGATCTCTCCTTGCTCAGAGGACCCCTTTCAATATTTCTTGTAGGGCTAGTTTCATGTTTGCCAATTCCTTTAGTTTTTGTTTATCCTGGAAACTTTTTATCTCTCCTTCTATTTTCTGTGACAGCCTCGCTGGATATAGTATTCTTGGCTGCATATTTTTCTCATTTCATGCTCTGAATATATCATGTCAGTCCTTTCTGGCCTGCCACCTGTCTGTGGATAGGTCTGTTGCCAATCTAATGTTTTTACCATTGTAGGTTACAGATCTCTTGTCCCAAGCTGTTTTCAGGATTTTCTTTTTGTCTCTGAGACTCATAAGTTTTACTATTAGATGTCGGGTTATTGACCTATTTTTATTGATTTTGAGGGGGTTTCTCTGTGCCTCCTGGATTTTGATGCCTGTTTCCTTCCCCAAATTAGGGAAGTTCTCCACTATAATTTGCTCCAATATACCTTCTGCCCCTCTCTTTCTTCTTCTTCTGGGATCCCAATTATTCTAAATATTGTTTCGTCTTATGATATCACTTATCTCTCGAATTCTGCCCTCATGATCCAATAGTTGTTTATCTCTCTTTTTCTCAGCTTCTTTATTTTCCATCATTTAGTCTTCTATATCACTAATTCTCTCTTCTGCCTCATGTATCCTAGTAGTTAGAGCCTCCATTTTTAATTGCATCTCATTAATCGCCTTTTTGATTTCAACTTGTTTAGATTTTAGTTCTTTTATTTCTCCAGAGAGGGTTTCTTTAATATCTTCCATGCTTTTTTCAAGCCCAGCTAGTATCTTTAAAATCGTCATTCTGAACTCTAGTCCCTGGCAGTCAGTTCTGCCTCTTCTTCTTTTTTTTTTTTTTAGGTGATTTTTTCAGTCATCTCATTTTGTCCAGAGAAGAATAGATAAATGAGAGAACAAAATGCTAACTGGGTAACAATGACCCCAGAAAAATATACACTAAAGAAATCAGAAGATATCTGAACCCGGGGGAAAAGAGAGAAAAGAGAAAAAGATATAAAAAAAATAAAGAAACAAAAAAAAAAAGACCAGAATATGATCAAATATGATCAGGCTTGTGCATAGATCAGTGTCACACACTAGATTTTGGTCTGTTAGAAGAAAGTGCTTCCCAAAATGTTAAAGAAAGAAAAGCTTATATATGTACAGAAATAAGGGTAAATATGATGAAGGGATGGAATATGAATGTAAGGATGAAAATTATAAAGGATTTTATAAAAAGAATTGATAAGAAGTTGGTTGAAAAAGTAAAGAAGTGGATTAAAAAAAAAAAAGAAAAAGGAGAGAGTGTGATCTGGCCAGAGACTAAAACAAAGCCATACACTAGAGATTTAGGGTATATCTTTGTCTGTTAGAAGAAACTGTGTCCCAAAATTTTAAAGAGAGTACAACTTATATATATATACCAAAAATAAGGTTAACTACTATGCAGGGATAGAATATGACTCTAAAAATGAAAAAATACAAAAGATTTTTTTAAAAAGGGATTGATAAGATGTTGGTTAATGAAGGGAAAAAGAAAAATTCAAAAAAAGAAAATTAAAAAAATTAACTTTGAAAGTCTAAAGAATCATGGGAAAAAGCCATGAATTCTATGTGCAGTATTCCCCTAGTGCTGGAGTTCTCATTGATTGGTAAACTTGGTCTTGGCTGGCTGTTCTTGCTGATCTTCTGGGAGAGGGGCCTGTTGCAGTGGTTCTCAAATATCTTTGCTCGAGGTGGAATTGCCCTGCCTTTGCTGGGGCTGGGTTAAGTAATCTGCTCGGGTTTGCTCTCAGGAGCTTTTGTTCCCTGCAAGCTTTCTGTACAGCTTTGGAGGCCGAGAGTGAAAATGGCAGCCTCCCAATCTCCACCCCAGAGTTGCCAAGAACTCAGGGCCCCACTCCACAGTGAGCCCCCAGAGAAAAGCAGTCAATCACTCCCGTCTCCCCGGTCTCAGGCCATACTCTGTGTTCACTCGGCCTGTGACTGGGCATTTCTATCTCTGACACACGACCCCATGTGTAGTCTCCAAACCCAGCAGATTCCTGCAGTGCACTCCTGCACCACTCCTCCTGGGGGAGGAAGGGAAGTCTCCTGGGATCTGCCACTTGTTGGGTCCCTGCCTGGGATACATTGTTATCACTGTACTGTGGATCACAGTTTATGGCAACCCCAAGCTGAGAGCCCACTCCTCAGCTCCGTCTTTGCAGCCGGCTTCCCTGCTTGATACCTGGGAGCTCTGCCACACTCAGGCACCCCCAGTCTTTCTGTGACCCTGAGGGTCCTGAGACCACACTCTCCCAGTGAGGGTTCCACCCCCAGCTTAGCCACTGGAGTGACGTCCCTCAGAGGAGCAGACTTCTAAAAGTTCCGATTTTGTGCTCTGCTGCTCTATCACTTGCTGGTAGCCAGCTGATTGAGGCCCCGACCCTGCCGTCTATCTTCCCCAATATCACCGCAGATTCACTTCTCCACACGTCCTACCTTCCAGAATGTGGTCGCTTTTCTGTTCAGATAGTTGCTGCTATTCTTTTCTTCGATCTCCTGTTGAGTTCGTAGGTGTTCAGAATGGTTTGATCCTTATCTAGCTGAATTCCTGGGACCGGGCAAAATGTAGGTCTCCTACTCCTCTGCTGTCTTGCTCCCTCTAGCAATATTTTAAATAACAGTGGTAAGGGTGGTCATCCCTGAATTGCTCCTGACTACAGATGAAAAGCTCTCAGTGTTTCCCCATTGAGGATGATATTAGCTGTGGGTGTTTCATATATGGTCTTTGTTACATTGAGGTATGTTCCCTCTAATCCTACTTTTTTGAGGGTTTTTATCATGAAATGGAGTTGTAGTTTGTCAAATGCTTTTCTGCATCTATTGAAAGGATCATATTGTTCTTTTCCTTTTCCATTAATGTGGTGTATCAGGCTGATTGATTTACAAATATTGAACCAACCTTGAAACCCAGGAATAAATCCCACTTATTACAGTGAATGATTCTTTTAAGGTACTGTTGGATTCAGTTTGCTAATATTGAGTTGAGAATTTTTGCATCCATGTTCATTAGGGATATTGGCCCGTAGTTCTCATTTTGGTATCAGCTTAATGCTGGCCTCATGGAATGAACTTGGAAATTTTCCTTCCTTTTCTAGTTTTTGGAATAGTTTGAGAATTCTGTGAAGTCATCTGGTCCTGGACACTTTTTGTTGGGAGTTTTTGATTACTGGTTCAATTTCTTTGCTGGGTATCAGTCTATATAAGTTTTCTATTCCTTCCTCTTTCAGTTTTGATAGTTTATAGGTTTCTAGTCATTTATCCATTTCTTCAGGTTGTCCGTATAGTTGGCATATAGTTTTTTTCATAATATTCTTTTATAATTATTTGTATTTTTGTGGTGTTGGTTGTTATTTCCCCTCTCTCATTTGTGATTTTATTTATTTGCTTCTGTTCTTTTTTCTTTTTGATAAGTCTGGCTACTGGTTTATCACTTTTTTCAGTGAACTGCTCCAGGTTTCATTGATCTTTTCTTTTGTTCTTTTATTTTCTAATATCATTTTTTTTCTGCTCTAATTTCCATTTCTCTGTTGGCTTTAGGCTTCATTTGTTGTTCTTTTTCTAGCTCCTTTTGGGTGTGAGGTTAGGTTGCTTATTTGAGAGTTTTCTTGCTTCTTAAGTTAGGCCTGTATTGCTCTATACTTCTCTCTTAGGGCTAATTTTATTGTATCCCAGAGGTTTTGGATCATCCTATTTTCGTTTTGGATTATTTCCATGTATTTTTTTCAATTTTCATTTTTTTCTTTGAAATCTTGGTTGACCCATTCATTGTTTAGTAGCATGTTATTTAACCTCCATGTATTTGTGATCTTTCTAAATTTTTTCTTGTGGTTGACTTGAAGTTTATAGCATTTTGTTCAGAAATGTTGCATTGTATGGTTTCAGGCTTTTTATATTTGTTGAGGCCTATTTTTTGACCTAATGTGATCTATTCTGCAGAATGTTCCATGTGCACCTTAAGAGAATATGTACTCTGGGCGCCTGGGTGGCTCAGTCATTGAGCGTCTGCCTTCGGCTCAGGTCATGATCCCAGGGTCCTGGGATCGAGTCCCACATCGGGCTCCCTGCTCGGCGGGAGGCCTGCTTCTCCCTCTCCCACTCCCCCTGCTTGTGTTCCTGCTCTCGCTATCTCTCTCTCTGTCAAATAAATAAATCAAATCTTAAAAAAAAAAGAATATGTACTCCTTAATACACATGCTGTGATGAACACTGGGTGTTATCTGTAACTAATGAATCATTGAGCACTACATCAAAAACTAATAATGTACTATACAGTGGCTAACTGAACATAGTAAAAAAAAAAAAAAGAATATCCATTCTGCTGGTTTAGGACGGAACGTTCTGTTTAGATCTGTTAGGTCCATCTTGTCCAGTGTGTCATTCAAAGCCATTTGTTCCTTGTTTGTTTTCTATTTAGATGTTATGTCTATTGATGTAAGTGGAATGTTAAAGTCCCCTACTTGTATTGTATAATTATTGTTTAGTTCATTTATTCTTGTTATTAATTGTTTCATATGGATCTCCCATGTTGGGTGTATAAAGATTTACAATTGTTTGATCTTCTTCTTGGATTGTTCCCTTTATTATGATATAGTGCCCTTATTTGTCTCTTGTTACAATCTTTGTTTTAAACTCCAGTTTGTCTAATATACATATTGCTAGCCTGGCTTTCTTTTGATGTCCATTTGCATGATAAATGGTTCTCCATCCCCTCACTTTCAATCTGCAGTTGTCCTAAGGTCTAAACTGAGTCTTTTGTAGGCAGCATGTAAGTGAGTCTTGCTTTTTATACAGTGTAACACCTTATGTCTTTTGATTGGAGCATTTAGTCCATTTACATTCATAGTAACTATTGATAGATGTATATTTATTGCCATTTTATTACTCGTTTTTTCACTGTTTGTGGAGATTTTCTCTGATCCTTTCTTATCTTTTTCACTTTTGGATTTTCCTTTCCTCTCAAATCATCCCCTTTAATATTTCTTTCAGGGCTGATTTAGTTGTCTCAAAATTCCTTAGTTTTAGTTCTTCTGGGAACTGTTTCTATTCTGAATTATAACCTTGCTGGATAAACTTCTTGGCTGCAGATTTTTTTTCCCATTCAGCACATTGAATATATCATACCACTTCCCTCTGACTTGTTGTTTCTCTGGAGAAATCTCCAGCTAGCCTTATGGGTTTCCTGTTATAAATTTTGGATTTCTTTTTTCTTGCCACTTTTAAGATTTTTTTTCTTTATCACTATATTTTGCAAAATTAGTTACAATGTATCTTGGTGTTGACATGCTTTTGTTAATTTTGTTGGGAATTCTCTGTGCCTCCTGGATTTAATGTCTGTTTCCTTCCCTAGCTATTATTTCATCAAAATGTTTGCCCTGTTTTCTGTCTTCTTCTAGGATTCCTATAATACAAATATTAATATGTTTAATGGAGTCACTGAGTTCCCCTAATCTATTGTGTTGCATAATTCTTGTTTCTCTCTTTTGTTCAGCTTCATTACTTACCACTACTTTGTCTTCTACATCACTCATTCCTGTGCTTCTTCAAGCCAGCTGTTGATTGCACCAAGCCTTTTTTCAATTTCATTTATTCAACTCCTCATCTCTGATTGATTATTTTTTATCTCTTTTACCTTTGTGGTGGGGAACTTGGTGATGTCTTCTGTTCTCAAGTCCAATGAGTATCCTTATGACTTTTGCTTTAAATTCTCCAGCAGGCATGTTACATTATCTGTTTTGCTTATATCTCTGGCTATGGCCTTATCTTGTTCTTTCATTTGAGATAATTTCCTCTGTCTTCACATTTGTCTAAGTCTCTAGCTTCTTTGTTTAGAAAAGCCAGTTATGTGTCCTACTCCTTCTTTCATCTGGCCTCTTCTCTCCCTTTAGTTGTGATGTTTGTTTTTCCAGTCTTCAGGACAATTTCTGGGGTATTTGGGATGATTTGATAGTAATCTATTTGTGTTTGTGGGATGATGTGTGCCTAGTGTCTTCCAAGTTCACTGTCATCTTCCTCCACCTGAAACTATACCCATATTTAATACTTTTGTCCTTTAACATTTATATTAGAGAATAAGCAGTTAACAAATTACCATATAACTGTATTTGAATATGCTTACACTTACCCAAATGTTGTATATTTGCATATATTTTTGCATAACTTATTAGTGTATTTTTGTTTCAATTGGGAGAAATCCTTTCAGCATTTCATGTAAGGCAGGTTTAATGGTGATGAGTTTCCTCAGGTTTTGCTTATTAGAGAAAGTCTTTATCTCCTCTTCATTTCTGAAGTACAAGATGGCTGAGTAAATGATTCTTGTTTAGCCATTTCTTTCTTTGAACACTTTGATTGTATTATTCTATTCCCTTTTGACCTGTAAGGTCTCTGTAGAGAAATCTACTGATAATCTTATGGATCTTTCCTTGTGTGAGAGAATTATTTTTCTGTGGCTTCTTTTTAAATTTTCTTTGCATTTGGAGGTTTATTTGAGGAAATTATAGCTGAAAACTTCCCTAATCTGTGGAAGAAAACAGACATCCAGATCCAGGAGGTGCAGAGAACTCCCTTCAAAATCAAGAAAAAGCAGGCCAACACCAAGACTTATTGTAGTTAAATTTGCAAAATATGATAGAGACATAAAGAAAAAAAAACCCCACAAAAGCAGTAAGACAAAAGAAATCCCTAACTTACCAAAGAGGACAAGTAAGGTTATTTAGCAGATTTCTCTGCAGAAACTTTGCAGGCCAGAGAAAAGTGGCATGATATATACTTTGCAGGCCAGAAAAAAGTGACAGAATGGGAATAATCTGCAGTGAAGAATAATCTATCCACAAAGTCTATCATTCAGAATAGAAGGAGAGATAAAGACTTTCCAAGACAAACAAAACTTAAAGGAGTTCATGACCAATAGACCAGCCCTGTAAGAAATATTAAAAGGGGGACGCCTGGGTGGCTCAGTCAGTTAAGCGTCTGCCTTCGGCTCAGGTCATGATCCCAGGGTCCTGGGATCGAGTCCCACGTTGGGCTCCCTGCTCTGCAGGGAGCCTGCTTCTCCCGCTGCCTCTGTCTCTCTCTCTGTGTCTCTCATGAATAAATAAATAAAATCTTAAAAAAAAGAAATATTAAAAGGGAAGATTTCAGTGTAAAACAAAATCCAAAAGTGACAAACACTAGTAAGGGACAGAGAAAATCTCCAGAAACAATGACAAAACTTAATAAAGCGGCATTAAATTCATATCTATCAATAATTACTCTGAATATAAATGGACAAAAATGCCCCAATCAAAAGACACATGGTATCAGAATTAAAACAAAAACAAAAACAAGATCCATGTATATGCTGCCTACAAGAGACTCATTGTAGACCTAAGGACGACTACAGATTATCATCCTAATGGACATCAAAAGAAAGGCAGTAGTAGCAATATGTATATCAGACAAACTAGATTTTAAAACAAGCCTGTAACAAGAGATGAAGAAAGGCATTATAAGGGTATATCCTACAAGTAGATCTAACGACTTAAATATTTATGCCCCCAACATGGAAGCACCAAAAATATAGAATAATTAAGAACAAAGATAAAGAAACTTATTGATAATAATATAATAATAGTAGGGATCTTTCACACCCCACTTACATCAGTGGACAGATGATCTAAGCAGAAAATCAAAACGAAACAATGGTTTTGAATAATACACTGGACAGATGGACTTAACAGATATATTTAGAACATTTCATCCTAAAGCAGCAGAATACACATTCTTTTCAAGTGCATGTGGGATGTTATCCAGACTGATCACATACTAGGTCACAAATCAGTACTCCACAAGTAAAAGATGATTGAGATCATACCATACATATTTTATGACCACAATGCTATGAAACTTGAAGTCAACCACAAGAAAAAAATTTAGAAATACCACAGTAAACATGGAGGCAAAAGAACATTGTACTAAAGTATGAATGGAAATCAAAGAAGAAATAAAAAAATACATGGAAACAAATGAAAATGAAAACATGATGGTCCAAAACCTCTGAGATGTAGCAAAAGAGGTCATAAGAGGGAGTTATATAGCAATACAGGCCTACCTCAAGAAGGAAGAAAAATCTCAAATGCCAAACATAACTTCACACCGAAAGGAGCTAGAAAAAGAACAGCAAATGAAGCCTAGCCTGTAGAAGAAAGGAAATAATAAACATTAAAGCAGAAATAAATAATATAGACACTAAAATAATAGAACAGATCAATGAAACCAGGAGTTTGTTCTTTTAAAAAAATTAATAAAATTGATAACCCCCTTGCCAGACTTATCAAAATGCAAACAGAAAGTACCCAAATAAATAAAATCACAAATGAAAGAGGAGCAATCCAAACCAACATCACAGAAATACAATTATAAAGGAATATTATGAAAAATTACATGCCAACAAGTTGGACAATCTGGAAGAAATGGATAAATTCCTAGAAATATATAAACTACCAAAACTGAAACAGGAGGAAATAGAATATTTGAACAAACTGATAACCAGCAAAGAAATTGAATCAGTAATCAAAAATCTCTCAAAAAGAAAAGTCCAGGGCCAGATGGCTTCCCAGGGGAATTCTATCAGACATTTAAAGGTCACTTTGCAACAGTGGTGAGAGTAGGAATCCCTGTCATGTCCCTGAACTTAAGAACAAAGTTCCCAGGGAAACACAAATCAAAACCACAATGAGATGCTATCTTACACTAGTTAGAATGTCTAAAATTAACAAGACAGGAAACAACAAATGTTGGTGAGCATGTGGACAAAGGGCAGGTGGAGAACATTCTTACACCGTTGGTGGGAATGAAAGCTAGCACAGCCACTCTGGAAAATAGTATGGAGGTTCCTCAAGAACTTAAGAATACAGCTACCTTATGACCCAGCAATTGCACTACTGGGTATTTACCCCAAAGATACAGATGTAGTAAAAGGAAGGGGCACCTGCACCCCAATGTTCATAGCAGCAATGTCCACAATATCCAAACTGTGGAAGGAGCCAAGATGCCCTTCAACAGACAATTGGATAAAGAAGATGTGGTTTATATATACAATGGAATATTACTCAGCCATCAGAAAGGATGAAATTTTACCATTTACATTGATGTGGATGGAACTGTAGGGTAACTGGGAAACAAACTGAAAGTTGCAGAAGGGGAGGTGGGTGAGGATGACTGGGTGATGGGCGTTAAGGAGGGCACATGATGTGGTGAGCACTGTGTGTTATACACAACTGACGAATCATTGAACACTGCGTCTGAAACTAATGATGTGCTATATGTTGGCTAATTGAATTTAAATTAAAAAAAGAAAGAGTGGAGATATCCTTCAACAGATGAATGGATAAAGAAGATGTGGTATATATACAATGGAATATTACTCAGCCATCAGAAAAGATGAATATCTACCACTTACATCAACATGGATGGAACTGGAGGGTATTATGTTAAGTGAAATAAGCCAATCAGAGAAAGACAATTATCATATGGTTTTACTCATATGTGGAACATGAGGAACAGTGCAGAGGACCACAGGGAAGGGAGGGAAAACCGAATGGGAAGAAATCAGAGAGGGAGACAAACCATATGAGACTCTTGACTCCAGGAAACAAACTGAGGGTTGCAGAGGGGAGGTGGGTGGGGGGATGGGGTAACTGGGTGATGGGCATTAAGGAGGGCGTGTGATGTGATGAGCACTGGGGGTTATATGCAACCAATGAATCATTGAACATTATATCAAAAACTAATGATGTACTTACTATACGTTGGCTAATTGAATTTAAATTAAAAAAAAAACAGAATAGCTAAATTGGGAAATGTTAAAAAATATATCATTGACTAAACATTGATGGAAGAAAAATACATCTGAATGTATTTTGATATGAAAAATAAAAATCAGGGACTTGAAAGAAAGAAAGAAATGCTGTAAATATTTTCCAGGTGAGAGGAACTGTTTCTAGCTAGGAAGTTTCTTCTTGATGCTGAACAATACTTACTTGGGCGGGGGGGGGGGGGGGGGATGATACAGGCAAAATGAAATTGTCTTCCTTCTCTTCTTGTGTGGTTGTTGTCAGGGTTTTTTTTGTTGTTGTTCTGCTGTATTGCTATACCTTCCTAACTGCATTTTAGAAGTCTCCTAAGGCTGTTTTTGTTTGTGGAGAGCTACCCAATTGTTGACTTTTGTGGGGAGATGGGTAGACTTGGTTCTACATCACTATTTTCCTCTTATCTATGTTTTGTTCTAATCATTTTATAGTTTCAGCACTAACAGGTCTTTGATCCATTTTAAGTTGATTTTTGTATATTATTGTAAGGAAAACGTTTAACTTCATTCTTGTATGTATTCAATTTTCCAAGCATAATTTGTTGAAAAAACTTTGTTCCCATTAAATGATTTTGATACTCTTATAAAAATTCATTTGACCATATATGTGATGTTTTTTTTTTCTGTTCTTTCTATTCCACTCTATTGGCCTGTCCTTATGCAAGTACCACAGGTTTTGATTATTGTGGCTTTGTAGTAAGTTTTTATATCAGGAAGCATGAATCCTCAAACTTTCTTTTCTTTTTGAAGTGTGTTTTGGCTATTTGGGATAGCTTGAGGATCCATGAATTTTAGAATGGATTTTTCTATTTACACACACACACATGCACATACATACACTCACATCATTGGAATTTGTTAGGGATATCATTGAATCTTAAGATGGATTTGGGTAGTATTGACATCTTAACAATATTAAATCTTCCAATTCATGAACCCAGGTTGTCTTTCCATTGGTTTATGTCTTCTTTGTTTTCTTTCAGCAATGTTTTGTAGTTTTCAGTATGCAAGTCTTTCACCCAATTGGTTAAGTGTATTCTTAAGTACTTTATTCTTTTTGAAGCAATTATTAATGACATTGCTTACGTAATGTCCTTTGTAAACCATCTATTGTTATTATGTAGAATCAAAAATGATTTGTTTGTGTATTGACTTTGTACCCTGCAAACTTTGCTGAATTCATCTATTAGCACTTTTGTGTGTTTGTGTGTGTAATCATTAGGGTTTTCTGCATATAAGATAATGTCAACAGCAAACAGAGATAATTTTATATATTTTCTTACAATTTGGATGCTTTTTTTTCTTGCCTAAATGCTCTGGCTAGCAGTTATGATACTGTGTTTATTAAAAGTGGGAAGAGTGGGATGTTTCTCTTGTTTTTGATCTTAGAGAAAAATACTTCATTATTTCACAAATGAGTATGATGTTACTTATTAGTTTCTCATATATGGTCTTTATTATGTTGAGAAAGTTTCCTTCTATTCCTAATGTGCTGAGGGTTTTTATCTTGAAAACTTGTTGAATTTTGTCAAATGCTTTATTTATCAATTGAGGTGGCAATGTTGGTCTTTTCCCTTCATTCTCTTAAAGTGGTATATTCCATTGAGTAATTTATATATGTTGAATCATCCTTGTGTTGCAGAAATAAATCACACTTGGTCATGGTATGTAATCCTTTTTATATCTTGTTTAATTCTAATTGCTAGTATTTTGTTGAGCATTTTTGCATCAATATCTGTCAGTGATATTGGTCTGTAGTGCTTTGTCTGTGAGACTTTGGATTTGGTATCAGGGTAATGGGGGCATCATAGAATGAGTTAGGAAGTATTCCTGCCTCTTCAAATTCTTGTGATAGTTTTGAGAAAGATTCATGTTCTTTACATGTTTGGATGAATTCACAGGGAAGCCACCTGGTCCAGGGCTTAACGTTGTTCAGAGATTCTGGATTACTGATTCAATCTACTTATTATAAATTCTTTCAGACTTTCTGTATCTTCATAATTCAGTGTTCATGGGTTCTGTATTTCTAAGAATTTGTCCATTTCATTTAGGTTATCCAATTTGTTAGCATACTACTTATTGTTTATACTACTCTACACTCTTTCTATTTATGCAAAACTGGAGAAATGACCCACTTTAATTTCTGATTTTATCAATTTGAGTCTTTTTCATTGTTATAGTCAATCCAACAAAAAGATTGGTCAGTTTTGTTATCTTTTCAAAGAGCAAAGTTTTTGCTTCATTTATTTTCTCTCTTTTTTTTAAGATTTTATTTTATTTTATTTTTTTAAAGATTTTATTTATTATTTGACAGAGAGAATGAGAGAGAGAGAGCACATGAGAGGGGGGAGGGTCAGAGGGAGAAGCAGACTCCCCGCCGAGCAGGGAACCCGATGCGGGACTCGATCCTGGGAGTCCGGGATCATGACCTGAGCCGAAGGCAGTTGCTCAACCAACTGAGCCACCCAGGCGCCCTTCTCTTTTTTTATTCTTTATTTTATTCATGTATTTTTTAAAGAAAGCATCTTTTTATTTATTTATTTTTAAATTTTACCTGGTTAACATACTGTGCAATATTGGTTTCTGGAGGAGTAGAATTCAGTGATTCATCACTTACATATAACACCCAGTGCTCATCACAAATCCCTCTTTTAATACTCATCACCCAACTAGCCCATCCCCCACCCACCTCCCTCCATCAACCTTCAGTTTGTTCTCTATCTTTAAGAGTCTCTTATGGCTTTTTCCCCCTTTCTCTCTCTCTCTTTTTTTTCTTCCCCCCATATATACATCTGTTTTGTGTGTGTGTGTGTGAATTCCACATATGAGTGAGATCATATGGTATTTGTCTTTCTCTGACTGACTTATTTCATTTAGCATAATACACTCTAGCTCTATCCATGTCGATGCAAATGGCAAGATTTCATTTTTTTGATGGCTGAGTAATATTCCACTGTATTTATATACCACATCTTCTTTATCCATTCATCAATTGATGGACATTTGGGCTCCCTCCATAGTTTGGCTATTGTTAATAATGCTGCTATAAACATCGGGGTGTATGTATCCCTTCAAATCTGTATTTTTGTATCCTTTGGTTAAATACCTAGTAGTGCAATTGCCAGATCAGAGGGTAGTTCTTTTTTTTTAACTTTTTGAGGAAGCTCCAAACTGTTCTCCAGGGTGGCTGCACCAATTTGCATTCCAACCAACAGTGCAAGAGGGTTTCTCTTTCTCTGCTTCCTCACCAACACCTGTTTTTTCTTGTGTTGTTAATTTTAGCCACTCTGACACATGTGAGGTGGTATCTCACTTTGGTTTTCATTTGTATTTCCCTGATGATGAATGTTGTTGAGGATCTTTTCATGTGTCTTTAAGCCATCTGAATATTTTCTTTGGAAAAGTGGTATTCATGTTTTCTGCCCATTTATTAACTGGATTATTTGATTTTTCAGTGTTGGGTTTGATAAGTTCTTTATAGATTTTGGATACTAGCCCTTTATCAGATGTGTTGTTTGCAAATATCTTCTCCCGTTCCACAGGCTGCTGTTTAGTTTTATTTATTATTTCCTGTTCTGTGCAGAAGATTTTATCTTGATGAAGTCCCAGGAGTTCATTTTTGCTTTTGTTTCCCATGCCTCTGGTGATGTGTCTAATAAGAAGTTGCTATAGCCGAGGTCAGAGATTTCTGCATGTGTTCTTCTCTAGGATTTTGATGCTTTCCTGTCTCACATTTAAGTTTTTCATCAATTTTGAATTAATTTTTGTGTATGGTTTAAGAAAATGGTCCAGTTTCATTCATGTGCTGTTAAATTTTTCCAAGACCATTTGTGGAAGAGATTATCTTTTTTCCATTGGATATTCCTTCTTTCTTTGTCAAAGACTAGTTGACCATATAGTTGCAGGTTCATTTCTGGGTTCTCTATTCTTTTTTTAAGATTTTATTTATTTATTTTACAGAGAGAGTGCATGTGTGAGTGGCAAGAGGGGAGAGGGGAAGAAGGGAAGGGAGAGAGAATATGAAACAGACTCTGCACTGAGAATGGAGCCTGACTTGGGGCTCAATCTCACAACTGTGAGATCATGACCTGAGCCAAAACCAAGAGTTGGACGCTTAACCAGCTGAGTCACCAGCGGCCCATTGGGTCCTCTATTCCGTTCCATTGATCTATGTGTCTGTTTTTGTGCCAGTACCCTACTGTGTTGAGGACTTGAGCTTTGTAATGTAGCTTGAAATCCAGAATCGTGATGCCTTCAGTTTTTTTTTTTTCCTTCAAAATTGCTTTGGCCATTCGGAGTCTTTTGTGGTTCCATACAAATTGTAGGATTGTTTGTTCTAGCTCTGTGAGAAATGTTGCTTTTTTTAAGATATAGGTTGCATTAAAAGTGTAAATTGTTTTGGGTAGTATAGACATTTTAACAATGGTTGTTCTTCCAATCCATGAGCATGGAATACTTTTCCATTTCTTTTTTTAAAATTTTTTATTTTTAAAGATTTATTTATTTATTTATTTGACAGAGAGACAGAGACAACAAGAGAGGGAACACAATCAGGGGGAGTGGGAGAGGGAGAAGCAGGCTCCCTGCTCAGCGGGCAGGGAGCCCAAAGTGGGGCTCAATCTCAGGACCCTGGGATCATGACCTGAGCTGAAGGCAGCCGCTTAACCGACTGAGCCACCCAGGTGCCCTGCTTTTCCATTTCTTTGTGTCCTCTTTAATTTCTTTCATAAAAGTTCTATAGTTTTCAGACTATATATATTTTACCTCTTACATAGGTTTATTCCTAGGTATCTTATTGCTTCTGGTGCAACTGCAAGTGGGATTGATTCTTTGTTTTCTCTTTCTTCTGTTTCTTCGTTATTGGTATATAAAAATGCAAATGATTTTTGTGCAATGATTTTATATCCTGCAACTTTATTGAATTCATGTCTTAGTCCTAGCAAATTTTTGATGGAGTCAGGTTTTCTACATGGAATATCATTTCGTCTGCAAATAGTGAAAGTTTGACTTCCTCCTTGTTGATTTAGATGCCTTTTATTTCTTTTTGTTGTCTGATTGCTGAGGCTAAGACTTCCAGTACCATGTTAAATATTTTTTTTAAAGATTTTATTTATTTATTTGAGAGAGAGAATGAGAGACAGCACAAGAGGGAAGAGGGTCAGAGGGAGAAGCAGACCCCCCGCCGAGCAGGGAGCCCAATGCGGGACTCGATCCCGGGACTCCAGGATCATGACCTGAGCCGAAGGCAGTCGCTCAACCAACTGAGCCACCCAGACGCCCTACCATGTTAAATATTAATGGTGAGAGTAGACATTCTTGTTCCTGACTGTAGTGAAAGGCTCTCAGCTTTTCTCCATTGAGGATATTACCTGTGGATCTTTCATATATGGGCTTTATGAAATTGATATATGTCCCATCTGTCCCTATTTTGTTGAGGGTTTTTATCACGAAAGGATACTGTATTTTGTCAAATGCTTTTCTGCATCTTTTGAGAGGATCATATGATTCTTATCTTTTCTTTTATTAATGTGGTGTATCACACTGATTGATTTGTGCATATTGAACTACCCCTGCAGCCCAGGAACAAATCCCACTAGATTATGGTGAATAATTCTTTTAATGTACTATTGGATTCAATTTGCTTGTATTTTATTGAGAATTTTCCCATCCATGTTCATTAAGGATATTGGCCTGTAATTCTCCTTTTAGTGGGTTCTTTGTCTAATTTTCAAATCCAGGTAATGCTGGCTTCATAGAATGAGTTTGGAAGTTTCCCTTCCATTTCTATCTTTTTTTTTTTTTTTTGAACAGTTTGAGACAATAGGTATTAACTCTTCTTTGAATTCCCTGGACTTTTGTTTTTTGGGAGATTTTTTGATTACTGATTTGATTTATTTGCTGGATATGGATCTGTTCAAGTTTTCTGTTTCTTGCTGTTTCAGTTGTAGTTTGTAGGTTTCTAAGAATTTCTTCATATCTTTCAGGTTCAGGAGGTTGCTGGCATCTAATTTTTTATAATATTCTCTCTCTCTTTTTTATTTCTTTTTGTTACTTTTTTTTCTTTTTGTTACTTTTAAATTTAATTCAATTAGCCAATGTATATTACATCATTAGTTTTTTTCATACTTACTCATTTTTATTTATTTTGTAGTACTTATCATAGTACCCAATAATAAAGTTAACAATTTTTTTAAAGTTTTAATTTAAATTCCAGTTAGTTAACATACAGTGTAATATTAGTTTCAGGTGTACAATTTAGTGATTCAATATTTACATACAACACCCGGTTATCATCACATCAAGTGCCCTCCATAATCCCCATCACCTATTTATTTTTTTTATTAACATATGTATTATTTGTTTCAGGTATACAGGTCGGTGATTCATCAGTCTTACACAATTCACAGCACTCACCATAGCACATACCCTCCCCAATATCCATCACCCAGCCACCCAATCCCTCCCACCTCCTTCCACTCCAGCAACCCTCAGTTTGCTTCCTGAGATTAAGAGTCTCTTATGGTTTGCCTCCCCCTCTGGTTTCACCTTGTTTCATTTTTCCCACCCTTCCCCTATGATCCTCTGTCTTGTTTCTCAAATTCCCATTCAGTGAGATCATATGATAATTGTCTTTCTTTGATTGACTTATTTCATTTAGCATAATACATTCTAGTTCCATCCACGTTGTTACAAATGGCAAGATTTAGGGATTTTTTTGATGGCTGCATAATATTCCACTGTGTTGTGGCTGAGGTCGAATATACAGGTATATCTATATCTATATCTATATCTATATCTATATCTATATCTATATCTATATCTATATCTATATCTATCTATATCTATATCTATCTATCTATCTATCTATCTATCTATCTATCTATCTATCTATCTATATATATATATACCACATCTTTATTCATTCATCTGTTGATAGACATCTAGGCTCTTTCCATAGTTTGGATATTGTGGACATTGCTGCTATTAACTCTGGGGTACACATGCCCCTTTGGATAACTACATTTGTATCTTTGGGGTAAATACCCAGTAGTGCAAATGCTGGGTTGTACGGTAGCTCTATTTTCAACTTTTTGAGGAACCTCCATGCTGTTTTCCAGAGTGGCTGCAAAAGCTTCCATTCCCACCAACAGTGTAGGAGGGTTCCCTTTTCTCCGCATTCACGCCAACATCTGTCATTTCCTGACTTGTTAATTTTAGTCATTCTGTCTGGTGTGAGGTGGTCTCTCATTGAGGTTTTGATTTGGATTTCCCTGATGCCGAGCGATGTTGAGCACTTTTTCATGTGTCTATTGGCCATTTGGATGTCTTCTTTTGAAAATGTTCATGTTTTCTGCCCATTTCTTGATTGGATTATTTGTTTTTGGATGTTGAGTTTGATTAAGTTCTGAATAGATTTTGGATACTAGCCTTTATCTGATATTGTCATTTGCAAATATCTTCTCCCATTCTGTTGGGTGTCTTTTGGTTTTGTTGACTGTTTCTTTTGCTGTGCAAAAGCTTTTTTTCTTGATGAAGTCCCAACAGTTCATTTTTACCCTTGCTTCCCTTGCCTTTGGTGATGTTTCTAGGAAGAAGTTGCTGCGGCTGAGGTCGAAGAGGTTGCTGCCTGTGTTCTCCTCAAGGATTTTGATGGATTCCTGTCTCACATTGAGTTCTTTCATCCATTTTGAGTCTGTTTTTGTGTGTGGTGTAAGGAAATGGTCCAGTTTCATTCTTCTGCATGTGGCTGTCCAATTTTCCCAACACCATTTGTTAAAGAGACTGGCTTTTTTCCATTGGACATTCTTTCCTGCTTTGTCGAAGATGAGCTGACCATAGATTTGAGGGTCCATTTCTGGGCTCTCTATTCTGTTCCATTGATCTATGTGTCTGTTTTTTGCCAGTACCATACTGTCTTGATGATTACAGTTTTGTAATAGAGCTTAAGTCCGGCATTGTGATGCCACCAGCTTTGCTTTTCTTTTTCAACATTCCTCTGGTTATTCTGGGTCTTTTCTGGTTCTATACAAATTTTAGAATTATTTGTTCCATTTCTTTGAAAAAAAGTTGATGGTATTTTGATAGGGATGGCATTAAATGTGTAGATTGCCTTAGGTAGCATAAACATTTTCACAATATTTGTTCTTCCAATCCATGAGCATGGAAAGTTTTCCATTTCTTTGTGTCTTCCTCAATTTCTTTCATGAGTATTCCATAGTTTTCTGAGTACAGATTCTTTACCTCTTTGGTTAGATATATTCCTAGGTATCTTATGGTTTTGTGTGCAATTATATCATTAGTTTTTGGTATAATGTTTAATGATTCATTAGTTGAATATAACACCCAATGCTTAACATATCATGTGCCCTCTTAGATGCTGATCACCCAGTTACCCCATCCCCCCACCCACCTCCCTTTCCCCAACCCTCAGTTTGTTTCCTGGAGTCAAGAGTCTCATAGTTTGTTTTCCTCCCTTCTCCTATTGTCCTCTGCACTATTCCTTATGTTCCACATATGAGTGAAACCATAAGATAATTATCTTTCTATGACTGACTTATTTAACTTAGCAAATACCCTCCAGTCCCATCCATGTTGATGTAAGTGATAGATATTCATCTTTTCTGATGGCTGTGTAATATTCCATTGTATATATGAACCACATCTTCTTTATCCATTCATCTGTTGAAAGACTTCTTGGCTCCTTCCACAGTTTGCCTATTGTGGACATTCTGCTATGAACATTGGAGTGAAGGTGCCCCTTCTTTTCACTACATCTCTATCTGTGGTGTAAATACCCAGTAGTGCACTTTCTGGGTCATAAGGTAGCTCTATTTTTAATATTCTGAGGAATTTCCACACTGTTTTCCAGAGTGGCTATACTAGCTTGCATTCCCACCAATAATGTAAGTGGGTTCCCCTGTCTCCACATCCTCACCAACTTTTGTTGTTCATATCTTGTTAATTTTGGCCATTCTAACTAGTGTAAGGTTATATTTCATTATGGTTTTGATTTGTGTTTCCCTGATGGGAAGTGATGTTGAGCATTTTTTCATGTGTCTATTGGCCATTTGTATGTCTTCTTTGGAGAAGTGTCTGTTCATGTCTTCTGCCCATTTCTTGGCTGGGTTATTTGTTTTTTGGGTGTTCTGTTTTTAAGTTCTTTATAGATTTGGATGCCAACCCTTTATCTGTTATGTCATTTGCAAATATCTTCTCCCATTCTGTGGGTTGCCTTTTAGTTTTGTCGACTGTATCCTTTTTTGTGCAAAAACTTTTTATCTTGATGAAGTCCCAAAAGTTCATTTTTGCTTTTGTTTCCTTTGCCTTTATGACGTGTCTTGGTAAAAGTTGCTTTGTCCAAGGTCAAAGAGGTTGCTGCCTGTGTTCTCCTCTAGGATTTTGATGGTTTCCTGTCTCACATTTAGATCTTTCATCCATTTTGAGTTTATCTTTGTGTATGGTGTAAGAGAATTGTCCAGTTTCATTCTTCTACATGTGGCTCTCCAATTTCCCCAGCACGATTTATTGAAGAGACTGCCCTTTTTCCATTGAATATTCTTTCTTGCTTTGTTGAAGATTAGTTGACCATAGAGTTGAGGGTCTATTTCTGGACTCTATTCTGTTCCATTGACCTATACGTCTGTTTTTGTGCCACTACCATACTGTCTTGATGATCACAGCTTTATAATGTAGCTTGAAGTCAGGTATAGAATTCTCTTATAACTGTATTTCATTGGTGTTGGTTGTGATCTCTTTCATTCATGATTTTATCTACTTGGGTTCTTTCTCTTTTCTTTTTGATAAGTCTGGCTAGGGATTTATCAATTTTATTGTTTCAAAGATCCAGCTCTTAGTTTCATTCATCTGTTCTACTGGGCTTGTTTGTTTCTATATTGTTTCTTTCTTCTCAAATCTTTATTACTCCCCTTCTTCTACTGGCCTTAGGCTTTACTGTTACATTTCTAGCTTTCTTAGGTGTAAAGTTAGGTTGTATATTTAAGACTTTTCTTGCTTCTTGAGGTAGGACTGTATTGCAAATACTTCCTTCTTACATCTGCCTTTGCTGCATTCCAAAGGTTTTGGACTTCTGTGGTTTCATTTTCATTTGATTCAGTATATTTGTTTCTATTTCTTCTTTAATTCCTGGTTAAACCATTCATTCTTTAATAGGATGGTTTTTAACCTCCATGCATTTGTATTCTTTCCAATTTTTTTCTTGTGTTTGACTTCAAGTTTCATAGCATTGTTGTCTGAAATTATGCATAGTATGATCTTAATCTTTTTGTACTGGTTGAGTCCTGATTAGTGACCCAGGATGTGGTCTAGTCTGGGGAATCTTCCATGTGTACTGAATAAGAATTTGTATTCTGCTGCTTTAGAATGAAATGTTCTGAATATATCTGTTAAGTCCATCTGGCCCATTGTGTCACTCAAAGCCATTGTTTCCTTGTTGATTTTCTGCTTAGATGATGGGTCCATTAATGTAAGTGGCATGTTAAAGTCCCCTACTATTACTATATTATGATCAATGTGTTCTGTTAATTTTGTTATTAATCGATTTATATATTTAGGTGATCCCACACTGGGTGCCTAAATATTTACAATTGTTAGATATTTTTAATAGAGAGACCCCTTAATTATGATATAATGCGCTTCTTCATGTCTTGTTACAATCTTTGTTTTATTTTTTAAATTTTTTAATTTAATTTTATTATGTTATGTTAGTCACCATACAATACATCCTTAGTTTTTGATGTAGTGTTCCATGATTCATTGTTTTCCTATAACACCCAGTGCTCCATGCAGTACGTGTCCTCTTTAATACCCATCAGTATTATGGGTATTAATTATGGGTATTAATATTATGGGTATTTAATTTCCCACCAGGCTAACCCATCCCCACAACCCCCTCCCCCTCAAACCCTCAGTGTGTTTCTTAGAGTCCATAGTCTCTCATGGTTCATCTCCCCCTCCAATTTCCCCCCTTCATTTTTCCCTTCCTTCTCCTAATGTCCTCCATGCTATTCCTTATGTGCCACAAATAAGTGAAACCGTATGATAATTTACTTTCTCTGCTTAACTTATTTCACTTAGAATAATCTCCTCCAGTCCCATCCATGTTGATGTAAAAGTTGGTTATTCATCCTTTCTGATGGCTAAGTAATATTCCATTGTATATATGGACCACATCTTCTTTATCCATTCATCCGTTGAATATTATCCTCAATGGGGATAAGCTGAGAGCCTTTCCCTTAAGATCAGGAATGCTTCAAGGATGCCCACTCTCACCACTATTGTTCAACATAGTACTATAAGTCCTAGCAACAGCAGTCAGACAACAGAAAGAAATAAAAGGTATTCAAATTGGCAAAGAAGTCAAACTCTCTCTTTTCACAGATGACATGATACTTTGTGTGGAAAACCCAAAAGACTCCACCCCCAAATTACTAGAACTCATACAGCAATTCAGTAATGTGGCCGGATACAATATCAATGCACAGAAATCAGTTGCTTTCTTATACACTAACAAAGTAACTGTAGAAAGAGAAATTAGAGAAACGATTCCATTTGCAATAGCACCAAAAACCATAAGATACCTCGGAATAAACCTAACCAAAGAGGTAAAGGATCTATACTCTAGGAACTACAGAACACTCATGAAAGAAATGGAAGAAGACACAAGAATATGGAAAAATATTCCATGCTCATGGATCATAAGAATAAATATTGTGAAAATGTCTATGCTACCCAGAGCAATCTATACCTTCAATGCCATCCCAAACAGTCTTTGTTTTAAAATGTAGTTTGTCTGATATAAGTATGTGTACTCTGGCTTTCTTTTGACATCTATTAGCATGAGAGGTGGTTCTGCATTCTTTCACTTTCTATCTGCAGGTATCTTTAGGTCTAAAATGAGTATTTTATAGGCAGTATGTAGATGCATCTTGGGGTTTTTTGCTATTCTGATACCCTATGTCCTTTGATTGGAGCATTTAGTCCATTTACATTTAGAGTGATTATTGGAAGATATGAATTTAGTGCCATTGTGTTACTTATAGTTTTCATGTTTCTGGTGATGTTCTCTGGTCCTTTCTAGTCTTTGTTGCTTTTGTTCATTTTTTCTCCACTCAAAGTGTCCCCCTTAAAATATCTTGCAGGGCTGGCTTAGTGTTTCACAAACACCTTTAGCTCTTGTTTGTCTGGAAAACTCTTTATCGCTCCTTATTTTCTGAATGGTATCCTTGGTAGATAAAGAATTCGTGGCTGCATATTTTTTTCATTTAACACATTGAATAAATCATGCTACTGTCTTCTGGCCTGCCAAGTTTCTGTGGATAGCTCTGCTGCAAACTTGATTTGTCTTCCCTTTGTAGGTTAAGGACACCCCCCCTTGCTGCTTTTGGGATTCTTTCCCCGTCTTTGTATTTAGTGAGTTTGATTTTGATATGCCTTGTCAATGGTTGGACTTTGTTAAATTTAATGGGAGTTCTCTGTACTTCTTGGATTTTGATGTCTGTGTCCTTCCCCAGATTAGGGCTGTTTTCAGCTATAATTTGTTTGAATAAACCTTTGGCCTCTTTTTCTCTCTCTTCATCTTCTGGGGCTCCTATGTTATGAATGTTATTCCATTTTAATAATTGGCTAAGTTCCCTAAGTCGTCTTTCATGGTCTATTACCTTTCTTTCACTCTTTAGCTTCGTTATTTTCCATAATTTTATCTTCTGTATCACTGATTCACTCCTCTGCTTCATCCACCCTCATTTTTATGACATCCACAGTGGATTGTATCTCAGTTATAGCCTTTTTAATTTTGGCCAGATATATTTTAGTTCTTTTATCTCTGTAGTAAGGGGTTCTCCCATTACCCAGTTACCCCATCCCCCCCACCCATCTCCCTTCTGTAACCCTCAATTTGTTTCCTGGAGTCCAGAGTCTCCCATGGTTTGTCTCCCTCTCTGATTTCTTCCCATTCAGTTTTCCCTCCCTTCCCCTGTGGTTCTCTGCACTATTCTTTATGTTCCACTTATGAGTGAAACCATATGATAGTTGTCTTTCTCTGCTTGACTTATTTCACTTAGCATAATCCCCTCCAGTTCCATCCATGGTGAAGCAAATGGTGGGTATTCATCCTTTTTTTTTAATTTTTATTTTTTTAAAGATTTTATTTATTTATTTGACAGAGAGAGAGATAGTGAGAGCAGGAACACAAGCAGGGGGAGTGGGAGAGCGAGAAGCAGGCCTCCTGCCAAGCAGGGAGCCCAATGTGGGACTCGATCCTAGGACCCTGGGATCATGACCTGAGCCGAAGGCAGACGCTTAACGACTGAGCCACCCAGGCGCCCGGGTATTCATCCTTTTTGATGGGTGAGTAATATTCCATTGTATATATACCATATCTGCTTATTTTTTTAAGATTTTATTTATTTATTTGACAGAGAGAGAGAGACAGCAAGAGAGGGAACACAAGCAGGGGGAGTGGGAGAGGGAGAAGCAGGCTTCCCACGGAGCAGGGAGCCCAGTGTGGGGTTCGATCCCAGGACACGGGGATCGTGACCTGAGCCAAAGGCAGACTCTTAATGACTGAGCCACCCAGGTGCCCCTGTACCACATCTTCTTTATCCATTCATCTGTTGTAGGGCATCTTGTTTCCTTCCACAGTTTGGCTATTGTGGACATTGTTGCTATGAACATTGGGGTGCATGTGCCCCTTCTTTTTACTACATCTATATATTTGCTTTATACTTTATGGTTACCAGAGAGATTATATAACAACCTCCTATTTTTTTAAAAAAAGAAAAGAAAAACAGGGGTGCCTGAGTGGCTCAGTCATTAAGTGTCTGCCTTTGGCTCAGGTCATGATCCCGAGGTCCTGGATTGAGCCCCGCATTGGGCTCCCTGCTCCACGGGAAGCCTGCTTCTCCCTCTCCCCCTCCCCCTGCTTGTGTTCCCTCTTTCACTGTGTCTCTCTCTGTCAAATAAATAAATATAATCTTCAAAAAAAAGAAGAAAAACATTCTATTTTTAATTAAGCCCAACTTAACTTCAGTTGCAAAACAAACCTCTACTACTTTATAGCTCAATCCTCCCCCACTTATACTATTAATATTTGATGACATTAGCATAGATTTATACTTTTTTATGCATTTGTCTTTTAAATCTTGCAGATGATAAAAATTGGATATGTAACAATTTCTTCCTGTTTCAGTCTTGGGAGTTTATAGGTTTCTAGGAAGGCATCCATTTCATCCAGGTTGCTCAATTTATTGGCATATAGTTGTTGATAATAATTTCTAATAATTGTTTCTATTTCCTTGGTGTTATTTGTGATCTCTCCCCTTTCATTCATAATTTATTAATTTGGATTCATTCTCTTTTCTTTTAGATAAGTTTGGCCAGTGGTTTTTCGATCTTACTAATTCATTCAGAGAACTAGCTTCTAGTTTTGTTGATCTGATCTACTGGGTTTCTGGTTTCTAATTCATGGATCTCTGCTCTAATCTGAATTACTTCTCTTCTAATGCATGGCTTAGGCATTGTTTGTTGCTTTTTCTCTAGTTCTTTAAGGTTAATGTTAGTTGGTGAATTCGGGATTTTTCTATTTTTTTGAGTGAGGCTTGGATGCCTATGTATTTCTCCCTTAGAACCACCTTTGCAGTATGCCATAGGTTTTGGACTGATGTGTTTTCATTCTCATTGGTTTCTATGGATTGTTTAAGTTCTTCTTTGATTTCCTGGTTGACCCAAACATTCTTGAGCAGAGTGGTCTTTAACTTCAAGTGTTTGAATTTCTGCCAAATTTTTTTTCTTTTGCTTGAGTTCCCGTTTTAAAGCATTATAGTCTGAGAATATGCAGGGAATAATCTCAATCTTTTGGTATCAGCTGAGACCTGATTTGTGACCCAGTATGTGGTCTATTCTGGAGAAAGTTCCATGTGAGCTTGAAAAGAATGAGTATTCTGTTGTTTTAGGGTGGAATGTTCTGTATATATCTATGAGGTCCATCTGGTCCAGTGTGTTATTCAAAGCTCTTGTTTCTTTGTTGATTTTCTGCTTAGATGATCTGTCTATTGCTGAGAGTGGAGTACTGAGGTTTCCTACAATTAATGTATTGTTATCAATATGACTCTGTTTTTGTAAACAGTTGGCTTATGTAGATGGCTGCTCCCATGTTGGGGGTGTAGATATTTACAGTTGTTAGATCTTCTTGTTGGATAGACCCTTTAATAATGATATAGTGTTCTTCTGTGTAGCCATCAGGGAAATCCAAATCAAAACCACATTGAGGTACCACCTACACCAGTTAGAATGGCAAAAATTGACAAGGCAAGAAACAACAAATGTTGGAGAGGTTGTGAAGAAAGGGGAACACTTTTACACTGTTGATAGGAATGCAAGTTGTTATAGCTACTTTGGAAAACAGTGTGGAGGTACCTCAAAAAATTAAAAATAGAGCTACCCTATGACCCAGCAATTGCACTGCTGGGTATTTACCCCGAAGACACAGATGTAGTGAAAAGAAGAGCCATATGCACCCCATTGTTCATAGCAGCAATGTCCACAATAGCTAAACTGGAAATAGCTGAGATGCTCTTCAACAAATGAATGGATAAAGAAGATGTGGTCCATATATACAATAGAATATTACTCAGCCATCAGAAAGAATGAATACCCAACTTTTACATGAACATGGGTGGGACTGGAGGAGATTATGCTAAGTGAAATAAGTCAAGCAGAGAAAGTCAATTATCATATGGTTTCACTTATTTGTGGAACATAAAGACTAGCATGAAGGACATTAGGAGAAGGAAGGGAAAAATGAAGGGGGGAAATCGGAGGAAGAGATGAACCATGAGAGACTATGGACTCTGAGAAACACACTGAGGGTTTTGGAGGGGAGGGTGGTGGGGGGATGGGTTAGCCTGGTGATGGGTATTAAGGAGGGCATGTAGTGCATGGAGCACTGGGTGTTATACGAAAACAATGGATCGTGGATCACTACATCAAAAACTAATGATGTATTGCATGGTGACTAACATAACATAATAAAATAAAATCAAATTTAAAAATTGTATATATAAACCAAAATTACAAATTACTGTGTTTTTTTCAACCTTTACCAGAGATCTTTTTATCCTCACATAGTCATGAGTTATTCTATAGAATCCTTTGATTTCAATCTAAAGGACTCCTTTTAGCATTTATTATGGAGCAGTTCTAGTGGTAGTAAAATCCCTTAGGTTTTGTTTATTTGGGAGTATCTATTTCTCCCACACTTTTTTTAAAAAGCTTTTATTTACTTATTTTAGAGAGAGAGAGAGCATGCAGAGGGACAGAGGGAGGAAGAGACAATCTCAAGCAGAATCTGCACAAATTGCAGAGCCCAATGCAGGCCTTGATCACATGACCTTGAAATCACAACCCAGCCAAAACCAAGAGTTTGATGCTCAGCCATCTGAGCCACCCTGGCACCCCTCTCCCACACTTTTGAAGGACGGTTTTACTGAATATAGTTGACAGTTTTTTTTTTTTTTCCAGTACTTTGAATATATCATTCTACTGACTTCTGGCCACCAAGTTTTATGCTGAAAAAGACACTGACATTTTGGGGGGCTCCTGGTTGATTCAGTCAGTTAGGTATCTGACTCTCAATTATGGCTCAGGTCATAATCTAAGGGTCGTGAGATGGAGCCCTGGATCAGGCTCCACACTCAGCTTGGAGTCTGCTTGAGATTCTCTCTCTCCATCTCCGTCTGCCCTTCCCCCCATGATCTCTCTCTCTCTCAAATAAATAAATAAATCTTAAATACACTGACATATTTTTCTTAAAAATACCTCATACATCATGAATTACTTATGTATAGCTGTTTATGGGAATCTCTGCCTTTGGCTTTCAACATTTTTTCAACATTTATTAATATTTCAACATTTATTATTATTACGAATAGAGTTTATCTTACTTGGAGTACAGTGGTCTTCTTGGTATGTAGATGTCTTTCACACAAATTTGGGAATCTTTCAGCTACCACCCAGAAGGGGAAGAGGGAAAGGCAACTCTTGGGAGAGAGGGAATAGAAGAGCGGTTTACATATTTAAGTCATATGGCTCAGCAGCTAGAGTTGGAGTCTCTGGGTCAGACAGGTCTGAAGGCAAGCACTGTTTCATAGCCCCAGGATTTGTCTTAATTATGGATAACATATGTTGGATATATCCATCACCTTGGGTTGGGGCAATTAATTCCCTGAATGAACTGGTATTTTTGATTTTTGTGTTATGTTGCATTCAATATCAGTAGTGGGGACAGTTTGGTTTAAAGGACCACAAATTTATACGCCCTATGCTCTGCCTTCAATGAACAAACGGCATCTTTCTTACACCATTTCACTTAGTATTTTGGGTATTTAATCTAGGAAATTAAAATTTCATAAAACATGGCAGCCCAGTTCTGGAGAATTTATTTTTTAGTATAAATTGGTTTGTTTAAAGCAAACATTTATGCCTCTTAAATTTTCATTAAATTTTTAAATAAAATTGTTCTAGACTCTCTGAAAACTCCACTTCATTGTAGGTGTTTTAAATTTATTGTTGTTTAAGGAGGGAATGAATATGTGATGAGCACTGGGTGTTACATGCAACTAATGAATCGTTGAACACTACATCAAAAACTAATGATGTGTTATATGTTGGCTAACTGAACATAATAAAAAATAAAATAAAAATAAATAAAAAATAAATTTATTGTTGTTATTGTAAAGACTAAATAAAGTCTTCATGACCATTATTTGTCAAAAAGCAGGACCATCATTTGTCAAAAAGTAAAGACCATTATTTGTCAAAAAGTCCACCAGCATCTAGGAAATCTTTTTTTGAAGCATTTGTGAAATATAGAGATGACATCATGGGAGAGCTATTAGAAGTAATAGAAATGATGTTAAATGAAGCAACTGACTTATAAAAATTAGTGGAAGTACATGTGAAAAATAATACAAGTTTATCTATGTTTATTGTGGATACATATGTATTTGTTAGAACAACTTTGGTGTTCTGGTTCATATTTGAATCTGTGTAATATAACTATCTTAAATATATTAATAAATACCTTCAAAACTACACATATTGAGAGACCAAGATAAGGAATTATTGAATGATGGTAAAACAATTTTTATCCAGTATAATAATTTGTCATTTGCCTTTCAAATTTGACTTACAGGGACCCTTTAAAAAGATTATGTGGAAAAAAAAAATAAAGGTGAATGTCATAGAATGGGAAGAAAATTCTAAGGCCAAAACTTTCCCACCTTTTGTAAATAAGGTTCATTTAGATATGACATCAGGTAACCTTACCTTTTTCAATCTAAAATCATCAGATGAAGATGAGTATGAAATTGAATCTCCAAGCATTAAAGATAATATCAAGTTCATTCTGTAAGTGATTGAGCCTCTTCCATATCCAACACTAAATTGCACATTGACTGTTGAAGACCTTACAGTCCATTGCAAGATCCTGGAATCTAACAACAGAAATATAGAACTTATAAAGTACTCATGGAATTTTCTTCAGTACTTTGTAAAAATAGCTCTGATTCTTCTGAAGTGTATATTAAGAAAGAAAATGATCTCTCACGGGAAATACAATCATTATCAATCCATTTTCCAAACAGACATCATCACTTATTTTAGCAACCTGTGTCCCAGATGGTAATTCAGGGCAGTTTTATGATTACATCAGCAGTAATACTAGCAGGAATAGTAATTTTATTTTTGCTGCTTAGAAAGGGTTCTCTGAAATGTGGCAGAGAAACAGACAGAACCAACTCCAGTTGACTGGTACTACAAGATGAAATCAAATGTATAGTAACTAGGTAATTTAAATAATGAAATGAATGCCGTCTGGTTTACCATTCAAGTATTACATCATCTTTGAGGAAATTTTGGAATTCTAACCTGAAGTAGTCCTTCATCAGAAGGTATTTTTTGGAAGAAATATTAACTAACAACCAGCATTAATATCTGTTTTATCACTGTATAAGACTAGCTGCTGGGGCGCCTGGGTGGCTCAGTCGTTAAGCGTCTGCCTTCGGCTCAGGTCATGATCCCAGGGTCCTGGGATCGAGCCCTGCATCGGGCTCCCCGCTCAGTGGGAAGCCTGCTTCTCCCTCTCCCACTCCCCCTGCTTGTGTTCCTGCTGTCGCTATCTCTCTCTCTGTCAAATAAATAAATAAAAAATCTTAAAAAAAAAAAACTAGCTGCTGTATATGACCAGTCTCTCAATTTTTATTATAAATTTTATATCAGAGATGTAAACTTTTAAATATATAAATAAATGTAAATATAGGCATTTTTAAAAAGGTTCTAAAAAGTGCAAAAAATAGTTGTGTGTGATTGGTTACTTTAAAAAAATATTTATTTATTTATTTTAGAGAGAGTGTGTGTGCAGGAGGAGGGGCAGAGGGAAAGAGAGAGAAAGAGAGAGAGAGAGAGAGACAGACTTCCCATTGAGCATGGAGACCAATGCCGGGCTCCATCTCACAACCCTGAGATCATGACCTGAGCTGAAATCAAGAGTTAGACACTTAGGGGCGCCTGGGTGGCTCAGATGGTTAAGCGTCTGCCTTCGGCTCAGGTCATGATCCCAGAGTCCTGGGATCGAGTCCCGCATCGGGCTCCCTGCTCCTTGGGAGCCTGCTTCTCCCTCTGCCTCTCTCTCTCTCTGTCTCTCATGAATAAATAAATAAAATCTTTAAAAAAAAAAAAAGAGTTAGACACTTAGCCAACTGAGCCACCCAGGTACTCCATGACTGGTTACTTTTGTGTAAAAACAAAATGAAAACAAAAATAAGAAAGCTCTTTTGGGGTGCCTGGGTGGCTCAGTTGGTTAAGCGACTGCCTTCAGCTCAGGTCATGATCCTGGAGTCCCGGGATCAAGTCCCTTATCGGGCTCCCTGCTCAGCGGGGAGTCTGCTTCTCCCTCTGACCCTCCCCCCTCTCATGTGCTCTCTCTCTCTCATTCTCTCTCTCAAATAAATAAATAAAATCTTAAAAAAAAAAAGAAAGAAAGCTCTTTTGTGGGCTCTTGGCCCCCAAAATAGCATATAAGCCAGTGAAAAGGAAATAATGTTTGAAGGAGTATGTGTTTATTGGGAGCATGAAAGAGACAAACACTCTAACAAATACTGGTTTTTCCAATGAATCAAAAAATTATCCATGTCACATAAGAGCAATATCCTCAGGTTGGCTAGTAACTCTCTGAGAACAGGACATCTAAACATGCATTGGTTGTGTCTATCCACTACAGTTAGGATTTGGAGATGTCGTTAGCATTTACTTTGGACAATACCTTTTTTGGGAACTATGTGTCAAGAACTATGAAAGGTGTAAGTTTTTACCCTACTTGTAAACTAACAATTTGATCTGGCAGTTTTATAGATGCTAGAAGAAGATACAAGACACCTGAGTCAGATATAAAAAGGATGGCTTATTACTCATGCTACAGCAGGCAGCATGAACTTCTTTGCAGTGGTTACCCTCAGTCCCCAAGTCCCATGCTAGTGATAAGAAGCACTGCAGATGTATGATATGCAGACGATGGGTTTGCATTACAACGTAGGAAACTCCATTATTTTAAATGGGCTTTTTAAATGAACTTTTAGCTCTATTCCTTATGTTCCACATATGAGTGAAACCATATGATAATTGTCTTCCTCTGCTTGACTTATTTCACTTAGCATAATCCCCTCCAGTTCCATCCATGTTGATGCAAATGGTGGGTATTCATCCTTTCTGATGATTGAGTAATATTCCACCGGGTGATGGGTATTAAGGAAGGCATGTGTTGGGATGAGCACTGGGTGTTATATGCAACTAATGAATCATTGAACACTACAACTAAAACTTATGATGTACTATATGCTGGCTAACTGAACATAATATAAATAAATAAATAAATAGAAACATTTAGCAAACATCCTCAGAGTACTATCTTTATGTTCCTGAATAGCACATAAATATGCCCTCTGTCCCAGAGAGAAATACTATTTCTACTTTCTTCCAAGGCTGTTTTTTATACAATTAGCATTGAAAAATAGTTTGGAAAAAAAGCTGTTAATGTCTCTAATCAGAATTCAAGTAGAAATATGAGACCTATAAAGAATTGTCTCTGAACAATGAGAAGCAATTTCTAAGATTCATATGGAAATGCATAGGATTTATAACATCCAAAAGTATTTTGAAAAAGAATAGCCATGCTGAAGGCCTTACACTGCTAGTTTCCAACTTATTATAAAGCAATAGCATTGAAAAAAGTATAGGATTGGCATAAAGGTAGGCACATAGATCAATTTAGCAGAAGAGAGAATCCAGAAATAAACCCATATGGATATAGTCAACTGATTGTCAACAAAGGTGCAAAGCTAATTCAGTGGAGGAAATATAGTGTTATCAGGGATGTCCTATGGATAGCCATAAGTTAAAATAAATGATTGTCAATCCTTACTTTACACAATATACAGAATTAAGTATTAATTGATATTAGACTTAAATGTAAAAGCTAAGATTACAATATTTTTAGAAGAAAAAAATAGGACAAAATTTAAGTGAATGTGGATTTGGTAAAAGTATCTTAAATAGGTTGCTAAAAATATGAAGTATAATAGACAAAATCAATAAATTGGACTTCATCCAAATTAAAATATTTTGTTCTACTAAGGACACTATTAGAAAAATAAAAATTAAAACACAGAACAGGAGAAAATATATGTGGAACATGTAACCATCACAGGGCTTGTAATTTGAATATATAAAGAACCCTTAAAAATCAATATGTGGTAAGCAAACAACACAATTATAATGGGCAAATATTAGAACAGACTCTTCATCAAATAAGATAAATGGATGGCAATTAAGCACATGAAAAGATGCTTGACATTATAATTAGGAAAATGCTATTTAAAACTAAAATGATATGACACAAACACCTATTAGAATGGCTCAAATTAAAAAGACTGAAAATACTAGGGCTCCATGACTACATAATGTGAATACATGTGGTTATGGATATTTGGAAACAGTTGTGCAATTTCTTAAAATGATAAACATATACTTATCATATCACTGCTCTTAAACTTTTATCTAAAAGAAATGAAAGCATATGTCCACACAAAGTCTTGCACATGACTATTCATAGCAGCTTTATTTGTAACAGTCAAAAACTGGAAACATCTAGTAGACAGACAGTAAAGGCATTAATTTTTCTGATATCCACCATAGCAACATTTTTCTAGATATGCCTCCTGAGGCAAGAGAAACAAAAACAAAAATAATCTATTGGGACTACATCAAAATAAAAAGCACAGCAAAGGAAACAACAAAATGAAAGGCAACCTAATGAATGGGAGAAGATATTTACAAATGACATATCTGATAAAGGGTTAGTATCAAAAATATACAAAGAATTTATATAACTCAACACCAAAAAAAAAATCAAATAATCCAATTAAAAATGAGCAGAAGACATAAACAGACATTTCTCTAAAGAAGATATCCAGATGGCAAATAGATGCATGAAAAGATGCTCAACATCACTGTGGAAAATGGTATGAAGGACTGTTTCAAAGTTAAAAATATAACTACCCCATGATCCAGCAATCACACTACTGGGTATTTACCCCAGAATACAAAAACACTAATTCAAAGGGATACATGCATCCCTATGTTTATAGCAACATTATTTAAAATAGCCAAATTATGGAAGCAGCCGAAGTGTCCTTCAAATGATGAATGGATAAATAAGATGTGGTGTATATATATACAATGGAATATTACACAGCCATAAAAAAGAATGAAATCTTGCCATTTGTAACAGCATGGATGGAGCTAGAGCGTATAATGCTAAGTGAAATAAGTCAGACAAAGACAAATACCTATGATTTCATTCATATGTAGAATTTAAGAAACAAAACAAAGGAGCAAAGGGGAAAAACAGAGAGAGGAAGACTTATCAAGAGACTTTAATTATAGAGGACAAACTGATGGTTACCAGTGAGGAGGCGGTATAGGGATGGGTTAAATAAGTGATGGGGATTAAGGAGTGCACTTGTCCTAATGAGCACCAGGTAATATATGGAATTGTTGAATCACTATACTTTATATCTGAAACTAATCTAACCCTGTATATTAAATAACTAAAAACTTTTTTAAAGGTTTCAGATATACATTTGTATCTCACCATTGCCAGAGTGGCAGTTAAGACAGCTGGACCAGGCAGCAGTTCCAACCAGCATTTACAGGACAAACTCCCCGTTCACACACAGGTCCTCATGTACAAGGTCTCAGGGTGCCTGGAATAAGAAGTGAATTCAGTCATATGTGTGAAAAGAAAGCTGTGGGCCGATTTGTCTTGTGTGGTTTCTGAGCCCAAGAGGTGGATATGCTTAACACACTGGTAGTATTAGGAAGAGAGTACAAGAGTGCAGGAATGAGCAACATTTAAAATATTTTTCTCCTGATTTAGTGTTATCTAATTCTATTAAATATAGGCACACAGAAATAAAAAGCTTTTTTTTAAAATTAAAATGTTTCTCCTCAATATAAGTTACAAGTCAATCACTACAGAATGTTTTGCTTACCACTTAAGAATGGTAAAAATATGTGCCATTTTCTCCATCAGTTTTTGTCCACTTTAGAGCCTAAAACCAGTTGAGATAAGTACAGTGGAACCACACACATTATAAACAATGGTAAATATATACACTTTGTAAGTATAACACAGGAATCTTCTGTCCTGCTTCTCCATGGACAGGGCTCTGTTGGGCATGATTTTAAAGATTTTATTTATTTATTTGACAAGGAGAGAGAGTGAGAGCAAACACAAGCATGGGGAGCAGCAAGCAGAGGGAGAGGGAGAAACAGACTCCCGGCTGAGCAAGGGCTCGATGTGGAACTCGATCCCAGGACCCCGGGATCATGACCTGAGCTGAAGGCAGACCCTTAACGACTGAGGCACCCAGGCGCCCCTGGGTATGATTTTAAATGAAATCCAAGCACCTTTTCTCCTTGTTTAGTTTAAGTGCAGCTACCAGGAATGCAGAGCAGCATTTAAGGTATAAAGTACTCTATTCTCAAGGCAATCTCACCTTATTATATTCTCCTTACAGGTGAAGCAGACAAGCCCGGGGTAGGACTAGAATTCAGGGTTCACAGGCTCTCTGCCCTAGCTCCATGACAACCCCTTGTGCCAAAGCCTGGGTTTTGCAGCAAAGCTCAGTTCAGGCCAGGGAAGCCTGGGTCCACCAAGAATCCTAAGCAATCTATTAAACCTCCTGAAATGGACAGTCCTGCTGCTTTAATCATTAATTTACCAGAGAAATAACAGAATGATACTATTCCTTGGGTGAGCTAATAATAACCGTGGCAGGTAAGTTGCCTGCTATTCATGCACACTAAGAATAGAAGTGAATCCCTTAAACTGACAAAGGACATGAAGCCAATTATTTTTTTTAAATTTTTTAAAGATCTTATTTATTTGAGATAGAGAGACTGAGACAGAGAGAGCGAGCATGAGCAGGGGGAGGGGCAGAAGGTGAAGGAGAAGCAGACTCCCCACTGAGCATGGAGCCAGATGCAGGGCTTGATCTCAGGACCCTGAGATCATGACCTGAGCTGAAGGCAGACACTTAACAGACTGAGCCACCCAGGCGCCCCTGAAGCCAATTATTAAAGTATTGCCTCTCTACTCTAAATTCACCCATCAAAACATGCTCTCTGATAATAGACACAATTTTTAAGTATCTCTCCTTCAAAGTGACACAATGTTTTATTTTCTCAGGAGAAGACACTGGAGGGACATTGAAGAAAATGCCTCTCCTGTTATTTCTGGTTGTCAGAGGTGTGTGTGTGTGAGGATATCCTCAGTGCTCTGCCCCAAGCATGAGCCAAGAACAACTCCTCATTGAATGTACAATCCTGGTGTGGCCTGCTGATTGGCTTGCTATGACTTTCTTCACAGAGACATCCTGTGCTCCAAACCACCTGCCCACTGATTCTCTCTGCTTGCTTTCTTTACTGCCCCCCACCCGCCCCCTGCCCAACAACAGGTTTATCATCTGTAGTTCTGCCAGTGCTGTAGCCCTCCCAACACCAAAGCCCTTCTAATCCTGCATGCAGGACATTTTTGGCTCCAGGCCTCCAACTCCACCAGCATCCTTATTCCTACTACATGCCCACACACTAGCCACTAGTCACTTGTCTACACTGATGTGTTCCAAAGTGTTACTTCCTGCTCACCCTGCAACTGTAGCCCAGCTCTGGTTCTGCAAACCAGCTCTGGTGCCCACAAACCAGCAAATTTCTCTGCCATCCAATAGGTTCTCCTATACTTTCTCCAGTGAGGTGTGAACTCCAGCCTTTGAGAGGGCCACCCCCACTCCAAATTTTTCTATCTTTGAGTACTGAAATGGACAGTCCTGCTGCTTTAATCATTAAAAGAGAGAACAAAAAACAAACACTCAATATTGAAAAGACGTCAAATCTAAAAGTTCAACACAATCTTAATTAAAATCTCAAACAAGATTTTGGTTGAAATTCTAATGAATTGATCATCTAAATGGAGTCAAAACGGGCTAAAAATAACAAAACACCTTCAAAGAACAAAGTAGAATGGACTGGCCTTATCCAAATAACAGGATTGACTTCAGATCTGTAGCAATTAATACTGATATGTGGTATTTCAAATAAATAAAAAGAGCCATGGTATTTACTAGAGTGTATAGAAACTAGCCCATATATACATAGACACTTGATTTATGACACGTGTTGCTGTAAATAAGTTGGAAAAAAAGCAGACTTTTCAAACGTGGTTTACTGAGACAATCAGATATCCAAAGCGCGGGGGGGGGGGGGGGGGCGGGCAGGAAACCAGAACCCTACTCAACACCATACATAAACATCACTTGTAGGGGGATTAAGACTTACCTGTGAAAGGTAAAACTGTAAATATTTTAGAAGACAATACAGAGAATATGTTCATAGCCCCAAGGAAGAGACAGATTTCTAAAAACAGACAAGCACTAATAATAAAGAAAAGAAAGATAAATTTGACTGTATAGCATATGATCGCAAAGTGTAGCATAAATCAAGTGAAAATTCAAGCAACAAAGCAAGGGAATATTTTGACCACACATATAATCAATGGACTAGTATTTAAAATACGTAAAGAACTCAATAAATGAATAAGTGTAGATGGAAAATAGAAGAATGGCTGACAGAATTAAACTTAAACAGTCCTTTTACAGAAGAGAAAATCCAAAAGGCTCATAAATATGAGAATATGCAAAAGCTTACTAGTAATAGTAAAAAAAAAAGTAAATTCTGACAATCCTTGGTGTAGGTGAAGAAGTGTAGCAGCAGGAACTCTCTATGCTACTGGTGAGACTGTAAATTGGCACAACTACTACAGAAATCAATTTGGCATCATCTAGAAAAGTTGAGGATATTCATACCCTAGTGATTCTATTTTTGGAGGTAGACCCAAGAGACTTTTACACATGTATTCCATGGGAAATGTCCAAGAATGTTCACTGCAGCATTGTTAATACTAATAGTCCCAAACTAGAAACAACCATAGTGCCCATCCACTGTAGAATTGGATGTTCAATCAATTCATGATTGCTTCACTAAAATTATACACTGGAAGGCTAGTGAACAATGGAGACAAAGAATCTATAGCTACTCTGAAAAACATGGATGAATCTCTCAAATAAGTGATACAAGTGAGAGAAGCAAGCCATCAGAGGAAGCATGCAGTATGATTTATTTATATAAATTCATATAAATGGTATTATTTAGGGATGTGTACACAAGTGGTAAAGCTATAAAGAAAAACACTGAAATACTCACAATGTCAGGATAATGACTATATCTCTAAGAAAGGGTGTGGGTTGTGATTGGGAGGAACACAGTGTCTGTATTCTGGAAAGCTGGCAATGGTCTATTTCTTGACCTGGCTCCTAGTTACACGGGTGTTTGTTTTTACAAATTATCTAAACCTGGCAGATATGTTTCATGCACTCCTCTATACCTCAGATTTTAAATATGGCTTCCTGCAAAAAAATGTAATGGAAGGAAAATATGTGAAGTAAAAATTTTGATGAGGTTTAGAGTATTAGGGATGAAAAACTTTTTCTTTCTATCAAGTGTTCCGCAAGTATACGTTATCACTAAAAAGGGGGGAGTGGGGATTATTTAAACTATATGCACCCCATAATCTAGTCATTACCCTAAACCTTTCCCTTGCTAGATATTTCACCCTCTATTTATATCATTTCCCAAATCACAGATGACAGACAAGTCAGAAGATCATCATCATCATTAATACAATCATTAGGCTTCACAGGCCAAATCCATTACAGTGAGATTGGGCCACCACACTGAAATGCAAGGCGGCACACCAGGACTATTGAACACGGTCATATGGGTATTTTTCTCAGCAGAGTCCATAACAGTGACTTAGGGTTTAATCTTATCACATTTAACTGGTACTCCTGTCCAGAGACCTCCATGTGCTGGAGAATCTAGAATTAGCTAAGGAATGCTGTGGGACTGGACATGAAATTTACCATGGTGTAATGGCAAAGAGTTGGTTTAGCTTGTGCACCGTCTTAGAAGAACCCAGGGGTGGGGTGGGTTTTCCAGGATTCAATATAAATTGTTTCATCTTCCAGGCTTTGCACTTCTAGGCTGAACAGTGGTAATCTGTTTTGGCTCCACCTCTTACTCATTCTAATTTCTGTATCAGCAGGCAAAAAATATAAATAAATAAATAAATAAATAAATAAATAAATAAATAAATAAATAACTATAAAACAAATTTTCCTGAGGACCTTGCTCAAGACAGTTCTGGATATGGAAGCTGTCCAGGAAAAAAAAAAAAAATCATTTTCAGCATAATTTGCTAGCACTATGGTAGTTTAATGTTGACACATAGTGTATTGTCCCAGGAATTTTCTCTCACTGGATTGATAAATCCAGCCAGGCAGCCATCCAGTAAACAATTTTTAAAAAATCACCATGCTTACCACCGGGAGGGGCTGAGGGTGTTTATTTTGGTATATACAGTGATGTACAGATTTAAGTTGCATTTAGCAGATAGATTGCTAGGTATTCCAGCACCATTTACCAGGTGAACTTTCATTTCCCCATTATCTGGGAAGACGTCCTTGATTTCCTACAAATATTGAATGTAGAACTTATTTGTGCATACCAGGCTCTGCCTCTGGGCTTTCTATTCTGTCCCAGAGACCCAGGACCAGAATATTTAAATCACTGTGTCGTTAAACACGTTTTAATATCTGATAGGGCCAGTTTCTGCGCATTGCACTTTTTTTTTTTTTCCTTTCAGGAACGTGCTCAGGCCCGCGGCAGGGGGCGGGGTCGCGCCTCCTCCGTGGCTCTGGTTCCAGTGGAGCCTCACCGACGCGGAGATGGAAAGCCCGAGGCTGCTCCCGCCTCGAGGGACACGACAGAGCGGCGGTGCTGGCAGCCCCGCGGGCGCCAGCCGGTTCCACGGCGGCCCTGACCCGCGGGCTGGCCAGGTCCCCGCGCGCCGCCTCCTGCTGCTCCGGGGCCCCCAAGATGGCGGGCCCGGGAGGCGGCACGAGGAGGCCAGAGCGGCCTCACGGGGCCCGGGCCCGAGCCCGTTGGCGCCGAGGTCGGATCACGCTGGCGGCGGCGGCGGCGGCGGCGACGGCGACGGCGATGACTTCTTCCTGGTGTTGCTGGACCCGGCGGGTGGCGATGTGGAGACCACGGGCGCCGGCCAGGCCGCAGGGCCTGTATGGAGGGAGGAGGCCGAGTCGGTCCCACAGCTCCAGCAGGGTGAGAACGGCGCGAATCCCGCGGGCCGCCAGGCGCTAGGCCCCCGCTGCCTGTCCGCAATCCCCGCCCCATCCCCGGCTGAAAACCCGATCCCCGCCCCAGGCCTGGGACCCGCCGCGGCCTTCACGGGCACCGTCACCATCCACAACCAAAACCTGCTGTTGCGCTTCGAGAACGGTGTCCTCACCCTGGCCACGCCCCCGCCGCCGGCCTGGGAGCCTGGGGTCGCGCCTGCCCCTCAGCCTGGGGGTCTGATGGCTCCGCAAGCGGGGGTCCCGCACGCCGCGCAGCCCAGCGACTGCCCCGAGCTGCCGCCCGACCTCCTGCTGGCGGAGCCAGCTGAACCGGCGCCCGCCCCCGCGCCTGAGGAGGAGGCAGAGGGCCGAGCCGCAGCCGAGAGTCCCCGCAGGCCGCTGGGCCCAGGCCCGGGCGTGGTGCTGTACCTGTGTCCCGAGGCGCAGTGCGGACAAACCTTCGCCAAGAAGCACCAGCTGAAAGTGCACCTGCTGACTCACAGCAGCAGCCAGGGCCAGCGGCCCTTCAAGTGCCCCCTGGGCGGCTGTGGCTGGACTTTCACCACCTCCTACAAGCTCAAGAGGCACCTGCAGTCGCACGACAAACTGCGGCCCTTTGGCTGCCCTGCGGAGGGCTGTGGCAAGAGCTTCACCACGGTGTATAACCTCAAGGCGCACATGAAGGGCCATGAGCAGGAGAACTCGTTCAAATGCGAGGTGTGCGAGGAGAGCTTCCCCACTCAGGCCAAACTCAGCGCCCACCAGCGCAGCCATTTCGAGCCTGAGAGGCCATACCAGTGCGCGTTTTCTGGCTGCAAGAAGACGTTTATCACAGTGAGTGCCCTGTTTTCCCATAACCGTGCCCATTTCAGGGAACAGGAACTCTTTTCCTGCTCTTTTCCTGGCTGCAGCAAACAGTACGACAAGGCTTGTCGCCTGAAAATTCACCTGCGGAGCCACACCGGTGAGAGACCTTTCCTTTGTGACTTTGACGGCTGTGGCTGGAACTTCACCAGCATGTCCAAACTCTTAAGGCACAAAAGGAAGCACGAGGATGACCGGAGGTTCATGTGCCCTGTGGAAGGCTGTGGGAAATCTTTCACAAGGGCTGAGCATCTGAAAGGCCACAGCATAACCCACCTGGGCACAAAGCCTTTTGTGTGCCCTGTGGAAGGCTGCTGTGCCAGGTTCTCTGCTCGCAGTAGTCTCTACATCCACTCCAAGAAACACTTACAGGACGTGGACACTTGGAAAAGCCGTTGCCCAGTCTCTACTTGTAATAAACTCTTCACATCCAAGCACAGCATGAAGACCCACATGACCAAAAGGCACAACCTCGGCCAGGATCTCTTAGCTCAGCTAGAAGCTGCGAATTCTCTTACGCCCAGCAGTGAACTTACCAGCCAGGGACAGAGTGATCTCAGTGATGCAGAGCTAGTGTCTCTCTTCTCGGATGTGCCTGGCAGTAGTTCTGCTGCAGTGCTGGACACAGCATTGGTGAACTCTGGAATCTTGACTATTGATGTGGCTTCTGTGAGTTCAACTCTGGCAGGGAGCCTCCCTGCTAATAGTAATAATTCCTTAGGGCAGGCTGTGGACCCTCGGGCCTTGATGGCCACCAGTGACCTTCCTCAAAGTCTGGATACCTCTCTCTTTTTTGGAACGACAGCCTCTGGTTTTCAGCAGAGTCCCTTAGATATGGATGATGTCCCAAGTCTAAGTGTGGGGCCATTGGCATCTCTGGGCTCTTTGGCTATGAAAAACTCAAGTCAAGAGCCCCAAGCTTTGACCCCCAGCAGTAAGCTAACAGTGGACACAGATGCTCTGACTCCTTCAAGCACCCTTTGTGAAAACAGTGTCTCAGAACTACTGCCGCCAACCAAAGCAGAATGGAATGTACATCCTGACTCTGACTTCTTTGGACAGGAGGAAGAAACCCAGTTTGGATTCTCCAATCCAGCAGGAAACCATGGTTCTCAGAAAGAAACAGATCTTATCACAGTGACTGGCAGCTCATTTTTGGTATGAACTATTAATTCCTTGCCACGTGGCTTATTCTTATGAATTACACTCAATTTTTAGGCTATTCTGGACTAAATGTTTAATTTATGATCTTGACTCTGGAACTGTCAAGTTGTGTGACCCTGAGTAAGTCACTTAACCTATCTGAGCCTTAATTTCCTTATTTATAAAATGAGGTGGTTTGAATAGATTGTTTCTAAGGTCTTTTAACTCTGTATTTAATGATTTTGTGCTCTTTCTTGAAAATTTTAGGAAATCTTACCATGATTAACTATTGCATGCGCTTCTAATGTAATGAAAATGCATTGAGAGTTAATGATCAGAGAATGTGGAACTGGTGTTTAACTTTAAAATTATAATGGAAATTTTACAGAATGTCAAAATATTTCTAAAATCTAGTGTTAGAGCTTAAAAAAAGAAAGCTAAAAATATGGGTTAGTTCTGCTTACCTCCTTATCTTTCTAGCTTCTTCTTTTTTTTTATGGAAGCCTGTGTTGTAGAACATGCCAGAGCTTTGATATGACTCAGACCCAGAAATATTGATTTGGTGGTGAATAAGTGGCCTTATATAAGTCATTTAGCATCAGTAAGCTTCAGTTCATTTGGTGCATTGTAGACTTACTTCTCTATCCTAGGAGTTAGTTTTGGGCATAGAATGTTATGTGTTTTGGCATGTTTTAGTGAATTTTTATCACCTCTCCTGCCCCTCTCATTCCTTCCTTAAAGAGGAGAAATCAGCATAATTAAATATGACGTTTGTGCAGGCAAAAAGGTTTATGAACGTTAAGAAGCAGGAAGGGAATATCTTTCTTCCACAAATTAAGAAGGATTTTTCTCCATACATTTCGTCTGTAACATTGCCCCCAGGTCCATTAGTCTGAATTATATTATCTTTGCTCTGCATTCAAAGCCAGCCCATAGAGTGAATATATAGAGCCTGTGATTCCAAGAAAATCTGAGAATGGATCAGAGTGACATTTTCACCCTCTGTGTCCCAGAGAGCTCATTGCTTGCCTTCTCCCTGAGTTGGAATGAGAGGTTTCATTTGCATTTTGAGTAAATATTGTTTGTCTTACGTGAGTATAGCATTTTATAGTTTATGTAGCACTTTCACAACTTGTATTTGAGCCTCACAATATTGTGAGATAGTTGTGGCAAAATTTTAACTATAACTTATAATATTAAAAATTAAAATTTACCTAACTCACAGTATAAATGAATTTTATATTTATTATATATATACATATATATCTATCAATTCCCATTTTATTCTTCTGAGTTTCATGATTACTTTTATTTATAACCACTTTTTCTGTTCCACTGTAATTGATGTTTGTTCCCTTCTGCCTGCTCTGCTCTTTCTCCAACCAGTTCTCTAACATGTGCGTTTCAGTCTATGTCATGATCTCTTCTTTTTAAATTTTAATTAGACAGGTCATTTTCATGGTCACCATCTCTCAGCCATTCCCCTCATGGCCCATTTTTTAGTCACAGTATTTACTGCAAGTCTGAGTATGCAGTACAAAATTATTTTCTGGATTTAGATGTCAGTGTGTTTCCATATAAATCAAATGATAATGGGGATATTTTTATGTAAGGTTTTCATAAGACATGTTCTTTTACGTTTCTAAATTTTTTCACCATGTTGTTCTGCTAGCAAACACTCTTAGTTGCTCTGAAACATTCTAACCCATTACTGGTTGCATGTAGATGTGTGTGGATGACAGTTACAGCACTTTGGTAGTGCACTTTATAATTTGCCACTTTGAAATGCAACTGTACTATCTTTCTGGTTTTTAAATTGGTTGTGCTCATTCAGTGAAAAAGCAAGAAGTATATACATAAATTTGTAACTCAACAAAGTGATCAGAGTATGATTGTTTCTAACCATTTAACAGTTCTGTCTCAGCACTTTGGAAAAATTTTAAGCCCATTTTGGAAATGTGTTGTCATTAGTTAAGTCCTCTTAAATAGATTTTTTTTTCTTTTCCTACAGATAGGAATATGAGGCCTGAGGTAAACATGCAGGTTATAGGCATCTGTTAATATATACAACCATAAGAATATTTTAAAATTATTTCATTTTGTTTCTTTAATCCCTCGATCCTCTGTCCTACCATTAGATCTATTATATTCTGTGGAATTTTCTTTTTTTAAAAAAATATTTTATTTATTTATTTGAGAGAGGGAACAAGTAGTGGGGAGGGGCAGAGGGAGAGAGAGAAAAAAAAAAAAGAGAGGGAGAGGAGCAGACTTCCTGCTGAGCAGGAAGCCCAACACAAGGCTCCATCCCAGGACCTGGAGATCATGACCTGAGCTGAAGGCAGATGCTTAAACCCACTGAGCCACCAGGAGCCCCTCTGTGGAATTTTCAATGGACAAATTTTACTTTCTTGAAGCTAAAATATCTTGTAATTTTTTGTGGTCTCACACAGTTTCTTTCAATCAATTTGTTCAAAAAATTTCTTTTCCAATACCATTTTCCCAGTATGATGGTGACAATGGCATGACATTATAGTCAGAAGTGTGACTACAAACGTAATGGCTACATTTCTGTTAGTGTCGGCATAAATATGCCATTTTAAAAAAAATAATGGGACATGACTCAATGTTTTCTCATTTGCCTCACGATGCCTCTTAAATCCTTGGTTTATGAAAATTTTGCCAATTGAAAACAGTAACAAAATGCTTTGCAGAAAGGTTTGCATCCAGGGAACTCTGTTGAACATGTTCATCATGAGTTAAAATATGTTAATCTTGACATTTTTATCATTATTTCATTATAGTATTGCACAATTCAAAGTCTTCAGTAGAAGTGAAACTTGATAGAATATGAGGATCGCTTTTCTTTGTGGATTAAAAAAAGACTTGGTATAACAGGGTATTCATGACTATTCTTTGATTCCAGATTAAACATTGATTAACTCCCTTTTTGGGAATACTCATAATCCCTTAGTAATTATTGATACCAAACAGATCCACTTGATGATAATTTAGATGCAGTTCACTCAAAATATGTGCTAATTAAAATATACAGCTGAACTGAAATTTGTGTATATATTGCTTTTGAACAAAAGATTTTCTTGGCAATTAAAATAAAATGTGTTGGGGACTTAGAGAACAGATTATCTAAACTCTTTGTTAGAACACAACTCCATCTAAAGAGCAAAGCACATACTACAAATGAATTTTTATATTTGTCAGATCTGGGTCTTTGGTAACAGTTTTTAAGCTAGGAACCTCACAGTATATTTCAAGTTAATTTACTGAGTACATAAAAAATACAAGGTAGAGTACTAGGAATATAGATAAGAGGAGTAAAATGTAAGCCACATCTCAATTTTGGAAAGGACATAGGAATTCACATATTAAATATTTCACAACTAAACAATACCAGGACACATGATTTCAGACACCAAGTTAATGGTTTGGAGGAAAAGGAGGGGCAGTATCTATGCTTTAATGGATGGTTAGATTTAGTTATGTTGAAAAGAGAGTAGATGAATTCTAGCCAGGGAGAAAAGCACAAGAAAGAATTTGAAATGGAATAGGCCACACAACACTGGGAAAGACAATCTAGTTCAGGGCTCATGTTTGGTAAGTTCTGGGTGTTAGGGTTAGACTGCCGGTAGGGAGCCTAACTCTAAAGAGCTATGAAAATCAGTCATAGTGGATAGGACTTTATTATGGGCATGGTTAAGACCCAGTGAAGATATTTAAGAAAGGAAGTCAAGTGATAAATAAATAGAAAGTTTAATATAGTAGAAATACATAATGTAGATTTGATGGGGGGGAGATAAAATCATTTAGGAGTCTATTGTAAAATAATTTCAGAGTGCTGTGATGAGGACCTGAAGAGAAATCATGGCAGGAAGTGAGAGCTTAATTAGGGATATTCCCAAATTGAGGAAACAAATATAACTTGGTGACTCATTGAATATATGAGACATCCATCAGAAAAAGAAAGCAAGATGGGGTGCTTGGGTAGCTCAGTTGGTTAACTGACCGACTCTTGATTTTGTTCAGGTCATGATCTTGGTGTCATGAGATCGAGCCCCACATCAGGTTCCGCGTGCTCAGCAGGGAGTGTGCTGGAGATTTTCTCTCTCCCTCTCCATCTACCCTCCTCCCTGCTTGTACTCTTTCACTCTCTAAAATAAAAAAATAAATCTTATAAAAGCAAGATCAGAAATGACTAGGGATTTCTTGGAGACTGTAAAAATTACATTTCATTATCATGAACAAGAAGGGTATTGAAATCTTTTCAGGAGTACCTATGGAAAGATGATTAAGGCATGTTTAATTACTGGGAAGTGATAAATTATAGTTACCTACTCTATACATATTGTGGATTATACAATAATCGCTTCCCTACTTTGGATATTCCACAGATACTTTATGGTATTTAGTAATATAATAAATCATTTCTCTATAATTTGGGAGATGCAGTTTAGTCATCCATTTCAATATTTCCTCAATATAAACCTTGTTAGATTAAGTTTTACCTGCATTTTTCTCAGACTGGAAGAGACAGGACTAGGATTGTCTAAAACTAACTTCCATGTGATCTTTGGGGCTCTTTCCTAATAACCCCCTATGTCATTGACTGATACAATATGAGAACTCAGTCACAGGATAACATCCTCTATTATCCCAAAATATTTTGTCCTTTTTATTGTTACCCTTACCACTCTTGGTGATAACTCAGAAGGAATGGAGTCCAAAGAAAAAGTGAGAGTAAATAAGTTATATTTTAAAATATTTCCATCATAAAAAGTAAGCCTCCACATAGTTTCCTATCACATTGTTCACATTTTTGTTGGATTTCTTTCTTCCATGTTTTTTGTTTTCAACATAAGCAAATATTAATAAAGGTGAATAAGGAGAGAATGAATAAACCATTTAAAAACTAGTTGAAATAATCCTAACCATGGACAGTAGTCAATGATTCTTAAGAACACTAGTAGGATGTGAATCCCTTGGGAATATCTCTTGTTACCAGCTTATTAAGCAGCTGACAATTACTGAGTCCTTACTCTGTGTGAAACACTATAAATTATAACACAAAAGTCTATTTAATCAATTCATTTAAACAAGTATTTTTGAGCACATAATTGACAAATTCTGTCTTTGTGCTCATACACATTAAGATATAGACAAAGAAAAAATTAGGTAATGAAAATAATATATAATCAAGTTCTAAATGTTTACATTTTGGAATAATACAGATTTAAATAGAATAGCAGTTGCCATTCTCAGAATGTGGATTATAGCATTGAGGAAAAACTCAAAGCACATATTATCAAAAACTGTTTCAAAAAATTTGGAGAATCTAAAATTTAATCTGGGATGCAGCAGTTAGGGTAAACTATCCTAAATTAAAATTTGCACAGAACTTTGAATGGTAGCTTAAATAATTACAGCAAAATCCTTTGGGAAATAAATTTTAAATTTTGCTTTATTTTTAGTTATTCTAGATTAGAATTCTGGATATAGTCAGTGTTCATCAATGTACACATACACACACATACATGCATACATATATCTGAAAGTGATATTTTGAAATTGTTTATTTTCAAATGAATTAGCATGAAAATAAATGGCATTAAGCTAAATAAAATTTTCAAATGAATTAGCATGCAAATAAATGGCATTAAGCTAAATAAAATCATATTAGACACAAAAGAAAACTTAATTTTCTGAAAAAAAAAAAAACCCACAGACTTTAATTAGAAAGTAATTATTTCATGCAAGTACACTAGTTGAAAAGAAGGGTACATAAATTTAATGTGATATTTAGGACTGAGAGCTGGAATTCTGCGTGGAGAACCCTGAGAATTCACCAATCATGTGGTAAGTGTCAGGGTAATCATCAAGCAAGCATTTAAGATTCTGAATTAAATATAGGTAGCTTAATACATTTGGAAAGGGGAACAAAGTGCACCATAGCAAAATAAAACTCTAGGGACAAGCAACACTGTTTTCAAGATGCAAAATAACTACAAATGGTAGCAAAAACAGACATTTCAACTCTTCAAGCATTCTAACTTTGGGATAAAACCAAGAAATTATTAATCTTTATCAGGACCTATTTCCCTTTCCTGTTTATGCTGCAGTCAGTGTGAAACTACATTACACTGGATGTGGAAGAAAGTAGCTGGTCACATGTTTGTTTACGAGGAAATCAGCCAAAATAGAGAGCTGAAATGGAAATTCCACAGGCAATGACTCAGTTAATAGAGCAGCAGTTTATTCTAGGCTATTTCCAATTTTAGATTATGTGCTGCTGGATGGAGTGAGTACTTTTTTCCTCTCAATTCATGTTGGCATTCTAGTTAATACTAAATTTAGCACTTGGTGTTTCTAAGAAATTTAGTATTTTTCCCCGTAAAATTACCTTATGTTCCTGTGCTTCTTAGAGCTAATTATTATTTTATTTTTAATTATCAATAGTATCAATAAAAATTGTATCAGATGCCATGATGTAAGAAAAAAGATGTCATAGATTTTTTTATTGTCTCACTTTTCAAAGTGTTGTTGATTAAGTAAAACTTATTTTTCTCTTTTTGTTATTAGAGGACTCACTTTCCCACTTGGGTATGTCACTGTTGTTTATGTAATCTTGCTGATTAATCTTATGTATTTTAGAGCATATTATAGTCCATTTTTAGAAGACTGTCTACAACACTGAGTTTTTAGATGAGACCCTAAAAATTTGGTTGGCTTATATTTTATTCAATTTTTATAGTGGGCATTGGATAGTCCTTTTCACTGCTTAAATCTACTGAGTATTGTAAAAACTCACTGCTCACAGGATTTTTTTTTGCAAAATGATCCTGATTGTCCTTCAAGACTTTAGATCTCTTTTGGGGCAAAAATTCGTCAAAGTTAAAGTGGTACCTGGATTTATAAAAATCATTGAGGATTCTTCCCAAAAATGGAAATAAGAAAATAAAATTGAAACAACAACAGAGAAAGAAGTTAATTTTGTTTTATAGCCAAGTGTTTTGTTTTTTCCTAAGTGTCTTTGGTTGACAACATCTGGATAAAAGCACAATGGCAATTTTGAAACACACCTAGTATTTTCCAATTACAGTTAGTAATATAAAAATTTCAAATAGATGTTATTACAACATTGGTCATCTATCTAATACCATCTGGCTTTCAGAAGTTTCATGAAGATAGTAAAAAGTAAAAAGTTTTCCAAATTTAGACCTATGAAATGCCAAAATGTGCTCAAAATAGATGTCATTGATTATTTAACATGGCAGATAATCTTGGTAGTTGGTGTTTTTAACTATTTCTACCTCAAATATCCTTTGAAGTGGATTATTAGTTTTTAGGGTGTTCAGTTTTGTAAGTTTTTCTTATATATTTTGAATACTAACCCTTTATCAGATACATCATTTGCAAATACCTTCTCCCATGCCATAGGTTGCATTTTAGTTTTGTTGATTATTTCCTTTGCTGTGCAGAAGCTTTTAATTTTGATGAAGCCCCACTAGTTTATATTTACTTTTGCTTCCCTTGCCTTAGGGAAACCTAGAAAGAAGTTGCTATTGACTATGTTAAAGAAGTTATTGCCTGTGTTCTCTTCTAGGATTTTTATGGTTTAAGGTCTCACATTCAGATTTTAATCCATTTTTAGTTTATCTTTGTGATAGTGTAAGAAAGTGGTCCAGTTTCATTCTTTTGTATGTTGCTGTCCAGGTTTCCCAACACCACTTATTTGAGGAAAATGTCTTTTTTCCCACTGGATATTCTTCAGTGATTTGTTGAAGATTAATTGACCATGCAGTTGTGGGTTCATTTCTGTATTTTCTATTCTATTCCATTGATATATATGTCTGTTTTTGTGCCAGTACCATACTATTTTGAGTACTATGGCTTTGTAGTATAACTTGAAGTCCAGAATTGTGATGCCTCCAGCTTTTCTTTTTCTTTTTCAAGGTTGCTTTGGCTACTTGAGGTCTTTTGTGGTTTCATACAAATTTGGGATGGTTTGTTATAGGTCTGTGAAAAATGCTGTTGGTATTTTGATAGGGATTACATTAAATGTGTAGATTGCCTTGGATAGTATAGACATTTTAACAATGTTTGTTCTTCCAATCCATGAGAATGGAATGTCTTTCCATTTCTATCCTTCATCTTCAGTTTCTTTCATCAGTGTTTTATAATTTTTCCCCCACTGGAAAATAATTTTCAGAGTACAGGTCTTCCATCTCTTTGGTTAGGTTTATTCTTAGGTATCTTATTGTTTTTGGTGTGATTGTAAATGGGATTGATTCTTTAATTTCTCTTTCTGCTACTTCATTATTGGTATATAGAAATGCAACAGATTTCTGTATGTTGATTTTGTATCCTGCAACTTTGCTGAATTTATCAGTTCTACCAGTTGTTTTTTGTTTTTTGTTTTTTGGGTTTTTTTGTTGGAATCTTTTAGGTTTTCTATATAGAGTGTCATGTCATTTGCAAATAGGGAAAGTTTTACTTCTTCCTTGCCAACTTGGATGCCTTTTATTTCTTTTTGTTGTCTGATTGCTGAGGCTAGGACTTACAGTACTACGTTAAATAAAAGTGGTGAGGGTGGACATCCTTGTCTTGTTCCTGACTATAGGGGAAACACTCAGTTTTTCCCCATTGAGGATGATATTAGCCATGGGTTTTCCATGGCTCTTGTTATGTTGAGGTATGTGCCCTCTAATCCCACTGTGATGAGGGTTTTTAACATGAATGGATGTTGAACTTTGTCAAATACTTTTTCTGCATCTATTGAAATGATCATATGGTTCTTATCCTTTCCTTTATTAATGTATGTATCATGTTGATTGATTTGTGGATATTGAATTTGCAGACCAAGAATAAATCCCACTTCATTGTGATGAATGATTTTTTTAATGTGTTCTTGGATTCAGTTTGCTATTATGTTATTGATAATTTTTGCATCTATATTCATCTGGGATATTGGCCTGTAGTTCTCTTTTTTAGTGTTGTGTTTATCTGGTTTTGGTTTCAGGGTAATGCTGGCTTCATAGAATGAATTTGTAAGTTTCCCTTCCTTTTCAGTTTTTTGGAATAGTTTGAGAAGAATAGGTATTAACTCTTCTTTAAATGTTTGGTATAATTCACCTGTGAAGCCATCTGGCCCTGGACTTTGGTTTGTTGCAAGGTTTTTTTGTTTTTGTTTTTATTACGGATACAATTTTGTTGCCAGTTATAGGTCTGCTCAAGTTTTCTATTTCTTTCTGTTTCAGTTTTGGTAGTTTATATGTTTCTAGGAATTTATCAATTTCTTCCAGGTGGTCCAATTTGTTGTCATAATATTTCTCTTATAATTGTTTGTATTTCCGTGGTGTTGGTTATTTCTCATCTCTCATTTGTGATTTTATCTGAATCCTTTCTCTTTTTGATAAATATGGGTAGGGGTTTATCAATTTTATTAATTTTTTCAAAAAACTAGCTCCTAGTTCCATTGATCTGTTCTATTAGTTTTTTTTTCTTGTCTATGTCATTTATTTCTGCTCTAATCTTTATTTTTTACTTCCTTCTGCTGGTTTTAGCTTTTGTTTGTTGTTCTTTTTCTAATTCCCTTAGGTGTAAGGGTAGGTTGTTCATTTGAGATTTTTCTTGTATCTTGAGATAGGCCTGTATTGCTATATACTTCCCTCTTAGGACCACCTTTGCTGCATCCCAAAGGTTTTGGACCATTGTGTTTTCATTTTCATTTGTTTCTTTGTACTTTTTTATTACTTCTTTGACTTTCTGGTTGACGCATTCATTGTTTAGTAGCATGTTCTTTAACCTCCATATATTTGTGCTCTTTCCAATCTTTTTCTTGTAGTTGACTTCTAGTTTCATAGCTTTATGGTTAGAGGAGATGTGTGGTATGATTTTCTTGAATTTGTTGAGGCTTGTTTTGTAGGCTACTATGTGATCTGTTCTGGAGAATGTTCCGTATGCACTTGAAAAGAATGTGTATTCTGCTGCTTTAGGATGGCATGTTCTGAATATATCTGCTAAATCCATCTGGTCCAGTGTGCCATTCAAAGCTATTGTTTCCTTCTTGATTTTCTGTTTAAATGATCTGTCCATTGATGTAAGTGGGGTGTTAAAGTCCCCTGTTATTATTGTATAATTATCAATTAGATCCTTTATGTTTGTTATAACTGTTTTATGTATTTTGGTGCTCCTATGTAGGGTGCGTAAATATTTACAATTGTTTTATCTTCTTGTTGGATTGTCCCCTTTATTATTATATAGTGTTCTTTTTTGTCTCTTCTCATAGTCTTTGTTTTAAGGTCTACTTTCTTTGACCCAAGAAGATGGTGGTGGAATAGAACCCTAGGTTCACCTGGTCCCAATAATACAACTAGATTACTATCAGTCATCCTAAATACCCCAGAAATCAGCCTGAAGCATAACAGAGCAACCACAGGGAGAGAAGAGGCCATATCAAAGAAGGTAGAAAGTTTGGAGACATGGTTTAGTTGAGAAAAGGATTGTGGATGCTGCAAAGAGGAGGGAGCTGTGGTCACAATGAAGGATGAGAGAATGAGAAGGGAGCACACAGGGGAATGCACAAGGAGAACATTTCCCCATAGCCACTGGCTGGGAAAATGAGAGGGGCTGAATTTTGTGAGTTTTTGCACCCAGTGAGGCTTAAATCCTGGAAACAGTCCTATGGGATGCAGAAAGATATTTGCAAATGGCAAATCCAAGAAAGGACTAGTATCTACAACATATAAAGAATTTAGAAAACTCAACACCCAAAAAAACAAATAACCCAATTAAGAAATGGGCAGAAGACATCAACAGGCATTTCTCCAAAGAAGACATACAAATGGCCAACAGACACAAGAAAAGATGCTCAACACCCCTTATCATCAGGGAAATGCAAATCAAAACTACAAGGACATATCACCTCACACCTGTCAAAATGGCTAAAATCAACAGCACAAGAAACAACCAATATTGGTGAGGAAGTGGAGAAAGGGAAACCCTCTTGCAATGTTGGTGGGAATGCAAACTTGTGTAGCCACTGTGGTAAATAGTATGGAGGTTCCTCAAAAAGTTAACAATAGAACTACCCTATAATCCAGTAACTGCACTACTTGGAATTTTCCTCAAAGAATACAAAAATACTAATTCAAAGGGATATATGCACCCCAATATTTATAGCAGCATTATCTCCAATAGCCAAATTATGGAAATAGCCCAAGTGTCCATGGAATGATGAATGGATAAAGATGTGGTATATATATATGATGGAATATTACTCAGCCATATAAAAATGAAATTTTGCTATTTGCAAGTACATGAATGAAGCTAGAAATTGTTATGCTAAGTGAAATAAGTCAGTCAGAGAAAGACAAATACCATTTGATTTCACTGATATGTGGCAATTAAGAAACAAAACAAATGAGCAAAGGGACAAAAAGAGAGAGGCAAACAAAGAAACATACTCTTAACTTTAGAAAGCAAATTGATGGTGACCAGATGGGAGGTGGGTGGGGGGATAGGTTCAATAGGTGATCAGGATTAAAGAGTGCACTTGTTGTGATGATCACAGAATGTTGTATGGAAGTGTTGAATCACTATATTGTACACCCGAAACTAATATTACATTGTATGTTAACTAACTGGAATTCAAATAAAAACTTAAAAAATAAAGTCTACTTTGTTTGATATAAGTTTGCTACTTAGCTTTCTTTTAACATCCATTTGCATGACAGGTGTTTCTCCATCCCCTCACTTTCAATCTGCAGGTATCCTTAGGTCTGAAATGAGTTGTAGGCAGCATAGAGATGAGTCTTGTTTTTTTTTTTTTAATCCATTCTGTCACCCTATTTTTTTTTAAGATTTTATTTATTTATTTGACTGAGAGAGAGTACATAGGCGGGGGAGTCGCAGGCAGAGGCAGAGGGAGAAGCAGGCTCCCCGCAGAGCAGGGGGAGCCCGATGCGGGACTCGATCCCAAGATCCCGGGATCATGACCGGAGCCAAAGGCAGTCGCTTAACCAGCTGGAGCCACCCAGGCACCCTCATCCTATATTCTTTGACTGGAGCATTTAATCCATTTACATTCAAAGTAATTATTGAAAGATATGTATTTATTTTATCATTTTAGTTTTTTGTGCTCGTTTCTGAAGATTTTTTCTGATCCTTTCTTATCTTTCTTTCACTGCTGATTTTCTTTAGTGATATATTTGGATTTCTTTCTCTCTTTTCTTTGCACGTTTATTAGTGGGTTGTGATATATTGTTACCATTAGGTTTGTATATAACCTCGTCTGCATATAGCAGTCTACATTAAGTTGCTGATCTTTTAAGTTTGCTGGTTCATGTGATTTATGTAAATCTTCGGCAAAAAAAAAAAAGACTGATAATGTTGTTTTATAAAAATATCTATGTCTTCTGAGTTATCAAGTTTAATACAATAATGCAATTTTATTCTACTTGAGTGTGTACTTCTTGAGCTTATGTAGATTTACTGATTAGATAAGCTGGCATCATATCTATTAGATGTTTAATATTATTTATGTAACTGCATTTATACAAAATTGTCTCATTATTCTGAAAACTTTATTCAACAGTAATTATGCTTTATAATATGTCAACTTATTTTTAAACATAAGCCTCACCTGTATATATATTTATATACCACATCTTTTTTACCCACTTATCTATTGATGAATACTAGGGTTTCTTCCAAATTTGGGCTATTGTAAATAATACTGCAATAAACATAAGAGTACATATATCTTTTTGAATTTGTGTTTTTATTTTCTTTGGGTAAATACCCAGTACTAGAATTACTGGATATGTGGTAGTTCTATTTTTAATTTTTTGAGGAACTTCCAATCTGTTTTCCACAATTGTTGCACTAATTTGCATTCCCACCAACAGTGCACAAGGCTTCTTTTCTCAACACATCCTCATCAACATTTAGTTCTTGCATTTCTTATTTTAGCCATTCTGACAGGTGTCAAGTGATATCTCATTGTGGTTTTGATTTCCATTTCCTTATTAGTGATGGTGAGTATCTTTTCATGTGTCTGATGGGCATTTGTATGTCCATCTTCGAAAACTGTCTATTCAGGTTCCATGCCCATTTTAATTGGATTATTTGATTGCTTGAGGTGTGTGTATGTGTTGAATTGTATAAGTTTTCTAGATATTTAGGATATTAACCCCTTACTAGATATATCATTTGCAAATAACTTCTCCCATTCAGTAGGTTGCCCTTTTGTTTTGTTGATGGATTCCTTTGCTATGCAAAAGCTTTTTATTTTGGTGTCCCAGTAGTTTAATTTTCCTTTTGTTTCCCTTTGCCTGAGGAGGCATATCTAGAAAAATGTTTTTACAGCTGATGGCAAAGAACTTACTTCATGTTTTCTTCTAAGAATTTAATGGTTTCAGGTTTTACATTTAGGTCTGTAATCCATTTTGAGTTTATTTTTGTGTATTGTGTTAAAAGGTGGTCTAGTTTCATCATTTGAAATGTAGCTATTCAGTTTTCTAAGCACCACTTATTGAAGATGGTGTCTTAGCTCCACTGTATATTCTTGCAATTTTTGTCATAGATTAATTGGCCCTATAAGTGTGAGTTTACTTCTGGGCTCTCTATTCTGTTTCATTGATCTTTGTGTCTATTTTTGTGCCAGTACCATGCTGATTTTTTTTAATGTTTTTATTTAAATTCCAGTTAGTTAACATACAGTGCAATATTAGTTTCTGGTATGTGATCAAGTGATTCAACACTGCATACAACACCTGGTGCTCATTACAACAAGTGCACTCCTTAATCCCCATCATCTACTTAACCCATCCCCCACCCATCTCTCTTCTGGTAACCATCAGTTTGTTTTCTGTAGTTAAGAGTCTGTTTCTTGGTTTTCTACTCTGTTTTGATTACTACAGCTTTGTAGTATGTCTTGAAATCTGGGCTTGTGATACTCAGCCATAAAAAAAAAAAAATGAGATCTCTTATCATTTACAACAACATGGATGAGACTAGAGTGTATAATGTTAAGTGAAATAAGTCAGTCAGAGAAAGACAAATACCATGTGATTTCATTCATGTGGAATTTAAGAAACAAACAAATGAACATATAAAAAGGACAAACAAAAGACAGAGACTTTTAAATACAGAGAATAAACTGTTTTTTTTTTTTTTGCCAGAGAGGAGGTAGGTGGAGGGATGGGTGAAATAGATAAAATGGATTAAGAGTACTTGTATCTAAAATTAAAAAAAAAGGGTACATTTTCTTGATGACCCGAGTAATACATAGTATTGTTGATTCATTAGTTGAAACTGATATAACAGTGTATGTCAATTTTACCTCAATAAAATATAAAAATTAAAAAATAATCTTCACCTATTCTTCCTTTATTTCTTACACATTTTTTCCAATCTTTACTATATTTGGTATAGTAAAGAGGTACAATTGACTAATTAGAAAAAATATATAAGCTTAAGGACAGTTTTCAAGATATTTCTAGTAACTTAAACCTTAGTCTTATGCTAATTTAAATATGTAGGTTATACAAGATGTGATTTAAAAGGATTTATTTATTTATTTTAGAGAGAGAGAGCGAGCAGGGGTGGGGCAAAGGGAGAGAGAGAGAAAGAATCTCAAACAGATTCCCCACTGAGTGTGGATCTTGATGCAGGGCTCTATCCCAGGACCCTGAGATCATGACCTGAGTCAAAACCAAGAGTATGATGCTTAACTGACTGAGCCACTGAGGCGCCCCAAAGATGTGCTTTTATTAAAGAAAAGGAGAGTAATGTTGTCCTAAAGTAAAATGACTTATTGTTCCACAACAAGAAGGAGGAAAATGAGGAACAGAAACTGAATGGTATGGAAAGTAGAAGTTTCATAAAAAAGTAATTTTTGTACTCATGGTTCAAACTGTATATAATTTGATGGGTTTGTTTATAAGATTAAAAGCAAAAAAAAAAAGTAACTTTTATTATCAAATAGAATACTATTCCAAAGCCAAATTTTGGTTTTCTATCTGTTAAAATTATACATTTTTCTTGGATTATTGTTTGTTTGTTTGAAGCCGGGAACTTAATCCTTTATTTGACAAGCCTTTTGGTAATACAGTCTTCAAATTCTTTTTTTTTAATTATTATTATGTTCAGTTAGCCAACATGTAGATTATTAGTTTATTTTTAATAAGATGTTATAAAAGTTTTTCCTTTACTTTCTGAGTGATCTGCTTAGAAGGCAACAATTCTATGTCCTATCAGAATAATTTTCTGTGCTTTGTGTTAACTTTATCAGGTCTTTGATTCTTTAAGAGAACCAAGTCTTTGCACTTTTAAAAGCTAAGGTTTTTGTGTTCTTTTGTGGTTTTTTACAATTATATTACCTGACATACTTATAAAATATTTTATTGTCACTTGTTTAATTAGGTAGCCAAATATTTTTTCTCATAGTGACCTATGATCTTATTTAAATCTCTGTTCCCACCTCCTAACAAATTTTGATATATTGTCTTCCCAAAATCAAATCCTGAATGATGTGGTTTTTTTTTTAGAGAGAGAGAGAGTTTGTGCATGTGAATGGCGGGGGGCAGCAGAGAGAGTGGGAGAGAGAGAATCTTAAGCAGGCTCCATGCCCAGCTCAGTCTTACAACACTGAGATCATAACCTGAGCCAAAATCAAGAGTCAGACGCACAATCAACTGAGCCACACAGATGCCCCTTAAATGATGTATTTTAATCTCAATTTGTCATTGGAGTTTCTTAGACAACCTTTAGAAAATTATGAAGTATTTGTTTTTTCATCTTGTAAAAATAAAAGTGCTAAAAATAATGAAATTTATTTTATATCATGTAAGTTGCATGAGGAACTTTGCCAAATAAATGAACCTTTCCCAGATTAAATTTGTATGGGTAGAATGTTAACATGAATATTTTTAAAAATATGTAAACTTCCTAAAAAGTTTTCAATGTTCATGACATGTTTCTGTTCATACCAGTCATGGTGATGTTTTTGACTTATGTTAGACAACAATGTTATGAGTCATAATGTCAATTACTTTTTAAAAATGTTACTTGGTCACAACTGTATTTCTTTGATTTAAATCCAGTATATTCTGGGGCAGTGGTTTTCAATTGAAGATTCACAACATGTACCTATGGTGTCTTAATATACAGATGTTTGAGAGCCTTTCTTCATTTGCAATCAGATTATATATCCACTCCCTAAATCTCATGGTTATAATATGTTCTTACATGTTTTCTCACTGGCTTGAAATTTTGTCTTATAAAAGTGCCATGGCCACAATTGTTGCTAAAGGTTTATCAGAACATGTGTTCTCCACATGAAAAATTCCCTTGGCTCTTTTGAGTAACCAAGGAACTCATCCAAGAAATTCAGTAAGTTATTTATTTTTTTAATTTTTATTTCTTAAATTTAAATTCAATTGAGTAACATATAGTAAGCACATCATCAGTTTCAGATGTAGAGTTCAATAATTCATCAGTTGTGTATAATGCCCAGTGTTCATCACATCACATGCTCTCCTTAATGTCCATCACCAAAATATCCCATCCCCCCACCACCTCCCCTCCAGCAACCCTCAGTTTATTTCCAGTGGTTGAGTCTTTCATGGTTTTTCTACCTCTCTGATGACTTCCCATTCAATTTTCCCTCCCTTCCCCTGTGATCCTTTGCACTGTTGCTTATATTCTACATATGAGTGAAACCATATGATAATTATCTTTCTCTGAACAACTTATTTCGTTCAACATAATACCCTCCAGTTCCATCCACAGGGATGTAAATGTTAAGTATTCATCCTTTCTGATGGCTGAGTAAAATTCCACACACACATACATATATATAGATCACATTTTTTTTTAAAGATTTTATTTATTTGACAGAGAGAGACAGCGAGAGCAGGAACACAAGCAGGGGGAGCGGGAGAGGGAGAAGTAGGCTTCCCGCCGAGCAGGGATCCCAATGTGGGACTCGATCCCAGGACCCTGGGATCATGACCTGAGCTGAAGGCAGACGCTTAACGACTGAGCCACCCAGGCGCCCTAGATCACATATTTTATATACCACATTTTCTTATCCATTTATCTATTGATGGACGTCTGGGCTCTTCCCATAGTTTGGCTATTGTGGACATTGATGCAATAAACATTGGGGTGGGGTACAGGTGCCCCTTCAGACCAAAACATCTGTATCTTTGGGGTAAATACCCAGTAGTGCAATTTCTGGGTCCTAAGGTAGCTCTATTTTTAAATTTTGAGGAAACTCCATACTGTTTTCCAGAGTAGCCAGTTTGCATTCCCACCAACATTGTAGAAGAGTTCCCCTTTCTCCACATCCTCGCCAACATTTGTTGTTCCCTGTCTTGTTAATTTTATCCATTCTGACTGGTGTGAAGTGGTATCTCATTGTGGTTTTGATTTGTGTTTCCCTGATGCCAAGTGATGTGGCACATTTTTTCACATGTCTGTTGGCCATTTGTATGTCATCCTGGAGAAATGTCTGTCCATGTCTTCTGCACATTTCTTGATAGGATTCTTTGTTTTTTAGGTGTTGAGTTTGATAAGTTCTTTATGGATCGGATACCAGCCTTTTATCTGATAGGTCATTTTCAAATATCTTCTGCCATTCCATAGGTTGCCTTTTAGTTTTCTTGATTATTTCCTTTGAAGTGTAGAAGGTCTTATCTTGATGAAGTCCCAGCAGTTCATTTCTGTTTTTGTTTCTCCTGCCTTTTGAGAGGTGTCTAACAAGAAGTTACTGTGGCCGAGGTTGAAGAGGTTGCTGTCTGTGTTCTCTAGGATTTTGATTGATTCTTGCCTCACCTTTAGGTTTTTCATCCATTTTGTGTTTATATTTCTGTATGGTGTGAGAAAATGGCCCATTCTCATTCTTCTACATGTGGTTGTCCAATCTTCCCAAAACCATATGTTGAAGAGACTGTCCTTTATCCATTGAATATACTTTGCTTCTTTGTCTAAGATTAGTTGACTATAGAGTTGAGGGTCCATTTCTGGGTTTTCTATTCTGTTCCATTGATCTGTGTGTCGGTTTTTGTGCCAGTACCATACTGTCTTGATGATGACAGCTTTGTAATACAGCTTCAAGTCAGGCACTGTTGTCAGATTTGGTTTTCTTTTTCAACATTCTCCTGGCGATTTGGGGTCTTTTCTGGTTCCATACAAATTTTAGGACTGTTTGTTCCAGCTCTGTGAAAAAATGTCGATGGTATTTTGATAGGGATTGCACTGAATATGTAGATTGCTCTGGACAGCATAGACATTTTCACAATGTTTATTCTTTCAATCCATGAGCATGGAATGTTTTTCCATCTCTTGTGTCTTCCTCAATTTCTTACGTAAGTATTCTGTAGTTTCTAGAGTACAGATCCTTTAACTCTGGTTAGGTTTATTCCTAGGTATCTTATGGTTTTTGGTGCAGTTGTGAATGGGATTAATTCCTTAATTTCTCTTTTTTCAGTCACATTGTTAGTGTATAGAATTGCAACTGACTTCTGTGTGTTGATTTTGTATCCTACCATGTTGCTGAATTGCTGTATGAGTTCTAGTAATTTTGGGGTGGAGTCTTGAGTTTTCCACATAAAGTATCATGTCATCTGCAAAGAGTGAGAATTTGACTTCTTCTTTACTAATTTGAATGCCTTTTAATTATTTTTGTTGTCTGATTGCTAAGGGTAGGACTTCTAGTACTATGCTGAACAATAGTGGTGAGAGTGGGCATCCCTGTCATGTTCCTGACCTTAGGGGAAAAGCTCTCAGTTTTTCCCCTTTGAGAATGATATTCACTGTAGGCTTTATGTAGATGGCTTTTATGATATTGAGGTATGTTCCCTTTATCCCTACACTTTGAAGAGTTTTAATCAAAGAGGATGCTGGATTTTGTCAAATGCTTTTTTCTGCATCAATTGAGAGGATCATATGGTTTTTGTCTTTTCTTTTTTTAATGCGATCTATCACATTAATTGATTTGTGAATGTTGAACCGCCCATGCAGCAGAGGAATAAATCCCACCTGGTCGTGGTGAATAATCCATTTAATGTACTGTTGGATCCTATTGGCTAGGATCTCCTTGAGTATTTTAGCATCTATGTCCATCAGGGATACTGGTGTGTAATTCTTTTCAGTGGGGTCTTTGTCTGGTTTTGGGATCAAGGTAATGCTGACCTCGTAGAAAGAGTTTGGAAGTTTTCCTTCCATTTCTATTTTTTGAAACAGCTTCAGTAGAATAGGTATTAATCCTTCTTTAAATATTTGGTAGAATTCCCCTGGGAACTATCTGGCCCTGGACTCTAGTTTGCTGGGAGATTTTTGATTACTGCTTCAATTTCCTTACTGTTTATTGATCTGTTCAGGTTTTCTATTTCTTCCTGTTCCAGTTTTGGTATTTTATAAGTTTCCAGGAATGCATCCATTTCTTCCAGATTGTCTAATTTGCTGTCATATACTTGTTCATAATATATTCTTAGTTTGTATTTCCTTGGCATTGGTCATGATCTCTCTTCTTTCATTAATGATTTTATTAATTTGGGTCCTTTCTCTTTTCTTTTTGATAAGGTTGGATAGGGGTATATCAATTTTATTAATTCTTTTAAGGAAGCAGCTTCTAATTTCATTGATCTGTCCTTTTGTTCTTTTGGCTTCTGTTTCCTTAATTTCTGCTCTAATCTTTATTATTTCTCTTTTGTTTTGTTTGGGTTTCATTTGCTGTTCTTTCTCCATCTCCTTTTGGTGTAAGGTTAGCTTTTGTATTTGAGACTTCTTGTTTCTTGAGAAAGACTTATATTGCTATGTAACTTCACTCTTAGGGCCACCTCTGCTATATCCCAACAATTTTGTACTGTTGCATTTTCATTTTGATTTGTTTCCATGATTCTTTAAAGTTCTTTTTTTTCATGGTTGACCCATTCATTCTTTAGTAGGATGTTCTTTAACCACCAAATATTTTAGTTCCTTCCAAATGTCCTCTTGTGATTGAGTTAAAGTTTCAATTCATTGCAATCTCAAAATATGCAAGGAATTTTCCCTATCTTTTGGTACCAGTCGAGACCTGGTTTGTGCCTCAGCCTATGATCTATTATGGAGAATGTTCCATGTGCACTCGAGAAGAATGCGTTTTCTATTGCTTTAGGATGGAATGTTCTGTATATATCTGTGAAGTCCATCTGGTCTGTTTTGTCAGTCAAAGCCCTTGTTTCCTGGTTGATCTTTTGCTTAAATGATCTGTCCATTGCCATGAGTGGGGTGTTAAAGTCCCCTACTATTATTGTATTATTATCAATGTGTTTCTTTTATTTGCTTATTAATTGATTTATATAATTGGCTGCTCCCAAGTTAGGAGCATAAATATTTATAATTGTTAGCTCTTCTTGTTGGACAGACCCTTTAACTATGATATAGTGTCCCTCTTCATCCCTTACTACTGTCTTTGGTTTAAAATCTAATTTGTCTGATATAAGGATTGCTACCCCAACTTTGTTTTGATGTCCATTAGCCTGATAAATTATTCTCAACCCCCTTACTTTCAATGTGGATGTTTCTTTGGGTCTAAAATGAGCCTCTTGTAGACAGCATATGGATGGGTCTTGCTTTTTTATCTAATCTGTTACCCTGCATCTTTTGGTTGCAGCATTTAGCCCAATTACATTCAGAGTAACTATTTAAAGATATGAATTTAGTGCCATTGTATTATGTATAAAGTCCCTGTTTCTATATATTGTCTCTGTTTTTTCCTGGTCTATGTTACTTTTGGGCTCTCTCTTTGCTTACAGTATCCCCTTTAATATTTCTTGCAGGACTGGCTTAGTGATCACAAATTCTTTTAGTTTCCTTTTGTCCTGGGAGCTCTTTATCTCTCCTTCCATTCTGAATGACACCGTTGCTGGATAAAGTATTCTTGCAGCATGTTTTTCTCATTTAGTACCCTGAATATATCATGCCAGCCCTTTCTGCCCTGCCAGGTCTCTGTGGATAGGTCTCCTACCAGTCTAATGTTCCTACCCCTGTAGTTTAAGGACCTCTTGTCTCAAGCTGCTTTCAGGATTTTCTCTTCATCTATGAAATTTGAAAGCTTCTTTATTATGTGTTATGGTGTTGTTCTATATTTATTGATTTTGAAGGGTGTTCTCTACCTCTTGTACTTGAATACCCATTTCCTTCCCCAGATTAGGGAAGTTCTCAGCTATGATTTGCTCAAATATACCTTCTGTCCCTCTCTCTCTTTCTTCTTCTGACTCCAATAATTCTACTAGTGTTTTGCTTTTTGGAATCCCTGATTTCTCGAAGCCTCCCCTCATTGTCCGTTAGTTGTTTTTCTCTCTTTTCCTCAGCTTTCTTCTTTTCCATCATTTTGTCTTCTGTGTCAGTGACTCTCCCTTCTGATTCATTTACCATAGCTATTCGAGCATCCATTTTAGACTGCATCTCAGTTAAAGCATTTTTAATCTCTGCCTGATTAGATTTCATTTCTGCACTAAGATATTCTCTAGTGTCTTTTATGCTTTATTCAAGCCCAGCTCGTAACTTTATCATTGTTATCCTGAATTCCAGCTCCAACATTTTACTTATATACATATTAATTAGATCTATGGAAGAGAGTATTACCTCTGGTTCTTTCTTTTGTTCTGAATTTCTCCTTCTAGTCATTTTGTCCAGTGAAGAATAAATGAATGAGAGAACAAAACCAAAAATATCAACAATGACCCCAGCAAAATACACACTAGACTAATCTCAAGAGATCAGAAACCGAAAAAGAAAAGGGAAAAAAAGAGGACATAATCTCACTGGTGGACAAAACAGGGTGACCCACTCTTCAATTTGGGGATTTAATGTCTTCTAACAGACCAAAATATACCCGGGAAAGAGTGGGTTTAATGTCTTCTGTTAGAAGACATTAAATCCCAAAATTGTAAAGAAAAAAAACTTCTATGTATTAAAAAATAAAATTGAATACAGTGAAAGGAAGCAGAAAATGAAGAGTATATTTACAAAATGTAAATATAAAAATGAAAATTAAAAAAAGACTTAAAAATAAAGGGTTGATAAAATAAGAAACTAGTTGAAAAGAAAAAAAAAAAAGAAAAGAGAAAAAGAAAAATTTAAACTGAAAGACTAAAGACTCCTGAGAATCAACCTCGAATTCTATATACTGTTTTCACCTAGCACAGGTGTTTTTCAGTTCTGAGTGATCCATAAACTTGGTATTTGATTGATTTTCCTGCTGGTCTTCTGGACCACTGATTCTCAGGCGTCTTTGCCTGGGTGGAGTTGCATCACCCCTTGCCAGGGTTCCTGACTCAGTGTAAGCTGCTGCAGATTGCTCCTTGTGGTTTTTGTTCCCTGAGGGATTTTTGTGCTGCTTGCAAGAAGTGGTCACTTTTTTATTTGTAGAATTGCAACAAATATATTCTTAGCTATCAGGTTGAATTTACAGGTGTTCAGAATGTTTTGATAGATAACTACCTGAATTCTTGGGCCTAGATGAAACACAGGTCCTCTATTCTTCTGCCATCTTCCCTGGAATCCAGTTCTTTCTTTATACCCAAATTATGTTGTCCTTTTTATACAAAGTAACCTTAAATAATACAGAAAACTATTAAAACTAAAATTTGCTAAACCAAAACAAAAATAATACTTCAATCTCTCATGGCCCAGGAATTTAGCATTAGTCCTCTCCTATTGTGACATACTAACCATCCCATATGATCTAATGACTAAGAATGGCATATTTTTTCCTGGACTCTTGAAGACTGTGACCCAGCCAATTAATTAATTTTAAAATACTTTAAGGGACTCATTAATTATACCCACAGTTATCAACAAACTGAAGCTGCTTTTCCTCAAGGTGTAATTATCGGGAAATTACATCACCAGAGAACTAATCTTGAACCCCATTGAAAGTGCCTCACATCATCCCACCTACCACTGACATTACTACCAAACCTCAAAGGAGTCAATGGTGGATTCATGTCTCTCAACTAAAAAAAGTAAAAAAGCTACTCTGAATGAAAGTCACCTAAATTGAACACATTAAACTGTGGTTCTTGGAAAAAGCCCTCAGAAGAAGAAGGCACCATGAGGTAGACAGTTTTCTGAAGAACATCAGGTCAAGCAGATGGCATGGTGAGATAGTTTCTCCCCAAGACATTGGAGCACTACTTCCATCCTCACCATTTATATTATCTTTCTTTGCTGTATATTTCTCAATTTCCCCCAGCATCAACTTAGCTATCCACAGAACTTACCCTATTGCAACTGTAGGCATTCGTGATAAGACTTATTTCATATTATATATTTTTCACTCCAAGCTGTTCTCCATTTAATGATTTTAATCTCCTTGCAAGAATCTGAAAATCCATGTCATTCTTTCACTCAACTCATAGAACAATCTCACAGCCCTAGTTTTGATTGCTGGTTATATACTCCTTTTCCTTTGCTTTTTAATTTTTTATTACAGCATAATTAATATACAGTATTATATTAGTTTCAGTTGTAAAATATAGTGATTTGACAATTCCATACATCACCCAGTACACTCACAAGTTCTCTCCTTAATCCCCATCAACTATTTAACACATCCACCTTCCCATACTGTTTCCCAGAGTGAATGCAACAGTTTGCATTCCCACCAAAATTGCAAGAGGGTTCCCCTTTCTTTCCATCCTCAACAACAACTATTTTTCCTCTGTTGTTAATTTTAGCCATTCTGACTGGTGTGATATGATATCTCATTGTAGTTTCAATTTCCATATCTCTGATGATAGGTGATGTGGAGCATTTTTTCATGTGTGTGTGGCCATCTGTATGTCTTCTTTGGAGAAATGTCTGTTCATCTCTTCTTCCCATTAATAATTGGAGTATTTGTTTATCAGTAGTTGAATTTTATAAGTTCCTTATACTTTATTTTTTTGTGTGTTCGTTCATTCTTTTTTTTTTTTTCATTATGATATGTTAGTCACCATACAATACATCATTAGTTTTTGATGTGGTGATCCATGATCCATTGTTTTCGTATAACACCCAGTGCTCCCTGCAGTACGTGCCCGCCTTAATACTCATCACTGGGCTAACCAATCCCCCCTCCCCCCCTGCCATCTAAAACCTTGTTTGTCTCTCAGAGTCCATAGTCTCTCATGGTTCATCTCTCCCTCCAATTCCCCTCTCCCTGATTTTTCCCTTCCTTCTCCTAAAGTCCTCCATGCTATGCCTTATGTTCCACAAATAAGTGAAAACAAACAGACCCTCAGTTTTTTTCTCAGAGTTCATAGTCTCTCATGGTTCCTCTCTCCCTCCAATTACCCTGCTTCATTTTTCCCTTCCTTCTCCTAATGTCCTCTATGCTATTCCTTATGTTCCACAAATAAGTGAAACCATATGATAATTGACTTTCTCTGCTTGACTTATTTCACTTAGCATAATCTCCTCCAGTCCCATCCATGTTGATGTAAAAGTTGGGTATTCATCTTTTCTGATGGCTGAGTAATATTCCATTGTATATATGGACCACATCTTCTTTCTCCATTCATCTGTTGAAGGGCATCTCGGCTCTTTCCACAGTTTGGCTATTGCAGACATTGCTGCTATGAACATTGGGGTGCATATGGCCCTTCTTTTCACTACATCTGTCTCTTTGGGGTAAATAACCAGAAGTGCAATTGCTGGGTCATAGGGTAGCTCGATTTTTACATTTTTGAGGAACCTCCACACTGTTTTCCAAAGTGGCTGTACCAACTTGCATTCCCACCAACAGTGTAAGAGGATTCCCCTTTCTCCACATCCTCTCCAACATTTGTTGTTTCTTTCCCTGTCCATTTTTGCCATTCTATCCGGTGTAAGGTGGTATCTCAATGTGGTTTTGATTTGGATTTCCCTGATGGCTAATGATGATGAACATTTTTTCATGTGTCTGGTAGCCATTTGTATGTCTTCTTCAGAGAAGTGCCTTTTCATATCTTCTGCCCACTTTTTGACTTATTATTTGTTTTTTTGGGTGTTGAGTTTGAGAAGTTCTTTATAGATCTTGGATACCAGCCCTTTATCTGTAGTGTCATTTGCAAATATCTTCTCCCATTCTGTGGGTTGCCTCTTTGTTTTGTTGACTGTTTCCTTTGCTGTGCAGAAGCTTTTGATCTTGATGAAGTCCCAAAACTTCATTTTTGCTTTTGTTTCACTAGCTTTTGGAGATGTATCTTGAAAGAAGTTGCTATGGCCGATGTCAAAGAGGTTACTGCCTATGTTCTCCTCTAGGATTTGGATGGATTCCTGTCTCACATTGAGGTCTTTCATCCATTTTGAGTTTATCTTTGTGAATGGTGTTAGAGAATGGTCGAGTTTCATTCTTCTGCATGTGGCTGTCCAATTTTCACAGCACCATTTATTGAAGAGACTGTCTTTTTTCCACTGCATGTTTTTTCCTGCTTTGTCAAAGATTATTTGACCATAGAGTTGAGGGTCCATATCTGGGCTTTCTATTCTCTTCCATTGGTTTATATGTCTGTTTTTGTGCCAGTACCATGCTGTCTTGGTGATCACTGCTTTGTAATATAGCTTGAAATCGGGCAACGTGATGCCCCCAGCTTTGTTTTTCTTTTTCAACATTTCCTTGGTGATTCACTGTCTTTTCTGATTCCATACAAATTTTAGGATTGTCTGTTCCAGCACTTTGAAAAATGTCATTGGAATTTTGATCAGGATGGCATTGAAGGTATAGATTGCTCTGGGTAGCGTAGACATTTTAACAGTGTTTATTCTTCCAATCCATGAGCATGGAATATTTTTCATCTTTTTCTGTCTTCTTCAATTTCTTTCATGAGTGTTCTGTAGTTCCTAGAGTATAGATCCTTTACCTCTTTGGTTAGTTTTATTCCAAGGTATTTTATGGTTTTGGTGCTATTGTAAAGGGAATCGTTTCTCTAATTTTTCTTTCTACAGTTGCATTGTTAATGTATGAGAAAGCAACTGATTTCTGTGTATTGATTTTGTATCCTGCTACATTACTGAATTGCTATATGAGTTCCAGTAATTTGGGGGTGCAGTCTTTTGGGTTTTCCACATAAAGTATCATCTCATCTGCGAAAAGAGAGAGTTTGACTTCCTTGCCAATTTGAATACTTTTATTTCTTTTTGTTGTCCGATTGCTGTTGCTAGGACTTCTAGTACTATGTTGAACAATAGTGGCGAGAGTGGGCATCCTTGACGTGTTCCTGATCTGAAGGGAAAGGCTCTCAGCTTTTCCCCATTGAGGATGATATTTGCTGTGAGTTTTTCATAGATGGATTTTATGAACTTGAGGAATGTTCCCTCTATCCTTATACTCTGAAGAGTTTTAGTCAGGAAAGGATGTTGTATTTTGTCAAATGCTTTTTCTGCATCAATTGAGAGGACCATATGGTTCTTCTCTCTCCTCTTATTAATGTGTTCTATCACATTGATTGATTTGCGAATGTTGAACCACCCTTGCATCCCGGGCATAAATCCCACTTGGTCGTGGTGGATGATCCTTTTGATGTACTCTTTGATCCTATTAGCTAGGATTTTGTTGAGGATTTTGGAATCCATATTCATCAGGGATATCGGTCTGAAATTCTCCTTTTTGATGGGGTCTTTGCCTGGTTTGGGGATTAAGGCAATGCTGGGCTCATAGAATGAGTGTGGAAGTTTTCCTTCTGTTTCTATTTTTTGAAACAGCTTCAGTAGAATAGGTATTATTTCTTCTTTGAATGTTTGGTAGAATTCCCCAGGGAATCCATCAGGCCCTGGACTCTTGTTTTTTGGGAGGTTTTTGATCACTGCTTCAATCTCGTTAGTGGTTATTGGCCTATTCAGATTGTCAATTTCTTCCTGATTCAGTCTTGGCAGCTTATAGGTTTCCAGGAAGGCATCCATGTCATCCAGATTGCTCAGTTTATTGGTATATAGTTGTTGATAATAATTTCTAATAATCGTTTCTATTTCCTTGGTGTTAGTCGTGATCTCTCCCCTTTCATTCATCATTTTATTAATTTGAGTCCTTTCTCTTTTCTTTTGGATAAGTCTGGCCAGTGCTTTATTGATTTTATTAATTCTTTCAAATATCCAACTTCTAGTTTCGTTCATCTGATTTGTGTTTCTGGTTTCTAATTCATTGATTTCTGCTGTAATTTCAATTATTTCTCTTCTAATGCATGGCTTAGACATTGTTTGTTGCTTTTTCTCTAGTTCTTTAAGGGGAGAGTTAGTTGGTGAATTCGGGATTTTTGTATTTTTTTTTAGTGAGGCTTGGATGGCTATGTATTTCCCCCCTTAGGACTGCCTTTGCAGTATCCCATAGGTTTTTGACAAAGATGTTTTCGTTCTCATTGATTTCCATGAATTGTCTAAGTTCTTCTTTGATTTCCTGGTTGACCCAAACATTCTTGAGCAGACTGGTCTTTAGCTTCCAAGTGTTTTAATTTCTGCCAATTTTTTTTTCTTCTGATTGAGTTCCAGTTGTAGAGCATTGTCGTCTGAGAATATGCAGGGAATAATCTCAATCTTTTGGTATCATTTGAGATTTGATTTGTGACCCAGTATGTGGTCTATTCTGGAGAAAGTTCCATGTGCGCTTGAGAAGAATGAGTATTTTGTTGTTTTAGGGTGGAATGTTCTGTAAATATCTATGAGGTCCATCTGGTTCAATGTATCATTCAAAGCTCTTGTTTCTTTGTTGATTTTCTGCTTAGATGATCTGTCCATTGCTGAGAGTGCAGTATTGAGGTCTCCTACAATTAACGTATTATTATCAATATGATTCTTTATTTTGGTGAACAGTTGGCTTATGTAGATGCCTGCTTCCATGTTGGGGGCATAGATATTTACAATTGTTAGATCGTCTTGTTGGATAGACCCTTTAAGAATGATATAGTGTCCTTCTGTGTCTCTAACTAGAGACTTTAGTTTAAAATCTAATTTCTCTGATATGAGAATTGCTACTGCAGCTTTCTTTTGAGGTCCGCTGGCATGGAAGATGGATCTCCATCCCTTCACTTTCAGTCTGGATGTATCTTTAAGTTCAAAATGAGTCTCTTGTAGACAGCATATGTATGGGTCCTGTCTTTTTATCCAATCTGCAGCCCTGTGCCATTTTATGGGAGCATTTAGGCCATTCACATTGAGAGTGATTATTGAAAGATATGAATTAATTGTCATCATGTTGCCTGTGAAGATGTTGTTTTTATAGATTGTCCCTGTAAATTTCTATTGTATATGACTCTTGGGGTCTTTCTCTTTTTATAGAACCCCCCTTAATATTTCTTGCAGGTCCGACTTAGTGGTCACATATTCTTTCAGTTTCTGCCGGTCTTGGAAGCTCTGCATCTCTCCATCCATTCTAAATAACAACTTTGATGGATAAAGTATTCTTGGCTGCATGTTCTTCTCATTTAGTACCCTGAATATGTCTGGCCAGGCCTTTCTGGCTTGCCAGGTCTCTGTGGATAGGTCTGACGTTATTCTGATGTTCCTCCCTTTGTACGTAAGGAATGTCTTCCCCCTAACTGCCCTTAAGATAGTTTCCTTGGTTCTAAGATTTGGGAGTTTTACTATTACATGTCGGGGTGTTGGCCTGTTTTCCTTGATCTTGGGAGGGGTCCTCTCTGCCTCTAGGATGCAAATGTTTGTTTCATTCCCCAGATTAGGGAAGTTCTCAGCTACGATTTGCTCAAATACATCTTCTAGTCCTCTCTGTCTCTCCACTCTCTCCGGGATTCCAATTATTCTGACATTGGAATGCTTCATGGTGTCACTTATTTTTCTGATTCTATTTTCATGGATTCTGAGTTGCTTTTCCCTGGCCTCCTCTTTTCCCTTTTTATCTATTATATTGTCTTCCATGACACTTATTCTTTCTTCTGCTTCAGTTACCCTACCTATTGGATTATCTAGGTTGGTTTGGATCTCATTGATAGCATTTTTAAGTTCTGCCAATTCAGCTTTCATTTCTGTCCTTAGAGACTCTCTGTTGCCATTAATTGATTTCTGCATTTTAGGTATTGTCTTCACAATTGCTAGCCTGAATTCCATCTCCGACATCTTGGTTATCTGCATCCATTTGTAAATCTGCTGCAAAAGTCATAATCTCTGAGTCTTTTCTATGTTGGGGGTTCCTCCTCCTAGTCATTCTGTTGATGGGTGTTTGAGGGAATGTATAGAGTCCAAATTATTGACCAGAACCCAAGCAAGATGCATCTGTTTTCTTGGGACCTTAGGGTTGCTGGCCTCTTTTTTTCCCAGCCTGTCTTCTGGTGGAGGGACCTGCCGCGCTGTTATTCCAGCAACCTTGTGGCGGGGGCTGGGCTCAGTGGGTATCAGTTTTGGGGGCTTTTGTTCTCTGGCGGCTTTCCCTGGTGGCTTTCCACATCTCTTCCACAAGTCAGAGCAGAAGAGACCATTTGGGTTGTGTGCCCCTCTGCAGTGCTCCCAGTCCTGCTTCCAGGTTGTAGCACGTCTCTGCCCTTTGTGCTTCTAAAACCGCCAGCCACTCCCAGTTCACACGCGTGACCCTGCCACTCTTGGTTTCTGCCCCAGGGTCTGCCCTAAAGTCCTTTCCCCGCTGCTACCAGTCTGCGAGTCTGTGCCCTGTCCCCAGCGCGGTAGGCTGTCGCTCACTGGAGGTGTAGGATCCCCATGGACAGGCTCCCTCCTGCTGCTGTTTATCCTCTGATATTTGCCTAGGGAATCAGGGATCCCCGCTTCATACCTCAAAACCAACCGCCTGCGATATTCTGTTTGTAGAGATCCAGATCTTCTTACATCTCAGGCTGTTTTTGTGGGTGCTGAGAGTGGTATTGTACATATCCAGCTCTATTCTGTGGACCAGCTGAAATAGTGTCCCCTACTCCTCTGCCATCTTTCCTTCTCCCAGTTCTTTATACTTTAGATACTAACCTCTATCAGATATATCATTTGCAAATATCTTCTTCATTCCAAATGTTGCCTTTTACTTTTGTTGATTGTCTCCACTGTGTGCAAGCCTTTAAAAAAAAAGATTTTATTTATTTATTTTGAGAGAGAGAGTGAGCTGGGCAGGGGCAGAAGGAGAGGGAGAGAGAAAAGCCTCAAGGAGACTCCCTGCTGAGCACAGAGCCTGATGTGGAGCTTGATCCCAGGACCCTGACATCATGACCTGAACTGAAATCAAGAGTCAATGGCTTAACTGACTGAGCCATGCAGGCGCCCCTGTGTAGAAACTTTTTATCTTGATGAGGTCCCAATTGTTCATTTTTGCTTTTGTTTCCCTTGCCTCAGGAGATGAGTCTAATAAGAAATTGCTGTGGCCAAAATCAAATAGGTTACTGCCTATGTTCTCCTCTAGTATTTTTATGGCTTCAGGTCTCACAGTTAGGTCCTTGATTCATTTGAGTTCCTTTTTGTGTTTGGTGTAAGAAAGCAGTCCAGTTTCTCTCTTTTGCATGTTGCTGTCCAGTTTCCCCAATACCATTTGTTGAAGATACTTTTTCTCATTTGATATTCTTTCCTGCTTCATTGAAGATTAATTCACCATACAGTTGTGGGTCCATTTCTGGGTTGTCTATTCTGTTCCATTGATCGATATGTGTTTTTGTGCCAGTACTATACTGTCTTGATCACTAAAACTTTGTCATATAACTTGAATTCCACAAATGTGATGCCTCCACCTTTGCTTTTCTTATTCAAGGTGGCTTTGGCTATTCAGGGTCTTTTGTGGTTCTATACAAATTTTAGGATTGTTCTATTTCTGTGAAAAATGCAGTTGGTATTTAGATGCAGATTGAATTAATGTGTAGATTGCTTTGGGTAGTATAGACATTTTAACAATATTTGCTCTTCCAATCCATGAGCATGGAATGTTTTTCCATTTCTTGTGTCATCTTCCATTTCTTTCATCAGCATTTTATTGTTTTTAGAGTATAGACCTCTTACTTTTTTGGTTATGTTTATTCCTGGGTATCTTAAGGTTTTTGATGCAATTGTAAATGGGAAAGATTCCTTGATTTCTCTTTCTGCTGCTTTATTTTTAGTGTATAGAAATACAACAGATTTCTGTACATTGATTTTCTATTCTACCAATTTACTGAATTCATGTATCAGTTCTAGCAATTTTTTGGTAGAGTGTCTCAGGATTTTCTACATAGAGAATCATGTTATCTGCAAATAGTGAAAGTTTGACTTCTTCCTTGTTAATTTAGATGCCTTTTATTTATTTTTGTTGTCTGATTGCTGATGCTTGGACTTCCAGTACTATGTTAAACAACAGTGGTGAAAGTGAATATCCCTTTCTTGTTCCTGACCCTAGAGGAAAATCTCTTTTTTTCCCCATTGAGGATGATATTAGCTGTGTATTTTTTATATATAGCCTTTATTATGTTGAGGTATGTTCCCTCTATCCCTATGTTGTTGAGGGTTTTTGTCATGAATGGATGCTGTACTTTGTCAAATGCTTTTTCTGTATCTACTGAGAAGATTATTGATTGATTTGTGAATATTGAACCACCCTTGTAGACCAGGAATATTTCCCACTTGATTGTGGAGCATGATTCTCTTAATATACTGTTGGATTCAATTTGTAGTATTTTGTTGAGAATTTTTGCACCCATGTTCACCAGGGATATTGTCCTGTAGTTTTCTTTTTTAGTGAAGTCTTTGTCTTATTTTAGAATTAGAGTAATGTTGGCTTCAAAGAAGGAGATTTGAAGTTGTCCTTCCATTTCTATTTTTGAAATGGTTTGAGAAGAATAGGTATTAACTCTTCTTTAATTGTTTGGGAGAATTCACCTGTGAAACCATCTGGCCCTGAAGTTTTGTTTCTTGGGAAAGTTTTTATTACTGATACAGTTTCTTTGCTGGTTATCAGTCTGTTCACGTTTTCTATTTTTTCCTGTTTAAGTTTTGGTAGTTTATATGTTTCTAGGAATTTTTTCCATTTCCTTCAGGTTTTCCAATTTGGTGTCATAATATTCTCATATAATTGTATTTCTGAGGTTTGGGGTGTTATTTCTCCTCTTTCGTTTGTGATTTTATTTATTTAGGTCCTTTCTCTTTTCATTTTTATAAGTCTGAGTAGGGTTTTAACAATTTTGTTATTTTTTGTAAGGAACAAGTTCCTAGTTTTATTCATTTATTTCTGCTCTAATCCTTTTTATTTCCCTTCTTCTGCCGGTGCTAGGCTTCATTTTTTGTTCCATTTCTAGCTTCTTTAGATGTAAGGTTAAGTTGTTCGAGATTTTTCTTGCTTCTTGAGGTAGACCTGTATTGCACAATACATCCCTCTTATGATTGCTTTTCCTGCATCCAAAGGCTTTGGAACATTGTGTTTCCATTTTCATTTATTTACATGTATTTTTTAAAATTTCTTCTTAAATATCCTGCTTGACCCATCATTCTTTAGTAGCATGTTCTTTAACCTCCATGTATTTGTGGTCCTTCCAAATTTCTTGGAAGGTTGTGGTTGACTTCAAATTTCACATCATGGTGGTCTGAAAATATGCATGGTATGATCATGATATTTTCATATTTGCTGAGGGCTGATTTGTGACCCAATGTGTGATCTATTCTGGAGAATATTAGATGTGCACTCTAAAAGAATATGTATTCTGGAGGAAAAGATGGCAGAGGAGTAGGGGACCCTATTCCAACCAGTCCCTGGATTTAGGTTGGATATCTACCAGACCACTCAGAACACCCACCAAATCAGCCTGAGATGTAAGAAGATAGATCTGGATCTCTACAAACAGAATATTGCAGGTGGTTGCTTTTGAGGTATGAAGAAGTGAGCCGTGATTCTGTGGGCACATATCCGAAAATAAATGGAAGGGGGAGGTAGCCATGGGGATCCAGCACCACTGGTGAGTGATAGTCTCCTGTGCTAGAGACTGGGCACAGACTCAAAGACCGGCAGCAATGGGGAAAAGACTTTAGGGCAGCCTCCAGGAGTGAAACACAGAGCAGCAGGGCCATGTGTGTGAACTGGGGGCAGCTGGCGGTTTTAGAAGCACAAAGGACAGAGACATGCCCTGACTTGGAGACAAGGACTGGGAGCCCTGCTGAGGGGCTAACATCCCAGGACACTTCAGTTGATAGCAGCACAGACAGAAACAGAGATAGTGTGGCCTGGAGAACTCACTAAAGAACAGACTGCGATCTCTCTGTTCTGAGGCAGAGGGATGGAAACGATCTCTTCTGCTTTGGCTCTCAGAAGAGATGCAGAAAACCACCAAGCAAAGAGGCCAGAGAACAAAAGCCCCAGAAAACTGGTTTCCACTGAGCCCACCACCCCCACAGGGGGCAGGGAACTCTGCACAAACAGGGTTGCCTGAGTAACAGAGTGGCAGGCTCCTCCCCCAGAAGACAGGCTGAGAGAACAAGAGGCCAGCAACCCTAAGGTCCCTATAAAACAGGTGCATCTTGCTTTGGTTGTGTTCAATAATTTGGACCGTGTATAATCCCTCAACCACCCCTCAACAGAATGACAAGAAGGAGGAACACCTAAAATAGGAAAGACTCAGAGACTGTAACTTCTGCCACAGGATTACAAATGGATACAGATATAACCAAAAGGAGTCCCTAAGGGCAGAAATAAAAGCTGAACTGGCAGAACTTAAAAATGCTATCAATGAGATCCAATCTAAACTAGATAATCTAACAGCTAGGGTATGTGAGGAAGAACGATCAGTGACCTGGAAGACAATTTAATAGATAAAAAGGAAAAAGAGGAGGCAAGGGAAAAACAATTCAAAATCCATAAAAATAGAAACAGAGAAATAAGTGACACCATGAAATATTCCAATGTCAGAATTACTGGGATCCCTGAGTGGTTAGAGAGAGAGAGAGAGGACTGGAAGATATATTTGAGCATAGCATAGCTGATAACTTCCCTAATCTGGGGAATAATACAAACATTCATGTCCTAGAGGCAGAGAGGACCCCTCCCAAGATCAAGGAAAGTAGGCCAATGCCCCAACATGTAATAGTAAAACTTGCAAGTCTTAGAACCAAGGAAACCATCTTAATGGCAGTTAGGGGGAAGAGATTCCTTACGTTCTGAAGGAGGACCATCCAAATAATGTCAGACCTATCCAGAGACCTGGCAAGCCAGAAAGGCCTGGCCAGACATATTCAGGGTACTAAATGAGAAGAACATGCAGCCAAGAATACTTTATCCATCAAAGCTGTCATTTAGAATGGATGGAGAGATGTAGAGCATCCATGCCCGGCAGAAACTGAAAGAATATGTGACCACTAAGCCAGTACTGCAAGAAATATTAAGGGGGGGGGGTCTATAAAAAGAGAAAGACACCAAGCGTGATATAGAACAGAAACTTACAAAGAGAATCAATAAAAACAAGGTCTTCAGAGGCAACATGATGACAACAAATTCATATCTTTCAATAATCACTTTCAATGTGAACGGTCTAAATGCTCCCATAAAATGGCAGAGAGTTGCAGATTGGATAAAAAGACAGGACCCATCCAATTGCTGTCTACAAGACACTCAATTTGAACCTAAAGATACATCCAGACTGAAAGGGAAGGGATGGAGATCCATCTTCCATGCCAACAGATCTCAAAAGAAAGCTGGGGTAGCAATTCTCATATCAGACAAATTAGATTTTAAGCTAAAGTCTTTAGTTAGAGACAGAAGGACACTCTATCATTCTTAAAGGGTCTATTCAACAAGAAGATCTAACAATTGTAAATATCTATGCCCTCAACATAGGAGCAGCCATCTACATAAGTGAACTCTTCACCAAAATAAAGAGTCATATTGATAACAATACGTTAATTAAAGAAGACCTCAACACTCCACTCTCAGCAATAGACAGATCATCTAAGCAGAAAATCAACAAAGAAATCAGAGCTTTGAATAACACACTGGACCAGATGGACCTCATAGATATATACAGAACATTCCACCCTAAAACAACAGAATACTCATTCTTCTCGAGCGCACATGGAACTTTCTCCAGAAAAGATCACATACTGGGTCACAAATCAGGTCTCAACCAATACCAAAAGATTGAAATTATTCCCTGCATATTCTCAGACCATAATGCTTTAAAACTGGAACCCAATCGCAAGAAAAAATTTGGAAAAATTTCAAACACTTGGAAGCTAAAGACCTCTCTGCTCAATAATGTTTGGGTCAACCAAGAAATCAAAGAAGAACTTAAACAATTCATGGAAACCAATGAGAACGAAAGCTCATTGGTCCAAAACCTATGGGATATTGCAAAGGCAATCCTAAGGGGAAAATACATAGGCATTCAAGCCTCACTCAAAAAAATAGAAAAATCCCAAATTCACCAACTAACTTTTCACCTTAAAGAACTAGAGAAAAAGCAGCAAACGATGCCTAAGCCATGCATTAGAAGAGAAATAATTAAGATTAGAGCAGAGATCAATGAATTAGAAACCAGAAACTGTAGATCAGATCAACAAAACTAGAAGCTGGTTCTTTGAAAGAGTTAATAAGATCAGAGAACCACTGGCCATACTTATCCAAAAGAAAAGAGAAAGGACCCAAATTAATAAATGATGAATGAAAGGGGAGAGATCACGACTAACACCAAGGAAATAGAAACCAAGGAAATTAGAAATTGTTATCAACAATTATATGCCAGTAAAGGAACCGGAATGAAATGGATGCCTTCCCGGAAACCTATAAACTGCGAAGACTGAAACAGGAAGAAATTGACAACCTGAAGAGGCCATTAACCAGTAACAAGGCCAGTAAACACACTGTACATGATGGTAAATTTTCTGCTAAGAAATCAGCTCCTTGTCTTATTTGGATTCCCTTGTAGTTAACCTACAAGGCCTTTTTTCTCTTGCCACTCTCAAAATTCTTGTATTTGTCTTTTGACAGTTTTATTATAAGGGACCTTGATAAACTATTCTTTGGGTTAATGTTGTTTGGGAACATTGAACTTAATGTACTTGGATGTTGAAATCTTTTCATAGATTTGGGATATTTTCAGCTGTTATTTCTTTAACTAAGTTTTCTGACCCATTTTCTATTTCTTTTCTTTTCTATTTCTATTCCCATAATGAAAATGTCTACTCAATTGATGGTGTCCTATAAGGTCAATGGGCCTCCATCATTCCTTTTCACATTTTCCCTCTCTGGATAATTTTAAAAGACCTTTCTTAAATTCACTTATTCTTTTTATTTTTTTGGAGTTCTAGGAGCACATATTTCTCTTTTTTAATTAATTAATTAATGTTTTATTAACATAATGTATTATTTGTTTTGGGGGTACAGATCTGTGATTCATCAGTCTTACACAAGTCACAGTGGACACCATAGCACATACCCTCCCCAATGTCCATCACCCAGCCACCCCATCCCTCCCACCCACCTCCACTCCAACAACCTTCAGTTTGTTTCCTCAGATTGAGTCTCTTATGGTTTGCTTCCCCCTCTGCTATTGTCTTGTTCCATTTTTTCCCCCTTTCCCCTATGATCCTCTGTCTTCTTTCTCAAATACCTCATATCAGTGAGAACATATGATAATTGTCTTTCTCTGATTGACTTTTTTCGCTTAGCATAATAACCTCTAGTTAATCCACGTCATTGCAAATGACAAGATTTCACTTTATTGACAGCTGCAAAATATTTCATTGTATATATATATACCAATCTTCTTTATCCATTCATCTGTTTATGGACATCTGGGCTCTTTCCATAGTTTGGTTATTGTGGACATTGCTGCTATAAACATTGGGGTGCACATGCCACTTCGGATCACTACATTTGTATCTTTGGGGTAAATACCCAGTAGTGCAGTTGCTGGGTCATAGGGTAGCTCTATTTTGAACTTTTTGAGGAACCTCCATACTGTTTTCCAGAGTGGCTGCACCAGCTTGCATTCCCACCAAAAGTGAAGGAGGGTTCCCCTTTCTCCACATCCTAGCCAACATCTGTTGTTTCCTGACGTGTTATTTTAGCCATTCTGACTGGTGTGAGGTGGTATCTCATTGACGTTTTGATTAGTATTATCCTGATGCCGAATGATGTTGAGCAGTTTGTCATGTGTCTGTTGGCCATTTGAATGTCTTCTTTGCAGAAATGTCTGTTCATGTCTTCTGCCCATTTCTTGATTGGATTATTTGTTTTTGGGTGTTGAGTTTGATACGTTCTTTATAGATTTTGGATACTAGCCTTTATCTGATATGTCATTTGCAAACATCTCCCATTCAGTCATTTTTCTTTTGGTTTTGTTGACTGTTTCCTTTGCTGTGCAAAAGCTTTTTATCTTGATGAAGTCCTAGTAATTCATTTTTACCCTTGCTTCCCTTGCCTTTGCTGATGTTTCTAGGGAGAAGTTGCTGTGGCTGAGGTCGACGAGATTGTTGCCTGTGTTCGTCTCAAGGATTTTGATGGATTCCTGTCTCACATTGAGGACTTTCATCCATTTTGAGGCTATTTTGTGTGTGGTGTAAGGAAATGGTCCAGTTTCATTCTTGTGCATGTGGCTGTCCAATTTTTCCAACACCATTTGTTGAAGAGACTGTCTTTTTTCCATTGAATATTCTTTCCTGCTTTGTCGAAGATGAGTTGACCATAGAGTTGAGGGTCCATTTCTGGGCTCTCTATTTTGTTCCATTGATCTATGTGTCTGTTTTTATGCCAGTATCATACTGTCTTGATGATGACAGCTTTTTAATAGAGCTGGAAGTCCGGAATTGTGATGCCACCAGCTTTGCTTTTCTTTTTCAGCATTCCTCTGGCTATTGGGGGTCTTTTCTGGTTCCATACAAATTTTAGGATTATTTGTTCCATTTCTTTGAAAAAGTTGATGGTATTTTGATAGGGATTGCATTGAATATGTAGATTGCTCTTGGTAGCATTGATATTTTCACAATATTTTTTCTTCCAATCCATGAGCATGGAACGTTTTTCTATTTCTTTGTGTCTTCCTCAATTTCTTTCATGAATATTCTGTAGTTTTCTGAGTATAGATCCTTTGCCTCTTTGGTTAGATTTATTCCTAGGTATCTTATGGTTTTGGGTGCAATTGTAAAGGGGATCAACTCCTTAATTTCTCTTTCTTCTGTCTTGTTGTTGGTGTATAGAAACGCAACTGATTTCTGTGCATTGATTTTGTATACTGCCACTTTACTGAATTCCTGTATGAGTTCTAGCAGTTTTGACGTGAAGTCTTTTGGGGTTTCTACATAAAGTAGCATATCATCTGCTAAAATTGAGAGTTTAATTTCTTTCTTTTTGTTGTCTGATTGCTGAGGTTAGGGCTTCTAGTACTATGTTTAATAGCAGTGGTGATAGTGGACACCCCTTCCATGTTCCTGACCTTAGGGTAAAAGTTTCAGTTTTTCTCCATTGAGTATGATATTTGCTGTGGGTTTCTCATAGATGGGTTTTATGTTAGTCAGGTATGTACGCTCTATCTCTACACTGTGGAGAGTTTAATCAAGAATGGATGCTGTACATTGTCAAATGCTTTTTCTTCATTGATTGAGAGGATCATATCGTTCTTGTTTTTTCTTTTATAAATGTATTGTTTCACACTGATTGATTTGCAGATGTTGAACCAAATTTGCAGCCCAGGAATAAATCCCAAGTGGTCATGGTGAATAATCCTTTTCATGTACTGTTGGATCCCATTGGCTAGTATTTTCATGAGAATTTTTGCATCCATGTTTATCAGGGATATTGGTCTGTAGTTCTCCTTTTTGATGGAATCTTCATCTGGTTTTGGGATCAAGGTATTGGAGGCCTCATTAAATTAATTTGAAAGTTTTCCTTCCATTTCTATTTTTTGGAACATTTTCGGAAGAAAAGGTATTAATTCTTCATTAAACGTTTGGTAGAATTCCCCTGGGAAGCCATCTGGCTCTGGGCTCTTGTTTGTTGGGAGATTTTTGATTACTGCTTCAATTTTCTTACTAGTTATGGGTCTGTTCAGGTTTTTTATTTCTTCCTGGTTCAGTTTGGTAGTTTATATGTCTCTAGGAATGCATCCATTTCTTCCAGATTATCTAATTTGCAGGCATATAGTTGCTCATAATATGTTCTTATAATTGTTTGTATTTCTTTGGTGTTGGTTGTGATCTCTCCTCTTTCATTCATGATTTTATTTATTTGGGTCATTTCTCTTTTCTTTTTGATAAGTCTGGCCAGGGGTTTATCAATCTTATTACTACTTTCAAAGAACCAGCTCCTAGTTTTGTTGCTCTGTTCTACTGTTCTTTTGGTTTCTATTTCATTGATTTCTGCTCTGCTCTTTATTATTTCTCTTCTCCTGCTGGGTTTAGGCTTTATTTGCTGTTCTTTCCCCAGCTCCTTTAGGTGTAGGATTAGGTTGTGTATTTGAGACCTTTCTTGTTTCTTGAGAAAGTCTTGTATTGCTATATACTTTCCACTTACAACTGCCTTTGCTGCATCCCAAAGAGACTGAACTTTAGTGTTTTCATTTTCAGTTGTTTCCATGAATTTTTTAAAATTCTTCTTTCATTTCCTGGTTGACCCATTCATTATTTAGTAGGATGCTCTTTAACCTCCAAGTTTTTTAGTTCCTTGCAAATTTCCTCTTGTGACTGAGTTCAAGTTTCAAAGCATTGTTGTCTGAAAATATGCAGGGAATGATCCCAGTCTTTTGGTACCAGTTGAGACCTGATTTGTGACCTAGGATGTGATCTATTTTGGAGAATGTTCCATGGGCAGTAGAGAAGAATGTGTATTCTGTTGCTTTGGGATGGAATATTCTGAATATATCTGTGAAGTCCATTTGGTCCAGTGTGTCATTTAAAGCCTTTATTTCCTTGTTGATCTTTTGCTTAGGTGATCTGTCCATTTCAGTGAAGAGGGTGTTAAATTCCCCTACTATTATTGTATTGTTGATATATTTCTTTGATTTTGTTATTAATTGGCTTATATAATTGCCTGCTCCCATATTAGGGGCATAGATATTTAAAATTGTTAGATCTTCTTGTTGGATAGACCCTTTAAGTAGGATGTAGTGTCCTTTGTCATCTCTTATTATAGTCTTTGGTTTAAAATCTAATTTGTCTGATATAAGGATTGCCACCCCAGCTTTCTTTTGATGTGCATTAGCATGGTAAATAGTTTTCCAACCCCTCAATTTCAATCTGGAGGTGTCTTTGGTTCTAAAATGAGTCTCTTGCAGGCAGCATATCGATGGGTCTTCTTTTTTTTATCCAATCTTATACCCTGTGTCTTTTGATTGGGGCATTTAGCCCATTTACATTCAGGGTAACTATTGAAACATATGAATTTAGTGCCGTTATATTGCCTGTAAACTGACTGTTACTGTAGATTGTCTCTGTTCCTTTCTGGTCGATGTTATTTTAGGCTTTCTCTTTGCTTAGAGGATCCCGTTCAGTATTTCTTGTAGGGCTGTTTGGTGTTTGCAAATTCTTTTAGTTTTTGTTTGTCCTGGAAGCTTTTTATCTCTCCTTCTATTTTCAATGATAGCCTAGCTGGATATAGTATTCTTTGCAGCATATTTTTCTTGTTTAGTGCTCTGAATATATCATGCCAGTCCTTTCTGTCCTGCCAGGCCTCTGTGAATAGGTCTGCTGCCGATTTAATGTTTCTACCATTGTAGGTTACAGACCTCTTGTCCCGAGTTGCTTCCAGGATTTTCTTTTTGTCCCTGAGACTTGTGAGTTTTACTATTAGATGCCGGAGTGCTGACCTATTTTTATTGATTTTGAGGGGGGTTCCCTGTGCTTCCTGGAGTTTGATGACTGTTTCCTTCCCCAAATTAGGGAAGTTCTCTGCTATAATTTTCTCCAATATACCTTCTGCCCCTCTCTCTCTTTCTTCTTCTTCTGGGATCCCAATTATTCTGATATTATTTCACTTTATGATATCACTAATCTCTCGAATTCTGCTCTCGTGATCCAGTAGTTGTTTATCTCTCTTTCTCTCAGCTTCTTTATTCTCCATCATTTGGTCTTCTATATCATTAATTCCCTCTTCTGCCTAATTTATCCTAGGATTTAGAGCCTCCAGTTTTGATTGCACCTCATTAATAGCCTTTTTGATTTCAAATTGATTAGATTTTAGTTCTTTTATTTCTCCAAAAGAGATTCTCTAGTATCTTCTATGCTTTTTTCAGCCCAGCTAGTATCTTTATAATCTTCATTCTGAACTCTAGCTCTGACACTTTCCTAATGTCTGTATTGATTAGGTCCCTGGCAGTCGGTACTTCTCTTGTTCTTTTTTTTTTTTTTTTTGAGGTGATTTTTTTCCATCTTGTCATTTTGTCCAGAGGAGAATAGATGAATGAGAAGAAAATGCTAACAGGGTAACAACGACCCCAGAAAAAAATACATTAAAGAAGACAGAAAAGACCCAAAACCAGGGGGAAAAGAAAGGGAAAGAAAGAAAAAAGAAAGAAAGAAAGAAAAAAGAATATGTTTGGGCTCATGAATAGATCGGTGCCACACACTAAATTTTGGGCATAATTTGGTCTGTTAGAGGAAACTGCCTCCCAAAATGTTAAATAAGGAAAAACTTACATATGCACAAAAATAAGGGTAAATACAATGAAGGGATGGAATATGACTGTAAAGATGAAAATTATAAAAGATTTTATAAAAAGAATTGATAAGAATTTAGTTGAAAAAAGAAAGAAGAGAAATTAAAAAAAAGGGGGGAGAGAATGTGATCAGGCAGGGAACTACAACAAAGCCATACACTAGAGATTTAGGGTATATTTTGCTCTGTCAGAAGAAACTGTATCCCAAAATTTTAAAGAGAGAACAACTTATATATATACAAAAAGTAAGGTTAACTACAATGAAGGGATAGAATATGACTCTAAAAATGAAAAATAAAAAATATTTTTAAAAAAGGGATTGATAAGATTGTTGAAAAAGGGAAAAAGAAAAATTAAAAAAAATAGAAAAAGAAAATTAAAAAAAATTAACTTTGAACATCTAAAGAATCATGGGATAAAAAGCCATGAATTCTATTTGCTGTGTTCCTCTAGTGCTGGAGTTCTGCCCTTCTCACTGATCAGTAAACTTGGTCTTGGCTGGCTGTTTTTGCTGTTATTCTAGGGGAGGGGCTGTTGCAGTGATTCTCAAATGTCTTTGCCTGATGCGGAATTGTACTGCCCTTGCCAGGGGCCGGGCTAAGTAATCTGCTCGGTCTGCTCTGGGTAGCTTTTGTTCCCTGGAATCTTTCCCTACAGCTTTGGAGGATGGGAATTAAAATGGCGACCTTCCAATCTGCACCTCAGAGGAGCTGAGAACTCGGGGTCCCACTCCTCATTGAGCCGCCCAGAAAAATCAGTGAATCACTCCTGTCTCCCCAGTCTCTCTGTGCTCACCCGGCCTGCCACCAAGCATTTCTATCTCTTGCACACGACCCTGTTTAGAGTCTCCAATCCGAACAGATTCTGCAATGTGCTCCTGCACCACTCCTCACGGGAAAGGAAAGGGAGTCTCTCTGGATTAGCCGCTTTTTGGGTCCCTGTTGGAGGAGTAGTAGCCCGAATGTGCTGCGGATCACAGTTTATGGCAACCCTGAGCTGAGACACTCTCCTTGGCTTCGTCTATGCAGCCGGCTTCCCTGCTCAATACCTGGGAGCTCTGCCTCACTCAGGCACCCCTGGTCTTTCTGTGACTGTGAGGGTCCTGAGACCACACTGTTCCAGCGAGGGTTCCACCCCCTGCTTAGCCACTGCAGTGACTTCCCTCAGTGGAGCAGACTTCTAAACGTTCCGATTTTGTATTCCACTGCTCTATCACTTGCTGGTAGCTGGGCCATCTATCTTCCCGAATATCACCTCGGATTCACTTCTCCACACATCCTACCTTCCAGAAAGTGGTTGCTTTTCTGTTCAGAGAATCACTGCTATTCTTTTCTTCAATCTCCTGTTGAGTTTGTAGGTATTCAGAGTGGTTTGATACCTATCTAGCTGAATTCCTGGGACCAGACGAAGTTTAGTTCTCCTATTTTTCCACCATCTTGCTCCTCCTCTCCCCATCACCTGCTTAACCCATCCCCCATCCCCTTCCCTACTGGTACTCATCAGTTGGTTCCCCATAATTAAGAGTCTCTTTCTTGGTTTGTTTCTCTTTCTTTTTTCCCTTAGTTCATTTGTTTTGTTTCTTAAATTCTACAAATGAGGGAAATCATGCATTTGTCTTTCTCTGATTAACACATTGTGCTTAGCATTATTCTGTCTAGCTCTATCCATGTCATTGCAAGTAGCAAGATTTCATTGTTTTTATGGCTGAATGATTATTATTATATATATACACACATATGCACTATATCCTCTCATTCATCAATAGTTGGACACTTGGGCTGCTTCCCAATCTTGCTATTATAAATAATGCTACTATAAACATAGAGGTGCATGCATCTCTTTGAACTAGTGTTTTTGTATTCTTTAGGTAAATAAAGAATCCAGTAGTGTGACTGCTGGATTGTAGGCTAGTTCTATTTTGTAACTCTTTGAGTAACCTCCAAACTGCTTTCCACAGTGGCTGTACAATTGTGCATTCCCACCCACATTGCAGGAATGTTCCTTTTTCTCCACATGCTTTCCAACACCTGTTGTTTCTTGTGTTGTTATTAGCTATTCTCACAGGTGTGATGTGATAGCTCACAGTAGTTTTGATTTTCATTTCCCTGTTGCTAAGTGATGATGAACATCTTCTCATGTGTCTATCAGCCATCTCAATGTCTTCTTTGGGGAAATGTCTGTTCATTTCTTCTACCCATTTTTAATTGGATTGTTTGGTTTTTTGGGGTGTTGAGTTTTATAAATTCTTCATATATTTTGGATACTAACCCTTTATCAAATATATCCTTTGCAAGTATCTCCTCCCATTCTGTAGGTGGCCTTTAATTTTGTTGATTGTTTCCTTCACTGTGCAGAGGTTTTTATTTTGATGTAGTCCCAATAGTTTATTTTTGCTTTAGTTTTCCTTGCCTCAGAAGACATATCTAGGAAACAGTTGTTATGGCCTTTGTCAAAGAGCTTACTGCCTGTGTTCTAAGATTTTATAAGGTTTCAAGTCTCACATTTAGGTCTTTAACCCATTTTGAATTTCTGTTTCTATGTAGTGTAAGAAAGTGGTCCAGTTTCATTCTTTTGCATCTAGCTGTCCAGTTTTCCCAACACTATTTGTTGAGGAGACTGTCTTTTTCCCATTGGGTTTATTTCCTGCTTTGTCAAAGATTAGTTGACCATATAGTTGTGGGCTCTTTTTGGGTTTCTGTTCTATTCCATTGAACTATATGTCTGCTTTTTGTGACAGTCCATGTTGTTTTGTAGTGTAGCTTGAAGTCCAGAATGGTGATGCTTCCATCATTGCTTTTCTTTTTCAAGATCGATTTGGCTGAGGGAAGGAAAAGATTATGGAGGAGTAGGGGACCATATTCCAACCGGTACCTGGAATTGAGCTGGATATCTACCAGACCACACTGAACACCTACAAAATCAGCCTGAGACATAAGACAGATCGGGATCTCTACAAACAGAATATCACAAGCGGTTGGTTTCGAGGTACAAAGCAGGGAGACATGATTCCACAGGCAGATATTGGAGGATAAACGGCAAGGGGAGGGAGCCGAGCCATTGGGACCCTACACCTCCAGTGAGCAATAGCTTCCTGTGCTGGGGACCAGGCACAGACTCGCAGACCGGTAGCAGTGGGGAACAGACTTAAGGGTAGCCAATGGGGCGGAAACCAGAGCCAGGGCCGCACATGCAAACTGGGGACTGCTGGCAGTTTTAGAAGCACAAAGGTCAGAGACATGCCCCAACCTGGAGGTGAGGACTGGGAGCACTGCTGAGCAGTGCACAACCCAGGATGCTGCAGTTTTTAGCAGCATAGACAGAGAACGGAGATAGTGTGGCCTTGAGAGCTCACTGAAGAACAGACTGCAATCTCTCTGCTCTGAGGTAGAGGGTTGGAAATGATCTCTTTAGCCCTGATTCTCAGAAGAGACACATAAATCTGCCAGAGAACAAAAGCCCCCCAAAAAACAGTTTTCACTGAGCCCATCCCATGCCACAGGGAGAGGGCGACTCTGCCCAAACAAGCTTGCCTAAGTAACACTATGGCAAGCCCCTCCCCCAGAAGACAGCCTGGGAAAACAAGAGGCCAGCAACCCTAAGGTTCCTATAAAACAGGTGCAACTTGCTTGGGTTTTCATCAATAATTTGGACTCTATGCATTCCCTCATCCACCCCTCCACAGAATGACTAGGAGGAGGAACCCCCAAAAAAGGAAAGACTCAGAGACTGTGACTTCTGCCACAGATTTACAAATGGATTCAGATATAACCAAGATGTTGGAGATGGAATTCAAGGTAGCAATTGTGAGGACGATAGTTAGAATGGAAAAATCGATTAATGGCAACATAGAGTCCCTAAGGACAGAAATGAAAGCTGAATTGGCAGAACTTAAATATGGTATCAATGAGAGCCAATCTAATCTAGATAATCTAAGAACTAGGGTAAACAAGGCAGAGAATGAACTAGTGATTTAGAAGACCAATTAATAGACATGAAAGGAAAAGAGGAAGCCAGGGGAAAACAACCCAGAATCCATGAAAATACAATCAGAGAAATAAGTGACACCGTGAAACGTTCCAATGTCAGAATTATTGGTATCCCTGCAGGGGTGGAGAGAGAAAGAGGACTAGAAGATATATTTGAGCAAATCATAGCTGAGAACTTCCCTAATCTGGGGAATGAAACAAACATTCGTGTCCTAGAGGCAGAGAAGACCCCTCCCAAGATCAAGGAAAACAGGCCAACATCCCAGCATGTAATAGTAAAACTCCCAAATCTTAGAACCAGGGAAACGCTATTAAGGGCAGTTAGGGGGAAGAGATTCCTTATGTACAGAGGGAGGAACATCAGAATAAAAGACCTATCCACAGAGACCTGGCAAGCCAGAAAGGCCTCGCAAGACATATTCAGGGTACTAAATGAGAAGAACATGCAACCAAGAATCCTTTATCCAGCAAGGCTGTCATTTAGAATGGATGGAGAAATAAAGAGCTTCCAAAAACTGAAAGAATATGTGACCACTAAGCCAGCCCTGCAAAAAATAGTAAGGGCAGGTTCTATAAAAGGAGAAAGATACCAAGAGTAATATAGAACAGGATTGTACAGGGACAATCTATAAAAACATGGTCTTCACAGGCATCATAATGACAATTAATCCATATCATTCAATAATCACTCTCAACGTGAACAGCCTAAATGCTCCCATAAAATGGCACAGGATTGGATAAAAAGACAGGACCCATCTATATTTTGTCTACAAGAGACTCATTTTCAATCTAAACATACATCCAGACTGAAAGTGAAGGTTTGGAGATCCATCTTCCATGCCAATGGACCACAAAGGAAAGCTAGGGGAGCAATACTTGTATCAGACAAATTAGATTTAAACCAAAGACTGTGTAGAGACACAGAAGAATAGTATGTCATTCTTAAAGGGTCTATCCAACAAGATGATCTATAAGTTGTAAATATCTACGCCCCCAACATGGGAGCAGCCATCTACATAAGCCAACTGCTCACCAAAATAAAGAGTCATATTGATAACAATACATTAATTGTAGGCGACCTCAATACTCCACTCTCAGCAATTGACTAATCATTTAAGCGGAAAATCAAAAAAAGAAACAAGAGCTTTGAATGATACACTGGACCAAATGGACCTCATAGATATATACAGAATATTCCACCCTAAAACAACAGAATACTCATTCTTCTTGAACGCACATAGAACTTTCTCCAGAATAGACGACATACTGAGTCACAAATCAGGTCTCAACTGATACCAAAAGATTGAGATTATTCCCTGCATATTCTCAGACCACAATGCTCTAAAACTGGAACTCAATCACAAGAAAAAAATTGGAGGAAATTCAAACACTTGGAAACTAAAGACCATCCTGCTCAAGAATGTTTGGGTCAACCAGGTAATCAAAGAAATTTAAAAAAATCATGGAAATCAATGAGAATGAAAACACATTGGTCCAAAACCTATGGGATACTGCAACGGTGGTCCTAAGTCATCCAAGCCTCACTCAAAAAAATAGAAAAATCCCGAATCCACCAACTAAGTCTACACCTTAAGGATAGAGAAAAAGCAACAAATGATGCCTAAGCCATGTATTAGAAGAGAAATAATTAAGATTAGAGCAGAGATCAATGAATTAGAAACCAGAAAAACAGTAGACCAGATCAAGGAAAGTAGAAGCTGGTTCTTTAAAAGAATTAATAAGATCAATAAACCATTGACCAGACTTATCCAAAAGAAAAGAGAAAGGACCCAAATTAATAAAATGATGAATGAAAGGGGAGAGATCACGACTAACACCAAAGAAATAGAAAAAATTATTAGAAATTATTATCAACAACTGTATGCCAATAAATTGAGCAACCTGGATGAAATGGATGCCCTCCTGGAAACGTATAAACTCCCAAGACTGAAACAGGAAGAAACTGACAACCTGAATAGGCCAATAACCAGTAAAGAAATGTGCTAGAACATATTAATAAGAGGAGAGAGAAAAACCATATGGTCCTCTCAATTGATGCAGAAAAAGCATTTGACACAATATGACATCATTTCCTGATTAAAACTCTTCAGAGTATAGGGATAGAGGGAACATTCCTCAAATTCATAAAATCCATCTTTGAAAAACCCACAGCAAATATCATCCTCATTGGGGAAAAGATGAGAGCCTTTCTCTTAAGATCAGGAACACGGCAAGGATGCCCACTCTCATACTATTGTTCAACATAATACCAGAAGTCCTAGCAACAGCAATCAGACAATAAAAAGAAATAAAATGTATTCAAATTGGCAAAGAAGAAGCCAAACTCTCTCTTTTCGCAGATGACATGATACTTTATGTGGAACATCCAACAGACTCCATCCCCGAATTTCTAGAACTCACAGCATCAGTAATGTGGCAGGATACAAAATCAATGCACAGAAATCAGTTGTTTTATTATACACTAACCCTGCAACAGAAGACAGAGAAATTAGAGAAATGATTCCATTTATGATAGCACCAAAAAACATAAGATACCTCAGAATAAACCTAAGCAAAGAGGTAAAGGATCTATAATCTAAGAACTACAGAACACTCATGAAAGCAACTGAAGTAGACACAAAAAGATGGAAAAACTTTCCATGCTCATGGATCAGAAGAATAAATATTGTTGAAATGTCTATGCTACCCAGAGCAATCTATACCTTCAATGGCATCCTGATCAAAATTCCAATGACATTTTTCAAAGTACTGGAACAAACAATCCTAAAATTTGTATGGAAACAGAAAAGACCCTGAATCACCAAGGAAATGTTGAAAAAGAAAAACAAAGCTGGCGGCATCACGTTGCCCAATTTCAAGTTATATTACAAACCAATGATCACCAAGACAGCATGGTACTGGCACAAAAACAGACATATAGACCAATTGAACAGAATAGAGAGCCCAGATATGGACCCTCAACTCTATGGTCAAATAATCTTTGACAAAGCAGGAAAAAACATGCAGTGGAAAAAAGTCTCTTCAATAAATGGTGCTGTGAAAATTGGACAGCCACATGCAGAAGAATGAAACTCGACCATTCTCTAACACCATACACAAAGATAAACTCAAAGTGGATGAAAAACCTCAATGTGAGACAGGCATCCAAATCCTAGAGGAGAACATAGGCAGTAACCTCTTGGACATCGCCCACAGCAACTTCTTTCAAGATACATCTCCAAAGGCTAGTGAAACAAAAGCAAAAATGAACTTTTGGGACTTCATCAAGATAAAAACCTTCTGCACAGCAAAGGAAACAGCAAAACAAAGAGGCAACCCACAGAATGGGTGAAGATATTTGCAAATGACCCTACACACTTAGCGCTAATGTTCAAGATCTATAAGGAATTTCTCAAACTGAACACCCCCAAAACAATCAAGTCAAAAACTGGGCAGTAGCCATGAACAGGCACTTCTCCAAAGAAGACGTACAAATCGCTAACAGATACATGAAAAATTGTTCATCATCATTAGCCATCAGGGAAATCCAAATCAAAACCACATCGAGTACCACTTTACACCAGTTAGAATGGCAATAATTGACAAGGCAAGAAACAACAAATGTTGGAGAGGTTGTGGAGAAAGTGGAACCCTCTTACACTGTTGGTGGGAATGCAAGTTGGTATAGCCACTTTGGAAAACAATGTGGAGGTGACTCAAAAAATTAAAAACATGGCTACCCCATGACCCAGCAATTGCATTCCTGGGTATTTACCCCAAAGACACTGATGTAGTGACAAAGAGGGCCATATGCACCCCAATGTTCATAGCAGCTATGTCTACAATTTCCAAACTTTGGAAAGAGCTGAGATGCCCTTCCACAGATGAAAGGATAAAGATGATGTGGTCCATATATACAATGGAATACTACTCAGCCATCAGAGAAGAGGAATACCCTACTTTTACATCAACATGCATGGGACTGTAGGAGATTATGCTAAGTGAAATGAGAAAAGCAGAGAAATTTAATTATCATATGTTTTCACTTCTTTGTGGAACATAAAGAATACCATGGAGGATATTAGGAGAAGGAAGGGAAAACGAAGGGGGGAAATTGTAGGGGGAGGTTAACCGTGAGAGACTATGGACTCTGAGAAATAGACTGACGGTTTTACAGGGGAGGAGGTTGGGAGGATGGGTTAGCCTGGTGATGGGTATTAAGGAGGGCAGGTATTGCATGGAGCATTGGGTGTTTTATGAAAACAATGAGTCATGAATCACTACATCAAAAACTAATGATGTATTGTTTGGTGACTAACATAACACAATAAAATTAAATTAAATAAAAAAAATTCATAAATCAACCACCATCACACATCATATTAACAAGAGGATCAAAAGATACCATAAAATCATCTCTGTAGATTCAGAAAAATCATTTGACAAAATACAACATCCATTCATGATAAAATATCTTAACAATGGGGGTTAAACCAAACATATGTGAACATAATAAAGGCCACATATGAGAAGCCACAGCTAAAAATAATCTCAAAGGTAAAAACAAAAAGCTTTTCCTCTAGGATCAGAATAAGACAAGGCTGTCCATTCTCACCACTTTATTCAACATAGTAAAGAAAGTCTTAGCATCAGTAATTACACAAGAAAAATAAATGATGCATCCAAATTAGTAAAGAAGAAGTAAATCAGTCACCATTGGAAGATAATATAATATAGAGAGAAAGTCCTAAAGAGTACACCCAATAGCCTCTAGAATGGATTAATGAATTCAGTAAAGTCTCCAGATAGAAATCTAATATACAGAAATATGTTGCATTTCTATACAGTAATAACAAAGTAACAGAAAGCAAAATTAAGAAAACAGCTAAATTTGCAATTGCAGTGAAAAGAATAAAACACCCAGGAATAAAGTTAACCAAGGAGGTGACAGACCTAAACACTGAAAACTGTGACATTGATTTAAGAAATTGAAGATGACACAAATGAAAAGATCTTCTATGCTCATAGATTGGAAGAATTAATATTGTTAAAATAATCATACTACACAAGCAATCTTCAGACTCAGTGAAATCCCTATTAAAATACCAATAGCATTTTTCACAGAACTATAATAAATAATCCTAAAATTTGTATGGAACCACAAAAGATCTTAAATAATCAAAGAAATTTTGAGAAAGAACAAAGAAGGAGATATCATAATCCCAGATTTCAAAATATACCACAAAGGTGTAGTAATCAAGACAGTATGGTACTGGCAGAAAATAGACATATAGATCAGTGGAATGGGGTAGAGAGCTCAGAAATAATCCCATGACTATATAGTCAGGTAATCTGTGACAAAGGAGGCAAGAACATACAATGAAAAAATATATTATATATTGTATTGTATATTATATTAATTATATTATATTATATTAATTATATATGTTCCCATTGTATATTCTTATACACATGTTGTATATATAAATATAACTTAAAAATATGTAAATATAAAATACACATATATCCCCAGGCAAGGGAACCAAAGGCAAAATCATTACATATGTAAATATAATATATATTATGTATAATACTTAAATATATACTTATTTAAATATATATTTATATTTTCATATATAAAATATATTTTACGTATTTATATATGATATATTAAATAAATATATAATATCCACACCAAAATCAAAAGTTTATGTACAGGAAAAGAAATCATCAAGGAAACAAAAAAGCAACCTAATGAATGGGAGATGTTTGCAAATGAAATACTTGATAGGGGGTTAATATCAAAACATATAAAGAACTTATAGAACTCAGCACACACACACAAAACAATAATCCAACTAAAAATTGGGCAGAGTACCTGAATAGATATTTTTCCAAAAAAGGCATTCAAATGGCCAACAGACACATGAAGAAATGCTCAATATCACTAATTATCAGGAAAATGCAAATTAAAACCACAGTAAGATTCTACTTTGCATCTATCAGAATGACTAAAATGAAAAACAAAAGAAATATCAAGGATTGCTGAGGATGTGGAGAAAAGGGAACCATCATATACTGTTGGTGTGAAATTCAATTAGTACAACGACTTTGGAAACTTTATGGAGGTTCCTCCAAAAGTTAATGATCCAGTAATTCCACTTTTGGGTATCCCCCCAATATGAAAAAAGTAATTTAAAAAGATATATATGCCCTTATGTTTATTGCAACATTATTTACAATAGCCAAGATATGAGGGCAACCTAAATGTCTACGAAAAGATGAATGGATAATAATGTGACAGACAGGGGTACCTGGGTGGCTCAGGCGGTAGAGCATTTGACTCAATTTTGGCTCAGGTCAAGATCACAGGTTCCTGAGATCAAGCCCCATGTCAGGCTCCACACTCAGAGAGGAGTCTGTTTGTCCTTCCCCCTCTGTTCCTCCAACCACTGCATCTCTAAAATAAATAAATAAGTAAGTAGATGAAAGATGATAGATAGACAGATGATAGGTAGATAGATAGATGATAGATAGATAGATAGATAGATAGATAGATAGATAGATAGATAGATGATAGATAGATAAAATCTTTTTAAAAAAACGTGATGCACACACATGCACACACACACAATGGAATGTTACTCGGGCATAAAAAGTTAATAAAAGTTTACCATTTGGAATGACATGGATGGATCTGGAGGGTACTGTGCTAAGTGAAATAAGTTCAACAGAGAAAGATAAGTACCATATGATTTCACTTATTTATGGAATATAAAACCCCAAAAAAGAAACAGACCCTTTTATTGTTATGATGATGATGATGATGTTCAATTAGCCAACATATAGGACATCATTAGTTTTTGATGTAGTGTTCAATTATTAGTTGCATATAAAACCCAGTGCTCATCATAACATGTGCCCTCAATACCCATTGCCCAGTTACCCCATACCCCACCCTCCTCCCTTCTGTAACCCTTAGTTTGTTTCCAGGAGTTCAGAGTCTCTCATGGTTTGTCTCCATTTCTAAATTCTTCCCATTCAGGTTTTCCTCCCTTCCCCTATGATCCTCTGTGAGATTTCTTATATTCCACATGAGTGAAACCCATGATAACTGTCTTTCTCCAATTGACTTATTTGACTTAGCATACCCTCCAGTTCCAACCATGTCGATGAAAATGGTAGATATTCATCCTTTCTGATCACTGAGTAATATTCCATTGTATATATGAACCACATCTTCTTTATCCATTCATCTGGAAGGGCATCTCCTCTCCTTCCACAGTTTGGCTATTGTGGACATTGCTGCTATGAACATTGGGGTGCAGTTACCCCTTCTTTTCACTACATCTGTACCCTTGGGGTAAATACCTAGTCATGCAATTGCTGGGTTATAGGGTAGCTCTATTTTTAACGTCTTGAGGAAACTCCATACTGTTTTCCAGAGTGGCTGTATTAGCTTGCATTCCCACCAACAGAGAAAGAGGATTGTCCTTTCTCCACATACTTGCCAACATTTGTTGTTTCCTGCATTGTTGATTTTTGCCATTCTAACTGGTGTAAGGTGGTATCTCATTGTGGTTTTGATTTGCAATTCCCTGATGGCTAGTGATATTGAACATTTTTTCATATGTCTGTAAGCCATTTGTATGTCTTCTTTGGAGAAGTGTGTGTTCATGTATTCTGCCCATTTCTTGACTAGATTATTTTTGGGGGGGTGTTGAGTTTGAGAATTCTTTATAGATCTTAGATACTAGCCCTTTATCTGTAATGTCATTTGCAAATATCTTCTACCATTCTGTGGGTTGCCTCTTAGTTTTTTGTTTTTTGTTTTGTTTTGTTTTGTTTTTACTGTTTCTTTGCTGTGCAGAAGCTTTTTATCTTGTTAAAGTACCAAAAGTTCATTTTTACTTTTGTTTCCCTTCCCTTTGGAGACATGTCTTGAACGAAGTTGCTGTGGCCGGTGTTAAAGAAGTTACTGCCTATGTTTTCCTCTAGGATTTTGATGGATTCCTGACTCACATTGAAGTCTTTCATCCATTTTGAGTTTATCTTTGTGTATGGTGTAAGGGAATGGTCAAGTTTCATTCTTCTGTATATAGCTGTCCAATTTTCCCAGCACTATTTATTGAAGAGACTGTCTTTTTTCCATTGGATATTTTTTCCTGCTTTGTCAAAGAATAGTTTACCATAGAGTTGAGGGTCCATATCTGGGCTCTCTATTTTGTTCCATAGATCTATGTGTCTGTTTTTGTGCCAGTACTATGCTGTCTTGATGATCACAGCTTTGCAATACAGCTTAAATTCAGGTATTCTGATGCCACCAGCTTTGATTTTCTTCTTCAACATTCATCTGGCAATTCAGGATCTTTTCTAGTACCATACAAATTTTAGGATTCCTTGTTCCAGCTCTGTGAAAATTGTCAACAGAATTTTGATAAGGATTGCATTGAATGTGTAGATTGCTCTGGGTAGCATTGATATTTTCACAATGTTTATTCTTCCAATCCATGAGCATGGAATGTTTTTCCATCTCTTTGTGTCTTCCACAATTTCTTTCATAAGTGTTCTGTAGTTTCTAGAGTACCGATCCTTTACCTCCTTGGTTATGTTTATTCCTAGGTATCTAATGGTTTTTGGTGCAGTTGTAAATGGGATTGATTCCTTAATTTCTCTTTTTTTCACTCAAATTGTTAATGTATGGAAATGCACCAGACTTCTGTTCACTGATTTTGTATCCTGCCACATTGCTGAATTGCTGTGTGAGTTCTAGAAATTTTGGGGTGTAGTCTTTTGGGTTTTCCACATAAAGTATCATGTTATCTGTGAAGAGAGAGAGTTTGACTTCTTCTTTGCCAACTTGACTATCTTTTATTTCTTTTTGTTCTGATTGCTGATGTTAGGACTTCTAGCAATATGTTGAACAACAGTGGTGAGAGTTCGCATCCCTGTCATATTCCTGACCTTAAGGGAAAAACTCTCAGTTTTTCCCCATTGAGAATGATATTCCCTGTGGGCTTTTCATAGATGGCTTTTATTTTATTTATTTTTTTAAAGATTTTATTTATTTGACAGAGAGAGATACAGCGAGAGAGGGAACACAAGCAGGGGAAGTGGGAGAGGGAGAAGCAGGCTTCCCGCAGAGCATGGAGCCTGATGTGGGGCTCGATCCCAGGACCCTGGTACCATGACCTGAGCTGAAGGCAGACGCTTAACGACTGAGCCACCCAGGCGCCCCATAGATGGCTTTTATTATATTGATGTATGTTCCCTCTATCCCTACACTCTGAAGAATTTTAATCAGGAAAGGATGATGTAGTTTGTCAAATGCTTTTTCTGCATCAATTGAGAGGATCATATGGTTCTTATCTTTTCTTTTATTAATGTGCTTTATCATATTGATTGATTTGTGAATGTTGAACCACCACCCTTGTATCCCAGAAATAAATCCCACCTGTTGTGCAGAATAATCCTTTCAGTGTACTGTTGGATCCTCTTGGTTAGGATCTTGCTGAGTATTGTGGCATCCAAGTTCATCAGGGAGATTAGCCCATAACTCTGCTTTTGCTGGGGTCTTTGCCTGATTTTGAGATCACAGTAATGCTGGCCTCATAGAAAGAGTTTGGAAGTTTGCCTTCTGTTTCTATTTTTTGGAACAACTTGAGTGGAATTGGTATAAATTCTTCTTTAAATGTTTGGTAGCATTCCCCTGGGAGGCCATCTGGCTCTGGACTCTTGTGTTTTGGGTGTTTTTTGATTATTGCTTCAATTTCATTCCTGGTTATTGGTCTATTCAGATTGTCTATTTCTTCCTGTTTCAATCTTAGTAGTTTATAAGTTTCCAGGAAGTCTTCCATTTCTTCCAAATTCCTTAATTTGTTGGCATATTGTTGCTGGTAATAATTTCTAATAATTGTTTCTATTTCCTTGGTGTTAGTCATGATCTCTCCCCTTTCATTCATGATTTTATTAATTTGGGTCCTTTCTCTTTTCTTTTGGATAAGTCTGGCCAGAGGTGTATTGATTTTATTAATTCTTTCAAAGAACCAACTTCTAGTTTTTTTATTTTTTTTTAATATGTTCTACTCTTCTTCTGGTGTGTATTTCATTGATCTGTGCTCTAATCTTTATTATTTCTCTTATCCTGCTTGGTATAGGCCTTATCACTGTTCTTTCTCCAGGTCCTTTAGATGTAAGGTTAGTTTGTGCATTTGGGGTTTTTCTAATATTTGAGAGAGGCTTGGATGGCTATGTACTTCCTTCTAAGGACTTTGAAGTATCGCATAGGTTTTGAACTGATGTGTTTTCATTTTCATTGGTTTGAATGAATTGTTTAAGTTTTTCTTTAATTTCCTGATTGACCCATTCATTCTTTAGCAGAATGGTCTTTTACCTCCACCTGTTTGAGTTCCTTCTAAATTTATTCTTGTGATTGAGTTCCAGATTCAAATCATTGTGGTCTGAAAATATGCAGGGAAAAATCTCAAACTTTTGGTATCAGTTGAGACCTGATTTTTGCCCCAGTATGTGACCTATTCTGGAGAAAACTCTATGTGTACTCGAGAAGAATGAGTATTTTGCTGTTTTACGATGGAATGTTCTGTATATATCTAAGAAGTCCATTTGGTCCAATGTGTCATTCAATGCTCATGTTTCTTTGTTGATCTGCTTAGATCATCTGTCCATTGCTATGAGGGGAGTGTGGAAGTCTCCTACTATTAATGTTTTATTATCCATATGGTTCTTTATTTTGGTTCTTAATTGGATTATATAGTTGGCTGCTCCCATGTTGGGGGCATAGATAGTTACATTTGTTGGATTTTCTTGTTGGATAGACCATTTAAGTATGATATATTGTCCCTCTACATCTCTTACTATAGTCTTTGGTTTAAAATCTAATTTGTCTGATATGAGGATTGCTACCCCATCTTTCTTTTGAGGTCCTTTGGTGTTGCAAATTGTTCTCCATCCCCTCACGTTCAATCTGGAGGGGACTTTAGGTTCAAAATGTGTCTCTTGTAGACAGCATATGGATGTGTCCTGCTTTTTATCCAATTTGAAACTCTGTGTCTTTTGATGGGAGAATTCAGCCCATTTACATTGAGAGTAACTATTGAAAGATATGCATTTTGTGCCATTTTATTGCATGTAAAGTCCCTGTTTCTTTAGATTGTCTGTTACTTTTTGGTTTATATTACTCTTGGGGTCTCTCTTTGCTTATAGAATCACTCTTAATATTTCTTGCAGGTCTGGCTTGATGGTCAACATATTCTTTCAGTTTCTGCCTGTTCTGGAAGCTCTTTATCTCTCCATCTGTTCTGGATGACAGCTTTGCTGGATAAAATATTCCTGGATGAATGTTCTTCTCATTTAGTACCCTGAATATGCCTTCCAGCCCTTTCTGGCCTGCCAGGTTTCTGTGGATAGGTGTGATGGTATTTGATGTTCCTCCCTCCATAGGTAAGGAACCTCCTCTCGCTAATTACTCTCAGGATTGTTTCTTGGGCTGTAAGATTTGAAAGCTTCACTATTATTTGTCAGGGTGTTGATCTATTTTTAATTATTTTGGGAGGGTTCCTCTCTTCCTCTTGGATGTGAATGCTTGTTTCCTTCCCCAGATGAAGGAAGTTCTCAGTTATGATTTCCTCATATATACCTTCTAGCCCCCCCTCTCTCTCCACCTCCTCAGGGATCCCAATAATTTTGACATTGGAACATTTCATGGCATCATTAATCTCTCTAAATTTTTTTTTCATGGGCTACTAGCTGCCTATCTCTGGTTTCCTTCCTTCCCATCAGCTTATTTTCTAGATCATTTTTTCTCTCTTCTGTCTCATTGATCCTAGCTGTTAAAGTATTCAGTTTAGACTGCATCTCATTCATAGCATTTTTAAGTTTGGCCTTATTAGATCACATTTCTGCCTTTAGTGATTGTATATTGTCACTTACGCTTTTTTCAAGCCTAGCTATTAACTTTATGATTGCTATCCTGAATTCTACCTCTTACATCTTACTTATATCCATATTGATTAGCTCTGTGGCAGAGAACACTGCCTTGGATTCTTTTTTTGTGTGGGTTCCTCCTTCTTGTCATTCTGTCCAGAGAATGATGGATGGGCAAATGAACAGAGTCCAAAATATCAACCATGACCAAGCAAGATGCACCCTAGCAAAATGTGGACTGGTCAGAAGCAACCACAGGAAAACAAAGCCTTAAATACAGAGAACAATCTGGTCGTTACAAAGGAGAGATTGTTGTGGGAATGAGCAAAATATATGAAGGAGATTGAGTATAAATTTCCAGTTATAGAATACATTGAATGTACAACATAGGGAATAATCAATAATATTGTAATAACATTGTATGTTGTCATATGGTGACTATACTTTGTGAGCATTGAGTAATATATAGACTTTTCAAATCAGCATGTTGTATTCCAGAAACTAATATAACATTATATGTCAATTATACTTGGTAATAAATTTTAAAAGCCAAAAAAATGCATACAGATAAGAAAAGTAGATGTAAGTATTTATTTATAGATAACATGATTGTAAAGAAAAAAAAACTCAAGTAATTCACAGAAACACTGCTAGGACTAATAATTAAGTTAGTGAGGTTGCCGAAAAAAAGTTACTATATGAAAATTCAGTCTTATTTCCATATTATAGTAATGAAAAAAAAGAGAAAATATATATAAGCATACCATTTACAATCACTCCTGAAAAGAAGAAAAAAACAGACTAGATATAAATGTATCAAAATCTCTGTTAGAGCTGATCTTGCAAAATACAAAACACTGGTGAAAACCTCATTGAGGATCTTAATAAATGGAGTCATACAATTTTATAGTTTGAGAAACACAAATAATTCTATATGAATAATCACTGTATTTCAATATCCCCAATTGTCAGCAAAATGCAAATCAAAACTACAATGGGATATCACCCAATACCTCTTGGGGTGTCCACTATCAAAAAGACAAGAGAAAAATGCTAGTGAACATAGAGAAAAGAGAAGTCCTATACACTGTTGGTAGTAATGTAAATTATTATGGCCACTATAGAAAATAGTTTTGAAGTTATTCAAAAAGTTAAAAATAGAACTATATCATCCAACAATCCCACTTCTGGGTATATATCCATAGGAAATGAAATCAGCAGGTTCATTGCAGCATATGACACAATAGCCAAGATATGGAAACAAGTTACATGTCTATCAACAGAAGATTGGATAAAAATGTTGTATACATATAGACAGAGAAAACCAAGTACTAAATGTTATCACTTAGAGGAAGAGTTAAGATGGCAGAATAGTAGGAGACTTTATGCTTGCCTCATCCCTCAAACATAGCCAGATAAATATCAAATCATTCTGAACACTGAAGAAATTGATCTGAAGACTGAGAGAAGAAACTTCACATCTACAGGGAGAAAAATGGTCACATTGTGGAAGGTATGAGCTGTGGAGAGTTGATTTGGGGGAAAAGAGAATTGTGGGTGCTGCAGATGGGAAGCAGCACTGATCACAGAGAGAGGACTGAGGGAGTGAAAGACACAGAGAGATAGAGGGAGAGAGAGAAAGCAGCACACAAGGGATTGCACAAGAAAAACTCTTCCCCAAAACCACTGACTGAGAAAAGGAAAGGGGCTGAGTACCACAAGTTTATATAAGCAGTGGACTTCAAAAACTAAAGTCTTAGAAGTGGATGCCATCACCAGGTCATGTCTGCTGGGCTTAACAGTGCTTCTGTGGGGAAGGAGGGTGGATGCCTGGGAGCAGGGAGCATGGTCTGAGGATCCCATAGGTCACAGGGGGAGAAACAGTTCCCCTTCTTTGAGTGCATTTGGGAGAGATGGGACAACCTCTTCGGGGACAAAAGAACTGACTGGCACCAATGTACTGACCTGTTCATTAGCATATAAACAGAGACACCTGCTGAGGGCAGCAGATTTTGGTGCTGGCTTTTTGGTAAACTTTAACATAAATGCTGAACTGTTGTGAAGTTTTGCAGCTGCTTTTCTGGGACAAACTGGCACCAGCCACAGCATGGCGAGACTCTTCCCTAGAGGATCAGTCTGGGTATGTGCCATGCTGTGTCCCCAAAATTTAAAGTTTTGAAATCCAGCTGTGTGCCTGATACAAAATACAGGAGTACTGTGCTGCCTGGTAGACAGCTCAGACACAGATAGGATGAAAGCAGGGAACTGATGGAAACCTGAGACACAGGAGAAGAGATTGCCTTTCTGTGAGAGATTTCTGAAGAGTGGAAGGCACAAACTCCCCCTTTCAGAGATGAGAGAGTGTGTCAACACCATTTTCACTCCCACCCATCAGCGATGACCAACTTCAATGAGCAACACAGCACCCACAGTGGAGGCTGGAGCAGCTTACACTAAGCCCTGCCCCCATGTCCCTGCAGATGCATCTTTCCTAGGCAAGTCCACCTGAGAACCAGCACAACAGAACCCTCCCCAAGAAGGCCAGCACAAACTCTTAACAAGGACCAAGTCCACTGATCATAGAGTGCTTCAAAGATTCATTTCTAGGGGAAATAAGATGTAGCCTCTTTTATCAAGCAGACCAAAACATACACAGTTAAAACTTGCCACAGAGTGGACAAAGTCCAAACACTCCCCAATGCTGGCAAGGAGAAATTCTGTAGAGGACTGACCTGAGGGAAGGAGCAGCCAAAACACAGCAGCAGAGTGAACACTGAAACACTTCCTGAAGCACTAGGCCAAAAGAGTATAGGACCTCTTCTTAATATAACCATTACTCTTAGGAGGAGGAATATAACAGGTTTTCCGAAAACACAAAGTAACAGTGACCAAGACAAAATGACAAGATGGAGGAATTCACCCCCAAAAAAAGAACAAGAAGAAGTCACAGCCAGGGATTTAATCAAAACAGATATAAGTAAAGCACATGAACTATAATTTAAAACAACAATCATAAGGATACTAGCTGGGCTTGAGATAAACATAGAAGACCCTAGAGAATCCCTTAAAATAAAAGAACAACTCCCCAAGAAGACCAGCAAAAACTAGTCAGGCCAAAATAAAAATGCTATAACCAAGATACAACACCAATTGGATGCAATGACAATGAGGACGAATGAAGTGGAGGAATGAATCAGTGATATACAAGCTAAAGTAATGGAATATAATGACACTGAAAAGAAGAAAAGAAAATAATTGTATCATGAATGTAGACTTAGGGAACTCAGCGAATCCTTAAAGTGTAATAACGTTTGTATCATAGGGATCCCAGAAGAAGAAGAGAGGGAAAAGAGGGCAGAAGATTTACTTCAGCATACTATATCTGGAAACTTCCCTAATCTGGGGAAAGAAAGAGACATTGAAATCCAAGATGCACAGAGAACTCCTATCAAATTCAATAAAAGCAGGCCAACATCAAGACTTATTGTATTCAAATTCACAAAATACACAGACAAGGAAAGAATCCTGAAAGCAGCAAGGGAAAAAGTCCTTAATTAACAAAGGAAGACAGAATAGATTCACAGCAGATCTGTAGCCAGAAACTTGACAGACTAGAAGAAAGTGGCATGATATATTCACGTGCTGAATGGGGAAAAATGCAGCCAAGAATTTGTTATCCAGCAAGACTGTCACTCATAATAGAAGGAGAGATAAAGTGTTTCCCAAACAAACAAACCTAAAGGAGATCATGACCACTAAAGCAGCCCTTAAGAAATATGGACGGGGATTCTTTGAATGGGAAAAAAATAGACCAAAAGTAAGAGAGACTAGAAAGGAACAGAGAACATCACCAGAAACACCAACTTCAAAGGTCACACAATAACATTAAATTCATATCTAACAATAATTACTCTTAATTCAAATGGACTAAAGCTCCAATCAAAAGACATAGGGTATCAAAATTGATAAGAAAATCAAAACCCATGTATATGCTGCCTACAAGAGGCTCATTCTATACCTAATGACACCTGCAGGTTGAAAGCGAGGGGAAGAAGAACTATCTATCATGCTAACGGATGTGAAAAATGAATGGGGGGGGGCATTGGAGGGGGAGACAAACCATGAGAGACTATGGATTCCAAGAAACAAACTGAGGGTTTTAGAGGGAGGGGAGTGGGGGATGGGTTAGCCCCATGATGGGTATTAAGGAGGGCATGTATTGCATGGAGCACTGGGTGTTATACAAAAACAATGAATCATGGAACACTACATCAAAAACTAATGATGTACTGTATGGTGACTAACATAACATAAAAAAAAAAAGAAAAAGAAACCTGGGGTACCCATACTTATATCAGACAAATTAGATTTTGAACCAAATACTGCAACAAAAGATGAAGAAGGACACTATATCATAAGTAAGGGGTCTATTCATCAAAAAGATCTAATTGTAGATATTTATACACCCATCGTGGTAGCACCTAAATATGTAAATCAATAACAAACAGAGAAGCCCATGTATAATAATACAATAATAGTAGGGAACTTAACCTTTCACTTATGGCAGTAGATCATCTAAGCAGAAAATCAACAAAGAAACAATGGCTTTCAATGACACTGGATCAGATGGACTTAACAGCTATATTTGGAGCATTTCATCCCAAAACAGGAGAATACACATTCTTTCTGAGTGCACATGGAATATTCTCCACAATAGAACACATATTGGGTCACAAATCAGGCTTCAACAAGTATAAAAAGATTGAGATCATGCCATGCACATTTTCAGACAACAGCACTATGAAACTTGAAGTCAATCACAATAAAAATATTTGGAAAGATCACATATACAGGGAGGTAAAGAACACACTACAAAAGAATGAATAGGTTAACCAGGAAATTATTATATTTTTTATTATGTTGTGTTAGTCACCATACAGTACATCATTAGTTTTTGAAGTAGTGTTCCATGATTCATTGTTTGCCCAAAACAACTCACCTTAATACCCATCACTGGGCTCACCCATCCCCCCACACCCCTCCCTTCTAAAACCCTCAGTTTGATTCCAAGAGTCCACAATCTCTCATAGTTCTTCTGCCCTTCTGATTTCACCCCGCTTCCTTTTCCCCTTCCTTCTCCTAACGCCCTTCATGCTATTCCTTATGTTCCACAGATAAGTGAAACCATATGACAATTGTCTTTCTCTGCTTGAATTTCACTTAACATAATCTTCTCCAGTCCCATCCATGTTGATGTAAAAGTTGAGTATTCATCCTTTCCAATGGCTGAGTAATATTCCATTGTATATAAGGACCACATCTGCTTTATCCATTCATCCGTTGAAGGGCATCTCAGCTCTTTCCACAGTTTGACTATCATGGACATTGCTGCTAAGCACATTGGGGTGCACATGGCCCTTCTTTTCACTACATATGTGTCTTTGGGATAAATACCTAGGAGTGCAAATGCTGGGTCATAGGGTAGCTCTATTTTTAATTTTCTGAGGCATCTCCACACTGTTTTCCAAAGTGGTTGTACCAACTTCCATTCCCACCAACAGTGTAAGAGGGTTCCCCTTTCTCCACAACCTCTTCAACATTTGTTGTTTCTTGCCATGTCAAAATTTGCCATTCTAACTGGTGTAAAGTGGGACCACAATGTGGTTTTGATTAAAATTTCCCTGATGGCTAATGATGATGAACATTTTTTCATGTGTCTGTTAGCCATTTGTATGTCTAAGTTGGAGAAATATCTGATCATGACTTCTGCCCCGTTTTTGACTTGATTATTTGTTTTTTGGGTGCTGAGTTGAGAAGTTCTTTATAGATCTTGGCTACCAGCCCTTTGTCTGTAGTGTCATTTGCAAATATCTTCTCCAATTCCGTGAGTTGTCTCTTTGTTTTGTTGACTGTTTCCTTTGCTGTGCAGAAGTTTTTTTATTTTGATTAAGTCCCAAAAATTCATTTTTGCTTTTGTTTCCCTTGCCTTTGGAGACGTGTTTTGAAAGAAGTTGCTGTGGCCGATGTTGATGAGGCTACTGCCAGTGTTCTCCTCTAGGATTTTGATGGATTCCTGTCTCACACTGAGATCTTTCATCCATTTAATCTTTGTGTATGGTGTAAGAGAATGGCCAGGTTTCATTCTTCTGTATATAGCTGTCAAATTTTCCCAGCACCATTTATTGAAGAGACTGTCTTTTTTTCCATTGGATATTGTTTCCTGCTTTGTTGAAGATTATTTGACCACAGAGTGGAGGGTCCATATCTGGGCTCTCTATTCTGTTCCATTGGTCTATATGTCTGTTTTTGTGCAAGTACCATGGTGTCTTGGTTATCACAGCTTTGTAATATAGCTTGATCAGGCAACGTGATGCCCCCAGCTTTGTTTTCTTTTTCAACATTTCCTTGGTGATTTGGGGTCTTTTCTGATTCCATACAAATTTTAGGATTGTTTGCTCCAGAACTTTGAAAAATGTCATTGTTATTTTGATCGGGATGGCGTTGAAGGTATAGATTGGTCTGGACAGCATAGACATTTTAACATTGTTAATTCTTCTGATCCATGAGCATAGAATATTTTTCCATCTTTTTGTGGAATTCTTTTCCTCAATTTCATTCATAAATGTTATGTAGTTTCTAGAGTATAGATCCTTTACCTCTTTGGTTAAGTTTATTCCAAGGTATCTTATTTTTTTGGTGCTATTGTAAATGGAATCATTTCTCTAATTTCTCTTTCTACAGTTACATTGATAGTGTATAAGAAAGCAACTGATTTCTGTGCATTGATTTTGTATCCTGCCACATTACTGAATTGCTGGATGAGTCTAGGAATTTGGGAGTGGAGTCTTTTGGGTTTTCCACATAAAGTATCATGCCATCTGTGAAAAGAGAGTTTGACTTCTTCTTTGCCAATTTGAATACCTTTAATTTCTTTTTGTTGTCTGATTGCTGTTGCTAGGACTTCTAGTACTATGTTGAACAATAGTGGTGAGACTGGGCATCCTTTTCGTGTTCCTCATCATAAGGAAAAGGCTCTCATCTTTTTCCCCATTGAGGATGATATTCACTGTGGGCTTTTCATAGATGGTTTTTATGAAATTGAAAAATATTCCCCCTATCCCTACATTCTGAAGAGTTTTAATCAGGAAAGGATACTGTATTTTGTCAAATGCTTTTTCTGCATCAATTGATAGGACCATGTGTTTCTTCTCTCTTCTCTTATTTATGTGTTCTATCACATTGATTGATTTGTTAATATTGAATCACCCTTGCATCCCAGGGATAATTGCCACCTGGTTGTGATGGATAATCCTTTTAATGTAATGTTGGATCCTATAGCTCGGATTTTGTTAAGAATTTTGGAATCCATATTCATCAGGGTTATCGGTCTGAAATTCTCCTTTTTGATGGGGTCTTTGTCTTGTTTTGGGGTCAAGGTAGTGCTGGCCTCACAGAAAGAGTCTGGAAGTTTTCCTTCTGTTTTTTGAAACAGCTTCAGAAGAATAGGTATTATTTATTTTTTAAATGTTTGGTAGAATTCCCCAGGGAATCCATCAGGCCCTGGACTCTTGTTTTTTGGGAGGTTTTTCATCACTGCTTCAATCTCATTACTGGTTATTGGTTTATTCAGGTTTTTAATTTCTTCCTGTTTCAGTCTCAGCAGTTTATAGCTTTCCAGGAAGGCACCCATTTTTTTTTAATCTTTTTTTTCTTAAGATTTTATTTATTTATTTGACAGAGAGAGAGAGATAGTGAGAGCAGGAACACAAGCAGGGAGAGTGGTAGAGGGAGAAGCAGGCTCCCCGCCCGATGCGGGGCTTGATCCCAGGACCCTGGGATCATGACCCAAGCTGAAGACAGACACCCAATGACTGAGCCACCCAGGCGCCTCCAGGAAGGCACCCATTACTTTCAGGATGTTTAATTTATTGGCATATAGTTGTAGATAATAATTTCTAATATTTTTTCTATTTCCTTGGTGTTAGTCGTGATCTCTCCCCTTTCAGTCATAATTTTATTAATTTGGGTCCTTTCTCTTTTCTTTGGATATGTCTGGCCAGTGGTTTATCGATCTTATTAATTCTTTCAAAGAACAACCTTCTAGTTTTGTTGATCTGATCTATGGTTTTTCTGGTTTCTAATTCATTGATCTCTGTTCTAATGTTATTTTTTTCTCTTCTGATGGGTGGCTTACACCTTATTTGCTGTTCTTTCTCCAGTTCTTTAAGGTGTAATGGTAGTTGGTGAATTTGGGATTTTTCTATTTTTTGAGTGAGGCTTGGATGACTATGTATTTCCCCCTTTGGACCGCCTTTGCAGTATCCCATAGATTTTAGACTGGTGTGTTTTCTTTCTCATTGGTTTCCATGAATTGTTTAAGTTCTTCTTTGATTTCCTGGTTGACCCAAACAGTCTTGAGCAGAGTGGGCTTTAGCTTCCAAGTGTTTGAATTTCTTCCAAAATTTTTCTTGTGATTGAGTTCCAGTTTTAAAGCATTATGGTCTGAGAATATGCAGGGAATAATCTCAATCTTTTGGTATTGGTTGAGTCCTGACTTATGACCCAGTATGTGGTCTATTCTGGAGAAAGTTCCATGTACGTTTGAGAAGAATGAATATTCTGTTGTTTTAGGGTGGAATGTTCTGTATATATCTAAAAGAGGTCCATCTGGTGCAGTGTATCATTCAAAGCTCTGCTTCTTTGTTGATTTACTGCTTAGATGAGCTGTCTATTGTTGAGAGTGAAGTATTGAAGTCTCCTACAATTAATGTATTATTATCAATATGACTCTTTTTTTGGTTAACAGTTCGCTTATGTAGATGGCTGCTCCCATGTTGGGGGCATAGATATTTACAATTGTTAGATATTCGTTGGATAGACCCTTTAAGAATGATATTGTGTCCTTCTGTGTCTCTAACTAGAGACTTTAGCTTAAAATCTAATTTGTCTGATATGAGAATTGTTACCCAAGCTTTCTTTTGTGGTCCACTGGCATGGAAGATGGATCTCCATCCCTTCACTTTCAGTCTGGATGTATCTTTAGTTTCAAAATGAATCTCTTGTAGACAGCATATGGATGGCTCCTGTCTTTTTATCCAATCTGCAACCCTGTGCCATGCCATGGGAGCATTTAGGTTATTCACATGAGAGTGATTTTTGAAAAATATGATATTATTGTCATCATGTTGCCTGTGAAGTTCTTGTTTATATAGATTTTTTTTCTGTAAATTTCTGCTCTATATCACTCTTGTGGTCTTTCTCCTTTTATAGAACCCCCTTAATATTTCTTGCATGGCCAGCTTGGTGGTACATATTCTTTTAGTTTCTGCCAGTCTTGGAACCTCCTTGTCTCTCCATCCATTCTGAATGATAACCTTGCCAGGTAAAGTATCTTTGGCTGCATGTTCTCATTTAGTACCCTGGATATATCTTGCCAGCCCTTTCTGGCTTGCCAGGTCTCTGTGGACAGGTCTGATGTTATTTTGATGTTACTCCTTCTGTATGTAAGAAATCTCTTCCCCCTCACTGCCTTCAAGATTGTTTCCTTGGTTCTAGGATTTGTGAATTTTACTATTATATGTCTTGGCATTGGTCTGTTTTCCTTGATCTTGGGAGGGGTCCTATCTGCCTCTTGGACACAAATGCTTGTTTCCTTCCCCAGATTAGGGAAGTTCTCAGCTACGATTTGCTCAAATATATCTTCTTGTCTTCTCTCTCTCTCCAACCCCTCAGGGATCCAAATAATTCTGACATTGGAATGTTTCATTGAGTCACTAATCTCTCGCAGTTTGATTCCTTGGGTTTTAATTTGTTTTTTTCCATACTACCTTGATTTCCCTCCTTTCTATTATTTTATCCTTTATCTCACTAATTCACTCTTCTGCCTCCTTTACCCTGGTTCTCAGAGTATGCAGTTTTAACCAGGAAATTAAATATATATATGAAAGCAAATGAAAATGAAAACATGACAGCCCAAGACCTTTGGGATGCAGAAAACACATTCCTAAGAGGGAAGTATGCTGCAATCCAGGCCTACCTCAAGAAGTAAGAGAAGTCTCCAATACACAACCTAAACTTACACCTAGAGGAGCTAGAAAAAGAGTAGCAAATAAAGTATAAAGCCAGCAGAAGGGAAATAATAAAGATTAGAGCAGAAGTAAACAATACAGAAACAAACAAACAGACAAAAAACCAGTAGAATAGATCATCAATCTAAGAGCTGGTTCTTTGAAAGAATTAGTAAAATTGATAAACTCCTAGCCAAATTTATCAAAAAAAAAAAAAAAAGAGAGAGAAATGACCTGATTATGTAAAATCACGAATGGAAGAGGAGAGATCCCAAACAACACCATGGAAATAAAAATAATAAGAAGAAAGTATATGAAAAATTATATGTCAACAAACTGGGCAACCTGGAAGAAATGGATAAATTCCTAGAAACATAAAAACTACCAAAAGTGAAACAGGAAGAAATAGAAAATTTGAACAAACTCATAACCAGCAAAGAAATAGAATGAGTCATCACAAATCTCCCAACAAAAAAAAAGTTCAGGGCCAGCTGGATTCCCAAGGGAATTCTACCAGGCATTTAAAGAAGAGTTTAAACCTATCCACAAACTGTTCCACAAAATAGAAATGGAAGGCAAACTTCCAAACTCATTTTACGAGACTAGCATTACTTTGATTCCAATACCAGACAAAGACTCCACTAAAAAGGAGAATTACAGGTCAACATCAATCGTGAACACAGGTGCAAAAATTCTCAATAAAACATTATCAAATAGAATCCAACACTGCATTAAAAGAATTATTCACCATGATTAAGTGGGATTTATTCCTGGGTTGCAAGGGGTGGTTCAATATTCACAAATCAATCAACATTATACACTACATTAGTAAAAGAAAGGATAAGAACCATATGATCCTCTCAATAGATGCTGAAAAGGCATCTGTGAAAATACAGCATCTGTTGCTAATAAAAACATTCAACAAAATAGGGAAAGATAGAACATACCTCAACATCATAAAGGCCATATACAAAAGATCCATAGCTAATATCATCCTCAGTGGGGAAAAACTGAGAGCTTTTCCTCTATGGTTGGGAACAGGACAGGGATGACCACTCTCACCATTGGTATTTAACATGTTACTGGAAGTCTTAGCCTTAGAAATCAGACAACAAAAAGAAATAATAGGCATCCAAATCAGCAAGGAAGACGTCAAACTTTCCCTATTTCTGGACGACATGATACTCTATGTGGCAAACCCAAAAGGCTCCACCTAAAAATTGTTAGAACTAACACATGAATTCAGCAAAGTTGCAAGATATAAAATCAATGTACAGAAATCTGTTGCATTTTTTACACCAATAACACAGCAGCAGAAAATGAAATCAAGGAATTGATCCAATTTACAATTGTACCAAAAAAACAATGATACCTAGGAATAAACCTAACCAATGAGATAAAAGATCTGTAATCCAAAAGTTATAGAACATGTTTGAAAGGAATTGAAGAGGATACAAAGAAATGAAAAAGCATTCCATATTCATGGATTGGAAGAACAAACGTTGTTAAAATGTTTGTACTATCCAAAGCAATCAGCACATTTAGTGCAATCCCTATTAGAATGCCAGCAGCATTTTCACAGAGTGAGAACAAACCATCTCAAAATTTGTATGGAACCACAAAGACACCAAAGCACCAAAGGAGTCCTGATAAAGAAAAGAAAAACTGGAGGCATCAAAATTCTAGACTTCAAGTCATATAACAAAGCTGTATTCATCAAGACAGTATGGTACTGCCATTAAAACAGACACATAGATCAATGGAACAGAATAGAAAACCCAGAAATGGACCCAACACTATATGTTCAAGTAATCTTTGATAAAGCAGGAAAGAATATCCAATAGAACAAAGTCACCTCAACAATGGTGTAGGGGAAACTTGATAGCAACATGCAGAAGAATGAAACTGGACCACTTTCTTACAACATACAAAATAATAAATTCAAAATAATGACAGAGCTATATGTGAGACAAGAAATCATCAAAATCCTAGAGGAGAATATAGGCAGCAACCTCTTTGACCTTGGCCACAGCAAGTTCTTGCTAGACACATCTTCAAAGGCAAGGGGAATGAAAGCAAAAATTAACTATTGGGACTTCAAGGTAAAACACTTTTGCAGAGGAAAGGAAACAACAAAACTAAAAGACAACCTACAGAATGGGAAAAGATATTTGCAAATGTCTTATCAGATAAAGGGCTAATATCCAAAACTAATGTTTATAGGGGCATTATCAACAATAGTCAAACTATGGAAAGAGCCCAAATATCCATCATGATGAGTGGATAAAGAAGATGCGGTACATATATACAATGGCATATTACTTAGCCATTAAAAAGAATGATATCTTGCCATTTGCAATGCCATGGATGGAGGTAGAATGTAGTATGCTAAGTGAAATAAGTCAGAGAAAGACAAATACCATATGATTTCATCCATATGTGGAATTTAAGACAGAAAACAGATGAACATATGGGAAGTAAAACAAAAGAGAGAGGGAACCAGACCATAAGAGACTCTTAATGATGGAGAACAAGCTGAAGGTTGATGGAGAGAGGTGGGTGGGGGATAAGCTTAATGGATGTTGAGTATTAAGGAGGTGACTTATTATGATATGCACTTGGTGTTATATGTAAATGATGAATCACTAAATTGTACTACTTATACCTATATTACACTATATGTTAACTAGAATTTAAATAAAAATTTGAAACAAAATCTAATGGTATCATGCAGATAGGGAATCTAAAACAAACAAACAAACAAACAAACAAACAAACCACCACCACCACCACCAACAAAAAAACAACTCACAGAAATAGAGGGTAGAATGATAGTTGCCAGGGCTTAAGGGTTGGGGAAACAGGAGATGTAGGTCAAAAGATAGAAAATATCAGTTATAAAATTAATAATTTCTGAGTACTTAATGTACAACATGATGACCACATTTAATAATACAGTTTTGTGTACTTGAAATTTGCTGGGAGTAAATGGTAAATTTTGTCACTATAACAACAACAAAAAATTAATTATGTGAGATGATGGATGGGTTAAATAACTTGATTTTGGTAATCATTTTACACATTTCACAATGTATATGTGTATCAAATTGTATTGTTTATTTTAAGCATATGCAACTTTATTTGGCAATTATTCCTCAATAAACCTGGAAAGATAGGAAGGAAGATGGCATCACAGTAAGGGTACTGTAGGTTCATCTCATCCCAGGTACACAACTAGATAACTATAAAATCAACCTAAATACCAGAGAAATTGACTTGAAAACTGACAGAACAAACCGCACAACTATAGGGAGAGCAGAGGACACAGTGAAGAAGGTAAGAAGTGAGACATGGTTTAGGGGAAAAAAGAGAGGAGGTGCTACAGAGGGGAGGGAGTCATGGTCCAAGGGAAGGGTGAGACAGAGAGGAGAACACAGGGGAAAGCATAATGAAAACATTTCCCCAAAGCCATTGTCTTTGAAAATGAGATGGGCTGAATTTCATGAGTTCATGCAACCAGATAGCTGAATGCCTAGAGTTTTTTTGTTATTGTTGTTTTTTACACTTTTTAAATTTAAATTTAAATTTTATCTGTTTAATTTATTTAATTTATTTTTTTATTTTTATTTTTTTAGGGTACATCTATAATTTTATTACAAAACCATTCTTTTGGCATTAGTTGGTTACAGTGATAGCAAGATACTGTGAGTGTGGCATAGCAGCTCTAATGTAACACTGCATTCCCTGCTTCCTGAACCCAAATTTTTGTTACCTTATACCCATTACATACAAGTTACCAGCGTTCATTAATGCTGCAAATCCTGACGGATATTCCCTTTAGGGAGGAGATGATGCTAAGGGATTAGAGTAAATGATAAGTCTACAAAAGTTCCTTCATGGGAATTTCTGTTTCTTCACCCTCCCCCCAAATTACTTTGCTTTAAAAGAATCAAATTACTAGTCTGAATAGCAGCAGCACCCAAGGAGCATCACACTTAGTTCTTGTTAAAAAGCAGTACCTGTGCAATGCACGTTTTACACCACAGGCAAAGGGAATGATCGCTTTAGTTTTACACTCCCGCATTAGAGTCTCTTAAAAAAAAGAAAAGCATTCCATCGAGTTCTTCCAGATGGTGTTATTGCTGTACATTTGTTGGTGGGTCACTCTCTGTGCTGTGTTTGCTTTGAAGGGATCTTCCAATATATCTCCAATATTCCTTTCTTACAGTGTCCTTTTCTTTAGATAGAATTTCACACAACTCTAATCCTTTATTAAGAATGTCCTCCTTGTTGGTTTTCTAGTACATCTTCATAGATCTCCACGAGAAAGGCAATTAGGTAGGGGGAACTGTGACTTGGTTGTAAATCAAGTAACTGATTTAACAGATTTGGATATTTGGAAAGACCACGATCCTATAAAATCCCTTTCAAACAGTTCCATGCACTTTCATTATGTGGTACTAGTTTGATCATTTCTAGAGTGTACTGGACTTCTCTTTCCAATATAGCATGATCATTGTAGCCAGTGGTGTTAGAAATTGTGAAGCATCTTTGGTTCCAGACAGAGTTATTTCTCACATCCTCTTTAAGAAGTTGGTCTACATACTGCAGCTCTTTATCCCAAAGTTTAAATTCCTGAATAACCCATTGTCGATGTTGCCAAGCATGATAATTCTTTGCATCCTGATTAAGAATATCAGCAATAAACTCAGGCTCCTGAGATGGATCTTTTAGCCATTCCACTAATACTTGCCTATGATGCCAAACTTGTTTTGGGCTGTTCCTCAATTATTGCAGTGATGTAGTTCATTTCCTCATGTAGATCCTTTTGAAGTGACTTTAAGAGAACTCTGAAAATGCCACACTGTAAAATTGGCTGCATTTAACTCAATAACATCTCTGGTTAGTTTAAAAACTCGTTCACTTCTTTCGTCATGCTGCAGGACAGCCCGGAAATAACTATAAACATCTCTAAATTTTTCACTATAAATGATCTGGACCACTGGATTGGGGCCATCATTCTGCGGCACTGGATCTATATCAGCCCATTCTGCTCTGTCCCTATACAGGACATAGGTGGGCGAGTCCAGGCTCAAGAACCCGTCCTCCATAGGGGACGCCACCGCTTCTCGGGGCTCAGCTGCCATAGCTTCTTCCTCCTGCTGCTGGGGCAGCAGAGGGTGTGGCTGGGTTGGTGGCGGCTCTGGCTGACCAGACTCGCTGCCCTGTGCAGCCTCCCCAACCCCCTCAGTGGCCGCCATCTCGCCTCAGTCCACAACAGAGCTTATTTTATTTTATTTTTTTTAGAAATTTAGAAGTTTTTTTAAATTTTATTTTCTTATGTTATGTTAGTCACCATACATGATTAGTTTTTGATGTAGTGATCCACGATTCATTGTTTTCGTATAACACTCAGTGCTCCATGCAGTATGTGCCCTCCTTAATACCCATCAGCGGGCTAACCCATCCCATACCCGCTTCCCCTCTAAAACCCTAAGTTTGTTTCTCAGAGTTCATAGTCTCTCATGGTTCCTCTCTCCTTCCAATTACCCTGCTTCATTTTTCCCTTCCTTCTCCTAATGTCCTCTATGCTATTCCTTATGTTCCACAAATAAGTGAAACCATATGATAATTGACTTTCTCTGCTTGACTTATTTCACTTAGCATAATCTCCTCCAGTCCCATCCACGTTGATGTAAAAGGTGAGTATTCATCCTTTCTGATGGCTGAGTAATATTCCATTGTATATATGGACCACATCTTCTTTATCCATTCATCTGTTGAAGGGGTCAGGAGGCTTGGCTGTGTTAAAACCCTGAGGGCATCACCCTGCTCTTAGAGAAAAGGCCCTGCAAACAACATAAAGGCAGACAGGGTGGTGACAGCAATCTGATGAATGCCTGAGACACACAAGGTGGAGATTATTCACTCTTCTAGGATCTCTTTCCTGAGAGGCACCCTTCAGAGAGATGCCTCTTCATGAAGAAAGGAGCTGGCTGGTGCCATGTTTCCCCCCACCCCCAGCATAAGTGCAGAACCATCTGTGGGAAGCACTGCAGCACCCACACCGGATACCTAACTTGCTTATAGCAACTCACACACCCCTGTGCTCTAGTGGGACTTCCCTTCTCAGTCAAACATGCCTCAGTCCCAGCATGGCAGGCGCCTCCCCCCAAAACCAGCACAAACCCCTGCCCACACCACTTCTCCCAACTAGAGTGTTCGACAGGGCCTCTGTTCTTGTGAAACTATGATCAGGTCTCATTTCAGAAGCAGACCAGAGTACACTTAGTTAAAACTCACCATATTAAGGCCAGGGATGAAACACTACCCACAGCAAGCAAGGAAAGTCTCTGCACATGACAGGCATGAAGGATAGAACAGCCAAAACACAACAGTAAAACACATATGCACACACCAGAAATGTTCACTGAAGGACTAGGCCCTGGACAGTACATGGCCTCTTCTTCATAAAGCCATTACTTTCAGGATCAGGAAACATAACAGGCTTTTCTAACACAAAAAAGAAGGCAGAGACTTAGACAAAATACCCAGACAGAGGTATTCTTCCTAAATGAAAGAACAACATAAGGCCATGGCCAGGGATCTAAGCAAAAAAGACATAAATAATATGCCTGATGGATAATTTAGAACAAAAATCATAAGGATACACAATGGGCTTGAGTAAAGAATACAAGACATTAGGGAGATCCTTACCACAGAGATAAAAGAGTTAAAAAAAAGAATCAATCCAAGATGAAGAGTACAATAAACAAGATTGAAAACAAGCCTGGTGCAATGAACAGCAGGCTGGAAGAAGCAGAATGAATTAGTGCCATAGAAGTAAAAATAATTGAAAATAATGACATAGAACAAAGGACAGAAACAACAATTATGCAACACAAGAAGACTTAGGGAACTCAGTGAGACCATCAAACGTAATAACATTTGTATTATAGGAGCCCCAGAAGAAGAAGAATAGAGAGAAAAGGGGGAAGAAAATGTATTTGAAGGAATAATACCTGAAAACTTCCCTACTCCTGGGAAAGAAATAGACATCCAGATCTGGGAGGCACAGAGAACTCCCATCCAGATCAACTAAAGCAGGCCAACACCAAGACATTTTGTAGTTAAATTTGCAAAATATAGTGATAAAAAAATCTTAAAAGCACCCTCCCCCCAAAGCCCTTAACTTATAAGGCAAGACTCATGAGGTTAGCTGGAGATTTCTCAACAGAAACTTGACAAGCCAGAAGAGAGTCCCATTCTATACACCATTCAAAGTGCTAATGAGAAAAACATGCATCCAAGAATATTTTCCTGGCAAGAATATCACTCAGAATAGGAGAGATAAAAAGTTTCCCAGACAAACAAACCTAAAAAAAGTTAGTGACCACTAAACCAGCAATGCAATAAATATTAATATTTCTTTGGGAACTCTTTGACTAAGAAAGGGAGGACCAAACTGAAAAAGTCACGAAAGGAACAGAGAAAGTCTCCAGAAACAATGACAAAACAAGATGGCATTAAATTCATATATATCAGTAATTGCATTGAATATAAATGTACTAAATTCTCCAATCAAAAGACATAGGGTGTTAGAATGGATAAAAAGAACAAGACCCATCTGTATGCTGCCTACAAGAGACTAATTTTAGATCTAAAGACATGTGCAGATTGAATGTGAAGGGATGGAGAAACATTTATCATGCAAATGGCATCAAAGGAAAGCCCAAGTAGCAATACTTAGACAAACTAGATTTTAAACCAAAGACCATAACAGGAGATGAAGAAGGGCACTATACCATAACAAAGGGGACAATCCAACAGGAAGGTCTAACTATTGTAACTATTTTTGCCTACAACATGAGAGCACCCAAATATAGAAAACAATAATAAACATAAAGGACCTCACTGATAATAATACAATAATAGTAGGGGACTTTAATACCCCCCCCTTATAGTGTGGAAAGATGATCTAAGCAGAAAATCAACAAAGAACCAATGGCTTTGAAATACACACTCTACCAGATGGTCTTAACAGTTACATTCAGAACATTTCATCTTAAAGCAGCAGAATGCACATTCTTTTAAAGTGCACATGAGACATTCTTCAGAGTAGATCACATACTAGATCCCAAGACAGACCTCAATAAGTAAAAAAAAAATAATTGATATTATACTATGCATATTTTCTGACCACAACACTATCAAACTTGAAGCCAACCACAAGAAAAAAATTGGAAAGGCCACAAATACATGGAGTTTAAAAAATTTGCTACTAAATAATGAATAGGTCAACAAGGAAATGAAAGAAGAAATAAGAAAAAAATCACAAGGAAAAAATGAAAGTGAAAACACAATGACTCCAAACCTTTAGGATGTAGCAAAAGTGGTCGTAAGAGGGAAGTATATATCAATAAAGGCCTACTTCAAGGAGCAAGAAAATTTTCAAATAAACAACCTAACTTTATACCTGAAGGAGCTAGAAAAAAGAACAACAAATGAAGCCTAAAGCCAGAAAAGGGAAATAATAAAGATTAGAGCAGACATAAATGATCAGATCAATGATACCAGGAGCTGGTCTTTGAAAAAATTAATAAAATGGATAAACCTCTAGCCAGACTTATAAAAAAGAGAAAAGAAAGGACCCAAATACATATAATCATGAATGAAAGAAGAAAGATCACAATCAACACCACAGAAATACAATCAATTCTAAGAGAATATTATGAAAAATTATATGCCAACAAATTGGACAATCTGAAGAAGTGGATAAATGCCTAGAAATATATAAACTACCAAAACTGAAAGAGGAAGGAATAGAAAATTTAAACAGACTGATACTCAACAAAGAAATTAAATCAGTAATCAAAACTCCTAACAAACAAAAGTCCAGGACCAAATGGCTTCACACGTGAATTCTACCAAACATTCAAAGAAGAGTTAATACCTATTCTTCTCAAACTATTAAAAAAAAAAAAAGACATGGAAGGAAAACTTCCAAATTCATTCTATGAGGCCAGCATTACCCTGATACCAAAAACAGACAAAGACTCCACTAAAAAAGTGAACTATAGGCCATTATCCCTAATGAGCATGGATGCAAAAAAATTCTCTAGAAAATACTAGCATATCAAATACAACAGTGTATTAAAAGAACCATTCACAACAGTCAGTGGGATTTATTCCTGGGCTGCAAGTCTGGTTCAATATTCACAAATCAATCAACATGATACACCACATTAATAAAAGAAAGGATAAAAAACATATGATCCTCTCAATAGAAGCAGAAGAAGCATTTGACAAAGAACAACATCCATTCATGATAAAAATCCTCAGCAAAGTAGGAATAGAGGAAACATACCTCAACATCATAAAGGCCACATACAAAAACCCCACAGCTAATATCATCCTCAATGGGGAAATACTGACAGGTTTTCCTCTGTGGGTAGGAACAACCATGAGACTATGGACTCCAGGAAACAAACTGAGGGTTTCAGAAGGGAGGAAGGTGGGGGATGGGGTAGCCGGGTGATGGGTATTGAGGAGGGCATGTGTTGTGATGAGCACTGGGTGTTATACACAACTAATGAATCATTGAACACTACATCAAATACTAATGATGTACTATACAGTGGCTAACTGAACATAATAAAAAAATAAAATAAATGAAATAAAATAAAATGAAAGGAACAAGACAGGGATGTCCATTCTCACCACTGTTATTTTCCATAGTGTTGGAAGTCATAGCCACAGCTCTTAGACAACAGAAAGAAATAAAACATCCAAATTAGCAAGGAAGAAGTCAAACTTTCACTATTTGTAGATGACATGATACTCTATATGGAAAACCTGAAATACTCCACCCAAAAACTGCTAGTACTGACAAACAAATTCAATAAAGTCACAGGATACAGAATCCACATGCAGAATCTGTTGCATTTCTATACACCAATAATGAAGCAGCAGAAGAAGAAACCAAGGAATTAATCCCATTTACAATTGAACAAAAACGGTAAGATACCTAGGAATAAACCTAACCAAAGAGGTAAAATATCTGTACTCTGAAAACTATAAAACACTGTTGAAACAAATTGAAGATGATACAAAGAAATGGAAAAACATTCCATGCTCATGGATTGGAAGAAAAAAATAAATTCAAAATGAATTACAGATCTAAATGTGAGACAAGAAGCCATCAAAATCCTAGAGGAAAACACAGGCAGTAACCTCTTTGATATTGGCCATAGCAACTTCTTACTAGATATGTCTCCCAAGGAAAGGAAAACAATAGAAAAAATAAACTATTGGGACTTTGTCAAGATAAAAAGCTTCTGCACAGCGAAGGAAACAATCAACAAAACTAAAAGTCAATCTATTGAATTGGAGAAGATATTTGCAAATGACTTATCTGAAGAAGGGTTAGTATCCAAAATATACAAAAACTTACAAAGCTGAATACCCAAAACCAAATAATCCAGTTAAAAATGGGCAGAAGACATGAATAGATGTTTTGCCAAAGGAGACATAAAGATGGCTAACAGACATATGACAAGATGCTCAACATCACTCTTCATCAGGGAAATCCAAATCAAAGCTACAGTGCACTATCACCTCATACCTGTCAGAATAGTTAAATCAACAACACAAGAAACAACAGGTGTTTGTGAGGATGTGGAGAAAGGGGAACCCTCTTGCACTGTTGGTGGGAATGCAAACTGGTGTGTCCCCTCTGGAATACAGTATGGACATTCCTCAAAAACTTGAAAATAGAATTACCCCATTATCCAGCAATTGCACTACTAAGTATTTCTGAAAGAATACAAAAATTCTAATTCTAAGGGATACATGCACCATGATGTTTATAGCAGCATTATCAACAATAGCCAAATTATGAAAAGAACTCAAATGTCCATCAACTGATGAATGCATAAAGAAAATATGTTATGTATGTATACATATATACATAATGGTATATTACTTAGCCATAAAAAAGAATGAAATCTTGTCATTTGCAACAACATGTATTGAGCTAGAGTGTATTTATTATGCTAAGTGAAATAAGTCCGTCAGAGAAAGGTAAATACCCTATTATTTTACTCATATGTGGAATTTAAGAAACAAAACAAATGAACATAGTGGGAGAAAAAAGAGATTCAAACCAAGAAACAGACTCTCAACTATAGTAACCAAACTGATGGTTACTGGAGGAAAGGTGGGGAAGGTGGGTTAAATAGGTGATGTGTATTAAGGAGGGCACTTGTGATGAGCATCAGGTGTTTTATGTAAGTGATGAATCTCTGAATTCTACACGTGAAATTAATATTACACTGTATGTTAACTAACTGGAATTTAAATAACTTGGAGAGATAAATAAATAAAATGTGCAAATAGAGTTGATTAGTGGCTAGGTACAGTAGTCCCACCTTATCTGCAGGTGATACATTCCAAGACCCCCAGTGGATACCTGAAACCAGTTAGCTCTTAACCCTATATATATTGTTTTTTCCCTATACATAAATACCTATGATAGTTTAATTTATAAAATAGGCAAAGTAAGAGATTAATAATGATAACTAATAGTTAAGTAGAACAATTATAATAATATCCTGCAATAAAAGTTTTGTGAATGTAGTCTCTTTCCCAAAATAGTACTGTATGTATTCTTGTGATGATGTCAGAAGTTAAAATGCCTGTGTGATGAGATGAAGTGTGGTGAATGATGTAGGTATTGTGATGTAGTGTTAGGCTACTCTTGACCTTTTCATAATATGTCGGAGGGAGGATCATCTGCTTTAGGACTTTGGTTGACAACAGGTAACTGAAACTATGGATAGTGGAACTGTGGGTAGTTCTCACTACATGGGGAGACTATTGTAGTTCTCTAGTACTAAGATGACTGCCTGAAATTCTGCCAGTTTTACTGATCCTTGAGTTCTGTCCCTAATCAGGTAAATTCCAATTAAGGAATAGACAGCAACAGTCTCCAACAGTCTCTATTACATGAGACAGTGATGCTGCCATCCATAAACTGTTTGTAATCTCAGTTGATCCCAAGAAACTCCCCAGGTGGTCAGTCTGGAATAGAAGTGACCTCCAGCACCATCACATTTGGCAAGGAAAGGAGGACAGTGAAAGATATTTTCTCTTCTGGTGACCCTACAGATGCCCAAGTTTGGCCCTATCTTATAAGTACTATTTTCATTTCAATAAGGAGTCTTCTGTGGTGTGGCCAAGCTTACATAGTGCTGTCTTCCTGATCCAAGGCACATTGGAGAACTGGGAATAGAGAATCACAGGCTGAGGGCTTGTGAGAACTTCTATTTCCAGAAGGACACAGTATGCAGGCAGCTCTTGTCACTCTAATAATGTATACTGTAGGGCTGTGGCAAGCATGTTATCTCACCAGAGCTCCAAGTATAACTTATGGTCATCATTATTGGTCCAGAAAATCTATGATGCATTAAAAGACATTGCTAAGGTCTCTATAGTAAAGGAATCTCTGACAGGAACTAATGGAGGTATCTGTTGTATTGCAATATAGAGAGATTCTAGAGCCACTTGTTTCTGAGCAGCTTTATTCAAATTGGGATGATTTGAAAAATAACAGCATAAATGGGTTTAAGTAAAATTTGTAATTAAGAAATATGTTGCCTCCAGAACCCAAAAATACCTAAGACATGTTGTACTTGTTTTAATATTGTGACTGCAGAGATCAACAATTATTTCTTGACAGTGTCAGCAGTGGGACATACCTCAAATGCCCAAATAAAACCCAAGTATTCTATTGAGATGTCAGGGTCTTTCAATGTGTGTGGGGTAATGTCCCAAATCTTTTTTGTGAGTTCCACTGTCAATATTCAGATGACTTGAGTGAATGTGTCAAATTAATATTCGTAGAGGAAGATGTCATCAATGTGATGTCATACTTATGCTACTGGAGAAAGCTGGACGCTGTTAAGGTCTTGTCTGCAAAGATTTTGTTCAATGACCATGCATCTCATGTGTAGCCAGGTAAAGACACCTGTGTGCCTTTGAAGGTGAAGACAAATTGCAGCTGAGAGCTTTTTGAAATAGGACCTGAATAGAGCACATTAGCTAAATCTATAATAGCAAAATATTTTTGAATGTTGATTGCATTGAGTCAGCAATTTTAATATAGTTTAAGTAGGCATTCATTGGCATTAAGGTTGTGGTGGTTTACTGTTAGGTGTCATTCATTTTCCATTGACATTTAACATTGGCCAAATTTGTCTATTAAAAGTGAAGACAGTAGAAAATGGTGTCTTCTTTTGTAACTTTTGTAAGAGTCTTAATTCCTGTAGGCTTTGTTTTAATCCATATTGCCCTATATTAATAGGGGTCAAATTGCAGACCTTTATTTTAGTTCCTCCCCTGTACGAAGCTATTATGTGTGTGTGAGAGGGAGGTGTTAATGGATATGGAGGGTTCTTCTCTACCCTACTCATTCATATGTTTCTTCCTTCAGAGTGCCAAATCAATATTGTCAGGGTTAGTGGCATCCCCCATAGTGATTGTTGTCTTATTGGGTTTAAGAACCCTGGGCTTAAATCTTTATATAACTAATCATGTGGCTGTTCAGTGAGATATTATGGATGTTTTGCCCTATAATTCTGAGGATCAAGTTGTTTACTGGCAACAGAGGCATGAGCAATAGCCGCAAAGTCATTTCATAGAGTCCTACTAAATCATCTGTTTATAGAAATGTGGGCATCAGCATTCCTTTGATGGCTCCTCCTCACAGGAGTAACCACCTGATGTGGTCTGTATGTTACACAGGATATCATATTTCTCCTGAGCACTCTACAAAACAAGATCAATGCCTCCTTTTTTAAAAAATTTTATTATGTTATGTTATTCACCATACATTACATCATTAGTTTTTGATGTAGTGATCCACGATTCATTGTTTTCATATAACACCCAGTGCTCCATGCAGTACGTGCCCTCCTTAATACCCATCACCGGGCTAACCAACCCCCCCTCCCCACTCCCCTCTAAAACCCTGTTTCTTTCTCAGGTCCCATAGTCTCTCATGGTCCATCTCTCCCTCCAATTCACCCCCACTTTTCCCTTCCTTCTCCTAATGTCCTCCATATTATTCCTTATGTTCCACAAATAAGTGAAACCATATGATAATTGACTTTCTCTGCTTGACTTATTTCACTTAGCGTAATCTCCTCCAGTCACATCCATGTTGATGTAAAAGTTGGGTATTCATCCTTTCTGATGGCTGAGTAATATTCCATTGTCTCTATGGACCACATCTTCTTTATCCATTCATCTGTTGAAGGGCATCTCAGCTCTTTCCAGAGTTTGGCTTTTGCGGACATTGCTGCTATGAACATTGGGGTGCATATGGCCCTTCTTTCCACTACATCTGTGTCTTTGGGGTAAATACCCAGGAATGCAATTGCTGGGTCATAGGGTAGCTCTATTTTTAAATTTTTGAGGAACCTCCACACTGTTTTCCAAAGCGGCTGTACCAACTTGCATTCTCACCAACAGTGTAAGAGGGTTCCCCTTTCTTTACAACCTCTCCAACATTTGTTGTTTCTTTCCCTGTCCATTTTTGCCATTCTAACTGATGTAAGGCGGTATCTCAGTGTGGTTTTATTTGGATTTCCCTGATGGCTAATGATGATGAACATTTTTTCATGTGTCTGTTAGCCATTTGTATGTCTTCTTCAGAGAAGTGTCTTTTCATAACTTCTGCCCACTTTTTGACTTGATTATTTGTTTTTTGGGTGTTGGGTTTGAGAAGTTCTTTATAGATCTTGGATACCAGCCCTCTATCTGTAGTGTCATTTGCAAATATCTTCTCCCATTCTGTGGGTTGCCTCTTTGTTTTGTTGACTGTTTCCTTTGCTGTGCAGAAGCTTTTGATCTTGATGAAGTCCCAAAAGTTCATTTTTGCTTTTGTTTCACTAGCTTTTGGAGATATATCTTGAAAGAAGTTGCTGTGGCCGATGTCCAAGAGGTTACTGCCTATGTTCTCCTCTAGGATTTGGATGGATTCCTGTCTCACATTGAGGTCTTTCATCCACTTTGAGTTTATCTTTGTGAATGGTGTTAGAGAATGGTCGAGTTTTATTCTTCTGCATGTGGCTGTCCAATTTTCCCAGCACCATTTATTGAAGAGATTGTCTTTTTTCCATTGCATGTTTTTTCCTGCTTTGTCAAAGATTATTTGACCATAGAGTTGAGGGTCCATATCTGGATTCTCTATTCTGTTCCATTGGTCTATATGTCCGTTTTTGTGCCAGTACCATATATTTCTGTCAATAAATACCAGTTATTGAAACTTGTGACTTAGGTCACTTAAATATATAATAGAGGCTCTGGAGAATTTGGCAAATTGACCACAAAGTGGCAAAGCTGAAATTACATGCTCACCAGCAAGCAATTCAAAGTGCATGCTACTTAGCAGGCAGCAGAGCCAATTAACAAGCCAAAAGCAATAAAAATAAGATTCCCACATGGTCATGGTCATTTCCTAGACCCTTCTTTTTATTTTTTATTCTTATGTTAATCCCCATACATTACATCATTAATTTTAGATGAAGTGTTCCATGATTCACTGTTTGTGCATAACACCCAGTGCTCCATGCAGAATGTGCCCTCCTCAGTACCCACCACCAGGCTAACCCATCCTCCCACCCCCCTCCCCTCTAGAATTCTGTTTGTTTTTCAGAGTCCATCGTCTCTCATGGTTACTCTACCCCTCCGATTTCCCCCGCTTCATTCTTCCCCTCCCGCTACCTTCTTCTTCCTCTTTTTTTTTTTTCTTAACATATATTGCATTATTTGTTTCAGAGGTACAAAAACAGACACATAGATCAATGGAACAGAATAGAGAGCCCAGAAATGGACCCTCAACTCTATGGTCAACTCATCTTTGACAAAGCAGGAAAGAATGTCCAATGGAAAAAAGACAGTCTCTTCAACAAATGGTGTTGGGAAAATTGGATAGCCACATGCAGAAGAATGAAACTGGACCATTTCCTTACACCACACACAAAAATAGACTCCAAATGGTTGAAAGACCTCAATGTGAGAGAGGAGTCCATCAAAATCCTAAAGGAGAACACAGGCAGCAACCTCTTCGACCTCAGCCGAAGCAACTTCTTCCTAGAAACATCGCCAAAGGCAAGGGAAGCAAGGGCAAAAATGAACTATTGGGACTTCATCAAGATGAAAAGCTTTTGCAAAGCAAAGGAAACAGTCAACAAAACCAAAAGACAACCGACAGAATGAGAGAAGATATTTGCAAATGACATATCAGATAAAGGGCTAGTATCCAAAATCTATAAAGAACTCATCAAACTCAACACCCAAAGAACAAAGAATCCAATCAAGAAATGGGCAGAAGACATGAACAGACATTTTTTCCAAAGAAGACATCCAAATGGCCAACAGACACATGAAAAAGTGCTCAATATCGCTCGGCATCAGGGAAATCCACATCAAAACCTCAATGAGATACCACCTCACACCAGTCAGAATGGCTAAAATTAACAAGTCAGGAAACGACAGATGTTGGCGGGGATGCGAAGAAAGGGGAACCTTCCTACACTGTTGGTGGGAATGCAAGCTGGTGCAGCCACTCTGGAAAACTGTATGGAGGTTCCTCAAAAAGTTGAAAATAGAGCTACCATATGATCCAGCAATTGCACTACTGGGTATTTACCCCAAAGATACAAAAGTAGGGATCCGAAGGGGTACGTGCATCCTAGACCCTTCTGTTTACAGTGCCAATTGTTGTGCTTTGCTGAGGGCAAGAGCAACTCACTGCCCCATCCAAAATCAGGTTGGGTGTCAAGACTGATGATGCCACACACACACACACCAAGAAGGTAAGAAAATATGTATTATGTACATATTGAAGATTTCTGAAAGGAATAGGAAGGCAAGCAAGCTGATCTAAAATGGCTTAAGTGAAGGGAGAGGTGAGTAGATTAGGGATGGGCTGGAGTAAGGGTTCCTGCAGGCATGATTGTGTAGGTTTGCAACTTCCCCACCAGTGCCAAAGGAGAGAGAACCCAGACATTCTTATTGACTATCCCAGATGTGGAGCAAGAGGCCAAGGAGGAGTGGTGAAGGTCTGAAACCTGTCAGCTGTCAAGCATCAAAAATGAGGTTAGTCTTTTTATTAAAGTATCTGTGATAGCTGGTGTAGGACAGCTAAATTATTCTTTTTCATAGTATAAAGTCAATAGATAATATGTTTGGCTGAAAATTCAAAAAGTAGCAGTGTAAGAATTTTATTTAGAAATATGGAAATATATATCTTGAAAAAAAAGATAAATTTGAATTTTTTTCGCATGAGAAGTGCACTATCCATTTAATTCAACTTTTCCAGTCACCATGATCTTCACTTTTGATGTCCTTTAGGGAAGATTCATCCACCTCATTTTAAAATTTATTAACTTCTTAATGTGCACTACCTTCTAATGAGAATGGTAAGGGAAATACCTAGGAAAGGCAAATAGTTTCTGATGGGAAAGATAGAAAGTAAAAAATTGCATAATATATTGTTGGATAGAGTTAAGTGCTATTTGGAAAAATCAAGATGAAGACAATGAGAGCATGTTTGTGTGGGTGAATATGGTGGGGGGTGCTCTCTAAGGAATTTAATTTGAGGTGAGATCTGAATGAAGTGATGAAATGATTTTTATGACATTTACAGGGCAAGAGCATTACAGGCAGAAGGAACAGAAATTTTATAAAAGCCCTTGGGTGGAAGTAAGTTAATTATTACGGAAGAATAAAACTGGATTCAGATTCAACTCTGGATTCAGGCAGACTTGTACTGCCCTGGTGCCATTTCTTACTAAGCTGAGTGGTACTGAACATATTTTTAAGTCTTCTGTCACTCAAATTACTTATATTTGAAACAGAGATAATAAATACCCAATTCACCAAAGTCAGAGATAATCTAGATTTATAGTTAGCACTTTAGGGGCGCCTGGGTGGCTCAGTCGGTTAAGCGTCTGCCTTTGGCTCGGGTCATGATCCCAGGATCCTGGGATCGAGCCCTGCATCACATCGGACTCCCTGCTCAGTGGGAAGCCTGCGTCTCCCTCTCCCACTCCCCCTGCTTGTGTTCCCTCTCTTGCTGTGTCTCTCTGTCAAATAAATAAAATCTTTAAAAAAAAAAAAAAAAAATATATATATATATATATATATATATATAGTTAGTGCTTTACCTCTTGAGCAGTCTTCTATTTCATTTATCCACCAAGATCAAAAATCACTGATAATCAAAAAGGTTGTTTTTCTCCTCCACTCCTCCCCTCCCCTCCTCCCCTCCTTCCCCTCCTCCTCCTCCTTCTCCCTCTTCCTCCTCCTCCTTCTCTTCTTCTTCTTCTTCTTCTCCTTCTTCTTCTTCTTCTTCTTCTTCTTCTTCTTCTTCTTCTTCTTCTTCTTCTTCTTCTTCTTCTTCTTCTTCTTCTTCTTCTTCTTCTTCTTTCTTCTTCTTCTCCTTCTGTATCATCTCACCTCCCTCAAATACTAATGAATAAGCTTGCTAAGCAGAAGAAGCTTAATCCCTTGCTGTCAGGAGGGAAGGCCATTTTGAAATGAAAGCAGGCAATACCTGGCTGTTTGGCAATCATTTGTTCAGTCTTCTCCGAAGAGTCCCGTTCAGTGCATTAGGAATTAATTCCAAAGACCCTGAAGGGCATTTCCAAGGAGCTATGATATTGGATACAAATTTCCCTGGGTGTAACTGAGAGTGCTAATGTAAACAGATGTCTAGATTTTGTACTACATATAGCGATCCCAGGAATGGGTTGAGATTTCCTAGACTTCAATATAAACTTTTGGTTTGTCATGTCTCTCAGGCTTTGCATTTTCAGATAATGAATGTTAATTTTACTTTTTATCTCCATCCTCTAATAATCTTCTTCCTCTCCTCTAGATCAGCAGGACAGACATTAACCGAGGCTCTTGCCCTCTATGTGAAGAAAAATATATTTTTAAAAAATATTAACATCCCAGGAGGTTAATATTAACATACACAATTTTATCTAAGCTAGTAGAATTTCTCTCATTCATCCATCCACTTTTCCTGTTGGCCAGTCAGTCATTCAGCAAATACTTTGAACAACAATCAGATGAAAAGGTGCTAGGAGAGTTTAAGAGTCTAATTGTCAGAATGTACAAGCAAATTCATTATGAGAGCTTGTAGAATCAAATAGACATTTAAACAGATCATTAAATACAGGAAGGTATGTAGGAATAATTATAATAGTACAAAATATTATAACTGCCATATTCTGAGGAATTACCCCAGCTCAAAGGGGAGAGATTGAGTTTATTTAATCTCTTCCTGGTGCAGATAATAAAGCTTTATATGAAATTAAAGGAAAGGATTAGGAATCTCTTTCTTCCCTCCATGGAATAAGAGAAGATAATCTCTGCTCAGGAAGTTCCATGGGGACAATCCAGGGGTGGGGTCATTGGCAGATATATAGGCATTCTGTTTCTTAACCCCGGTTTGGCGGCATCTTTGCTCTGCATTCAAATAAAAGCTGAGTTGTTACTATGAAGACTACTGCTCCAAGAAATTCTGGGAATGGGGCAGAAAAACTTTTACTCCCCTCTGTGCCCTGAAATGCTCATTGTTCATACTCTCCTTGAGTTAGATGGAAAATATTTTACTGTTCATTAAACATATTCACATTTTTAATCTCATTTGACTCTCCCAACATCTCTGTGAAGTGGTTGTGACAAACTCAGCACTATGACCTATAATAACATTTGTTACATTACTTCTGGATTTGTATAATGACTGAAATTTCTATATGACTGAAAACAAGGGAAAAGAGATTCTTTTTTTTCTCTCTTTTCTCTCGATTCTGACAGTCATGATTCATCCCTGATTCATAAATAATTGCTCTATTTCGTATTAATGGGGATTTTTGTGTTTCTTCTTATTCCATTCTTGTGTCCATTCTCATACCTTGCCATGTGAACATTATTTTCTTCCATATTTTTCCATTGTTTCCCTTGATTAACAGGTCCCTTTCATATCCAATATTCCTCAACCATTCTCCATATGTTGCAGTCTTTCAGTCATAACATTGAGTGTTCTTTGAAGTCTGTGTGTACATTAACAAGGGCACTTGAAGTAATGAGCACTGGGTGTTGTATGCAACTGATGAATCACTGAATTCTACCTCTGAAATTAATAATACAGTATATATTAATTAAATTGAATTAAAATTTTTTAAAAAGAAAAAAGGAAGAAATTATTTTCTGAGCTTAGATGGTGCTACACTGTAGTTGGCTGTCTCAGTGTTTGTAATTCCTCACCTCTACTCTGTTTAAAATTACACATGTATGCTCCTTTGTCAGTCTGTTGCTCTTCCTGAAATGGGAAGAATATGCTGTCCTGCTTCACTGATGTGGGGTTTGGTTATGTGACTTGCTTTGATCAATGAAATATTAGTGGGCATGCCATGAGAAGAGGTTTGTGGAGTTTGGCTTGTGCCCTCTTGGATTTTTGTCAACCCTGTGAGAATATATGTAAGGTTGCTGCCAATCCTACCATGATAAGAGAAAAAAAGAGATGTAAACCTAGCCCACAGCCTAGACTCAAGCTCAACTAGCCCAAATTATCTTAAATAGACAATTATGAATTTTGTCCTATAGATATGTATGTAGAATGCTGAAGTGAACACACGTTACAAGTATCAAATACATTATTTAAACATAAAAGTATTTCAAACATTTTTTACTTCCCTTTTGTAAACCCCCAAATCAATTTCTCTTAATAAAACCAACATAAGCTATAATCTTTTTCTACTCCTTTATGGAATATTCAAAGGGCAAATATTACTCATCTCAAAGACAAAGCTTCTCAGAAACAGTCACATAAAAACAGAGAACAAACTGTTAGTTGCGAGGCAAGGTGGTAATGGGTAAAATAGGTAAAGGCGTGTGGGAGGTACAGTCTTCCAGTTATGGAATGAATAAGTCATGGGAATAAAGGATAGGCACAGCATAAGGAAATGTTCTCAGTGGTCTTCTAGCAGTATTGTATGGTGACAGATGCTTCTGGTGAGCTATGCTTGTGGTGTGCTATGCTTGTGGTGAGCATCAACTATACTTCAATTAAGAAGAGGTCTATGATTTTAAAATGATAAGGCTTTTATTTGTCCAAAATGCTCAAAAGGTTTCTCTTATCCAATTTGTTCAAATTATTTTTTTCTATCCTGTTTCCTTGCATGATGGCAGAGAATAGCTTCATGCTTTCAAGGTACAACATTACAAACAGAAAGTTGATTAGAGGGCAAAAATGCTTACACTTGTGGGTGGTGGCATAAATTTGACATCAGTCTTTATAAACAGTGATTTCTATTTTAAATTTATCTCATTTTATTGTTGCTTCTCTTTAGTCATGAGTTTATTTAAAATAGTACCAATTCAAAATATATCAATGGGAATCTCTCCAGAGTGCTATGTTAAATATATCAGAAAGAAGTTTTGGCATTTCTACCAGCTGGTATACTATATTCTGATATAATTGACAAACTTGAGTGGTAGGAGTGAAACATAATATAGTATGAGATTTATGATTTTCTCTGGCCTATTATGTTTTTTCCAGCAAATGTAGAAGTCTTTAATATAACAGACTATTGCTTTTAATATTAAAGGTATTGTTTAATACCAGATAATACATGAAATTTGTAAGTAGGCTATTTTGAAATAGACAAAAAAACTTGATAATCTTTTTATAACAGCTTTATTTAGATAGAACTCACAAAACATGTAATTCAACCATTTAAAGTATAAATTTAATGGGGTTTTTTTTGTATATCTACAGAATTGTGCAACTGTCATCACAATCAACTTTAGAATGTTTCCTTCACCTCCAAAAAAAAAAAAAACTACCCAATAGTAGTCATTCCTTTTTTGTCAATTTCATATTTTATTTCTTTAACCAGAACTTCTAGAACAATTTGAAATATCATGTACACCTTTAAATAGAAATATAAGGATACAAGTAGAGCTGGACACTTTTAATTGAATAGAAAAATAATAAAAAGAAATGGAACTAAGACCACTGAAGGAAATATTACAGATCACTCAGCCACTTGGACTTTAAACTTGTTGCTCCTAATCCAGCCTCTACCTGGGTGAAGGAAGCCAACCTCTGTGCCGCTCTTCAATCCAGCAATTTGGGAATCATTCCAGAATCTTCATATCTACTTACTTCCAGTTTATCATCAATTTTCTATTTACTGTTACTTCCTAAATATTTTCCTTCTGAACCAGCAGGATTTAGAGCAGATCCTCAACAAATGTAATCAAAATTATTACAATAGCTTCCAATCATATTTCACTATCCCCGCACAATTCTCTTCACTTTAGCTTATGTGCTGTCAATGTAGTATTCTTGCCAAAAAACCCAACCTGTCACATCAGTCTGTTGCTTAAAATCTTCAGCAGTACTCAAACAAATACAGAATAGTTCAGTAGTCTTTCTTTATTTCCAACAAAACCACCCAGCCCTAGCCAACTGTTAAAATATCTCTTGTCTCTTTGGATATGTCTACTCTGGACATTTCATATGAAAGCAATCATACAATATTGTAGTCTTTTGTGGCTGGCTTTTTCATTTAGTATAATGATTTCGAGTTTCATCTATGCCTTTTTATTTTTGTATAATTTTCCATTGTATGGCTATACCATTTCTGGTTTATCCACTCATCAGTTGAGGGACATTTTAGTTATTTATACAATTGGACTATTATGAATAGTGCTGTAAACATTTATGTACAATTTTTGGTATGGACATATTTTTATTAGGCATGTACTTAAGAGTGTAATGCTCAGTCATATGGCAACTCTATGGTTAACATTTTGAAGAAATGGCTATACTTTCCAAAATGCACCATTATATAATCCTGTCAGCAATATATGATGGCTGTAATTTCTCAATACCCTCATCAGTTTATGTTATTGTGTGTACTTTTTATTTTAGTCACCCCAGTAGGTGTGACATGGTATCTCATTATGATTTTGATTTTCATTTCTCTGATAGTTAATGATGTTCAACATCTTTTAGTATTCCTATTAGCCATTTATATATCTCTTTTGGAGAAATGTCTATTCAAATCCTTTATCCATTTTTAAATTGGAATATTTGTTTTGTTATTACTGAGTTGCAAGATTTCTTAATATATTCAACATTAGTCCCTTAACAAATATATCATTTACCAAAGTTTGTTTGTTTTTTTCCATTTATGGGGAGTCTCTTCACTTAACTCACGGTGTCCTTTGAAACACAAAAGATTATAATTTTGATGAAATATAATTTATCCACTTTTTCTTTTGTTGGCTGTGTTTTTTCATCATATATAAGAAATCATTGTCTACTTTAAGGTCACAAAGATTTGCACTGGTGTTTTCCTTTAAAAATATTATACTTTTAGCTCTGATATTTAAGTTTATGATTTATTGTGAATTTTTTTTGTGTGGCTGGTGTGAGGAAATGATCCAAATTCATTATTTTACATCTGGGTATATATTTATCTAAGCATTATTGTTTACAAAGACTATTATTTCCACATAAGGTTTTCTGTGCACCCTTATCAAACATCAATTGACTATAAATGTTAGGGTTTGAGGACTTTTAATTCAGTTCTATTCCACTGAAATACAGATATCTATCTTTATGCCAGTACCACACTGTCTTGGTTACTACAGCTCTATGGTTAGTTTTATAATAAGGAATTCTGACTCCTATGATTTTCTTCTTTTTGAAGATTGTTTTTGCTATCCAGGTCCCTTGAATTTTTGTATGTTTTAGGATAACCAGGTTGGGCTTCAATTTTTTTCTTATTTTTTTTTCCTTTTTTTGGTTAGGGTAGGGGTTAGGACTAGGGTTTATGCCTGGTATTTTGCAGGTCAGAGACCTCTCCAGAGAATAAAATCCCCGACTTCTGTTGGGGTTAGGGTTAGAGGTTAGGGTACATGCCTGGAATCCTCGAGTTCAGAGAACTCTCCAGAAAAAAACACCCCATATTTCTGCTGGGGTGAGAATATACATGGCAGTCATCTACCAAGCTGAGGAAAGGAGGGGAACTGGGGCTCCAAATGCTCTTTAAATAGATATTCAGTTGGTCCATTTGGGTTTTTTATTTGTTTGTTTGTTTTTATTCAATTCCAGGTAGTTAACATACAGTGTAATATTAGTTTCACATGTAAAATTTGGTGACGCAAAGCTTCCATACAGCACCCAGTCCTCATCAAAAGTGCACTCCTTAATCCCCATATATATATGCCAACTATTTATCCATTCATCAGTCAATGGACAAATTGACTGTTTCCATAGTTTGGCTATTGTAAATAATGCTGCTCTAATTATCAGGGTGCATGTATTCCTTAAAACTAGTATTTTTGTATTCTTTGGATAAATACATAGTAGTGCAATTGCTGGATCATAGGGTAGTTCTATTTTTAACTTGTTGAGGAACCTCCAGACTGTTTTCCAGAGTGGCTGCACCAGTTGGTGTTCCCAGGAACAGTGCAGGAGGGTTCCTGTTTCTCCATGTCCTAGCCTCATTGTTGCCTGTGTTGTAGATTTTAGCCATTCTGTAAGATGTGAGATGATAGCTCATTGTAGGTTTCCCTGATTATCAGTGATGTTGAGCATCTTTGCATGTGTCTACTGGCTATCTGTATGTTATCTTTGGAAAATTCATGTCTTCTGCACATTTTCAATTGGATTACTCATTTTGGCAGGTGTTGAGTTTTATAAGTTCTTTATATATTTTGGATATATCATTTGCAAATATCTTCTCCCATTCCATCTGTTGCCTTTTAGTTTTCTTGATATTTCCTTCAGTGTGCAGACACTTTTTACTTTGATGAAGTCCCAATGGTTTATTTTTGTTTGTGTTTCCCTTGCCTCAAGAGACATATCAAGTAAGAAGCTGCTATGGCCTATGCCAAGGAGGTAGGTGTAAGGTTAGGTTGTGCATTTGAGACTTTTCTTCCTTCTTGAGGTAAGCCTGTATTGCTATATGCTTCCCTCTTAGGACCATTTTTGCTGCATCCCAAAGGTTTTAGACTGCCATGTTTTCATTTTCATTTGTTTCCATGTATTTTTAAAATTCTTCCTTGATTTCCTGGTTAACCCATTCATTTTTTAGTAGGATGTTCTTTAACCTCCATTTATTTGTGGTCTTTCCAAATTTTTTCTTGAGACTGAATTCAAGTTTCATAGCATTGTGGTCTGAAAATATGCATCATATGATCTCAATCTTTTTGTATTTGTTGAAACATGATTTGTGTCCCAGTATGTGATCTATTCTGGAGAATGTTCCATGTGCACTCAAGAAGAATGTGTATTCTCCTGATTTGGGGTGAAATGTTCCAAATATATCTGAAGTCCTTCTGGTCCAGTGAATCATTGAAAGCCATTGTTTCCTTGTTGATTTTCTACTTAGATAATCTGTCCATTGCTGTAACTGGGGTTTTAACTTCCTTACTATTATTGTATTATTATCTATGAGTTGCTTTATGTTTGTTATTAATTGATTTATGTATAGGTGCTCCCAAGTTGGGGGCATAAATATTGACAATTGCTAGATCTTCTTGTTGGATAGACCCCTTTATTATGATATAGTGCTCTTCTTCATCTCTTGTTACAGTCTTTGTTTTAAAATCTATTTTTTTCTGATATAAGTATTGTTACTCCAGCTTTCTTTTGATGTCCATTTGCATGATAAATATTCTTTCATCCCTTCAGTATCAATCTGCAGGTGACTTTACGTCTAAAATGAGTCTCTTGTAGGCAATATATGAGTCTTGTTTTTTTTTTTTTTATCCATTCTGACACCCTATGTCTTTTGATTGCATCATTTAGTCCATTTACATACAGAGTGATTATTGATATATATGAAATAAGTGCCATTGTATTACCTGTAAAGTCAGTGTTTCTAGAGATTTTCTGTGTTACTTTCTAGTCTTTGTTGCTTTTGGTCTTTCTTTCCCACTCAAAGAGTCCCCTTTCATATTTCTTGCAGGGCTGGTTTAGTGGTCAAAAACTCCTTTAGTTTTTGTTTGTCTGAGAAACTATTTATTTCTCCTTCTATTCTGATAGATAGCCTTGCTAGTAAAGTATTCTTGGCTGCAGATTTTTACCATTCAGCACTGTGAATATATCAGGCAACTCCCTTCTGGCTTGCCAAGTTTCTATTGAGAAAACTGCAACTAACCTTATTGGTCTTCCTTTGTAAGTTAAGGACTCCTTTGTCCTGCTACCTTTAAGATTTTTCTTTATAGCAGTATTCTGCAAATTTAATGACTATATGTCTTGGTGTTGGCCTGCTTTTGTTGATTTTGATGGGAGTTCTCTGTGTCTCCTGGATTTGGATGTCTGTTTCCTTTTCCAGATTAGGGAAGTTTACAAGCTATTATTTCCTCAGATAAATTTTCTGTCCCCTTTTCTCTTTCTTCTTCTTCTTGGACTCCTATGATACGAATGTTATTACGTTTCATGGAGTCACTGATTTTCCTAAGTCCATTCTCATGTTCCATAATTCTTCTTTCTCTCCTTTGTTCAGCTTTATTATTTTCCATTACTTTCTCTTTTATGTCACTAATTTGTTCTTCTGTTTCTTCCAGCCTACTCTTCATTGTATCAAGCCTGTTTCCAGCATCATTTATTTCACTCTTCATCTCTTATCAATTTATTTTTAACTCTCTTATCTCTGTGGAAGGGTCTCCCTGATGTCTTCTATTCTTTCCTCAAGCCCATTGAGTATCCTTAAGATTTTTGCTTTACATTCTCCATTAGGCATGTTACTTATATCTGTTTCACTTAGATCTTTGGCCATGGCCTCATCTTGTTCTTTCATTTGTCATAAATTACTCCATCTTGTCATTTTGTCTGAGTTTCTGCCTCCTTCTATGTGTTAGAAAAGCGTTATGTCTCTTGCTCCTGAAAGTAATGGCCTTATGAAGAAGAGGTCATGTAGTAGCCCAAGCCTGGTGATTTAGGGATTATCTCCAGTGTGTGGTGTATGTGCTATGCTGTTGTGGTTTTTTTTTTTTTTTCTGTCTATCCTTCAGGCTTCTTCATGCAGATGCTTTCCTTGCTTGCTGTGGGTAGTTTGTGTTTCCAGGCCTGAATGCCATGAGTTTTAACTAGGTGTGCTTTGGCCTCCTTTTGACATGAAATCTGACATCACTTCTACCAGAAGGTGAATACTGGTCTTCTGGGGAATGGGCTCTCCATGCTGTGACTGAGTCAAGCTTAAGTGAGAAGGGCAGTCCTGCCAGAGCACAGGGGGCTTTGCTTTGGTGTAAACATGTTAGACAGCCAGTATCTGTGCTCTCATACTTTCTCAGGTGTCTCTGTTTTCATGCGGCAGGAGGGGTGGTATATGGCACCAGCCACCTTCTTTGTTCCCAGAAAAGCATCTCCCTGAATGCTGCTGCTCAGTGACATGATCCTAGAAGAGTGAATAATCTCACCTCTGTGTGCTCCAGGCATTCTTCAAATAGCTGTTTCCATGCTGTCTGTCCCTGGGTTGTTTACCTGCCTTCTCTCCAGGTACTGGGCAGTGTGCTCAAGGCTCCATCCTAGCCAAGGCTACTGACCTGTAAAAATTCAGGATTTAAGACCAACTGGTTGCAACAACTCACAAAATTCAGCCCTTCTTGTTTTTGAAGCCAATAGCTTTTGGAGAAACCTCTTTACGCATTCCCCTGTGTGCTCCTCTCTCTCACCCTTCTCCTCAACCACAGCTCCCTCCCTTCAGTAGCACCTGTGATCTGTTTCTACCCCAAACCTCCTCTCCACACTTCTTAACTTCTCCAATGTCACATCTTCTCTCCCTTTAGTTGTGGAGTTTGTTGTGTCAGTCTTCAGGTCAATTCCTGTGTGTTTAGGATGATTTGATAGTTATCTAGTTGTATTGGTGGGATGAAACAAGCCTAGTGTCTTCCTACTCCACCACCATCTTCCTCTCTCCTTAATTTCTGAAGAAAGTGCAAAAGTGGTTCAGCAGAGGAAGATAGCCCTTTCAACAAACTGTGAACCTTGACCTAAACTGGAAATATAAACCACTTAAGGAAGAAAGGTTGAGTGAAACTATTCAGAATCTATGATTAGGTGATGAATTCTTTGACTTGACACCAAAAGCAAAATATATAAATGGGAAAATTGATAAATTATACTTTATCAGAATCAAAAGCTTTTGCTATCTGGAAGACACCATAAAGAAGGTGAAAAGACAAACATCATACAGATTACTGTTTAGGCAACAAACCACATATGTGTTAAAGACTAATTATCCAAGGTGTATACAAAATATAGAAACAATTCAAAATTCAACAAAAAACCCCCACAAAAATAACTAGAAAATAAACAAGATATATTAAGAAACAATTCAGAGAGGACATACAGATGGCAAATAAACACTTGAACAATATTTATTATCATCATCAATTAGTGAAATACAATTTAAAATAAAAATGGAATATTATTACACACCCATCAGAATGGCTAAAATAAAAAGTTGCAACACCAAACACTGACAGGGATGTAGAAAACCTGATAAGTCATTCATTGCTGTTAAAGATGTAAAATGTACAGCCAATCTGGAAAACATTTCGGCAGTTTCTTATAAAACTAAGCATGTAATTACCACATAATCCAGCAATTGCATTCTTGAGCATATATCCCAGAGAAATGAAAACTTATGTATATACAAAAACTTGTAATCAAATGTGTATAGCAGCTTTATTCATACTGGCCAAAAACTAGAAATGACACATACATCTTTCAATGGGTAAATGGTTAAAAACTGTGGAGCATCCATGCCATGGAATAGTACTCATCAATAACAAGGAATGAAATGTTGGTACATGCCACAACTTGGATCAATTTCTGGGAAATTATGCTGAGTGAAAAAAGCCAACACCCAAAGTTTGTATACTGTATGGTTTAACTTATAAAACATTCTTGAAAAAAGAAAATTAGAGAAATGGAGAAGATACTAGTGATTTCCAGGGTTTAAGGATCTGGGGGAGGTGAATACTTGTGGTGATGAAACCGTTCTGTATCTTCACTGTACTGGGTGATATATGGACCTACATATGTTACAAAATTGCATAGAACTAAGTTCACATAAACACACCAATAAATTCATGTAAACCAGGGAAATCTAAATAATATTAGTGGATTGTATCAATGTCAATTTTTCAGTTGAAATATAGGCCTATTTTTTGGTAATACTTTGCCACTGGGGTAACTGAGTGAAAGTATATGGGAAATCTCTGTATTATTTCCTACATTCAGAAACTATTTTTGAAAGTGTTGCTTGGTATCTTTTGCAAAATTTAGGACATTTTCAGTTGTTATTTCTTAAATATGCATTCAACCCCTCTCATTTTCTCTTCTTCTGGGATTCTGATTATTAACACAGGACATTTTGTTATTGTTGGGCAGAGCCTTGAACTATCTTCATTTATTTTCAATTATTTTCGCACTATTGTTTGGGTGGTTAAATTCTATTGATCTGTTCTCAAGTTTATTTATCTATCATGTTATCTGCACTGTACCATTGAGCCTGTGCTGTGAGATTTCTGTTACTATATTTTTCAGTTATATAATTTACATTTGGTTCTTTTTAAACAACTTCTATGTCTTTGCTGAGATTTCCATTTTTTATTTGTTTCATGAAGATTAATAATTGCTCATTGAGGCATTTTTATAATTGCTTTTTTTTTTTAAGAGGGAAAGGGAGAGCAAGAAGCTTAAGCAGGATCCACACCCAGCACAGAGCCCGATGCAGGGCTCAATCCCACAATCCTGAGATCATGACTGAGCTGAAATCAAGAGTTGGATGTTTAACTGACTGAGCCACCCAGGCTCCCCTATGATTGCTTCTTTAAAATTTTTGTCAGATAATTCCAATATCTGATTAATCTCATTGTTTCTGTCATTTAGGTTTTGGTATGACAGGTGATTTTCATTTTTATTCTGGATATTTGGGTGTTGGAAGATTCTGAGTTTATTTAAATCCTTTGTTTTAGAAGACAATTACTCTGTTTAGGTTTACCATGCAGATTCTGGCATGCTTTGTAGAGCGACTTTTGAATACAAATTAATAAGAGCTTTTGGCATGCTATTCTTTCTGCTTAGTATATCTGGTGCCATCATGTTTCCCACTAATCCCTGCTTGCACTTCCTAAGAGAATAGAATGAACTTCCTCAGCCTGGGTTGCCTCTTTTCCTATAAGTTTATGAAGGGAGTCTCAGGTTTATAAGATAGGGATTACCTGTAGGCTCTGCCTAGCTGCTTATTTAATGAAGATCACTGCTGGTGCAATGATGCCAGATGTCTCTGTATGGGGGAAGGAAGCCTTGGTTTGGTGGGGGCAAAGAGAGCACTTCCTGGGTAAACTGCTTGTTGTGGAAGGATTCTCCTTACTGTTACAGTAAGGCCCCCTGGTCTATCTAGGTAGGAAGGTGGTTCTTGGGCCCATGGAAGCAAAGAACTCTTCCCAAGTGGATTTTTTTTTCCTTTGGAAGATCTAATTGGCTTTATTAAGTGATTCCTGAATGGAGCAACATCTCCTCTAGCCAGTGCAGAGATGCTCCCTAGGTGGGTGTTTGTTGTGTTGGATCCCCCTGTCCAGGTGTATCTCTAGGTGGGGGAAGGGATTTCCAGGCCCAGTGAAGACAGAGAGTGCTACTCACTTGTATCAAGTTTTGCCTTTGAGAGGAGCTAAGATGGTGGTGTAGAAGGAGGACCCTAGGCTTGTCTTGTCCCTTGAATACAAGTAGATAAATACCAAATCATTCTGAATACCCAAGAAATCTATGTGGGGACTGACAGAACAAACTGCACAACTAGAGGGAGAGAAGAGGCCACATCGAGGAAGGTAGGAAGAGACTTGGTTTGGGGGAGAAATGGATTGTGAGTGCTGCAGAGGGGAGGGAGCCCTGGTTATGGAGAAAGGTGAGAGACAGAAGAGCACACAGGGAAACACACTAGGAGAACATTTGCCCAAAGCTATTGGCTGGGATAACAAGAGGGGGTGATTTTCTTGAGGTTTTTGTTTTTGTTTTTTGTTTTTGTAATCAGGAGGGCTTGAAGACTGGATTTTTTTTTTTTTTAGATTTTATTTAGTTATTTAAGAAAGAGAGAGTGAGAGAGAGAGCGGGGGAGGAGCAGAGGGAGAGGGACAAGTGGACTCCACACTGAGCATGGAGCCCACCTGGGGCTCTATCCCACTGCCCTGTGATTATGATCTGAGCCAAAACCAAGAGTCAGACACTCAACTGATGGAGCCACCCAGGTGCCCCTGAAGACTGGAATTTTAAAGGTCAGAGGGCTTGGCTGGGATAGAGCTCTGAGGGTGCTGCCCTAATCCTGGAGAGAAGGCAGACAAACAACCCCAGAGCACCTAAGGTACACAGGGGAAAGACTGTTCCTTCTTCTTGGAGTGCATCTGTGAAAAGTGGCCTTCACAGAGATGACTGGGGACAAAAGAGCCTGTGGGCACCATTTCCCTTCCCCACCCTTCAGCATAGGCACAGACAAACCTGCTCAGTGTTTCTCACTTAAACATTGGTTGTTTAGCCTACTTGCTCCAATTCCCATGCCCCTGCATTCTTGGTGCAACTGCCCTTCTAGGTCAAACCTGCATCCATCCCACTGCAGCAAGACACTAACCAAGCACAGTCAGCCACCACAGTACATACCTAATGTTTGGAGTTTTAAAAGTCAGCAGGCTTGGCTGGGATAGAGCACAAAGTGCAGTGCACTGCTCCAGGCAGGCAAGGAACCCAGAGATACACAGCTTGAAAACAGTGTCCTGAAAAATGCCTGGGACACATGAGTGGAAATTATTCACTCTTCTGGGAGGGCTTCCCTGAGAGCAGCATGAACAGAGACCCCTCTCCAGGGAAGAAGGAGCATGCTGGTGTCATTTTCCTCCCCTCAGCATAAACCAGCCTCAGTGACTAACACAGCACCTTACACTGGGTCCCTAACCTACTGACACCAAGTCCTGACCCCCTGCACTCTTCTGGTACTGCTTTCCTCAAGCAAGTGTGCCAAAGTCTCAGTGCAGCACACCCTTCCCCAGAAGACCAGCAGAAACCCTTTTACACACTATGTCTCAGGAACAGAGAGTTCTGCAAGACTTCAGTTCTAGTGGAAGTAGCATCAGGTTTCATTTAATAAGCAGATCACAGCACACCTAGAAAAAACTCACCACACTCTGGCCAAGTTCCAAACACTGCCCACTGCAGGCAAGGAGAGAATCTGCAGATGACTGGCCTGAAGGATACAGCAGCCAAAACATAGCAGCAAAGTCCATGTAGCACACAGCAGAAGCAATCCCTGAAGCACCAGGCCCTGGACAATTTATGACCTCTTCTTCATAAAGCCATGACTCTTGGGTGCCTGGGTGGCTCAGTTGGTTAAGTGTCTCTCTCTCTCTTTTATTTTTTTAAGATTTTATTCATTTATTTGACAGAGAGAGACACAGTGAGAGAGGGAACGCAAGCAGGAGGAGTGGCAGACGGAGAAGCAAGCTTCCTGCGGAGCAGGGAACCCGATGCGGGGCTTGATCTCAGGACCCTGGGACTGTGACCTGAGCCGAAGGCAGACGCTTAACGACTGAGCCACCCAGGCACCCTAAGTGTCTGACTTAATTTTGGCTCAGGTCATGATCTCAGGGCCATGAGATCGAGCCCCACATTGGGCTCTGTGCTCAGCACAGGGTCTGCTTGAATTTCTCTCCTTCTCCCTCTGCCCATCCCCCAAGCCTCATGTGCTCTCTCTCCCTCGCTCAAATAAATAAATATGTTTGAAAAAAAAAATAAGCTATGACTCTCAGGAGCAGGAAACAACAGACTTTCCTAAAACACAGAAGAAGACAGAGACTTACACAAAAGGCCAAGATAGAGGAATTCATCCCAGAAGAAAGAACAAGAAAAAGTCACGGCAAGAGATCTAACCAAAAGAGATATAATTAACATGCCCGATAGAGATTTTAAAGCAACAATCATAAGAATACTCGCTAGGTTTAAGAAAAGAATGGAAGACATCAGGGAGGCCCTTACCATACAGAAAAAAGAGCTTAAAAATTTCAGAAATGAAAAAAGTGCAATAACTGAGATTTGAAAGAGACTAGATGTATTGACCACAGGATGGAAGAATCAGAGGAATAAAGAAGTGATACAGAAGACAGAATAATGGAAAATAGTGAGGCTGAATAAAAGAAAGAACAATTATGGACCACAAGAATAGACTTTGGGAACTCAGTGACTCCATCATACATAATAACATTTGTATCATTGGAATCCCAGAAGAAGAAGAGAGGGAAAGGGGGGCAGAAGGTATATTTGAGGAAATAATAGCAGAAAAATTCCCTAATCTTAAGAAGGAAAAAGACATCCAAATTCAGGAATTACAGAGACCTCCATTAAAGTCAACAAAAGCAGGCCAACAAGAAGACGTATTATAATGAAAATTTACAAAATATAGTGATAAAGAAAAACAATTCTAAAAACACCAAGTCTAAGAAGTCCCTAACTTACAAGGGAAGACCCATAACTCGAGCTGCAGATCTCTCCACAGAAACTTGGCAAACCAGAAGAAAGTGACATGATATATTCAATGTGCTGAATGGGAAAACTCTGCAGTGAAGAATACTCTATCCAGCAAGGCTATCATTCAGAGAGAAAGAGAGTTTCCCAGGCAAACAAAACCTAAAGGAGTTCATGACCACTAAACCAGCACTCCAAGAAATATTAAAGGGAACTCTCTGAATAGGAAAGAAAGACCAAAAGCAACAAAGACTAGAAAGGAACAGAGAAAATATCTAGATAACAATGACAAAACAAGCAATAAAATGGCACAAAATACATATCAATAATTACTCTGAATATAAATGGACTAAATGCTCCAATCAAAAGAAATAGGGTGTCAGAATGGATTAAAAAAAAAGACAATCTGTAGGTTGCCTACAAGAGACTCATTTTACCCTAAAGACACCTGCAGATTGAAAGTGAGGGGATAGAGAAACATATAACATGCAAATGTACATCAATAGAAAGCCCAAGTAGCAATACATATATAAGACACTCTAGATTTTATTTTATTTTTATTTTTTTAAGATTTTATTTATTTATTTGACAGAGAGAGACACAGTGAGAGAGGGAACATAAGCAGGGGGAGTGGGGGAGGGAGAAGCAGGCTTCCCGCCGAGCAGGGAGCCCGATGTGGGACTCGATCCCAGGATCCTGGGATCATGACCTGAGCCGAAGGCAGATGCTTAATGACTGAGCCACCCAGGCGCCCAAGACACTCTAGATTTTAAACCAAAGACTATAATAAGACAAGAAGAAGGTCACTGTATCATAATAAAGGGGACAACTCAGCAAGAAAATCTAACAATTATAAGTACTTATGACCCCAAGTTGGGAGCACCAAAATATAGAAAACAATTAATAACAAATATAAAGGAACTCATTGATAATAATACAATAATAGTAGACAATTTTAACACCCCACTTACATCAACAGGCAGATCATCTAAGCAAAAAACCAATAAGGAAGCACTGGCTTTGAATGATACACTGGACCAGATGGACTTAACAGATATATTCAGAACATTTCATCTTAAAGCAGCAGAATATACATTCTTGTCAAGTGCACAGGGGACATTCTCCAGAATAGATCACATACTAGGTCACAAATTAGGCCACAACAAGTACAAGATGGAGATCTTACCATGCATATTTTCTGACCACAACACAGTGAAACTAGAAGACAACCACAATTTTTGCCATTGCTTCCCTTGTCTTTGGCGATGTGTCTAGGAGGAAGTTGCTGTGACTGAGGTTGAAGAGGTTGCTGCATGTGTTCTCCTCTAGGATTTTGATGGATCCCTGTCTCACATTTAGGTCTTTCATCCATTTTGAGTCTATTTTTGTGTATGGTGTAAAGAAATGGTCCAGTTTCATTCTTCTGCATGTGGCTGTCCAATGTTTCCAGCACCATTTATTGAATAGATTGTCTTTTTTCCACAGGATATTCTTTCCTGCTTTGTCAAAGATTAGTTGACCATAGAGTTGAGGGTCTATTTCTGGGATCTCTATTCTTTTCCATTGATCTATGTGTCCTTTTTTGTGCCAGTACCATGCTGTCTTGATGATTACAACTTTGTAATAGAGCTTGAACTACTGGGACTTCATCAAGATAAAAAGCTTTTGCACAGCAAAGGAAACAGTCAACAAAACCAAAAGACAACCAACAGGGGCCTGGGTGGCTCAGTCATTAAGCGTCTGCCTTCGGCTCAGGTCATGATCCCAGGGTCCTGAGATTGAGCCCTGCATTGGGCTCCCTGCTCAGTGGGAAGCCTGCTTCTCCCTCTCCCACTCCCCCTGCTGTGTTCCCTCTCTCGTGGTGTCTCTCTCTGTCAAATAAATAAATAAAATCTTTTTTAAAAAATGTAAAAAGAAAAAAAGACAACCAACAGAATGGGAGAAGATATTTGCAAATGACAGATCAGATAAAGGGCTAGTACCCAAAATCTATAAATAACCTATCAAACTCAACACCCAAGGAACAAATAATCCAATCAGGAAATGGGCAGAAGACATGAACAGACATTTCTGCAAAGAAGACATCCAAATGGCCAACAGACACATGAAAAAGTGCTCAACATCACTCGGCATCAGGGAAATACAAATCAAAACCACAATGAGGTACCATCTCACATCAGTCAGGATGGCTAAAATTAACAAGTCAGGAAACGACAGATGTTGGCAAGGATGCAGAGAAAAGGGAACCATCCTACACTGTTGGTGGGGATGCAAGCTGGTGCAGCCACTCTGGAAAACAGTATGGAGGTTCCTCAAAAAGTTGAAAATAGAGCTACCCTACGACCCAGCCATTGTTCTACTGGGTATTTACCCCAAAGATACACATGTAGTAATCCAAAGGGGCACATGCACCCCAAAGTTTATAGCAGCAATGTCCACAATAGCCAAACTATGGAAAGAGCCTAGATGTTCATCGACAGATGAATGGATAAAGAAGATGTGGTATATATATATATATATACAATGGAAAATTATGCAGCTAGCAAAAAAATTGAAATCTTGCCATTTGCAATGATGTGGATGGAAATACAGGGTATTATGCTAAGTGAAATAAGTCAATCAGAGAAAGACAATTATCATATGATCTCACTGATATGTGGAATTTGAGAAACAAGGCAGAGGATCATAGGGGAAGAGAGGAAAAAATGAAACAAGAGGAAACAAGAGAGGGAGATAAACCATAAAAGACTCTTAATCTCAGGAAACAAACTGAAGGTTGCTGGAGTGGAGGAGGGTGGGAGAGATGGGGTGGTTGGGTGATGGACATTGGGGAGAGTATGTGTTAAGGTGAATGCTGTGTATTGCGTAAGACTGATGAATCACAGACCTGTACACCTGAAACAAATAATACATTATATGTTAATAAAAAAACAAGATAAATAAATGAATAAATAAATAAATAAATAAATAAATAAATAAATACAATCTTAAAAAGAACATTCCATCCTAAAACAACAGAATACTCCCTCTTCTCGAGTGCACATGGAACATTCTCCAGAAAATATCACATACTGGGGCACAAATCAGGTCTTAACAGATACCAAAAGACTGAGATTATTCCCTGCATATTTTAAGACCACAATGCTTTGAAACTGGAACTCAATCACAAGAAATTTGGAAGGAACTCAAACACTTGGAGGTTAAAGAGCATCCTGCTAAAGAATGAATGGGTCAACCAAGAAATTAAGAAGAACTTAAAAATTCATGGAAACTAATGAGAATGAAAACACATCGATTCAAAACCTCTGGGATACAGCAAAGGTGTCTTAAGAGGGAAGTACATAGCAATACAAGCCTCTCTCAAAAAATTAGAAAAATTCCAAATGCACAAGCTAGCTTCTACCTAAAGGAGCTGGAGAAAGAACAGCAAATAAAGCCTAAACCAAGAAGGAGAAGAGAAATAATAAAGATTAGAGCACAAATCAATGAAATAAAAACCAGAAGAACATTAAACAGATCAATGAACTAGAAGCTGGTTCTTTGAAAGAATTAAAATCAATGAACCTCTTGCCAGACTTATCCAAAAGAAAAGAGAAAGGACCCAAATTAATAAAATCATGAATGAAAGGGGGAGAGATGATGACCAATACCAAGGAAATACAGTTAGAACATATTATGTTAGAACATATTATGTTCTGTTCTATTATGTTCTGTTAGAACATATTATGAGCAACAATATGCCAACAAATTAAGGAATCTGGAAGAAATGGATGCATTCCTGATACTTATAAAGTGCCAACACTGAAACAGGATGAAATAGACAATCTGAACAGACCAATAACCAGCAAGGAAATTGAAGCACTAATAAAAAACCTCTCAAAAAACAAGAGTCCAGGGCCAGTTGGCTTCCCAGGGGGAATTCTACCAAACATTTAAGGAAGAACTAATACCCATTCTCCTGAAGCTGTTTCAAAAAATAGAAATGGAAGGAAAACTTCCAAACCCTTTCTATGAGGCCAGCATTTCCTTGATCCCCAAACCAGACAAAAACCCCACCGAAAAGGAGAATTACAGACCAATATCCCTGATCAACATGGATGCCAAAATACTCACCAAGATACTAGCCAATAGGATCCAATAACATTAAAACGATTATTCACCACGACCACGTGCAATTTATTCCTGGGATGCAAGGGAGGTTCAACATTCAAAATCAATCAACGTGATAGATTACATTAATAAAAGTAAAGAGAAGAACCACATGATTCTCTCAATTGATGCAGAAAAAGCATTTTACAAAATACAACATACTTTCTTGATTCAAACACCTGCAAGTATAGGGATAGAGGGAACATACCTCAATATCATAAAAAGCCAGCTATGAAAAGCTCACAGCGAATATCATTCTCAATGGGGTAAAAACTGAAAGCTTTTCCCTTAAGGTCAGGAACATGACAGGAATGCAAACTCTCACCACTACTGTTCAACATAGTACTAGAAGTCCTAGTCTCAGCAATCAGACAACAAAAAGAAATAAAAGGCATTCAAACTGGCAAACAAGAAGTCAAACTCTCTTCACAGATGCAAAAGACTCCACCCCAAAATTGCTAGAACTCGTACAGAAATTCAACAGTGTGGCAGGATACAAAATCAATGCACAGAAATCAGTTGCATTTCTATACACAAACAATGAGACAGAATAAAGAGAAATTAAGGAATCCATCCCATTTACAATTGCACCAAAAACCATAAGATACCTAGGAATAAACCTAACCAAAGAGGTAAAGGTTCTGTACTCTAGAAACTACAGAACACTTATGAAAGTAATTGAGGAAGACACAAGTGATGGAAAAACATTCCATGTTCATGGACTGGAAGAATAAACATTGTGAAAATGTCTATGCTGCCTAGAGCAATCTACATATTCAATGCAATCCCTATCAAAATACCATCAACATTTTTCAGAGCTGGAACAAACAATCCTAAAATCTGTATGGAAAGAGAAAAGACCCCGAATTGCCAGATGAATATTCAAAAAGAAAACTAAAGCTGGGAGGTTCACAGTGCCTGACTCCAAGGTATATTACAAAGCTGTGGTCATCAAGAGAGCATAGTACTGGCACAAAAACAGACACATAGATAATGGACCAGAACAGAGAGCCCAGAAATGGACTCTCACCTCTACGGTCAACTAATATTACACAAATCAGGAAAGAATATTCAATGGAAAAAAGAGAGTCTCTTCAATAAATGCTGCTGGGAAAATTGGACAGCCACATGCAGAAGAATGAAACTGGACCATTCTCTTACACCATACACAAAGATAAACTCAAAATGGATGAAAGAACTCAATATGAGACAGGAATCCATCAAAATCCTAGAGGAGAACACAGACAGTAACCTCTTTGACCTCATCCACAGCAACTTCTTGCAAGACACATCTCTAAAGGCAAGGGAAACAAAAGCAAAAATGAACACTTGGGCCTTCATCAAGATTAAAAGCTTCTGCACGGCAAAGGATACAGTCAACAAAATTAAAAGGCAACCTCTGGAATGGGAGAAGATATTTGCAAATGACATAATATATAAAGGGCTGGTATCCACTATCCATAAAGAACTTCTCAAACTCAACACCCAAAAGACAAATAATCAAGTCAGGAAATGGGCAGAAGACATGAACAGACACTTCTCCAAAGAAGATATACAAATGGTCAACAGACAAATGATAAAGTGCTCCACATCACTTGCCATCAGGGAAATACAAATCAAAACCACAATGAGATAACACCTTATACCAGTTAGAATGGCCAAAATTAATAAGATATGAACAACAAAAGTTGGTGAGGATGTGGAGAAAGGGGAACCGTCCAACACTGTTGGTGGGAATGCAAGCTGGTACAGCCACTCTGGAAAACAGTATGGAGGCTCCTTAAATGTTAAAAATAGAGCTACCCTATGACCCAGGAACTGCACTACTGGGTATTTACCCTCAAAGATATAGATGTAATGAAAAGAAGGGGCACCTTCACTCCAAAGTTCATAGCAGCAATGTCCACAATACCCAAACTGGAAGGAACTGAGATGTCCTTCAACAGATGAATGGATAAAGAAGATGTGGTTCATATATACAATGGAACATTACTCAGCCATCAGAAAGGATGAATATCTACCATTTTCATCAACATGGATAGAACTGGAGGGTATTATGCTAATTGAAATATGTCAATCAGAGAAACACAATTATCACATGGTTTCAGTCATATGTGGAATAAAAGGAATAACGTAGAAGATCATAGGGACAGGGAGGGAAAACTGAACAGGAGGAAATCAGGCAGGGAGATAAACCATATGGGACTCTTGACTCTGGGAAATAAACTGAGGGTTGTGGAAAGGGAATTAGGTGGGGGGATGGGATGACTAGGTGATGGACATCAAGGAAGGCACATGATGCGGTGAGCACTAGGTGTTATATGCAACTAATGAATCATTGAACATTACATCAAATATTAATGATGTATTTTATATGTTAGCTAATTGAATTTATTTTTTTTTAAGATTTTATTTATTTATTTGAGAGAGAGAGAATGAGAGAGAGAGCGCATGAGAGGGGGGAGGGTCAGAGGGCGAAGCAGACTCCCTGCCGAGCACGGAGCCCGATGCCGGACTCGATCCAGGGACTCCAGGATCATGACCTGAGCTGAAGGCAGTCGCTCAACCATCTGAGCCACCCAGGCGCCCTTTTTTTAAAGATTTTATTTATTTATTTGACAGAGAGAGACACAGCGAGAGAGGGAACACAAGCAGAGGGAGTAGGAGAGGGAGAAGCAGGCTTCCCGCGGAGCAGAGAGCTGGATGCGGGGCTCGATCCCAGGACCCTGGGATCATGGCCTGAGCCGAAAGCAGACGCTTAACCGACTGAGCCACCCAGGCGCTCCAGGCTAATTGAATTTAAATTAAAAAAAAAACATGCTACTAAACAATGAATGGGTCAAGAAGGAAATCAAAGAAGAAATTTTAAAAAATACATGAAATCAAATGAAACTGAAAACATCACTGTCCAAAACCTTAGCGATGCAGCAAAACTGTTCATAAAAGGGAAGTATATAGCAATACAGGCCTACCTCAAGGAGGAAGAAAAATCTCAAACAACTTAAGTTTACACCTAAAGGAGCTAGAAAAAGAACAACAAATGAAGCCTAAAACCAGCAGAAGAAGGGAATTACTAAAGACTACAGTAGACATAAATGATATAGAAACTAAAAACAAAAGAAAATCAAAAATAAAGGGAAAAAATTAGAACAGGTCAATGAAAGCAGGAGTTGGTTCTTTGAAAACATTAATAAAATAGATAAATCCATAGCCAGACTCATCAAAGAGAAAAGAGACGGAAACCAAAGAAATAAAAGCACAAATGAGAGAGTAGCAATAACAACCAACACCACAAAAATACAAACTATTATATGAGAATATTATATGCCAACAAACTGAACAATCTGGAAGAAATGGATAAATTCCCAGAAACATAAAAAGTACCAAAACTGAAACAGGAAGAAATAGAAAACTTGAACAGACTGATAATCAGCAAAGATATTGAATCAGTAATCAAAAATCTCCCAACGACAACATAAAAGTTCAGGCCCAGATGGCTTCCCAGGGGAATTCTACCAAACATTTATTTATTTTTTTATTTTTAAGATTTTATTTATTTATTTATTTATTTATTTTTATTTATTTTTATTTATTTATTTTTAAGACTTCATTTATTTGACAGAGATAGACACAGCGAGAGAGGGAACACAAGCAGGGGAGTAGGAGAGGGAGAAGCAGGCCTCCCGCAGAGCAGGGAGTCCGATGCAGGACTCGATCTCAGGACCCTGGAATCATAACCTGAGTGAAGGCAGACACTTAACGACTAAGCCACCCAGGTGCCCCTCTACCAAACATTTAAAGAAGAGTTAATACCTGTTCTTCTGAAACTGTTCCAATAAATAGAAAAGGAAGGAAAACTTCCAAATTCATTTTCTGAGGCCAGCATTACATTGATCCCCAAACCAACCAAAGACCTTAATAAAAAGGAGAATTACAGGTCAATATCCCTGATGAACACGGATGCAAAAATTCTCAACAAAATACTAGCAAATCAAATCCAACAGTACATTTAAGGAAACATTCACCATGATCAAGTGGGATTTATTTCTGGGCTGCAAGGGTAGTTCAATGTTCACAAATCAATGAAGTGATACACCACATTAATAAAAGAAAAAATAAGAACCATATGATTCTCTCAGTTGATGCAGAAAAAGTATTTGACAAAATACAGCATCCATTTTTTAAAAATTTATTTATTTATTATTTGAGAGAGAGAGAGAGCATGAGTGGGGGTGGGGGCAGAGAAAGGGAGAGAGAGAATCCCAAGCAGACTCCTCATTGAGTGCAGAGCCAAATGCGGGGTTCGATCTCAAGAATCCAAGATTATGACCTGAGCCAAAATCAAGAGTCAGATGCTTAACTGACTGAGCCACCCAGATGCCCTTAGCATCCATGCTTTATAAAAACCCTCAACAACGTAGGGATAGAGGGAACATACCTTAACATAATAAAGGCCATATATGAAAACCCCACAACTAATATCATTCTCAATGGAGAAACACTGAGAGTTTTTCCTCTATGGTCAGGAAAAAGACAGGGATATCCACTCACAACACTGTTATTTAACATAGTACTGGAAGCCCTAGTCTTAGCAATGAGAAATAAAACAGCAACAAAAAGAAATAAGCATTCAAACTGGCAAGGTAGAAGTCAAACTTTCACTACTTGTGATGGCATGATACTCCATACAGAAAACCCAAAAGACTCCACCAAAAACTTGATAAAACTGATACATGAATTCAGTAAAGTTGCCTGATACAAAATCAATGTACAGAAACTGTTTGCATTTCTATACACCAATAATGAAGCAGCAAAAAAGAAATCAAGGAATTGACCCCATTTACAATTGTACCAAAACCCATAAGATACCTAGGAATAAACCTAACCAAAGAGGTAAAAGATCTGTACTCTGAAAACCATAGAACACTTACCAAAGAAACTGAAGGTGACACAAAGAATTGGAAAAACATTCCATGCTCATGGATTGGAAGAACAAATATTGCTAAAATGACTATATTACCCAAAGCAATGTACACGATTAATGTAATCCCTATCAAAATACCACCAGCATGTATTACAAGCTAGATCAAACAATCCTAAAATTTGTGAGGAGAACACAGGCAGCAACCTTTTTTACATCCGCTGTAGCAAATTCTTACTAGTTATGTCTCCTGACACAAGAGAAACAAAAGCAAAAAACAAACAAACAAACAAAAAAACACCCTACTGGGACTTCATCAAAATAAAAATCTGCACAGCAAAGGAAACAATCAACAAAACTAAAAGGCAACCTTCAAACTGGGAGACTATATTTGCAAATGATGTATCTGATAAAGGGTTAGTATCCAAAATTTATAAAGAACTTATAAAAATCAACACTTAAAAAATAAGTAATCCAGCAATGTCCACAATATTCAAACTGTGAAAAGAGCCCAGATGTCCATCAACAGATGAATGGATAAGGAAGATGTGGTATATCACAATGGAATATTACTCAGCCATCAAAAAGGATGAATACTTACCATTTACATCAACGTGGATGGAACTGGTGGGTATTATGCTGAGTGAAATAAGTCAATCAGAGAAAGACAATTATCATATGGCTTCACTCATATATGGAATATAAGGAATAGTGCAGAGGATCATAGGAAAAGGGAGGGAAAACTGAATGAGAAGAAATCAGGGAGGGAGACAAACCATGGGAGACTCTTAACTATAAGAATCAAACTGAGGGTTGCTGGAGGGGTGGGGGGTGGGGGGATGGAGTAAGGGTGATGGGCTTAATTAAGGAGGGCACATGATGTGATGAGCACTGGGTGTTAATATGCAACGGATGAATAACTGAACTCTACATCTGAAACTAATAATGTACTATATGTTGGCTAATTGAATTTAAATTAAGAGAAAGAATCCAGTTAAAAAAATGGGCAGAAGACATGAATCAACAGGTTTCCAAAGAAGACATACAGATGGCTAACATACCCATCAGAAGATACTCAACATCATTCATCTTCATGGAAATAACAAATCAAAAGAACAATGAGATATCACCTCACACCAGTCAGAATGGTTAAAATTAAGAACACAAGAAACAACAGGTATTGGCGTGGATGCAGAGAAAAGGGAACCCTCATATTGCTGGCAGGAATGCAAACTGATGCAGCCACTCTGGAAAATAGTATGGAGGTTTCTTGAAAATTTAAAAATGACCTGATATTTTAGATGACGTTTTTAAAAACAGAATTCTCTATGTTCTTACAGCATGTAAGATTATTTTCAGAGGCCAACTTGATACATATAAATGGATAATTTAAAATGATAAAATCAACTGACTTTTTTCTATAAAGTTCATCTTAGCCACAAGATTCACTGAATGTCTTACTCAGATTTTTCCAAGAGTTCTATCACTGATTTGTAAATGGAGGGAAGCCCGCCTAACTTTCTCCATTTTCAAAGTTCCCAATATTCTAAGACTATAATTCTAAATATTTATTTTAACAGAGTTCTAATTTTTATTGCTTGCAGCTTACAAAATGATTGAGACATACTCAAATAATGTGGAAAAATATGGTCCACATAAAAGAGAATTTGATTTAGTCAAAATATTTTTTAAATGGAGTCAAATAATTAAATATTGACATTCATTTTTGTTTACTATTATCATTAAGGCATGAATCTGAATTATTGTCAAATTATAACATAAAAATTAATAATTAGTTCCAGGAAGCCACAACATATGTGAATTTAAGGTGACATGTTAAATTTTACTAGAAATAGCAAGTACTAAGGTTTGACTCCAGTACGTGTTAACTAAGTGATGCAGCCACTTTGGACAGGAAACGACTCATTGTGGCATCAACTAAAGTTTGAAATAGCTTGGGATGAACTGCTACTACTGCATTTACTGGAATTTCCACTAGGGTTGTCCTGGCCAATGTCCAAGCAGACATATGGCCAATTTCCTCCTGTCAGTGAGCCAAATCTCACCCTAGAGTTATCTCCCCACTCTATATTATAAACAGAAGAGGGAGGTTAGTCTTGTTTAAAATAAATGACATTCTTTTGCATTTATGCTACAAGTAGGATGTCATTTAAATTCTGCTTTTGTTAATTTTTGTCCATGTTTTACATCTTGAACACTTAAGTTGCTCATCATTAAAGAAAGCTTTGCTAATTTGGAACAGACTGAAAGTGTTAAACTACTGTTTTTGCCTAGAAATCAAAATGCGTATTTATCCGGACAACCCTTCCACACACATACACACCCTAGTGTACTGGTGAACTTTTAAATTCCTTCATGTTTAGGTCTCAGCCTCAAATATTACATGAAATGAATTACTATCTCCTTCCTTCCAGCTAGTGTGACTATATAATAGTTATTTTCAAAATAATGTCCTTATTATTCCAGAAAATTAAATTTTGCCTTCATTCTTATAATAAGAAAATAAACTTCACATACAAAAGTATAGGTTTAATACTTTTTTCTCATTCATAAAATGAGAAAGGAAAGTATAAAATCTCTAGGATCACTTCTAGCATATCTCAAGTCAAAGATCGGGCATGGAACCTGCTTAAGATTTTCTCCTTCTCCCTCTGCCCTTTGCCCCCCACCTCTAAAGGGTATTAAGGAGAGCATGTGTGGTGATGAGCACCGGGTGTTATAGGCAACTAATGAATCATTGAACACTACATCAAAAACTAATGATGTACTATATGTTGGCTAATTGAACATAATAATAAAAAAGAGTAATAAGAAATAAATAAGAAATAAAAATTAAAAATAAACTTCTAAAATTAATTTTAATATTACATTTTCTTTGAGCAAATATACTTAAAATAAAATTTTTTCAGTACAAATAAATAAATATGTGAGGTGATGGATGTGTTAAGTAGATGGTGGGAATCCTTTCACAACATATACATATCACCACAACGTACATTTTAAATATCTTACAACTTTGTCAATTATACCTCAATAAAGCTGAAAAAATTCAAATATTATTCAATATGTAATCAGTATACACATACTCATGAAATATTTTAATTTTTTAAACTAAGCCTTCAAAATCTGGTTTGTATTTGACAGGATATCTTAATTCAGATGCAAAATCGTCAGTGGTTAAAGTGAAAATTAATCCTACTAAAACAGTAAGATTATACTTAACAGGAAACTATTTTAAACTGTTGCAGCTTTTAAATTTAAATTAATTAAAAATCCAGTCTCTCAGGGGCGCCTGGGTGGCTTAGTCATTAAGCGTCTGCCTTCGGCTTAGGTCATGGTCCCAAGGTCCTGGGATCGAGCCCCGCATCGGGCTCCTTGCTTGGCAGGAAGCCTGCTTCTCTCTCTCCCACTCCCCCTGCTTGTGTTCCCTCTCTCGCTGTGTCTGTCTGTCAAATAAATAAACAAAAATCTTTAAATAAATACATAAATAAAATAAAAACCCAGTCTCTCATAGTAGCCACATTTTAAGTGCTCAATAGCCACATATGACTAGTAGTTGCCATATTGATTAGTGCAGATCTAGATCATTCAAGACAAGATGAGGAGGACTCTGGTCATTGAAAGGGAAGGAAAAAGAACAGAACTATATAGATAGTTCTGAGCATGCCTGAAGGAACCAAGGAAGAGGAAGCGGCCCTCTGTTGTCTAGAAAGTGGATAAACCACAATATGGATAGCTTATGCAGGGATAACTATGATTTATCAATTAGCATTTAACTAAACACCATCTTTACATACTTAATTCTGAAAACTCTTCCTTACTTCCCTCAGTTAGTAAAAATGTGATTATTACAGTCCCCAAGGATACCTGAGTTATTTCTGATTTCTCTCAGTCTCTCTCCAATGTTACCTATCTATCTATCATCTATCTATATTATCTATCTCCCTAATGAGGCACTAAGAACTATTCTTTCCTCAATTTGAAAACTTCTTCAATTTTGGTTCCTTCCTTTCACTTCCCACTGACATCATTCTAGTCCAGGCTTTATGCTTCATCATATTACACCTGAATTGCTACAAAAGTTTTTTCATTGATCCTCCTATTCCATTCTCTCCCACCTAATTCATACTGTACATCTCCATTACATTAATCTTTCTAAGACATAATTTCCATGATCTGACTTCTCTATTAAAACATGTTCACAGGTTTTCACCTCTGCCCAGAATAAATTTCTCATTGTTCTTATTGTGTGGGGGGAGAAGTGGGGGTGTGGGGTGTGTGTGTGTTTACCTCTCAGTCATTTTGGTACCAAATTAAACTTAACCCCATTTCTGTTCTCCAATTCTTTAATAAAAGTTTTTCTCTCTCCTCCTATCAACTGTGATCTCCTTGGGGCACCTGGGTGGCTCAGTTGTTAAGCGTCTGCCTTCGGCTCAGGTCATGATCCCAGGGTCCTGGGATCGAGCCCCGCATGGGGCTCCTTGCTCGGCAGGAAGCCTGCTTCTCCCTCACCCACTCCCCCTGCTTGTGTCCCCTCTCTCGCTGTCTCTCTCTGTGTCAAATAAATAAAATCTTAAAACAAAACAAAAACTGATCTCCTTAAAGGTCAGAGTTGCATATTATTCTTATCATAGAATCCTCAATATGTTATGTTGTATTTGCACAATGATGCTTAATAAGTATTTGTTAATTTGAAATAAATACAATGGAGACTCCAGCTGACAAATTGCCTTCTTATATGTTTCCTGGATAAGAACATGAAGAGTTTAGGTCACCGAGACAAATAAACTGCATAATCTACCCATGTTTTACTCCCATTACTCAAGCATTATGTTATATTAATTATACTAATTTGTAAAAATGCCAATGCCAATATATATGTTAATTTACAATCAACATGATCAACAGAACCCCTAGAAGCAGACTTCTTTTTAAGCCATCAAGTTGCTATGTTTTTAATTGACAAGATTTTATTAATTTTTTGGCAAGACTTATTTTTGGCAAGATTTTTTAATAAACCAGACTGAAGAGAAAAAGAAAAGAAATAGGATTAAATTAAAACACGTGCCATTATTTAAAAGGAGTAATCGCAACTTTGTCACCACCAACAAAAATTAGACTTCTTACCTTGAAAGTATAAAGTGGGTCACCATTTTTCTAGAAAATGGTGTTGAAAGAGAAATCATTTGAACAAATTTGTTCAGTGAAACTCTGTGAGCCCATGGACAAAGAAAACTTTTATTTTTGAGAAAAGTAACATTTGTCCTTTGAAAATTCCAGTGATGAATAAGAAAAAAATATATTTTATGATTTTAGTGGGAGAAAGTTGGTTTAAGGGATTAAAAAAAATAAAATCACATTATTAAATTCTCTTGGTGTTTAAATAATTTATTTGATGTTTGCTACTTGTGCATTCATTTCGATGCTTGACACACGTATCTTCTGGACATGAAAAATAGTGGTCTATTTAAAAGACCTTAATGAATGACAATATTTTTGAAATGCACTTTATAAATACAAATATTTCAAAGCAAAGGGAGAAAACTGTTGAATGAGTAGACAATAAAATTCTGAACATTTCTGATTTACAAAAGTATGCCTACTTTTTTCATTAAATGAACACAACCACTTTAAAAAATATATGTGTGTATGTGTGTATACCCACACACAGTACAGAAACATATCAAAGTGGCAAATTTTTAGTGCACTGCCAAAGTGCTACAATAACTGTCATCCATAGACATTCACGTGCAAACACTACTGGACTAGTACACTACAGCAAATAAGAGAGCATTAGTTAGCCAAACTCTGTGGCAAAAACTTTTAAAAAATGAAAATAATAAAACAGAAATCTACTTCTCATCTGAACAATGTAGAAAATAATCTCGTTTATCATGAATCATATGTGTGTGTGTGTGTGTGTGTATGTATGTTACACACAGTATTATCTAAGATGAGAAAACAGGGGCAGGAAAACTATCCATTAAAAAAATAAGAAAAAGAAAAGAATGGCAAAGACTGGAATGCACATGCACATGCAAGGGAGTGGAGTGGTTAAGCAGAAAGTAACAGAAATCAATTAAAGTCCGAAACAGCAGCTAGTTTTGACACTGGTATGAATCATGGAAGTTGGATGACTGGAAAAGGAGAGGTGAAAATAAATTCTCTTCTTTGTTTTAAGCTATGTATAGAACTGTCTGTCACTAGCCAAAGCCCATTTGGAATGTAAGTTGGCTAAACTGTCACAAGTCACAATACAGACTTTGCCAAAACTACTACACAGGGTTGTTCTGAACAACAAATAAGATACCAGTTGTGAAGATATTCCACAAAATTCAAAAGCTGTACTCATATAAGACAGACAGCTTACACAATAATCAGATTCATTCTATCCTTCCAATCTGAGAAAATGCAAACAACGAGCTCTCCAGACCACAGAAAGGAGGAAACCTCTGCTCCATTATCAGAGCTTCATGCAACAGCAGGCTCCGTAATGACAGCCAAGTCTGACTTTGGAAGCAGAGCAAAGAAGGTGACAAACTGATCTAAGGGAAAGAGTTGCAGTATACCTGTGAGCAATGTCTCCATTCCTGGCATTTCCCCACAGAAATTCCTGGAAGGGGGCGGGATTATTCAGTGGAAAAAATACAGATTCCCTATCCTGCCTCACTCTAACCCTCACAAAACTTACTGCTTAAACATTAATAGGATTAAATTATCTCAATTTCTCCCTTACAGCAGGAAGGCCTGAGGGGGTAAATATATTCATCAAAATATGCCAAAGCACATAATTCTTTTCCTTACGTATTAAAAACTGGAAAAGAAGAAAAGTTTAAAGTGTGTTAGCTATGTGTGTGCATTGCTATGATCATTTGACAGCTAGGAAACTCAGGCTTAGTGAGACTAATTTATTCAAGGCCACTTATCCCACACAAATTTGACCCTGGTCTTGTTTCATGTCAAAATTCTGGCTGACAACTTCAACAAAAACAAATCCTACCTTCATTAAAAAGGGTCAGGATTATAAATGGTGAGAATAGCCAACATATTTTTTGTTAACCTTTTTTCTTGTTAATTCTATCACTATTTAAGAAAATATTCTGGCATTGAATAATACTTCAATTAAACTTCTATAAATGCCTTAAACAGCATTTCCTCCTCCACTAATAGTAATCCTGTAAGAACAACCCATGATATCAGAAACACAGGTAATCACCAATAAATGCATTCATCAGCAGCAGCTGCAAATATCACAAAAAAAGAGAGAACCAGACATTATGTATCACCTTATAAAAAGAATACAACATGACCTAAGAAATATTCCTGCCCCCAAAATCGTATTTCCATTCTGATCAAGTCTCTAGATCCATCTACCAAATTAAGGAAACGGAGGGTAGAGGAACTTAACACCACAAGCATGTAATCACAAAAATTTAAGGTTGTGGTAAATGCTACATGTGAAACAACCTATTTCTTCAACAAATAAAAGTGCTAAGAAAGAGACAAAGGGGAAACAGATGAAAAAGACACTTAAGAGAGTTACTGGAATTCTATATTAAAAATACTAAAATAAATAGCATTTATGAGACAATTGCAATTGGAATCTGATTGGATATTTATTGATATTAAGGACTTACTGTTAACATTAAGTATGATAATGGAATTGTAATTTTTTCCAAAAGAGACCATACTTTATAGAACTATATATAGAATAATTATGGTTGAAATGATGTAAAGTATGGTATTTATTCCAAAATAATTCTTGATGAGAGTTAGAGTAGGGATTAGACAAAACTGTTTTTAAATGGATAATAGATGAGGTTGGGTGCTAAGCACATGGCTGTTCATTATACTATTATGTACGTTTGAAAAAAAAGCACATGCAACACAATCACTAAAAAATGTCCTAATTTTTTTTCCAAAGATATAGCTTATTATCAAGGAATTACAGAGCTGAAGACCTTAGAAACAATCTATTCAAACCACCTCATTTTATAAATAAGGAAATTAAGGCTCAGATAGGTTAAGTGACTTACTCAGGGTCACACAACTTGACAGTTCCAGAGTCAAGATCATAATTTAAATCTCCAAACTTACAGCCCAGGGCGTTGTTGTTTTTCAAACCTATAAGGAATGACTGAATTTATTTATTATTTATTTATTTTTTTGGAATGACTGAATTTAAACATTTAGTCCAGAATAGCCTAAAAATTGAGTGTAATTCATAAGAATAAGCCACGTGGCAAGGAATTAATAGTTCATACCAAAAATGAGCTGCCAGTCACTGTGATAAGATCTGTTTCTTTCTGAGAACCATGGTTTCCTGCTGGATTGGAGAATCCAAACTGGGTTTCTTCCTCCTGTCCAAAGAAGTCAGAGTCAGGATGTACATTCCATTCTGCTTTGGTTGGCGGCAGTAGTTCTGAGACACTGTTTTCACAAAGGGTGCTTGAAGGAGTCAGAGCATCTGTGTCCACTGTTAGCTTACTGCTGGGGGTCAAAGCTTGGGGCTCTTGACTTGAGTTTTTCATAGCCAAAGAGCCCAGAGATGCCAATGGCCCCACACTTAGACTTGGGACATCATCCATATCTAAGGGACTCTGCTGAAAACCAGAGGCTGTCGTTCCAAAAAAGAGAGAGGTATCCAGACTTTGAGGAAGGTCACTGGTGGCCATCAAGGCCCGAGGGTCCACAGCCTGCCCTAAGGAATTATTACTATTAGCAGGGAGGCTCCCTGCCAGAGTTGAACTCACAGAAGCCACATCAATAGTCAAGATTCCAGAGTTCACCAATGCTGTGTCCAGCACTGCAGCAGAACTACTGCCAGGCACATCCGAGAAGAGAGACACTAGCTCTGCATCACTGAGATCACTCTGTCCCTGGCTGGTAAGTTCACTGCTGGGCGTAAGAGAATTCGCAGCTTCTAGCTGAGCTAAGAGATCCTGGCCGAGGTTGTGCCTTTTGGTCATGTGGGTCTTCATGCTGTGCTTGGATGTGAAGAGTTTATTACAAGTAGAGACTGGGCAACGGCTTTTCCAAGTGTCCACGTCCTGTAAGTGTTTCTTGGAGTGGATGTAGAGACTACTGCGAGCAGAGAACCTGGCACAGCAGCCTTCCACAGGGCACACAAAAGGCTTTGTGCCCAGGTGGGTTATGCTGTGGCCTTTCAGATGCTCAGCCCTTGTGAAAGATTTCCCACAGCCTTCCACAGGGCACATGAACCTCCGGTCATCCTCGTGCTTCCTTTTGTGCCTTAAGAGTTTGGACATGCTGGTGAAGTTCCAGCCACAGCCGTCAAAGTCACAAAGGAAAGGTCTCTCACCGGTGTGGCTCCGCAGGTGAATTTTCAGGCGACAAGCCTTGTCGTACTGTTTGCTGCAGCCAGGAAAAGAGCAGGAAAAGAGTTCCTGTTCCCTGAAATGGGCACGGTTATGGGAAAACAGGGCACTCACTGTGATAAACGTCTTCTTGCAGCCAGAAAACGCGCACTGGTATGGCCTCTCAGGCTCGAAATGGCTGCGCTGGTGGGCGCTGAGTTTGGCCTGAGTGGGGAAGCTCTCCTCGCACACCTCGCATTTGAACGAGTTCTCCTGCTCATGGCCCTTCATGTGCGCCTTGAGGTTATACACCGTGGTGAAGCTCTTGCCACAGCCCTCCGCAGGGCAGCCAAAGGGCCGCAGTTTGTCGTGCGACTGCAGGTGCCTCTTGAGCTTGTAGGAGGTGGTGAAAGTCCAGCCACAGCCGCCCAGGGGGCACTTGAAGGGCCGCTGGCCCTGGCTGCTGCTGTGAGTCAGCAGGTGCACTTTCAGCTGGTGCTTCTTGGCGAAGGTTTGTCCGCACTGCGCCTCGGGACACAGGTACAGCACCACGCCCGGGCCTGGGCCCAGCGGCCTGCGGGGACTCTCGGCTGCGGCTCGGCCCTCTGCCTCCTCCTCAGGCGCGGGGGCGGGCGCCGGTTCAGCTGGCTCCGCCAGCAGGAGGTCGGGCGGCAGCTCGGGGCAGTCGCTGGGCTGCGCGGCGTGCGGGACCCCCGCTTGCGGAGCCATCAGACCCCCAGGCTGAGGGGCAGGCGCGACCCCAGGCTCCCAGGCCGGCGGCGGGGGCGTGGCCAGGGTGAGGACACCGTTCTCGAAGCGCAACAGCAGGTTTTGGTTGTGGATGGTGACGGTGCCCGTGAAGGCCGCGGCGGGTCCCAGGCCTGGGGCGGGGATCGGGTTTTCAGCCGGGGATGGGGCGGGGATTGCGGACAGGCAGCGGGGGCCTAGCGCCTGGCGGCCCGCGGGATTCGCGCCGTTCTCACCCTGCTGGAGCTGTGGGACCGACTCGGCCTCCTCCCTCCATACAGGCCCTGCGGCCTGGCCGGCGCCCGTGGTCTCCACATCGCCACCCGCCGGGTCCAGCAACACCAGGAAGAAGTCATCGCCGTCGCCGTCGCCGCCGCCGCCGCCGCCGCCAGCGTGATCCGACCTCGGCGCCAACGGGCTCGGGCCCGGGCCCCGTGAGGCCGCTCTGGCCTCCTCGTGCCGCCTCCCGGGCCCGCCATCTTGGGGGCCCCGGAGCAGCAGGAGGCGGCGCGCGGGGACCTGGCCAGCCCGCGGGTCAGGGCCGCCGTGGAACCGGCTGGCGCCCGCGGGGCTGCCAGCACCGCCGCTCTGTCGTGTCCCTCGAGGCGGGAGCAGCCTCGGGCTTTCCATCTCCGCGTCGGTGAGGCTCCACTGGAACCAGAGCCACGGAGGAGGCGCGACCCCGCCCCCTGCCGCGGGCCTGAGCACGTTCCTGAAAGGAAAAAAAAAAAAAGTGCAATGCGCAGAAACTGGCCCTATCAGATATTAAAACGTGTTTAACGACACAGTGATTTAAATATTCTGGTCCTGGGTCTCTGGGACAGAATAGAAAGCCCAGAGGCAGAGCCTGGTATGCACAAATAAGTTCTACATTCAATATTTGTAGGAAATCAAGGACGTCTTCCCAGATAATGGGGAAATGAAAGTTCACCTGGTAAATGGTGCTGGAATACCTAGCAATCTATCTGCTAAATGCAACTTAAATCTGTACATCACTGTATATACCAAAATAAACACCCTCAGCCCCTCCCGGTGGTAAGCATGGTGATTTTTTAAAAATTGTTTACTGGATGGCTGCCTGGCTGGATTTATCAATCCAGTGAGAGAAAATTCCTGGGACAATACACTATGTGTCAACATTAAACTACCATAGTGCTAGCAAATTATGCTGAAAATGATTTTTTTTTTTTTTCCTGGACAGCTTCCATATCCAGAACTGTCTTGAGCAAGGTCCTCAGGAAAATTTGTTTTATAGTTATTTATTTATTTATTTATTTATTTATTTATTTATTTATTTATTTATTTATATTTTTGCCTGCTGATACAGAAATTAGAATGAGTAAGAGGTGGAGCCAAAACAGATTACCACTGTTCAGCCTAGAAGTGCAAAGCCTGGAAGATGAAACAATTTATATTGAATCCTGGAAAACCCACCCCACCCCTGGGTTCTTCTAAGACGGTGCACAAGCTAAACCAACTCTTTGCCATTACACCATGGTAAATTTCATGTCCAGTCCCACAGCATTCCTTAGCTAATTCTAGATTCTCCAGCACATGGAGGTCTCTGGACAGGAGTACCAGTTAAATGTGATAAGATTAAACCCTAAGTCACTGTTATGGACTCTGCTGAGAAAAATACCCATATGACCGTGTTCAATAGTCCTGGTGTGCCGCCTTGCATTTCAGTGTGGTGGCCCAATCTCACTGTAATGGATTTGGCCTGTGAAGCCTAATGATTGTATTAATGATGATGATGATCTTCTGACTTGTCTGTCATCTGTGATTTGGGAAATGATATAAATAGAGGGTGAAATATCTAGCAAGGGAAAGGTTTAGGGTAATGACTAGATTATGGGGTGCATATAGTTTAAATAATCCCCACTCCCCCCTTTTTAGTGATAACGTATACTTGCGGAACACTTGATAGAAAGAAAAAGTTTTTCATCCCTAATACTCTAAACCTCATCAAAATTTTTACTTCACATATTTTCCTTCCATTACATTTTTTTGCAGGAAGCCATATTTAAAATCTGAGGTATAGAGGAGTGCATGAAACATATCTGCCAGGTTTAGATAATTTGTAAAAACAAACACCCGTGTAACTAGGAGCCAGGTCAAGAAATAGACCATTGCCAGCTTTCCAGAATACAGACACTGTGTTCCTCCCAATCACAACCCACACCCTTTCTTAGAGATATAGTCATTATCCTGACATTGTGAGTATTTCAGTGTTTTTCTTTATAGCTTTACCACTTGTGTACACATCCCTAAATAATACCATTTATATGAATTTATATAAATAAATCATACTGCATGCTTCCTCTGATGGCTTGCTTCTCTCACTTGTATCACTTATTTGAGAGATTCATCCATGTTTTTCAGAGTAGCTATAGATTCTTTGTCTCCATTGTTCACTAGCCTTCCAGTGTATAATTTTAGTGAAGCAATCATGAATTGATTGAACATCCAATTCTACAGTGGATGGGCACTATGGTTGTTTCTAGTTTGGGACTATTAGTATTAACAATGCTGCAGTGAACATTCTTGGACATTTCCCATGGAATACATGTGTAAAAGTCTCTTGGGTCTACCTCCAAAAATAGAATCACTAGGGTATGAATATCCTCAACTTTTCTAGATGATGCCAAATTGATTTCTGTAGTAGTTGTGCCAATTTACAGTCTCACCAGTAGCATAGAGAGTTCCTGCTGCTACACTTCTTCACCTACACCAAGGATTGTCAGAATTTACTTTTTTTTTTACTATTACTAGTAAGCTTTTGCATATTCTCATATTTATGAGCCTTTTGGATTTTCTCTTCTGTAAAAGGACTGTTTAAGTTTAATTCTGTCAGCCATTCTTCTATTTTCCATCTACACTTATTCATTTATTGAGTTCTTTACGTATTTTAAATACTAGTCCATTGATTATATGTGTGGTCAAAATATTCCCTTGCTTTGTTGCTTGAATTTTCACTTGATTTATGCTACACTTTGCGATCATATGCTATACAGTCAAATTTATCTTTCTTTTCTTTATTATTAGTGCTTGTCTGTTTTTAGAAATCTGTCTCTTCCTTGGGGCTATGAACATATTCTCTGTATTGTCTTCTAAAATATTTACAGTTTTACCTTTCACAGGTAAGTCTTAATCCCCCTACAAGTGATGTTTATGTATGGTGTTGAGTAGGGTTCTGGTTTCCTGCCCGCCCCCCCCCCCCCCCCGCGCTTTGGATATCTGATTGTCTCAGTAAACCACGTTTGAAAAGTCTGCTTTTTTTCCAACTTATTTACAGCAACACGTGTCATAAATCAAGTGTCTATGTATATATGGGCTAGTTTCTATACACTCTAGTAAATACCATGGCTCTTTTTATTTATTTGAAATACCACATATCAGTATTAATTGCTACAGATCTGAAGTCAATCCTGTTATTTGGATAAGGCCAGTCCATTCTACTTTGTTCTTTGAAGGTGTTTTGTTATTTTTAGCCCGTTTTGACTCCATTTAGATGATCAATTCATTAGAATTTCAACCAAAATCTTGTTTGAGATTTTAATTAAGATTGTGTTGAACTTTTAGATTTGACGTCTTTTCAATATTGAGTGTTTGTTTTTTGTTCTCTCTTTTAATGATTAAAGCAGCAGGACTGTCCATTTCAGTACTCAAAGATAGAAAAATTTGGAGTGGGGGTGGCCCTCTCAAAGGCTGGAGTTCACACCTCACTGGAGAAAGTATAGGAGAACCTATTGGATGGCAGAGAAATTTGCTGGTTTGTGGGCACCAGAGCTGGTTTGCAGAACCAGAGCTGGGCTACAGTTGCAGGGTGAGCAGGAAGTAACACTTTGGAACACATCAGTGTAGACAAGTGACTAGTGGCTAGTGTGTGGGCATGTAGTAGGAATAAGGATGCTGGTGGAGTTGGAGGCCTGGAGCCAAAAATGTCCTGCATGCAGGATTAGAAGGGCTTTGGTGTTGGGAGGGCTACAGCACTGGCAGAACTACAGATGATAAACCTGTTGTTGGGCAGGGGGCGGGTGGGGGGCAGTAAAGAAAGCAAGCAGAGAGAATCAGTGGGCAGGTGGTTTGGAGCACAGGATGTCTCTGTGAAGAAAGTCATAGCAAGCCAATCAGCAGGCCACACCAGGATTGTACATTCAATGAGGAGTTGTTCTTGGCTCATGCTTGGGGCAGAGCACTGAGGATATCCTCACACACACACACCTCTGACAACCAGAAATAACAGGAGAGGCATTTTCTTCAATGTCCCTCCAGTGTCTTCTCCTGAGAAAATATAACATTGTGTCACTTTGAAGGAGAGATACTTAAAAATTGTGTCTATTATCAGAGAGCATGTTTTGATGGGTGAATTTAGAGTAGCGAGGCAATACTTTAATAATAGTGTCACATTTGTCAAGTATCTACCTATGTATAGGCTAGTTTCTATACCCTCCAGTAAGTCCTATGGCCCTATTAATCTGTCTATTTGAAATACTATATACCAGTATTAATTATTACACGTCTAAAGCCAATCTTGATATTTGGATAAGGCCTGTCAATTCTTCCTTGTTCTTCAAAAGTGTCTTGGTTATATTTGGCCTGTTTTGATTCCATTTAAGTGATCAATTCATCAGAAAAATTTAAAAATTTAAAACAAAACTCTTTGGGGTATCTAATTAAGATTTTGTTGAACTTTTACATTTGCCTTCATTTCAATATTGAATGTTTGATTCATAGATATGGTCTATCTTTCCCTTTAATAATAATAGAAAAAACCTTCTTTAATGTGTCCCAATAATATTTTGTATTTTTTTCCATTAGAGGACATTTTATCCTAGGTACTTCATATTTTGCAAATACCATTTTTGAAATTTTCATTTTCTAAATTTGTTCTGGTAAATAGAATGCAAATGACTTTTGTATATTGATTTTTTATGTTACAAATATCTAAACTCTTTTGTTGATTCTAACAACTTGTCTGTACATACTTGTAAGATTTAAGGTACAGAATCATAACATCTGCAAATAATGCCAGTCTTACTTCTTCCTTTCAAAGCATTTTGTTCCTTTCTTTTCCCTTACTGCTTTCTCTCAATGATAGTGAAGGTCTTTATTTGATGCATCTCTCAAAGAGAAAGGTATCAGTAATTCTAAGAATGATGTTTGATGTACATGTGTTCTGTAGCAAGCTGAATCAAGCAGGGGGTAGAAAATGCACAGTGGACAAGGGAAGTCTAACATAAACATAAGATTTAATGTAAAGAATTATTAAACTATGAAAAATGCATAATAAAGAGGATATGTTATTTCCTATGTGTGGTATTCTAGGGCTGTGGGAGAGTGCCCAAGGAAAGACCAATTTGAATGTGGGCCCCTCTCCAAGGCTGGAGTTCACACCTCACTGGAGAAGGTATAGGAGAACCTACTGGATGACAAACAAGTTTGCTGGTTAGTGGGTGCCAGAGCTGGTTTACAAAACCAGAGCTGGTCTACAGTTACAGGTAAGCAGGAAACAACCCTCTGGAACACATCAGTGTGGACAAGCCACAGCTGGTGGCCAGTGTGTGGGTGTGTAGTAAGAATGGGGGTGCTTGTGGAGTTGGAGGCCTGGAGTTAAAAATGCCCTGCACATAGGATCAGAAAGGCCTTGGTTTTGGGAGGGCTGCAGCACTGGGAGAACTACAGAAGAATAGTTGTTTGGGGGTGGGGCAGAAGAGCAAGAAAACAGAGGGAATTAAGGGGGCAAGTATTTTGGATGATACCAAACCTAGTATGATGTACCAATGGATGTACCTATGAAGAGGGCCACAGAAAGCTTATTTCCAGGCCACATCAGGATTGCACATTTGATGAAGACAGTTGTTCTGGGCTCTTGCCTGGAGCTGAGCACTGAGGATATCTTCATAGCCACACCCCTAAGAACCAGAAATCACAGGCACTTCCTCCTTCAATGCCCCTCCAGTGTCTTCTACTGAGAGTATAACATTGTGTTCACTTTGAAGGAGAGATACTTAAAAAATTCATCTATTATCAGAGAGCATGTTTTGAGGGGTGAATTTAGAGTAAAGAGGCAATACATCAATAATTGGCTTCATGTCCTTTATCAGTTTAAGGGATTCACTTATATTCTTAGTATGCATGGATAGTAGGCACCCCACCTGCCAGGGTTATTGTTAGCTCACCCAAGGAATAGTATCATCCTGTTATTTCTCTGGTAAATTAATGATTAAAGCATCAGGACTGGCCTTTGCAGGAGCTTTAATAGACTTCTTAGGATTCTTGGTGGACCCAGGGTTCCCTGGTCTGAACTGAGTTTATTATTTTTATTATTATTATTATTATTATTTTCAGTTAGCCACTGTATAGTACATTAGTTTTTTTATGTAGTGTTCAATGATTCATTAGTTGCATATAACACCCAGTGCTGAGTTTTGCTGCAAAACCCAGGCTTTGGTACAAGGAGTTGTCATGGGGCTAGGGCAGAGAACTTGTGAACCCTGCATTGTAGTCCTACCCCGGGCTTGTCTGCTTCACCTGTAAGGAGAACCTTGGCGTATGGTGAGATTGCCTCTCTCACCATAGTGTTGTCCTTGAGAACAGAGTACTTTATACCTTAAATGCTGCTCTGAATTCCTGGTAGCTGCTCCTAAATTAAAGAGGGAGAGAATATGCTTGGATTTCAGTCAAAATCATGCCCAACAGAGCCCTGACCATGAAGGAGCAGGGCCGAAGATTCCTGTGTTAGTCTAACAAAGTGTACAAGTTTACCATTGTTATCAATCTGAGTGTTTTAATTGTACTTTTCTCAATTGTACTTCTCTCTTTGGTCTTAGGCTCCAAAATGGACACAAATTGATGGGGGGAATGGCATATATATTTTTTTCCATTCTTAAGGGGCAAACAATCCATTCTTTAGTGATTAAACTTGTAACTTACATTGAGAAGGAGAGATATTTTAATTAAGAAAAAAAACCTTTCTCTTTCTGTGTGCCCATATGCAATAGAATAAGATATCACTAAATCAGGAGAAAAAATACTTGAAAAGTTGCTCATCCTTGTACTCTTGTACTCTCTTTCTGGTACTAGCAATGTATAAAGCATATTCATCTCTTGTGCTCAGAAACCACAGGAAAAAAATTAACCTGCAGCCTTCTATTCACACATAGGACTGGACTGGCTTCTTATCCCAGGCACCCTGAGACTTCATACATGAGGACTTGTGTAGGAATAGGGAGATTGTCCTTTAAATGCTGGTTGAACCTGTTGCCTGGTCCAGCTCTCTTCACTACCACTCTGGCAATGGTGAAATACAAATGTGAAATCTGAAACTTGTTCACTAACAGGAGGAACAACTCTCCAGGCCTGCCACTTGGGAAGCTGTAACCCCTGGGCATCCAAGCAGGCACTGTGACTTGCTAAAAATCACAGAGAATCAGTTGTTGTGGAAACAGACACCTCCAATCTGTGGCTTCTGAAGTTGGGCTGTGTGGCTGTGATGTCTCTCCCCTGCAGGAAGGAGAATTTTGGGGTGTCCCATGAGGCATGAGCTGGGAGGGACCCGCCAAGTGTTGCATCCTCCCAGTGACAACAGGAGTGACCCCTGCCCTGTCACTCCTGAACCCAAGCTAAAGAGCAAAAGTGGAGAAAGTAGGAAGCATAAACAGCACAAACATGCAGCATTACTTGTTGTGTCCCGCATATCAATGTGTCATGCTCTGGCAGAAGATGCAGAGCAAGCGTAAAAGTTTAGGAGTGCCTGAAAATTCAAGTAGTTGTTTCTCTCTGGTCCAAATGAGGAAAGAGGGGATGGATATGGGGTAAACTCTGTGTTTATGCGTGGGGACCATTTGTCAGGTTGGGCAAACCTGACAACTACTGCACCACAGAAACCTTCTCCGTACCCTTTACCTACTCTCAATCAAAATGTAATACAATTTCTGAGGATGCGTGGGCTCCATCACATTAAGCTCCAGTTTTCCCTCAAAAATTTTATGGGTATGAGGTTTCCCTTTCCCTTTCTGTTTCTATTTACTACAAATACCCCAAACCACACTCAGGGATATCATGGCCACCCTAAGACTTCACTCAGGCCCTGTTTCCCTGCCATCCACAAACGGCACCTTCTGACTGGCTCAGGGGAATTTAATCTCAAGAGAGGAACTGGTAGGGGCAATCCTCTCCCTAGAGGGTACTCTAAACAGCATCTCTCTGGGACCATAAAATGAACCAAGGACTAATGGACTAAGCCATCCTCTGGAAGGGTGTACTGTATGCCAGCAAAGCTTGTGGCGGGGAAGACTGTCCCAGTTATTAGCTCAGCAGGGAAATTTGCAGGACCTGTCCCTCTGCCCTCCTGGTCTGATAGAGGTCAAACCTCTTCATGTCCTGAAGACAGTTTAACTTTTCAGAAAGATATATGCTACATTTCACTTGTTTTTTATCTGTGTGATCTGGTGAAAATAGAAACCACCATCTATCCACACTTATTTTCAATTTTTTTTTTCCACTTCCACTGCAGGGCACTCACATGGGCCTGGGCTTTGGCTCTGAGGTCTCTGTAATTTTAACTGTGAACTCAGACTCAGTACAGAGCATAGGGCCTGGAGTAAAAAGAGGTTCACAAGGCAGGTGCCTACCATAGTCAGAAGAAAACCTTTTTCCTGCAGCCTGCTCAACAAGGAAGTTACTAGTTTTCACATAATTTATCCCACATGTGCAAATGCAAGGTCCCTATTTCAAAGCCCAGTGGACTCATATGGTCATTTTTCTTCCTCAGCATCTCCCAAAGTCTCCAGTTCCCAGCTGAGGAGACCTCTTTAGTTCCCAGCCACCTGCTGCATTTGGCCTCAGCCCATCTTGCATATGACTCATTTTTCCAAGAAAAAGTACTTTCCCAAAGGTCTACTATGGGCTGGTATACAACCTTGGAGTGGGATCTTGAAGGATGAAGAAGTATTGAGTAAAAGAGGAACTGTGGACAGGAATTGGTTGGAATTTTTTGGTAGTGGAACAGTCTAAACCAGTTAGCATATTTGAGTACTTGACTCATCAAGTGGTATTTGCAATAACTGCTCATTGTTTTTTCATTTTCCCAGCAACAGGTAACTAGTCCAGAACCTTCCTTAAATATTAGACTTCTGACACATAATTATGCCCACAAGTGGTTCACATCAGAATCAGACAGGCTCCTGGTCTATCAAAATGAAAAGCAGGATCTTGCTTGAGATGCATGTTACTAATATCAATGAAAAAAGTATATTTATAGCATATGAAGAAGTAGTTGGAAAATATGACCCAGAATACAGAAAGCAATAGCACATTAAAATAAAGAAATAGAAAAAAAATGAAGATTTTGATTTATTATTCACTTTAAAGAAAAGCTAATTGGCTAAAAATTGTCAAAGACTTTGCAAGCCTTATTGTTTAAGGGTTCTTTGACTCCAAACATGTTTTTCCATTACTTAATTTAAAAAATCCATATGTAGGGGTGCCTGGGTGGCTCAGTTGGTTAAGAGTTTGCCTTTGGCTCAGGTCATGATCCCAGGGTCCTGGGATAGAGCCTCACATCTGGCTCCCTGCTCTGCAGGAAGTCTGCTTCTCCCTCTCACTCTCCCTCTGCTCCTCCCCCACCTCCCTGCTCATGCTTTCTCTCTCACTCTCTCACGTGCACTCTGTCTCAAATGAATAAATAAAATCTTTAAATAAAAGTAAAAAATCCATATGTATATACTCATGAAGCCCATACCACATCAGAATAGTGACCATATCCATCACTTCCAAAAGTTTCTTTGCTCACCTGTGTATTGCTTTCCTACCCATCCCCATTCCTACCTCTAGACAACCACCAATATGCTCTCTCTCACTATAGATTAGTTTGCATTTTGTTGACTTTTGTATAAATGGAATCATGCACTATATTTTCTTTTTTGTCTTTTTAAACTCAGCATAATTATTTGAGATTTTTCCATGCTGTTATTTGATGTAATAATATATTTATTTTGTTATTGTATTGTATTTCATCATATGGTTATTTTAAGTTTTTTTCTAGTTTTTGCCTATTACAAATAAAGATGCTATTAATATTCATGTACAAGTCCTTGTATAGACATATGCTTTATTTTTTCTCAGATAAAAACTTAAGAACAGCAGTATGGTAACTGTATATTTAACATTTTAGGAAACTGCTAAACTGTTTCCAAATATCCATAGCCACATATACTCATGGAGCCTTGGTATGGTCAGTCTTTTTAATTTGAACCATTGTAATAGGTGTGTTGTGGTATATCATTTTAGTTTTAACTAGCATTTCCCTAATTATAATGTTGAGCATCTTTTCATGTGCTTAATTACCATCCATTTATCTTATTTGGTGAAGAGTCTGTTCTAATATTTGCCCATTATAATTGTGCTGTTTGCTTAGTACTTATTGATTTTTAAGGATCCTTTATACATTTAAATTATAAGATCTTTGATGGTTATATGTTTCATGGATATTTTCTTGCATTCTGTGTCTTACCTTTCATTTCCATAACAGTATCCTTATTTGAACAAATTATTTTAATTTAAATGAAGTCCAATTGATTGATTTTGTTTATTGTACTTAATATTTTTTACAACCTATTTAAAATATTTTTGCCAAGTCCAAATTCACTTAGATTTTGTCCTATTTTTTTATTCTAAAAGTTTTATAGTTTTAGCTCTTATATTTAAGTCTAATATCAATTTCTACTTAATTTTTGTATATGGTGTAAGGTAAAGATGATCATTTCTTTTTAACTTATAGCTATCTAATTGTTCCAGCACCAATCCCTGATAACACTATCTTTTTTCCACTGAATTAGCTTTGCACCTTTGTTGACAAGCAAATACTATATCCATATGGGTCTATTTCTGGATTCTCTCTTCTGCAAAATTCACCTATTTGCCTATCTTTATGCCAGTGCCACACTTTTTTTGTATATTATAGCTTTATAGTAAGTCTTGGAAGCTCTCAATGTAAGTCCTACAGCATTGCTATTCTTTTTGTTTTTGTTTTTGTTTTATTATGTTCAGTTAGCTACCATATAGTACATCATTAATTTTTTTTAAAAGATTTTATTTATTTATTTGAGAGAGAGAGAATGAGAGAGAGAGAAAGCACATGAGAGGGGGAAGGGTCAGAGGGAGAAGCAGACTCCCTGACAAGCAGGGAGCCTGATGCAGGACTCGATCCAGGGACTCCAAGATCATGACCTGAGCCAAAGGCAGTCGCTTAACCAACTGAGCCACCCAGGCGTCCTACATCATTAATTTTTGATGTGGTGTTCAATGATTCATTAGGTGTCTATAACACCCAGTGCTCATCACAACACATGCCCTCCTTAATACTTTTGGATATTCTAAGTCCTATGAATTTCCACATAAATCTTAGAAATAGCTTGTCATTGTTGGGAGACAATTCTTTATAAGTCTCATATTTCTCCTTGAATTCTGATCAGAGGAATTAACAGCATTTGTTTCACACTATTCTCCAATGCTATCTATGTAACAAAGGGCCTTGGAAGAAAATAGGTATAGTATTTCACTCTGGGACAGAAGGTTTATTTGTTTGCTGTTCAGGAACAAAGATAGTATTTCCCTCTGAGGGAGTTTGCTAAAATCCCTTTAAAATATTGGAGTTTTCCACATGGTGACATAAACCCACTGTGTGCTTATCATACACCTACAGTGCTTCTCATCACCAGAACTTGATAAATCATGATAGTTGATGGAATTTACTCATTTAGGATCCTGGGGTGTGGGGCATCAATGAAGTTTACACTGAAAATTGATTACACTTTGCTACTTAGAGTCTTATTAATGGTACAAATTGCATAGACTTGACCTCAGCCCTTGTCAGCCAGATTAATCAGAGTGGCTAAATGACATATTTCTATCAGTGAGTCAAAGATGACCTGTATATTGGCTCTTAGGCTGTTTACGTTTTCACAACAGGCTAGGATTATCACCAAACCCAAATTTTTGCACATACATTTGCTTTAAATATAGATGAAATATATATATTACTATTTAGAGCTTGCCTACTTTGTATATCCCCCAAACTACACCAAACATATGATAGGCATAGTTAAGACAAACTCAGAGGCTATAAAACACCACTGCTTGCCTTCAGAGCTCTCTGACCCAGAGACTCCTCTAGCGGCTGAGCCATATCACTTAAACAAGAAAGCCCCTTTCCTATTTCCCTATTTCATCAAGAGTTGCCTAGCCCCTTCTTTTTCTGGGTAGTGCCCTTCTATAGCTATCTTTGAAAGGTCTCTTTTTTTTTTTTTAAGCATCCGAATTAGTGATTTATTGCTGCATATTAGCAGATCACAAAAAAGTGTGTTTTTTTTTAATTCTTGTTTCTTGCAAATTATTTTATTTTATTTTATTATTTTTTTTGATGTAGTGATCCAAGATACATTGAAAGGTCTCCTGTTTCGAGAGACTCCCCTTTTCAAGCAATCTGTCAAAGCATCTCCCAAACAAAGCCTGTTGGGTACTACTGCCATCGTGTGGTCGTGTTTTTTTTCCTTGATTAGACCAGAACCTAGAATTCATCACAAATTATGAAAAGGATGGGAGTTTGATCATGAAGGACAAATTGGCATGCAGTCTATTCAGGTAGTAGGACAGTTAATTGGAAAATCAATCTTGGATAGCCATAAGTGTTAAGACACAAAATTTGGAATGTCTCTGTGTCAGTTTGACATGCTTTTGATCTTTGTTATACTAACCAATACACTTTTTATGGTCTGCCCTTGTGCCTCAGTAACCTGACCAAACTGTAGGTCCAGCATTTGAGTGAACTCACACCATTAGTATGGATTCTTGAGGTCAGAGGCACTGAGCTGCACAGGTAAGGAGGTCAAGCCCCCCACCTGGGTGCCCCAATAGGTAGGTATTGAATGTTGTAGGATTTGTGCACCTGATTAGAAAAAAGAAGGCAAGTGCATACCTCTGGAATAAAAATGGGCTCAGCCAGCTAAAGTGCTACTTAAAGTGACTAGAGGCAAGGACATTTATAGCCTTGTCACTCCCAGGATTCTGAAGGAGGTGCTTGTCCTGCTGAACAGGTGTTCCAAATCATGAGACTTGTGCTGCCTTGCTGGCAGCAACTTCTGGAGAGGATGCAGTGGCCAAATTCCTGGGGGAGACAAGATGGAGGGGAGGATAGTACTTTCTAGAAGAAAAGCCAGCACAGTGCCACCGCAATAAGGCCCAGGATAATTTGCCAGTAACCACATATGTCCAGAGGAGAAATTGCTGGATCATATGGTATTTCTATTTTTTAAATTTTTAAGGGGGCTCCATATTGTTTTTCATAATGGCTGTACCAAATTTATATTCCCACCAACAACACGCAAGGGTTCCCTTTTCTCTACAGCCTTGCCAACACTTGTTTTCTTGTCTTTTTTGATAATAACCATTCTAATAGGTGTGGGTGATAGCTAATTTCTGTATACATTTATACAGAAATGTATAAAGACAAAAGATAAAGGAAGAGATAAGAAGGAGGGGTTGAATCCTCTTTTGAAGGAGGAGAAAAGTCCTCTCCTTACCCTGGGGTATAATCTTTCTTTAAGGACACAGGCCAGAAACCAAATGAAAAAGGAGCTGCTTGGCTATATAGAATGTATCTGGCAGGAAGCAAGGTCCATCCAATGGGGATCCCAAACTGGATTATCTCTGATAAATTGGTGGAGAAATTGCAATGCTTACTAGGGTTAGATTACAACCCCAGGCCGACTTTCCCTTTTGAGGCAGCCTTATCTTCCATCACCTATCTCTGATCACTATCAGTAACAGGGATCCAATCTCATGTAAGGTTCTTGCAACTGTCAAAAGTCATCAGCCTTTTACCACTAAACTGTGGTCTGGGTTCCAAAAAATAGCATTGGCTGACTCTGCCAGGTCACAGGTGCCAATATCTTCTTAATCCCATGAAGCACTCATGCTGTAAAGGAACCCCATCCCACCCATCCTGGTGGTGACCAAATTGAGAGGAGAATTGATGAAAGGGGTAATAACCCATTGACTATTAAAATCAGCCCAGGTTTTTTTTCTTTTAACTCAAATACAACTTTATTGTTTTTTCTCAACTTTATTGAGATATTATTGACATATAACACATGTAAGTTTAAAGTATACAGTGTCATAATTTGATGCATGTATATATTGTGAAATGATTACCATAATAAGGTTAGTGAACACCTTCATCCCCACATGCAATTTCCATTTTTTGTGGCAATAACTTTTAAGATCTACTCTCTTAACAACTTTCAAGAATATAGTACAAGATTGTTAATTATAATCACCTATGATGCATATTAGTTCCCCAGCACTGATTCATCTTATAGCTAGAAGTTTGTACTCTTTGACCAACATTTCCCCATTTCCCCCACAACCTACGCACTGGAAACCACAATTCTGGTCTCAGTTTCTATGAGTTTGGCTTTTTTTAGATTCCACATATAATTGGGAATATAAATATGTGAATTTCTATGTCCGATTTATTTCACTTAGCATAATACCTGCAAGTCTATCTATGTAGTCACAAAAAGCAGGATTTCCTTTTTTCAATGGTTGAATAATATTCAGTGTACATACATATATGAAGCATTTTCTTTATCCATTCATCTGTTAATAGACAGTTTGTTTCCATGTTTTGGCTACTGTGAAAAGTGCAGTGAACATGAGGGTAAGGATATCTCTTCAAAAGAGTGGTTTAATTTTCTCCAGACATATATCCAGAAGAGAAATTGCTGGATAATATGGTATTTCTATTTTTTTAAATTTTAAGGAGGCTCCATATTGTTTTTCATAATGGCTGTATGAAATTTATATTCCCACCTACAATGCACAAGGGTTCCCTTTTCTCCACAGCCTTGCCAACACTTGTTTTCTTGTCTTTTTGATAATAACCATTCTAACAGGTGTGGGTGATAGCTAATTGTGGTTTTGACTTTCATTTTCTGTTGATTAATGATATTGAGCATCTTTTCATGTAACTGCTGGCCATTGGATGTCTTCTTTGGAAAAAAATGTCTATTTAGGTCCTCTGTCCATTTTTTAATCACATTTTTTTGTTTTGTTTGCTATTGAGATGTGTGATTCCCATATATGTTTTGGATATTAATTCATTATAAGATAGATGGTTTGCAAAGATTTTATATCATTCCATAGCTTGCCATTAAATTAAATTAAATTAATTTTTTTGTTGTTGTGCATAAGCTTTTTAGATAGAGGTAATCTTACTTTGTAATTTGTACTATTGTTACTTATGTTTTAGGTGTCATACCCCCAAAATTGTTGCCAAAACCAAAGTCAAAGAGATTGCTCCTTATGTTTTATTGTAGTACTTTTACAATTTCAAGTCTTACATTTAAGTCTTAATCCCAACATTCCTCAAGTTCATAAAATCCATCTATGAAAAACCCACAGCGAATATCATCCTCAATGGGGAAAAGCTGAGAGCCTTTCCCTTCAGATCAGGAACACGTCCAGAATGCCCACTCTTGCCACTATTGTTCAGCATAGTACTAGAAGTCCTAGCAACAGCAATCAGACAACAAAAAGAAATAAAAGGTGTTCAAATTGGCAAAGAAGAAGCCAAACTCTCTCTTTTCGCAGACGATAGGATACTTTATGTGGAAAACCCAAAAGACTCCACCCCCAAATTACTGGAACTCATCCAGCAATTCAGTAATGTGGCAGGATACAAAATCAATGCACAGAAATCAGTTGCTTTCTTATACACTAACAATTCAACTGTAGAAAGAGAAATTAGAGAAATGATTCCATTTACCAAAACCATAAGATACCTCGGAATAAACCTAACCAAAGAGGTAAAGGATCTATACTCTAGGAACTACAAAACACTCATGAAAGAAATGAAAGAAGACACAAAATGATGGAAAAATATTCTATGCTCATGGATTGGAAGAATAAACATTGTTAAAATGTCTATGCTGCCCAGAGCAATCTCTACCTTCAATGCCATCCCGATCAAAATTCCAATGACATTTTTCAAAGTGCTGGAACAGACAATCCTAAAATTTGTATGGAATCAGAAAAGACCCCGAATCACTAAGGAAATGTTGAAAAAGAAAAACAAAGCTGGGGGCATCACGTTGCCCGATTTCAAGCTATATTACAAAGCTGTGATCACCAAGACAGCATGGTACTGGCACAAAAACAGACATACAGACCAATGGAACAGAATAGAGAACCCAGATATGGACCCTCAACTCTATGGTCAAATAATCTTTGACAAAGCAGGAAAAAACATGCAATGGAAAAAAGACAGTCTCTTCAATAAATGGTGCTGGGAAAATTGGACATCCACATGCAGAAGAATGAAACTCGACCATTCTCTAACACCATTCACAAAGATAAACTCAAAATGGATGAAAGACCTCAATGTGAGACAGGAATCCATCCAAATCCTAGAGGAGAACATAGGCAGTAACCTCTTTGACATCGGCCACAGCAACTTCTTTCAAGATACATCTCCAAAAGCTAGTGAAACAAAAGCAAAAATGAAGTTTTGGGACTTCATCAAGATCAAAAGCTTCTGCACAGCAAAGGAAACAGTCAACAAAACAAAGAGGCAACCCACAGAATGGGAGAAGATATTTGCAAATGACGGTACAGATAAAGGGCTGGTATCCAAGATCTATAAAGAACTTCTCAAACTCAACACCCAAAAAACAAATAATCAAGTCAAAAAGTGGGCAGAAGAGATGAAAAGACACTTTTCTGAAGAAGACATACAAATGGATAACAGACACATGAAAAAATGTTCATCATCATTAGCCATCAGGGAAATCCAAATCAAAACCACATTGAGATACCACCTTACACCAGTTAGAATGGCAAAAATGGACAGGGAAAGAAACAACAAATGTTGGAGAGGTTGTGGAGCAAGGGGAACCCTCTTACACTGTTGGTGGGAATGCAAGTTGGTACAGCCACTTTGGAAAACAGTGTGGAGGTTCCTCAAAAATTTAAAAATAGAGCTACCCTATGACCCAGCAATTGCACTCCTGGGTATTTACCCCAAAGACACAGATGTAGTGAAAAGAAGGGCCATAGGCACCCCAATGTTCATAGCAGCCATGTCCGCAAAAGCCAAACTCTGGAAAGAGCCGAGATGCCCTTCAACAGATGAATGGATAAAGAAGATGTGGTCCATATATACAATGGAATATTACTCAGCCATCAGAAAGGATGAATACCCAACTTTTATATCAACATGGATGGGACTGGAGGAGATTATGCTAAGTGAAATAAGTCAAGCAGAGAAAGTCAATTATCATATGGTTTCACTTATTTGTGGAACATAAGGAATAATATGGAGGACATTAGGAGAAGTAAGGGAAAAATGGGGGGGGTTGGAGGGAGAGATGAACCATGAGAGACTATGGACCTGAGAAACAAACAGGGTTTTAGAGGGGAGGGGGGAGGGGGAATTGGTTAGCCCGGTGATGGGTATTAAGGAGGGCACTTACTGCATGGAGCACTGGGTGTTATATGAAAACGATGAATTGTGGATCACCACATCAAAAACCAATGATGTGTTGTATGGTGACTAACATAACATAATAAAATTTAAAATAAAAGTCTTAATCCCTTCTTGAGTTAATTTTTATGAGTGGTGTAATAAAAGTGTCCAATATTGTTCGTTTGCATGTGAATACTTGGTTTTCCCAACGCAATTTATTGAAGAGACTAGACTTTTCCCATTGAGTATTCTTGCCCCCTCCCATCAAATATTAGTTGACCATATATGTGTGGGCTTATTTCTGGGATCTCCATTTTGTTGCATTTACCTATGTATCTATTTTTATGCCAGTACTATACCATGTTGGTAACTATAGGTTTGCAATAAAGTTGGAGATCCAGAATTGTGCTTCCCCCAGGTTTGTTCTTTCCTCTCAGAATTACTTTGGCTACTTGGGGTCTTTTGTGTTTCCATATAAATTTTGTGATTCCCCCCCCCATTTCTCTAAAAATAACCATTGGGATTTTCATAGGGATTGCATTGATTCTATAGATGGTTTGGGTAGTATGGACATTTTAACAATATTAATTCTTCCAATCCATGAATTTGGGATATATTTTCCTTTCTTTGTGTGTTCTTCAATTCTTTTCATAAACATCATGCCATTTACCATGTACGGATCACTCACCTACTTGATTAAATTTATTCTTAAGTATTTTATTATTTCTAATGCTATTGTAAATGAGATTCTTTTCTTTTTTTCTCTTTCAGAATGTTTGTTGTTAGGGTATAGAAATGCAACTGATTTTTTTTTAATTATTTATTTATTTGACAGAGATATAGAGAGCCCAAGTAGGCAGAGCAGCAGGCAGAGGGAGAGGGAGAAGCAGGCTCTCTGTTGAGCAGGGAGCCCGACGTGGGGCTCAATCCCAGGACCCTGGGATCATGACCTGAGCTGAAGGCAGCCACTTAACCAACTGAGCCACCCAGGCGCCCCAATGTAACTGATTTTTGTACGTTGGTTTTGTACCCTGTAACTTTACTGATTTTGCTTATTAGTTTTAACAGTATTTTGGTGGAGTCTTTAGGGTTTTTTAGATATAAGATTATGTGATGTGCAAATAGAGACAGTTTTTTACTTCCTTTTTCCTATTATTTTCTGGCCTAATTGCTCTGGTTAGTATGTTGAATAAGAATGGATAGAGTGGGCACTCCTGACCATAGCAGAAAAGCTTTTAACCTTCCAACATTGACTATGATGTTAGCTGTTTGCTTATCATATAAAACTTTTATTATGATGAAATGTGTTCCTTTTATCCCATGTCTTGAGAGATTTTATCATGAAAGAATTATGGGATTCTGTCAAATTCTTTTTCTGCATCTATTGAGATAATCATATAATTTTTTTAAAAGATTTTATTTATTTATTTGAAAGAGTGAGAGAGGGAGAGTGAGCACAGAGGGAGAGGGAGGAGCAGACTCCCCGCTGAGCAGGGAGCCCGATGTGGGGCTTGATCCCGGGAACCTGAGATCATAACCTGAGCAGAAGGCAGATGCTTAACCGACTGAGCCACCCAGGTGCCCCATATAATATTTAAATTATCTTCTATTAATGTTGTGTATCATATTTATTGTTTTGCATAAGTCAAATCATCCTCACGTCCCAGGGATGAATCCCATGGATTATGGTGTATAATGCTTTTCACGTGGTGTTGAATTTTATTTGCTTGCATTTTTTTCTTTTTTTCTTTTTTTTAGTGATTGGTCAGCTTACTAAAGATTTTATTCAGGATTTTAACTCCAAAGGGAGCTGGATCCAATATCTTCACCTGCATCCATTATCTTTACCCACATCTCCAATGGTGGGTTCATCTTTAAGCACAAAGGATGTTAGCAATAAATTTTATTGGGGAAAGAGGGTTCAAAATATGAGACTAGTCAGAAATAGCATACAAACTTCTCCACCTTTGCATGAGTAGAGTAGGATTCTCCAACAAGTCCAGCAGCCTAACACTTTTTGAGTTGCATCCAAGGTCATTAAAGTCCTCAGCTCTTGTTCCTGCACCAAACACCCTCCCTCCACTTCGTAGAAGATTCTGAGGCCTAATCAGACTAAAAAGTGAGCTAATACTGCCAACAAAATATTATTTACTTGCTTTAGTGCTTGCCCGAGTATGTTTAAAAAACAAAGTGGGAAATTTTCTTGACTATAAATAGGGTTCTTTGATTATTTTGGTGTTTGCTTGCTAATAAAGATTTGTAGATGGGGCAAAATTCGGTCTGAGATTTCAGTTCACCTGAAGCAAAGCTATGACCAAAAAAACCTGAAAAAATATGAATAACCAAACTAGCTTGGATAAATCTGCAACAGAAAGGTCTATTTTACTTGTTGCCAATATAATTCTCATATAATACACAAATCAGTATTGTTTCCTCAAACACTTAACTTCTTTGAAACATGTTTTAAATTGTAGAAAGAAATCGTTAGCAAATATTATTTTTAGGTCCTGAAATAATTACTTAAGGTTATCTTCAATGAATGACCTTACTATATTTAAAACAGCTTTATACAAATTTTGTTTTTTATTTTTTTAAGATTTTTACTTATGTATTTGACAGAGAGAGAGAGAGAGCACAAGCAGGGGGAGCAGCAGGCAGAGGGAGAGGGAGAAACAGACTCCCCTCTGAGCAGGGAGCCTGATGTGGGGCTTGATTCCAGAACCCGAGATCATGACCTGAGCTGAAGGCAGATGCTTAGCCAACTGAGCCACACAGGTGCCCCAAATTTTGTTTTTTAAACTACGGAGGTCAGATGCTGTAGTGAACTAAAATCAGGCATAGACAATAGGAAAAAAAGAATGCAAGAAAATAGACTATATTAAGAGAGCTTAATTCTATCAAGGGGGGAAAAAAAAAACCCAAACTAATCTCAACAAGAAATATAATAAATTTGAGTCCTAAATAGCTCCCAAATTGTCAATTCAAAGTTTAATACTTGTTTTATTTTTTTTTGTTCATACCTTTACTTTTTTAAAATTTTATTTTATTCTATTCTTTTAGTCCCCATACAGTACATCATTAGTTTTTGATGTAGTGTTCCACGATTCATTGTTTTCAAATAACACCCAATGCTCCATGCAATACATGCTCTCCATAATACCCATCACCAGGCTAACCCATCCCCCCACCCCCTCCCCTATGGAGCAGGGCTCCCAGTTCTACCTCCAGGTCGGGGCACGTCTCTGACCTTTGTGCTTCTAAAACCACCAGCCATTCCCAGTTCGTATGCGAGACCCTGCCATTCCGGTTTCCATCAGGTGGGCTGCCCTGAAGTCCTTTCCCTGCCTCTACTAGTCTGCGAGCCTGTACCCCATCCCCAGCATGGGTGGCTACCACGCACCAGCAGTGTAGGATCCGCACAGCCAGGCTCCCTCCTGCTGCCATTTATCCTCGGATATCTGCCTGCTGAATTACACCTCCCCGCTTTGTACCTTGAAACCAAGTACCTGCGATCTTCTGTTTGTAGAGATCCAGATCTTCTTACATTTCAGGCTGATTTCGTGGGTGCTCAGAGTGGTCTGGTAGATATCTAGCTCAATTCCGGGGACCATTTGGAATAGGGTCCCCTACTCCTCCACCATCTTTTCCCCTAATCAAATAATTGACTTTCTCTGCTTGACTTTATTTCACTTAACATAATCTCCTCCAGTCCCATCCATGTTGATGTAAAAGTTGGATATTCATCCTTTCTGATGGCTGAGTAATATTCCATTATATATATGGACCACATCTTCTTTATCCATTCATCTGTTGAAGGGCATCTCAGCTCTTTGAACATAAGGAATAGCATGGAAGACATTAGGAGAAGGAAGGGGAAAATGAAGGGGGGCAAATCAGAGGGCGAGATGAACCATGAGAGACCGTGGACGAGATATGTCATTTGCAAATATCTCTTCTCATTCCATAGGTTTCCTTTTAGTTTTGTTCATTGTTTCTTTCACTTTGCAGAAGTCTTTTATTTTGATAAGTCCCAAAATTTATTTTTGATTTAGTTTCCTTGCCTCAGGAGACATATCTAGAAAAAAGTTGCTAAGGCTTGTGTCAAGGAAGTTGATGCCTATGTCTCTTCTAGGATTTTTGTGGCTTCAGGTCCATGATTAGGTCTTTAATCCATTTTGAATTTATTTTTGTGTACAGTCTAATAAAGTGTTTCTGTTTCTTTCTTTTATATGTTGCTGTCCAGTTTTCCCAACAAAATTTGCTGAAGATACCTTTTTCCCAGTCAATATTCTTTCTTGTTTTGCTGCAGATTAATTGATGATATAGTTGTGGGTTCATTTCTGGCAAAGGATCAGAGAAAAATCTCCAGGAAAAAAAATGACACAACAAGTAATAAAACTTAAAATAAAATAAAAATAAATAAAATAAAATTACTAACACTTAAAAAAAGAAAATTTTGGTTAAAAAATTAAAGCCCACACTAAAAATAACACTTTTAAAACTTAAAGAAAAAAGATATATGAATATTATATGAGGAAGTATTATTGATTTTATATTTATTAATAGAAAAAGGGAAAGCTATTTAATTTCTAAATAGGAAAGAAATATCCAATTACCACAAATTGGCCCCACAGCTATAAAAAGGAAGGAAGGAAGGAAGGAAGGAAGGAAGGAAGGAAGGAAGGAAGGAAGGAAGGAAGGAAATGAGGAATGGAGACAGGGAGGGAGTGAAGGAGGTGGGTGGGAGAGAGAAAAGAAAGTGACAGAATAAGAAAAGAAAAGAAAAAAAGAAAGAAAGAAAGAAGAAAGAAAACCATATATATGTGTGTGTATATATATATATATATATATATATATATATATATATATTATTCAGTCATAAAAAGGAATGAAATCTTGCCATTTGCAACAACATGGATGGAGCTAGAAAGTAAAATGCTAAGTGAAATAAGTCAGTCAGAGAAAGAAAAATAACATGATTTCACTCATATGTGGAATTTAAGAAACTAAACAAATGAGCAAAGGGTAAAAATGGAGAGACAAATCAATAAACAGTCTTAATTATAGAGAACAAACTTATGGTTACCAGAGAGGAGGGTGGTCAGGAATGGGTTAAATGGGTGATGGGGATTAAGGTGTGCAGTTGTTGTCATAAGCATCAGGTGATGTATGAATTGTGTAATCACTATATTATACCCTTGAAACTAATATAACATGGCATTTTTTAATTATGTTATGTTAGTCACCTTACTTCATTAGATTTTGATGTAATGTTCCATAATTCATTACTTGCATATAACACTGTATGTTAAATAACTGGAATTAAGAGGCAACCCACAGAATGGGAGAAGATATTTGCAAATGACACTACAGATAAAGGGCTGGTATCCAAGATCTATAAAGAACTGCTCAAACTCAGCACCCAAAAAACAAATAATCAAGTCAAAAAAATGGGCAGAAGACATGAACAGACACTTCTCCAAAGAAGACATACAAATGGTCAACAGACACATGAAAAAATGTTCATCATCATTAGCTATCAGGGAAATTCAAATCATTGAGATACCACCTTACATCAGTTAGAATGGCAAAAATGGACAGGGAAAGAAACAACAGATGTTGGAGAGATTGTGGAGAAAGGGGAACCCTCTTACACTGTTGGTGGGAATGGAAGTTGGTATAGCCACTTTGGAAAACAGTGTGGAGGTGCCTCAAAAATTAAAAATAGAGCTACCCTATGACCCAGCAATTGCACTACTGGGTATTTACCCAAAGACACAGATGTAGTGAAAAGAAGGGCCATATGCACCCCAATGTTCATAGCAGCCATGTCCGCAATAGCCAAACTGTGGAAAGAGCCGAGATGCCCTTCAACAGATGAATGGATAAAGAAGATGTGGTCCATATAGACAATGGAATATTACTCAGCCATTAGAAAGGATGAATACTCAACTTTTACATCAACATGGATGGGACTGGAGGAGATTATGCTAAGTGAAATAAGTCAAGCAGAGAAAGTCAATTATCATATGGTTTCACTTATTTGTGGAACATAAGGAATAGCATGGAGGACATTAAGAGAAGGAAGGGAAAAATGAAGGGGGGGTATTCGGAGGGAGAGATGAACCATGAGAGACTATGAACTCTGAGAAATAAACAGGGTTTTAGAGGGGAGGGGGGATGGGGGATGGGTTAGCCTGGTGATGGGTATTAAGGAGGGCACGTACTGCGTGAAACACTGAGTGTTATACGAAAACAATGGATCATGAATCACCACATCAAAAACTAATGATGTATGGTGACTAACATAACATAATAAAATTTTAAAAATTAAAAAAAAAAAGAAGATGTGGTCCATATATAAAATGGAATATTACTCAGCCATCAGAAAGGATGAATGCCCAACTTTTACATCAACATGGATGGGACTGGAGGAGATTATGCTAAGTGAAATAAGTCAAGCAGAGAAAGTCAATTATCATATGGTTTCACTTATTTGTGGAACATAAGGAATAGCATGGAGGACATTAGGAAAAGGAAGGGAAAAATGAAGGGGGGTCGGAAATAGGAGGGAGAGATGAACCATGAGAGACTATGGACTCTGAGAAACAAACTGAGGGTTTTAGAGGGGAGGGGGGTGGGGAATGTGTTGGCCCGGTGATGGGTATTAAGGAGGGCACATACTGCATGGAGCACTGGGTGTTATACGAAAACAATGAATCATGGATCACTACATCAAAAACTAATGATGTATTGTATTGTGACTAAAATAACATAATAAAATAAAATTTTAAAAAACTGGAATTAAAAACTCTTTTAAAACAACAAGAAATAACAAGTGTTGGCAAAATGGACTAAATTCCCCAATCAAAAGACAGGTGACAGAAGAGATTAAAAAACAAGACCTATATATATGCTGCCTACAACAGACTCATTTCAGACATAAAGACACCTAAAGACTGAAAGGGAGGGGATGGAGAAAAGGGAACCCTTGTGCACTGCTGGTGGGAATTCAAGCTGGTACAGGCACTCTGGGTAACAGTATGGTGGTTCCTCAAAAATTTAAAAACAGAACTACCCTATGATCTAGTAATTCCACTACTGGGTATTTACCCCCCAAAATACAAAATCGCTAATCAGAGGGATACATACACTCCTATGTTTATTGCAGCATTATTTATAATAGCCAAATTATGAAAACAGCCCAAGTGTGCATCAACTAATGAATGGATAAAGAAGTGGTATATTTACACAATGGAATATTATGCTATGAAAAGAATGAAATCTTGTCATTTGCAACAATATAGATGGAGTTAGAAAGTATAATTCTAAGTAAAATAAGTCAAAGAAAGACAAATACCATATGAGTTCACTCATATGTGAAATTTAAGAAACAAAACAAATGAGCAAAGGAATAATAAAGACTGAGAGACAAACCAAGAAAGAGACTCTTAACTATAGAGAACAAACGGATAATTACCGGGGGGGGGGGGGGCGATGGGTGAAATAGGTGGTGGGGATCTAAGAGTACACTTACCATGTTGAGCACTGAATAGTGTATAGAATAGTTGAATAGCTATATTGTAAAGCTGAAACTAATATAACAGTACATGTTAACTATTCTAGAATTAAAATAAAAAAAGGTAGGAAAAAACAATAATCAAAATATTACAACAAAGATAAACCCAGAACATGATGGTTTCTCTGTTGAACTCTACCAAACATTTAAAGAAGAATCAACATTGTGGATTTGATTTGTATTTCCCTGATGGCAAGTGATGTGAAGCATTTTTTCATGTGTCTGTTGGCCATTTGTATGTCCTCTTTGGAGAAATATCTATTCATGTCTTCTGACCATTTATTGACTGGATTATTTGTTTTCTGGACGTTGGGTTTGATAAATTCTTTATAGATCTTGAATACCAGCCCTTTATCTGTTATGTCATTTGTAAATATCTTCTCCCATTCTGGAGGTTGCCTTTTAGTTTTCTTAACTGTATCCTTTGCCATGCAGAAGATTTTTATCTTGATGAAGTCCCAATAGTTCATTTTTGCTTTTGTTTCCCTTGCCTTTAGAGATGTGTCTTGCAAGAAGTTGCTGTGGCCTATGTCCAAGAGGTTACTGCCTATGTTCTCCTCTGGGATTTGGATGGATTCCTGTCTCACATTGAGGTCGTTCATCCATTTTGAGTTTATCTGTGTGTATGGTGTAAGAGAATGGTCGAGTTTCATTCTTCTGCATGTGGCTGTCCAATTATCACAGCACCATTTATTGAAGAGACTGCCTTTTTTCCATTGCATATTTTTTCCTGCTTTGTAGAAGATTATTTGACCATAGAGTTGAGGGTCCATATCTGGGCTCTCTATTCTGTTCCATTGGTCTATATGTCTGTTTTTGTGCCAGTACCATGCTGTCTTGGTGATCACTGCTTTGTAATATAGCTTAAATTGGACAACATGATGCCCCCAGCTATGTTTTTGTTTTTCAACATTTCCTTGGTGATTCCATACAAATTTTAGGATTGTCTGTTCCAGCACTTTGAAAAATGTCATTGGAATTTTGATCGGGATGGCATTGAAGGTAGAGATTGCTCTGGGTAGCATAGACATTTTAACAATGTTTTTTCTTCCGATCCATGAGCATGGAATATTTTTCCATGTTTTTGTGTCTTCTTCAATTTCTTTCATGAGTGTTCTGTTGTTCCTAGACTATAGATCCTTTACCTCTCTGGTTAGGCTTATTCTGAGGTATCTTATGGTTTTTGGTGCTATTGTAAATGGAATTGTTTCTTTAATTTCTCTTTCTACAGTTGCATTACTAGTGTATAAGAAAGCAACTGATTTCTGTGCATTGATTTTGTATCCTGCCACATTACTGAGTTGTTGTATGAGTTCTAGTAATTTGGGGGTGGAGACTTTTGGGTTTTCCACATAAAGTATCCTGTCATCTGTGAAGAGAGAGAGTTTGACTTCTTTGCCAATTTGTATACCTTTTATTTCTTTTTGTTGTCTGATTGCTGTTGCTAGGACTTCTAGTACTATGCTGAACAATAGTGGTGAGAGTGTGCATTCTTGATGTGTTCCTGATCTTAAGGGAAAGGCTCTCAGCTTTTCCCCATTGAGGATGATATTTTCTGTGGGTTTTTCATAGATGGATTTTATGAACTTGAGGAATGTTCCCCCTATTCCTATACTCTGAAGCGTTTTAAACAGGAAAGGATGTTGTATTTTGTTAAATGCTTTTTCTGCATCAATTGAGAGGACCATATGGTTCTTCTCTCTCCTCTTATTAATGTGTTCTATCACATTGATTGATTTGTGAATGTTGAACCACCCTTGCATCCAGGGGATAAATCTGACTTGGTTGTGGTGGATGATCCTTTTCATGTATTGTTTGATCCTATTAGCTAGGATTTTGTTGAGGATTTTGGAATCCATATTCATCTGGGATATCAGTCTGAAATTCTTTTTGATGGGGTCTTTGCCTGCTTTGGGGATTAAGGTAATCTTGGCCTTGTAGAATGAGTCTGGAAGCTTTCCTCCTGTTTCTATGTTTTGAAGCAACATCAGTAGAATAGGTATTATTTCTTCTTAGAATTCTCCAGGGAATCCATTAGGCCCTGGGCTCTTGTTTTTTGGGAGGTTTTTGATCACTGCTACAATCTCGTTAGTGGTTATTGGCCTATTCAGGTTGTCAATTTCTTCCTGTTTCAGTCTTGGCAGTTTATAGGTTTCCAGGAAGGCATCCCTTTCATCCAGATTGCTCTGTTTATTGGCATATAGTTGTTGATAATAATTTCTAATAATTGTTTCTATTTCCTTGGTGTTAGTTGTGATCTCTCCCCTTTCATTCATAATTTTATTAATTTGGGTCCTTTCTCTTTTCTTTTGGATAAATCTGGCCAGTGGTTTATCAATCTTATTAATTCTTTCAAAGAACCAACTTCTAGTTTTATTGATCTGATCTACTGTGTTTCTGGTTTCTAATTCATTGATCTCTGCTCTGATCTTAATTATTTCTTTTCTAATGCATGGCTTAGGCATTGTTTGTTGCTTTTTCACTAGTTCTTTAAGGTGTAGAGTTAGTTGGTGAATTCGGGGTTTTCTATTTTTTTGAGTGAGGCTTGGATGGCTATGTATTTCCCCCTTAGGAGTGCCTTTGTAGTATCCTATAGGATTTGGACCAACGTGCTTTCATTCTCATTGGTTTGCATGAATTGTTTAGGTTCTTCTTTGATACCCTGGTTGACCCAAACATTCTTGAGCAGAGTGGTCTTTAGCTTCTAAGTGTTTGAATTTCTGCCAAATTTTATCTTGTGATTGAGTTCTAGTTTTAAAACATTGTGGTCTGAGAATATGCAAGTAATAATCTCAATCTTTTGGTATCATTTGAGATCTGATTTGTGACCCAGGATGTGGTCTATTCTGGAGAAAGTTCCATGTACGCTCGAGAAGAATGAGTATTCTGTTGTTTTAAGGTGGAATGTTTTGTATATATCTATGAGGTCTATCTGGTCCAGTGTGTCATTCAAAGCTCTTGTTTCTTTTCTGATTTTCTGCTTAGATGATCTGTCCATTGCTGAGAGTGGAGTATTGAGTTCTCCTACAATTAATGTATTGTTATCCATATGACTATTTTGGTGAACAGCTGGGATATGTAGATGACTGCTTCCATGTTGGGGGCATAGACATTTACAATTGTTACATCTTCTTGTTGGACAGACCCTTTAAGAATGATATAGTGTCCTTCTGTGTCTCTTATTACAGACTTTAGTTTAAAATCTAATTTGTCTGATAGAAGAATTGCTACCCCAGCTTTCTTTTGAGGTCCACTGGCATGGAAGATGGATCTTCATCCCTTCACTTTCAGTCTGGATGTATCTTTAGGTTCAAAATGAGTCTCTTGTAGACAGCATATGGATGGGTCCTGTCTTTTTATCCAATCTGCAGCCCTGTGCCATTTTATGGGAGCATTTAGGCCATTCATGTTGAGAGTGATTATTGAAAGATATGAATTAATTGTCATCATGTTGCCTGTGAAGATGTTGTTTTTATAGATTGTCCCTGTAAATTTCTGTTGTAGATCACTCTTGGGGTCTTTCTCCTGTTGTAGAACCCCCCTTAATATTTCTTGCAGGGCCGGCTTAGTGGTCACATATTCTTTCAGTTTCTGCCAGTCTTGGCAGCTCTGCATCTCTCCATCCATTCTAAATGAAAGCCTTGCCGGATAAAGTATTCTTGGCTGCATGTTCTTCTCATTTAGTACCCTGAATATGTCTGACCAAGCCTTTCTGGCTTGCCAGGTTTCTGTGGATAGGTCTGACGTGATTCTGATGTTCCTCCCTCTGTATGTAAGGAATCTCTTCCCCCGAACTGCCCTTAAGATGGTTTTTTTGGTTCTAAAATTTGCGAGTTTTACTATTACATGCCAGGGTGTTGGCCTGTTTTCCTTGATCTTGGGAGGGGTCTTCTCTGCCTCTAGGACATGAATGTTTGTTTCATTCCCCAGATTAGGGAAGTTCTCAGCTATGATTTGCTCAAATATATCTTCTAGTCCTCTCTCTCTCTCCAACCCCTCCAGAATTCCAATAATTTTGACATTGGAGTGCTTCATGGTGTCACTTATTTCTCTGATTCTATTTTCATGGATTCTGAGTTGTTTTTCCCTGTCCTCCTCTTTTCCCTTTTTGTCTATAAATGGTCTTCCAGGTCACTTATTCGTTCTTCTACCTCACTTACCCTAGCTGTTAGATTATCTAGATTCGATTGGATCTCATTGATAGCATTTTTAATTTCTGCCAATTCAGCTTTCATTTCTGCCCTTAGATACTCTATGTTGCCATTAATTGATTTCTCCATTCTAGCCATTGTCTTCACAATTGCTAGCCTGATTTCCATCTCCGACATCTTGGTTATATCTGCATCCATTTGTAAATCTGTGCCATAAGTCATAATTTCTGAGTCTTTCCTATTTTGGACTTTCCTCCTCCTAGTCATTCTGTTGAAGGGTGCTTGAGGGAATGTATAGAGTCCAAATTATTGACCACAACCCAAGTAAAATGCACCTGTTTTCTAGGGACCTTAAGGTTGTTGGCCTCTTGTTTTCTGTGCCTGTCGTCTGGGGGAGGGGCCTGCCACACTGTTACTCAGGCAACCCTCTTTGGGTAGAGTTGCCCTGCCCCCCTTTGGTGGGGTATAGGCTCAGTGGGAACCGGTTTTGGGGGGCTTTTGTTCTCTGGTGACTTTCCTTGCTGGCTTTCCATGTCTCTTCTGAGAGTCAGAGCAGAAGAGACCATTTCCAACCCTCTGCCTCAGAGCAGAGAGATTGCAGTCTGTTCTTCAGTGAGCTCTCCAGACCACACTATCTCCGTTTCTGTCTGTGCTGCTATAAACTGCAGCATCCTGGGTTGTGTGCCCCTCTGCAGCGCTCCCAGTTTTGCCTCCAGGTTGGAGCACATCTCTGCCCTTTGTGCTTCTAAAACCACCAGCCACTCCCAGTTCACACGCGCAACCCCGCCCGTCTAGTCTTCTGTCTTGGGGGCTGACCTAAAGTCCTTTCCCAACCTCTACTGCTCTGCGAGTCAGTGCCCGTCCCCAGCGAGCGAGGCTGTCTCTCACCAGTGGTGTCACATATCCACGGCCAGGCTCCCTCCCGCTGCCATTTATCCTCTGATATCTGCCCGTGGAATCATGATATCTGCCCATGGAACCACAGCTCCCCACTTCATACCTTGAAACCAACCCTCTGCAATCTTCTGTTTGTAGAGATCCAGATCTTCTTACATCTCAGGCTGATTTCATGGGTGCTCAGAGTGGTCTGGTAGATATCCAGCTCAATTCCAGGACCAGTTGGAATAGGGTCCCCTACTCCTCTGCCATCTTTTGTCTACCCCCATTTGTATGTCTTCTTTGGAGATGTGTCTGTTCATGTCTTCTGACCATTTCTTGACTGGATTATTTTTTTCCTGGGTGTTGAGATTGGGAAGCTCTTTACAGATCTTGGATACCAGCCCTTTATCTATAATGCCATTTGCAAATATCTTCTCCCATTCTGTGGGTTGTCTCTTAGTTTTCTTGACTGATTCTTTTGTGGTGCAGAAGCTTTTTATCTTGATGAAGTCCCAAAACCTCATTTTTGCTTTTGTTTCCCTTGCATTAGGAGATGTGTCTTGAAAAAAGTTGCTGTGGATGCGTTCGAAGAGGGTATTGCCTGTGTTTTCTTCTAGGATTTTGATGGATTCCTGACTCACATTTGGATTTTTCATTAATTTTGAGTCTTCTGTGTGTATGGTGTAAGAGAATGATCCAGTTTCATTCTTCTTCATATGGCTGTCCTATTTTCCCAGCACCATTTATTGAAGAGACTGTCGTTTTTCCATTAGATAGTCTTTCCTGCTTTGTTGAAGATTAGTGGACCATGAAGTTGAGGGTCCATTCCTGGGCTCTCTATTCTGTTCCACTGATCTATATGTCTGTTTTGTGCCAATACCATTCTGTCTTGATGATCACAGCTTTGTATATACCTTAAAGTGAGGCAACATTATGCCCCCAGCATTGTTTTCCTTTCTCAAATCCCCTGGTGATTCAGGGTCTTTTATGGTTTCACACAAATTTTAAAATTGTTGTTCCAGTTCTGTGAAAAATGTCAATGGTATCTTTATAGGGATTGCAATGAAAGTGTAGATTGCTCTGGGTAGCATAGATATTTTCACAATGTTTATTCTTCCAATAAATGAGCATGGGGTTTTTTCCATTTCTTTGTGTCTTCCTCCATGTTTTTCATAAGTGTTCTGTAGTTTCTGAAGTATAGATCCTTTACCTGTTTGGTTAGGTTTGTTCCAAGGTATCTTATGATTTTTGATGCTAGTGTAAATTGAATGAATTCCTCAATTTCTCTTTCTTCAGTCACATTGCTAGTGTATAGAAAAGCAACTGATTTCTGTGCATTAATTTTCTCTCCTGCCACATTGCTGAATTGTTGTATGAGTTCTAGTAATTTGGGGGTGGTATCTTTTGTGTTTTCCACATGAAGGATCATGTCATCTGTGAAGAGAGAGTTTGACTTTATCCTTGTCAATTTGAATGCCTTTCATTTCTAATTTTCTGCTGTCTGATTGCTGAAGCTAGGACTTCTAGTACTACACTGATCAATAATAATGAGAGTTGGCATCTCTGTCAGGTTCCTGACCTTAAGGGGAAAGCTGTCAGTTTTGCCCCACTGAATGATATTATCTCCAGGCTTTTCATAAATGACTTTTATAATATTGAGTTATGCTCCCTCTAACCCTATATTTTGAAGAGTTTTAATCAGGAAAGGATGTTGTATTTTGTCAAATGCTTTTTCTGCATCAATTGAAAGGATCATATCGTTCTTGTCTCTTCTTTTGTTAATGTGATCTATCACATTGATCAATTTGAGAATGTTGAACTACCCTTGTATCCCAGGAATAAATTGCACTTGCTTTTGGTGAATAATCCATTTATTGTACTGTGGTTCCTACTAGCTAGGATCTTGTTGAGTACTTTTGCATCCATGTTCATTAGGGATTTTGGCCTGTAATTCTCCTTTTTGATGGTTTTTTTTGGTCTGGTTTCTGGATCAGGGTTATACTGGCTTCATAGTATGATTTTGGAAGTTTTCCTTCCATTTTTATTTTTTGAAATAACTTCAGTAGAATAGCAGGATGTTCTTTAACTCCCAAGTGTATGAATTCCTTCCAAATTTTTTCTTGTGATTGAGTTCCAGTTTTAAAGCATTATGGTCTGAGAATATATAGGGAATAATCTCAGTCTTTTGCTATTGGTAAAACTGATATGTGAACCAGTATATCATATATTTTGGAGAATGTTCTGTGTATATTTGAGAAAAATGAGTATTCTGTTGTTTTAGAGTAGAATGTTCTGTATATACCTACAAAGTCCATCTGGTCCAATGTGTCATTTAAAGCTCTTGTTTCTTTGTTGATCTTCTGTTTAGATGATCTGCCCAGTGCTGAGAGTGGAGTGTTAAAATCTACTATTAATGTATTATTATCTATCTGATTCTTTATTTTGGTTAACAGCTGGCTTATGTAGTTGCCAACGTGGTAGAGCACATCAATTAAAGAAAAGACAAGAACCATATGATCCTCTCAATTTATGCAGAAAAAGTATTTGACAAAATACGAGATCCATTCCTGATTAAAACTCTTCAGAGTATAGGGATAGAGGGAACATTCCTCAATATCATAAAAACCATCTATGAAAAGCCCAAAGTGGATATCATTCTCAACAGCTTTTCCCTTAAGATCAGGAATACGACAGGGATGCCCACCCACACCAATATTGCTCATCATAGTAGTAGAAGTTCTAGCCACAGCTATCAGACAACAAAAAGAAATAAAATGCATCCAAATTGGGAAAGAAGAAGTCAAACTCTCCCTCTTCATAGATGACATGATCCTTTATGTGGAAAACGAAAAGATTCCACCCCCAAATTACTAGAACTCATACAGCAATTCAGCAATGTAGCAAGATACAAAATCAATGCACAGAAATCAGTTGCTTTTCTATATATTAACAATGTGACTGAAGAACGAGAAATTAAGGAATCAATTCCATTCACAATAGCAACAAAAATCAGAAGATAACCAGGAAGAAACCTAACCAACAGGTAAAGGATCTATACTCTAGAAACTACAGAAACTGAATGAAAGAATCAAAGAAATTGAGAAAGACACAAAAAGATGGAAAAACATTCCATGCTCATGGATTGAAAGAATAAACATTGTTAAAATGTCTACCCACTGAGAGCTTTTTACACTTTCAATACCATCCCTATTAAAATACCATTTGCATTTTTCAAAGAGCTGGTACAAACATTCCTAAAAATTTTATGGAACCAGAAAAGAGCCTGAAATGATGAAAAAGAAAAACAAAACTGGGGGCATCACGTTGCCTGAATTCAAGCTATATTACAAAGCTGTGATCACCAACACAGCATAGTATTTGCACAAAAACAAACACATAGATCAATGGAACAGAATAGAGACTCCAGAAATGGAACCTCAACTCAATGGTCAACTAATTTTTGACAAATCAGTAAAAAATATCCAATGGAAAAAAGATAGTCTCTTCAATAAGTGGTGCTGGGAATATTGAACAACTACATATAGTAAATTGAAACTGGACCGTTCCCTTACACCATACACAAAGGTAAACTCAAAATGGATGAAAGACCTCAATGTGAGACATGAATCTATCAAAATCCTAGAGGAGATCATAGGCAGTTACCTCTTCAACATCAGCCATAGTAACTTATTTCCAGACACGTCTCCAAGGCAAGGGAAACAAAAGCAAAAATGAACTTTTGGGGCTTCATCAAGATAAAAAGCTTCTGCACAGCAAAGGAAACAGTCAACAGCACTAAGAGGCAACACACGGAATGGGAGAAGATATTTGCAAATGACATTACAGATAAAGGGCTGATATCCAAAATCTGTAAAGAGCTTCTCAAACTCAACACTCAAAAAACTAATAACTCAGTCACAAAATGGGCAGAAGACATGAAGAGACACTTCTCCAAAAGAGACATACAAATGGCTAACAGACACATGAAAAAATGCTCAACAACACTAGCCATCACGGAAATACAAATCAAAACCACAATGAGATACCACATTACACCATTTAGAATGGCAAAAATTAACAAGACAGGAAACAACATATGTTGCTGAGGATGTGGAGAAAGGGGAACACTTTTACACTGTTGTTGGGAATGCAAGTTGGTACAGCCATTCTGGAAAACAGTATGGAGGTTTCTCAAGATGTTATGAATAGAGCTACACTATGACCCAGCAATTGCACTACTGGGTATTTACCCAGTAAACTACCATTCTCTAACCCCTTACACAAAGATAACTTCAAAATGGATGAAAGACCTCAATGTGAGACAGGAGTCCATCAAAATCATAGAGCAGAACCCAGGCAGCACCCTCTTCGACCTTGGACAAAGCAACTTCTTGCAAGACACTTCTCTAAAGGCAAGGGAAACAAAAGCAAAAATGAACTTTTGGGAGTTTATCAGGATAAAATGCTTCTGCACAGCAAATGAAACAGTCAACAAAATTAAAAGGCAGCCTACGGAATGGGAGAGGATATTTGCAAAAGTTTTACCAGATAAAGGGCTGGTATCCAAAATCTATAAAGAACTTATCAAACTCAGCACCCAAAAAACATATAATCTAGTCAAGGAATGGGCAGAAGACATCAAAGAAGACATACAAATGGCCAACAGACCCATGAAAAAAAATGCTCCATATTACTTGTCATCATGGAAATACAAATCAAAAACATAATGAGATACCACCTTACACCAAGGTAGAATGACTAAATTAACAAGGCAAGGAACAGCAAATGTCAGGGAGGATGTGGAGAAAGGGAAACACTCTTACACTGTTGGTGGGAATGCAAGCTGGTACAGCCACTCTGGAAAACAGTATGGAAGTTCTTCAATAAGGTAAAAATAGAGCTACCTTACAACCCACCAATTGCATAAGTAGGTATTTACCCTGAAGATACAGATTAGTGAAAAGAAGGGGCACATGTACACCAATGATCATAGCAGCAATGTCTACAATAGGTAAATTGTGGAAGGAGCCAAGATGCCCTTCAACAGATGAATGAATAAAGAAGATGTGCTACATATACACAATGGAATATAATTCAGCCATCAGAAACGATGAATACCCACCATTTGCATCGACATGGATGGAGCTGGAGGGGATTATGTTAAGTGAAGTAAGTCAAACAGAGAAACACAATTATCATATGTTTTCACTCATATGTGGAACAAAAGCAATAGCACAGAGGAACATAGGGAAATGGAGGAAAATCCAAAGGGGGAGAAATCGGAGAGGGAAGTGAACCATGAGAGACTATGGACCCCAAGAAACAATCTGGGAGTTTCAGTGGGTAGGGGACTGGGGGAGGGGGTAACAGGGTGATGGGTATTGAGGAGGGCACGTGCTGTGATGAGCATGGGGTGTTACACTTAACTGATGAATTATTGAACACTGGATCAAAGACTAATTATGTACTATACAATGGCTATCTGAACATAATACAAAATAAACTAAGTAACTAAATAAATTTTTAAAAAAGAAAGAAAATGAATCTCTTGTAGACAGCATATGGATGGGTCCTGCTTTTGAATCAATCTGAAACCCTGTGTCTTTTGATGGGAACATTCAGCCCTTTCACATTGAGAGTAACTATTGACAGATATGAATTTAGTGCCATCATATTGCTTGTAAAGTCTCTGTTTCTATAGATTGTCTGTTACTCTCTGTTCTATATTATTCTTGGGGTCTCTCTTCTTTTATAGAATCCCTCTTAATATTTTTTGCAGGGCTGGCTTGGTGGTCACATATTCTTTCATTTTCTGCCAGTCCTGGAAGCTTTTTATCTCTCCATCTGTTCTGAATGACAGCCTTGCTCTGTAAAGTATTCTTGACTGCATGTTCTTCTCATTTAGTATTCTGGATATGTCTTGCCAGCCCTTTCTGGCCTGCCAGGTCTCTGTGGTTTGGTCTGTTATTAGTCTGATGTTCCTCCTTCCATATGTAAGAAAACTATTCCCCCTAGCTGCCCTCAGGATAGCTTCCTTGGCTCTAAGATTTGCAAGCTTTGCTATTATATGTTGGTGTGTTGATCTATTTTTATTGATTTTGGGAGGATCCTCCCTGCCTCTTGGACTTGATTGTTTATTTCCTTCCCCAGATTAGTTACGTTCTCAGCTATGATTTGCTCAATTATACCATATTATCGCCTCTCTCTCTCCACCCCCTCGGGGATCCCAATAATTCTGACACTGGAAATTTTCATGGCATCATTGATCTCAAGTCTATTTTCCTGGGCTACTAGTTGCCTATCCGTATCTTCCTCAGCTTCCTTCCTTTCTACCAGCTTCTCTTCTTGTTCCGCCTCATTTACTGTGGCTGCTAGATTATCCAGTTTAGACTGCATCTCATTCATAGTATTTTTAAGTTCGGACTGATTAGATCTCATTTTTGCCCTTAGAGATTCTATATTGTCAATAATGTTTTTTTCAAGTCTAGCTATTGACTTCATGATTGTTATCCTGAAGTCCATCTCTGACATCTTGCTTATATCCATATTCATTAGTTCTCTGGCAGAGGACACTGTCTCTTGGTCTTTTCTTTGTTGGGAGTTCCTCCTCCTAGTCACTCTGTTGTTGGATGGTTGAACAAATGAACAGAGTCAAAAATATCAAAAATGACTCAAGGAAAATGCACCTTAGAAAAAATCTGATGTGGTTGAAAGCTACCACAGATATGCAACCAAAGCCAAGTTTATCCAAAACAATAAAAAAAGAAAAAAAAAAGAGGGGGGAATGGGGAGAGGGATTGACTGCTTTTCTTTGGGGGTGCACTGAGGAGTGGGGCCCTGAGTTCTTGGCTCCTCCAGAGCAGAGATTGGGAGGCTGCCATTTTCACTCTCGTCCTCCAAAGCTGTGTGGAAAACTTGTAGGGAACAAAAGCTACCAAGAGCAAACCTGAGCAGATTACTTAGCCCGGCCCCTGGCAAGAGTGGGACAATTCTGCCTCAGGCAAAGATATTTGAGAACCACTGCAACAGGCGCCTCCCCCAGAAGATCAGCAAGGACAGCCAGCCAAGACCAAGTTTACTGATCAATGAGAACAGCAGAACTCCAGCATTAGGGGAATACAGCACATAGAATTCATGGGTTTTTTTCCCCATGATTCTTTAGTCTTTCAAAGATAATTTTTTAAATTTTCTTTTTTTTCTTTTTCTATTTTTTTAATTTTTCTTTTTCCCTTTTTCAACCAACATCTTATCAATCCATTTTAAAAATCTTTTTTAATTTTCATTTTTACATTCATATTCTATCCCTTCATTTTAGTTAACCTTATTTTTGGTATATATATCAGCTGTACTCACTTTAAAATTTTGGGATACAGTTTCTTTTAACAGACCAAAATATACCCTAAATCTCTAGTGTATGGCTTTGTTCTAGTCTCCTACTTGATCACATTCTCTCCCCCTATTTTTAAAAATTTCTCCTTTCTTTTTTCAACCAACTTCTTATATCAATTCTTTTTATAAAATCTTTTATAATTTTCATCTTTACATTCATATTCCATCCCTTCATCATATTTACCTTTATTTTTGTACATCTATAAGTTTTTCTTTCTTTAAGATTTTGGGAGGGAGTTTCTTCTAACAGACCAAAATATGCCCAAAATCTAGTGTGTGGTACTGATTTTTTCACCAGCCTGATCACATTTGATCATATCCTTTTTTTCTTTTTCTTTTCTTTTTCTTTCTTTCCCTTTCTTTTCCCCTGGTTTCAAGTCTCTTCTGATTTGTTTAGTGTATATTTTTCTGGGGTTATTGTTACCCTGTTAGCATTTTGTTCTCTCATCCATCTATTCTCTTCTGGACAAAATGACAAGATGGAAAAACTCACCTCAAAAAAAAAAAAAAGGCAGTACTGACTGCCAGGGACCTAATCAATACGGACATTAGTAAGATGTCAGAACTAGAGTTGAGAATGACAATTATAAAGATACTAGCTGGGCTTGAAAAAAGCATGGAAGTTACTAGAGAAACGCTTTTTGGAGAAATAAAAGAACTAAAATCTAACCCAGTCGAAATCAAAAAGGCTATTAATGAGGTGCAATAAAAAATGGAGGCTCTAACTGCCAGGATAATTGAGGCAGAAGAGAGAATTAGTGCTATAGAAGACCAAATGATGGAAAATAATGAAGCTGAGAAAAAGAGAGATAAACAACTACTGGATTACGAGGGCAGAATTTGAGAGATAAGTGATACCATAAGACAAAACAATATATATTCTAGAGGGGAGGGGGTGGGGGAATGGGTTAGCCTGGTGATGGGTATTAAGGAGGGCACATTCTGCATGGAGCACTGGGTGTTATACACAAGCAATGAATCATGGAACACTAGATCAAAAACTAATGATGTAATGTATGGTGATTAACATAACATAATAAAAAAAAAAGAAAAATTGGGATCCCAGAAGAAGAAGAAAGTGAGAGAGGGGCCGAAGGTATATTGGAGCAAATTATAGCAGAGAACTTCCCTAATTTGGGGAAGGAAACAGGCATCAAAATCCAGGAGGCACAGAGAACGCCCCTCAAAATCAATAAAAATAGGTCAATACTCTGACATCTAATAGTAAAACATACAAGTCTCAGAGAAAAAGAGAAAATCCTGAAAGCAACTCGGGACAAGAGGTCTGTAACCTACAAGGGTAGAAGCATTAGATTGGCAACAGACTTATCCACAGAGACCTGGCAGGCCAAAAAGGACTGGCATGATATATTCAGAGCACTAAACAAGAAAAAATATGCAGCCAAGAATACTATATCCAGCTAGGCTGTCACTGAAAATAGAGAGATAAAAAGCTTCCAGGACAAACAAAAACTAAAAGAATTTGCAAACACGAAAGTAGCCCTACAAGAAATATTGAAAGGGGTCCTCTAAGCAAGGAGAGAGCCTAAAAGTAACATAGACTAGAAAGGAACAGAGACAATATATAGTATCAGTCACCTTAGAGGCAAATCAATGGCACTAAATTCCTATCTTTCAATAGTTACCCTGAATGTAAATGGGTTAAATGCCCCAATCAAAAGACACAGGCTATCATACTGGATAAAAAAAAACAAGACCCATCGATATGCTGTCTTCAAGAGACTCATTTTAGACCAAAAGACACCTCCAGATTGAAAGTGAGGGGGTGGAAAACTATTTACCATGCTAATGAACACCAAAAGAAAGCTGGGGTGACAATCCTTATATCAGACAAATTAAATTTTAAACCAAAGACTATAATAAGAGATGAGGAAGGACACTATATCCTACTTAAAGGGTCTATCCAACAAGAAGATATAACAATTGTAAATATCTATTCCCCTAACATGGGAGTAGCCAATTATATAAGCCAATTAATAACAAAATCAAAAAACACATCGACAACAATACAATAATAGTAGGAGACTTTAACACTCCCCTCACTGAAATGGACAGATCACCTAAGCAAAAGACCAACAAACAAATAAAGACTTGGGGCGCCTGGGTGGCTCAGTCATTAAGTGTCTGCCTTTGGCTCAGGTCATGATCCCGGAGTCCTGGAATTGAGCCCTGCGTTGGGCTCACTGCTTGGCAGGAAGCCTGCTTCTCTCCCTCTCCCACTCCCCCTGCTTTTGTTCCCTTTCTCGCTGTGTCTCTGTCAAATAAATAAAATCTTTTAAAAAATTAAAAAAAAATAAAGACTTTAAATGACACACTGGACCAAATGGACTTCACAGATATATTCAGAATATTCCATCCCAAAGCAACAGAATACACATTCTTCTCTAGTGCCCATGGAACATTCTCCAAAATAGATCACATCCTAGGTCACAAATCAGGTCTCAACCAGTACCAAAAGATTGGGATCATTCCCTGCATATTTTCAGACCACAATGCTTTGAAACTAGAACTCAATCACAAGAGGAAAGTCGGAAAGAACTCAAATACATGGAAGCTAAAGAGCATCCCACTAAATAATGAATGGGTCAACCAGGAAATTAAAGAAGAATTAAAAATAATAATAATGGAAACAAATGAAAATGAAAACACAACTGTTCAAAATCTTCGGGATGCAGCAAAGGTGGTCCTAAGAGGAATGTATATAGCAAAACAAGCCTTTCTCAAGAAACAAGAAAGGTCTCAAATACACAACCTAACCCTACACCTAAAGGAGCTGGAGAGAGAACAGCAAATAAAGCCTAAACCCAGCACGAGAAGAGAAACAATAAAGATTAGAGCAGAAATCAATGAAATAGAAACCAAAAGAACAGTAGAACAGATCAAAGAAACTAGGAGCTGGTTCTTTCAAAGAATTAATAAGATTGATAAACCCCTGGCCAGGCTTATCAAAAAGAAAAGAAAAAAGACCCAAATAAATAAAATCATGAATGAAAGAGGAGAGATCACAACCAACACCAAAGAAATACAAACAATTATAAGAACATATTATGAGCAACTCTACGCCAGCAAATTAGATAATATGGAAGAAATGGATGCATTCCTAGAGATGTATCAACTACCAAAACTGAACCAGGAAGAAATAGAAAACCTGAACACACCCATAACCACTAAGGAAATTGAAGCAGTAATCAAAAATCTCACAACAAACAAGAGGCCAGGGCCAGATGTCTTCCCAGGGGAAATCTAGCAAACATTTAAAGAAGAATTAATACCTATTCTTCTGAAACTGTTCCAAAAAATAGAAATTGAAGGAAAACTTCCAAACTCGTTTTATGAGGCCACCATTACCTTGATTCCCAAACCAAAGACCCCATCAAAAAGAATTACAGACCAATATCCTTCATGAACATGGATGCAAAAATTTTCACCAAAATACTAGCCAATAGGATCCAACAGTACATTAAGAGGATTATTCACCACGACCAAGTGGGATTTATTCCTGGGCTGCAAGGTCAGTTCAACATCTGCAAATCAATCAATGTGATACAATACATTAATAAAAGAAAGAACAAGAACCATATGATCCTCTCAAGAGATGCAGAAAAAGCATTTGACAAAGTACAGCATCGTTTCTTGATTAAAACTCTTCAGAGTGTAGGGATAGAGGGTACATACCTCAATATCATAAAAGTCATCTATGAAAAACCCACAGCGAACATCATTCTCAAAGGGGAAAAACAGAGCTTTCCCCCTAAGTTCAGGAACATGGCAGGGATGTCCACTATCACCACTGCTATTCAAAAGAGTACTAGAAGTCCTAGCCACAGCAATCAGACAACAAAAAGAAATAAAAGACATCCGAATCGTCAAAGAAGTCAAACTCTCCCTCTTTGCAGATGACATGATACTTTATGTGGAAAACCCAAAAGACTCCACCCCAAAACTGCTAGAACTCATACAGGAATTCAGTAAACTGGCAGGATATAAAATCAATGCACAGAAATCAATGACATTCCTATACACCAAGACAGAAGAAAGAGAAATTAAGGAGTCAATCCCATTTACAATTGCACCCAAAACCATAAGATACCCGGGAATAAATCTAACCAAAGAGGCAAAGAATCTGTACTCAGAAAACTATAAAATACTCATGAAAGAAATTGAGGATGCCACAAAGAAATGGAAAAATTTTCCATGCTCATGGATTGGAAGAACAAATATTGTGAAGATGTCAGTGCTACCTAGAGCAATCTACACATTCAGTGCAATCCCTATCAAAATAGCATCCACTTTTTTTTTTCAAAGAAATGGAACAAATACTCCTAAAAATTGTATGGAACCAGAAAAGACCCCGCATAGCCAGAGGAATGTCGAAAAAGAAAAGCAAAGCTGGTGGCATCACAATTCCGGACTTCAAGCTCTATTACAAAGGTATCATCATCAAGACACTATGGTACTGGCACAAAAACAGACACATAGTACAATGGAACAGAGTAGAGAGCTCAGAAATGGACCTTCAACTCTATGGTTGACTAATCTTTGACAAAGCAGGAAAGAATGTCCAATGGAAAAAAGACAGTCTCTTCAACAAATGGTGTTGGGAAAATTGGACAGCCACATGCAGAAGAATGAAACTGGACCATTTCCTTACACCACACACAAAAATAGACTCCAAATGTTTGAAAGACCTTAATGTGAGAGAGGAGTCCATCAAAATCCTTGAGGAGAACACAGGCAGCAACCTCTTCGACCTCAGCCACAGCAACTTCTTCCTAGAAACATCACCAAAGGCAAGGGAAGCAAGGGCAAAAATGAACTATTGGGACCTCATCAAGATAAAAAGCTTTTGCACAGCAAAAGAAACAGTCAACAAAACCAAAAGACAACCCACAGAATGGGAGAAGATATTTGCAAATGACATATCAGATAAAGGGCTGGTATCCAAATTCTATAAAGAACTTATCAAACTCAACACTCAAAGAACAAATAATCCAATCAAGAAATGGGCAGAAGACATGAACAGACATTTTTTCCAAAGAAGATATCCAAATGGCCAACAGACCCATGAAAAAGTGCTCAATGTTGCTCAGCATCAGGGAAATCCAAATCAAAACCTCAATGAGATACCACCTCACACCAGTTAGAAAGGCTAAAATTAATATGTCGGAAAATGATAGATGTTGGCGAGGATGCAGAGAAAGGGGAACCCTCCTACACTTTTGGTGGGAATGCAAGCTGGTGTAGCTACTCTGGAAAACAGTATCCATACTCAAAAAGTTGAAAATAGAGCTACCATACCACCCAGGAATTGCACTACTGGGTATTTACCCCAAACATACAAATGTTGGGATCTGAAGGGGTACATGCACCCCAATGTTTGTAGCAACAATGTCCACAATAGCCAAACTATGGAAAAAGCCAAGATGTCCATCAACAGATGAATGGATAAAGAAGTTGTGGTCTATATATCTACAATGGAATATTATGCAGCCATCAAAACCACAAAATTTTGCCATTTGCAATGACATGGGTGGACCTAGAAGGTATTACACGAAGCAAAATTAGTCAATCAGAGAAAAGTTTGTTTTGTTTCGTCAAATACTTTTTCTGCATCAATTGAGGGGATCATATCTGCCCTTTCTTTTATTAATGTGATCTATCACATTGATTGATTTGCGAATGTTGAATCACCCTGCAGTCCAGGAATAAATCCCATGTGGTCCTGTTGAATAATCCTTTTAATGTACTGTTGGATCCTATTGGCTAGGATCTTGGTCAGTATTTTGGCATCCATGTTCATCAGGGATATTGGTCTATAATTCTCCTTTTTGATGGGGGTCTTTGTCTGGTTTTGGGATCAAGGTAATACTGGCCTCATAAAAGGAATTTGGAAGTTTTCCTTCCATTTCTATTTTCTGAAACAGCTTCAATAGAATAGGTATCATTTCTTCTTTGAATGTTTGGTAGAATTCCCCTGGGAAGCCATCTGGTCCTAGACTCTAGGTTTTTGGGAAGCTTTTGATTACTGCTTCAATTTCCTCTTTAACCTACAAGTTTTTTAGTTCCTTGCAAATTTCCTCTTGCAATTGAGTTCAAGTTTCAAAGCATTGTGGTCTGAAAATACGCAGGGAATAATCCCAATCTTTTGGTATCAGTTGAGACCTGATTTGTGACCCAGTACGTGATGTATCCTGGGGAATGTTCCATGTGCACTCGAGAAGAATGTGTATTCTGTTGCTTTAGGATGGAATGCTCTGTATACATCTATGAAGTCTATCTGGTCCAAAGTATCACTCAAAGCCCTTATTTCCTTGTTGATCTTCTGCTTACATGATCTGTCCATTGCTGTGAGTGGGGTGTTGAAATCCCTTACTATTAATGTATTATTATCTATGTGTTTCTTTAATTTGTTTATTTAATTGGTTGATATAATTGGCTGATCCTAAATTAGGAGCATAAATATTTATAATTGTTAGATCTTCTTGTTTGGTAGATCCTTTAAGTATGATATAGTGTCCCTCTTCATCTCTCACTACACTCTTTGGTTTAAAATCTAATTTGTCTGATATGAGGATTGCTACCCCAGCTTTCTTTTGAGGTCCATTAGCATGAACAATTGTTCTCCACCCCCTCACGTTCAGTCTGGTGGTGTCTTTAGGTCTAAAGTGAGTGTCTTTCCACAGTTTGGCTATTGCGGACATTGCTGCTATGAATATTGGGGTGCATATGGCCCTTCTATTCACTACACCTGTGTCTTTGGGGTAAATACCCAGGAGTGCAATTGCTGGGTCATAGGGTAGCTCTATTTTTAAATTTTTGAGGCACCTCCACACTGTTTTCCAAAGTGGCAAACTGAGGGTTTCAGAGGGGAGGGAGGAGGGGGATTGGTTAGCCTGGTGATGGGTATTAAGGTGGGTACATAGCACATAGAACACTGGGTGTTAATATGAAAACAATCGATCGTGGATCACCACATCAAAAACTAATGATGTATTGTATGGTGACTAACATAACATAATTAAAAAAAAAAAAAAAAAAGGGAGTCTCTTGGAGACAGCATATGGATGGGTTCTGCTATTTTATCCAATCTGAAACCTGTGACTTTTGGTTGGAGCATCTAGCCCATTTACATTCAGAGTAACTATTGAAAGGTGTGCATTTAGTGCTATTGCATGACATGTAAAGTCCCTGCTTCTGTAGATTGTTTCTGTTTCTTTCTGGTATGTGTTAATCTTGGTGTCTCTCTTCACGTACAGGATCCCCCTTAATATTTCTTGTAGGGCTGGCTTGGTGGTCACATATTCATTCAGTTTCTGCTGGTCCTTGAATTTCTTTCTCTCTCCTTCCATTCTGAGTGACACCCTTGCTGGATAAAGTATTCTTGGCTGTTTGTTTTTCTCATTTAGTACCCTGAATATGTCTTGCCAGCCCTTGCTGGCTTGCCAGGTCTCTGTGGATAGATCTGATGCAAATCCAATGTTCCTACCTCTGTAGGTAAGGAAGTTCTTGTCTTGTGTTGCTTTCAGGATTTTCTTTTTGTCTCTGAAATTTGAAAACGTCACTATTGTATGTTGGGGTGTTGATCTATTTTTATTAATTTTGGGAGAGTTCCTCTCTACCTCTTGGACATGAATGCCTATTTCCTTCCCCAGATTAGGGAAGTTCTCAGCTATGATTTGCTCAACTACACCTTCTGCCCCCACTCTCTCTTTTCACCCTCAGACACCCCAATAATTCTGACGTTGGTACGTTTTATAACATCACTGATTTCTCAAAGCCTCTCTTCATGGTCTATTAGTTGTTTTTCTCTCCTTACCTCAGCTTCCTCCCTTTCCATCAATTTGTCCTCTATGTCACTGATGCTCTCTTTTGCCTCATTCACCTTGGCTGATAGAGCATCCAGTTTAGATGGCAGCTCAGTTAGAGAATTTTTAATTTCAGCCTGATTAGATCTCATTTCTGCACTAAGAGATTCTCTAGTGTCTTTTAAGGGTTTTTCAAGTCCAACTAGTAACATTATAATTATTATCCTGAATTCCAGGTCTGACATTTTACTTATGTTCATATCGATTAGATCTGTGGCAAAGTATTACCTTTGGTTCTTTCTTTTGAATTCCTCCTTCTAGTAATTTTTCCCAGAGAAGAATGAATAAATGAGGGAGCAGAATCAAAAATATCAATCACGACCCAAGCAAAGTACACACTGGACAAATCTGAAGAGCTCAGAAACCAAAAAAGTAAAGGAGAAGCAAAAAAAATCAAAAATAAATAAATAAAAAATAAATGAAAAAGGAGGGGAAAAAAGTGGGGGCAGAGAATATTATAACACTCAGGGCCATCAAAACAAGGTGATCTAGTTGGTCCTGAGTGTATTTTGGTCTGCGTGTTAGAAGACACTAAATCCCAAAATTGTAAAGAAAACAAAACTTATGCATATACAAAAATAAAATTGAATAGAGTGAAAGAACACCAAAAATGAAGAATATATCTATAAAACGTAAATGTAAAAAAAAAATAAAAGTTAAAAAAGATGTAAAAACAAAGAGTTGATAAAATAAGAAACTAGTCAAAAAGGGAAAAAAATTAAGAGAAAAAATGGAAAATTTTAAACTGAACAATAAATGAATCATGAGATAAAACCTCGAATTCTATATACTATTTTCCCCTAGCACTGGAGTGTTACAGTCTTGTGGGGTCTGTAAACTTGCTGTGCACTTGTTCTTCCAGCTGGTCTTCTGGGGGGTGGCCTGCTGCACAGCTTCTCATGTGTCTTTGCCTGGGTGGAGTTGCACTGCCCCTTGTCAGGGGGCTGGGCTCAGTGTAACCGGTCCCTCTGTGTGGCTTTTGTTCGCTGAAGGCTTTCTGCGCCTGATTAGAGCATCAAAATAAAAATGGCCACGCCCAGGTCTCCAGCCCCAGAGCCAAAAGATTGCAGTCCCCTCTCTTTAACATACCCTCTTGGACAAATGGTCTTCACCTTTGTGTGTGCCACACTCTGCAGAGTCCTGCGGTGCACACCCACAGCCATCCTCCCAGGGGAACTCGGCAGGTCCCTCGTTACTACAGTTTGTAGGGCCCTGGCACTGAGAGTGGTCACTGGATTGTGTGCACACCTGCTCTGCCCCTCCCAGGGGATGGCAGAGTGTTGCCCAGTACTGTCCTTTACAGGGCCATCGCCCTGAGAGCTGTTGCCCGGTTGTGCCCGTACCCATTCTGCCCCTCCCAGGGGATGGTGGATGGTTCTGGCCTTCCAGTCCTCTTCAGGGTCCCCAGGTGGAGAGCAGTCACCCGATTGGCTCCAGCTCGAGGTTTATGGTGAACTGAGTTGAGAGCCCCCTCCTGGGTTCGCTGACTGTGACCAGTTTCCCTACTCCCCTGCTTGGGAACTCTACCAGCTCAGGCACCCCTGTTAATTCTGTGACCTGGGGATCCTGAGACCACACTGTCCCACCTAGAAATCTGCCCATTTCATCCCCTGAGCACCTTTCAGGCAGGGATGTCTCTCACTGGAGCAGATTTCCAAGGATTCTGATTTTGCCATCCAGGCCTATATCACGTTCTGGTAGCCAATTTAGGGAGACTCCCTCCCCCCTCCAACTATCTTCTGATATTTCCCCTCAGATTCACTTCTCTGCACCTCCTACCTTGCAAAAAGTGGTCGCTTTTCTACTTGTAGAGTTCCAGATGTTCTTTTCTCAGGTTGAATTCATGGGTATTCAGAATGATTTGATAGTTATCTATTTAAATTCAAGGGACCAGATGAAACGAGGTCCCCTACTCTTCCGCCATCTTGCCTCCTCTGAGGATTTCCAGTAACAGGGTGATGCTCATTTTGAGTTGAGATATAATTCACATACCAAAAAATTACCCTTTTAAAATGTACAATTTAGGGGGCGCCTGGGTGGTGCAGTCAGTTGAGCATCCAACTCTTGGTTTTAGCTCAGGTCATGATCTCAGGGTCCTGGGATCCAAACTGAGTGTGGAGCCTGCTTAAGATTCTCTCTCTCTCACCCTCTACCCCTCCTGCTTGTGCTCTCTCTCTCTCTCTCCCCCTCTCTAAAATAAATAAATAAATCTTCAAAAAATAAAATGTACAATTCAGTTTTTAGAATACTCACAAGGATGTGCAACAATCACCACTATCTAATTCCAGAACATTTTAATCAATCCAGAAAGAAACTCCATACCTATTAGCAGTCAGCCTCCCTTCCCCCTCCACCTAGCACCTGGCAACTGATCATCTATATTCTGTCCCTATGGATTTGCCCATTCTGGACAGTTCATATGAGTGGAATCATACAATATGTGGACTTCTGTGATTGGATTTTTCCACTTAGCATAATGTTTTCAATGTCCGTCTATTGTTAGAGCATGTATCAGTACTTCCTTCCTTTTTATCGATGAATAACACTCCATCATGTGGATGTACCACAGTTTATCCTTTTGATGGGCATTGGGATAGTTTTCACCTTGGGAATATTATGAATAATGCTTCTATAGAAATATTTGTTTGAAACTTGTTTTTAATTTTCTTGGGTATACATCTACGAGTGGAATAACTGGGTCACGTGGTAAATCTACTTTAACTTTTAGAGGAAATGTCAAACTGTTTTCCAAGGTAGCTGCAACATTTTATATTCTCACCAGCAGTGTATGAGGGTTTTGACTTCTCCACATCCTTTCCAACACTTGTTACTTTTTGTAGTTTTTATTGTAGCCATCCTAGTGGGTATGAAGGGGTATCTCATTGTGGTTTTGATTTGCAGTTTTTAATGACCGATGATGTTGATCATCTTATCATGTGATTATTGGTCATTTACATATCTTTTTTGGAGGAAAATATCTATTCAAATACTTTTTATACTTTTTAATCGGATTATTTATCTTTTTAGTATTCTTAGAGTTATTTATATGTTCTGAATACTAGACTCTTATCAGGTATATGACTTCATAAATTTTCTCATGTCTAGGGGTTGTCTTTTCATTTTCTTGTGAAATCACACATGTTTTTATTTAGATGAAGTCCAATTTATCATTTTTCTGGTTGCTTCTGCTTTTAGTGTCATTCCAAGAAACCATTGCCTAGATGGAGTCACAAAGTTACACCCAAGCAGTCTCCTAAGAGGTTTATAGATTTGACGCTTATATTTAGGTCTGATCCATACTATACATTAATTTTTTTATATAGTGTTCTGTAGGGGTCCAATTGCATTCTTTTTGCATGTGGTACCCAGTTGTCTGTGCACCATTTGATGAAAATACTATTATATCTCCATTGAGTTTTCCTGGCATCCTCATTGAAAATCAATTGACCATAAACATATAAATTTATTCCTGGACACTCAGTTCTATGCCATTGGTTTATGTACCCTTCTTTATGCCAGTGCCACACAGTCTTGATTACTGCAGCTCTGTAGTAGGCTTTTTGTTTGTTTGTTTCAAGTTTTTACTTAAATTCTAGTTAGTTATCATATAAGGTAATATTACTTTCAAGAATATAATATTTTTTTAAATTTTATTGTATTATGTTATGTTAGCCACCATACAATACATCATTAGTTTTTGATGTAGTGTATAATTTAGTGATTCATCACTTAGTATGCTTTGAAAACATAAACGGTGAGTCCTCTTTGTTCTTTTTTTTGTAATAAAAAAATCACTATTTTGACAATTCTCATTTTCTTAAACTTCCCTGTGAATTTTAGCATCAGTTTTTCAATATCAAAAGAAAAGCCAACTGAGAGTTTGATAGGGCTTGTCTTTAACCTGTAGATATATTTGGGGAGTATTGTCGCTTTTCTTTTTAATTTTGTGTTTTAATTAAATTTAATTAACATATACTGTGCTATTAGTTTCAAGGGCAGAATTCACTGATTCATCAGTTGCATATAACACCCAGTGCTCATTACATCAAGCGCCCTCCTTAATGCCCATCACCCAGTTGCCCCATCCCCCCACCCAACCCCCCTCCAGCAACCCACAGTTTGTTTCCTGTAGTTAAGTGTCTCTTTTGGTTTGCCTCCCTCTCCCTTTTTATCTTTTTTTTTTTTTTCTTCCCTTACCCTATGTTCATCTGTTTTGTTTCTTAAATTCCACACATAAGTGAAAACATCTGATAATTGACTTTCACTGACTGGCTTATTGTGCTTAGCATAACACCATCATTGCAAATGGCAAGATTTCATTCTTCATTCTTAGTGAATAATATTCCATCATATATATACCACTTCTTCTTTATCTGTTCATCTGTTGACAGATATCTGAGCTCTTTCCATATTTTGGCTATTATGAACATTGCTGCTATAAACATTGGGGTGCATATGCCCCTTCGAATCACTATCTTTGTATCCTTTGGATAAATATCTAGTAGTGCAATTGCTGGGTCTTAGGGTAGTTCTCTTTTTAATTTTTGAGGAACCTCCATACTATTTTCCAGAGTGGCTATACCAGTTTGCATTCTCACCAACAGTGTAAGAGGGTTCACTTTTCTCCACATCCTCACTAACACTTGTTGTTTCCTGAGTTGTTCATTTTAGCCATTCTGACTGGTGTGAGTTGGTATCTCATTGCGTTTTGATTTGTATTTCCTTGATGTGGAATGATGTTGAGCATTTATTCATGTGTCTGCTAGCCATTTGTAGGTCTTCTTTGAAGAAATATTCCTCTATGTGTTCTGCACATTTCTTGACTGGATTTTTTTGTTGTTGTTGTTGAGGGGGTGTTGAGTTTGATAAGTTCCTTAAAGAATTTGGACTCTACCCCTCTATCCGATATGTCATTTATGAATATCTTCTCCCATTCTGTAAGCTGCCTTTTAGTTTTGGTGATTGTTTCCGGAGCTGTGCAAAAGATTTTTTATCCAAATGAAATTGCAACGGTTCATTTTTGTTGTTGTTGTTGTTTTCTTTTGATTCCATTGCTTTTGGAGATGTGTCTAGCAAGAAGTTCCTGTGCCCGAGGTGAAAGGGGTTGCTGCCTGTGTTCTCCTCTAGGATTCTGATGGATTCCTGTCTCACATTTAGGTCTTTTATCCAACTTGAGTTTATTTTTGTGTATGGTGTAAGAAAGTGGTCCAGTTTCATTCTTCTTCATGTAGCTGTCCAATTTTCCCAGCACTATTTCTTGAAGAGACTCTCTTTTTCCTATTGGATACTCCTTCCTGCTTTGTCGAAGATTAGTTGACCATAGAGTTCATGGTCCATTTCTGGGGTCTCTATTCTGTTCCATTGACCTATGTGTCTGTTTTTGTACCAGTACCATGTTGTCCTGATGATTACAGCATTGTAATATAGCTGGAAGTCCAGAATTGTGATGACCCCAGCTTTGATTTCCCTTTTCAATCTTTCTTTTTTTAAGATTTTATTTATTTTACATAGTCATAGAGAGAAAGAGAGAGCACAAGAAGGGGATTGGCAGAGGGAGAGGGAGAAGCAGGCTCCCCAACTGAGTAAGGAGCCCATTTGGGGCTCAATCCCAGGCCCCTGGGATCATGGCCCAAGCTGAAGTCAGATGCTCAATGGACTGGGCCACCCAGGAGCCCCATCTTTCAACATTTCTTTGGAGATTCAGGGTCTTTTCTGGTTCCATACAAATTTTAGGACTATGTGTTCCAGCTCTGTGACAAATGCTGATGGTATTTTGATAGGGATTGCATTGAATGTGTAGATTTCTTTGGGTAGAATAGACATTTTAACAATATTTGTTCTTCCAATCCATGAGCATGGAATGTTTTTCCATTTCTTCGTGTCTCCCTCGGTTTCTTTCATAAGTATGTATAGTTTTCAGAGCACAGATCCTTTACCTCCTTGGTTAGGTTTATTCCTTGGTATCTTAAGGTTTTTGGTGCAATTGTAAATGGGATCGATGACTTGATTTCTCTTTCTGCTGCTTCATTGTTAGTGTATAGAAATGCAACAGACTTCTGTGCATTGATTTTATAACCTGTGACTTTGCTGAATTCCTGTGTCAGTTCTAGCAAATTTTTGGGTGGAGTCTTTCGGGTTTTCTACATAGAGTATCAAGTCATCTGCGAAGAGTGAAAATTTAGGTTCTTCTTTTCCAATTCACATGCCTTTTATTGCTTTCTGTTTTCTGATTGCTGAGGCTAGGACTTCCAGTACTGTGTTGAACAACAGTGGTGAAAGTGGGCATCCCTGTCGTGTTCCTGACCTTGGGGGGAAAGCTCTCAGTTTTTTCCCCATTTAGGATGATATTCACTGTGGATCTTTTGTATATGGCTTTTATGATGTGGAGGTATGTTCCCTCTATCACTATATGGTGGAGGGGTCTTATCAAGAAAGGATTTTGTATTTTGTCAAATGCTTTTTTTCTCCAACATTTGAGAGGATCATATGGTTCTTATGCTTTCTTTTATTAATGTGGTGTATCATGTTGATTGATTTGTGAATGTTGAACCACTCCTGCAGCCCAGGAATAAATCCCACTTGGCCATGGGGAATAATCCTTTTAATGTACTACTGTTGGATCCTATTAGCTAGGATCTTGGTGAGAATTTTTGCAATCATGTTCATCAGGGATATTGGTCTGTAATTTTCCTTCTAGTGGGGTGTTTGCCTGGTTTGGGGATCAATGTAATACTGGCCTTGTAGAATGAGTTTGGAAGTTTTTCTTCCATTTCTATTGTTGGGAAAAATTTGAGAAGAATAAGTATTAATTCTTTGATTGTTTGGTAGAATTCCCCTGGGAAGCCACCTGGTCCTGGACGCTTTTTGTTGGGAGATTTATGATTACTGATTCAAATTCGTTGCTGGCGATGGGTCTGTTCAGGTTTTCTATTTCTTCCTGTTTTGGTTTTGGGAGTTTATATGTTTCTAGGAATGCAACAGTTTCTTCCAGATTGCCTAATTTCTTGACATATAATTGCTTATAATAGTCTCTTATAATTGTTTGTATTTCTTTGGTACTGGTTGTGATCTCTCCTGTGTCATTCATGATTTTATTTATTTGGGTCCTTTGTCTTTTCTTTTTGCTATATCTGGCTAGGGGTTTATCAATCTTTTTAATCATTTGAAAGACCCAGCTTCTAGTTCCATTGATCTGTTCTACTGCTTTATTTATTATTATTATTTTTACTTTCTATATCATTCATTCCTGCTCTCATGTTTATTATTTCATTTCTCCTGCTGGAGTTAGTATTTATTTGCTCCCTTTTTTTTTTTTTCTCTCCAGCTTCTGTAGGTGTAAATTTAGGTTGTGTATTTGGGACTTTTCTTGTTTCTTGAGGAAGGCCTGTATTGCTATCTACTTTCTTCTTAGGACTGCCTCTGTTGCATCCCAAAAGGTTTCAGCTGTCATGTTTTCATTTTCATTTGCGTCCTTGTATTATTTTTTTTATTTAATTCCCAGTTTGACCCTATCATTCTTTAGTAGGATGTTCTTTAACCTCCTAGTATTAGTGTTCCTTCCAAATTTCTTATTGTAGTTGATTTCAAGTTTCACAGCATTGTGGTCTCAAAATATACATGGTATGGTCTCAGTCTTTTTGTATTGGTTGAGACCTGATTTGTGACCCAGTATTTGATCTTTTCTGGAGAATGTTCCATGTGCACTCAGAAAGAATGTGTATTTGCTGCTTTAGGATGAAATGCTCTCAATATATCTGTGATGTCCATCTGGTCCAGTGTAGCATTCAAAGCCCTTGTTTCCTGGTTGATCTTCTGCTTAGATGATCTGTCCATTGCTGTGAGCGTGGTGTTAATGTCCTGTACTATTATTGTGTTATTATCGATATGTTTCCTTAATTTTGTTATTAATTGATAATATGGATATTATTTCACTTCATGGAATCGCTGAGTTCCTTAATTCTACCTTCATGATCTAATAGTTTTATTTCCCTCTTCTTTGCAGCTTCATTATATTCCATAATTTTATCTTCTAGATCATCGATTTGCTCTTCTGCATCATTTTTCCTCATTTTTATGGCCTCCACTTGGGACTGTATCTTGGTTATAGCATTTTTAATTTTGACCTGAGTAGATTTTAGTTCTTTTATTTCTCCAGCAAGGGATTCTCTAGTGTCTCCTATGCTTTTTTTTTTTTTTCCCCAAGCCCTGCTAGTATCTTTATAATTGTTGTTTTAAATTTTGGTTCAGACATCTTACTTATATCTGTATTGATTCAATCCCTGGCTGTGAGTACTACCTCCAGTTCTTTCTTTTGGGCTGAATTCCTCTATTTTGATATTTTGTCCAGAAAAGAAAAGAAGAAAGAGAAAGAAAACAAAAACAACAGTGACAACAACATCAACAACAACAACTTCAAAAAGTGTTTCTGATGTATGCTGTGTACAGTCTGTTGGTGCATTTTGGCTGCTCTTTCCCACTGGTTCATCCTCTACAGTGTCCTTCCTTGCTTGTTTTAGGGGGTGTTTGGACCTTTAAACTAGGTGTGCTTTAATTTGTTAAGATAAGCCTGGAAAAGAAAAAGAAAAAGAAGAAAGACAATAAAAAGTGATGCAAGACAAGAGAAAAAGGAACAAAAATGCAAACAGACAAACAAAAAAACTATAAGCCTGTTTAGAAAGAATAAGAAGGAAAGAAAAAAAAAGTAAGGAAAGACATTAAATAGAAAAGAAAAATGAGAAGAATGATCCAAAAAATAAGAGAAACAATCCACAAATGAACAAAAAGTTATAAACCTGATGCCAAAAAAAGATAGAGGAAAAAAAGATATATATATATCCTATATACCTATATACCCCATTTAGGTATATATATATGATAAAATATAAAAAAAATAAGAAATAGAAAGATGAGCACTGGGTGTTATATGGAATGGAAATAATGAATCGTGGAACTCTACATCAAAAGTTAATGATGTACTGTAAGGTGACTAACGTAATATTAAAAAAAAAAGATATGTTATAATAAGATCCAAAAACAGTAAAATGTATATGTACAAAAAAAAGAAATAGAAAAATAAAATTATAAAAATTTTAAAAATTAAGAAAAGGAAAAAAAAAAAAGAAGAACAAGAAGAACAAGAAGCAAGCCTGACCCTATATCTACCAGAAGCTCACGTTCTGAAGTATTCTTTAATCAGTAGACTTGGTACATGCTGGGGGAGGGGGAGAATGGGGGAGTGGGGGTTGGGGAGATAGAAGAGAGAGTGTGACATCACCCCACCTTCTTGTCCCTGGGGAGGAGATCCTCACAGAAAACCGAACATTCTCCTATGTCCCAGGCTTTTGCCAGTTCCTTGCCCTTAACCTGTCTGTTCCCAGGCCCCCAGCACACCCAGTGCCACAGATCTATATTTTACCTCTGGCCAACGGCTGGGATTCAAAATTCCAAGTTTTAAAGGGCCCGGCAAGGAGCGATCCCAGTCCCCTCTCTGGGAGGAGATCCTCTTTGAGTGCCCGGCACCATCCTCTCCCAGAAAATCAGTTGCATTTTGTGCATGGAACCTAGAGTTTATTGAGATGCACAGGGAAAAGCTTCAACAAGGTTATCTGCCATCTGACACGACTCAGTCCCCTACTCCCCTACTCCTCCATTCTGTCCCGGAAAAGCAGTCACAGGGAAGCTTGAATCTATTGTGGCAGATAACGGAAAGCGGCAGCCAGGTTATCTGTAGTCTGCCCGTATCTCTTTTCTCTGCTCAGTTCTGTAGTGGTTGAAGCCTATTTTGGCTCACAGGGAAAAGCTGCTACAAGGCTATCTGTCCTTTGCACACACCTCTGTCCCTGCTGTTGAGCGCCTCTCATTGGCTCCCATCTGCCCTTTTGTCCTTGGAGAGACAAAGTACGCTCTTCCAAAAGTACTCCAGGAGGAAGAGTGATCTCTCCCAGCACGACTGAGGGGATCTCCTCACTGAGGCTTTTGTGCAATGCTTACCTTCTGCACTCTCTCCCTCTCTCCTTCTCCCTGATTTTGCTCCACAAAAAGGGTACCCTCCCCTTTGAGGCCCCACAGCTTTCCTCTCCCTGGATTCATGGCCCTGAATCTTGAATCTGCCACATTCTCTACCTCCAACTGTGCAGATTGCTTTCCTAATTCTCAGATCATATTCCTAGTTGTTCCAAATAGTTGGATGTTGATCTAGCTGTGTTTGAGGGATGAGGCAAGCTCAGGTTCTCCCTATTACTCCTCCATCTTAACTCTCTCTTTGAGTATTGTCATCTTAATCATATTATGTCTTCTGGTTCCCGGCAGAGAATGTCTTTTCACATATACAAGTCCTTAATTTCTTTCAATGATATTTTGTAGCCTTCAGTGTACAAATCCTTGTACCTCTATTATTAAATTTAGCCCTAAGTATTTTGTGGGCAAAGGGCAGACATCCTTGTAGCAGCTTTTCTCTGGGACCCACAATAGGCTTAAACCACCATGTGCTCTCAGAGTGGCTGCTTTTCTGGGACAGAACTGAGCAGAGAGCAGAGACATGGGCAAACTACTGGAATTGTCTTTAAGAAGTATAGAAGTGCACATGAATTTTATTTAAGGGTCTTGTATCTTGTAACCTTTCCAACTTGTAAATTGTTCTGTTTTGTTTTGTTTTTTCCTTTTGTGGGATTCTTTTGGGTTCACTGCATACAAGATCATATCATCCGTAAACAAACAAGCAAAAAATAGTTTCATTTACTTCTTTCCAATCTGGATGATTTTTGTTTATTTTTCTTTTCTATTTCTCCTGCCTAGAACCTCTAGTACCATGTTGAATAGGAGTGGTAAGAACAGACATTGTCTTTTTTCCTGACCTTAGGTGAAAAGATTTCAGCCTATCACCACTAAGTATGGATGGTATTAGCTCTGGGCTTTTCTTAGATGCCCTTTATCAGGGTGAAATTCCTTCTAATTTTTTAAGGTTTTTTTCAGTGTTTTCCTTTTATCATGAAATGGTGTTGGGTGTTGTGAAATGCTTTTTCTGCACCTATTGAGAGGATCCTGTGGTTTTGTTGTTTATTTTATTAATATGGTGTAATAACCTGATAGATTTTAGTATGTTGAGGCAACCTTGGATTCTTGGAATAAATCCCACTTGATCATAGTATATAAACCCTTTTACACTTGGTAGATTCAGACTGCTAGTATTTTCTCGAGGATTTCTGTCATGATGTTTTGGTATCATGGTAATACTGGTCTCATATAATGAAATAGTTTGTGAAGGGTTGGTGTTTATTCTTCAAATGTTTGACAGAATTCATCAGTGAAGCCATCTGATCCTGGACTTGTTAAAATTTCTTTTTTTTTTTTACTATTATGTTCAGTTAGCCAACATATAGTACATCATTAGTTTTTGATGTAGTGTTCAACGACTCATTAGTTGCATATCACACCCAGTGCTCATCACAACACGTGCCCTCCTTAAGGGCTTTTAAAAATTTCTAATAGAAGCTATTTCCTTGTTCCATGTGGTTTGTCTGTTTATTCTTCTTAGCCAATTTTGATGCTTCAGGGCTCTCTAGGAATTTGTCCATTTTGTTTAGGTTATCTCATTGTTGACATACAACTTTTCATAGTATTCCCTTATAATACTTTCTATTTTTCTAAGGTTGGTAGTAATGTCCCATCTTTCATTACTGATTTTAAGTCTACTCTATTTTTTCTCTCTTTTTTTTTTCTTTTTGGTCAGATTAGTTAATGATTTGTCAATTTTGCTGATCTTTTCAAAGGACCAGATATTGGTTATGTTAATTTTTTGTATTGTTCTTTAATTTTCTATCTCTCTCCACTCTAATTATTATTATTTTTTAATTTCTTTCTTCCTGCTTGCTTTGCATTCAGGTTAGTCCTCTTTTTTTCTAGTTTCTTAAGGTGAAAGTTTAACTTATTGATTTAAGGTCTTTTTGTACTATAGGTGATTGCAGCTATAAATTTCTTCTAAGCACTGCTTTCACTGCATCATTTAAGCTTTGATAGGTTGTGATTATGTTTTCATTGATCTCAAAGTATTTTCTGATTTCTCCCGTGGTTTCTTCTTTCCCTGTTGTCCCTTTAAGATTGTGTTTTGATTTCCACATATTTGTGAACTCCCCAAATTCCCTTGTGTTATTTATTTCTAATTTCATTCATTTAGGTTGGAGAACACACTTTGTATAATTTTGAGAATTTTAAATTAATTAAGACTCCTCTTATGACCCAGTGCATGATCTATCCTGGAGAATGTTTCCTGTGCACTTGAAATTAATGTGTATGCAACTATTTGTTGGGTAGAGGGTTCTATTGATATCTGCTGGGTATAGTTTGTTCATAAGGTTGTTCAAGTCTTCTATGTGTTTGTTGATCTTCTGTCTAGTTGTTCTATCCATTATTGAAAGTTAGGTAATAAAGTCTCCAACTATTACTATTGAATCGTCCATTACTCTCATCACTTCTGTTAGTTTTTGCTTCACATATTTAGAGGTCTGTTGTATGGTCCATATATGGTTGTAATGGTTATATCTCACCAATTGATTGACCATTTTTATCATTATAAAATTCCCTTGTTTCTAGTGACAATTTTTGTTTGAAAGTCTTTTTGTGTGTGTGTGTTATTAGTATAGCCACTCTGGCCCAATTCCACTGGCTATTTGCATGGTATATATTTCTTCACTTTTTCTTTTAAAACTTCTTGTGCCATTTGCAATGATGTGGATGGAACTAGAGAGTATTATGCTGAGTGAGATAAGTCAATCAGAGAAAGACATGTATCATATGGTCTCACTGATATGAGGAATTCTTAATCTCAGGAAACAAACTGAGGGTTGCTGGAGTGGTGGGGGTTGGGAGGGATGGGGTGGCTGGGTGATGGACATTGGGGAGTGTATGTGCTATGGTGAACACTGTGAATTGTGTAAGACTGATGAATCACAGACCTGTACCTTTGAAACAAATAATACATTATATGTTAAAAAAAAAGAAAAAAGAAGAAGATAGTAGGAAGGGAAAAATGAAGAGGGGGAATCAGAGGGGGGGATGAACCATGAGAGACTATGGACTCTGTGAAACAAACTGAGGGTTCTAGAGGGGAGGGGGGTGGGGGATGGGTTAGCCTGGTGATGGGTGTTAAAGAGAGCATGTATTGAATGGAGCACTGGGCGTTATACACAAACAATGAAACATGAACACTACATCAAAAACTAATGATGTTATGTATGGTGATTAACATAACATAATAAAATAAAATTAAAAAGAAAAACTTCTTGTATCTTTGAGTGTTTTTCTTGAAGACAGTATATAGTCAGCTTATTCCTTTGCCATTTTGACTCTTTCAAATTTATATTAAAAAGGCATAAAACATGTTTTACGTTATTTGTGATTTAAACTATTCTTTCTCCTTGTGCTTTTTTTTCCTATTCTTTTATTCCTAGAAAGTCTTTCTTCATAAAGAGATTAGAGAAATACCTACATTTCTCTAACTTCTTATGACTTGATCTACTGAACTATTGAATCTTTCTGGAATTTCTTCATGGGCACAATATGAATTGCTCCAGACTTATTTTTTGAAACAATTGACGGGGCCACCTGGTTGGCTCAGTCGGTTAAGAAACCAACTCTTGGTTTTGGGGCAGGTCATGATCCCAGGGTTGTGAGATCAAGCCCTGCATCAGAGGGCCTGCATGCTCAGTGTGCAGTCTGTTTGAGATTCTCTCTCTCCCTCTCCCTCTGCCTCTGCCCCTCCCCCCTCCATTCCCTCCCCCTGCACTCTCTCTTTCTCCAAAATAAATAAATCAGGGGCGCCTGGGTGGCTCAGTCATTAAGCATCTGCCAGCTCAGGTCCTGGGATCGAGCCCTGCATCACGCTCCCTGCTGGGTGGGAAGTCTGTTTCTCCCTCTCCCACTCCCCCTGCTTGTGTTCCCTCTTTCGCTGTGTCTCTCTCTGTCAAATAAATAAATCTTTAAAAAAATAAAAATTAAAAATCAATCAATCAATCAATCAAATCTTTAAAAAAGAAACAGTTGACAAACTCTCAGTCACATCCTATGTTTAAAAAGCTGGGTTTTTTTTTTGTTTGTTTCTGATTAATGAAGTAACCCTCATCACATATCATGCTTTATTCTTTTTGATTGATTTATCTAACAATTCTCAAGTCAATATCATACTGGTTTATTTATTTTAGCTTTAGAATTTGTTTTAACATTTGATGGGACTACTACCCCTTCATAGTGCCTATTTGTTTTCATTGTCAATTTCCTTCATTTGTAAGTTTTTATTTTATTTTTTTATTTAAATTCAATTAGCCAACATTAGTTTTTGATATAATGTTCAACGATTCATTAGTTGTGTATAACACCCAGTGCTCATGATTTTATTTATTTGAGAGAAAGAGAGAGAGAGACAGCACAGAGGGAGAGTGAGAGGGAGAAGCAGACTCCCTGCTGAGCAGAGAGCCCAATGTGGGGCTCAATCCCAGGACCCTGAGATCATGGCCTGAGCCGAAGACAGATGCTAAACCAACTGAACCACCCAGGTGCCCCTGTAAGTTTTTATTTTAATTCCAGTTAGTTAAACTACAGTGTTATGTTAGTTTTAGGTGTACAATATAGTGATTCAAAAATCCCACATATCACTCAGTGCTTATCATGACAAGGGCACTCCTTAATCCCCATCACCTATTTCACCCATCCTCCCACCCACCTCCCCTCTAGTTTGTTCTCAATAGCTAGGAGTCTGTTTCTTGGCCTCTTGCTCTCACTCTCCCTCTCTCTCTCTCCCCTAGATCATTTGTTTTGTTTCTTAAATTCCACACATGAGTGAAATCATATAGTATTTCTCATTTTTTGACTGACTTATTTCACTTAGCATTTTACTCTCTAACTCCATCCATGTTGTTACATATGGCAAGATTTCATTCTTTTTTTGTGGCTGGACAATATCTGATTATGTCTATATAGCATATCTTCTTTATCCATTCATCTATCGATGGACACCTGGGCTGCTTCTGTAATTTGGCTATTGTAAATAATGCTGCTACAAACGTAGGGGTGTATGTATCCTTTTGAATTAGTGTTTTTGTATTTTTGGGTAAATATACAGTGGTGTGATTCTTGGATCATAGGGTAGTTCTATTTCTAACTTTTTTGAGGAACCTCTGTACTGTTTCCCAAAGTGGCTGAACCAGTTTGCATTCCCACCAACAGTGCACGAGTGTTTCTTTTCCTCCACATCCTCGCCAACACTTTTTTCTGTGCTTTGATTTTAGCCATTCTGACAGGTGTGAAGTGATATCTCATTGTAGCTTTGATTTTTGCACTGCTTTTTTTATGTTAATTTAGCCACCATACAGTACATCATTAGTTTTTGATGTAGCATTCAGTGATTCATTAGTTGCATATAACAGCCAGTGCTCATTACAACATGTGCCCTCCCTTAATACCCATCACCCGGCTACCCCATATGCTCACCCCTCTCCCCTCTGAAACCCTCAGTTTGTTTCCCAGAGTCCATAGTCTCTCATGGTTTGTCTCCTTCTCTGATTTCCCCCCTTCAGTTTTCCCTTCCTTCCCCTAATGTCCTCCGTGCTAATCCTTATGTTCCACATATGAGTGAAACTATATGGTAATTGTCTTTCTCTGATTTTTGTACTTGCTTGATGGTATGTGATGATTAACATCTTTTCATGTGTCTGTTGGCCGTCTGGATGTCTTCTTTGGAGAAATGTCTGTTCATTTCTTTTGCCCATCTTTAAATCAGATTATTTGTTTTTTTTGGGTGTTGAGTTGTAGAAGTTCTTTATGTATTTTGGGTACTAACCCTTTATCAGATACATCATTTGCAAATATCTTCTCCCATTTCCTAGGTTGCTTTTTAGTTTTGTTGATTGTTTCCTTTGCTGTGCAGAAGCTTTTTATTTTGATGTAGTCCTAGTGGTTTATTTTTGTTGTGGTTTCCCTGGCCTCAAGACACATATCCAGAAAAATGTTGCCTCAGCTGATGTCTGAGACCTTACTGCCTATGTTTTCCTCTAGGATTTTTGCTTTGTTTTCTGTATGTCTTTTGATCTCTGTTGTTGCTCTATTCCTCAATTGCTGCTTTGTTTCTATTTAAATATATATTTTTTTCTGAAGTACCATTTTGATGTTCTTGCCATGTATCTTTTTTTTTTTGTAACAGTGTTTGGTTTATTATTATAAAGGATATCAAGATACCATTTGGATGCTTAGTTTACAAGGGTTATAAATTGCAAAACTACCAGGCATGATGAAGTGTACATATGTTTTTCCATAGTTATTTTCATAAACTGCTGCCTAACACAGAGGTGGCATAAATGATTTCAGCAGTCACATAGGTAAAGTGCAAAACAGTAAAACAAAACAAAACAAACCCCAGCAATCACTAAGAAATTGATTAAGCTGTGAAATCATTAACAGAATGTGGATTGATGTTTTATAGGCATAATTATATTTTACATCTTCAATGAGTAAGGATGTAAAGATGCTAAGTTCTTTGACACTGCATTTTCTAGATGGCATACTTGGTATTTATCCTGTATTATTTTGGTTTCCTTGTTAACTTCTCATGGAATTTGCCTTTTTGTTCTTATTAGACTCTTAGCAGCCTCAGGATAATGACCATCTGATAATACATCTCCACAACCTGTGACCCAGGAGAGAGAATAGTAATACTGACTTAATACTACTAATAGCAGTAAACATCAAGAAATATGATTCCATTAGTTAAGACAATAAGTCATTCATTTTATTTAGTTTCCATGAGTATTATGCTGAGCGAAATAAGTCAAACAGAGAAAGACATGTATCATATGACCTCACTGATATGAGGAATTCTTAATCTCAGGAAACAAACTGAGGGTTGCTGGAGTGGGGGGGTGTGGTGAGAGGGATGGGGTGACTGGGTGATAGCACTGGGGAGGGTATGTGCTCTGGTAAGCACTGTGAATTGTGCAAGACTGTTGAATCTCAGATCTGTACCTCTGAAACAATGTAATATATGTTAAGAAAAAAAAAAGAAGATAGCAGGAGGGGAAGAATGAAGGGGGGGAAATCGGAGGGGGAGGCGAACCATGGGAGGCGATGAACTCTGAAAAACAAACTGAGGGTTCTAGAGGGGAGGGGGGTGGGAGGATGGGTTAGCCTGGTGATGGGTATTAAAGAGGGCACGGTCTGCATGGAGCACTAGGTGTTATGCACAAACAATGAATCATGGAACACTACATCTAAAACCAATGATGTAATGTATGGTGATTAACATAACAATAAAAAATTTTTAAAAAGAAGCAGAAAATATAAAAAAGGAAAATTGAAGAAACAAAAAAGGACAAAAGAAGATCGTACTTTGAAGGCTTCATTCAAGCTTACTTGAGCCATTAAATGCATGGATGCATTTTATTATTCTTGCCATGTATCTTCTTATATTGTTTTTTTTTAGTTATTTGCTTAGTGGTTTCCATGGGGTTTACAATTAACATCTAAACTTATAAAGATTTAGTTTAGATTAATAGAAATCTGATTTTAATGTTTAAAGTCAGCATTGTTCCTATATAGCTCCATATTCCCCCCTCCTTTTATATATTATTGCCACACAAGTTATATCTTTAAACCCTATGCCCTTTCATAGAGATTATCCTTATTGCTTTATGCTGATGTCTTTTATGTTTTAAAGATTGATTGATTGATTGATTTACCAGGGGGAAAGAGAGAGAGAGAAAGAGAGAGAAAATGCAAGTGGGGGGAAGGGCAGAGGGAGAGAACCTTCATACAGACTCCCTGCTATGAGTGGAGCCCAATGTGGGGCTCGATCCCACAACCCATGAGATCATGCATGACCTGAGCCAAAACCAAGAGTCAGATGCTGGATCGACTGAGCCACCCAAGCGCCCCTGTGTCAATACCTTTTAAATCAGATGCTGAAAAACAGGTTAAAGACAAAAAATGTGTGCATATTACTATTTCTTTGTATTTTGTTATAAAATTACCTCTATTGGTGTTACTCATCTATTAATGTGGATTCATTTTACCATCTACTGCCTTTTCATTTCAGACTGATTAACTCCCTTTGCTATTTCTCACATGGTAGGTTTACTTCCAGCATTTTCTTACTTTTCAATTTTTTTTCTGGGAATGTCTTAATTTTTCCATAATTTCTTTAAAGAATAGTTTATAGAATTCTTGCTCAACAGTGTTTTTCTTTCAATTCTTTGAATACTTCGTTCCACTGCCTTCTCATTTCCATGGTTTCTGATGTAAAAACAGCTGACAGTCTTATTGTGGATACCCTTGTACATGATGAATCACTTGTATATTGCTGTTTTAAATATTACCTCTTTGTCTTTCATTTGCAACCACAATCTGATTATGATGTGCTTTGTTGTGGGTCTGTCTGAGTATATCCCACTTGAAATTTGTTGTATGTCTTGGCTGTCTGGATTAATGTTTTCATCAAATTTAGGAAGTTTTCTTCCATTATTTTTTTTATTATTTATTATTAAAAATGTGATATACCACTGACATTAAAAGAACATTAAAAAAAATAATGCCATGATCCCATCCACAATATGACTATCTACAGTTTTGCAAATCCCTTTCTTAGGCCTAGTCCATCTTATGCACATTTTATAGAGAGGCAACAACAATAATATAGAAGTGATTCAGTATTTTAATTTTTTAAAATATTTTCATTTTTTCACTATAAATTGTAGCAGTAACTTTTCTCCCAACTTTATTTACCACTTTCTCAATGCTGTGCAACCACCTCCTCTATCTAGTTCTAAAATGTTTTCAACCCTCTGAGAAAAAAAAAAAAAAAAAAAAAAAAAAAAACACAAAACCTCTCCATTCAGTCTCCAATCAGTCTCCATTCTCACTCACGCCCAGCACCTGGAAACAAACAAAAAAATGTTTTCTGTCCTGATAGATTCACCTGTTTCAAATATTTCCTCTAATGGAATCATACAATATGGGGACTTTCGTATCTCACTTCCCTCACCTAGCAAAATGTTTTTAGCATTTATCCATGTTGTTGCAAGTATCAGTATTTTATTTATTTATTTTTTTTGAAGATTTTTTAAATTTTTTTATTTGAGAGAGAGAATGAGATAGAGAGAGAGAGAGCATGAGAGGGGGGAGGGTCAGAGGGAGAAGCAGACTCTCCCGTGGAGCAGGGAGCCTGATGTGGGACTCGATCCCAGGACTCCAGGACCATGACCTGAGCCGAAGGCAGTCGCTTAACCAACTGAGCCACCCAGGCGCCCCAAGTATCAGTATTTTAATAAATGTTTTTGGCTGAATAACATTCCACTGAATGTGTATACCATGTGGATAACCATTTTGGTTATCCATTCCTCCATTGATGAACTTTCAGGTTATTTCTACCATTTGGCTATTATGAATAACACTGCTCTGAAAAGTGACATATAAGTATTTGTTTGAATAACAGTTCTTGATTATTGTATGCATAAACGTAGGCATGGAATTGCTGGGTCATACGGTAATTTTGATTTAACTTTTTCAGAAACTGCCAAACTGTTTTCTACAGCATCTGCAGCACCATTTTACATTTCCACTAGCAAAGTACAAGGGTTCCAACAGCTCCATATTCTTGCCAACACCTGTTGGTTTCTTTCTCTCTGATTATAGGAGTCTTTGCGTGTATGAAGTGATAACTCATCGTGAGTTCGACAGGAGGAATTGTTCTCTAAATAGGTGTCATCTTGGTGTGTCCTTGGAGGTCTATCTTGGTCCCTCCTCAGCCATTATTTCTTTAAATAAGCTGTCTGTAGTGAAATATGTCAAGCAGAGAAAGTCAATTATCATATGGTTTCACTTATTTGTGGAACATAAGGGATAGCATTGAGGACATTAGGAAAGGAAGGGAAAAATGAAGGGGGGGGGGAATTGGAGGGAGAGATGAACCATGAGAGACTATGGACTCTAAGAAACAGAAATAGACCAATGAAACAGAATAGAGAACCCACATATGGACCCTCAACTCTATGGTCAAATAATCTTCGACACAGCAGGAAAAAATATGCGATGGAAAAAAGACAGTCTCTTTAATTAATGGTGCTGAGAAAATTGGACAGCTATATACAGAAGAATGAATCTCGACCATTCTCTAACACCATACACACAGATAAAGTCAAAATGGATGAAAGACCTCAATGTGAGACAGGAATCCATCCAAATCCCAGAGGAGTATATAGGCAGTAACCTCTTGGACATTGGCCACAGCAACTTCTTTCAAGATACATCTCCAAAAGCTAATGAAACAAAAGCAAAAATGAACTTTTGGGACTTCATCAAGATCAAAAACTTCTGCACAGCAAGGGAAACAGACAACAAAACAAAGAGGCACCCCACAGAATGGGAGAAGATATTTGCAAGTGACACTACAGATAAAAGGCTGGTATCCAAGATCTATAAAGAACTTCTCAAACTCAACACCCAAAAAACAAATAATCAAGTCAAAAAATGGGCAGAAGAGATGAACAGACACTTCTGTGAAGAAGACATACAACTGGCTAACAGACACATGAAAAAATATTCATCATCATTAGCCATCAGGGAAATTCAAATCAAAACCACATTGAGATACCACCTTACACCAGTTAGAATGGCAAAAATTGACAAGGCAAGAAACAACAAATGTTGGAGAGGTTGTGGAGAAAGGGGAACCCTCTTACACAGTTTGTGGGAGTGGATTTTGGTTACAGCCACTTTGGAAAACAGTGTGGAGATTCCTCAAAAAATTAAAAATAGAGCTACCCTATGACCCAGCAATTGCACTACTGGGTATTTACCCAAAGACAGATGTAGTGAAAAGAAGGGCCATATGCACCCTAATGTTCATAGCAGAAATGTCCACAATAGCCAAACTGTGGAAAGAGCTGAGATGCCCTTCAACAGATGAGTGGATAAAGAAGATGTGGTCCATATATACAATGGAATATTACTCAACCATCAGAAAGGATGAATACCCAACTTTTACATCAACATGGGTGGAACTGGAGGAGATTATGCTAAGTGAAAAAGTCAAGCAGAGAAAGTTAATTATCATATGGTTTCACTTATTTGTGGAACAAAAGGAATAACATGGAGGACATTCGGAGAAGGAAGGGAAAAATGAAGGGGGGGAATCGGAGGGAGAGATGAACCATGAGAGACTATGGACTCTGAGAAACAAACTGAGGGTTTTAGAGGGGAGGGGGTGGGGGGATGTGTTAGCCCGGTAATGGGTATTAAAGAGGGCATGTACTGCATGGAGCACTGGGGGTTATACAAAAACAATGAATCGTGGATCACTGTATCGAAAACTGGTGATGTATTGTATGGTGACGAACATAACATAATAAAATAAAATTTAAAAAAAGAGTTATATGCTTAAACAACTTAGCCAACCAGGACCCCCTGATATCATTCTTTAAAAAACAAAACAAAACGAAACGAAAAACGCTTTTATTTATTTATTCATCTGAGAGCAAGAGAGAGAGAGCACAAGCTGGGAGAGTGGCAGGCAGAGGGAGAAGCAGGGTCCCTGCTGAGCAAGGAGCCTGATGCAGGGCTCGATCTCAGGGCCCTGGGATCATGACCTGAGCCTAAGACAGCCACTTAACCAACTGAGCACCCAGGTGCCCCGTGATATCATTCTTTTATATTTGAATATCCAACTGTTGGATCAACATTTTTGGAAGGTATTGTCATTTCTCCACTGAATATTCTTGGCTTCCTTATCAAATATTAGTTTACTGTTTATGATTGGGTTTATGTCTGTGCTTGCATTTCTGTTTTATTGATGTATCTGTTTTTATGCCAGTGCTAGTTTTGAAAATTATACATTTATACTATACCTTGAAATTAGGAAGTGTGATGACTTCAACTTGGTTCTTCTCTTTCTTTTTTTTAAATTTAAATTCAATCAGCCAACATATAGTACATCAGTAGTTTCTGACATAATGTTCAATGATTCTTTAGTAGCATATAACTTCCAGTGCTCATAATATCATGTGCCCTCCTTAATACCCATCACCCAGTAACTCCTTTCCCCCACCCACCTCCCTATCTAAAACCCTCAGTTTGTTTCCCAGAGTCAAGAGTCCCTCATGATTTGTCTCTCTCTGTGATTTCTTCCCACTCAATTTCCGTCCATTCCCCTATTGTCCTCTGCATTATTTCTTATATTCCACATATGAGTGAAACCTTATAATTGTCTTCATCTGATTGACTATTTCACTAAGCGTAATCCCCTCCAGTTCTATCCATGTTGATGTAAATAGTAAGTATTCATTCTTTCCGATGACTGAGTAATATTCCATTGTATATAGGAACCACATCTTCTTCATCTATTCATCTGCTGAAGGCCATCTCTGCTCCTTCCACAGTTTGGCCATTGTGGACATTGCTGCTATGAACATTAGGGTGCAGGTGCCCCTTCTTTTCACTACATCTGTGTCTTTGCAGCCAGTGGTGCAACTTCTGAGTCATAAGGCAGCTCTATTTTTAACGTCCTGAGGAACCTCCATACTGATTTCCAGAGTGGCTGTACCAGCTTGCATCCCCACCAACAGTGTAGGAGGGTTCCCCTTTCTACACATCCTCACCAACATTTGTTGTTTCTGGTCCTGTTAATTTTAGCCATTCTGACTGGCGTGAGGTGGTGTCTCATTCTGGTTTTGACTTGAATTTCCCTGATGCCAAGTGATATGGAGCATTTTTTAATGTGTCTGTTGGCCATTTTTGTGTCTTCTTTGAAGAAGTGTCTTCTCATGTCTTCTGTCCATTTCTTGACTGGATTATTTGTTGTTGGGTTTTTTGTTGTTGTTGTTGTTGTTGAGTTTGATAAGTACTTTATAGATTTTGGATACGAAGCCTTTATCTGTTATGTCATTTACAAATATCTTCTCCTATTACTTAGTTTGCCTTTTAGTTTGGTCAACTGCATCCTCTGCCATGTGGAAGTTTTTTATGTTGATGAAGTCCCAATAGTTCATTTTTGCTTTTGTTTCTCTTGCCTTTAGAGACATGTCTTGCAAGAAGTTGCTGTGGCCGAGGTCAAAGAGGTTGCCCCCTGTGTTCTCCTCTCAGATTTTGTTGGATTCCTGTCTTACATTTAGGTCTTTCATCCATTTTGAATTTATCTTTGTGTATGGTGTAAGAAAATGACCCAGTTTCATTCTTCTGCATATGGCTGTCCAATTTCCCCAACATTCTTTATCAAGGAGATTGTCTTTTTTCCATTGGATATTATTTCTTGCTTTGTCAAAGATTAGTGGACCATAGAGTTGAGGGTCTATTTCTAAGGTCTCTATTCTATTCCATTGATCGATGTCTGTTTTTGTTCCAGTACCATGATGTCTTGATGATCATAGCTTTGTAATATAGCTTGAAGTCAGTCATTGTGATGTTCCCAATGTTGGTTTTCTTTTTCAACATTCCTCTGGTGATTCGGGGTCTTTTCTGGTTCCATACACATTTTAGGATTGTTTGTTCCAGCTCTGTGGAAAATGTTGATGGTATTTTGATAAGAATTGCACTGAATATGTAGATTGGTCTGGGCAGCATAGACATTTTAACAGTGTTTATTCTTCCAATCCATGGGCATTGAATATTTTTCCATCTCTCTGTGTCTTCTCAATTACTTTCATAAGTGTTCTGTAGTTTCTAGATTACAGATCCCTTACCTCTTGGTTAAGTTTGTTCCTAGGTATCTTATGTTTTCTGGTGCAGTTGTAAATGGGATCAATTCCTTAATTTCTCTTTCTTCAGTCACATTGCTAGTGTATAGAAATGCAACTGATTTCTGTGTATTGATTCTGTATCCTGCCATATTGCTGAATTGCTGTATGAGTTCTAACAATTTAGGGGTGAAGTCTTTTGGGTTTTCCACATAAAGTATTTTATCTGTGAAGAGAGAGAGAATTAGACTTCTTCTTTGCCAATTTGAATGCCTTTAATTATTTTTGTTGTCTGATTGCTGAGGCTAGGCCTTCTAGCACTATGTTGAACAATAGTGATGAGAATGGACATCACTGTTGTGTTCCTGACCTTAACAGAAAAGCTCTATTTTTTCCTCATCGAGAATGATATTCTCTGTGGACTTTTCTTAGATGGCTTTTATGATATTGAGATATGTTCCCTCTATACCTATAATTTGAAGTGTTTTAATCAGGAAAGGATGCTTTATTTTGTCAAATGCTTTTTCTGCATCAGTTGAAGGGATCAAATGATTTCTGTCTTCTGTTTTCTTAATATGATCTATCATGTTGATTGATTGCAAATGTTGAACCACCCTTGCACCCCAGGAATAAGTACAACCTCTTCGTGATGAATAATCCTTTTAATGTACTGTTGGATCCTATTGGCTAGGATCTTGGTGAGTGTTTTGGCATCCATGTTCATCAAAGATATTGGTCTGTAATTCTCCTTTTTGGTGGTGTCTTTGTGTGGTTTCGGGATCAGGTAATGCTGGCCTCTTAGAAGGAGTTTCGAAGTTTTCCTTTCATTTCTATTTTTTAAAGATTTTATTTATTTATTTATTTATTTATTTATTTATTTATTTATTTATTTAGAGAAAGAGGGAGAGAGAGAACAAGTGGAGGGTGAAGAGAGGTGGAGGGTGAAGAGAGACAGAGGGGAGAGAAGCAGACTCCCTCTGAGCAGGGAGCCCCACATGGGGCTCAATGCCAGGACCCTGAGATCATGACCTGAGTTGAAGGCTTAACCAACTGAACCATCCTGGCATCCCCCATTTCTATTTTTTGAAACAGCTTAAGTTGAATAGGTATCATTTCTTTAAATTTTTGGTAGACTTCCCCTGGGAAGCCATCTGGCCCTGGAATCTTGTTTTTTAGGAGGCTTTTTATTACTGCTTCAATTTCTTCACTGGTTTCTTCTGCTCAGGTTTTCTACCTCTTCCTATTTCAATCTTGATACTTTATGAGTTTCCAGGAATGCATGTATTTCTTCCAGATTGCCTAATTTGATGGCATGTAGTTGCTCATAATATGTTCTAACAATTATCTGTATTTCATTCTTATTGGCTCTGATCTCTCCTGTTTTCATTCTTTCTTTTATTAATCTGGGTCCTTTCTCTTTTCTTTTGCATAAGCTTGGCCATAGGTTTATTGATCATATTAATTCTTTCAAAGAATCAGCGTCCAGTTTTGTTGATCTGTTCTACTTTCCTTCTCATTTCTATTTCATTGATTTCTGCTCTAATCTTTATTATTTCTCTTCTTCCGCCTGGTTTAGGCTTTATTTGTTTTGTCTTACTTCAGGTCCTTTATGTGTAAGGTTAGTTTGTGTATTTGCTATTTTTCTAATTTTTTAAGAGAGGTTTGGATTGTTATGTACTTCCCTCTTAGGACTGTGTTTGCTGTATGCCATAGGTTTTGGACTGATGTGTTTTCATTTTCATTAGTTTACATGAATCATTTAAGTTCTTCTTTAATTCCCTGGTTGACACATTCATTCTTTAGCAGGATGCTCTTTAACCTCCAACTGTTTGAGTTCCTTCACATTTCTTCTTGTGATTGAGTTCCAGTTTCAAAGCACTGTGGTCTGAAAATATGAAAGGAATAATCTCATTATTTTGGTACCTGTTCAGAAGTGATTTGTTACCTAGTATGTGATCTATTTGGAGAATATTCCATGTGTACTGGAGGAGAATGAGTGTTCTGTTGATTTAGGATGGAATGTTCTGTATATATCTGGGAAGTCCATCTGGTTCGCTGTGTCATTCAAAACCTTTGTTTCTTTGTTGATCTTCTGTTTCACTGATCTGTCCATTGATGTGAGTGGGGTTTTAAATTCCCTTATTATTAATGTACTATTATCAGTAAGTTTCCTTACTTTGGTTATTAATTGGTTTATAAAATTGTCTGCTCCCAAGATGGGGGCAATAGTTTTTACAATTCTTATGTCTTCTGGTTTGATAGACCCTTTAAGGATGATATAGTGTCCCTCTACCTCTCTTGCTACAGTCTTTGGTTTAAAATCTAATTTGTCGGATATGAAGATTGCTACCCCAGCTTTCTTTTGAGGTCTGTGGGCATGGTAAATTGTTCTGCATCCCCTTACCTTCAATCTGGAGGTGTCTTTAGGTTCAAAATGAGTCTCTTGTAGACAGCATATAGATGGGTCCTGCTGTCTCTTTTTATTGGAGCATTCAGCCCATTTACATTTGAAGTAACTATTGAATGATATGAATTTAATGCCTTTGTATTGCCTGTAAATTCCCTGTTTCTGTAGATTGTCTCTGTTTCCTTCTGCTCTGTGTTACTCTTGGGGTGTCTCTTTGCTTACAGAATTCTCCTTAATATTTCTTGCATGGCTGGCTTGGTTGTCAAATATTCTTTCAGTTTCTGTCTCTCCTGGAAGCTCTTTATCTCTCCTTCCATTCTGAATAACAACTTTGCTGGATAAAGTATTTTTGGCTGTATGTTCTTTTCATTAAGTACCCTGAATATATCTTGGCAGCACTTTCTGGCTTGCCAGGTTTCTGTGGATAGGTCTGATGTTATTCTGATGTTCCTCCCTCCATACATAAGGAACCTTCTCTCCCTAGCTGCTCTCAGGATAGCTTCCTGGGCTCTAAGCTTTGCAAGCTTCACTATTATATGTCTGGTTGTTGATCTTTTTTTATTGATTTTAGGAGGGGTCTTCTCTACCTCTTGTACATGGATGCTTGCTTCCTTCCCTAGATTAGGGAAGTTCTCAGCCATGATTTGCTCAAATATACCTTCTAGCCCTCTCTCTCTCTCCACCCCCACTGGGATCCCGATAATCTGGACATTGGTTCATTTCGAGGCATCAGTAATCTCTTGAAGCCTTTCTTCATGTGCTATTAGTTACCCTTCTCTTTTTTCCTCAGCTTCCTTCCTTTCCACCAGCCTGTCCTCTAGATCGCTTATTCTCTCTTTTGCCTTATTCACCTTAGTTGCTAGATCATGCAATTTAGACTGCATCTCATTCATAGCATTTTTTTAAAGATTTTATTTATTTATTCGACAGAGAGAGTGAGAGAGTACAAGCAGGGAGGGGCAGTAGAGGGAGAGAGAGAAGCAGGCTTCCTGCTGAGTAGGGATCCTGATGCGGGGCTCAATCCCAAGACCCTGAGATCATGACCTGAGCCGAAGGCAGACACTTAACCATCTGAGCCACCCAGGAGCCCCTCATTCATAGCATTTTTAAGTTCGGCCTTATTAGATCTCATTTGCACCCTTAGAGACTCTGTATGCTTTATGCTTTTTTCAGGCCTAGCTATTAACTTTATTATTGCTATCCTGAATTCCATCTCTGACGTCTTACTTATATCCATGTCGATTAGTTCTGTGGCAGAGAACATTGACTCTGGTTCTTTCCTTTGTTTTGAGTTCCTCCTTCTAGTCATTCTGCCCAGGGAATGATGGGTACGTGAATGAACCACGTCCAAAATATCAACCACGACCCAAACAAAATACACCCTAGAAAAAATCCAAAGTGGTCAGACGCCACCACAGAAAAGCACACAAAGCCAAAATGCAACAGAAGTATACATATAAAAAAATTGTGGGGCAGAACAGAGACTATCATCTCACAGTGTGGACAAAAACGGGTGATCTGCTTGTTCCTGACTGAATTTTGTTCTGTGTATTAAATGACACTGTATCCCAAAACTGCAAAGAAAGCAAACATATTTCTATAAAATAAAATTGAATAGAGAAAAAAAGAACTAGAATGAAGCATATGTCTTTAAAATGTAGATGTGAAAAAAATAGAAGTTAAAAATTGACTTAAAAACATAAGTTGGTCAAATAAGAATGTAGTTGAAATGGGAAAAAGGTTAAGAAGACAAAAAATAAATAAATAAAGGAAAATTTTAGCCTGAAGGATAAACGAGTTGTGAGGAAACATCTGGAGCTCAATATACTCTTTACCCTTGGCCCTTGAGTTTTAGAGTCTTGTGGGATCCATAAGCTTGTCATTCACCTGTCCTTCCAGTCTGTCTTCTGGGAAAGGTGCCTGCTGTGCTGCTTTTCAGGTATCTTTGCCTGGCTGTAGTTCCCCCACCCCTTGTCAGGGGGATGGGCTTAATGTAAGCTGGTCCTCTGCGTGGTTTTTGTTCCCTGGTGGCTTTCTGCGCTTCTTCAGAGGGTCAGAGCAAAAATGGTTGTGACTGGATCTCCAGCCCAGAGCTGCAAGATTGTGGTCCCCCCTCTTCAATAAACCTTTTGGGTCAAACCATCTCCCCTTCTGTGTGCACAAACCTCTGCAGACTCTCTCAGTTCAGACCCACTGAAATTCCCCAGGAGGAGACCCCGGGACCTGTGAGGTCTTTGTGCTCTGTGTCTTTTAGACTGAGTGCAGTCATGGGCTCCCCTCGCACCCTGCTTTCCTGCTCCCAGGTCATGGCTGGTTGCTGCCCTACTGTCTTTAATGGGCCCCCAGCACCCTAAGAACTGCTGCCTAGTCGGGGTTGCAGCCTCTGTGTGCACCAAGCTCCACAGACTCCCACGGGTCTCGCCCACTGCAATTCTCCTGGGGGGATTCCCAGTGACCCACCAGCATCACTGCATTTTGTTTCTTTGGGAATGCGAGTGTTTGTGGGCTCCTGCAGGCTCCCTGCTCTGCTGCTCCCAGGTCATGGCTGGGTGCCACCCTTCAGGGACTGTTGCTATCCTGAGAGCGGTTGCTCTGTCATGGGTGCAGCCAATTTGTACCTCCCAGGGAGTGGTAAATGGCTGGCAATTTCTAGTCCTTTTCTGGGTGCTCAGGCAAAGAATGGTCTCCCTATCAGCCTGGCTCATGGTTTATGGCATCCGGAGCTGAGAGTCCCTCCTGGGCTTGCTGACTGTAACCACTTTCCCTGCTCTACTGCTTGGGCACTCTATCAGTTCAGGCATCCCTGTTCTTTCTGTGTCTCCTGGGATCCTGAGACCACAGTGACCCACCTAGAATTCTGTCTTTTTCATCCCCTGACCCCTTTTCAGAAAGGAATATTTCTCACTGGAGCAGATTTCTAAGGGTTCTGCTTTTGTTTTGCAGTATTTTATCACTTTCTGGTAGCCAACTTATGGAGGCTCCCTCTCCCCTCCATTTATCTTCCGACATTTTCCCACAGATTCATGACTCCTCCCCTCCTACCTTGCAAAAAGCAGTCATTTTTCTGCTTGTAGATTTGCAGATATATTTTCTTACATCACAGGCTGAATTCATGGGTATTCAGAATGGTTTGAGAGATATTCATCTAAATTAGAAGGACCAGATGAAATGAGGTCCCCTACTCTTCTGCCATCTTGCCTTCCTCTGGTTCTTCTCTTTCAATACTGCTTTCACCATTCAGGGTCTTTGTGGTTCCAAATACATTTTAGGATTTTTGTTTTTACTTCTGTAAAATTGCCATTGGAACCTTGACAGGTACAGAAGTTTTTAATTTTCATTTAGCTCTATTTATTTTTTTCTCTTGCTGTTTGTGCTTTTTCTGCCACATCCAAGAAATCATTACCAAATTCAATGTCATGAAACTTAATCGTGTATTTTTTTCCTTAATTTTGAACTTTAGGTCTTACATTTAGGTAACTGATTCATCTTCACTTAATGTTTGTATATGGTGTAAGGTGAAGGTCCAACTTCATCTGCACATGGATATCCTGTTTCTCCACACCATTTTTTGAACACTGTGTTTTCCTCATGGAGTAGTCTTTGAAACCTTTTCAAAAATCATTTCACCATATATGCAATGATTTATCACTCTTTTCTTGTCAATTGCTTTGCCCAATTTCTCCCTATTTACACCCATGCCACATCGTTTTGATGAGAGTAGCTTTGCAATAAATTTTGAAAGGAAGAATTGTAAAATTCAGTATTTGTTCTATTTCAAGTTTATTCTGATTATTTAGTGTTTCTTAAGTTTCTACATGAATTTCGGAACTGACTTTCCTATTTCTGCATGCACACACACACACACACTCACACACAAACTATTGGAATTTGGACAGAGTTTGCATTGACTCTGTAGATCATTTTGGGTACTACTGACATGTTAACAAAATTGAGTTTTCCAATACATAAGTACAGGATAATTTCCCACTTATTTATACACTCTTTAGTGTCTCTAAGCAGTGTTTTGTAATTTTCACTGCACAAGTCTGTTGCCTCCTTGGTTAGGTTTATTCTTAATTATTTTATTATTTTTGGTGCTATTACAAATTGAATCTTTTCTTAATTTCCTTTAACAATGGATAATTGTTATTGCATAAAAACAGAAGTGATTTTTACATGTTTGTATACTACAACATTGGTGATTCATTTATTAGTTCTAGTAGTTATTTTGCAAATCTTTTATGATTTTTTGCATGCAGTATCACAGTGTCTGAAATATATGAAAAACTCATACAGTTTAATAGCAAAAAGTTTAAAAATTGATTAAAATGGGCAGATCTAAACAGATATTTTCTAAAGACAACACACAGATTAACAACACATATATTAAAAGATGATCAAGACCACTAATCATCAAATAAATGCAAAAAAACCCACAGTGAGATAACATGTTACACCTGTTATAATGACTAATATCAAAAAGGTAGGAAAAAAACAAATGTTAGTGAGGATGTGGAGTAAAGGCTTGGACACTGCTGGTGGGAATGTAAATAGGTACAGACACTATGGAAATCAGTGTGAACTTTCCTTAAAAAATAATAGTAGACACAGAAGGACACCATACCATCCTTAAAAGGGCTATCCAACAAGAAGATCTAACAATTGTAAATGTCTGTGCCCCCAACATGGGAGCAGCCATCCACATAAGCCAACTGTTAATCAAAATAGAGTCATATTGATAACAATACCTTAATTGTAGGAGACCGCAATACTCCACTCTCAGCAATAGAAAGATCATCTAAGCAGAAAATCAACAAATAACAAAGAGCTTTGAATGACACACTGGACCAGATGGACCTCATAGATATATAAAGAACATTCCACCTTAAAACAACAGAATACTCATTCTTCTCCAGCGCACATGGAACTTTCTCCAGAATAGACCACATACTGGGTCAAAAATCAGGTCTCAACTGAAACCAAAAGATTGAGATTATTCCCTGCATATTCCCAGACTGGAACTAAATCACAAGAAAAAACTTGGAAGAAATTCAAACACTTGGAAGCTAAAGACCACTCTGCTTAAGAATGTTTGGGTCAACCAGGAAATCATGGAAGAATTTAAACATTTCATGAAAACCAATGAGAACAAATACACATCAGTCCAAAACCTATGTGATATTGCAAAGGTGGGCCTAAGGGGGAAATACATAGCCATCCAAACCTCACTCAAAAAAATAGAAAAATCCCGAATTCATCAACTAACAATATACCTTAAAGAACTAGAGAAAAATCAACAGCAATGCCTAAGCCACGCATTAGAAGAGAAATAGTTAACATTAGAGCAGAGATCAATGAATTAGAAACCAGAAACACAGTAGACCAGATCAATGAAACTAGAAGCTGGTTGTTTGAAAGAATTAAAAAGATCGGCAAACCGCTGGCCAGACTTATCCAAAAGAAAAGAGAAAGGACCCAAATTAATAAAATTATGAATGAAAGGAGAGAGATCACGACTAACAACAAGGAAATAGAAACAATAATTAGAAATTAATATTACCAACTATATGCCAATAAATTAAGCAAATTGGAAGACATGGATGCCTTCCTGGAAACCTATAAACTCCCAAGACTGAAACAGGAAGAAATTGACAACCTGAGTAGGCCAATAACCAGTAACAAGATTGAAGCAGTGATCAAAAACATCCCAAAAAACAAGAGTCCAGTGCTTGATGGATTCCCTGGGAAATTCTACCAAACATTCAAAGAAGAAATAATACCTACTCTACTGAAGCTGTTTCAAAAAATAGAAACAGAATGAAAGCTTCCAGACTCATTCTATGAGGCCAGCATTACCTTAATCCCCAAACCAGGCAAAGACACCATCAAAAAGGAGAATTTTAGACCAATATCCCTGATGAAAATGAATTCCAAAATTCTGAAAAAAAATCCGAGCTAATAGGATCCAACAATACATTGAAATGATCATCCACCATGACCAGGTGGGATTTATCCCTGGGGTTGCAAGGGTGGTTCAACATTCGCAAATCAATGTGATACAACACATTAATAAGAGGAGAGAGAAGAACCATATGGTCCTCTGAATTGATGCACAAAAAGCATTTGACAAAATACAACATCGTTTCCTGATTAAAACTCTTCACAGTATAGGGATAGAGGGAACACTCTTCAAGTTCATAAAATCCATCTATGAAAAACCCACAGCAAATATCATCCTCAATGGGGAAAAGCTGATAACATTTCCCTTAAGATCAGGAACAGGACAAGGATGCCCACTCTCATCACTATTGTTCAAGATAGTACTAGAAGTCTTAGCAACAGCAATCAGACATCAAAGAGAAATAAAGTGTATTCAAATTGGCAAAGAAGAAGTCAAACTCTCTCTCTTCACAGATGACATGATACTTTCTGGGGAAAAGCCAAAAGACTCCACCCCAACTTACTAGAACTCATACAGCAATTCAGTAATGCAGCAGGATACAAAATCAATGCACAGAAATCTGTTGCTTTCTTATACACTAACAATGCAACTATAGAAAGAGAAATTAAAGAAATGATTCCATTTACAATAGCACCAAAAACCATAAGATATCTCGGAATAAACCTAACCAAAGAGGTAAAGGATCTATACTCTAGGAACTACAGAACACTCATGAAAGAAATGGAAGAAGACACAAAAAGATGGAAAAACATTCCATGTTCATGGATCGGAAGATTAAACACTGTTAAAATGTCTATGCCACCCAGAGCAATCTATACCTTCAATGCCATCACAATTAAAATTCCAATGACATTTTTCAAAGTGCTGGAACAAACAATCCTAAAATTTGTATGGAATCAGAAAAGCCCCCAAATTGCCAAGGAAATGTTGAAAAAGAAAAACAAAGCCACGGGCATCACGTTGCCTGATTTCAAGCTATATTACAAAGCCGTGATCACCAAGGCAGCATGATACTGGCACAAAAACAGACATGTAGACTAATAGAACAGGATAGAGAGCCCAGGTATGGACACTCAACTGTATGGTCAAATAATCTTCGACACAGCAGGACAAAATATGCGATGGAAAAAAGACAGTCTCTTCAATAAATGGTGCTGGGAAAATTGGATAGCCACATGTAGAAGAATGAAACTCGACCATTCTCTAACACAATCCACAAACATAAACTCAAAATGGATGAAAGACATCAATGTGAGACAGGAATCCTTCAAAATCCTAGAGGGGAACATAGGCAGTAACCTCTTCAACATTGGCCATGGCAACGTTTTTCAAGCTATATCTCCAAAGGCAAGTGAGATCAAAGCTTCTGCACAGCAAAGGAAACAGTCAACAAAACTACGAGGCGACCCACAGAATGAGAGAAGATATTTGCAAATGACACTACAAACAAGCACTGATATCCAAGATCTATAAAGAACTTCTCAAACTCAACACCCAAAAAATAATTAATCCAGTCAAGAAATGTGCATAAGACATAGACAGACACTTCTCAAAAGAAGACATACAAATGGCTAACAGACACATGAAAAAAAATATTCATCATCATTAGCCATCAGGGAAATTCAAATCAAAACCACATTGTGATACCACCTTACACCAGTTAAAATGGGAAAAATTGACAAGGCAAGAAACAACAAATGTTGGAGAGGTTGTGGAGAAAGGAGAACCCTCTTACACCATTGGTGGGAATGCAAGTTGGTACAGCCACTTTGGAAAACAGTGTGGAGTTTCCTCAAAAAATTAAAAATAGAACTATCCTATGACCCAGCAGTTGCACTATTGGGTATTTGCCCAAAGACAGAGATGTAGTGAAAAGAAGGGCCTTATGCACCCCAATGTTCATAGCAGCAATGTCCATAGTACCCAAACTGTGGAAAGAGCTGAGATGCCATTCAACAGACGAATGGATAAAGAAGATGTAGTCCATATATACAATGGAATATTACTCAACCATCAGAAAGATGAACACCCAACTTTTGCATCAACATGAATGGGACTGGAGGAGATTACGCTAAGTGAAATAAGTCAAGCAGAGAATGTCAATTATCATATGGTTCCACTTATTTGTGGAACATAAGGAATAGAATGGAGGACATTAGGAGAAGGAAGGGAAAAGTGAAGGTGGGCAGAAATCGGAGGGAGAGACGAACCATGAGAGACTATGGACTCTGATAAACAAACAGGGTTTCAGAGGGGTGGGAGTTGGGGGCGTAGACAGGAGATGGGTATTAAGGATGGCACCTATTGCATGGAGCACTGGGTGTTATACAAAAACAATGAATCATGGAACCCTACATCAAAATGTACTGTATGGTGATTAACATAACATTATAAAATTAAATTTAAAAATTAAATAAAAAAAGTCTCTCATGGTTTTTCTCCCTCTCTGATGACTTCCCATTCAGTTTTCCCTCCCTTCCCCTATGATCCTCTGTGCTATTTCTTATATTCTATATATGAGTGAAACCATATAATTGTCTCTCTTTGATCGAATTATTTCGCTCAGCATAATACCCTACAGTTGCATCGGCATCAGCCTAAATGCTTAATATTCATCCTTTCTGATGGCTGAGTAATATTCCATTGTATATACATATACACCACTTCTTTATCCATTCATCAGTTGATGGACACCTCAGCTCTGTCCATAGTTTGGCTATTGTGGACATTGCGGCTATGAACATTGGGGTGAAGGTGCCCCTTCCTTATATGTTTGCTGGAATTCTCTTGTAAAGCCATCTGAACCTGGAATTTTGTTTTTTGGTAGTTTTTTGATTACTGATTCAATTTCTTTGCAGGTAATCAGTCTGTTCAACTTTTCTATTTCTTCCCTTTTCAGTTGTGGTAGTTATACATTTCTAGTTTTCCCATTAATTCCAGGTTGTCCACTTTGTGGTCGTATAGATTTTCATAATACTCTCTCGCAATTATTTGTATTTCTGTGGTGTTCTTTGCTATTTCACCCGTATCATTTGTTATTTTATTAATTTGGTTCTTATCTCTTTTCTTTTTGAGTCTAGCTAGTGGTTTAACAATTTTACTGATTTTTTCATTAACTAGATCCTGATTTGGGTGATCTGTTCTACTGATTTTTTAGTTTCTGTATCACTCATTTCTGCAACGATCTTTATTATTTCCTTCCTTCTGCTGGTTTTAGGCTTCATTTGTTGTTCTTTTACTAGGTCTTATAGGTGTAAGCTTAGGCTGTTTATTTGAGATTTTATTTAATTCTTGATGTAGGCCTGTATTGCTATATACTTCCCTCTTAGGACAGTTTTTGGTGCATCCCAAAGGTTTTGGACTGTTGTGTTTTCAACTTCATTTGTTTCCACTTATATTATTTTTTATTTCTTCTTTCATTTCCTATTTGATGCATTCATTCCGAAGTAGCATGTTGTTTACCCTCCATGTATTTCTGGTCTTTCAAGGTTTTTTTTCTTGTGGTTGATTTCTAGTTTCAGAGTGTTGTGGTCATAAAAGTTTCATGGTATGACTTCAATTGTTTTGTATTTGTTGAGGCCTGATTTGTGACCTGGTATGTGATCTGTTCTGGAGAATGTTCCATGTGCACTTGAAAAGAATGTATATTCTCCTCTTTTAGGGTGGAATGTTCTACATGTATGTGTTAAGTCCATCTGGTCCAGTGAGGCATCATAGCCATTGTTTCCTTGTCTATTTTCTGTTTTGGTGATCTCTACATTGAAGTCAGTGGGGTGTTAAAGTCCCCTACTATTATTGTATTACTATCAATGAGTTCCTTTATATTTGTTAATAATAGTTTTATATATTTGACTTCTCCCATGTCAATTGTATAAATATTTGCAATTGTTATATCTTCTTGTTGGATTGTCTCATTTATTATATATTGTCCTTCTCCATCTCATTAAAGTATTTGTTTAAAGTCTAGGTTTTGTTTTCTGATATAAGTATTGCTACTCTGGCTTTCTTTTGGCAACCATTTGCATAATAAATATTTCTCTATCCCCTTACTTTCAATGTGCAGGTGTATTTAGGTCTAAGATGGGTCTCTTGAAGATAGCGTATAGATCATTCTTTTTTTTTTTTAATCATTTCTGACACCCTATGTCTTTTGATTGGAGTGTTTAGTCCATTTACATTCGGTGTGGTTATTGATAGATATGTAATTAATGCCATTTTATTACTTGTTTTGTCATTGTTTCTGGAGATTTTCCTTGATCCTTTCTTATCATTGTCACCTTTGGTCTCTCCTTTCCAGTCAAAGAGCCTCTAATATTTCTTGCAGGACTGGTTTGGTGGTCATGAACTTGTTTAGTTTTTGTTTGTTTGGGAAGCTCTTTATCTCTCCTATCTTGAATGATCGCCTTCCTGTATATAGTATTTGTGGCTGCAGAGTTTTCCTATTCAACATTGGATATACATAAAGCCCCTCCATTCTGGCTTTCCAAGTTTCTGTCAAGAAATCTCCAGCTAGCCCTATGGGTCTTCCCTTATAAGTAAGGACTTCTTCTGTCTTGCTGCTTTTAAGATTTTTTCTTCATCACTATATTTTGCAAATTTAATTGCAATATGTTTTGGTGTTGTCATGCTTCTGTTGATTTGGGTGGGAATTCTCTGTGCCTCTGGGATCAGGATGTCTGCTCATTCCCTAGATTAGTGAAGTTTTCAGCTGTTATTTTTTTCAAATAAATTTTCTTCCCTCCCTTTTGTCTATATTCTTCTGGGACTCCAATAATACAAATATTATTACATTTGACAGAGTCACTGAGCTCCTTAAGTCTATTCTCATGTTGCATAATTCTTCTTTCTCTCTTTTGTTCAGTTTCCATACTTAACATTACATTGTCTTCTACATCATGAATTTGTTCCTCTGCTTCTTCCAGCCTGCTGTTCATTGCATCAAGCCTGTTTCTAATCTCGTTTACTGCACACTTCATCTCAGATTGACACTTTTTTAAATCTCTTATTTCTGTGATATGGGTCTTGCTGATATCCTTTATGCTTTTCTCAAGCCCATTGAGTATCCTTATGATTGATGCTTTAAATTCTCCATCAGGCATGGATCTTATGTCTATTTCACTTAGATCTCTGGCCATTAACTTATCTTGTTCTTTCATTTGGGATAAATTCCTCCATCTTGGTACTTTGTCCAATTATCTGCATTCTTCCCTGCATTAGAACAGCTTGTCATGTCTCTTGCTCCTGAAAGTAATGGTGTCATGAAGATGAGGTCATGTGGTGCCTAGGGCCTTGCACTCCAGAGGGTGTCTCCAGTGTGTGCTCTCCTGTTGTGTTAATGGCTACTCTTTCCTTCAGGCAATTAATCTGCAGAGGCTCTCTTTGCCTGTTGCGGGCAGAGTTTGGTCCCTGGCCTGAGTATGGTAAGTTTTAACTAGGTGTGCTCTGGTATGCTTGTGAAATGAGCACTGATACGACCTCCCCCAGACCTGAGGCCCTGCAGAACTCTCTGGTCAGGAGACATGGTGTGGGCAGTGGTTTGTGCTGCTCATCTTTTGGATGGGCCCTTTGAGCTGGGATTGGGGAAAGCTTGCCTGAGAAAGACAGTACCACCAGCTACAGGGGGATGGTGCTTGGTGTATGCAAGTTAGACAGCCAGGTCTACACTACATAGCTACCCACAGGTTGTTCTGTGTTTATGCTGAAGGATGAGGGAGGGAAATTGTGCCAACCAGCTCCTTGGGTTACCAAACAGTTGTCTCCAAATGTTGCCTCTCAGGGACATGTTCTGAGATGATTGAATAGTCTCCCAACTTTCTGCCTCAGGTGCTCCTTAAATCTCTGTTTTCATGTTGTCTGATTCTGGGTCGTTTGCCTGCCTTCTCTCCAGGAAGAGTGCAGTACTTTCCAGGCCCTATCCCAGTAAAGCCCTCTGACCTTAAAAACTCCAGACTTTAAGCCTCACTGGTTGCAAGAACTCACAAAATTCAGCCCCTCTCATTTTCCAAGCCAATAGCACTCTGGAAACATTTTCCTTCTGCATTCCTCAGTGTGCTCCCCTCTCTGCTGCCCTTCTCTGAAACCGTGGCTCCCTCCCCTTCACAGCACCGGAGATCCGTTTCTAACCTAAACCACATCTCCACACTTCCTACCTACTTCAATGTGTCCTCTTCTCTCCCTTTGGTTGTGCCATTTGTTCTGTCAGCTGTCAGGTCCATTCCTGGGGTATATCAGATGATTTGATAGTCATCTCTCTGTGTTCCTGGGACAAAGCAAGACCAGGGTCCTCCTGCTCCACCTCCATCTTCCTGCTCCTCCACAAAGTGTTTTTTATTTCTCTTTTGAGTTATTCTTTTACCCATTGGATTTTATGTAGCATGTTGCTTAATCTCCAAATACATGTATATTTTCCAGATTTCTTCTTGGATTGATTTAGAGTTTCATACAGTTTGGGTTGGAAAAGATGCTTGATTTAATTTCAACTTGTCTTCAATTTATTAAGATTTGTTGTGTGACCTAGCATATAATTTATCGTGGAGACCATGCCATGTGTACTTGAGAAGAATGTACATTCTGTTGTTTGTGGATAGAATGTTTGGTATATATTGGTTAACTCCCTATTCTCCAACCTGTCATTTAGGGCTGGTATTTCTTTACTGATTTTGTCTGCATTATCTACCTATAGGTTAAAGTGGGGTATTAAAGTCCATTGCAATCTTTTCCTTTTTTATAACTAGACGTTCATACCTCTTCATCTACTTTATCTATTTTGCCCATCACCCCCCCACCTACCTTTTGACAACCACCAGTTTGTTCTCTGTATTTAAGAATCTGAACTTTTGTTTGTTTAGTTTTTTTTTTTTAAGCTTCTACATGTAAGAGAAATTAAATGATTTTTTGTCTTCATCTGCTTGACTTATTTCACTTGGGATATATCCTGTACATCCATCCATGTTGTTGTGACTGTGAATGACAAGATTTCATACATTTTCATGGCTGAGTAATAATCCATTTTATGTATGTATGTGTGCACGTGTGCTTGCACTTGTGTGTATCACATTTTATTATCCACTCATGTATCAACAGATACTTGTGTTGCTTCTATATCTTGGCTACTGTAAATAATAGCCCAATGAACATGAGGGTGCATATAATCTTTTCAAATTAGTGCTTTTGTTTTCTTTGGGTAAATTCCCAGTAGTGGAATTACTGGACCACATATTCCTATGTTTAGTGGTTGCACCAATTTACATTTTCACCAAGAGTGCATGAGTGTTCCCTTTTCTCCACATCTTCACCAATGCTTGTTATTTCCTGTCTCTTTGATACTTCTAACTAATGTGAGGTAACATCTCACTGCGGTTTTGATTTGCATTCCCAAGAGGATTAGTGATGTTGAGCATCTTTTGGTGTATCTGTTGTCCATCTGTACATGTGTGAAAAAATGTCTATTCAGGTCCTCTTCCCATTTTTTCATTAGATTGCTTGTATTTTTGGTGTTGAGCTGTATAAGTTCTTCATATATTTTGGATATTAACTTCTTAATACCTATCTATCTATCTATCATCTATCATCTATCAATCTATCATCTATCTATTTATATATATCTGTATCTATCTATATATAATATACTTAATTATATATTAAATGTATATATGTATATGTGTGTTTGTATATATATATATCTTCTCTGATTCATTAGGTTGTTTTTTGTTTTTTGGTGGTTTCTTTGTCTGTGCAAAAGTTTCTTTCTTTTTTTTTTCTGCACTCCCAATAGTTTCTGCTGTTGATCCTTTCCTGAGGTAACATATCCATAAATATGTTGCTAAGACTGATGTCCAGAAGACTACTACTCATGTTTTCTCTTAGGATTTTATGGTTTTAGGTGTCACATTTAGGTGTTTAATCCATTTTGAGTTTATTTTTATGTATGGTATAAGATAAGGGTCCAGTTTCATTCTTTTGCATGTAGCTGTCCAGTTTTCCCAACATTATTTCTTGAAAAAATTGTCTTTTCCCCATTGCATATTCTTGCCTCCTTTGTTGTAGTTTGAACATATAGACAAAGGTTTATTCATGGGCTCTAAACTCTGTTCCATTCCTCCATGTGTCTATTCTTGAGCCAATACCATATTGTTTTAATTACTACAACTCTGTAGTACATATAGAAATTCAGTTATAATAACTCCAGCTGCATTCTGCTTTCTCAAGATTGCTTTGGCTATGTGAGTTCTTTTTAGTTTCATATAAATTTTTATCATTATTCTAGTTCTTTGAAAATGGTATTTGCATTTTGATAGGGATTGCATTGAATCTGTAGATTGTTTTCAACAGTAAGGATATCATATCAATATGAATTCTCCCAATTCTTGAGCATGGTGTATCTTTCCATTTGTTTATTTTGCCTTCAACTTCTGTCATCAATGTCTACTAGTTTTCAGAGTATAGGTCTTATAATTCCTTGGTTAAATTTATTCTGAGGTTTTGTATTCTTTTTAGTGCAGTTGAAAATGAGATTGTTTTCTTCATTTCTTTTTTTACTCCTTCGTTACTAGTGTATAGAAATGCAATACATTTCTGTATATTATTTTGCATCCTGCCACCTAACTGAATCATTTATCAGCTCTAATAGTTCTTTGGTGCATTTTTTTTTAAAAAAGATTTTATTTGACAGAGAGAGAGAGACAGCGAGAGAGGGAACACAAGCAGGGGGAGTGGGAGAGTGAGAAGTAGGCTTCCTACAGAGTAGGGAGCCTGATGTGGGGCTCGATCCCAGGACCCTGGGATCATGACCTGAGCTGAAGGCAGACGCTTAACGACTGAGCCACCCAGGTGCCCCTCTTTGGTGCATTCTTTAGGGTTTTCTATAGTATCGTGCCTTCTGCAGATAGACACAATTTTACTTATTTCTTACAAATTTGGATGCCTTTTATTTCCCTTTCTTATCTGATCACCAAAGGCAGGACTTCCAGTGGTATGTTAGTTAAAATTGCAAAAACGCAAATCATTGTCTTGTTCCTGGTCTTAGAGGAAAATCTTTCAGTTTCCCACCAGTAAGTATGATGTTATGTGTGCGTTTTTAATATATGACCTTTATTATGCTGAGGTTTGTTCTCTTCAAACTTACTTTGTTGAGAGTTTTTATCGTGAATGGGTGTTGTACTTTGCTAATGCGTTTTCTATGTTTCTTGAAATGATCATATGGTTCTTATTCTTTCTCTTATTGATGCCATGTATCACGTTGATCGATTTGTGAATATTGAACCACCCTTTCAACACAGGAATATATCCCACTTGATCATAGCAAAAGATTTTTTAAATGTATTGTTGGATTCTGTTTTTTGTCAGTATTTTGTTGAGGATTTCTGCATCTATGTTCTTCCGAGATATTGGCCTGTAGTTCTCCTTTTATTGTCATGTCTTGATGTAGTTTTGGCATCAGGGCGATGCATGCCTCATAGAAATGATTTGCAAGTTTTCCTTTTTGAATTTTTTGGACTAGTTAGAATAGATATAAAGTCTTCTTTAAATGTTTGCTGGAATTCGCCTGTGAAACCATCTGGTCCTGTACTTTTGTTGGTTGGGAGTTTTTTGATTAATGATTCGATCTTCTTGCTAGTAATTGGTCCATTCAAATTTTTTATTTCTTCCTGTTTCAGCTTTTGTAATTTATGTTTTAGGAATTTATCCATTTCTTTAGGCTGTCTAATTTATTGGCATATACATTGGTCATAATATTATCTCACAATTGTTTGTATTTCTGTGCTGTTGGTTGTTATCTCTCCTCTCTCATTTGTGATTTTAATAATTTGGGCACTCTCTCTCTCTCTTTTTTCCCTTGATAAGTCTGGCTAGATGTTTCTCAATGCTGTTGATCTTCTCAAAGAACCAGCTCTTGGTTTCAGTGCTCTGTTCTATTGTTTTGTTAGTTTCTATATCATTTATTTCTGCTCTAATCTTTAACATTCTCTCCCTTCTGCTTGTTTTAGGTTTTGTTTGTTCCTTTCTAGCTCCTTTAGGTGTAAGGTAAGGTTGTTTATTTTAGATTTTTCTTGATTCTTGAGGTGGGTCTGTATTGGTATAAACTTCCCTCTCAGAACCACTTTTGTTACATCCCTAAAGTTTTGGAACCAGTCTGTTTTCACTTTTATTTGTTTCCATGTACTTTTTTATTTCTTATTTTGTTTCCTGGATGACCCATTTATTGCTTAGTAGCACGCCATTTAATGTCCATGTATTTGTGGTCTTTCGAGATTTTTCCTTGTTGTTGAATTCTAGTGTCATAGAGCTGTGATCAGAAAAGATGCATGGTATGACTTCAATCTTACTGAATTTGTTGAGCCTTGTTTTGTGAGCTATTATGTGATCTATTCTGGAGAATGTTCCATGGGCACTTGAAAAGAATGTGTATTCTGTTCTTTTAGAATGGAATGTTCTGAATGTGTCCATTACATCAGTCTGGTCCAGTCTGTCATTCAAAGCCATTGTTTCCTTGTTGATTTTCTGTTTTGGTGATCTTTCCATTGATGCACATGGAGTGTTAAAGGCCCCTACTATTGTTGCATTAATACTGATTAGTTCCTTTATGCTTGATATTAACTGTTTTATGTCTTTGGGTGCTCCTATGCTGGGTACGTAAATATTTCCAATCCTCATATCTTCTTGTTGGATTGTCCCCTTTATTATCATATAGTGTCCTTCTTTTCTCTTGTTACAGTCTTTGTTTTAAAGTGTATTTTGTCCCATACAAGGGTTGCTACTCTGTCTTTCTTAGGACATCCTTTTGCATGATAGATACTTCTCCATCCCTCACTTTCAACCCGCAGGTGTCTTTAAATCTAAAATGAATCTCTGATAGGCAGCATATAGATGTATCTTCTTCTTCTTCTTCATTGTTTTTGTTGTTGTTGTTGCTGTTGTTGTAGTATCCATTCTGTCTTTCTGTGTCTTTTGATTGGAGTGCTTGTTCTATTTACATTCAAAGTAATTATTGATAGATATGTATTTATTATCATTTTGTTATTTGTTATGTGGTTGTTTCTGAAGATTTTCTATGACGCTTTCTTATCTTTCTCTCATGGCTTGCTGATTTCTTTAGTGATATATCTGGGTTTCTTCCTATTTATTCTTTGCATATTTCTTAGTGATTTTTGATATATGGTTACCATTAGGTTTGTATATACCCTCTTCTGCATATAGCAGTCTACATTAAGTTGATGGCAGACCATTTAAGTTTGAATCCATTCATTACTCCCCTCCTACCCATGTTTTAAGTATATTTTATCATATTTGATGTGCTTTTATTTTGTGAGTTTCTTGACTGAGTTTTTACAGAAATATTCATTTTTACTGCTTTTGTCTTTCCTACCTTCATACATTTAGTTTTTTCTCTGCTTCCCACTCAAACACCCCTCTTTAATATTTCTTGTAAGGCTGGTTTAGTGGCCATGAACTCCTTTAGTTTTTGTTTCCCTGGGAAACGTTTTATCTCTCCTTTTGTTCTGAATTGCAGCCTTGCTGGATAAAGAAATTTGTCTGCAGATTTTTCCCATTTGGCACTTTGAATATATCATGCCTTCTGGCTTAGGAAGTTGCTGCTGAAAAAAATCCGCTGATAGCCTTACGGAATCTTCCTCATATGTTACTGTCTTCTTCTGTTTTGCTGCTTTTTCAGATATTTCTTTATTGCTATATATATATATATTTTTTTTTAAAGATTTTATTTATTTATTCATGAGAGAGAGAGAGAGAGGCAGAGGGAGGAGTAGGCTCCCAAGGAGCAGGGAGCCCAATGCGGGACTCAATCCCAGGACCCTGAGATCATGACCCGAGCCGAAGGCAGACGCTTAACCATCTGAGCCACCCAGGTGCCCGCTATATATATATTTTAATTTTTTTCTTTATTTTTGAAAGAGACAGGGCAAGGGGGAGGGGCAGAGGGAGAGGAAGAGAGGATCTTAAGCAAGCTCCATGCTCAGCGTGGAGCCCAAGGTGGGGCTGGATCACAGGACCCAGAGGTTGTGACCTGAGCCAAAATCAGGAACTGGATGCTTAACCAACTGAGCCACCAGGCACCTCACCACTATATTTTGCCAAATGAATCACAATATGTCTTGGTGTTGGCCTGCCTTTGTTGATTTTGTTGGGGGTTCTCTGTGCCTCCTGGATCTGGATATCTGTTTCCTTCACCAGATTAGGGATGGTTTCATCTATTATTCCTTTAAATAAAGTCACTGCCCCCTTTTCTCTCTTCTTCTTCTTCTAGGATTCTTATAATATTACATTTGATGGAGTCACTGAGTTCCCTAAGGTTCTTCTTTTGCATAATTCTTTTTTCTCTCTTTTGTTCGGCTTGATTACTTTCCATTATTCTGTCTTCTAGGTCATAAATTTGTTCCTCTGTGTCTTCCAGCCTGCTGTTAATTCCATCAAGTGTGTTTCTCATTTTGTTTATTGAACACTTTATGTCTGTTATGTTATTCATTATCTATGTGTTAAGGGTCTCACTCATGTCTTCCAGTCTTTTCTCGAGTTCAGTGAATATCCTTATAATCATTACTTTAAATTGTCTATCAGATGATGATACTCGTATCTGTTTTGTTTAGGTCTCTGGCTGTCGCCTTGTGTAGATCTTTCATTGGGGATAAATTGCTCTTTCTTTTCATTTTGTCTAAGTCTCTGTGCCTGTTTCTGTGCATTAGGAAAGTCAGCTAGATCTCCTGTTCTTGAGGGTAATAGCCTTAAGTAGAAGAGAACCTGTAGAGGCCTGCCATGTAGTATCCCCTGTTCCCCAAGACCTGGCACTTCTGGGAGTGTCTCCAATGTATGCTGCATGTGCTCTGCTGTTTTGTCTTGGCTGCATTATCCTTTAGACCAGTCATCTGGAGACACTCTCCTTGCTTTTTGTGAAGTGTTTGGTCCCTGACCTAAATGTGCATTTTAAGTGGGTGTGTTCTGCTCTGTGAAATGAGATCTGTCACTATCGTTACTGAACTGAGGGTAAGCAAAACACCCATGTCAGGGGACAGGGTTCGTGCAGGGGTTTGGGCAGGTCTCCTGTGGGATTGGGTCTGCCACACTAAGACAGGGATGCATGACTGGGTGGGGGGGTTGTCTCATCAAAGTGCATGGTGGCGGGACTTGTTATAAACAAGTTAGGTAGTGAGTGTGGGCACTTAATTGATTCCTGCAGGTGGCCCTGTGCATTGGCTGACAGGTAGAAGAGGGAAATGGAGCCAGCTAGTTCCTTTGTTCCTGCAGGGTTGTCTCTGAGATATGCTTTGAGGTGCATGAATAACCTCCTCAGTGTGTGCTCCAGGCATTCTTCAGATCCCTGTTGCCATGTTGTATGGCCACGAGATATTTGCCTGCCTTCTCTGCAAGAACACACAATACCCTCTAAGCTCTCCCTGAGCCAAGCCTATGGACATTTAGAACACCAGCCTTTAAGCCCAGCTGGTTGCCAGAACTCACAAAGTTTGGTCCCTCTCATTTTTCAAGCCCACTGCTATGAGAATTCATTTTTCCTGTGTGCTGCCCTGTGTGTTATCTCTCTCTCACCCTTCTCTGGGACCATGGTGCACACTCCACTGCAGTGGCCATGATCTATTTCTCTCCCAAACCATGTCTCCGTGTTCCTTCCTTCTTCAACATGACCTCCTCTGTATGTTTACTTGTGGAGTTTGTTCTTTCAGACTTCAGGTTAATTTCTAGGGTATTTAGAAATGATTTGATAGTTATCTAGTTGTATTCCTGGGAAGAGGTGAGCTAGGGGCCTTGTACTCCACTGCCATCTTCCAACCAACCTCAATAAGTTGGATTGAGATGGAACATACCTCCACGTAGTAAAAGCCACATATGAAAACCTCACATTTCTTTAATTGTATTGTTGGATTTTTGGTCTTGACTTGTATAAGTTCTTTACATATTTTGGATACTATTTCTATATCAGATATGTCACTTGCAAATATATTTTTTCATTCAGATGTTTGTCTTTTAGTCTTGTTGGTTGTTTCCTTTGGTAAGCAGAATCTTTTTTTTTATTTTTATTTGGTCTCAATTGGTTACTTTTGCTTTTGTTTTCCTTGCCTCGGGAGACATACTAATTATACTAGAAAGACGTTGTTATGGCCAATGTTAGTGAGATTACTGTCTGTGCTCTCTTCTAGGATTTTTGTGATTTCAGGTCTCACATTTAGGTCCTTAATCCATTTTGACCTTATTTTTGTGCATGGTCTAAAAATGTGGTCTAGTTTTATTCTTTTTAAAAATTTTTTTAATTAATTTTATTATGTTATATTAGTCACCATCATTAGTGTTTGATGTGGTGATCCACGATCCATTGTTTTCATATAACACCCAATGCTCCATGCAGTATGTGCCCTCCTTTATACCCATAACCAGGCTAACCAATCCCCCCTCCCCTCTAAAACCCTGTTTGTTTATCAGAGTCCATAGTCTCTCGTGGTTCATCTCTCCCTCCAATTTCCCCCCTTCATTTTTCCCTTCTTTCTCCTAATGTCCTCCATGCTATTCCTTATGTTCCACAAAGAATTGAAACCATATCATAGTTGACTTTCTCTGCTTGACTTATTTCACTTAGCATAATCTCCTCCAGTCCCATCCATGTTGATGTAGAAGATGGGTATTCATCCTTCCTGATGGCTGAGTAATATTCCACTGTATATATAGACCACATCTTCTTTATCCATTCATCTGTTGAAGGGCATCTCGGCTCTTTCCACAGTTTGGCTATTGTGGACATTGCTGCTATGAACACTGGGGTGATTATGGCCCTTCTCTCCACTACATCTGTATCTTTGGGGTAAATACCCAGGAGTGCAATTGCTGGGTCTTAGAGTAGCTGTATTTTTAATTTTTTGAGGAAACTCCACACTGTTTCATTCTTTTGCATGTAGCTGCCCAGTTCTCACAACACCATTTGTTAAAGAGATTTTCTTTTTCCCTTTGCATATTCTCACCTCCTTTGTCAAAGATTAATTGACCATAGAATTGTGGTCAATTAATCTGCATTCAGTGGAATACTATTCAGCCATAAAGAAAATAATAAAGCCTTGCCATTTGCAAGAACATTGATGGATCTGGGGAGAATAATGCTAAGCAAAATAAGCCAGTCAGGAAAAAACAAACACCATGCAATTTCACTCATATGTGGAATTTAAGAAACAAAAGAAACAAACAGAGGGTAAAATTATAGCCAATAAAAAAACAGACTCTTAATTATAGAGATCAAACTCATGGGTATCAGAAGGAAGGTCGGTAGGGTGGATGGGTGAAATAGGGGAAGAGGATTGAGAATACACTTACCTTGATGAGCATGAGTAATATATGGAATTGTTGAGTCATTATATCATACACTCAAAAGTAATATAGTGCAGTGTATTAACTACACTGTAAATCAAATCAAATCAAACAAAAATAAACCACATAGATAGCATCATACCCAATGGTGAAAACCTGAAAGCTTTTCCACTGAGATTAGGAGGAACACAAGAATGTCCCCTCTCACCACTTATATTCAGTATAGTACTGGAAATCCTAGCTGTAGCAATCAGAAGAGTAAAAGAAATAAAAGGCATCCATATTAGTGAAGAAGAAGTTAAAGTGTCAGTATTTGGAGAGGACAGGATACTATACATAGACAACCCTAACGACGCCACCAGAAAACTGTTGGAAGTCATAAACGAATTCAGTACACTAGCACGATACAAAGTTAATACATAAAAGTTGGTTGCATTTCTATACACTAGTAACAAAATTGCGGAAAGTCAAATAAAAAACAAATTTTGTGTACAATTTTGACAAGAAAAAATAAAATACCCAGGAATAAACTTAACCAAGTAGGTGAACTACATATATGCTTCAATATATAAAACCTTGATGAAAGAAACTATAGACATCACAAGCAAAGGGAAAAGGGAAAGGTATTCCATGATCATGGGTTGGAAGAATTAATATTATAAAAAATGCCTTTACTAGCCAAAGAAAACTATGGAATCAAGATATCCTACAAAGATATAAAATATCCACTACAAGAAATACTACCAACTGTACTACAAAATAACATGGTACTGGAACAAAAATAGACGCATAGATCAGTGGAACAGAATAGAAAACCCAGAAATAAACACACACTTATATGGTCAATTAATCTATGACAAAGGAAGCAAGAATACACCCAGGGGAAAATCCAGTCTCTTCTTTAAATTCTGCTGGGAAAACTGGATAACTACATGTAAAAGAATGAAAGTGGAAAACTTTCTTACACCATAAACAAAAACAAACTCAAAATGGATTATGGAACTAAATGTAAGATTTGAAATGATTAAATGTCTAGAAGACAAGAGGCAGTAGTAACTTTTTTTTTTAATTCAATTTTATTTTATTGTGTTATGTTAGTCCCCATAAAATACTTCATTAGCTTTTGCAGTAGTAATTTTTTTTTTAAACATAATTTTATTTTAAATTGCAGTATAGTTAACATACAGTGTCATATTAGTTTCAGGCTTACAATAAAGTGATTCAGCAATTCCATACACCACCCAGTGCTCATCAGGACAAATGCACTCCTTAATCCCATTGCCATTTTTACCCATCCCCCCACCCACCTTCCCTCCTGTAACCACCTGTTTGTTCTCTATTTAAGAGTCTGATTTTTGGTTTGTTTCCCACTCTTTTGTTTTTTCTTTACTCATTTTTGTTTGTTTGTCTTTCAAATTCCACATGAGTGAAATCATATGGCATTTGTTTTCCTTGAAACTCACTTGTTTCACTTAGCATTATACACTCTGGATCCACACATGTCACTGCAAATGACATGAGTACATTCTTTTTGAAGGCTGAATAATACTCCATTGCAAAAATACCATGTCTTCTTTATCCATTCATCTATTCATGGACACTTGCACTGCTTCCATGATTTGGCTATTGTAGATAATGCTGCTATTAATGTAAGGGTGCATGTATCACTTTGGATTAGTGTTTTTGTGTTTTGAGGTAAATACCCAGTAGGGATCATAGGGTAGTTCCATTTTTAACTTTTCCAGCAACCTCCATACTGTTTTCCAGGGTGGCAGCAGCAGTTTTAATTCCCAACAACAGCACAAAGTGTTTCTTTTTCTCCACATCCTCACCAACACTTGTTTCTCGCATTGTTGATTTTAGCCATTCTGACAGATGCGAGGTGGTATCTCATTGCAGTTTTGATTTGCATTTCCCTGATCATGAGTGAGGCTGAGCATGTTTTCATGTGTCTCTTGGCCATCGGCATGTCTTGCTTGGAGAAATATCTATGTATATCTTTTGCCTTTTTTTTTTTTTAATTGGGTTGTGTCCTGGGTGTTGAGTTTTATAAGTTTTTTATATATTTTGGATACAACCTTATACTGGATATGTCATTTGGAAATACCTTTTCTCATTCAGGAGGTTGCCTTTTAGTTTTGTTGATTGTTTCCTTCAATGTAAAGAAGCTTTTTATTTTGATGTAGCTTAATACTTTATTTGCTTCCCCCACCCCCCTTGCCTCAAGAGACATATCTAGAAAAAAGTTGCTACAGCCAATGTCAGTGAGGGTACTGCCTCTACTCTCTTCTACGATTTCTGTGCACTCAGGTCTCACATTTAAGTCTTTCAGGCATTTTGAGTTTATTTTTGTATATGGTGTAAGAAAGGGGTCCAGTTTCATTGTTTTGCATGTAACTGTCCAGTTTTCCCAACATTAGCTGAAGAGACTTTTTCCTTGGCATAATCTTTCCTGCTTTGGGGCAGATTAATTGACCATATAATTGTGGGTTCATTTCTGAATTTTCTATTCTATTCCATTGATCTACATGTCTATTTTTGTACTAATACCATACTGTTTTGATTACTACAGCTTTGTAATATAACTTGAAGTTCCAAATTCTACCTCCAGCTTTGTTTTTTGTTTTCAAAATTGTGTTGGCTATTTGGAGTCTTTTGTGGTTCCATATAAACTGTAGGCATATGCAGTATTGTCATGTGGTTGAAGAGAAACAATGTTTCCTAATGTAAGTCCTCTGTAAATGTCCACACTATACATAGATATGAGTATAGTGGATTTTTTTTTTTTTTTTAGTTTTAGGGGTTTTGAACAGATTGAAAAATTAAAATAAATCTTACTATCTACAAAAAAAATTGTAGTTTTTTTTTGGTTACAATTTTGTGGAAAACATTGTTGCCATGTTGATAGGGGTTGCAATAAATCTGTAGATTCCTTTGGACAGTATAGACATTTTAACAATATCTGTTTTTCCAAACCATGAGCATGGAATGTCTTCCCATTTGTCTGTGTCATCTTCAATTTCATTCATCAAAGTTTTATAGTTTTCAGAATACAGGTCTTTTATCCCTTTGGTTAGGTTCAATCCTATTTATTTTATTATATATCATGCTATTTCAAAGGGGATTTAAAAAAAATATATCCTTCTGCAGCTTCATTCTTAGTGTATATAAATGCAATGGATTTTTGTACATTCATTTTGTGTCTTGAAACTTTATTAAATTCATTTATCAGTTTTAGTGCTTTTTGGTGAACTCTTTTAGGGTTTTCTATGTATAGTATCATGTCATCTGCAAATAGTGGAAGTTTTACTTCTTCCTTACTGATTTGGATGCCTTTTATTTCTTTTTGTTGTTTGGTTGCTGTGCCTCGGACTTCCAGTGCTATGTTGAACAAAAGCAGTGAGAGTGGACATCCTTGACTTGTTCCCAACCTTAGGGGGGAAGCTTTCAGTTTTTCCCCATTGAGTATGATGTTTGTTGTGGGTTTTTCACATATGGTCTTTATAATGTTGAGGTATGCTCCCTCTAAAGCTACTTTGTTGAGGGTTTTTGTCATGAATCGTTGTTGTACTTTGTCAAATGCCTTTTCTTCATCTATTGAGATAATCATATCTTTTTTTATCCTTTCTCTTAATGTATTACATTGATTGACTTTTGAATATAGAACTACCTTTGCATCACAGGAATAAATCCTACTTGACACTGGTTAATTATTTTTTAATATATTGTTGGATTCTGTTTACTAGTACTTTGTTGAGGATTTTTGTGTCTCTGTTCATCAGAGATATTGGCCTGTAGTTACGTTTCTTTTCTTTTTTCTTTTTCTTTCTTTTGTTTTGTTTTGTTTTCTTTTTCTTTCTATTGTTTTCCATTCTATTCTATTCTTTTCTTTTTTTATGTGGTTTCCCCATCTAGTTTTGGTTTTAAGGTGATACTTCCCTCATAGAATGAATTTGGAAGTTTTCCTTCTTCTATTTGTTGGAATAGATTGACTAGAATAGTTATAACTCTTCTTTAAATGCTTAGTGATATTTGCCCATGAAGCTTTTTGGTCCTGGACTTTTATATTTGGGGATTTTTTTGGATTGTTGATTCAATCTCCTTCTGGTAATTGGTCTGTTCAAATTTTCTATGTCTTCTTGCTTCAGTTTTCTTAGGTTATTGTATCTAGGACTTTACCCATTTCTTCTAGGATATCTAATTTGTTGGCATATAGTTTTTCATAATATTTTCTCACAGTTGTTCATAATTCTGTGGTGTTCATTGTTTTTTTCTCCTTCATTGGTGATTTCTTTTTGAGTCCTTTCTCTTTTTTTGATTTTCAGGATTCTAGCTTAGCAGTGTGGTTATCTTTTCTAGATTCAAGTTTATCAGTGCTCTTGATCTTTTCAAAGAACATTTTTGTGGTTTCATTAATGTGTTCTATTGTTTTTGCTTGTTTGTTTCTAATCATTTATTTCTGCCCTTATCTATTATTTCCTTCCTTTTGCTGGTTTTGTGTTTTGTTTACTGTTCCTTTTCTAGTTCCATTAGTTGTAAGATTAGGTTATTTGAGATTTTTCTTTGTTTGTTTCTTGAAATAAGTCTGTATTGCTTTAAAATCCCCTTTTAGAGCTGCTCTTGCTGCCTCCCAAAGATTTTGGACTGTTTTGGTTTTATTTTCATTTGTTTCCTTGTAAATTTCAATTACTTCTTTGATTTCTTGTTTTAACCATTTTTCTTTAGTAGTCTGTTATTTAATCTCCTTGTATTTGTTGTTTTTCTGGATTTTTTCTTTTGGTTGATTTCTAACCTCATAGTGTTATGGTGAGAAAAGATACATGGTATGACCTCAATTATTTTGACTTTGTTGAGTCCTTTTTTTTTTTTTTTTTTTTTTACCTAATATGTGTAATATGTGATCTACTCTCGAGAGTATTCTGTGTGCACTTGGGAAGAATGTGTATTGTGTTGTTTTAGGATGGAATGTTCTGAAGATATCTGTTTTATCCATCTGGTCCAGTGAGACATTTAAAGCCACTGTTTCCTTGTTGATTTTCTGTTTGGATGATCTGTCCATTGATGTAAGTGGGGTGTTAAAATGCCCTAATTTTATTATAGGGCTATCAATTAGTTCCTTTATGTTTGTTATTAAAAGTTTTATGTATCTGACTGCTCCCATGTCAGCTGCATATATATTTACAATTGGTATATCTTCTTGTTAGGTAGTCCCCTTTATTAATAAATAGGGCCCTTCTTTGTCTCTCTTTACAGATTTTTTTTTTCAATTCTATTTTGTCTGGTACATGTATTGCTCTTCTGGCTTTCTTTGGACATCCATTTCCATGATTAGATATTTTTCCATCCCCTCACTTTCAATCTGCAGGTGGCTTTAGGTCTTAAATGAGTCTCTAATTGGCCACATATAGATTTTTTTTTTATCCTCTCTGTCACCCCATATCTTTTCATTGGGATATTTAGTCCATTCATATTCAAAGTGCTTATAGATAGATATGTGGTTTTTGCCATTCTGTTACTCGTTTTTTCGTCGTTTATGTAATCTTTCTGTGACCCTTTCTTGTCTTTCTCTCTTTCATGGTGTGCTGTTTTTTTTTCAGTGATATACTTGGTTTTTTTATGTGTATTTTTTTGTATATCTATTACTGTTTATTTGTCTTCTGCATATAGCAGTGTATATCAAGTTTGAACTTAATATTTACTATTCTCCCATCCACATTTCAGTTATTTGGTATCATTTTATATCCTTTTATTTTGTGATTTCCCAACTGACGTTTTGTTTTGTTTTGTTTTGTTTTTGCATCTGTGCTCCCTATTTTTCTGACTTTTACTTATGGTTTTTGTTTTCCACCCACAGAATCCCCATTACCATTTTTTGTAGCACTTGTTTAGTCATGTGAATTCTTTTAACTTTTGTTTGTCTGGGAAACCCTTTATTTAACCTTCTATTCTGAATGATAGCCTTGCTGGATAAAGTATTCTTGGCCGCAGACTTTTTGCTCTTGACCCTTTGAATATATCATGCCATTCCCTTCTGGCCTGTGAAGTTTCAGCTGAAAAATCATCTGATCACCTTATGTGGTTTCCTTCGTATGTAACTGTGCTCTTTTGTCTTGCAAACTTTAACATTCCTTCCTTATCGCTATTTTTGCCCACCTTAATTACTATGTATCATGGACTTTGGTTGAATTTGTTGGGAGCTCTCGGTGCTTCAATCTGTATCTCTGCTTCCCTTCCCAAATTTGGGAAGTTTTCAGCTATCATTTCTTGAAATATATTTTCTGTCCTCCTTTCTCTCTTCTCTTTCTGGGATCTTTATATTGTGAATGGTATTATGCTTCAAGCAGTCACTGAGTTCTCTAAGTCCATTCTCCTTATGTAGTATTTCCCCATCTTTACCTCTTCAGCTTGGTTGCTTTCCAGTACGCTGTCCTCCAGTTCACTGATAAGTTCCCCTGCTTCCTGTAACCTACTACTTGCTCCATCTATTGCATTTTTAACCTCATTTATTGAGTTCTCTATTTCTGATACATTATTTTTTATCTCTTTGTCAAGGGTCTCACTGATGTCCTCCACGCTTTTCTGAAGTCCAGTGAGTATTTTGTGATCATTACTTGAAATTCTACATGTATCAGGGTTATTACTTATTTCTCTTTTGTTCAGATCTCCTGCTGTGATTTTGTCTTGTTCTTTTATTTGGGATGTGTTTCTCTATTTCCTCATTTTGTTTACCTCTCTGTACCTGTTTCTGCGTGCTCAGAAGGTCAGCTATGCCCTCTGCTCTTTTTTTTTTTTAGAGTTTATTTATTTATTTGAGAGAGAGAATGAGATAGAGAGAGCATGAGATGAGTGAGGGTCAGAGGGAGAAGCAGACTTCCTGCTGAGCCCGATGCGGGACTCGATCCTGGGACTCCAGGATCATGACCTGAGCCGAAGGCAGTCACTTAACCAACTGAGCCACCCAGGCGCCTGCCCTCTGCTCTTGAAAGTACTGGCTTTATGAAGGAGAGGTCCTGTAGTGTCCTGCACCACAATGTACCCTGCTCACCTGAACCTGGCTCTTCAGGAGAGTCTCTTATGTGTGTTACTTGCATCCTGCTATTGTGTCTGAGCTGTCTTCTTTCATTCCAGATGTCTGCACTGACTTTGCTGTTTGGGGTCTGTGCTTGCTGTCTGTGCTGTTAGTGAGATGCACACAGGCTGGATCTGATGGCCTGTGACTACAGAGGGGCTGGAGGCAGAATGATCTTGTTAACAAAATTTGCACTGAGCCACCAGGCTAGGCCAGATCCCCCACAGCTGGGTGAGCACGCAGCAGATAGTTGTGTTAGCTGGAGGTGTATAGCATCTGTGCACACAGCAGCTGGGTGGGGCACGTGTGGCATTATAAAAAAAAATCTCGGCATTTAGTCATGGAGTTTGTTCTGCCATTCTTTGGGGTGTTATCTAGTTGTAAATGTGGCACATGGTGAGCTTAGTTTCCTCCTAATCTGCATCATCCCAGGCCTCTGGTAGTAATACTTTTATATAGGCGATCACAACATTTTGTGAGCTATCCCTAACCAGGCAAGGGAAATAAAAGCAAAAACAAAGTATTGGAATGACGGGAAAATAAAAACTTTTGCACAGTGAAGGAAACCATCAACAAAATGCAAAGTCGAGCTATTGATTGGGAGAAGATATTTGTAAAGAATATATCCAATTGGGGGTTTATATGTAAAATACAGAAATAACTTTAAAATCTCAACACCAAAAAAAAACATTAAAAAATTGGCACAAGGCATGGATCCACCTTTTTTTTTCTGAAAAGATAATACAGAGGGGCAACAGGCATCCATGTAAGTCACTCAACATCACTAATCATCCCAGAAATGAAAATCAAAACACAATGAGTTATTTCCTGACACCTGTCAGAATGAGTAGAATCAAAAGGACCAAAAATAAGCACGGTTGGTGAGGAATTGTGGGAAAGGAACCCTTCTACATTGTTGGTGATTGTTGCAGCCACTGTAGAAAATAGCATAGAGCTTCCTCACAAATAAAAATTAGAAATGGCATATGATCTAGTAATTCCACTACTGGGTATTTATTTAAAGAGAATGAAAAAATATATATGCACTTCTATGTTTATTGTAGCATTATTTACAATAGCCAAGATATGAAAGCAGCCTGTGTCCATTGATAGACAAATGGATAGAGAAGATATCCATATACAATGGAGCATAGCTCAGCGATTAAATAATTATAATAATAATAACATCTTGCCATTTGTGACACCATGGATGGACCAAGAGGTGGGTAGGTAAAATTAGTCAGAGAAAGACAAATACCATATGATTTCACTTACATGTGAAATAAGAAAAATAACCTGAGTAAACAAGCAGACAGACAAAAAGCAGAAACAGGCCCATAAATTCAGGCAACAATGATGATTGCCAGAGGGGCATGGGGTGGGGGGGATGGGCACAATGGGTGAAGGAGAGTGAGTGATACAGCCTTCCAGTTGTGAAATAGGTAAGTAGTGGGAGAGAAAGGTATAGTGCAGAGAATACCATCAATGGTATAATAGCATTGTACGGTGACAGATGGTATCTACACATGTGGTGAACATAGCATAAAGTATAAACTCGTTGCATCCCTTTGTTGTACACCTGAAACAAATGCATTATTGTGTGCCAACTCTACTTCAATAAAAACAAACAAAAAACTCATAGCATTTCTGTACACTATGAACAAATCACCTGAAAAGGAAACAAAGAGAATGATTCCATTTGCAACACTATCAGAAACAGTACTTAGAAATAAACTTAACCAAGGAAGTGAAAGAGCTCTACACTGAAAACCAAAGACATTGATGAAAGAAATTTAAAAAAGACAGTCCCCCAAATGTAAAGGTACCCCGTGTTCATGGGTCAGAAGAATTAATATTGTTATAATGTCAATACTACTAAATAACATCTATGGATTCAATGCAACCCCTATCAAAATTCTGATGGCATTATTTTTTTACAGTCGAAGACACACTCTTAAAATTTATATGGAACTACCAAAGACCCTGAATAGCCAAAGAATCCTGAAGAAGATCAAAGTGAGGGACATCACACTTTCTAATTTCAAGCTATAGTATAAAGATGTTGAAATCAAGACTTTATGGTACTAGCCTAGAAACAGACACATAGATCAATGGAATGGAATTCAGAGGCCAGAAATAAACCCAAACATATTCGGTCAACTAATATTTCACTAGGGAGCCAAGAATACTCAACAAAGAAAAGATACTCTCTCCAATAAATCACGCTTGGGAAATGTCATATTCACATGTAAAAGAAAGAAACTAGACCTCTGTCTTACACCACCCACACAATTTAACTCAAAGTGCATTAAAGGCTTAAATGGAAAATCTGAAAATATGAATCTCCTAGAAGTAACCAGAGGGGGAAAAATAATCCTCAATCCGTGTCATGGCAATGATTCTTTAGGGGTGTGTTGCCTAAAGCACAAGCAACAAAATCAAAATTAAATGAGTGGGACTACCTCAAACTAAAATGCTTCTGCACAGCAATAGAAACAATAAAAACAAAGTGAAGAGACAACCTACAAAATGGGAAAAATATATTCACAAAGCATATATCTGAAAAAAGGTTAATATCCAAAATATATAAAGAATACCTACAACTCAATATCAAAATGACAAATTATCCAATGTAAGAATGGGCAAAAGACCTGAATGAACCTTTATCCAAAGAAGATATATAAATGGTCAAAAAGCACATGAAAAGATGCTCAACATCATTAGTCATTAGGGAAATGGTGATCAAAACCACAATGAGATATCACCTCACACCTGTTGGAATGTCCATCATCAAAAACATAAGATATAACAAATGCTGGTATGGATATGGAGAAAAAAACCTTTGTGTACTGCTGGTGGGTTAACTGGTACAGCACTATGGAAAGCAGAATGGAGGCTCTGCAATAATTTAGAAATAGAACTACCATATTGTCCAGACATTCTGCTTTTGAAAATATGTTGAAAGGAAATGGAAACACTAACTCAAAATGGCATATACACTTTCATGCTTATAGTAGCATTATTTACAATAGCTAAAATATAGAAACAGTTTAGGTGGTCATCAATGGATGAATTGATAAAGAAATTATCGTATTATACATGATATATACATATCATATCACATATCACATATATATCATGATATATATGACATCTATGTAATATATATGTGTGTATATGTATATATATATATATATATATATATATATATATATATATATATACACACACACACACACTATGATATATGCAATAATATATATACACACACTGCCCAAGGGACCAGTTCCTATCTCACCACAAATGGAGTGCTGAAAGGACTGGTTTGACTAGTGTGCCTTGGGGGAGAGTGTTACGGGGTGGAGAACAAAGGAAAAGAATCATGATTTTTTGCAGTTGGCATGGTTTTTGTGAAACTGAGAAGGCTCAGAATCTGAGGCTACTCTCCAAGGAAGGATGATAGGAAATGTAGAATGTTTTCAACATCCTTAAATTTCAGTGTGCAGCCCAAGGGACCAGTTTTCAGCACACCTAACTGGGGAGGGTGGACAGAACTGGAGGAGTTTCAGGGGAGCAGCTAAGTACAAAGAAAAAGGAGTAGGCAATGTGTGATGCCTATCACAGCTCTATGAGGTAAGAAAAAGGCTCAGAACTCAAGGCTTCTATACAGGGCAAGAGGGAGAGGTGTGGAGTGTGTCTCCAATATTCCAGCCCCCTTTATTATGGCAGTCAGACGTCAGAGAGAGCAAGAGATTATGGGCTCCTGAGAAAGGAAAGAAAGCAGTAAATCCTTCCAATTGGGAATCTATACACACAGGTCCAGAGCAGAGACAATCATAGAAAAATTAGAGCGTCTCCTAGTATATAATAGAATAGAAACCAAACTAATGAATGAAGTTCTTTGCATGTCAATGCAAGTCCATAAAGACTGGGGCAGGTAGCTGTTTCATCAAATGTGCACACAACATTGGTATGTAGTAATCAATACAAAGAACAGGGAAACATGACACAATCAGAAAAACGAAATAGACCTCCAGCAACCAACCTTAAGGTAATGAAGATTTGTGAATTACTTGACAAAAAAAAAATAAAATATGCATTCTAAAGAAGTTCAGTAAGTGACAGGAGAACACGGATAGACAACTAAATGAAATCAGGAAAATAATACATGAACAAAATGATGATATCAACTAAGAGATACAAAGTATAAGAATGTTTAAGAAAGAAAAGAACAAAATAAATTCTAGAACTGAAGAATACAAAACAATGAACTGAAAAGTTAATAGAGAAGCTTCAACAGCCAACTTAAAAAAAAATTAAATTCAATTAGTCAACATATAGTATATCATTAGTTTTTGATATAGTGTTCAGTGGTTCATCAGTTGCGTGTAACACCCAGTGCTCATCACATCATATGCCCTCCTTAATGCCCATCACCCAGTTACTCCATTCCTCCATCCACCTCCCTTTCCGCATCCCTCAGTTTGTTTCCTGGAGTCAAGAGTCTCTCATGGTTTGTCTCTCTCTCTGATTTCTTCCCGTTCAGTTTTCCCTCCCTTCCCCTATGGTCCTCTGTGCTATTCCTTATATTCCACATATGAGTGAAACCATATGATAATTGTCTTTCTCTGATTGACTTATTTCACTTAGCATAATCCCCTCCAGTTCCATCCATGTCGATGTAAATGGTAGGTATTCGTTCTTTCTGATGGCTGAGTAATATTCCATTGTATATATGAACCACATCTTCTTTATCCATTCATCTGTTGAAGGTCATCTCGGCTCCTTCCACAACAACCAACTTAATCAGAAGAAAAATCAGCAAATTTGAAGACATGTCATTTGAACTTATCCATTCAGAGGAGCACAAAGAAGAAAGAATCAAGGAGTGAGCAAAATCTATGTGACTAATGGGATACCACCAGGGCAAACAATATACACACTACAGAGATCCCAGATGGGGAAGAGAGAGTCAGAAAGCTTCTGTAAGGAACTAATGACTAAAAACTTCCCAAATCAGTGGAGGAAAAAGGGCATTGAGACTCAAGAAGCCCAAAAGTCCTCAAATAAGATGAACTTAAAACATACACAAAGATATAAGTCCAAGTCAAAGAGAATTTTGAAAGCATCAAGAGAAATGTTATCTATCATGCACAAGAGACCCCCATAAAAATTTTGGTGGGTTTCTCAGCAGACACGTTGTAAGCCAGAAGGTGTGTTATGATACATTCAAAGAGCTGAAAGAAAATAAGCTGCCAACCACGAACAGTATACCTGACTAAACTATCCTTCATAAATGAAGGAGAGTAAGACTTCCCCAGACACACAAAAAAAGAGGGAGTTAGTCACTACTAGACCTGCTTTACAAGAAATAATTAGGGGAATTAAAGGTGAAAGAAAAGGATGTTACACAGGAACATGAAAACATTTGAAAATATAACACTCATTGGTAAAAGTAAATATATAGACATATTCAGAAAATTGTAAAATTTGAGTGGTGGTTTGTTAATCACAAGTTACTCTGCTAAAAATTAAAATAGAAAATATTAGTAATAACAATAACTGCAAAATTTGTTAAATGAGGAACATATAGAAATATGTAAATTGTGGCATCTATTACATAGAGTTTAGGGGGGATAAAAGCGCAGTGTTTGCATGCAACTGAAGTTAAGATGTTAACAGCTTAAAATAGAATGCTATAACTGGAGATATACTATTATGTAAGCCGCATGGTAACCCAAAGAAAGTAAGTACAGAATATACATGAATGGAAAAGTTGAATAAATCAAAATATATCACCACAAACAAGATGAACAAATAGCAAAGGAATATAGCAAGAGAGGAAAAGTGGGACAAAAGAACTACAAATTTGGTGGAAAACAACTAACAAAGTGACAATAGTAAGTCCTTACCTATCAATACTAACTATAATCCTAAAGTATTAAATGCCCAAAGAAACACATAGGTCATGGAATGGACAAAAATCATAAAACAAACAAACAAACAAATTCCACAAGATCCCATTGGATGTTGCCTACAAGAGACCCATTTATATTTAAGAACACATGGGAGCTGAAAGTGTAGGGATGGGAAAAGATATTCCATGCAAATGGTAAACAAAAGAGACCAGAGATGATTGCAATTACATCAAACAAATTAGTCTTTAAGTAAAAAATGATGACAAGAGACACAAAAAGATCATTATAGTGAAAAATGGAATAATTCACCAGGAAAATACAATAATTAAAAATACACATGCACCCATATATTTTATGTTAGAGTACCTAAATATATAAAGCAAACACTGATAGATCTGAAAGAAGAAATAGACAGCAATACAATAATAGTAGAAAATTTCAATTTCTCACTTTCAACAATGGATAGACTAGGCAGTGAGAAAAATCAACCCAGAAAGAACAAATGGACCAAAGAGAAACACAAAGAATATTCCACAAAACAGCAGCAGAACACACATTCTTCTCAAACATGGAATGTTTACAGAACACATCACGTGTTAGCTCACATAGGAAGTCTTAAAATATTTAAAGAGAAAAATCATACCAAGTATGTTTTGTGACCACAAAAGAATGAAACTAGTAATCAATAACAGGAGGAACAGTGGAAAATTCACAAATATGTGCAAGTTAAGCAACGCAGTCCTGCACAACCAACGAGTCCAAAAAGAAATCAAAAGGGAAATCAGAAAAAAAAATACTGCAACAAACATATAAAAACACAACATACCAAAACTTATGAAATGTTGCAAAAGAAGTTCTTGCCATTTGCAACAACATGGATGGAGCTAGAGATTATGATGCTAAGTGAAATCAGTCAGAGAAAGAGAAATATTATATGATTTCACTCATATTTGGAATTTAAGAAACAAAAAAACGAGGAAAGGAAAATCAAATTAGAAAGAGAAACCAAGAAACAGACTATGGAGAACAAACTGATGGTTACCAGAAGGGAAGTGGGTGGAGAGATGGATGAAATAGGTAATGGGGATTAAGGACTGCACTTGTGATGAGCACTGGGTGGTGTATGGAATTGTTGACTCACTGTGTTGTAAAACTGAAACTAATATATCACTATGTTAACTATGCTAGAATTAAAATAAAATAAAGTACAATAAGATGAAATGAAATGAAATAAAATGACAGAAGTTATTTTTTTTAAGATTTTATTTATTTATCTGAGAGAGAGAGAAAGAGCATGAGAGACAGTGAGCACGTGCGTGTGCGCACGCACACGAGAGAGAGAGAGAGAGCAGGAGCAGGGGGAAGGGGTAGAGGGAGAAGCAGACTCTCCACTGAGCAGGGAGCCTGAAGTGGAACTCTATCCTAGGACCCTGGGATCATGACCTGAGCCAAAGGCAGACGCTTAATGACTGAGCCACCCAGGCACCCGAAATGACAAAAGTTCTAAGAAGGAGGTTTATAGCAATAAATGCCTACATTTAAAAATAAGAGAAATGTCAAATAAACAACCTGAATTTACACCACACAGAACTAGAAAAAGAAGAACAAATTAAGTCCAAGGTTATAAGAAGAAAGGGAACATTAGATCAGAAATAAATAAAGTGGAGAGTAGAAAAGCAAAAGAAAAAAGTCAATGAAATCAATTTTTCATCTTTTGAAGAGATAAAGCAAATTGACACACCCTTAGGTAGACTAACAACAACAACAACAACAACAAAACAAAGAAGACTCCAATAAAATAATAAATGAAAGAGGAAACATTACAACTGATGCCACAGAAATATAAAGGATCAAAAAAGAATACTGTACTATGAACTATGAAAGAAACATACAACTTACCAAGGCTGAATCAGGAAGAGATAACATATCCGAACAGAACTATAACAAGGAAGGAGACTGAATCAGCACTCAAAAACTTGCCAGCACAGTGACATTAGCTAGATAGTAGAATAGGAGGACCTCTGTTTATATCCTCCCCCAGCAACAGGAATTTGATAGGCATTCAGGGAGAAAAGTGCATTTGTGAGAGCTTTGGCATAAAAGAAGGAGACTGTGAAGTTCGGGTAGAGTCCAAGACCAAGGAGACCTACTCTGAGAAGTCAGACCTGCCCCCAGCTGTCTGAAATTCTAACTATGATGTTGGTTACTGATCTGGAAATAGCTCCATACCTTTGTAGACTCAGCGACAGCCCTGTTTGGCATTGGTACTGCCACCAGCACGATAAGCCAAGGGTCCTGGGTGGAGTCAGGCTCACCAGTGTCTACAGTAATAAGCCAGAAGGCTTTGGGCCTGGCAGTGTAACCTGAAGTGGCCTGTGACCCAGCTCTAGCCCCTCATGGCTGCAGTTCAAGGGCCTCTGGAGGTAAGCCCACTCAACTCAATCTGACTACAGATCCTGAAATGGCCCAGTAACTAGGCACCAGCCTCTCCCAGCTGTGGTCAAGGAGAACTCCTGCCTGTCCAAAGACGTGATGGGAGCCACACCTACCTGATCACCTGGTGGTAAGCCCACAGTCAAAAGACCTATCTTCAGGCCCTGAGGTGAACACTTGTCCCAGTGCCACCCTAGTGAACAAAATCCTGGAGGTGCTCCAGTCCACCTAGGGACCAGACAGGATTTATGCCTGCCTGAGTCTCTGGTAAGAAGTCTGCAAAGTGAGAACCCACTGCAGATGCAGCAACAACCTCATGACTCAGCAACAACACAACTGTGATTCCAGAGGTAATATCATCTGCTCAGAGAACTAATAGGACAAACCTTTACTTGCCAAAATCAATCTGTAAAGACTGGAAGAAGTGTTTTCTCCTTCAAATATGCAGATACCAATGACATGGATCATGAAGAATCAGGCAAATAAGACATCATCAAGGGAAAAATCATAAAGATCCAGTAAGTGGACTCAAAGAAATGAAGATCTATGAATTGCCTGACAAATAATTCAAAATAACCTTTAAAAACCCCTCAACAGAATGGGAAATAATGCAGATAGATAATTAAATGAAATCAGGAAAAGAATGCATGAACAAACTGAGATTTTTAATGAAGAAATAGAAACCATTAAAAGAATCAAACACAAATCCTGGAGTTGAAGAACACATGGACAGAAATTAAAAAAAAAAAAATCAATACAGATCTTCATTGGCAAACAGCCTCATACAAAGGAAAGAGACAGACAACTGGAAGGAATGAAATTAGTTGGTTAAAGGAATGAAAAAAATAGAAAATGAAAAAGTGAAGGAAGCATCCAGGAATTGTGGGACACCATCAAGCGTATCAATATTTTCACCATGGGAGGGAAAAAGGAGAATGGGGGGTGTCAGAAAGCTTATTTATAGAAATAATAGCTCAGACTTCCAGAATATATGGATAGATATGGACATCCGGGTACATGAAGCTCAGAGGACACCAAGGACAATCAACCAGAATAAGATTACCTGAGATATATCGTAGTCAATGTGTTAAAAGTTTGATTTTCAAAAGTAGAAATTAAAAAAAAAATAAAGTAAGAGAAAACTAATTCATCACATGCAAGGGAAAACACATACATCCATCAGTGCATTTCTCAGCAGAACGCTTGAGGACTAGGAGGGAATGGGATGATATACACAAAAAAGAAAAAAAAATGATATATTAATTAAAAAAAACTGCCAACCAAGAATCCTATACCTAGAAATACTGTCTTTCAGAAATGAGGAGACATAAAGACTTTCCCAGACAAACAAAAGCTGAGGGATTTCATCACCATTAGATCTGCCTTATGAGAAACACTAAAGTCAGTTCTTCAGGTTGAAAGGAAAAGATGCTAAGTAAAAACATAAAAACATAAAATGTACTAAAATTATGAAAACATAAACCTATAAATGTCACTGGTAAGGTAAAATATATAGTCAAATTAAAAATACTCTAATACTCTAATGATGGTGCTTAAGTCATATTTATCTCTAGTATAAAAGTTAAAAGCAACAGAATTAAAAATAACCATACCTAAAATAGTTTGTTAATGTATCTTAAAAAGATATAAAGTGTGATATCAATAGTAGGAAATGTGGGGAGAGGAGAAGTAAAAGTGTAGCTCTCTTTTATGCTATTCGAAATAAGTTTTTATCAGCTTAAAACAGACCGTTATATTTATAAGATGTTCAAAGTGGGCCTCATATTAACCAGAAAGGAAAAAATCTAGGAGATATACAAAGGTAAAGAAAAAATAATTACAGTGTATCACTATAAAAGCCAAAGAAGAAGACAGCAAGAGAGGTGGGGGGGGGGGGCGGGGAATGTCAAAACAGTCTGAAAACAATGAAAAAATGGCAATGGCAAGTCCTTTCAATACTTACAATAAAGGAGAATGAATTATATCATCCAATCAAAAGACACAGTGTGAATAAATGGATTAAAAAATAAAGTTTCAACAATATGCTGTGCACAGATGACCCACTTGAAGGACAGCCATGACCTGAAAGTGAAGGGGTAGACAAATGCAAATAGAAACCAAAAGAGAGCAGGAATGGCTATCCTTTCATCAGATAAAATAGACTTTCAGTCAAAATCAGTCACAAGAGACAGAGAAGGTCCCTATATACTTATAAAGGTGTCCATTTATCAATAGGATATAACGATTGTAACCTGGAGGATATTATGCTAAGCGAAATTAGCCATATAAAGACAAATACTAGACGATTTCACTTATATGTGCAATCATAAAAGGTGGTACTCATAGAATCAGAGCATAGAAAAACAGTTACCAGGCACTGGGCAGAGGGATAGGGGAAAGAGGCCAAAGTTGGTCAAAGGGTACAAAATTTCAATTATATGATAAATATGTTCTATGGATATAATGTACAGCATACTGACCAGAGTTAGTAACATTGTACTGTATCCTTGAAGTTTCCTAGAATATACTTTACATGTTTTCACCATACTGGAAAAAGATAATCATGTGAGGTGATAGATGTATTAATTAGCTTGTCCATGGTAATCATTTCACAATGTATATATGTATATCAAACCATCACATTGTACACCTTATATATATACATTTTTAATGTGTTACTTATACCCCGGAAAACTGGTGGGGGGGAAAAGAAGCACCCAACAATGAAAGCCAAGAACAAGATGGCTTCACTGGGGAATTCCACAAAACATTTAAAGAAAAAATAATACCTATTCTTCTGAATCTCCTCTAAAAATGGAGATTAGGAACCACTTTGAAACTCATATATTGAGGCCAACATTGCGCTGACACCAAAAACACTACAAGAAAATAAAACTATAGGCCATTACCCGTGATGAAAATAGATGCAAAGATCCTCAACAAAATACTAGGAAATGAAACTAAGCAGCGCATTAAAAGGATCATACGGTACGACTAAAGGAGATTTATCCCTGGAATGCAAGAATGGTTCATCTCATGCAAATCAATTAATGTGATACATCACATTAACAGAATGAAAAGTGAAAATCATATACTTATGCCAATAAATAGTGCAAAAGCATTTGTTGAAATTCAGCACCCTTTCATGATAAAAATTCTTAACAAACTAGATTTAGAAAGATTGCATTTCAAACATAATAAAGGCTATGCATGACACACACTATTATAATAGTTTCAGGTGCACAACACAGTGATTGGACAATTCTATACTTTATGCAATATTCACTACAATCAGTGTAGTTATCATCTGTCATCATTAAACATTATTATAATATTATTGACTATATTCCCCATGATGCATTTTCTATGTCTGTGACTTATTTATTTTATAACTGGAAGTTTGTGTCTCTTAATCCCCTTCATGTTTTTCACTCACCTTCCCACTACCCCAACCTCCAGCAACCACAACTTTGTTTCCTATATTTATGAGTCTTTTTCTAGTTTTGTCTGTTTGCCTGCTTGTTCATTTATTTTCTTTTCTATATTCCACATATAAGTGAAATCATATGGCATTTGTCTTTCCCTGGATGATTTATTTCACTTAGCATAATACCCTCTAGGTCCATTCATGTTGTCACAAATGAAAAGAGCTCATTCTTTTTTAAGGTTGAGTAATATTGCATTATATATGCATAACATTTCTTCCTTTTTCTGGAGGGGGACACTAAATACTCTTTTTTTTGGTAACAGTTTTAATTTAATTTCCAGGTAGTTAGCATACAGTGTAATATTAGTTTATAATATTAGTTTATAATATTAGTGTATACTACAGTGAGTCAACACTTTCCTACAACACCAGGTGCTCATGACAAGTGCACTCCTTAATACCCATCAGCTATTTAACCCATTCTCCCACCCACCTGCCTCTGGTAACATCAGTTTGTTCCTGTATATTTAAGAGTTTGGTTTTTGGTTTACCTCTCTGTCTCCTTGTTCTTTTTTTCCCCCTTTGCTCATTTGTTCCTTGAATTTCCACATATTCGTGAAATCATATAGTATTTATGTTTTTCTGACAGATTTAATTTGCTTAGCATAATATGTTCTAGTTCCATCCATGTTCTTGCAAATGGAAAGATTTTGTTATTGTTTAAGGTGAGTAATATTCCATTGTGGAGACATAGATGATATATAGATATTGATAAAGAAATATATCTCAAGATATAGATAGATAGATGATAGATAGATAGATAGATAGATAGATGATAGATAGATAGATAGATGATAGATAGATACCACAACTTCTTTATCCATTCATCAGTTAATGGACACTTGGGCTGCTTCCATAATTTGGCAATTGTAGATAACACTGTGACAAACATCCAGGCACATAGGTCCCTTTGAATTAAGATTTTTGAACTCTTTGGGTAAATAACTAGTAGTGCAATTGCTGGGTCACAGGGATGATTTTTAACTATTTTTAACTTTTTCAGCAACCTCCATACTGTTTTACAGAGTGGCTGCACCAGTATGCTTTCCCACCAACAGTACAAGAGGCTTCCCCTTTCACCACATCCTCACCAACACCAGTCGTTTGTGTTGTTGATTTTAGGCATTCTGACAGGTGTGAGGTGATATGTCATTGTAGTTTTCATTTGTATTTCCCTGATGATGAGTAATGTTGAGCATCTTTGCATGTGTCTCGTGGGCATCTGGATTTCTTCCTTGGAAAAAATGTGTATTCATGTCTTCTGCTCATTTCTTAACTGGATTATTTGTTTTCTGGGTGTGGTGTTTGAAAAGTTCTTTATAGATTTTGGACACTCACCCTTTATCAGACATGTCATTTGCAAATATCCTCTCCTATTCCATAGGTTGCCTTTTAATTGTGATGATTGCTTCCTTCACTATGCAGAGGCTTTTTATTTGGATGATGTCCCAATAGTTTATTTTTGCTTTTGTTTTCCTTGCCTCAGGACACATGTTTAGAAAGAAGTTGCTACAGCCAATGTCAAAGAGGTCACTGCCTGAGTTCTCCTCTAGGTATTTTATGGCTTCTGGTCTCACATTTAAGCTTTTCATCCTTTTGTGTATGGTGTAAGAAAGTGGTTCAGTTTCTTTCTTTTGCATGTTGATGTCCAGTTTTCCCAACATCATTTGTTGAAGAGACTGTATTTCCACCCCCCCATTGGATATTTTTTCTGCTTCATCAAAGATTAATTTACCACATACTTTTGGATCCATTTCTGGGTTTTCTCTTCCATTCCATTGAACTATGTGCCTATTTTGTTCCAATAACGTACTGTTTGATTACTACAGGTTTGTAATATAACTTGATGTCAATTGCGATTCCCCCAGCTTTGTTTTTCTTTTATAGGGTTTCTTTGAGCATTTGGGGTCTTTTGTGGTTCCTCAGAAATTTAAGGGTTGTTGGTTCGAGCTCTGTGAAAAATGCTGGTGGTATTTTGATAGGGATTGCATTAAATGTGTAGATTGCTTTGGGTAGCATAGATTTTTATTAACTTTTGAGAGAGAGAGAGAGAGAGAGGGAGGGCCTAGGGGCAGAGGGAAAGAGAGAATTTTAAGCAGGCTCCACGCCCAGCACAGAGCCTGACATGGGCTTGATCTCTCAACACTGAGATCAGAACCTGAGGCACAGTCAAGAGTTGGATGGTTAACTGACTGAACCATCCAGGCCACCTGGGTTAGTATGGATATTGTAAGAATATTTGTTCTTCCAACTCATGCGCATGAAATGTCTTTCCATTTCCTTGTGTCATTTTCAATTTCATTCATAAGTGTTTTAAAGTTTTCAGAGTACAGGTCTTTCACCTCATTGTTTAAGATGTCCTAGCCACAGGGCGCCTGGGTGGCTCAGTTGTTAAGCGTCTGCCTTCAGCTCAGGTCATGATCCCAGGGTCCTGGGATCGAGTCCCACATCGGGCTCCCTGCTCTGCGGGAAGCCTGCTTCTCCCTCTCCCACTCCCCCTGCTTGTGTTCCTGCTCTTGCTATGTCTCTCTCTGTGAAATAAATAAATAAAATCTTAAAAAAAAAAATAGATGTCCTAGCCACAGCAATCAGACAAGAAAAAGAAAAGAAAAGCATCCGTATTGGCATGGAAGAAGACAAATTCTTTGATATTCTGTATAGAAAACCCGAAAGACTCCACCAAAACAAAACAAAACAAAACAAAACAAAACAAATGAACAAAGAAACAAAAAACACACGAAAGGATACATAATTCAGTCACGTTGCAGCATAGAAAATCAATCTACAGGAATTTCGCATTTCTATACACCAATAATGAAGCAACAGAAAGAGAAATTAAGGAATCAATCCCATTTACAATTGCACCAAAAACTATAATATACCTAGGACTATATCACATCTTCTTTATGGATTAATTTAATTAATTTATTTCTTTTTCTTTCATAATTTTATTCAAATTATAGTTAACATATAGTGCAGTATTAGGTTCAATGGTAGATTTAGTGATGTGGAGAAAACACTTCTGGGGGGAGGCAAGATGGCAGATTAGGGGACCTCATTACGTCCAGTCCCTTGAATTTAGCTCGATACCTATCAAATCATTCTGAACACCTGTGAATTCAACATGACATGTAAGAAAAGAATTCCCGGAATTCTACAAATAGAAAAGCGACCACCTTTTGCTAAGGTAGGAGGTGCGGAGAAGTGAATGTGAGGGGATCTACCTGAAGATAAATGGTGAGGGGAGGGGGGAGGAGCCTGTGTAAGCCAGCTACCAGAAAGTGATATAGCCCTAGAGCACAAAATCTGAACCCTTAGAAATCTGCTCCAGTGAGAGACATCCCTGCCTGAAAGGGGCTCACTTGGCGAAGTGGGGCAGAATCTTAGGTGGGACAGTGTGGTCTCAGGATCCACAGAGTCACAGAAATAATGGGAGTGCCTGAGCCGGTAGAGTTCCCAAGCATTGGCTCAGGGAAACTGGTTATGGTCAGAGAGCCTGGGAGGGGGCTCTCAGCTCAGTTCCCAATAAAACACGAGCTGCAGCTTGATTGGGTCACTGCTCTCTGTGTGGGAACCCTGCAATAGACAGAAACACAGTGACGCTCCACCTTCCCCTGGGAGGAACCATGGAGGTGTGCACTGCAGGAGACTGCAGACTTTGGCACCCATAAAAGTGAAGACCGCTTATCCCTGAGAGATTACTGAAGAGAGGGGACCATGATCTTTCAGCTCTGGGGCTGGAGATCAGGGTGCAGCCACCTTTATTTTCAGCCTCTAAAGAGGTGTGGAAAGCCTTCAGGGAACAAAAGCCACATGGAGCAACCAGAAGCAATTTACACTGAGCCTGGCCCCCTGGCAAGGGGCGGTACAACTCCCCCTAGTCAAAGACACCTGAGAATTAGTGC